>NC_132934.1:171481937-172713500 GCF_034638445.1 Ciconia boyciana | reverse complement strand
TTTGTATTTATGAATATATTTTCAGTAGAAGGATAAATAGGTAAAAATAGTTCACTACCATAT
This sequence comes from Ciconia boyciana, assembly GCF_034638445.1. Classification (NCBI taxonomy): domain Eukaryota; kingdom Metazoa; phylum Chordata; class Aves; order Ciconiiformes; family Ciconiidae; genus Ciconia; species Ciconia boyciana. The sequence continues at coordinate 172,713,437 of NC_132934.1, read as the reverse complement.
GATTTGTTTTATCCTTAGGCATTGCCTGGGGTTACTGGTACAGCCCTGGCTCTCAGTACCGAAAAGTGAAATGTGCAACAATGAAAATTTTATTAAAACGTATGTTAACCCATTACAGTATGTTCACTTCCAATTCTTTGTAAGAATGCGTGATGTATCATTTTGTGTGTGTCATTTTTTTAAAAAGATATGAGTCAAGTAGAGGAGCAAATTTAATGGGAGAATTTTATGGGAAACATTATACAAATGGCAGAGTGTGCGATTCCCATTATTAAAATAATTTGTCATTGTATGAAAAAATGGTATAAATTTCAAGAAAGAGTCTTCTTTAGTTATCTGCCCCTTTTTAATGACAGCGGCTTTTGTGCAGTAAAGGCAGACACGTTTTCAAGCAAAGCCCATTTCAGACCAGAATTTCTGAGAGCCCTATTAATGTTTCATGCTAATCAAGGAGAGTGGGAAATAGAGCTGACAGGTGCTTTCTACTCTGCTTATTCCTGTCTTCCTGCATTAGACATTACTAGCTAAAAAAGAGCCAATATGGTTCCTTTCCAGTGCATGTCGCAACAAGGGCAGGAGTAAAATGCTTCTTTTTATAAGTTTATAGTTGTTTTTCTTATTGCTTCCGCTGGTGACATCCACAAATATATAGATGCAGCAATTATTAATAAATTATTTTACTTCAAACCACGACCTGAATCGGACTCTGACATTTCCCCCAGCACACTTTGGAAACTCCAGTGCGCTGGTAGCACACCTTCTGAGATAAACTGAGGTCCACTTGAGATCCTTGTTTTAACAGCACACATGGTAGTATTTCCATCTGAGCCAGAAAGAAACACATACCTTTACTCTAGGACGAGTCTTTTTGATTAAGAAATGCCAAGGTGAAGAACAAAAGTAAACCCTTCATGAGGCAACTTGGAGACAAAGCACGGAAGCTGCAGCAGGCGTTGCTGGGGATTGCCCTTTGCCACCCTCCCCTACCCCAGGTACCAGACTTGTACCTCTGGGTTAGGCAGGCAGAGCAGCAGCACTCTGAAGTCAGTGCTCAAATCCCGTATATAGCTAAAGGAGAGAGCAATATACCTTTGAAAGTCTACCGGGAAGTCCCATCTGGCTGAGTTTAGGTACACAAGTTAGGCAGGGAGGCTGTCCCTCTGGAGGCCCTCAAAGGCACGTCTCCGGTGCCTGCGCAGAGAGTTTCGGCGCTTCCTTTGGGAAGCCTGCTTCAATAGGCAGTTAAATGCAGATGCAAGTTAGGTGCCCAAGTGAGGTAGACCAGATTGTAGCCTCTGACAACAAAATGGCTGAAGTCTGCAAGGTGGGACTTTACTGAACTGTATTTGTACAACACACACAGGGAATTTCATAACTGCAGCAGCTGGCAATCCTTAAATTAGCTTTGCTGAAATAATCAGGAAAAGGAGAAACCGAGCCCACTGTTCCAGTGTATTGCTTTTTCTACGCAAAGCAGATATTGTTAAACCATCCTAATTGTGCATGACAGTCAGCGTAGCTGTTTTTTCATGTAAATTATAATATATACAATAGCTCAGAAAATATTGATTTACTTTAGTATCTCTGTAGACCTTTTGAGCATTGAAAAAAGCTGCATTTACTTAATTGAAATTACTTTCTATTGTAAAATTTAATTGAAGCAGGTCCCTAATCTAGACCATTTTACACTGATTTAACTCTTGCCTACTTTGATTTTGTTTGCTAGTAATTTACTGCTTTAAGTTGAACTAATAAATACATTCACACATATTTGAATATGTATGAATCCAGCTTAAACAAGTCTATATTAAGAATCCGATTCAGTTTAACTAAATTCATTTAAACCAGTGTAACCTTTCCTCATGACATGGACATTAATTTATTAAAAAATTGTAGATTATAACATGAAAATAATTACCACCTTTCTCTGGCAGGACACAAACCAATACTGCTTATTTGCTGGTTTTAAGGAAATTGCCAGCACTTTTCTATCAAATTTATTTTGCCGTTAAGAATACATGATTTCTACAGTGAATCGTGTCTACCTTCAGTTTCATAATCAGTATGAAGAAATGCTACCAGAATGGTCAAATTCAATTTCTTACAGGAGTCTTTTCTCAATGTCATTAGAATCCCCTTGAATAATGATGGTGAAGCACATGTGGCTCATAGTACCAAAGGACTTGTACCTATATTGTCTTGTTTACTATGTCAAATATGGTATACTTAAAAAACAATGCTTTAATAAATCTTTTGCTTCTGTCAAAAGCAAATATCTTTTAATGTAAATGTAAAGATGAGTGAACCATTTCCCCCTATGTATATTCTGCAAAGTTGCCACTGTCTATGTGCTGTACATAGGAATGACACTGGTGCCTTCAGGATAGGACAAAACGTTACAATTTTGTACAGAAGAAGTTGTCACAGAAATAATTCATTGGAAGCACGAAGAATGTAATTCTTTACCAACAAGAATCCCAGATTTTTAATCTTAACTATGCACCACAATTGTTTATAAACTTATTTTCATCAAGCCCCTATATTTAGTTTTTGTTTAAAGGATTAATCCAGGGAAACTCAAGAGAGTTTGCTTTCTGGCTTTGATACTTCCCCATTATGGTGGGGGAACTGGGAAGTTTTAGCCATTTTGCCATTGGAGCTTAACTCTCTAAAACCTATGGAGAGCAGTACATAAGTGAGAAGCCTCCACTTCACCCTTCGGATAACACAACTTCTATTGCCAAAAGCCCTATGAGCTCCACCTGCCCTAGAATTCCCGTAGCAGATGTCAAGATTACATAGCGACCTTGTTTAGATTTGGCCTCTAAACTTAGGGAAGGGTATCTAAGCAAGATTCACCATGCTCACTGTCTTTTCTGCCTGGGAAATGTTCACCACAACACAAATGTTTAGAGGTTTATAGTGAGTCTACAAGACTACAGTAACTGTTAGTGTCATAGATTGGTCCAGTGTAATGTGACTCCTGAAGGTAGCTTCCATAATCTGTTCTTTTTCCAAGTTATTTTTCTTTCTTTCTTCAGTGGAAAACTGACTAAAGGAGAGACATTTTTTCTTAGGACTGATCACGTTTCAGAACTCATGGATGATTCTAAGGTAGTGATTTTCTTTTATTCGCCCTCCAGTGCTGAACAGCATTTCCTAGTGTTGTTAAAGCACTGACACACTCTACTACAAATTAATATTAAGAAATATCTGCTTCATCCTAACACATTTTAAATTATATATTTTCTTTCTGTCCTTCTATCTGGAACAGTCACTTAAAGACCGAGACTGAATATGTGGATGTATGCATTAGTACATTAAGTTCTTTGCTGTCTTAGTGAGGAAATGAAGATTTTAATGTGTTCTTATGAAAGCTCTTTCGGGACCCCTCCCAAAACATAGAAATAAGTTGAGAATATCAGGTTTTCAACACAAATCTTGGGCAGGTCCTGTACAGTACCTCCTAGCAAGTACTAGATGTTGTTTAACTTCCACCTACTAAAAACAGGTATTCCTTTCACCAAAGCAGAAGAAGGGCTGCTCTCATCAAGGTTTGAGACCAGGAGATATGTGCATGCGCAAATAATATACTGCATATGCCACATCTAGATTCCAACACTCACTGTCATTAAACCTTGGTTTCCTCATTTACTCTACATTTACATTTATGCAACCAAGACTTTGGATCTGTGCAAATATGTTGTGCATGGGAGAGTCCCAGTGGGATTGTGAAGGGAAACCCATAGAAGGCTTCACATTGAAGTTTCAAAGGCTTCTGCATCAAAACTGTGCTCTATATCTATGACTAGATATCCCTTGCTCAAAAATTAATTGCTTCTTCCCTCTCCCCATCCTGCCTTCTCTGCAACAATTCGTAATATGACTGTTTACATATGAAGACCTTCTGCAAACAATATAATTACTCTGGCTCCCTCAAGAAAGCTTAACTAAGACCTGTTTGGCCCATTATGGAAGATACCTTATTCATACAAAATCCCAAGAAAAAAATCCCTTCCTGAGGAGATTATAGAGTCCAGACTGACAAGCCATATCCAGGATAAGAAAAATGTAGCCACAGAAAGTTTGTGTTTGAGTTTAATCTTATCTGTCCTTTGACTTCTGGGTCTGATAGTCACCTTTCAAATTAACACCCTTAGACCTTGTTTCTTTAGAGTCCTTTTAGATGTTAAGATTGACAAAAAATGCGAGCTGGTCCCTAGAAGCAGTCATTTGTCTCTTTAAAGAGTATCTGGGCAACTAGCTGAGGTGAAGATCTTGTCCACACACTGACCTGGAATTCATAGGTAGTGGCAGGGCTAGAAATGAAACTGGGTCTCTCCAATCCCATCTCATTGCCCAGCTATTACAACTTGCTGCCTCTGAGGTCAGGCTACAGAAGGACAATGTTCAGCTATAGCAAAGGAGTGTAAAAGAAAGGCAGTTTGCTCCATTAGGTTAAAGCGAGCAAGGCACTACAGATTTCCATCTATGGCAATATGCTCTGACAAACACTTTACGTTTAATTAACAGGACCAAATTCTCCTTTAATTTATGCAAGTGAAGCTCTATTGGCTTCAACAGAGTTAGCTCTGCTGTAATTGAGAGAAGAATTTGGCCCAGCATCTGTAATAAATCATTAATGAGCATGTAGTAAGATAAGTTTTAATGATTAATTAACAATGTATTTTTTGGAGAAAAGTATTCTTAACATGCCCTTAATGTATCAAGTGATAATTACAATATTAAAAGCCTACTGATTAAAGCAATTAATTATATGCTTAATTTATTTACTAATTAAGTTTTAATATATGTATAGTTAAGTAATTGCTAATGAGTATTTCACATTTGCTAAACAGGTCTGGCAGTAATTACATGGGAAACACTATAAAATGATTCTTCTAGTGATTATATGAAAAAATGCAACATTCTTCGGGTTTTTTTCTTTCTTTTTGTTGTTTTTTTTTTCCCTAAATGAATTACTTGCCTTGCATTTTTCTCCTTTGTGAATGGAATGTTTACTAGAATGCAAGCTTCATAGGTCTGAAAGGGCAGTGTTTCTGGACGAATATGATGAAATATGTTTCTGAAGCACAACTCAGTCATGCCTACATGAAAACAACAATCTTCCCCCCTTGTGCACACAGAGCTAAAGCCTGCAGCTTTCTTAGTTTGTATTCAGATCTTACTCAGGCAAAATTTCAGCTGATGTTAATGAGAGTATGTTAGGACCACAACTGTTTGTTCTTTGGTTATGGCAAGAACTTTTGGCTCCTGAGCTGGACTCTTATGTCTTTAATTCATACATGATGCAGGAGAGATATATGCATCTTTCAGTCAGATGTAGGTTCCTTAAATCATAGCATATGCAGTATCTATTGTTGCAGTCCTTACTTTAAGTCTTATACTTTCTATGGACAAAACTCCAATTAAAGCGGATGAAAGTTTTGCCTAAGCAAACAACAAAGCAATAGGATCACTTTTAGATGTACCTGATCACACACAGGGAATTCCCGAGGTCCTTATTCATTTAAATTCCTCTTGCATCCTAAGTGAAACCTGAAGCACAAGTTTCTGGTCCTTGCCCAAGTTGTATCACAAGCTATAGAAGAAAACACAGTCCCTCTTTTTCCACCTCTGTGGTCCACGCATTGTCTTCAGGGAGACGTTATCTCAGTGTAGATTCTGAAATGTTTAAAAACATAAATAGCAGTGGCATACTGCATATAGCATGGCTTGGTGGAAAGAAACTGCACACCATGAAGTAGTGTTCAAGAAAGGGTTAGTGTTATGACTATAATTACTTCTTACTCCACTAGGCAATACGATAAGCGAGCAGGACACCTACAGCATTGACTTGTGGGGGTAGAGCCTAGTAATGAGACAACCCCCAGCCTAGTTAACCACCCCTAGCTTTTGGATAATAGAGATCTGGAGATATTTAAGTAGTTTTCTTCTCTTTCCTACTCTTAGCTTGCTTCTCTCACTTTAAGCTTGTGTGTCTTTCTGCAAAATCCCAGCTGCTCCATCTGCCTAAATTTGGAGCCTGGGGACACCTTTTCTTCCCATCCCCCAATATTCTGTCTGGATACATCTTCTTAGTGCTCTAATTTGTATCTAGCAGGTGAAAGTGCGTGTTGACCCAGAGCACATTCCTGGGAGAGCAAAATTAAATAGGTTCAGTAAGTCTGGGATGCACATAAACAGGTCTTAATGTAATCTGTACTCTCATCCCATGCATTAATGAAGTGGGAGATGGACTGAATCTCACCAAAGGATGGGCTCTTCATAAACTCTTTATGCTGTCACCAGATCAGAAATGGACAGGAGTGACAAATGGACACAAGGGACTACACCCCCAAATACAGGGCTTAGCCCTGGCTTGCATAGAGCATTCATTTTCCTGCCAATAAAGCCTCATGTAATTGGTTGCCAAGACCCCATGCATCTGCCTAACTGGGGGTCTGTGGATTACCACAAATCCAACCCAATCTGTGGTAAAATTCCAGAATCATTCCCAAGGAGAGATTAAATCACATTTATGTAGCATACGCCATTACTCAGTTATATGAAAATGCATTCTTCTAGTAAAATTGTGTTTTGTATTTATTTAAGAGATAGCAAACAAGGGATGAGGACATGAACTGAAGATGGGAAGCTACTGGCCAAAGATTTAAGAGTTGAGAAAGCACATATCTATTTTTTAAAAAAGTGGCATTAGCAAAGTATTTCAGCCAAATGTCCTCCCAGAGGAATCAAGCCTGTAGCTGAGTGGCTTCAGCACCCACTGACACTGGGGAGAGTCCAAAGTCTCCATGAGCATCATGTATCTCCTAAGGCTGACAGATGTTACCTTGAATGATCTATCTAGACATATTCCTTAGAATTAAGTAGGGAAGTTGCTGACCACACAGGAACAACTGCCGTGAGGCTATGACCTGATGCGATCTGGCAATCAGAATTCTGCTGCTGAACTTCACGGCTTCGAAGATAAGTTTGGGGGCATTTGGGGGTTCATAAAAGGAAAGTTATCTACATTAATGCTCTGTTCAGATTGCAGTAACGACAGTGCTTCACTGGTTGTCAGTGGCTGGAAAGATTTTTTCTTCTTTGTTCCATACTTTGTCTTAGGGACAGCCAGGGGGCAGACAGTGCTTCTTAGGGACAGACAGTGCTTCTGAAGCACTGAAGACTGACCATCAGAGCTATGGGGTTTTATGTAGGTCTTAATGAAGTTAGCAAAGCCTGTAGGATCAAACCTTACTTAAAATATCAGGAAATCTTTTTTCTGACTGCTTTCATGGTAAAATCCTAGTGAACAAAGCTGAGAGGAGGCAATTCCATAAGTGCTCCTCTCTCCCTGCACAACAGCATCCCTCCTCTGTCTGTGCAATGGGCTGAGAGTCCAGGCCAGAAATACCCATATCTCCTGTAGAAGATGGGTATTTATGGTCAGAGTCCTCACTCTGTTTCCAGACCACTGGAAGAAGCTGCATCAGTACTGACAGGTTCAACATGGTAGGAACATAGCATTTGTTCATCTCCTGTGGCCTGCAGATCTTTGCTGGTGAGGGGTCCACAGCTGGACTGCAGTACTCTTTGGCCATAGTTGACTTTTAAAGTAAAGAAATTTAATGGTCTGAATGGCGGACTGAGGGGAAAATTGTGATCCGTGTTTCAAACTGCTCCAAGGAGAAGTTTAACTTCCATGTAAATTCTATCAATGCCATGCTGAGACAGAAAAAAAGCAACCACCAGGAATACTGAAAGAAGACTGTCTATTGGATGCCATTCTCATGCGAGTATCTTTAAAGCTACATTTTTCACTGTGGTTCTTTTATAAGCAAGGTGCACAGAAGAAAGAAATTGCTGGTAGTAGGGTAGCAAATCATGATGCCCAGAAAGGTAGGCGTTTTTCTTAGAAAAGCCTTGCTTTTACCTTACCAGGAGATTCTTCTCAGTAAGGACTTTGAAACGGTTATTAGGAATTAGAGGGCTTGGAGCACAGAAAATGGAAAGTTAAACCAGCTGCACTACACAGCCGCCTTCATCCAATCAAACTAAAGAGCTTTGGGAAATTTTACACACACTCATAGGCTAGGTTGGTACTAGAAAATTAAATGGACAATTAAATGGACAATTTTTTCGTTTCTGTCCTGTGAAGTGTATTAGGCATCTGTAAGTTCTATGGAAATTTTAGAGAGGAAAAGGGGGAAATTTCAGAAACAGGAAAATATGTGGGGCAGAGTTTTGAGACAACTTTAGATTCCTCCTAAAAGACTGCAAAGAAACTAGATTTCCACAACTCAACATTTTTATTCTTTTATTCTAGACTAGGATTTCAAGCTCATACTGAGCATGCCTTTGTGCTCCTAACCCATGTGTAACTCATACAGCTATGTGCAGTGCAATGGTCATTAGCAGAATGTATCAGAAATGGCTACAGAGGCTAAATAAATTTAGCACCTATACTGCTAAATAACGCAGGTCAGGAACTGTTCCCTCTCTCTGAGGCCAAGTGGCACAGCAAGACTTGCATCTACGTATTTAAACTTTCTCTCCAACAAAACAGGGAGGCCATCTTCAAACCTCCTTTTGGGAAGGATCTGTAATGCTTTCTGTCTCTTGAGCAATACCCAGGCATTATTTGGCACAGTGCTAATCAGCGTAGGGCAAAAGTATACCAGGGAGAGTGCTAACAATTAAACAGACAGCCTAAAGACAGGCCAGTGCTTGAACCTGTGCCCTGTGCCTCTTGTATTTCCCAGTACAGACGTAACAACATCTGTATTATGGTGGAAGATACAATGTAAGAAGCATCTAAGAAATTCTGTAGTGAGAACTGTACATTCATTACATCTAATTACTCACATAATTTTCAGAAATGAGCTTCCCAGGCAAAACATATTGTCCTTCATTATTGTTTGCTATGTTTATTCTAGCTATGTCAAGAACCCCATTGTGAAACTCCCACTGATTTAAACAATGCCAGGATTTCAGCCATATAGGATGAGATGGTTCTGAGTGGTCCATCTAGGAACCCTTGTGGCATATCCAACTGCATGTCTACCAGGCCCTCAAACACATTCCCTAGAGATGGCTGTCTCATCTGAGGAGTTCATCACTTCTTTCCAGAGACCAGCCTGAAAAACTGCCCTAAAACCCAACACCTTTAGTAAAGCAGCGGTGGTGATGGTGGTGTTTACCCACATGATAGAAATGAGAAAAGAGGGTGCACAGGAAAAACATGGCAGAACAGGGAGAATTGTCTAGCTTAAGACCTAAGACCTCCACTTGTCTGAAAATCAAACCAAAGTGACTTTTGCTTGCTGATCACTGACATATGTATTTGGCATTGGCTCCCGAAAAGTCTCTTGTAAATTTTGGAAATAAACCCAAAACAACTTCTGATTAAACGGGCTTGGCAAACCGATAAATTTGCCTTAATTTAAATTGCTGGACACAAGGCACAAAACATGTCCACCTATGTTCCCAATTTAGTATTACAGAAAGCTCTTTAAGACACTCTCCCCAAATGAGTGTAATGTTGATAACAGCCTAGGGCTTCAATACTCCAGGAGCAACCCTGATGTGTGGCTTTATTGGAACAGACGCCTTTGAATGGAATATTGGTTGGGATGTTACTGTAGCCCTTTCTAGTCTGTGTCCTCCAAAAGGTAGTTAGGAAGCATGAGTCACTCATTCAGTATATAAACCAAATAGATATTAATTTCTTGAAAATGCCTATTGTTTATTCTGCCTTCTCTTTTGATCACTAAGAGGCATCACACATTTGGAATATGAGAGCCAGAGATCTTGGAAACTAAAAGCTACACTTAAGATGTTATTTCCTTTTCTTTTTTTCCTGAGTTTTGGATCTTTTTTGGTCTCCACTAGTTTTAACTGCAGCTATCAGTAGTTCATAAGGGAATTTTTTAATGTTTACATTTTCAATGATTTCATAATTTTATTTATTAGTTTCTAATGGATTAATTTAAAGGCTTGATGTTCACACCCAACATTTTTATTGCTGGCTTGATTTAAATCCTTTAGCTAAACAGCCCCTGGTTTACTTCTTGTAGGAAAAGGAAACACTCAAAGTGACCAGGTATTTTACTTATATTGACTGGTTTACCAGTTATTGTTGGCTTCAGAAAGGGTCACTGCCAGCATTGTTTTTCCCAAAGGCAAGATAGTAGTTCTTTCATTGAGTAGAGCCAGCTTTTTTCCCCTCTCTCTCTTTTTCGCTGCCAATTTCACTACTGATCTTGTGCAATAAAATGTGCTTGTCAAGAAAAATGTCAACCAAGTTTAAAAAGAATAGTCTGAGTAAAACTAAAAAGTAAATTATTTAAGTAGAGTTGTAGTTGAAACTTGAAAGAATTCTGTTTGGTGGTTTTCTTTACATCATTCTGCCAATGGAGGAGGAACTCTGAATTTCTAACTAGTGAAGCCCTGTCATAACTGGGGTTGACAGTTCACATTGAAAATTCTGTTTTCTTCTTTCCCAGGAAAGCAAGTCAAAGTTAAACCAACAAACTATTGTTAGCAAGTGCCTTACCTTTGTTCTGTGCTTCCTTATAAATTGGCCACTTCTGTTTTCTAGGTGGCCTGTAAATGGAATTCCTAGAATTTAGGGTCTCACATTAGCTATACTATTTAAAAATGCTAATGCATCCTTTTAGACAGTGACTGGATTTAGAGCATGTAAGAATCTGAATCAGAGAATGTTCACAAATAGTAATGAACAGAAAGGAAATATACTGTAAATTTTGGTCAGTACATGATGAATTCAGCTAGAAATCTGGACCACTGGGTTCCAAACTTAGTTACGGTTAAATATCAGTGAAATTAAGACATTTATATGAACACATCAAAGGTGTGTCTGATCTATCAGTATGATGACACACTGAATTTTGTATTTGCTTACTGATGTTCCTGCATACAAAATTTCACTGAAATGCACAAGACTGGACCTTTTGCACAATAGAGTTAGAATGTATCTAAATGTAAAAAAGAGCTGATTTTACTGTAGAATTGCTGTTATAGCATTGTGTGCATGGAACTCTCTATAACCATACTTTTTTTCTATGTATCTATATATACATAACCTCTATTCTCTACTAATTGACTTATCAGTATATACTACAGTATATACATGGCCAGTTCATTAAGGTTAATTTGTTCAAAAATATTAGAAGCATTAATTTCTGGCTTATAGCTAATGGCTGCTCCCAGCCAGTGTCTTGTTTCATCATTAGTGTCAGCTAGATTATAACTCACACCCAACTGTTTTTACACTATCTAATAGAATCAATTGATGCAATGGTTGACAAGATGCTGTTTTGCATTTTGTCATCTCACTAATGCACATGGCTTAAAGGCATTGGCATCCATAATGTGGGGCAGTTTTGTAGGAGGCACAGAATAGGCTGAAGCTGCAAGGGCCATTTTCATAAAATATTAATGAAATTGAAAAATACACTGGGGTTGAAGGCTTGTCTGCTAAATGTAAGGTAAAATCTATTCTGTTCTGCTTTCTGATGACTGTAATTAGCAGCCCTAATTAAAAATTCAAACCTTGTGTATATTTGAAAGCATGAATCTTAGCTCTCATAGTGTTTATTTCCTTTACAAAGTATTTTATTTTACAACACTAATTGAACAGGATCCTTCCTAGCCTGACAGCCGCAGCTGGCTGGAGCCAGTTTATGTATCCAGTCTCTCTAGACTACTTCCTTTTGTAAGCAATAAAACATCTTTAAAAAACATGTATATGCTCTCTATGAGCCATTAACTCTGTGTCACCCAGTGTGGAACTGGCCATCCGCACACATGCATTGTTGTTTCCTTCACTTAAAAGTGACCTCTTTGAAAAGGCAGCTTTTTTCTGATCTTCAATATTTAATGTGGATTTACTTACATTAAATGACCACCTTTCTTAAGGAGACTTGGCCCAATTCTGACATTATTTATGAACAGCATATGCTGTGCAAAACAACGGAAGGAATCACCATTAGTTCCAGTAGAAAAATCTACTTTTTATCATCACTTTGTGTAGTTATTTTGAAATTCATGGTCAAGATACTAGGGCCCCACTAGGGAATACACGACTGCAACCCAAGTCCAAATTGATTATAACCACATTACTCTCTGGAATCCAATGTACAGCAAAGAAGACCATGTGAATGGGTTAAGTTTTTGCTGTTGTATTTCCTCTTTTCACTGTTTGCCGCAGGAATGGCTCTGAACTGTACCATTTCCTATTTTCCTTTCCATTCCCTGGTAAGAAGACAACACCAGAATTTTAATATCCAGTGTAATGTCCATAATAAAAAGCAACATTTTCCCTCAGAATCTTGTATTTTTTGCATAGGTGGTCTTTTTAGCTCCTCATGTCAAACCAACGAGGCCATAAGAGGAGGGGACAAGGTGGATGGATGGAAAAGGGTATTGCAAGACACTCTGATGTGGCTTTGCTAACCGAGTTCTTCACTGATTTATGCGAGAAAATGAAATTTGATGACGCACCCAGTTTGTGACAAAGGGTCTGATCTTGCAATTCTTGCTCAGGCAAAAATTACTTCAGTAAGAGTTTTGGAATTCCTGAGTAAGGAATTCTGGATCAAGTTCAAAGATTAGCAGTAAAATAATAAAAAAAGAAAGCAAGAGAAAGCCAAAATAACCCAGTCTTGAAGAACTGGGACCCATGTGCCAATAATTTGGGCTGTAAAATTTTAAATGTAATTGGATGATATTTAGCACTAATTTGTAGTGAAAAAACGAGAGTTTAACCTGAAGTATACACCTGTTTCTAATGTTAGAAAATAGTTTAAACACTGTCAGTATTTAAACTTCTGAAGGCTGTTTTCATTCTGCACTGTAATACAACTGGAACCTTCTTAACAGTTTTCACAAAATGCCTTGAATTTTTTTATTTTAAAATTTTATTTCAAAAACTTAGGTTGGAATAGTTTCTTTTTATCTTTCATGTCCACCCTTTCACCACCTGTAACCAAGGAGCATGCAATCAAGAAATCTAAAAAACCTCATTCCCACAGATCTACCTCCACGAATGTTTCAGCTCAGACAAAACAATGCATGCCAGTGAAATTTAATTTTTCTGAAAAATATTCAAACAAGTTCTGTTAAATGATTCTAGAAATCACCAAGGGACTAGAAGGACAACACAACCTATGTTTATTACTGCCTGGTTCTTCCCTAAGGTGGAATGCCTTCCCCTCACACTGCTTTCAAGAATCCGTAGTTTTGGGCTGTGAGGCACATATGTTACTGGTCCTGGGAAGGCATCCAGGGGTTTGATTACATAGTTTAGACATCTCAGCTTGTTATTAGAATGAGAAAGGGATTTGCAGTCTGCTCCTCCTTCCATACTCTATTTTCCACAGAAAAGGCCAGAGAGAAGCTGCAGCCTGCTTTACATGACTGCCAGAGCATGCTCTGGGACACCCCAGCAGGTAAATCTGGAGGCATCCAGAGAGCTCTTTAGCACACCTGTCCTTAATACTCATGTTTATTGCTTTCTCTCCTTCCTTTCACTTACCTCTCTTGAATTTAAAAACTTATGCAGGTACTAACAAAATAAACCACACCATGAGTGTTCACTGGAATTTCACAGGGACGTTCCTTCCATCCTTTCTGAGATTCTTAGGGAAAAACCCTTGCTTTGGAATTTGGGTAAGAATCACCTCACCTCCTAAAAGCCAAACCGTTTCTAGATCACTTTTAGCAGTCTAATCATGGGCATCTAGTTTAAAGTAGTCAGCAAGTCTCCCTTGCTAGTCAGAGTTTCCTAAAGGGCAGTTCAGCCCACCTTTACTGGGCACTTAGCATTGCTGAGCTGAACAGTTCTCCTGAGAGAGTGCTCTCTCTCCACCACCTAAAGAGGAACTAGTTAAAAATAAACCACAAACTTCTAGGTGACCACAGGTAGGTGTGATGTATCCAACCCTAATGTCATTTCTTTGGATGATAGCCACAGTTTTCTCCCCTCATGACAGCTAACCCTTTAGATGCCATTTATGGAGGGCCTGTTCCTATAAATATCCCTATGCCTTCATATCTTGCAGGACCTGAAAACCACAAAAAATGAACAGTCCAAAACCAAGAACAGACCAGCAAGTAGATAAACTGGGTAAACTGTGAGGTTTTCACTAGTTTCTTTAAATCTCAAAATTATTAATTGTTAACAGGAGTTGAGCACAGAACTGTCTTGAGCTTTTTGAAACCCTTTCAGGCAGGAGAATATCTGCAAATGGTCCAGAGACCATGTGGGTGAAACTCACACTGTAGGCTGTCCCAGTACAGCAAAAAGAGATGTATATAGTATAAGCACACAAGAAATATGAATTCAGTAGTTTAAAGAAAATACAGAGCTATATAATCTAAAGGACATAACAACGTTTGGAATTAGGTGATGTGTTTATTATTTGTTTAATAAGTTGGATTCAGGAGCCGTTGGCTGGGTCTGACACACCACTGTTACAGGCAGTTTATAACCTAGAGAAAAAGATGATAGTTCATGTCCCATAAAGCTTGTTAGTTATGGTGTTTACTTGATTATTTACTGATTTTTGGAAGAGGTGGCTGTCCCTGCAGAATTCTGCTCCAGTATTTTTATATACATTTTTCTTGCAAATGTTATCATGCATATTTATATTAACCTTCAGTTTAAGTTGTAACTGAACTTCCTATATTATAGTGATTTTTGAGGAACAATTCATGGAGGAAAAACCCCCATACTATTCTCTTCCCTACGGAGTCTCCTTTTGAGCCACATCAACAGTACAGAAGTTAATGTTAAATACCATAATAAATAGAGAACAACATATTTCTCAGTTAAAGTCAAAATAAGGGACATATTGAAAACCACTGGTGCAGGACACCCAAGATTTGGTTTAATGCTGTGGTTTAAAGTGATGAAGCTTAACATTTTCTTTAACATAAATACCATTTGCTCTCATGGCTCAGCATTGCTCATCTGTGCTATTGGCAGTAGAGTGACCTAATCCTTGCTTTGGTGGATCTCACATAAGTTTCGTTTTTAAAACAGTGACTTTTTTTCCCATGAGGGAAAAATAGAGCAGAAGACTAGTAAAATTTAGTATGTTTTAAATTATGGTTCAGAGATGAAAGTAATTACTTTTAAAGAGTCATAAACTGATATGTTGCTGAATTTGTCTTTTTCCTCCCTCAAGCTGTCATACCCCAGGCAATCGCCTTAATATCAGTTATATCATTACTTCCCCTCTCTCCAATCAATGAGAGCATCTTCCAGGCAGGGACGCACTCAGAATGAGGAGAGACTTTCAGGGGCATTTCCAGTCCATCCTCCTTTTACAGTTGTTTCTCCTAACAGGACTGTGGCTAATAATGCCATTTCACAACCAGCAGATACATATCACACTTTTTAAGCATGCTTCGCACTCACTCATGTAGATGAATAATTCTAAGGATGAGCAAAGGGGTGGAGGACTTGACCTATTGTCCTAAGCAACTTAGCAGGGTCATCAATTCAGTGCTGACATCTATCCCCAATCCACAGTCGAAGGTGTTGCTCTTAGGATTTTTAGGATCCTATGAATGTAGGGGGAGGAGGGAAGCAAGACCTCACAACCCACTGGTGGGAAGAGAAATAGTCATATATACTCTTGTTATGATTCATACTCTCATGTCGGAGAGGGCAATGGATCATTTTCTCCTATGCAAACCATAGAGCGAGTACTGGTAGGACAGGCAGAAAGCTCTTATCCCTCCATCCTGGATCACACACACCGTGTTTTCTTATTTTGTCTCTTATTTTCTATACAGAGATAGGTCTACTCACATATGTACATACAGAAACATACACAGAGCATCACAGAAACTAGGCTAATTCTGTGACATAATGAAAATCCCTGGGAAAGTTTTTTTGTTTAGTCTGTAATGTGATCATTCAAAGAGTACTGACTATAGCACTGGTTTACAGATCTGTACAATATGTGAGGAAAGGGGAAGAAGAGGTTGTGGGAAAGGTTTTCGTATGTTACAGGTGGAGAGGCAGCATTTGCCTGGTGTATTTTTTTAAGATAATGGTGCCTGCTTCAGACTTGGTTAGATAGGCTGAAGGAGTTGTTCAGAAGTGGTTTTGGTTGGCCTGGTCCGGTGACAGTACACTGTGCTCCAGGTACACAAGTGCAGTGCTTGTATTAGGCACAGATATAGGCAACTGAAAACATACCACATAGGTTGAAAAAGTATCTACACATAATCTGTATCTCCAATGCTTTGCAATAAGCCATTTTTGCCATGTCTTTTCAATTGCTTACACATTTTCTTATTGTAGATTGTTTTCAAACTCTGACATTTACAGTTTCGGGGCATGTTCAAACAGTCATCTTATTTAAAATATTAAAAATATATGCTATTTACAAAATCTTTTTTCTCCTCTCCTCTCCTCTCCTCTCCTCTCCTCTCCTCTCCTCTCCTCTCCTCTCCTCTCCTCTCCTCTCCTCTCCTCTCCTCTCCTCTCCTCTCCTCTCCTCTCCTCTCCTCTCCTCTCCTCTCCTCTCCCTTCCTCTCCCTCTTTGCCTTGCATTACCTTGCTAAGAATTCAAAAGACCCCTGCTTCTTCAAAATTACAGTTTCATACAGAAGTATCTGTATCTGTAGATACAAAGGGTAATGATCCTCAGAGATCTGATTACAGGTGTGGAGTTCAAATAAAAGACCCTTTTTATGATTGCTTTTAAAAAAACATCAAAATCTTGTCTGTTACATTCGCTCAGCTCATGAACCAAAACTGAAGCAAACTAAAAGCAATAGCAGCAAAAATGACCAGCAAACACTGCTTTGGAGTGCATATAGCATGAGTAAGAATTTTAAACGAAACCTAACACAAGGCTAGCTATATCGGGAGGGGCTCTGGGTGGTATATTAGCCTTTTCACATTCACTCCGTATATCATATATTCCTACAGATCTTTCCTTCCCTCCCTCCAGGGTTTACTCTTTCTCCCACTACCCTTTTCTTCCTCTTCCCCACCTCCTTCTGCCATTTATGGATTTTGATTGACAAGAGTTAAATGGCACACAGCCAGCCTCTAAAGCAGCAGCTGGGGCTGGCATTCCTTCTACATAGGCATATAGGGATATCTCAAAACACACCGTTCTGTGATAAATCAGCTTCCCAGCCGCCTGGTATATGACATGACTGGATAATGCTATGTGTCTGTTTTGACCCAAAAGCTGCTTTTGCTAAGACTGTATCTTCCCTTCCGCTGCCCCTAGCTCCCTCCTGCTTTTCAAAACATCTGTCTGTCTGTCACTTACATAGGTGCATGTCAGCCAGCATGCCCTTTGGTCCTCCTAGCACGTTGGCCCTGGTTCTGCTGGCATCTCCTGTGGGCAGAGGCAGCCGTGGCACAGAGCAGCTGGCCACATCTGGGACTGCAGCCCTCCGAGCGTCCAGCACAGCCCTATCCTCCTGCTGTAGGTTATGAATAACCCTCACTGAAGTCCACGGGAGTTACCCGCATCCCACAAGGAGGAAACAGGGCCAAACCTCTCTGAAACAACCAGAGAGAGACCTTTAAATTTCCTAACACTGTAGGCAGATAGGCACAGCAGGGGGAAACAGTATTGTGCATGTGCATCCAGGGTGGTACAAATGGAGTACAGCTCCATTGTTCCAAGGTCATAACAACCAGTGCACAGTTTGTTCATTTAAACAGAAAAAACCAAATCAAAACAAAACCCCTCAAATTTTAAGGTCCTCTCTTGTTTTTGTAAAGGCCGGGGTTACTCTTACAGCAGATTTGGACCTCTCCAGCAGGCTTTCTGAGATTTATGGCTGGGCTTTGGGGATAACACAAAAAATGCTGCTGAAGCTTAGAAGAAAAGCAAGAATAATAATTATGCTAATCATTGTTTTACTAATGAAACACACTGATTTCACATATTTTTAAACCATTTTTGCCATCTCTCATACAGTAAGTAGATCTCTATGAAGTAATAGAATGTACATCCTATGCTACTGAGTGCTGTCGAATCCACTCACACCTTGGTGTGATTTGGGGGATGGAAGTAGTGTGCAGACTCTTTCGTCCTGGATGTTTAAAAGGCTTCTTTGGTCTCCCAGAGAAACACACACACACATGCACCCCTTTCAGGACACATAGGCCTGTCAGTAAATTTTCAACTTAACAAATTTCTCTAAGTTAAAATTTTGCTTACAGGTATTTTAATTAAATCATCTCTCTTAAACGAATGCTTAGTAAGATCAGTTTGGTAGATAGCTAAGGCAGTGATTCTTTGAAAAAAACTCACCTAGTAAGTATTTTGGGTCAAACCTTTGAAGTATTCTTGTACAGGTTTTTACAAACTATTATATTCACTGAGTCATGCAGCCTGAAAGTCCACTGCATATTCAGGAAAGAAACCTCTGGTGAATGGGAATTCACTGGGCAGGAAAGTACTGCTCCAGTCCAATGGCAAATCTGCTCCACATGTTAGGGAGGCTGTGACTGTACCTTTGATATTTTTGCAGAAGAATTCACTTTGCAGATGTGGCCCAACTCAAAGTGTTTATGAGTGCAGTAAGAAAATCCCAGCCTACTGGAAGCCCAGGGAACCCAGCCAGGTTTAGTTATCACCTTCAGATTGGTGACGATGCTACCCTACATGTCTTAACTACACTCCAGGGCACTCTGTAAATTACTATCAGTCTTTTTCAAAAGACTAAAGGTAGGTATATTTTTGTCTTGGTTTTGTAAAGTGCAGGGAGACGTGTGTGGCTCATGACTCCACCATACGTGTGTGTCACATCCATCAAAAGCAGCATCTGGATTTAAATGATCAGGAAGAAAATCAAATCTGCTGTCAGAGCCTGGAGGTCCTTGCAAGAGCTTATGGAAATCAAATGCGTTTTATTGAATACCCATTCCAAATAATCTATTTGTTTTGCAACTTTCAGTTTTAAAATCAACACACAGCTGGAGGGCCAGATTCACTGGTATGCTTTGGCTGCGCTGCACTGCTTTGGTGATGTAAAGCATCTGTAAACTTGAATTAACTGGGCTTGTTGGGGTTGGCTCCCTGTCGGTTTTACAGCTGCTTCACATTGCCAGAGCAGCGCAGAAAGTCAAAGTAGACTGGTGTATCCATTCTCACAGGTGTGAGGCACAGGAGAGTATGCAGGGCAGTTGAAAATCAGGGCCACTGGCAGTAAACAAACATTATTTCTAATGGGAAAGAATAATTATATAAGGGTGGTGTAAGGAAAAATTATCTTTGTTGTGTGCAATTTTAGGGAAGGGAAATTAAGTGAGTAAAACTTCTCTGGAGTATTTTTCCAGTTTTAGATACAATCACAGACACAGTTTCCTGTATACTGGCATGCTCTCTGCTGCTACGTAGCTAGTTTAAAGCAAAAATGATGGCTCACAATGGGAATTAGCATCAGAGTGTGTTAATGGCATTATGTTTTAACTCTTGACTGCATCTAAGAGCAGTTCCTAAGGAATTTTAATATCTCTGTTGTTCCCAGGAATGCCTTATTAGTAGGTCTGTATGTTTTATGAATGGAGACACACGGAACAAATGTCTGCTGACAGACAAGGACAGAAGGTGAATGTGGGGAAGAGTCATGTGCCATTCCATGGCAAAGGACAAACATGTTGGTACACGCATTAAAAATGAAGTAGCAGTGCACCGTGTGGGTATATATATTTTAGTTTAACTGTGAGTACGTTTAAAACTGCGGCATACTCTACTTGGCTTTCTTTTTACATCTGGTAGCTGCTGCTTCATAAATAGCTCCTGGCCTTACTAAAAATTTAGTTGCAGTCTTCTCACTGCAGGCATTAGGTCACTCATTGTTAATGAGCATATTAGATAATAGATGTTAACTCCAGCACATTGCAGCGTTTCAGCAGAGTGCATTCCCTAGCAATGAACACAAAGTGTCACTGTGACCACACACTAATAATTCCAAGAAATACAGAAACTTTTGCCTAATTTTGACTTTATTTACTTGTTATGTGTGTGCTCATTTGGAACTTGTGGCATTAATTATCTTTGCTCCAAGTCAGGCCAGTCTGGAATTCTAATTATCTTCATTTTTACAATTCATATCTCTGAGGTCTTAGTGTACTTTGGAGCTGAACACTGGGCTGTACATAATCAAGGCAGAAAAGAGATAGGTGGCAATATTGTACATTTCAATTGCCTTGTCTGATGTGCCCCTTTTGTAGAATAATGAACATTGGAGAAACAAATTGGTCTGTCAGAGTCAATAACAACCCAATACCCTGAGCTGCTGGTCACTAATGCTTCCTGTACTTAATCAATGTGCTGCCGGAGATGTTCTGTTCAAAACAGTTAAAGATGAGCAGCAGCAGCAGATTTGGCAGCAGGACCGGGAGAGCGAGTGAGACCATCCACAGGGTTGGAGTTTCCTTGTGCTAGGGAAGAGACAAGCAAAAGAAAAAACAAAGTGCTTGAAGGAAAACCCTGCAAAGAAACAAAGACTCCCACTGTCTCCTGTTGGGAGAGGAGGAAGAGGAGGCCAGTTCTTTCCTCCAAAATGTTGCGTTAAAATGCGTAAGCAGAAGATGATTTCTGCAAGAAGGCATAGCAGGAAAAAGGACATTCTAGATTCCCACAATTAAACTCAAACCATTAGAATAATCAATGTGAGAGGTAAGAAGTTGAGAAGAATCAAATTTTTGACCTCCAGTTGTGATCAGAAAGCCTGAATTACCAAAAGCAATTGGCGCTGGTAACAATGTTCGAGGCAGCAAATCATCTTTTTAACCAAACTGTAAGTAAAGCAAGACAAATAGGGAAAGTTTTGTAATAACACAGCTTTTCAATCATGTCCATAAGTAGCTTTTGAAACAATTAAGTGAGCAAACAGAAAACAATGTCTGAGCAGGAAAAGGATAAAAGGTGATTTATGCCTAACACACTAGATGGACAATTTGTTCAGTGGGTCTTACTGGCATAAATCCAGACAGCTGAAGGGTACCTAGGAGTATGCACTCAGGAAAAACAGAAGATAACGTGAATAGATAAATGAAATACCATAGCTTTTCTTACTGAAAATTAGAGATCAAAGAAGCAACTTACACCTGTGTGTTACTGTCCAGAAATGCAGTCTTAATGGTCAGAGCAGACTATTAAGAAAGTTATTTTCCACTCTGCACCTTGCCTGGACAGCATGTTGGGGCTTCCAGATCTTTCAGCAAAATGACAATACAAGTGTCTACATCGACTTCTTCCTAGGAGGTGGAAAGCATCTTTGGGCAAGCTATACTTTGATTTGCTTAATTGAGAGTGGAAAAAATAAAGTTAACACAAAACTGTGATGGACCAGTCCTTGTCTTGAAAACTTAGCAACAACAGAAAAGAAAAAGAGTTGGAACATGGAAAGCTTGAACTGGACTTAGCATTCACAGAGAACCTCATAAAGATATTCAGGATGGGACTGTTAACTTTATCAGTCTGAAAGTCAGTTGTTTCTAGTCTAAGCTAGACATTTATGCACTCAAAAGTTGGTTGAAATAAATAGGCATTTCCAAAGATTAGTTAATCCCTGGTAATTGGTATAAATATTGTAGGATGGAAGGTGCTTATCTTTCTCCACTGAGAGCCAAAGCTAGGTCGCCTGAATCCCATCTTTTCTGAATATTCAGGGAGTTCCTCTCTGACTTTTTCTAGTTTTACTTTGATTCAACATTTTGCGTTCTTTCATATCAGCTAGATTTTATTGATAGGATTAAGGATGACAGTTGATGATAATTTTCAGAAAAAGTCTAGTGCTTCCTGAAGCAAAGAGTGAAGATAATGAGAATTGGATGAATAATCCTTTATATGCTTATCATTTTTTTAAACTGGGAAACAATTTTTATGAGTAGTTTGTTTCATTGGAGCAGGATTGGGAGGGTGTGTGAGAGGATTGGATCCATGGGGTCACAGAGTTTGACATACTTTGTTTTCAGAATAAAATATTTATCCTATTTAAAAAAAATGTTGGGAGGAGAACAGATTATAAAATTACTCACTTAAGACAGTTTTCCTTCCAACAAATTTAAAGCATAGGAGTATAGAAGTTCTTGTGAAAGATCTACAAATTTAGCTCTAAATGTATTTCTATCCCTTTATAAAAACCTGAGAAAGAAATGTGTATTTTTAACAATCATTCTTAAGTATGCTCATTGTTAGTTGGTTTGATAAACAAAGAAGAAATGATCCAAACTAACCCAGAAATACTAAGGCCAAACTCCTCTTCACCCTGGAGAATCACAGTTATTCACAATTATTATGCCAACTTACGTACCTCTGAACAAACATTAAAATCCAATTCTTTCATCAGCTGTGGAACAGCAGCAGCTACAACTGACACAAGAGCAGAAAGAACTGTTGCAGATTCCCAGGACAGAGAATGAAATTAAGGAAACAGTATTTGTGTTGGAAAGCGGGAAAGCCTACGCCCCCAATGGATTTGCTGTAGAATTTTTAAATACATTTGAAAGTGAAATCATATCAGGCTTACAGGACTATGTCACCAAGCTTTTGAGAGAGGATCGCTCCCAGACTCCCATAGGGAAGCAACCGTCTTTCTGCTTCTCAAACTGGATTATGATCCTCTGGAGGGGATATCCTTTCGATAATTAAGGTTACAATCACAGTCCCATTTTACGGCTGATTTTGATCTTCCATATGAAACTTCCATATGACTGCTCAATAAAGTCACACAAAGTAACCAGAGAATCTGCTCCAATCTTACATAAATATACATTAATAATTCATATTTCTAGCCACAATTACAAAACCACACATACGTACAAGTTTTTCTGCACAAATTGATAATACAAATTTCTCTTAAACTGTTTAAAAGCACTATTGTCAAGAAACAACTATCTTTTATTGCCAGATACCGTCCCACAAAAAGAAGGAGCAAGGACATTTTGGATTAGTTATAATAGGTTTAACTTTTAAAAAATATCCACTCCAACTGAAAAAAAAAAACCCAACCAAAAAAACAGATAAATTATATTTAGCCAGACTAAATGTTTCCCCACTAGCTTGAGCGATGATAATGGAAAGATAGAATTTACACTCTGTATTAACTTGGGTAAAATGAGCAGTGAGCAGAACTTCTACAATATCCAGTAATTCTTCTAAACCATTTCAAAAATTAAGCAGAACAATATA
Organism: Ciconia boyciana; assembly: GCF_034638445.1. Lineage (NCBI taxonomy): Eukaryota > Metazoa > Chordata > Aves > Ciconiiformes > Ciconiidae > Ciconia > Ciconia boyciana. The sequence continues at coordinate 172,690,221 of NC_132934.1, read as the reverse complement.
CTCCCTTATCTTGCCTCAAAACTATTGTGTCTCGATAAAAAAGAACAAGATTTAGCAGTTTCTTTCTAATAATTATGGACTGCACCTCAGGCTGACAAACCTCATATACAGTCCCATCTTCACGTAAGTCAATGTATCTGTCTCATATTTTTGGTGGGTATAAGAAAAGAGTACAAGACCTCACATCTTTCTCTCATTGATAAGAATTTACTGGTGCCATAGAAACACATGTGTGAACAGGAAGGATTTTTGAGAATTTACCAAAGACTATCCTGCCGGCACATGCCATAATGTCCTCAAGCATTTTAAAGCAGGCCAGAGAGTATCTCCTATTTGTCCACTTATTAACAGCCCTCTTCTCCCTGAGGCCCTTGGAAGCAACCTCTATTAATTGTGGAATGATTTTGACATGATGACTCTCAAGGATATTTATAATGAAAGAATATTTAGGCCCTTTGAGAGATTAGCGAAATATAAGCCATACACCAAAACAACACGTTTATAGATATTTACAAATAAGACATTATCTGTGGGAGATAAATTGAGGAATTTTTGTACCCCTGAGTTCATTCCCATCGAATACCAGCTTTTAATTATGGATAAAGACCGTGAAAAGAATCTGCACTTGATATCCTTTTAGGCTGAATAAATTCAGGGGAGATAAAAGCTAAGATCAAGTGTAAAAGCAATCTGGATCAAGAATTCTCTGATGAAGAATGGATTGAGATATGTAATCAAACAAAAACAATCTCCATTAGTGTAAGACACCAAATGTTTATATTTAATGTTATTCATAGAATATGTATGACTACAAAAAGTATGCGCAAAGTAAATAGTGACAGTGATGATATATGTATAAAATGTGATTTTGAAAAGCAGTCTCAGCATGTGTGATAAGACTCAAAGCATTCAGCAACTCTGGACAAGGTTGCAGAATTTGTCAGGGCTGTTCTACAAATTTTAAGTTCCTTACATGAGCTTGCCTCATCATCTATCTGATCCCTTTTTAGACAGATGCAAAATCAAGTTTGTGGACATTGTGTTGCCTGTTGCTAGGGCTTTTATTATGACATGTATACCAAACATCATTGTCTCAGTTTGGGGCAAGGGGGGATAGTCAAAGCTGGCAGAAACATTTCATCTGGAAAAAAATAACTGATGAAGAAGCTAGGAAGCTCCCTAAAATATACTGATAAAATATGGAATGTTAGAATAATTAGACTGGGATTAAAACAGAGAAGCTGATCTATAGACTACATTACCATCCACATCTATAAAAAGAAAAGAAAAATATCTGCCAAATAAAATACACCTATACATGTTTTAAGTTAGCTTCGTTGTGAAAATACTTTTTAGAGCCAGCCCTATAGCTTTTGTATATACTAAACTCCATTTGCTATATTTGCACCTTAAAAAAGTCTTGGTCTTCATTGTTCCAGACACGCAGAAATAATGACAAGATGTGAGGGATGTGGTTTAATTTGTCTGCGACTTTATTAACTGAACTCACCTGGGAATCATTCAGCAATAACATACGCAGCGCAGGTCATCATTTCTTCTTCACTTGTTTCCACATATTTGGGGAGAGCTGTCACTCATAGCTGGGACCCCACTGCCCTCCCCCATGAGGAAGGTTAAGAGGCTGCAAAGAGGGTGCTGCCTATTTGCTGCAAGCGCCTCTTTTCTTCTGCCTCTTTAGCAAGTGGCTGCTCTTTGATTTGCTTCTACCTCTGTTTTTTCAAGGAAGCAGATGCCCTGGGGAACAAACACAGGCACTGGTCACCTGCCACAAGGAAACACCAGCAATTAGCTGGTCTGCCCTGTCCAGGTTCCCAGATAGCTAATCATTCTCACATCAGCCAGAAATATACGTGAGCAGGTGGAGCCCTCTCCCCTGGATGGCTTAGGTATCCCATAGATTGCTGTTTGTTTTTAGGAGTGCGTAAGAGCCGTTCCCATCCCTGAACACATCTAGCCTCTTCACAACTCATGGGTCTTCAGGTCTTGCTCACCTGTTCAGACCTCTTGGTCTGATAGCACACATCCCCTGCCACTCGTACAAACATCCTCACTCACAGCACTACCTTTCAACTTCTTTCTCCCTTTCCCCATCCCTTCTTATACAAAGTGCACTGGAAATAGCTTCTGGCATACAAACCTCCTTTCAGGGGAATCCTATTGAACTGGTTAATGGATTATCCAACATTCAAGACCCACCTCCCATCACTTAATTTGTCTTTAATAATAAATAAGTTCTAGCAAGGAATGAGGAGTCTGCTGTATCCCCAGCTGTCTTAGTCAATGCCTGAAATCTTGCCAGTTTATTAAGAATGAGCAGAGATACCTGCTCTGTCTCTAAACTGCACAAGGTAGTTGAAGGATGGGAATGAAGGAAGAGCAAGGGTTCCCTATTTCTTTCATTGGCAGCTCTCCCAGCTGGCAGGTGTTGTACATGTTGGGTTGTATATGTTCTTAAATCTACCTTTCCTGGAAACAAAAATAGGCTAATGTATCTACCAGAAAGATTTGCATTAACAAAAGTGTAACTCTCAAGTCACATTTACACAATATCTCATAGGGAAAGGATTAACAGCGCCCCTTTAAACCACAGATCATGGGTCTGTAACATGGACTCTTGATGGAAAATTTTTGACCTCTGCTGCATGCACACAAGTGCCTCAGTTTACCAGGTGCAGCTTGAGGCCTTTAGCCACAACTGCACTGGCATCCCACGTCTTTCAGTTTTAGTGCTCAGCTTTGACAGAGAGTTTAGCTGGATCATTTTATTTTCCCAGGGCTCAATTCATATGTCTAACCACAGATGCCTATTACCATTTGAGATGTTCTGTGGCATTCTGCTGCTCCAGAATGGCAAAGGACTTCTTGTGCCACATCTGTGAACTCAAACAGGATTTACCCAATACTGTGGGGTGTCTCAAATGTACTAGATAACTCTATAGGCACCTGAATCAAGGGTCTGCTGTCAGCAAGCCTCTAAACTTTAACAATTGCATTATCTTCTACTTTATTGCCTGAATCTTCATCGTTGCTTTGTACAACCATGGCTTGGTTTCTCCAAGAGTGGATATCTCTTTATTGAGATTTGGGTAAGTTTCTTTGCACTTCTCCAGTAATATTGCTTGCAAAAAACATCTTTTGCTTGATCCCCAGCTCACATAAAGGCAAGCTGTCACCTGTGGGGATGTGCGTCTTGCCATATGACCATTCCATGTAAGAAAAGGTCTCTCAGTCATCTCTGTCCCCTTTCTCTATATATTTTTTTCAAACTGGGTCCTAGATACTGAAGCTGTAACATTTTACTGTCCAAGCTGACTTTTGCTACTTTCACTCCAGTTTCTTGTTTCATTGCCTTCTCAGCTGCCATGGGGCTACTCCCCAGAAGCTGGTCAGTCCCAGAATGGAGACTGTAAGGGCTGGTACATTTCTACCTTTTCCAATCCACACAGGGAAAGGGCACAAAAAGCCCCATTAACGTCTGCATTTAAGCTTCCTTTTGTCTGCATGTGTGGAAAGTTTCTTCTTCATCTGCTCCAGGCCTGCTGTTGTTCCTGCACCCAATTTCCTGCACACATACCTTCTGGCTCTGAGCACAGTGAACAAAGGAAAATGCTCAGCTGAAATATGAGCCACGCTGCTTCTGTTCCTACTTGCCCACCTCCAAGGAAAGTTTCCACTTAATTTCTTCTTTGAGTCCTAATGCTACTGGGCCACAGCTGCCAATTCCCTCACTGCAAACCCACAGGGGGTTTCAACCAGCTCCCCAACTTATCTTGTAGGGGACCCTGAAGCCTGATGCAAGAAGCATTTGCATCCATATGCAGTTAGGAAGTTCCTCTGCTGCCTCCTTGTAGGTAGTTGCTATATTTGCTTTCTCCCAGGTGCACTGAGCACACCGTTTGTTTACCCTCTTCTCCTCCCCCCTTCCCCTACTCGTCAGTATGACCTTAGCTCAGGCAATATATCCCTTTCTTCCCATTTTTTTCAGACAAACTCTCTCCCTCCACAATACTTTTGCTCCCACTGAAGCTAACTGGAGATTGGCCATTTATCCAAGCCAACAGGGAATGTGAAAACTAAGAGCAAAGCCTAATGAAGCTTGGAGAGAACAACCATGTTGTGCCTAATTGCATTCAGGATTTTTCAAGCATTTTCCCTCCATAACTCGCATTGCAACAGCAAATTCATTGGAGGTATGCTCTGCTGACTGATGTACCAGTTACAGCTTACACGTAGGTTTCCATCCAGTGCTGCCCTCTGACCTGGACGTTTGTGATAGAGAGAGCAGAGATGCACATTGGCGTAACAACAGCCAGTTTCAAAGCTCATTGAAATGGGAAACTTTCTACTGATGTCTGTGGAGTTTGGATGAAGTCCCAGAGCAGACATTTACAATTGACATAGCTTTGCTCACAATTTACTCTACTCCTTAGTAGGGGTTTGAGATCTTTCTTTCCCTGAAAGATTGTGGGGGAAGATTATTTCCTTCCTCCTCTGAGATCTTTAGGTCTGTTTAACTTAGAGATTGGCTAGAAATCTGCCAGCACAAAAATATGACTAAAATGCTACACTCGTCTATCAAAAATACCAGAGAGCTCTGAAGAAATGTTTGGGGGCTGCCAATATCTATTTATGTTGGAGATGCCCATGGCATTCATAATGTACAATAAATAAGAGCAGTCATTCCAAAACACTATAATAAAATGTTCACAACTTAAAAGTAAATACGATGCAAAATGATCTGCTGCATTATTACTCCCATGCAAAGATATTCGTAATTGGTACCTTAATCAAAAAGTCTTTATTAAATATATAAAGGCTTTTAATAAGCTGACCCTCCAAATACAAAACGTTTGTGTTGATCTACTTGAATTGTTTTGCTGGGAAATAAAAGTGTTGAGAACTCATTTCCAAAGGATGATAAATAGGAGGCAGCTACCCCCTTTTTTTTTTTGTTTTTAAATAATGCTTAATTCCTGGTACATGAGTTAAACAGATAAGGCTGCCAGCAGCTGCTCCCCACCAAAACACTTCACAGTTACATGATAAAATGTAGGTGATAACATTGCAGTGCTGTAAAACAAGGTTGTAGAAACGTGGGCATGTACTGATGACAAATTTGCCTTTAAATCTTCTTTGCTAATATTTATAGGCATGAAATCTTAAAGCACCTTTAATGTGCCTATAATCCTGCCCATTTGACAGCTTTTACATAATTTTCTAGGGAAGGGTGACCTGATCATCCCAGGCTGTTGACAGTGCAGCTGAAATGGCCCTCCAATAAATGAAGCAGGATTATCCAGACACTATGGCAAACAACAGCTCATAATATGCATCAAGAAATTTCCATAGCACATCGAATCTTTGTCTTCAATGACACATGGATCATGACGGGATTTCAAGAACACATTTCCCTAGACACTTGATAAGTTTTAACGTAAAAGTATAGCATAAAAGGCTCCCTTCAGATAGGTTCTGTTTTCCATATTAGAAATAAATTGCTTTCAGTCTGGAAAACTAGAGGCATAGTTTTAAGCTGAATTATCATGTTAACTTATACTGCTTAGTGTAGCTGTGTTCCCTGACACTTTGAATGCATTATGAGTTTATTCAGTTAAAATTATAAAACATTACAAGAAAATTTTTTTTGCTGTGGTAAAAGTCACTATTGACAATAAACAAGTCTTGATGAAGGCTATGCTAAAACTATGCAGAAGTTTTGCTGAATCTCTTATGCTTCTCTCTAAAAACACCTTACACAAAATGCTAGCTATATGCCTCCTAGGTTTACATGATAATGTCAAGAAAAGGTTTTGATGCCTGCTGCCAATTCATATCAAAGGTATGATGTGCTATAAATTTCGTTTATGTTGGGGTAATTATCAGTGACACGGCCAGGTTGTATTAATACTTCTGCTCCCATTGCTTAGCCTAGGTACTTAACAATTTGAATGCCACAAAATATCAATACTGATGCTTTATGGCATCATGCCAGAGCAGCCTGGGGACAAGCAAGGTAGAATTGGTTGACAGTTTTTGTTGGAGTGTGGAGTTTGTTTGGTCTCATAAGACATTTATGAGGTCAATTGGATGTCATTTAAAATATCAGGAGAGAAACATATTTAAACTACACACCATGTCCCACTAGGAACACTGAACTCTGTGAACAAATACTAAAAAGGCATTGTGAGCACTGCATAGATAAGAAAGAAAAAAAGACTGGGTTGAGGGTGACAAGAAAGGGATCTTCCCCAGAGTAATAACTGTCCCTTTGACACTCTCACAAAAAGAAATTAGGCAAAAAAGAAAAACAAAACCACATGCACACACAAAAAAGCTTTGAAACCAGCAAACATTCATTTTCACTTAAAATAAGGTTTGCACTGATAATATAGATGCTTACCCAAGACATACCAGGGGACTAAGACAATGAAGCACCTAGGAAAAAGTCTCAGTATCTGTTTTCCAGGCTGTTCCTTGGTATGGGAATAGCGATGATCAGTGATTAAATGGAAAAAATAAAACAACAGAATATTCCTGTACTGAGCGATGGCATCATTAGACCACCAGTTAGTAGATGAGAATGTTCCATCATTAACCCGATGTTTGTCCCCATGGAAAAGTATTTTATTCTACTGTGCCTCAGCTTCTTCCTCTGTTAAAAATTAACGTGAGTGGTTCATTGTGAGTACTTTGACAATTTAGGGTTCGTAAGAGGTTAGATGAGCCAAATAATATCCTAACATACAATAAATGATTAGCATTCACTTATAAAAAGACAGCAGTCAAATTCTATTGCTGATTTTTAAAAGATCATAGAATCATAGGATGGTTTGGGTTGGAAGAGACCTTTAAAGATAATCTAATCCACCCCCCTGCCATGTGCAGGGACATCTTTCACTAGATCAGGTTGCTCAAAGCCTGGTCCAACCTGACCTTGAACACTTCCAGTGATGGGGCATCCACAACTTCTTTGGGTAACCTCTTCCAGTGGTTGAGGTTAAACCACCCTTATAAAAGATATTCAAGGTTTGGAGGTTTTTTTAAATTAAACATGCTTAAGAACTGACTACCTCACTTGGGTTGAACTCTTAAAGTCAACACCACATGAATCAACAGAAAACAAAATCACCACATATAAGTTGCACATTTTCACAAACAATTTACATGAGATTTTTAGCTTTCTTCCTGACAAAAGAGGCAATGCATTATGACTGATGAACTAACGGTCACCTTACATGGCTACTTTTTTTATTGTTGTGCCTGCTGGTGAATCTCAACCAATACTTATTTTATAATTCTTCACACATGAATATTGTGGTTTTCTGCAGTACTTGATGTAGTACCTATAATGTGCTAATCAGATTTCAGAAGACCTACAAGTTTACTACCTGTGGGTGATATTTGTCCCACCCAATTTTTTCAGATGAAGTTAGGTGCCTGATCTCAGTCAGTCTCCTTCTATAATCAAGGAAAAAAGACAGGTACTTCCAGATTGTGGCTTTTCCAGACCACTTAAGGCAGGTGTTCTAGAAGTGCCAGTCTTTCTCCATTGGTTGCAAGTGACCACCTAAACAGCGCACCACCTGACTGTGGCAGTGACTACAGTAAAACTGTTTATAGCGTTGCAGTAGTATTCCTGGTTGTGGCATTTATCTGGGATGTAGAAAAATTAAGAGACCTGAGGTCACGTGTTTAACATCAATGTCCTAACCTGTTGTATATTTAGTCTCTGTCTCTTGCCCAGTGACTATTTACTCACTTATACATCACCAGCAGGAGAGATGACGGACTGAAATAAAATACTTCTATGGGATATAGGTTCATATCTCTTCTCTTCCTTATTTGAAGAACAGACTTGAACCCAGATCTTCATCTTCTCTAAGATGACTGCAAAAAGCAGCAGGTTACAGACTCTCTAGCACAGTTAAACAGAAAAAAAAAAGCAATATAATTTCAGAAAATCAGAATTGTCCTGGCAATGAAAAGGGAAAAAAAATTACATTTTCAAAAAATCATGTGACGAAAACTAATTTCCCTTACAGTTCTGTGTAGCACTTCTACAGCAATGTGTAAGTTATTCCAGTGCTCAGATGCCAGGGGAATATATCTCCTTAGCTGACCTAGCTGCTGGCGATTTTGGTACTAATTAAATGAGCTACACTGACTTAGCAACACAATGGTGTTTCTATAAGATATGGCAAAATCTTCATACTAAAGACGTTGCTGAAGGTATGATATTCTCAAAATCACTATGAAAATTGATTTTTCATAATAAACCACAACTTAATGACTTTTCCTCTTGTTCACTCATGTACAGTAGTCACATTTAGAAAAAACAAATATGATTTATACTACATTCAGAAGCTCTCAGAGTTTTTTATAGGCCAGTAATCTGATCTTTATTACTCTGTGGGAGTGGATAATGTTAAAAGAGCACAGAGAAGTCCCAAAATATACTGAAAAAAAAATTATTGTAGTGGTCTTCAGATGCTGAGATATTATCTGGGTTGCTATCACATTGTTCATAGTTTGGAGAAAAAGTGTGTATGATCATTTCCATGAAGTCCGCTGAAGAATGAAGACTTTCCGGTTATAATTCTTGTCTATATTCATATGTCACAGAGCTCCTTATATATTGCCTTCAATGTCTCTCACAACTTAAAGTAGCATTAATACCATTGTAATGATAAACTAAGATAAATTTCAGGGTGTTGGCGATCACTTAACCTTTCCTAAAAATTCCATGTTGCACTCTTATGTGTTCATTAGTATGAGACAACAGTCATCCATTTTGCAAAGCAGTGCAGAAAAGAGGGACACCAGCTCATACTATTGGATAAGAAAATAGACTGTGTTTTTTTTGTTTGTTTTACTTTCAATAATGGGTGTAATGTTGAAAGTATTCAAGCAAGTGGATGGGTCAGCAGTCTCACCTTTTGCACTGAGGTCAAGGAGTGAAGCCAGATAGAGAAATAATTTCCATTATATTTTAGGTACTTCATTCCCATAGTAGAGAAAGTAGTTTGGACACTACTTCAGGAGATCTGGAACTCAGACAAGACAAATTCAGAATGATTCAAGTGTTGAGGTGGTTAGGGGGAAAGACTCTCTAGCGTCAACAGAAGAAGAAGACTCGGAGTCTGGAGCACAGGACTGTCTTTCTGTTCTGTATTTGTACAGTCCTGGAAGAATATGCCCCTTGATTGCATTTATCTGCCCTAAACTAGGCATCTTTACAAGTTAGACCACCCGTGTAAGCTCACCACTCCAGGCTTCTTCTAGAGTCCACAAAAGGAAACAGACATCTCTGGAGGGTACTTCATGAAATCTTTTTTTGATGCTTATGCTATGGCAAGATGGATTCTGCTCTGAACATCAGGCACAGGCTGTAACCGTGCTAAGATACAGGCTGCTTCTATCATGAATGTGCACAGTACCTAGCACAAGAGAGCTCTGGTCCCTGACTATCCCTATCATGCAGAGACGCTGCTGCAATGGAAATCCTACAGTCCTGAAAGTGCTAAGATCAGAATCCCATGTGTTGGTAGATTTTGTAGCAGCAAGTCCTCTGAGCAACCGGGAGATGATAATTTTTGATCGTGTTAATAAAGGCACTTTATTCTTTGAAGCCGCCTAAGAAATGTTGGTAAGGCAGAATGGAATTTACTGAGACTCCGAGACTAACATCCCTAATCTTGAAAAAAAGAGATGGTATCGCATATTTATTTAATAGCCCTTTCATCACTTTAGTGATGATACTGTGAAACAAAAAGGCTGGAGAAGACGTCACAGTGCAAAAATAATTATAATTAGGAATTGAGGGGTAGTAAATAAATCATCTTCTATATTGCTTTCTTCTTTGCTCTTTCATTTTGGGTATATTTTCACACACTGGTTCCAGGATTCATTTGCATTCCAAGTGTGCTTATTAAAGCAGCACCATTTATTCTACAATATATACAAGAGTTTCTATTTTTAAAATTCTATTTCAAGGCATGAGCTTGGCATACAAAGTCAAATCCCGGGAGTGAGTCCTTTCTTTTTCCTTTAAAAAATTAAAAAAAAAAAAAAATCCATCTGAACAGTTTTAGGTTACATGAGGGGAAAAACACAAGTTGGTACTTTCATCCACTTCCTCCCATTTTCTTTCCCATTCTGTAACACAGCATCTGCATAAATGAAAATGAAAAAAAGAAAAAAGATTAAAGATTAAAGCTTCCTCTTTTTTTCCTACAATTCTAGACATTTTAAGTATATATAAATATATATGTATATATCAATGAACATAAGAAAATTCAGTATATCCAACATTATAATTACTTTATCCAACATTATGATTACTTTCACTGTGTAAACCTCACACACATATGCAACACAGCACTGACCTGATATATCATAATGGTACCAGTTAAATTGTAATAGTCTATTTGATGAAAGTTCTGCATATTGAAAGAAATTTTATCCATTAATGTTCAGAAGGGTTGCTCTTTGTAGCAGTAAGGTATATAACAACATAAATACACTTCTATCTAATAGGAACTGCATTTAAAAAAAAAACACAACACATTCAGATTTACTTGTTAGACTATGACTCCATTGCAAGTTAAGTTCCACCTGGAGTTAAAAACATGTTATTTTCAAGTATTTAAGTGAATTTTAACCTTTTTTACAATCTGGAGTAATTTTACTACAAACATATTACATTAATTTCCCTAGAATATAGCAATTTAATCAGGCATATAATCTCCCACACAGTCAGCAAAGGAGGAACATGCGAACAGAAGTTGTCACTATTTGTGCTATGAGAAGTAAGAGAGAATCCCAGAGTGCCCATACAGATTCAGCTGTCCCTGATAGCTGGTACCACTATTCCACCTTTATAGACAGATAAATCCATGTGCTAGACCTAACTTCATTAGCAACTGGAGAACAAGAATATATTTAGCTGTTCATTGGGCCCACATTACTGCAATATCCAAATTCTTCATAAGTAAGATGAAACACATTTTCCAGAAAACTGTAAAACTGGGAAGTATTATCTTCTTCTTTAAAAAAAAAAAGTGGGCAACTGGAATTCAAAGAGATTAAGCACCTGCATTTCTGAGGTACTGACTATCTTCCATTCACATCAGCTTCATCCCAAGCTTTTGGTCCTCGACAGCTCTTCAAGTTAGATCCTATCAAATGAGTTGTCCCAGATTGTTGTGAAGGTCTGTGGCAGTTTGAATGATAAGCCAGATTTACACGGTTCTAGTTGAATGATTTAGTAGAAGAGCATTTGTCACTATGCAGAGGATGAAAAAAGACTTTGGAGTTATTTGCAGGAAGAACCTCATGCGTTACCATGAAACACCACACAGAGTGGCGTGAGTGTGAGTGAAAAATTATATTTCAATATGGGTAATTATTCTTCAAATTTTTATCAGGCAGATTCCTAAAAAAAATTAAACTCACTTACATTTACCATATTTTGGTTTACTTACTTAGAAAAAAAAAGGATGGAGCTGAACTATGCTCTCAGCCAAATGCTTAAGTGTATATTAAATTGCAGAAGCTATGTACCAGGGCTGGAGTTTAACTGTAGGACTATTTTCCACTGTCAATACAAATGTATCTACATATATGAGATATTATTTTCATATTTTAAAGATTTTCTTCATGAAAAAACTGAAACCTCCTATTTTATTTCATATTCAGGTGACAATCTGCATCTAATTTTATTACACTTAAAATAAACCTGAGAAATCGTCCTTCAAAGCATAAGCTTGGATGAAAATTAAATGCAAATAACAGTCTATATTGATTTATGGTGTGCACAATTTTCCTGGGGTTTTAGTAATATTTTTATTAATTCATAATTAGGCATAAATTATTTTATTTTAAAAGGTAATGTAGTCCCAACCAGTTTGTAACATAGCAGGCTACTGTGATTTTTTAATTTTGTCTTTAGCATTATATTTTTCTTACAATTATATTTCTTTTGCACAAGAAAGTTGTAAATACAGGAAAAGCATATCTAGCAATTAATGGTTACATTTATATTCACTGTGAGTCCTGTGTAGGTCACCTACCCTATGTGTTTAACGGAGGCATCATAATTACTGTGACTTTTAAATCTGAGAGAGCGGTGCCTGATTCAGATTGCAGACATTCCAGGATGGCTGAGTTTTGTCTGTACAATTAAAATAGAGAAGTAATACAAAACACATCATTTTTTGGTAGGATACAACTAGGGGATTGACCTACCTACAGGTTTGGCATCTGCCACTGTGCTGTTTGCCACAGGCTGCCTTCAGAATTAATGAGAGAAATAGGCATTTTGTGGGAGGAATTTATTCAACCAGATATAGGCATCTACCTCAGGATGGGTCATATCATGACCCATATCAACTGACTGTGTTGAGTAGAGCTCCTTCAGCTACTTCCAGTCAGAGAAATGCTCCTTTCTAGGAGCACAGGACAGATATTGCGATTGCTTCTCTCACAAGGAGGAGATCTGGCAATCCTGGAGAGCAGTCAGAAAGGATCTTTCAAGGTTGGCATGAACCCAGAGGCAAAAATCATGGCATCTCTGTCAAACTTTACCAGGCAGCACACTTTACCAGCATGCCTTTACCGAACAGACTCCTTGGGGTGCCCTGTGCTCCTGCTGCCTGGACTGGGAGCTGCTGGAGTTCACAGGGCCATGCAGCCTGGTTCCTCTTGGGGCAACTGGAGAAGCACCCAGGGACGTGACATGTCATAGCATGCTCCTGCCCTGTAATGGAAGCAACTGCAAATGTGGCCCCTGATGGTTTTTGGCTGTACAAGTGAGTGTCCCAAGTTGTAGAGGAGTCCAGGTACTTTTAACACAGCTCAGTCTCAAACAGAATGAATAGACAGGAATTTTGCTACAACTAGTTCTTTTAGCTGTGAACCTCTGAGTAATCAGAAGACCTTATTGTTCTGTACTTGGTTTAATCCCAAGCACTGAAAAGACTGAGCACTCTCTTTTTCCCCTTAATTTTTCCTTGATTTCCAATTAACATGGGCAAGAACTGAATCCTGAATCCTGACCTATGAGTTTGTAAGATTGCCACTTTGAGGGGCTTGTTCTGAAAAATTAGTGGTGTGGCCAACAGCAATGTGCTGCTGAGCAGAGAGTCTGTTAAATTGGATCAAAGGATATTGCTGATTTTAACTATGTGTCATAGCTTTGCTGTAAGTTAGTGCAGCAGCCACTTCGGATATCGGAAAATGTGGGAAGACATTTAAACAAATCCCTTTGGAAATGTGGTACCAGGCTGAATGGCAGCAGAAACATCAGTGAGAAACTCCTTGTACCCAGTACCCCATACCATGTACCAGTACCTTGTACCCAGTACCTAGTACCATGTTCAAGCCCCTAGATTTTGACTCCTTCTTTTACACCCCTATATCCTTTTTCACACACTGGGAAGTTACATTCCCAGGGGACATCGTAACCTGCTTTTTCAGGAGCTATTTGAAATTGTGTAGTTTAAAGTTACCATCGAGCCTTCCTTTACAGTCAGTAGAGATGGAAAACCTGCCTACCTTCAATACCCATCCTGGGATGGGAAGAATGACACTCTGGTTGTGCCTCTCCCTCTGCTGATTAGAGAGTGAGCCTTGGAGAACACTTGAAGTGAGAGCCCTGACTTTTACTTAGCTAATTTTCAGTAAATTAAATCCCACTATTGCTTTAATTATCCTCCTAGCTGTGGGGAAAATGGAAAGAAAAGTGAAAAGGTAGTTCTGATGTAAACAGGATGAAGTCTTCTACATCCTATAAAGTTAATACCCAGATGCAGCAAGAGCAACAAAAGTTTTTGGAGCATTGCAGCTGAATTTGCTAACTCTATATTTAGTGCTATAAGTTTTAATCTTACCTTGTTAAAAGAGCACAAAGCCAATTATAACGGCCATGAAGCTGAGAGGCACAGGACCATTTTCTTTTCAAGGAAACCATCAAATTTTTGTATTTTTGTTACTACAATTCCATTCACTTCAATGACATCAAAACATCTGAGACTATCTGTTTTTCACCAGCTTCAAAATGGAGGTGAAAAGTCCATATGGACATCACTCTCCAAAAAGTATCCATAAATCATGAAGTATAAGAATTGCTACTGCTAACCTTAGGGAGACACCTTTGTTTCTTTCTTTTGCCTTCTAATGTATACCTTTTCCTATAGCTTGCAATAATATATATTTTTTTTCCTACATATGAGCTATATCCTCCAACTCTTTTAGATCCTTTCATAAAGCCCACAAGTCAACTGTACAGCTGAGCATGCATTTGCTTTCTGGTGTTCTCCTCTCCTTTGCTTGAACCTAATCTTTTCTTCCTATTGTATTTGCTGACTTAAACTGTAACCTTTTGGGAGCAGTGAGTGTCTTGTTATGCCTTTGCAAAACATGTATGGATTATACCAACAGCACAGTTCTGCATTCTGAGTTTAAGAACACATGGTTGAGAACGTGTTTTTTTAATGAAGCATAAAACATTAGTTTTAAGCAATGTCATTCAGGAAATTAAGACAAAATTGCCATTGAATTTATTTGGTACTAGGATTGAAGTCACCACAAAAAAATATTACCTGCAATAGTGTGTGAGAAGTGGAAATTATTGGGGATGTAAGGGCAAAACACAGGACCCAAATACTGTCTTGTTCCCTTCCTGGCCTCCTGGGATTTTGGTGGTATGAGACTTCAAAGGGGAATAAGTAAGTGGTTTATATAATCGAAGATAAGAGTGCAAAGGAAGGACTATGAGATGTCCAATCCTCTCTTTAAGAATGCATTATGATAAAGTGAAATCAAGGAACAAAATTAAAAGGAATAAATACGGTCAACAAGAAACCTTAGATAAATAATAATAATGCAGTTAGGACAGAAGAATTAGACATAATTGCTGTACTAGTGCATTGCTAATGAAGCTGGAAAGAAACCAGGTGGAAGAGATCTATTTGTTGCTCATTGGCTCCTGCAGGCTGGACATAGTAATATGGAAAAACACTGAAGACAGAGGAAAATTTAATGAAAGTAGACTGACCTGCCAAATCAGCAGTAATATACTCTTTTTCATATAAGGAAGTGTAGGTAATGTGACATTACCCTAATATTAATGAGGGTGTTACACTGGTCATCATATAAGAGCACACTTTTGCATATTTAAGTGCCAGTGATTTTTTTGTTTGGTTGGTATGTTTGTTTGTTTGCTTGCTTGCTTGTTCTAATTAAGAATGTTTTCCTGGATAAGGGGCATGAGCAAAAATAATGGCAATCAATAGTCTGTAATGTCAGAATTATTATTTTGCTGCTGCAACATAGAAAAAAAAATAATTCTGTTCATAGATTCATCTATAAACTTTCATTAACAGCTAAGAAATGGGCTAAGGAATTTGACCAAAAATACTGTGGGTAGGCTGTTTTAATTTTTGTTATCATTCAAACTAGCTTTTTTCCCTCTCTCCCTCTTTCTTTCCTTGCCCCCTTCTTTTTAAAAAAATCTTTTTCCCATGGCTGCTAAGCGTGTGGTTAAAGGGGAGAAAAATCATATTCACGAACTGATTTTCATTTAGTGCACCAGGAGCCTTAAGCCACTTTGTGTGCAGATTTCCAGTTTCAATTAGAATGGATTTGCAGACATCAGATGATGTGAAAAATTATCTCATTTGAATCACATGAAACCAAACCACTAAGACATTGCTGATGAGGGAAACAGTGGTCTCATCTTTCCTGTGGTGTGCCATCTCTATTAGACTTTGTAAACTGCGGCAGTTTGAAATCTTTAACCAGCCATTACTAATAAGCATATGTTAATTGTAGCAGAGATCATAAGCAGGTCAATTAGGAGGCAAAGACTGGAACAGAATGAAACATTCAGCTGGAGGGAGAATTCAGGGCAGGTGTCGGCCAGCATGCGCTGCCCTGGCAGGAGCTCTAAGCATCTTGGGTAGAGCTCATTTAACGTTTTGATTTGCTGAATTTGCATTTCAGATTTCCATTCCTAATAGACAATATAGTCAGTCTTTGTTAATGAGGACTCTGATTACATGTGCCATTATAATTGGGAATTAGCAGGCCAGCCTTGTTTTGGAGATTAAATCCAAAGTAAATTGGATTAAAGACAATGCTGCTGAAATCCCTTTCTTTTTGTTTTCTCAAGCCAAAGGTGAGGAAGACTCCATTTGTTTTGTACATATGGCTTTTACCTTGATTAGCGTGTCTTGTGGTTTGTTTATACTTTTTGAACATAGCATCTATTAGCGGTTCCAATATTAAAAGCAAGTAAGAAATTGCTATGTTTACTTAAATGATCCTGACAAGTGCCTAGCTTTATTGTTGTGCACTGATGAACAGAGTGCCAGTAGAGAATAAAGAGCATTCTGAAACATTATTTCTTATTATAAAGTAAATGTCTCTAAGTGTTCATCTGCCCAGGGTGTATCCTTGTACTAAACATTGACTTTAACTCTTGGTACATGAGTTTATGCTACCTTCGTTTACACCAGTTTGACTCCGTTGACTTCAGAGGAGTTACTCAAGTCTTAAAAAGACTGGATTAATTTGTTATGTAGTTCTATACGTAGATATTTAGATATGTTTTCACTTAATTCAGAAACAGGAAAGCAGGATGATTTCTTTCTTCCTATTTGATCTCAGGTATTAGCAGAGAGCAAGACAAGTTCTGTCATTGACTAGACTCTGTACTATAGCTTTTTAGTAGCTGCAGTCGTATCCAGTTGTAGCTCATCTTTCATGTGTCTTGTCTGTGGTCATGTAAGTCAAATATAGTTCAGATTCCTTTAAAATTCCCATGGATAATTTAGTTTTATAAGCTAGTTATACTCCAACATTTTTCATTGATAAGTTTGCAGAACAAACTGGTTTTCCTGCAATTGAAAATTGACAATAAGTTTGCTCTGCAATTGTAGGAAAAACAGTCCAGCAAATAAAAGACAGTATATTTCATGTCATTATATCTTGCACCTGCCAAGAAGCAGCAGCTGTTCATGTACAGGCCATCAAAAGCAGAAAGCAGAAAAGCAGAAAAGAAACAGTAAAGTAAATCAAGTGACTCAGCAATGTTCTTGCTCTTTCAGGAAACTAAGGAATGTCAACCCAGTGGCTTTGGGGTTTTCAAAGCAGAAGACAGTATTTATTTGCTGATTTCATAAATCTCTTAAAACATCTCTCTTTCTGTCTGTTACTTCCTTTGGACAAGCTCCTAATTGGAGTAAGTTAGGTGTGCTCCTTGCACTTGTAACTCAACCACTATTTGGGTATGAATGCATTAGGTATCAAAGCTGTATTAGCCCATGAGGAATCTTTGAGCATTCTCATTGCCTTTCTGCTGCTTCTTAGTAATCAGACTGAAAAACAAGCATGTTAAAACAAAATATGAAGAACTAGGTCGGGGTTTTTTTAATTCATTTTCAGGTTTAAAGAAGAACGGAGCACATTAGTTATGCAAGATAAACAAATTTGCTGGAGTCTAAGTATAGAAGGCATTTCCAGGCTGTTGCATGTGAACTGTCCAGCATAAGTAGAAAGTTGCTTTATGGCAGCCTAAGTTTCAGAGCAGAACAAAATAATGAAGTTTAAACATCTTCTATCTTTGCTATGTGTGAGTTGTTTAAATCAGAAAATGTTATTTATCCCAGGAAAAGATGTGGTGAATCACAGAGATGTGCAAATAATCAGCTTCTATACATCAGACACTCTGAACATACTCATTTAGCACTTACTGCATCTTATACATCAAATAAGTATTCTTCTTACAACCTTGTCTGATTTTTGAGTATTATGGGTTTTATGGAAATACTTTTCTCCATCACTTCTGTTTATTTGAAGGAGAAAAAGGAAAGGTGAAACTGCACAAAAAAATTTGTCCAAGGAAATACCAGGGATCACAGTTACACTGTGATGGTTATATTCAGTGCTGGCATCACAGTGTTACTACCCCTGCATTGTCAGTGTCAGCCTCCCACAGTGTGTTTCGAATACTAAGTTCTACTCTCTCAGTGCTACCATGAAAATAGATTTAGCCATTAAACTGATGACAGATAAAAGACTGGACAAATTAATTTGTTTATGTTTGGCCATACATATTATATGCACAAATTCAGGTTTGAATATGAGTGTGTGTGCACATGTTTTCATGTGTAGAGACAAAACATGCAATGAAAAAAGTAGGGATTTTTAAAGAAAGATTTAAAATATGAGCCATAGAGATGTGTAATATTCATTACACCTTCCTTGGCATTTGTAAGACCATTTCTTGGAAGTAAAAATGTTGGCATGGTGGCAAAAGAAGCCTATGAAATAGTTCTCCTTGAAAAGCAGTGAGTATATATGACAACTCTCTGGAAAACAAAGGAATTGTGACAGGACAAAAAAAGTCCCACATATGGTAGAAAGCCAGGACTGCAGCAAAATATTCTGCCAGAGCTAAGTACGTATTAATTGTTATTGCACAGCAACTTTAAAAAGGCTTGTGTAATTAACCTCAAAGTCTCCCTCAACTGATTTTTTCCTCTAGGCAGGAGCTTTGTCAGGAAGTTCAGCAAATGGTAGATGATTCAACATCATTTTCACAGTAGAAGGTCCTTTGAACCTTAACTGTGAGAGACCTACTGTCACAAGAGTGTTATTATTTATGATCCCTATTATCTGTCTTTTGTTTGCAAGGGCCTTTTCAGCTAAGTAGTCCTCAACAATGTAGGGATACACAGGTTCTACTCCACATAATTTGCAAGTTAAGGTAGCAGTGTTGCTCAAAGCATGACTCTAATAATTCTGCTGAGAAAAGCACCTGCATTACTATCCTTATAGGTCCTAATCTGTGTATGTATGTGAGCACTTTCTAGCATTTATAAAAGATACATCTTTTGACAAACATCTCAACACTTAATTGGAGACAAAGCTTAAGACAGATGGATACTTGGAAAACCAGACCGTATGAACATAAGGTTCGTTTTTGTGCTATTCCAGTTACCGAGACACACTGCTATTACACCAGCCATTTCTGCTCCAGAGCTTCTTCTTTCTGTTCATTGACTTTTTATTGTTTGGGTTAGATGTGCAAGGACATGATAAGAATGTAAGTGTGATATGACCTGGTGGTGGGCTTTAAGGTCTAGAAGCTGAGAGAAAAAAGAGATAAGGAAAGGTGAACTATGGGAGGCAGGCCAAATGAACACGGGAGACTAGGAGAAAGTTGCAAGAAGGTTGAGATGAAGGATATCTCTGAATGACTGATAGTGTGTGCAAGGGGCACTTTTCCTCTGTGGTGTTACTACCTGTACTGGTTTTGGCTGTGAGAGAGTTAATCCTTCTATAAGACGTGAATGCAGGGGAGCAGGGAAAGAAACTGGGAGAGACTGTTAGACCTCACAGTCCCCCTGGGTTCTGTATTGACACTAGAGACTTCCAGGGGTGAATGTGAGCCAGTCCCTTTTAAAAAGTCTGAAATGTCAATACCGTTAAGACAATGCCCCACAGTGATTTGGTTCCTGCTTGAAGAGTGAGAGAGCTGCACTCAGAGAATTTCCTCCTCTTGGGGCATTGCATTGACCCATGAAATCTGATTAGTAGGACTTACCTCCAGGTGGCCTTGATGGGATGTCTGGTAGAAACTGAATGTCTGCTGGTACTCAAGATGCTTGGAAGTCTGAAAAGTGGGAACATTTGCCTGTCTGCCTATCTCATAGTACTAAAACTAATAAGAAGAATCTTGGCATTCATAATTAGAAGAATAAAGCATTTCCCTTTCTGAGCAGTCTATATATTGCTGCATAATTTAAAGAAGACACAAATTTATTTTTAATGTGTTTAATATTTGCAATTTATTTCACCAAGACCAAGTTTGGTCGGGATCACCAAGCTCTTCCTAAGCAAAGTCCCAAAAGGCACTTGATATTCTGGAATTAGTGGGACCCGTTCAGTCCTGATGCAGGCAGTAAGTACACCACTGGTGTTAGTGGTGGTGCTCCCACCCCTCTCAGGGATGAAGTCAGGCCAACAAAAGCATGAATATTACCGGGTAAGATCTCATTTTTTTCAGAGTACCCGAGGGTGTAGATAATTTGGAGAGAAGAGGAACAAAAGAATTGAAAAGGAGGTTATCAGTACAGAAAATTGAACCTCAGTCAGATTCAGTCAACCAAGCAATAGATTTCCTCACCTCTTTTGATACAGATTGGCTACCCCAACGCAAGAGTCTCTTGAGTTCTCATAATTTAAATTAGCAGCTTAGTCTGGCAGGTAAATGCACATGCAATGACCAAGGTTTTCAGAAGGGAATTTGGATTTTCCGTCCCATCACTCTGGACAAGCTCTGTTTGATTTCCACCTTGTTCCTTGACACTGTTAGTCCCACTAAGGTGCCACTTCACTGAAAGTTGGCTCAACAGGTTTGACAGCTTCTTCACTTCTGTGGCGGGAGACTGGCATAGCTCTATATGGTGCTGGGAGACATGAGTAATAGGAGATATTTGTTGATAAGTGGATAATTGTTTGTATACTGTTTCACACAGGGAAAACATATGCTTCTGATCTCAGGGGATTGTCTTGCATTTGTACAATGTCCCAACCTCTGTGTTTTCCCCAGACCAATTCATCTAAATATAAATATCACTGTGAGGATAGTTAATTAGATATTCTTACAGGCTATGTACACCCTGTTTTTTTGTAAACTAAGCCAAGTCTCCATAAATTGCAACACTAGACCAACATGCTTGTTGTCATGCCTTATTCATATATATACTTGGGGTTTTTGCCCTATATCCTTCTTTAGCAAGCCCCACCATAGTTCATCACTTTATGCTGGTGGCTAAGTATTATTCTTTTCCATAACGTTGAATTTACTTCCTTTCACCGCCTTAAATTATATGGATCAGTCCATCAGTCCATGATAGGTATTCATTCCGAACAAATGATGTATCCAAATACACATCACATATATAAGACTATCTATTCGTGTTGATATTCATACCTCAAAGAAAGATCTTGGTATTTAGGTTTACACTCAGAATATTGAAATATACATTTTAATGTTTCAGTATTCCCTTTTATCCTAGTGTCACTCTCCTCAACAATAAAATGAGAGATTTCACAGCAAACACCTGCAGGCAGGGACTGACAAGCTGCAGCACCAAAGGGCTTTTCAGAGCCGTCTCCTGTTACTATAACCCACTCACAGAGTCAGAGTGCTGGTAACACTTACTTTAGGTCTCCGCTGTTACTATCCCCCACTCCACTTGGTGCAGGAGAGCCCAGAAATTCCAGGCTGAAGCTCTGGGGACAGGTAACAACTGAGGCTTCTGGGTCAGGACCCAAATCTTCCAAGAGTCAGCAGATTTCATATGTTATCTATCCTGATGACTCAGCTTGCCAGTTCCTTTGCATAAGCAATTTAGGCATGACAATGATGTTTCCTTAAGTTTGGGACCTGCTAGACAAAGAAGTAAAATAGGTAAAAGCTTGAAGAAGAGCAGCATAATGAGAACTGTGCCTATTGTACCTCACTTTCTGTTAAGTCTCCCATGGAAAGTGCATATACATTTCTGCACTGGGCACACAATACACTGCACTGTATTCAAAGCTGTTGCCAGGTTTCTTATTTAAGGGTTTTAATCAAAGAACATTGAGCTGGCACTGATATCAAAGGGATGAATGCATGTTTTTAAATGTGAAAATAAAAAGATAGCTTTAACTGAGGGAAAAAGTTGCAGGATATGTATATGTGTGTGTGTGCGTGTGTTTCCGTATGTGTGTGTATGTGTGTATGTACAGGGTAGCAGAGGCTATGACATAGCATATGAAGTCAATAGTGTAGTTGTTATTATTTATACATGAGTAAAGATTACAAATGCAGGCAATAGCTCAGATCTCTCACCCCCTGGATCTGTGAAACCTGTCACTCAGTCTCCTGCGGTGTGTCTTCCTGTCTCCGAGCCATTGGACCACCTGCTGCCATGACTCTCATCTATTGCATCGCCCGAAGGCCTCGATGATAACAGCATTGATTCCAATGTACATCTAATTACTTCTCATAATCTATTCATTTCACAATAGTGTAGTGAAACATCTGTCACATCATAAACTCTTTAGTATCCTTATCAAACCACCAAAACATACTCCGCTGCCAATTGGCAGCTACCTTGCTTTCTCTTCTTATTAATATGATGCAAACATATCTATGTTTTTTTGGTTGTTTTAGAGAAATTTCCCTGATGACCAGTGAAAAAGAATTGGGCAAACTGCAATTGTAACGTCTACTCACTACTTAGTGAGGTACCATTATTGATGTCGTACAAATATCAGCGAAAATTGCTTTGTTTCTTCTAGAGATAAAGGCTCTAAATAGGGTCTTTAACATTTATAGCACAGTAATAGATGGCTCCCTTCCTTGGCTCAGTGTGACTGATTCATTTACTAAAATAAGCATCTCAGGGATTATTACATTTGAGAGGTATATTGCATGGAAAAGCCTTTTACCTTTATAGTTTTTACTTTACCTGTGGGTAAATAATGCCCACTCTTTCTTCATGTAAGAAATCAAGAGCAAGGAGACCCATTAGCACATATTTTTATTATCAAACTATAGAGAATCTATCTATCCCAATAGGATCATGAATATACAGTCGCATCTAATAAAGAGGGCTGATTAGTCCACTGAAAGGAACCTCAGATATTCAGGCAACATCACGGAAAATAAACTCTGAATAGTGAGGTGTTGGTTTACCATTACAGACTGAATTATGATGAACAACAAATCCCGAGTGGAAGGAGTGATATATTAACTGTGTATTCCCTTTCATGGTTGATGTTAGCACAGACTGGGTCTTGTTCTCATTGTTTTAAATCTGCAATGGAAATGAATTTAGTGTTGATTTGATAGCTGTAGAAACAGGAGCCGTTTGTGCATCCACAGAACAGATACGGCACGAGCAGCCGTTCTGGGAGCTTCCTCACAATGTGCTTCAGCCCAGCTTTTGGAGGATGCGCTTTTCCATGGCCTTTCAGTAGCTGGTGAGAAAGCTAATTTGGATTCTCTGACTAGGCTGTGGTGCGGTGCCAGTCACTGTAGTTACTTTTATTATCTGAACATCTGGCAGTAAGGAACTGGACTGCCATCACCAATTCAACCCACATTTTGTTAGTTCCTGACCTTGCTGGGAATCACAAGGGTGACCTAAGGGTGAAGGAGTCCATATCTCATTACCAACCCCCAGGACAGCCGGTCCTCTTTTATCCATTTGTCAATATATAATGCAATCCAATATATAATGCAACCTGAATATTTATCTGCCTCTATTTTCATCACTTGTGCATTTTCTGGTTTGGAATAGGTATCGTTTGTACCTATTTACTTAAAGTGCATGTTTTTACATCCAAAATACACTCACTACTCTGGCATAGTGGGAAACATACAGAGATTTTAGTGCTATTGACATATCTTGCCATATGAATATGTCCAATGCATAAGTCACTTAAAAGTGAGTATTATTTGACCTATTCAGTCCTTGATGCTGCTTTGTAGAATGGCCGGCATTTATGAATTTGTGAGCATTCCTCTTCATTAGGGAGAAAAGAAGGAAGAAGCAGTTTAAAGAAAAAGCTTTCAGAAAAGCTTAGAGCTCACAGAACAGGTCAATGCTGGATCCAGACTGATCTCCTGATACTCTGTTCCAAGTGCCAAAACTTGTAACGAGTACCAAACCTATGGGAGTATGGCAAGAATCTACAACCAGTGCTACACTTGAGAACCGGACCAAAACTAACATAAAAGATACTTTGGTTTGGTATCTATATTGAAAGGATTTTTTGGAGGGGAAAAAAAACCAAAACACTAGAACACACTGGATAGAAACAATATATAATTTTCCAGTTTTAGTTAGGAAAAAATCCATAAATTAATTTGAAGTAAACTAAAAATTTTGTTCAGTGTAAACAAACAGGGTTTTTTTTAGGATATACAACAGTACTGGAGAGAATATGTATATTTACTTGTTTGTTTTAAATTGAAGGTCAATTTCTAAGTAAAATGAAACATTTCAAAACAAAAAGATCAAATATTTGTTTTCAAAGTATCACAATAACATTTTTAAATATTATCAAAATGTAATCCTTATTTCTCTTCTGAAACCATAAACTTGACCCAGATTTTTGAATACTTTAAGTTCTCCCCAAAGGGAATTTTTCAACAAATTCATTGTCCATCAAAAGTAAGTAGATAAATAAATGAATAGAAAAGTTTCAGTGTTATTTTGACGTAAATCTTTGGATTAGGGAGATATAGAGACCATATATCAGAAAAGCAAGTTGCCAAATAGGTCTTACAGCAGAATAGCATGGTGGGTTAACCTTGGATAAGGGCCAAATTCCCACCCAGCCGCTCACTCGCTCCCTGTCCTAATAGACAAATAGAATGAAAAAGTTTGTGGGTTGAGATAAATACAGGCAGATCACTTACCAATTACCCTCATGGACAAAACAGGCTTGACTTGGGGAAAATTAATTTATTGCCATTTAAAATAGATCTGGCCAGTGAGAAACAAAGACAAAAATTAAAACAACACCTCCCCAACCCCCTTTTTTTCTTATGCTCAATTTCACTCCTCCATTCCCAACTCTTCTACCCCTCCCCGAGTGGTGCAGGGGGATGGGAATGGAGGGTTGCAGTCAGTCCATTACAGCTCCTCCCTGCTGCTCCTTCCTCCTTACACTTTTCCCCTGCTCCAGCATGCATCCTGTCCGTGGGCTACAGTCCTTCAAGAACTGCTCCAGCATGGGCTCTCCATGGGCTTCAGTCCTTCAGGATAAACCTGCTTCAGTGTGTGGGCTCTTCCACAGGTCACAGTTCCTTCAAGAAATATCCACCTGCCAGAGCAGGTGGTCTGGCATGGGGTCCTCCATGGGCTGCAGGGAAATACCTACTCTGGTGTCATCTCTTCCATGGGCTGCAGGGAAATATTTGCTCTCGCATCTGGAGCATCTCCTCCCCCTCCTTCTTCTCTGACTTTGGAATGACCTAATCTCTGCTGCAGGGAATTTTTTGTGTCAGAAATTTTATTCTGGTCCCTACTGATCACCTCTATTTGGTGTGCTATAGGGAGGGATACAATGGTTCACTGATCCAGGTGAACCAGATTTCTGTCTAGAGCTTCTATTGCCTCTCCTTCTTTGCTCCCGTGTTTTATTTTTTTCCTGACACAAAAGGCCTGCATAACTGGCTAACTCTCTATGCCCTTTTACCACAAACTCTTTTCTGGTGCTTTTAATACCTATCATCTTTCTTGCTTTAGTGTTAAGTAGGAGAGAAACTTCATTCAGACACAGAAGACAAGAAGAGTTTAGCAACTCTAGGATAAAGGAATCTCAAACTCCTTATGGATCTAGTAGAAAAAATCAATTTCACTAATGCAAAAAAACCTCCACCTCAAATCAAAACTGGAGTGAAAAAAAATTATTCGTATGTTCCTCAAAGTTATTCTGATTTTTAAAGAAAAAAAAAATTAATTGTGGAAAAGTGAGCTTTAAGATTTTTTGAGAAGGTTGGAGATGGATTATTTTTGGCAAAATAGAAGATTTGTCCACTCAAGAGTCCTCAAGTCTGGAGAAAGTTACTCATGTTCCTTTGTCTCATTCTTCAGAGATTGCCACTTATAGCTCAGTATCTAGATAATGAGCACAATTTTCATACCTCAGATATAGAATTAATTTCCAAATCATTGCAATACTGGGACAGGTGCATAGTACAAAGCATTTTTTTATTACTGTCAAGACCAGAATGCGTGAGCTTTTCACACATTGGTTGGAGTAGCACTTCAAGAATCTGCAAGGAAGAGACAGTTGAATTGTGACAGCTAAACCCCACTGGGTCCCCGGACAGACAGTTGAATTGGGATACTGAAGTTCTTCATAGCATGAGGGAGACTGTCAGCTAGAGAACAACCAGGAGAAAACAGGAGGTACTAAGTGTGAAGGTCAGGTTTTGGGCTAAGCAGTCTCACTTTCTTCTGATTGTCCATTAGAAAACATATCAAAAAGCTATCTTTCTACAGTCATCTTTATCTACAGGATTTATCTTCAAAGATAGAGGTTAAAAAACACAAATAAAAATGCATGAGGACTTTTTGTGTCTATGTGTCAGACATCCTGATGGAGACTTGTGTTGGGAGGATTATCCACCACCTGAAGAAGCTTTTGGTGCAGTTAAAGTCTAAAAATTATAACTAAGAATGTCAGGGGGCAGTATAGTTAACTATTGTTGTATAGTCCTGGCTATCATGTGAAAACAATCAAAATTTATGTTCATTCCAGATAACATTAGTTGCCTGGCTCAGTTGCCCAAGGTCCACACAAAATCCATGGATAGAGATAAGCACTTCCAGAGATCAATTCAACTTGTTGTATCAAACTACCCTCTGAAGTGGTATATGGATTTTCTGCCTTTGCCTCTTTTCTAAAGACTACACTGGGTGCCTAAGGCCACTTAAATCAGACTTATCAGTTAGGTCCAGCAATTTGTGTGGGAAGAATCTCTTCCCATGTGGATTTAATTCAAGCGGTCTATTACAGTTCCTCACAGTCTTTTCTGTTGGGTTTTTTTGGTCTTTTTTCCATTTGTTTGTCGTATTTTGGACCCAGTTCTTTTTTTGGTTGAAGTGGTTATTAGCCTGAATCACACTAACTAAAATGCAGTAGCTCTAGACTAGACTGCAGTCTTGGCAGGGCTTTTCTGCTAGTGTACATTTCTCTGGTGTCTAGGGCAATGGGAGACAAGTATGCAGAAGGCCCTTGAAATCACAGAAACGTTAACATTAACAATTGCATAAGAATCACAATTGCATAAAAATCACAAAAACATTAACATTAACAATTGAATGCAAGAAGGAAAGAGTCAGTCTTCTGCTGGTATGGCACTGAAATTATTGTCCATTCAGTTTACTTAAAATGTTAGAAGATAGATTTTGTCAAAACTTGTGGTTTCTTTGCCTTCTGACACAGTACAAAGAAAGGATAACAATGGAGAAAATATTGTAATTTCACTGACTATGTATATAGTTTTATGTTGCTTCTTAGACAAGTTTTTACGGTCCCATTTAAAATACCAGATGGCATGTTAATATTGCCTTTAGGTATTTAGCTTGAGGTGTGTTTGACCTATATAGTCATAATTAGGTGCTCTGAAGCATCTCTTGGAAGAACCTAGTTCTTTCCATTACCCAAGCAGGAAACCTAGGCTGCTAATTTAGCACCCTAAACAAGATGTGATGTGTTGTGAATACCCTTCACATCCTCCTTTTCTTGATACTGCGTAGATTCAACTTGTCAGGCAAAAGAAGCATGTCTATGATCTTTTGCAGATCTTTAGACCTTTTCCAGCTCTTATAAAGCCCTGCAGAAGTAATGGTCTTGAATAATCCTATTGTATTCCAGCTGAGGCTTACCCTCATTGGGTATTGGAACTGTTAATAAATTGTACATGCTGCACAGTAGTAAAGCAGCCTTAACATGACTAGGGACTTATTCAGCTGAGTGCAGTTGGATATCACAATCTGAATGTCCAAGCATTTTTAATCTGTGTACACAAGCAAAATAATCTCCAAAATTCAGCTAAGCCCCCCTCTAACCTTCAATACTCCTCCTGAATATTCACTGCTGCTCTGTCTCACAAGGGCCCATGCCCAGCTCCTGTATAGGGTATGCCTGCACAGTTTTGTGCAAGCAGGTTTGAACTCACTTTCTATATGTTCCAGGCTTATACTCCAGGCCCAAGCCAGCTAGGAACCAGCAGTCATATTGCCACTTTAGCATACTTCTATGATCAAGTTAATAGCCCTGCTCCTTCAGAAAGTGGTAGGAGTGCTGCTTTACTGAGAACTAAGCTTTGAAAAAAATCGAGTCCAAAATCTCTTTCATTAATCTCTTCCATTTCTAGCAGCTTAGTTCCAACGGCAGCTGATATACTAAAATTAGATAAATAGATTAATATAACGCTTTTTAAGGG
This sequence comes from Ciconia boyciana, assembly GCF_034638445.1. Classification (NCBI taxonomy): domain Eukaryota; kingdom Metazoa; phylum Chordata; class Aves; order Ciconiiformes; family Ciconiidae; genus Ciconia; species Ciconia boyciana. Next base: position 172,662,176 of record NC_132934.1, on the reverse strand, counting down.
AATATATTCAGCACTTTTCTTTGGCTTGTGCCAAAGCTCAATTTCCCCAGATGTTTTGAAGAACACCTACTGCAGTCAGATTTTCCCTGGGGATATCTTATTTTATGTGGTTTCCAGTGCAGGTGTTAAAGTGTAGTAGCAATGAAAGGGTAGAAAACCATAAAAATCAGAGGTTAACAAGGTTTTTGGACCTTTCATAGGACAAAGTCAAATAACCTGACTCTCTTATACTTCCCTATTGGCTTTTCCAACTCACCCTCTTTGGTGCCTTCCTTTTTTTGCTCTACTTTGACAACCACCAAATCTCCATGCTTGTTCTTCATTTTTTGCTCTATAAGAATCTAAGGGAGGTAATGCTGTGAAGCAATTGTGGGTTCAGGGGTACAGTCCTCTATTGTAGCTCAGCCCGGAAAAGATCACAGAATCACAAAATTAGAGAATCACTGAGGTCAGAAGGGACCTCTGGTGATCACCTAGTTCATCCCTCCGGCTCAAGCAAGGACTGGCAGAGCAGGATGCTCAGGAGCATATTTCGGTTTTGAATATCTTGAGGAATGGATACTCCACAACCTCTGTGGGCAACCTGATCCAGTGTTTTACCTCCCTCACAGTAAAAAAAAGTCTTCTCTTAAGTTTAAATGGGAATTCCTGTGTTTCACTTTGAGCCCATTGCCTCTTGTCCTGTCACTGGACATTGCTGGGAAGAGTCTGGCTCCATCTTCTTTACTCCCCTTCACTAGGTCCCCCTGGACCCTTCTTTTCTCCAGACTGAACAGTCCCAGATCTCTCAGCCTCTCCCAGTATGACAGTTGCTCCAGTCCCTTAATCACCTTTGTGGCCCATTGCTGGACTCGCTCCAGCCTGGCCATGTCTCCCTTCTACTGGGGAGCCCAGAGCTAGACCCAGCACTCCAGATGGGCTTCACCAGTGCTGAGCAGAGGGGACGGAGCACCTCCCTTGACCTGCTGGCAACGCTTTTCCTAATGCAACCCAGGACGCATATTGCTGTTTCATGGTCCACTTGGTGTCCACCAGGACACCTTTTTGCAGCCCTTCTCTGCAAAACTGCTACTCAGCTGGTTGGTCCCCAGACTGTATTGATGCCTACTCATACTACTCATACTGCTCCCAAAAACAGGCAGTGTTCATTACCTGCTCGCTGTCTGCATGCTGAGATGCACTTTCTCACTTGCTCCCTGAACTTTCAGGTTTGTCAGCACTCATGATCAACAAACTATGGATCTGAAGACTGATAGGGTGTCCCTGAGGGGAAGTATTTGTGCAGTACATTAATTTAGGTAGTAAAGGTTTCAGTGTTTTATGTACACCTGCAACACCAACTGTCACTTTATCCAAATAAAGTTATTGTATTAGCACACTCTTGAAAACACCAAACCTTCACACAGATTTTTAGACTGAACTGGTGTGACCTACTGTTTTGAAAGGTGCTTGGCAGCAAAATATCCCCTGTTGTTTAAAAGTATTTTCCTCTTCAGCTCTCCTTTTCTGCAATAGACTGATTTCACTATACAATACAAATTAGACTTGCAAAGGGTTAAGCAACTACACAGCCTAACAAATCTATTTGTTAGAGAAGATTTTTGTTTTCCAAAGGGTAACAAAGAAATAAGTTCAACATATGTACATGTGTGCGTGCTTCTGACCCAGCATTCATATTTTCATAAGCATATTTTAATTAATTCAAGGTCATATGTGCTTTAGTGTTGGAAACATATATAGCACTTCGCAGGTTACTCCCCCCCTTTCTCCCCGCTTTGTAATACACACACTTTGTAATACCACAGAGGGGAATTACTGGCTTGGTGCTAACAATTCCTTTCAGAGAATTGCACTGCCTTGTGTGCCACAGTGGAAAATACATCAAGATAATTCCCTCATCACTGCCTACCCACCCACCCGCTCCCTGTAGTCTGAGATGAACTGTCTAGTCACATATTCTAATGCTGCTTCTGGTAAAATGTTTGATTTCTTTTTTTTTTCCTCTCAGAGCAAAGCTCTTCTGGAGCCTATATTTATTCTGTCATTTCTTTTTTTGGTGCATGCACATCACCTGTAAGAGGTTCTTTGTATATTGTCATTACTGATATCATAAGAAATTCCAGAAGTGAAGAGTATTTAAAGCGGATTCATGTGTGAGGGATTTTGTAGGGGTTTTTTTTAGAAGTTCCTTGCTACTTTCTACTTAGCTCAGCTTCATAATGATTTAAGAGAAACGTACTCATGTGTAGGGTGTGTGCTGTGGGATAGGAACCAAGAAAAAAAATTAACCAACGAATGAAAATCTTTTGTTGTTAATGACAGAATATAATGGAAACCTAATCTCCTACTGCATATTATCATCAGGCAAATTAGTTACACATATAATAAGGTTTTTCTGTATAAATTATAAATGAAATAAACAATTCTGTCACCATGGTGTGCAATGAATACACCACATGTTATATGTAAATATATTAGTCATTTGCCTTTTGTTTATGCGTCACAGGAATCCATTTCCTTCATGGTGTAGTTCCTATTCCCTATGGGTTCTTACTAAAGTCATCTCAGCCCTTCATGTACAAGCTTTTTAAAGCAGAATTCCTTTTCCTTTTTGTTTTTGTTTTCGTTTTTCAGCCCAGTTTTAATAATGGCTGCTTTTGTGCCAGTTTCATTTAGTGCTTCAAACTGTAATTTTATCTGAGAGAGAGGAAGAAATAATAAGGAAAGCAGAAAGGGTCTACATGATATATCAGTACAATACAAAAAACATATTGAAACCATTTTTTTATTTTAGTTTTTTTTTCTTCAAAAATTAAAATATGTCCCATAAAGCAACTATGCATATTTTTTCTCTTACCAAACCTTTCCTTCTTTAATGAGATAATCTGTTTTTAAGGAATACATCGTTCAGTCCTTCTTTTCAAGGGGTGACATTTTTATTTTTCACACATTACAGTATATGCGAGAATGATGTAAATTTGGGCTTTTTCACCAGGCACTGCACAACAGCCTGAAAGCCCTTTGAAACCAACACAAGATGCAGCTACTCTCAGTGAATGATGGCTTTAACATACAGATTCCAATCAATAATCCAGAATTTTATATTCAATCACATTCAGTTCACACTCATCAAGGATTATCTTTTGTGCTCCCACAGGCTTTTCCTGTCCTCCACAGGGAGACTGAGTTGAATTGAATATAGCTCATTATATTTGGGATGGCTGTGGACCCTAATGGAAGAGGCAACACTTAGCACATAAGCGGACTAAACTTTCATGATCAAGACCAGCTAAAAAGGATATTTGTCACTGCTATCTTTATTTCTCCCGCAGTGTCAGCCAACACTTTCTGCAGGGTGAATGATTGTACCTTGACATTGTTTACAAGGCCAATTATATCTTTATTTTGAGAGCTATTCCAAAGGCTATTAGAAGAGATTTTTTTTTACTTGTTGTATTTTTATAGGGAGCAGAGGCAAGCAAGGATCCTGCTTTTATAGTTTACTTGCAGCTATATCTCTGTGGAGGCCTTTTTTTCTTTTTTCTTTTTTTTTTTTAAACTGGAGCAGACAGTGGTTAGCAATGGAATACAAAAAAGCAATTCTACTGCCTCATAAGCCACAAAGTGGACTATGGAATTAACGTATGAGATGTTATTTCTAATTTATTTATCAGCTCTCTCTCTGTAGTACAAGTACTCTCGAAAGCACTTACGTATTTGAAGTCTCATAGAGAGATACCAGATAATGGGAAATGGTTTGCTGTGAGAAGTGATCTACTTGAGTGCATAGAAGAGGCCTCTTTCTATCAAATATTTCACGGGTAATGTTTTACTGTTTCTCCTAGATGGCATGCCATAGAGTGTAATAAATTTCAATTTGTTTATATTCTGTGTCTGTATTTGCACTTTGGTGATTATATTTGAATTCATGCAAGATCCTTGTTTTTAAAAAAGAACTTTAGCATAATCTTCTCATTAATCCTGTCCTGTTTGTCTGTTATTAATAGGCCACTGTACAATGTATTCTGCTGCAAAACTCCACCAGGCATGACTAATTCAGATAATTAATTTGCTAGAACATTAACACCATCAAATGAGCCTGCTAAACCGGTAAATTTAAAGTAAATTAAACTTAATTTGCAGGTTATTGCAATTAAGTCTGCCTTGTCTTTCTGAGGGATTTCAACATCCTCAGTATTTAAGAGGCAATCATAATGCATGCAAGTGGGCGGGCTTTTTGGCTAATTAACACGAGTCTAATCTGCTTTTCAATTAGGGTGGATGTTTATAATGTGCTGGTGACAGTGTTGCAATTCAGTACAGCATAACAGGAGTGCATGGCATAATTATAGCTGAAAAGAAAAGCTCATGCAGGGCCTGTTTAGGGGTTAATGAGACATTGGCAGTTTCCAGCTGAGGAGATTGAGCCAGTTTAGTGCAGCTTCAAGAGGAAACCACCCATAGGGGTTTCCTTTGAAGTGTCAAAAGGTCCCCTTGTTCTGGGTGGCTTATGTTTCATTTGTCTGAGTGGCATATCAAAAATTGATGAGCTGCCAGCAGCAGTCCTCATGACATTAATTCACCAATTGTGTTTCTAATAGTTTCATCCTTAAATACATTTGGATGATGATAATGCTAAGAAAAATCAAGGTTCTGAAAACAATGAGAAGGTCTGTGCAGTTCCAAGAAGTGTATACAGACTACGCAAATGCATCAGCTGCAAATGTTAATGATGCAGATGACCTACACTGCTCGTTATGAGCAGGAAGAAGACAAAGATGTATTGTACATCCCTTCTCTGAACAGCATCCGAGCTGTGGCAGAGATATGGCATTTATTGTTACTTAGGTTCTTGCAAAGCATAAAATGGGTCAAATTCATCCCTGAAGTAACTTCACGGGCTTCAGAGTAGCTATACCAGAGATGGATTTGGTCTGTTATACTAATATTATAGGAAATAAAGTAAAAAAGCAGAGCTATAAAGAGCAGTAGGCATCTCTAACGCAGACAGAAGGTTTCTTCAGCCCTTCAGAAGGTTTCTTAAGCTATGTAGGTCCCAATATGTACATTGTGCTCCCATATTGAGGTACATGGAGTTCTCAAACTTTTGTGCAAAAGTGAATGTTCATGAACAGATTGCCTGCCCACAGCAGTGGTAATGCTAATTTCAGGGAATGCTAGTTACATGGACAAACAAAAGTTATTAATGTATTTAAATACATTTAAAATTCTGAAACAAAAAGAAGGGGCCATCAGTGTAAGACTGCCTGGCTAGATCAGTCAGAGAATTCCTGATTTTTCTATGGCATTAGCAACCACAGCATGTGAGCACTGCATACTAGAGGAGAGTGCTTTAGTTGCTGCATGAGATGCAATTTTCAATATAAGGTGTGAGCCAAGTACCGTGCTACATCCCTTTCTAAGCCTGGGAACTGTATAATATAGGACTTGCTTTTTGATGTGCTGAACAGCAAAAAACCACCCTGGTTTTATCACCTCCCAAAGTATTACTTGAACCTTTTGTAACTTTCTGAAAGTTTCGTATGGAGACTGATGCTCACAAGGAAGATTCAGCCCATCTCACCGGAGGTTATTAGACCTATAACCACGCTATTTAATTTTAGGCAGTATGAGGCAGCCACTGTGGAAGCACAGTTGCCCCATATTCCTACAGAGCGATTGTAGAGGCCATTCAACTCGCCAAAAATTATATCATGATCTGGAAATGCCCCTTCTCTCCTTTGTCTATAAAAGAAGTTTAGGGTCATTAGGCATCTAACTTAAGTGCTTGCATTTAAGCAGGCATAATAAAGGTAATTATCTGCATGGGGGAGGGCACACATGCACCATTCTTTATATGAGTTGGATGATCTCTTTTTGGGGTGTCTTCTGCTTGTGGAAGATTCACTAGTATCTCTTCATACTAAATGGATGCATAAGTGCTAAAGTTAGAGTGTACGGAAGGTTTTTTGCTACTGCAGGGAGGATGGGCTCTTCCTTTTTTTAATCTGAGATAATTCAAATGGTTGAGCAAGCTAAGAAGTGCATGAATAGTGCCTCCAATGACAGATGACTATATGTTATTTTGGTACTGTACCATAGTACTGTAAACATGGATTATGTGTAGGTCAAGAAGACTAAATCCCTGTTGAGAATTTTTGTTTTGTTTCTCTGCCTGGACTTTTCACTGTGACTTGTGGTGTCATTTGTAAATGGGGTTTACTAAGATAAAAATACTACTACTGGTGGCAGAAGTGGCTTCTAAATGACTAAAACACTCTTATCCGAGAAGCACTTTACCAACTCAGCACATGAACGTATAGTTCAAGAGCACCTGACAGATTTTTGTGTTTAAGCTCAGTGACTGATGGATCAAATAAGAAGGCAGGAAGTACCTGTGTCGGGGAGGCACACTGTCTTGTTTCAGAGAAACTTTCTGTCAGTCTTTCCTGACCACCAAATGCAAGATGACACAGGTACAGTTTAACCTGCTGTTATTCACCAGCAGAGAAAGGAGTACAAGCCCATCAAGGAGCACTAAAGGAATCCTGTACAAATAATATATTTTAAAAAAATATTTACATGGCTTACAGTGCAAATGTTTCCACCTTATGCTGAACGGAAATAGTTGAATAAATATGTGGATTAAATTATGTAGACAGTATTGGCAACAAAAACATAACATGGTATTCACTTTAAAGTGCCATTTACTAACTTCTATTCCCAAACTGATTTCACATTACCAGCTCTAACAACAGAAAGAAAGATTATTTACCAAATAGCTAAAGTACGTAAAGTACATCTTGCTATATCTACATTCATCAGTAAGGTCCATCTCTACTCATTTGTCCGGACATCAAGAGATTTTCAACTGTTTGCAAACAGAGGTCATGAGAAATATGAGTGTAAAACCAAAAAGAAGATACACAAGCTAAACTGTTGAAGACAGAGGGACAATCCCATGGAGATCAATTAATAAAGACCATATAAAAAGTGGATGGTCTCCTGTTCTTCTCTTATCAGAGATACAAGAAACAGGAATACCTCAATTCTGTAGAATATAAGGTCTGTAATGCCTGTGGTCTACAGATCACTCAGCTCTGAAAAAGAAGGGACTACCCTTAGAAACACCACACTATCTGCCACTTCTGCTAAGCTCAGTACACTTCTAAATGCAAAATCCCTCCAGAATTTTTAAAGGCCAAGTTAGTGACTTCACTGGGTGCAGTTTTGATGCAGTGGAGATGATTAATGCATTAGCTGCCGGTTAATTAATGGACACTGGTGAAATTTTCATCCTCCTTTTAACAGCATACCAATAACATTTAAGGGGCTATTAGATAACCCAAGTTTTAAGTAGTGTATGGGGTATAACATAGCATGTTCACAGAAGAAAAGATGCATTAGAAAGATTAAAGTATGCATTCGTCTCCCAGCTCTCTACCTGCCTCTCCTCTGGGATCACAGCAACATAGTGGTACCAGGTCTTGTGTTGATTTCCAGTCTGTTCTCTGTGGGAGTCTTCCAGCACTCCTGTTTTATAATCTAGGCAAAGGAGTAGAAACTCTGAGAAGCTTCTTTTGTGCAGATCCCAATATCAGTTGAAAACATGATGGGGCATTTTTTTTAGCTGGCTGAGTTTTTCAGAGAGTTTGGCTCTTAGAAAAGATTGGTTGTACAAGAATTAACACTTTAAAAATATGACTGTGAAAGAGAGGATACTCTGCACTGATAGTCTTGCTAGGCATGATGTGACTATCACTGCATAAATTAACCAATGCACTTCACATTAACTGGTTTCAAAAGTTTATTTGTTCTTTCACTTGCTTTTGGGGTATGGAGAAGTTTGGTCAAACTTTGACATGACATACAGTTACTAAGAAGCAATATATAAACAACAAACACTATTATTCCTTAAGTGTAATAAATGTGCTTGAAGGTAGCAGCATACACAAAACTTTAGTGTTGACGAGTCAGTAAGGCAGTATCGTGGGCCTTTAGAGACAATACTGTTGCACATGAATTCCTTTTCCTGGTGCCTTGGGGTAACATATAACTGAAGTAGGATTATGTGAAGTTCAAGGTGATAAAAGGCTGAAGTGGCCCTAAAGGGTAGTTTGCAGGTAAGAATGGCCCTCTCTGACTTCCATTTAGCACAGCTGCTTTAGTCTGGATGAGAAAGGGAGTGGCCAGGGTAAAACTAAGCAGTAAGACAAATGAGGTTGATAAACTGATGGGCAGTCAGAAGATAGGGACGATTGCCGTGGCTAGATACTTACAGTTTTTCATGGGCATTGGGTCCAAAGGCTCAGTGGACACCTTTATAATGGAGGATTTATAAATATTTGAATAAGTTCACTAAAAGGGAAAAGTAATTCGTTAGAACAGCTCTTTCTGCATGGTACCATGATGTTCACAAAGCGTAACAAAGATCTGATTAAATGGTGGAGTACACTGTTGTGAAATCAGGGAGTATCCTAGTAAAGTAACAGCCATATCAGAATATCAGCTGTAGCTGGGCAGGAAAACAGATGATTATATCTTTGAAAATGCCAGATGGACCCTCACAGAGCTTTGTGGTTATGTGCCGATTAGAGGAAACAGCTCTGTAAGGCAGATCCATGGTTGTTACTCTTTCTCCTATAACTTGCATTTTATGTGATATAGAAAGTGTAATATTACATGATTTAATGGGTTCACAAACATGTGGTGAAAGAAGCTCCACCAAAACATTTCTGATGCCCTATGTAATGTTTCAGTAACAGATTTTTTAATATAAAAATCACTGCTTTTGCAGAGTGAAATTATAATTATATAAACCTTGAGGACTAAAGGTATATATACATAGATGACTTCACTTGTTTTCTTAACACAGTGAAATAACATTTGAAGTGAAGAAGTGAAGAGTAACTATAAATATCTTAGTATATTACATGCCAAGAAGGGAAAGCATTAGTAATAAGAGTGACACTACATTTCACTCCAGTAAAATCCAGTAGCTGGGCCAGAGTGCTCTGAAAATGCTTTTACTGGAAATATCATCTAGAGTTTGGTATGTGCGGATGGTGTTTATTACATTCTTAAAAATACACAGTTCCATGACTGCTGAGAGGCAAACTGTTGAGGCTAACAGCTGCAAAAGCAATTTATGAAACACATGGCATTGTAATTTGATGAAGAGCATTCCATTCAGAATCAAAATTTCAGATCACAGTTACTGTGAAAATTAAAGAACAACCCCACACACTAAGTAGAGATCTGTCTACCCCATAAGTAAAGGAACTATGGGAAAACCAAAATACATAATTGGTTTCTTGATCAGAGGGAATTGTTAAAGACCATTTTGCTTTGTTAAGGGAAAAATGTGTTGTATTCCCAGCAAGAGTTATTACTGTTTCTCACTCTGAAACTAGTTTTAGATTACTCATGTATGTGTTTTCCTATGATCAGTCTCCAGCCAGTGGGTCATGGTCCCTCTGCCCAAGGAGGTGATGTTTTTTATCCTGTATTTGAAACAATGACAAAAAAACCCCACCCAAATATCATTCTGATTTTACAGAGACTTTAATCATTAATGACTATTAATTTAAGGTTCTTAATTCTTAAATTTGTGTATGCTGTTGATTATTTGTTTTATTATAGAGATCTATTGATGCAGCTGAATTAGTTGGAAGCTTGTGACATGGAAAATCATATGAATTGTATCATATCATATCATATCATATCATATCATATCATATCATACCATATCATGTCATGTATAGGAAGCATATGTTTTTACTAGTTCATGGTCCAAGCATGATTTGAATGAAATGAGCTCAGCCTAGAACTTCAGAACTATCCATTTTACCTAGAACTATCCCTTTTTATACTTTACTTCTTTATAATGTATACTTTCACAGATTCACCTAAATGTCATGTTTTTCTCAAAAGCAGAGGTAAAGAAATACCAGAAGTAAGGTAAATATCCAAACCACTTCTACTGACAACTGTCTAGTATGCATAGAAGAGGAAGCACCAAAACTCAAGAACAGAAGACTCATCTAGATCTTGGTCCATTATTTAGGTTCAAAGAACAAACATACAGTTAAAATATATATAGTTAAAACTAGTTAACTAGGCTAAAAATCATGTAAAGTCTTGAGGTTATGAGACTGAAGATTATGTGCTAGTTTCTATATGTAACATGGCTTTCTAAAGACTAACACAGCATCCTAAACCTGCCGTTTATGCTAATAAACAGGTACTAAATAGGCAATAGAGTTTGACACACCAAGACTTAGACCCTCTGAACCATCACTGCACTTTCAAGCTTTCAAAGTCTTCTAGAGAACAAGGTTTTCACTTTGAAGCTCTGCTGGTCTGTCTAATCCTCTTTCTCCCACCAGTGCTCAGAGTAACGCCAGTCAAAACTCTCATGCCAATTCCATGGTTTATGCCTGGTAGAACTCACAGACTGAGCGGTCTTCTGTCTGTGTTTCTTAAGACTTCCTATCTAGGAAGTGTTTAAAAAGTGTGCCTGCTAGATTATATTCTACAGGAGATGTAAGTGGAAATAGAAGAAGCAAATGCTATTTATCCACTAAACTTGTTATTACAGTTATAAGGGTATGGAATCAATGTAAGTCTGCCTTAAAAGTTAAATTTCTCCATGCTTAGCATATCTGTTCCTGTCTCCATCGGCAAACTCAAATCTGACTGTTTTATTCTTGTAAAATATATAAGCTCAATCACCTCTAGTAGTTTAGGAATCAATATATGGATTCATTAGATGTGAAGGAGGGGTAAGTAATGACAATATGAGCTACACAGGTAAGAGAGTTCTTGAGTGCCTCAGCTGTTATCAAAGAATTGACTGGTAAAAAATGAAGAAGACATCTACCCTGCAGATCCAAAATCAGCTCAGTGCATTTTTTAGAACAAGTTATTCCTCATGTAGTCCATGTAATTTGAAAGAGATTAACTGTGTCATTTCTGCAACTGAAGAAGTTTGAGTTGATAACACTGATAATACTAAGCACTATCAGTGAAACCTTCTCCTGAGGTTATACAGCATTTCTATAGCATGATAATTTCAGAAATCATCCCCTGTTCTTACAGTAAGACTAGGTGGTATGTACCAGATTGATGCATCTACCCTGATTTTACAGAATCAAAGCAAAGCATTATAAATGTAAGAGCTTGATACAATTGTTAAATTATTTGATGATTCTCATTTAACTTCTTCTCTGTTATTGTTATTTGCATTCCAGTTCTGCTTAGATTTCACAGTCAGAATAAAAAACAGTTGTGCCAGTGTACAGGATTGTCATATGCAAAGCCTCTTCCTCCTTCCAGTCCACTGCATTTGAAGGGTACTGTTATAACCCAGTTTAATTTGGTTAAAATACTGTCACTAATTTCAACAGGTGCCAAATTTCCTTCTAACATCAAGAGTTTATAAAGCATCTAGACCTAGATATGGATATAAGCAGGCCTAAGGTATGTAAGTGCAAAACTGTGATTGCAATCCCCTTCCTGCATACATAGCTGCTGCTTAGACCGGAAGTACCCTATACGCACTGAGCTCTGCATGTACTCAATTTGTTATGTTAAAACCTCCCTCCCAACTATAAAGTTCTAGAACAGGGACATTACTCCTGGGAAAGATGTGACAAATCCAGGAGGAGTGCTTCCTCCTTCTAATGGAAAGTGGTGCCATGCTTTTAAAGAAATGCTCTCAAAACCTTCTCTCTTTGTGATTGCTATTTATTATTCTGTCCGGGAACCAGAGAAATGGAGATGGTGAAAGTGAAAAGCAGCAAGAGCTGTAATCACCACCACAGCACATCTTCACCTGGTACAGGTCCCCTTCTGATATCCATATGTGTATGAGAGCCTCACAGCTCCCAATAGCTGTAAGGTACAAAGTAAATGGAGATTGTCAGTTCATTCCCATTTATTCCAATGAGTATCTTGTTGGTTTTGATACCTTGTAAGAACTGATTTTGTCACTCTAAGAGGAAGACTGTAGATGACCTAATGCATCTTCGTATATTGTAATTATTTTTACTCAAAGTACGTAAAACAGGAAAAAACCACCATGACATCAGAACATATGTTAGATACAAAAGCACCACCATCACTTTTCATATAACTTAAACTATCTCAGAGTTGTAACTTTATTATTGTCGTGCTTTAACCCCAGTCGGCAACCAAGCACCACACAGCCACCTGCTCACCCTCCCCCGACCTCCAGTGGGATGGGGGAGAGAAGCGGAAGAGTAAAAGTAAGAAAACTTGTGGGTTGAGATAAGAACAGTTTAATAAGTGAAATAAAATATAATAATAATAATAATAATAATAACAACAACAACAACAACAACAATTGTGACGAAAAGGAAAACAACGAAAGAGAGAGAGGAACAAAACCCAGGAAAAACAAGTGATGCAACCGCTCACCACCCACCGACCGATGCCCAGCCTGTCCCCGAGCAGTGATCACTGCCCCCTGGCCAACTCCCCCCATTTTCTATACTGAGCATGATGCCATATGGTATGGAATAGCCCTTTGGCCAGTTGGGGTCAGCTGTCCTGGCTGTGCCCCCTCCCAGCTTCTTGTGCACCTGGCAGAGCATGGGAAGCTGAAAAGTCCTGGACTAGTGTAAGCACCACTTAGAACAACTAAACATCAGTGTGTTATCACATTATTTTCATACTAAATCCAAAACACAGCACTATATCAGCTACTAGGAGGAAAATTAACTCTATCCCAGCTGAAAACAGGACAATTATACAAAGTTACCAATATATCAGGGGAATTTCCAGATAATCTGACTGACTGTTTTTGCTATGCTATTCCATTTCATATATACATTTCGTAACAAACACTTTTTTACCTCTTTTTAGTTTTTAAAATATTTATTAAGAGATATTTCTTTTTTCAAGAAAAGGAAATAAAATATTACTCTTCAGCAAAGAGAGAACTTGGAGGCAAGGAGCAACTGCGGGGTAGGTGTTGTGTGCAAATTGCTTTCATGGAGCTTTTTTCTTGCAATAAATTGATGGGGACTGATACTCTTGTTGAATAAGAATGTGCACAGATTCAAGCCCTCAGTTACATGATTACTCTAATTGTAGGCTGAAGAGGGGCATTTTGTAATGCTCCCATTGGAGTTCTGTACAAAACAATTTGCTTAAAAAGGAATTGATGTCTTCTGGAAAACTTTGAAAAATGTTCTAGTTAAAAACACTTTGTCTGTGTGTCATGTAGCTTCTGTTTTTTCTTCTATCATTTTTATCATTAGGGACAAGACAATATTACAGTTGCATAAGAATATACTTGCTTCTTAAGAATTTATCTGTCTTTCACACTAAATTATTTCATGGCATCATAGTAATTCCCATGGTAACCATCTATGATGTAACAGTAGAAGATTTTACTTTTAGAGGAAAGCAAGACTGACGGCACATATTAATGCATAAAATTAAAACTTTTCTTTCTGCTAGCATACACAGAAGGTGGTGTAAAGAGAGTCATTTGGGTGACAGACACAAGTTCAGTGCCCTGCTTTATTTCTTCTATGTCAAGGAATGATGCATTTCTTATTTGTACAATAGCTACAATAATATATTTTCCCCCACAAAAAAATGTTGAGGGAAAGAGTGATGTTAAATACTGAGGCAAATTTCATTGTTACATTTGATAATGCTGACTATGTAAGGTATAAGCTGAATTATCTTTGAAAATTGAAAACAGCCTTCTGCAAGTCATCACCTGGTGTTTCAATATAGTTTATTTACAAGAACGTATTATATAAGTATTCTGCAGCCTGGTTAACCTCAACTTCTTTGTTTTAAGTAGAAAATACCTGCACAGTTTATGTAGATTTATGGAATATTAAAAAGGCCATTTATTGAAACCTGAAGTGCTAAAATTAAAAACGTGATCATCCTTTACTCCCTGTAGTTGACAGCTTCCTCCAGTAGTGATGAGGCAAGCTGCAAGTACCATTCCTTCACCATAGACTACAAATGAACTTCAGGGTGACTACATGCCTTTGACACCTCAGGTAGCTACATTTCAACAGAATTAATTTGTATCTGAGTATCTTTGCATAAGGATGCTCATGTGCTGCATGGGCATATAACAAAATTCAATTATAACAATAGGCTTTAGGTTTGGTCCTACATTCTGTTAATTATTTCATGCTTTATTTGAGCTAGTTGTTACCCTGATCTTTTATAACATATGTTCTTATCCAGATACAGCTAGACTCAGGTACCCTTAAAGTGAATTGCAAGGCTTTCTTTAGTTGCAGTGAGAACTGGAATACACATATATGAATATACATAATGTACATAGGTACAGAAAGGTATATAGATAAAAGAAAAATCCAGATATGTTTGTACCCTCCTGTGTGCTAACATAATATGAAGTGGGTGCACAGGCTATAACATCTAAAAATACCTCTTGGAATTTTTAACGATTATTGGCTTAGGAAATAATTCATTCTGCTGATACTAATTGCTTCTTTGAAATCACATACGAATATATCCTGGACCATGCTTTTAAACGAAAACCTATCCTGCAAAATACAGTCTAAATATGCAGTCATCTTAATAAAATGCACAACATTATAGATATTAATTTTAAGCACGTTTTCTCCATATAAGGACTTTTTAATAATATATAGGAGTCAGTTATCCTTCCCCATCCCCAAAAGCCAGGAGGCGGATAGACCAAAAAATAATAGGTCTCTTTTGCATGATCAGCTGTCAGTTTTCTTTCACATCTTTCACATTTGTTGCCACCACTTAACTTGCTCAGTCTTTTACGTTTAAAGGAGAAGAGTCAAATATGTAGATAAACTCATAGACTCAAAGAAAATTTAGGCTGGAAGGGAAGAGGCACCTATTCCAGTCTTACTCAAAGCAGAGCTATTGATCAGGTGCCTAGGTTGTAGTGAACTATTATGTATTTGTCCTAGACTATTTAGCAGTTTGGTTTTGGTTTTAAATACCAAAATTAAACATTGGCCCACTGAAATCTTCCAAGACCGCTGAGATCAATGGGTCATGATTTCATTCAAACCCTTCTGGATTTAAGGATTTATTCAAATAACACCTTTCTCTAAATATATTTTTAAAATCACCTTTCTGTGTAAGATTTTTTATTTTGAATTCATCAGCAAAAAGACAAATTTTTTTTGTGAGCTTGGCAACATACAATTAAAAACACTGAAGAATCCTATTTCAACTGCAGAAACCCCAACCTGTTTAACCACATTGCAAGCAAACTGGAAAATCCATGCTAACATTGGAAAGCTATTGATTAGAATATGAGAGAAAAAAAGAATGAAAAAAAATCCAAAAAACAATTTCAGTAAGAGCGGAACCAGAACAAACTTAACTTTTTTTTTATCAAAATCCCTTTTCAAAAAGAAGATATCCATAGAAGTCTCTCATTTTATCAATCAAGCTGTTTTATTAATATCAGTCTGTCAGCAGGGAGGAGAAGGTTAGTTCTGCTGCCCAGTTATGAGCTGGCAGTTATAGTAATTTTGTTTGCTTCTGACAAGAAGGATGTATAAAGGAAGAAAAAAATCAGATGCATTGCATCAGGAAGTAGAGCTTTCAGTTTATATTTTAAGGCTACAAGGCAGCTGGTTAATTACAGATGTATGGGGCTGGAGGCTGGCCATAAGAGCTCTTGTTCTGGATTCTGGCACTCTTTCCTCGGCTGGCTTGTTGACTGAACTTCTTTCATCATGTTGTCCACTTTTCAGACTGGATATCCAACACACTATATTTATTCCAGCCACTTCTAGCCCTGTTATTAGAAACAATTCTTAGGTTGCATCAGCAGAATTTTTCATATGCATTAACCCTTTTGAAAATTCTCTTTTCTAATAAATATGCATTGCTGCTATAGACAAGGAGTAGCCAAACTCTTGATGCTCAAAATTTCAAGTTCCTTTAACTTCAAATGTTCCTGTGATCAAGGCTGTCACCTTTCTCTCTTCCCCTTCCACATCCTACTCTCCTCAAACCATGATGCCAGTAGCATGTTCCTGACCTCCTCTTCCCTTCTGCTTCCTTTACACTATAATCCCTTCTTCATGAGCTTATGCCTTTCCCAGATCTCTCAAAAGCTAATTGCACCTACTTCCAAGATGCTCCTGTGTGCCCCCATCTGTGGCTCACTAGGTCCTGTGAATACCATGACTTCTGGCTCTCTGACCTCCTGCCACCCTGCCTGTTTGCAGACCTGTGAGGTCTCCCTGCCACGTCTGCACTGCTGAATAAGAGCAGGCTAGGCACTGATCCTTGGATTTGGGACAAAGTGGCATCAGATTGGCTTATGGTCTTGATCCTTAGGAGTATCGGGAGGGACAGGGAGTAAACTAAAACTAAGCAGTGGCAGGGGTCCTGGCCTTGAACTTGCTCCTGGGCCCTCTTCTGTTTAACAGCACAGATACAACCCCTGTATCCCTGTGTCTACATCTGACATCCAGCTCCAGCATCACACAGGCTCTGAGCCCCCACCATCCAGAAAGAGGGAGGTGTGTTGGAGACCACAGTGGGCCCCTCCTGCAGAAACTGAGGCATGGAGGGGTAGGAGAAGAGGAAAAGAGAGTGCATGCCTTGATACTACCCTGACATATGGTCAGGGCACAGCAGGAGTGAACACCAGCTGGGAGCTGGAGAGCACTCACAGCATGGTGGTGTTGGATCCGCACACCAGTCTGAATCAGTGATATATCTCATTCTACGTACCCATAAATGCATGCATGCATTGGTGTGTGTGGGGGAGTGTGTGTGTGTGCATACATATATATACACATACATATATATACATAACAGCTTACCTCGTTTAGCCACAAGCAACTAGAGAGATAAATAGCAAAATGTCAATAGAATACACTCAAGTTCTCTCCATCTAAAAATGATTATATTTGCACAAAATGTGAATTTGCAGGTGATATTTGTGTAGTGTGTATTCCCAAAGATGACCTAGATGTATTCAGGTCCCCCAGACAGGTTACCTTTTGTGCATGCTAATTGGTTTAGGTCCTTTAAGAAAACATATTATTGTTCTAAACTTGTATATATCTCTTCATATAATTTAATCTAATTGCAACACTCTACTAAGTTACCAGTGCAGGCAAAGTTTCTAGAAAATAAGTGTTCAGTATGGTCTTTACATTTGCAGCTTTTTCATTCTTTAATTCTTTCTTCCTTTTTTTTGCAAGGGGATGGATAAATAAAATAAAATTAATATAAATATATTAACATTGTCTTTGGAAACTCAGGCTAAACTGAGGGAAACAAAGACAGAAACAGGCTGGATGGAAATTACCTTCCTGCTATAGAGAAAACTCACAGAATAAGACAATTCTTAAATCTAATTAAGAAACAGACAAATGTTTTATCACTGAAACCTTACAACAAAAATACATTTCAAGTGGGATCAGCAAATTGCTACATCTGTACATAAAAGAAGCAGCACAATTTAAAAATGAAACCCAGTAAATTACAGATTCTGAATGTCTTACATAACTCTATTATGAAGAAGGCTTCATTTCTGCTAAAAACCCTTGAGTAGCAATATCTGTTAGCACTTCTCACTGTTAGCAGATTCTCTTTTAATGGTTTAAATAAATATTACATAAATTACAGGGGCATTCTTCTGCTTTTGATAATCAGAATTTGAAATTAACACGGGCTGTAAAAGGTGATTTTATATATGAATGTTTGCAAGATAAAATATGTGGATTCAGAAAGATGTGGAATTTGCAGCACTCATCTGATAGCTGTGGGCTTAATTCTGCAATGAATTAAAATCTGTGCCCAGCTTAATGTCCATGGCCAGCCCCACTGTCCCCAGCTGGTACAGCCACATGTTTAAACTCATCGATTTATGGGTGAACCAGAGCCCAGGAGGCACATCAAACATGAGCCCCATTCTCTGATGGGATAAACTGGGCAGCAAAAGTCTTCCAAGTGTTTTCGTGAATCTCTACAGCATGTGTCTTCTTTCTGAACACTTATGTGTAGAGCAATAAACATCAAAATGCAAGCTAGAAAGAAAGCATGGGGAAAGTGTGGCATGTACCTTTATATTAGCCAGAACTCATTTACTGCAGCACAATGCACAGATTTTTTTTCTAGGCCAAATAAATATGTCCTCAGGCAAATAATCTGTCCCCTTAATAATTCAGTTACTGTACATATGGAGTCCCATTTTCTGTGACCAAATGGAACAGGTTTCTGTTAAAATTAATACTCTTTTCTATGTCTTCAAATTAGCAGACTGACTCTGCAGTCTCTATTCTGGCAACATTTCCACTGGCAACACTAGGAACTGGGCCTAAGAAGTGCCAACCATATACTGTTTAAGAGATTTTAATTGGGGGGCTAGGGGGAAGGTATTTTAAGGTAAATATGTATCTCAGATGGGCAAAACCTCATTCAAAGAAGGACTCAAGGTCAAATTTGCAGTCCAAAAATCCCAGCTGCCACCTGACTTTCAAGATTCCTTACTTTTCTACTGACCATTTTCCCTGTCTTCCCAGAGTCTCTTTATCTTCTGACTGCTACCATGCTACTATTCAGAAAGAAAAATCCCAGTTCCTGTCAATTATGACCCAGATCAGGAGCCAGATAACTAAATCCAGTGGACATGTTCAGAATATGTCCACAGTAGACCTAAACAATCACAGTATCACAGAACAGCCCAGGTTGGAAGGGACCTCCAAAGATCGTCTTAATGGGAAAGGGAGCCTAGATGAGATTATCTAGCACCCTGTCCCATTGCATCTTGAAAACCTTCAGTGATGGAGACTCTACCACATCCCCGGGGAGGTTGTTCCAGTGATTGATTTTTCTCATTGTAAAACATTTCTTTCTTATGTCGAGAAGAAACCTCTGCCCATGCAATTTGCATGCATTGCCCCTTGCCTTCTCCATGTGGCTCATTGTGAAGAGAGAGCCTCCATCCTCTTTGTAGCCACCCTTTAAGTACTGAAATACTGTGAGTAAGTTCCCCTAGAGCCTTCTCTTTTCCAGGGAGAAAAGACCAATTCTTCTCTCTCTCTCTCTTTTTAAATTTTCTTAATCACTGACAGATTATCATGCTTGTGCAGGAAGCTAATTCAGAGATTGGCAGTTCCCAGAGCTGCCACAAAGGATTCGAACTCACAACTTCCCTTTCTCTAATATGTCCTGTATCCCCCCTCTCAGTTATTCTGGAAATCCATTTCTGTCTTGGAATTTACCATTTGACTCAGGGCTGCAGTCAATCACTTCTTTGACATTTCCAGGTCTCAAGGAAAGATATTTGGAAAAGAAGGAGGAAATGATGGCCTGCCTAACCAGAGAGACTGGCGGTTTGAGCAGCCCCAATGATGGAGTCCAGAGGAGAGGGCAGTTTTTTGGACATCTCCAGCATGCACTGTTAGCCTGATGGGTGTGGTTTTCTGGGCATTAGGAGCTATGAATGGAAACCCCATCAAAGTGAACAGTATCTGGAGGTCAGGACTTCACTTTCTGAGTAACTGCCATAGTAACAGGGTTGTCACAGGAAGGGCATGGCTGTTACCTCTCACTCATCTTTTGGCTGAGCTTTCAATTAAAGTGTTCTTGAAGTGTGCTTGGAGCTGAATTAAATGTGATCAGTACATTTTCTGAGTCCTCGGAGACCACCTCAAGGGTTCACGTCCTGAGGAAATGGCAGGGCTCCTACTCTGCAAAACAATGAAAGGGATCAGGACATGCACTTCAACCAATGTGATGGCATCTCTGGAAGCTAAGCAGGCAAAGATTAAGCTCCTGCATAAACTGGGTTCCCATGTTGTATCAATTTACCTGCGTAGAAAAGTTAGGCATTGCCTTTCAGGTATTTTTTGTGTTGAGGCACTTAAGCTCAACTTATGGAACACAGGCGGTATTTTTGATCCAGTGTCAAATCCTGGCAATCCCTGGGTAGTTTTGCCTGAGCTCTGACAAGCCAGCACATGGAGGAATGCCCAGGAGGTGGGTTAAACCAGCAGGAATCAAAGCTCTGCAGCAGCACCAGCTCCAGCAGTCTCAAACGAAAGGAAGTGGCTGTCTAAAGTTTGCCAGCGTTTGAACCAGTCATTGCTTGCTCATATTTAGTTTTCATGCAATTATACTACTATCGTGACTGCATCTTGGCATGAAAGAAATTAATGCAGGTGCTATTAAGCATTTCACATTTTTCTAAGTCACCAGAATTATGGAAACATCCATAACTTAAAAATAAATCACAAAACCTAACGGTCAAACCTTTGATCTTACTTCTACAGACATGTTAGAGTCTATTAGAAGTGCACCCCCTCACCCGATGAATTGTGGATCTGCTGCAGATCTGTAAAAGGCATCACTATATGGGAAAACTTACTATTTTGATGTCTGAGATGTGTGGGACTGGTCACAGTATGAGTTCAGGTTATCTCAAATCTCCTGATATGGCCTGGCTCTGTCGGTCTTTTAGATTTTCTTCTGTTCCAGTTGTATGATCCTTTCTTGCCCCCACTGCAATCTCATGTGAGCAAGGACTTCTACTAAAAGACTGTTCCCTCATTCAAGATTGGGACAATTCTGTATTTCCTGCCCTTTTATCCATGTATATTTTATGAAAAGTCACAAAATATTCAATAGCTCTTAAAATCATCTTTTATTATGTCTGCTGGGCTGGGAAAGTGATTGAACATTGGGGTACATTATAAACATGTATGGAAAAGGGTTTGAGACCCCTTTAGAGGGCACTTTGCTTTTTATTCTGCCTGTAAGGTACACCTATGCATCTTTGGTTAGAAGTGTTAAAAAGAAAAAGCAGATGAAAGCAACAGACTTTTTTGTCAAGCTGTGACAGAAATCAAATGCAAATAGAGCTCAGTTCAAGACTGTTTGTTAAGTGTCACGTCGGTGAGTATTAAATGCAGCACATGTCGTTTTACAATGAGCATACTGTATATGAATTTTATTGATTTTTTTTCAAAGAGGATACATCGAATAATGTACTCTTCCTTACCAGTACCAGCTTACAAGTGTGTCTTCATACTTGCGTATGCACATTCATTAGGCTCCTAAATGCTGCTGCCTTACTTAGCACATCTTGTTTTGTGGAGGCTGGGATTCCAGCTGTAGAAAGACCTACACAAATGACTCTCTCCCTCTGAGGAAAGTGGGACAGAGTCATTTAGACTTCCCAGCATGAAGCTGTCAATGAACAGCTTCTCAAAATGATTCACAATTAGTACACCAGGCTTACACTAGGAACAGGTTCTCAACTGATTTCCTTCCTACAAAGGAGTGAGTTTGAGGCTTCATTTTGCTATTAAGAATGTTACAGATGTATTAAAAAATCATTAGAGCTGGTTAACTCTGATGCACATATATATGTGAAGTCTTTGTACTATACCATGTGAAAAACAAATCTGATTTCTCCATATTCATTCAAACCACATATTTTTCCAATTAATATTTAGAAAAACTGGCCCTGGCATAAAAATACATATGAAAAGAAACAACAGCAGTGTCATACTCATCCCCATGCACTAGGACAGAGCCATTAATGATTCAGCAATGGGGTATGTCCACTGCATCCACCTACATGTGTTGCATCAGTATTTGTGCTGTGTTTGGTTTCGTGTGTGCACTGTCTTTCCATTGCTCAGTGTGGGATCTCTGATTCTACAACCATCTTCTTATAACATTCGGATCAGCAGAGCGCTTAGAAAAACATATTAAAATCTGTGGCAGCTAGACAACTTGACAATCTTACACATTCTGGATCATAATGGTTAGTCTTAGATGTTTAAATGCCAGGCTAAAGCATGTTAAAATTGGCCATATACCTAAGACATTTAATGCATTTATTGGTAATTTTAAGTATGTTAAAAGTTAAAATGTTAAATGTTAAATTTCTTACCTTCAGGCTTAGTGACGGACACTCGGGGTCCTTTGAAGGCTGCAAGACACACGGTGCGTTTGTAGTCCTGGCTCTTGTCTCCTGACATGTCTCACCTCCAGGGGCGCAGCAATGTTACACACGAGCCAAAACCGAGGCCAGGAATTTGGATAATGCCCTGAAGTACTGGCTAACAAAAGGCTCATGCTGAGAAAACTCTTCCTCACATATTGAGTAGTCTGAAGGTCTAGATTTCTGCCAGAAATTTGCCACTTCTCCCCTTATCCCACACACAGATACTATGGCTTCTTCTTAATCCCTTTAATCACCGTTTATGATCTTAAAGAATGAAGGTGGAAATAGTGTTTTATACCTATTGTTCTTCTACATCCATGTAATCTTAAAGTCCTCAAGCTTTGCATATCTTTTGCTTAAGTGGGTTACTTAAACATTATCTCCGTGATACCTAAAAACAAGTTTCTGTGGTATCCTCCTAATGAAACCAAAACTAATGTTAGGTTAACCGGGCTGTGGTCTGAAAAGGGTGCAGAAGTTAAGAATTCAGCTCCTGGAGTCATGTGATGGTGCCAAGTCTGTCTATTTATCCATTCACTATCCATCTATCCCATCTATATTTTAGAGAAAATTGATAGTCCATTAGACAGCAGTTCCTTCCGCCTTGTACATATTTCCTCCCTTCCAAGAAAGGAGGTGAACAGCAGTTTCTTCTGTAATGTAATAGAAAACATATGGGATGGTAGCCATTTAAAGGTCACTATTTCTGTAAGCTAGGAAGAGAGTAGTAAGCTGCATAACTTTTGGAAGGAAAAGATTAAAAAAAAAAAAAATCAAAACATTAACCCTAATGAAATGTCAAAGTTATTTCCATTTAACTGAGTTCCTAGAAAACCTATTTCAATTAAACTTACTGTGCTGTTTCTTACTGATAATTTTGCTGGGGTTTTAACCAGAAGTTTCAAATAGTTGTTTGGTTTATCTTAAAGTTAAAGTAACAATTGTTTTTGGAAACTATACTTTAAGTCAGTCAGATTTCATTATAATGCCAGACAACATGATTTGATACAAATACCTATGCCGTTTACATACAGCTTTCACTCATGTCTCATGTTTTGAGGGAACAAATTTTAAAAATCATGCCCAGAATGCTGACAAACAGTTTTTGTGTATGAAAAGCAATAATCGGCTCTATTTACTCAAATAAGGAGCAGTGTTTCATATAAATGCATTTTTTCTTCTTCATCCTTCTCTCTACTGACACTCCCCTCAGAGGAATTTTTTTGATCCCTTCTGCATCTTCTCTGTCCTTTGCAGTCATGCCTCTTCACTGTTTCTCTTTACATTTCCTCCAAAACATTTTTTTTTCCAATTTGCCTCCTTTAGGGAGTGCTGTTACATTTCTGTTCTTTTGCTTCTTTTTCACGTCTTTTATGATTTTCTTCCAGAGCCTTCCTTACCCATCCCAAAGCTTAATTCTTGCAATCTGACACATTTCTCAAATCTTTCTTGCATTGTTTGCCTTACCTTTTCTTGTTGTTCTTCCCCATAGACCATGCTTATTCTTATATGTTCTCAGTAATGTGGCCTGACTGCAAAGAAAAGGAGCACTTGGAGGGGTGTTAAGAAAATGCGGGTACTGTACCATAACTAGATTTTTTTAAACAATTGTGGGTCAAAAGCGGCATTTAGGGCAATGGTAGAGAGTAGAAGGTCCATGCCACAGCTCAGCAGAACTTGTAACATATTTAAGCAGATTGAACTGAAGCATTGAGCAGGGCTATTTCACATGTTTGTGAGTAAGGGCAAGAGGTCTGCATGTGTGTTCTTCTCTTTGTATCCAAATGTTTTAGTGACTTCACACAGATATTTGCTCAAAAATACTCTTAGAGCCCAAGACGAAAAGTTAACATTTTATTTTATCCACAAACCGCCAGCAGGCATGGTGACTTATATTGATTTTCAAAGTTAATATAATTCAGGAAATAATCTTTTAACCTGTGAGGAAAATACATTTTTGTCAGTGTTTTTGTCTTCAGTTGTTGATAAGAACTATGTTAAACTAGGGAATCATTAACCCTGACTTTTAGTAGTGTGCTTCCTAAAGACATTTGACTCTGCAGGTAATTTACAGGAAATAATATGGTTACTGTAAAAATCCCATTTAAAAGAGAAGGTACTCTAATAGCCCATTGTAGTCTTCCTTAGAGAGTGATTGGACAATATTTCCATTGTGCATATAGGGCTGCATCAACAGTCTAAATGTACAGCAATGAAAATTGACAGTGAATCTTGGCTAACAAGTGTTCTAGAACTTGAGGGAATGAGCTTCTCAGCATGCTACAGCTGACATTTCAAGTCCAGAGTATGTCACAAAAAAGTATATTCCATTTCCCACACTTAATTATCATATGACTTTTGAGATCATCCAATGATGTCCAAGACTTCTGCATGAAGCTGGCAGGTATGACACCAGACCTACTGGAGGCCCTTGATGTTCCACAGTACCACATCAATCCTAGACTGTTGAAGGTAGACCAACAGTGAGATTTGGGTCAAGACTCAGGCATCTAAATTTAAATCTGCATGTAGCTCTCAGCATGCAAGCCACGTTTCACTCCATTGTAGTCAGTAATTATCTCAAATTAGATGCAGTTGTCCACACACAGGCAACTACTGTCATTTTAAATGCCATAGGGCATCCCGGTTGATCTCCAGCTGCTACTCAAGAAGGGTAGGGATCTCTTGTAGGTCCTATCTGACAGCTGTCAGACCAACAGGGCATCTGGAACTCCTTAACATGTCTCCAGTGGCACTAGATGGAGTCAGTGTAGTCTGGAGAGTTGTTCAGTTCAGACACCTATCTCCACTCTAGAAACTACTGTATCTAACAATCTGAGCACATGAACACAAAGCAAAAATAGCTTGTGCTCTAAAGAAAGGATATCTAAGCAAACGTAGCAAGCGAAAGTGGCAGGAATAGCTGCTCTGTGCTCAGCAGAGGAGGAGTAGAGGGGAATTAGCAGACAGCCAAGTGATGTGACTTGTCGAATTTCACAGAGGCAGTGCTTGGCAGAGGAAATTTACTGCAGAGACTTTTCTGCCAGACCTCGTCTAGCTCTCCTGCTGTGGCTGAAGACATAAGACAAAATTGATAGGAATTTGATGTGAAGCAGCCAGAAGGGCCACATGCTTTTTTCTTTCCAAGCACTACTTCTGTTGAACTCCATAGGAGTTTTGCCATTACTCTCCATGGCTTTGAGCAGGTTCTGGGAAATTCCCCAAGAATTTCCACAGGTATTTAGAAAAATCTCTTTGCTCAGATAAAGCAAATAATGGCCTGATCTTCTTGCTGCAGTCAGAAACTTTTTAATAGAGGCAGAGGAGCATCTTCCAAGGTGCATGACCCGTGCAACCCCCTAGGTGTCCTACTCGATTTGTGGACTTCTGATGGCGGCAGCCCTCACGCTCAATGTAACATACAATAAGCTGCTCAGAACAAGGCTCCTTTTTAATTACTTCAGATTAGAGATTCTCTTGGTCAGACATGGAGAAGTTAGCCCTGTCTTGCCTGAATGTTGCAAACTGATGGTTGCTCTCATTGTGGAAGGACAGAAAGATGCTGTGGGTAAATCTGGGACAAGCCTCTTGAGTGTGCTCCTAGAAATGCCAGAGGACCACAAATATGTAAAGCTGAAGATATGTTTTCTGGCTACATGCTACGTGAAGTCTCTCTTCTATTTCTGCCTAGAGAGACTCCTTGTCACAAATATCTTTCAAAAGGACTTTGTCAAACAGTACAGTGTGGTTTTTCACTGTGAGCTTGACAAAAATGTTACAACTACTTTTATAGTCATTAGAGAAAGCAAGGAGTGTGTTCAGACTATAAACTAGGGTGGGGCTTCTAGGGATTAGAGGAACAATTCAAGCATCATGATCTTTTGGGACTCTTTCTGTTGCTAAAATTAAAATGAAGCCCATATCAGTGCACAATGGTAAGGGAGTGATCATCATTAAATTCTCATTGGCCATCTGAATAGGCACTAAATAAAGATGTTTCCAATAACTTCTGAGCTAAGGTGAAGTGATACCTTAGAGCTAAATGGTGTCACCACATCTCTGACCAATCCTATTCTGTATAATATAGCATGCTGAGTGAGCATCCTTTCATGCTTTAAACATCTAAATGTTATAGATTTAACAATGCAGATTTCCAGCAACAGTGATCAACCTAGGTCCCGAGAGGTTCTGAACTTTCTAAAAATGTGGTCACTGAAGACATGGAACATCATAACACCTCAAAGCAGAAGCTTGGAGAGAGCAGTGGAACTGCTTTATATTCTTACTGGAGTTGTGCATGTGCAGCAATCTTCTATTGAATACAGCCTTCATGCAAGTTAAACCTGACACAATCGGGGCTATTTGTTACAAAACCATAGGTCATGGTCACCATAGTACATATCTTATGTACTTACATAGAATTGTATTCATGCAACATACCTTGCTTGCAGGAAGAAAAAAAAAAGAGAGAGAGATATAATACAGCAAAGGTATTGCAACAATTAAAGGGAGAAAGAACTTCAATGGAAACATGACATTTAAAAAAGATGTGCCTAGGAAAGGAAAATAATCATTTGCTCTCTTTCGTGTGTTAATGGCAGAAGTCTTAAACACAGCAGATGTTCAATGTGCAGCTGTGAATGCAATAAGCAATTTTAAGAAGCTAATGTTGGGTCACTTTCTGTTATTGTACTCGTAACCAGTCAAAACCTTGTTCAATAACCTGATCAATGCTCTACAAATAAAGGGCTACCAGTTGTGAATGAAGTTTGGAGAAGTCAGGCCTACTGCTTTTGTTTCACTTTTTTAAACATTTTCTCATTATATCTGTATTTTGTGATTTCAAAGACAAATATTAACCTGTGTATTTGGAGGAGAAATAGTCTTCAAGATACACAGCAGCTCTTGCTCTTAGAGATTTGGAGACACTTAAAGCTGCAGCTGACAATCGTCTAGGGCTTGAACTATAGAAACAGGGTTTATAGTGTATATATACAGTCAAGGTAACTGACATTCTATGAAGTAAAAAATATTTTTGCTTCTTAAAATAACTACTTAGCATCTAAATACATTTGATGGCTAAAGATCTTTTTTGTACAGTACTGTAGAGACTAGCAGTTCCTTTTTGTGAGGTGCTGAAACTAGAATGTTTTTTATTGTATCAGGGTGTAAGAAAGTTGTGCCAGCTGTATGAGACCAAAGGCCACCAGCCTGTATTTGGAGCATCTTCTGGGTGCAAAACCCTCATGCCAATAGTGAGGCTGTTAAGATTTATCTTCAAGTGAATAATTCACTGGCACCTGTCATCAATGGCAACCAGCAGAAACAATGTGACTCCAAGATGCCATTTTCTATGGTGAAACAACTTTCCCAAAAGTTTTCTGCAGAACTGTACAGAACTTCACTTTGACAAAGGACATAGTTTTTAGTGTTGATACAAAATGTCCTTCTTTTCATTTTATAGTCTTAAAAATAAATTTTAAAACCAAAATTGGGCCACATTTAGGCCTGGATTTTCTAGAGATTCCCAAAACCACTCTTTGAGAACAATAAAAATAATAGGAACTTCTGACTACTGAATACATATATACCATTTTTTCACTGATCAATCTGCCTAGAAACAAATTGTTGTTGTTGCTGTTGTTATAATTTTAAGATTAGTATAGAAATGATATAGTTCCCAGATAGGAAACTTTTAGGCTGGACCAGATTCCTCCATCCTGATTAATTTTTATTAGTTGTTCTGTAAATTGTCTTATTTACATGGCTATTGTCACACAGTGTGAATAAGCCATCAAAAAGCCCATTAAAAGGATGAACCTAGGTTTAAGATGCACATTTCATTTTCATTCATATTTTTATTTACATATTAGCAAGTTATTTTAAAATTTTGTCATTCTACCCATCAATTAATTTCCAAAAACCATAGTCACATTCACATACCTGCAATAGTTCATACGTTAGCAAAATAATCTGTGAAATTTACCTAACACTCAGTTTTTAAACTTCTTACCCAAGAAATGAGACTCTGAAGAAGGGCCACTCTTCTAAACATTTCTGTCACCCAGATATGATGCAGTAACCTACAAGGAAAAATATTTTCTTAGAAAACAAATAACATTAAGACTAAAACTAATAAAGCCATTAAAATTAGGGCCAATTAAGATTTATGCAAGTGGCATAGGGATTTTAGCCTGGCATTATGGAGCAAAACAGCCTATTAGGATGGGGTTTTTTCAATACAATCTGTTTGAAACACTATATTGTCAAAAGCAGACAGGGTAATGGCAGTATGATGTACTGTGCCATTTCAAATGTATTTTGGCTCTTGCCTGAAAATAATGACCAGACAAAGTCTTGGGAATTGACCAGGGCATGGCAATTTCTATTTTGGCATCTTTAAATATATGTAAAATTCTTAAAAAATTCTAAACTTCCTAAATTATCCTCAAGAGTTCTAATCAATAAAAACATATTAAAAATAGAAGATTACCGAGGCTGCAAGTACCATTTTGCTTTAAAAAAATATTCTGCATTTTAATCTTGATATTAAAAAATCATCATTATAGGAAAAAATTACAAATATGGACTTAGCAGTTCTGTTAGTCACTATAGTCACATAATCCTTTCTTTTTCAACTGAAATAGCTTTAAACTACATCTTTTGTTTCTAAGGCATCTCTGTTGCATGTATTAAATTACCCATACATGAAAAAGTCAATTTGTAAATGTGTGTTCTTATAAATAACCAGCAAAACTAAAATTGTTATGATTGATTTGAAATAATTGATTACAGTATGACAGCTTTCTTTTTCTTAATTATAAAATACAATTACATTTTTGTGCTTTCATACCTGAACATTACAAAAGCTGAGAGAACTATTTCTGTTCTACTTCTGATTAGATCAGCAATGCCACTTCTTCAGGTCTTATCAGATTGGTTTTGATGATAATTACTTGGGAAGTGTTTGATCTCAATGATGAATACTTGATTAGTTTTTCATGAAATCAGTCAACCACACCACTCAACACTACTCATGTGAGACCTTGTTGATTTAGCTGTTCGAAAGAATGCATTCTTTTTCACTGCAGTTATGGGATGTCAGTCTTTGGGGAAAAGAGGGTGGAAAAAGGGCAAGTTTATGGGTAATGATATTGCAGCAGCAGATATTTAAGGTTTGCTAATTCTCTTCTCAATTATGTTCATTCCCTGCCTCGTCACACTGCCTGCTACATGGCGACAGCTTCAATCTTAGCAGTGGAATAAATTTTTCCTTTTTCAAAAAAAGGTTTCATGACACCATTGTCATCTTTGAAACCCTTGGAGGGTTTTGCCCTGATGAATAATATTTCATATATTGAATGTTTATGTGATTTTCACGGAGTGATAACCCCGCTACCACCTAACTTTGATGCATTGAGATTGCTGTTTTTCCCTACTAAAGTGCTTTTACACACCACCTCCTACAAATTGACTTAAGAGTTAGAAATAGAAGATTCAACAAAACTTCAACTCTCCATGGAAAAAAGGGTCTTAGAGAGAAATTTATACATTGGGCACAATCTGCTTTAATTATTTAAACAAGATCTTTTGCTGAATAAGGGTTCTAGGCATTTCTCCCCTCATCTTTTTTCTTTTGTTTTATGCAGTTAGAATCAGTTATCTAAACCTGACCATATATCCATATTTGAAAATGACTATTTTTTTAACCAAGCTTTGTGTTTAAGGGTTGGTCTGCAGACCATACTCACTGAAGTCAATAGCATTGTCTGCATAAGTAAAAATTGCTCACATAACGAGACACTCAATAGATTAGTCTCCAAGTTATAGGGAAAAAAATCCTATAGCTCAGGTACTTATGATTAAGTATCTGCACAAGAAGAGATTTTCAGGACAATGACCTTGCTTGTCAGTCATAAAATAGCAAGGCAGAGCCTTTTATCAAAAGAGGAGTTAATGCTGCGCTAATTAAGAGAAGGGAAGAAAATTTCCAAGGAGGCAATATTTTCTCTAATGTTTTTCTTTTTAAAGTTGCTAATAGAATTATGACAGTTTTAACAATCAGAAAATACAATGCATTCCAAATGTTTCTTTTGTTAATTATAAGATCTCTGGAAATTGCCTAGATCTTTAAAACTTAATGTTTCACTAATAAGCTTAGATCCCTTTAGGTTGTTGTTTTTGGGTTTTGTTTTGTTTTTAATATCAACTGTTATTTTGGTGGCAATACATTTCTCTTTGAAGATCCAATTTAAGCAGGCTCTTCTCTCAGAGTCTCAGACTTCTTAAAAAGAAAATAATGTTCCAGGACTATAATTATTTTGGTTATTGTGTCATCATGTTAATGTTGTAGTGGAAGAAATGTTCATATGAACGTTTCATTGTTTTGATATAAGTCTAAAAAGAAAGGGAGAACAGTCAGGCTGCTGGGTGGAAAAATGGAACATCTCTCTTTAAATGGTGAAAAGCAGTTTGAATGCAGTTACCTCCAAATATAACATGAATTCAGCAATTTTTATTTAACTGTTGTGCACTGTCAAAGCATCTGTCATCCTAAGATATCATCTTTATGTAATAGTTGTTGGCCGGCATTTCCGAAGAACTCGCTCCCAGTTAGAAGCCAAAATGAGCAGCAAGATTTTCATAGAGGCTTATTACTCTGCAGCTCCCATTGAAAACAAAGGAAGCTACTAGGTGCCAGCTCCTTTGAAAGTCTGTCTTCTTTGTTATGCCTTTCAGGAGGAACCGCAGCTGAGGTTTTCAAAGGAACTTAAAGGATTTAGGTGTCCAGTTACCTTTCAGGGGCTACAGAAGGGGAAGACCTAACCTAGCACCTTTGAGAAGCCTGGCTCAGGACTTTTAAAATTCATAACATGCAAAATCAGAGCAAATATCCACAGTCGAGAAAAGGCCCAGGCCTGAGGGATGTCAGAACTAAGAAGTAGCTCACAGATCTTGGACTCCAAATAACACAGACCATCCAAGAGCAAAAGAAGAAGTACAGAAAAGCAATTAGTCCTCACATTTTCACTGAAGTCAACTCATTTCAAATTACAATGTGGAGGCTATTGTTAAAGGCATATGCACCAGTTACCCGCAGACACTACTAATACTCCTGTTGTCTTCAAATCCTTATGCATATCAAAAAATGAGGAAAATGAGAAAAAACTCTGCAATAGCATAGGGATTCCTACCACATTGTTCTCCTTATCGGAAAAATCCTCACTTACCTCTCATTTAATTCTTCTCTCATTATTCCCTTCAAAAGGAAGCATGCATTCTGGACAACAATAAAAAAAATCTATAGAGTAGTACCATTTCTGTCATTTGCAGCTAATGAATGCTTTTTAGTATTGACTAGCAACTGGTCTAATAATGACAATGACTCCACTGATTTAGAGCAATAAATCCAAAGACTTGGCAGGCCTCTATTAGTATAATAAGCTCAAACATTCATTCAGGAACATTAAGAAAATGGGCAGCAGACTCTTCAATATCAGAGATTCTCATGTTTCTTTCCTTTTGGTAACACCATCTGGCTGAAAAAAACATGATTTTGCAGTGTTTAATGTGTAAATTTAAGTGACAGCTAAGGTAACTGTGAGGATTTTTTTTCTTTCACTGTTACTAAGAGAGTGGGTCAATTATGACAAATATTATTACTGTAGGGCTATGAGAGCCCATACTAACAGCATCTATTAGGAAAGGTTTGGGGGGGGTGTTAAATGCCTGTGTTCAACATCTACTATGGACAACGGCTGTTACCAGTGGCTCCAGATATTATCAGAATCGGATGTTTGATACTCCTCATAACAAACAGACCTCTCTGTGTTTTATCACTAGATGAAAGGCTTAAAGACTTCAGAAAAACAACAGCGATATGCTTGTCTTCATCAGTGATACAGGAGTAAAGATAATTCACCAGGCATTCCTCATCCGTTTTATGTACATTTATTTTTCTCATTCAGAGAGGATATATTAGCTATCATTGTTTATTTTCATTATTACATGCAGATGAAATAAAGAAAACCGATTAATTACATTGCTTTCATCAGGTCACTGTGCAGATACTGTTCCAAAAAAAGATCTAAATAAAGTAAGAAGCACTTTTTGTTCATCTGTGAGCTTGTATTAAGCTGCAGAAAAACCTTTCCCACCAAAGAGAAGGCAAAAGCACTGTCAGGCCATGGAGACAGTAAGACCTAAGATGGTCCCTGCAGACAAGCTCCACTACACAGGGCAAAGCAGTTGGTGACAACTGTCCCTACGGTCGCATGATCCAAGGATCGTCCAGTACTAACCTGCAACAAACTGCGTGGGTGAAATAGCTTCCTGATGAAGCTATTGGCAAAGTTGCCTGTTTTCATAGTTGCGTTTCATTTGTACAGCTTGCATTTACAGCTGAGTTTTGGCAAACAGAGGCCTATTCAGAGCTGCATGGAAGGGACCGAGGCTTGCAGCTCAAGCACTGCAGCATCTGGGTGGCAGATGCTTCCACAAAATGATGTTTTCCTGCAAGTATTGTAGATAGCAGCTGTAGACCATAACTGCATGAAGAGCAGGAAAATGTGGCTAATGCCAGAGTTCCCATGACAGTTTGCATACAAATTTGTGGCTGGAGGTAGATTAATTAATAAAGTCAATACAGAGTTTGTATCAGCTCCACGAAGGCAGATAGCCATAGGAGAATCTGTCTAACTTAGCACTTCATCTGACATATTCAATTTGCTGATTTATTTAGTAATAATGAGTAGATTTATTGTGTTTGAAAATGGAAAGTGCTCTGCAGTGTGAAACATCCTGCTAGAGGAGATCTGGAAGCATATTGCAAGGATGATGGCAAGGACAGAGAAGCAGCTGGAAGTTCACAGGTCATTGCATGAGAGCAATAAAAGTAAAGAGCTCTTATTCCAACTTATTAGTTTATTATTATTTCTGTTATCTTGATGCTGTGCTTGGTCCTGGTGAGGTGCTTATTACACTCAGTGTAGCAAATTTCAATCACATTGTCTCCTGAATCTGATCAGCAGCCCAGTGAGGAGGGAGGACAGAGTTAGGGGTATGGGTTTAATGATTTCCTATCCCCACACACTCCTCACTTCAGCAAAACTCCCTCATTGGGGCTTTAGTTCAGCAAAATATCAAGCATTATTTGTCAGGATAGGTGATGTTTGTGGTCTGAGGTAACAATAAAGAGAGAAATATTAAATGGACAGTATTTAAATTCCTCTAACACTATTGTAAATTGCAAAACGGTATAAGAAAAGCCAATTAAGGGTTCAGCCCACCTACAGCCAATAGAGAAAAAAATGGGAGTGTGAGGTGTGGATGTCCTCAGGGTCCATCAAGCGAGATGCATCCCACCCCAAGTGTCCAGGAGAAATGGATGGCATGTGAGATGACTAGCAAAACAGGCTCCATGTTCAGCACAACAGCTTCAGGAACATGGTTTAAGTCCCAGGGTTTGCTTATAGTCTTTTAATACTGCATGCTAGAAGGCACCTAAGTGGGGTTTGTATTTCCATGACAAATTTGGTGTGAAGCTGGAAATTATTTCAGCCAGCAGTTTTACTGGCACACTGCCAGAGGATTGCAGATGGTGCAGTGTTACTCTGTCTTGAGTGGGGAAATCAAGAAAGCTTGAAATGATAAGCCTTCAAACAGGAGAAGCTGTTTCTGTGCCACTTGCAATTGCAAATACAGATGATTCAAGTGCAAGAGACATCAGCATCCACACATCTGGTCTTCACAAGAGGACAAGAACTCCAGAATGAGACAAGCATGCTGCAGCTAAAAATGAATCAGAAACAGAAGCTTTATGATGCAGAGACGCATTTCCAGATCCAAAGCCATTTTTAGCATTTTGATCACAGCCTGCCCCCACAAAAAAGGCAGTCTAGTTGTCTGTTACTTGTTAGGATGAAAAAAAAAAATGCAGTTAAAATGGAAAAAATCTCACTGAAAAAAAATGAAAAAGAAGAAATTTTGAGTCTTGACTAAGAATTGTGTGGAGATGCACACCAGACTGAAGGCTAAACAAGAGCCCAGTTTGTATTTAAAGAAAATGCTTGCCCTGTTTGGAAAAATTGCGTGTTTATCAGACTGAGTTTTGATTCACAGGGTACAAACAAAGACAGTTCTGAATTCATTCTGGCATATGCACACTGCATTTCTGG
The DNA here is from genome assembly GCF_034638445.1 of Ciconia boyciana. Taxonomy (NCBI): domain Eukaryota; kingdom Metazoa; phylum Chordata; class Aves; order Ciconiiformes; family Ciconiidae; genus Ciconia; species Ciconia boyciana. Next base: position 172,628,009 of record NC_132934.1, on the reverse strand, counting down.
AAGGAAAAGGTGACTTATATGCTGCCTGTGACAAGGGAAATCATCCTAGTTTTGTTGATCAAAGCCTTCCTTAGAAGTGGGGCTGCAAAGGTTTCTTCAACCACAGAAAAGAAGCTTTTAAAAAGAAGGATGATGCAAAGAAGGAACAAATTCCTGAAGTAAATGACACAATTACCACCTGGACATAGTGTTTTACACTTCATAAGAAACTTAGTGGAGAGACAGTAAGCAGATTGTATAGGTAGATGCTATCACAAACACGCACGCCTGCTGCAGAAGCGGTTGTACCAAAGACAACCAAAGAGCTGTAGAATTACAAGTAATAAGCACTCATGCAAACAAGGAATAGGTGTTACAAATACAGCTGCACACAGTGTACTTGAAAACATAGACTACAGGTCATATCATAAGACAGGAAAATCCTTTGAAGCAGTAACTCTGGAAAAAGGTTTAGATATCAAAGTAAGGGAATCAGTTTTCAATGACACTCTTTAGCAAAAGGGTAACTGCAGTTGTTTGTATAAAGAGATCTCAAGGAGCAGTTGGAGAGCATAAATGACTTTTGCTTGCCCTTACTTGGAAGTATCTTTATTGATATTGAAATTCTTTATATATCTCAAAAAGGATTTTAGGGAAATTGAGAAGGTTTAGAAAAGAGCAACAAGAATGCTGTAAAGCACCTGCTATAATGAAAGAGTTACGGAGCTAAAGCTATTTTAAAGAATGCCTGATCTACTGTGATCTCAGCCAATAAGAAGCTATATGAAAAACAGAATTCTGATAATGAAGGTTATTCTACACTTTAACCAAGGAATAATAAAATCCTGGGGGAAAAATAATCAGATTCAGAAGACACCAATCTTTAAGACTGAGCAAACTAACCACTGGAACAATTTCTGAAGGCTGGTGGTAGCATTTTTTTCATTGATAGCAATTTTTAATTCATATTGGTTTTTTTTTTTCCTGAGATGTTTGTCTAATTCAAACTGGAATATTTTAAAGGAAATTTACAGTGCGCATTAAACAGGAGATCAGATGGGATAATCACAGTGGCCATTTCTTGCACATGAATCCACACATTTATGAAATGAACGAAGAGCGACATAAACAATGAGCTCTAACAGTACTGTGAATATCAGTTTGGGGGCAATACAATGCTTCCAAGGATGGGAGTGCAGCTTGGAGCTTTGTGGATATGGCACGTCCACACCCCAGCTGTGACCAGCCTGAGGATACACAACAAAGTCAAAGAAATGCCAATCAAACATACAGGTGGAAGGTTGCCAAGATCAGTAAATTCAATAAGAGGAGGTAAAATGTTGTCTTTACTGGTAGTCCCTACAACAGTATGAGAAATCTCAGCTTTTTGTGGTTTTAAGGCTTGCACCAAAATTTAGATGCAGCAGAAGACAGAAGCTGTCAATACAAAAAGCTGTAGTATTAAAGAGAATAACTGATTCTAGAAACCGATTAATTTATCAAACACTATTTGGAAGATTTTTTTTTAAAGGTATTATCTGCATCTATGAATTTCAACCTTGTAATAGTTAAAGGTTAGTTCCTTCTCAAGAAGAGCCTCTGATAGCATGCTCCTGAAGAAAGTTATGAAGAAGCTCTCTTATTTGTCATACCCAGAAGTTGGACAATTGTTTGTGTTCCTCTATCATAACGCTGAGGTTCACAAACATAATCAGAAAATCAATCAACACCATCAGAAAATCAATCAACATTGCTAATTCTGGTAGAACAAGACACGTTTTTGTATGTTGATGGGACACTTATTCCTTCCTGAAACTCTGGAGATGGTACTGAATAGCAGCACAGCCAGTCTTACAGTGCTGCAGCACACAGTGTTCTTGTCCTCCCACTTTGACTACCATTTCTTTCCTGATTTACAGTGGCACGTCTGTTGTGGGAATTATGTCGTAACCATTCATGTTCCCTGAAGTACATCTTAACAAATTCCCCACATAATAATTAGATAGCAATCAACAATCACAGTTGCTTTGTTGTTTTCTAGGCTGTTAAGCCATAAAACAAAGAATAAGTTTAAGTGATTTTCAGTAGATTACCACAAGGACAGTAAGTGGCATGGAAGTCATCACAACATCTGATATACAGATGATCTAATATACAGCTTTCATTCTGAATAGTTGTAATATCTGTGACTGGGCACTAAAACGTTCACTTTATTTAAGGTTTGGAAAAACTGAAGATATTTAAGTACTCCTGAAAATGAGACTCTAGCACCTATAACACTTTCTATTAGTAAGGACTCACAGTAAGACTTCTATTTGTGCAAAGCCTCTGGTAGAGGTCTGCATTTATCCTCCAGTTAAGACCAGCTCTTCTTGTTGTTTCTGGGCTGAGCCTGTCAGATGCTGAGGTTTGATGGCTTTTATCCCTTCTCAGTGCGAGTCAGTCTCTGGCAGGGCTGGGACCTTGACTTAGTCATATTCTGCGAAGGGACTGTTTTCTGTTTCAAACTGTGTGGCTGCCCCTGGGGACTAAGCAAGGATGCACTAAAAGTATTTTCACTTGTGACCTGAGTCAAATTTAGATACTAGTGTTAAAAAAACAACTGCACTGAACTACGGTGCTGCTCAGCTCCGTTAAATCTTAACCTTATCACAGCATCTCTAACAAACAACTGCTTGGAAGGATCGTCTTTTTGGTTTTAGGTAGTGTGTTTGCATTAAATTTGTTCTTTTTTTTCTAGTTAGTAGAACTAAGTCTGTTGTTGTGTCCTCTAGTAGCCAGGAAAATGGACTTTGCCATCTATTGTTTATCTCTGTTTTCAGATTTTCCTGTAGTCTGTTACCTGATCAATAGTATGCACTGGGCTTTGGTGTATTTCTTCCTCTCTTTTAACAAGGTGCAGGGGAAAAGTTTTCTTACCAGCTGAGGTCATTCAGGGCCAGGCTAAAAAGAGGCACAATCAACTCTTCCTGGGCTATCACAGAATAGCCCAGGATACATATATACACACATATCTATCTATCTATCTATTGATAGATAGATAGATAGATAGATATTAATATATAGCAATCAAGTCTGGTTGTTCTTACTTGTGACACCTATGTGGAATATAAATTTGCACATTAATGTGTATCTGAAGAATGTACTACTTGGGAGAAGAGACTGTGGGTGTCAGTCTCTTCTCCCAAGTAACTAGCTACAGGACAAAAGGAAATGGCCTCAAGTTGCATCAGGAGAGGTTTAGGTTGGATATTAGGAAAAATTTATTTACTGAAAGGGTGGTCAAGCATTGGAACAGGCTGCCCAAAGAGGTGGTGAAGTCACCAACCCTGGAGGAGTTCAAAAAACATGTAGACGTGGCACTTTGGGACATGGTTTAGTAGGCATGGAGGTTTGGGTTGACAGTTAGACTAGATGATCTCAGAGGTCTTTTCCAACCTTAATGATTCTATGATTCTATTCTATGATTCTATGAATTTGATGCTTCTGGAGAATTTCAGAATCTCCTCTGTAAGGTTTGTTTCATGGTTCAGGTGTGGTTTTTGTTCAGTTTTGGGGTTTGGTTTATTTTGGTGCTACCATGAGGATTCTGTTATGCATTTCACAGGCAGTGGGTACACGAATCCTAAAGCAGGGATACTGGAGAACAAGGAAGGCATAAAGCCATTTAAAAGATAGAGCAAAATATAGAGATGATGTAATCTAACACATGGGCTGGGCAACATAGGATCTTCTGGAAACCTTCTGGTCCCACACACTCTGACTCCTATATCCAGGAGCTGGAAATACTGCTGAAGGATGCCCAAAATGCACATCTCCCTGACAGTCACGTAGTGGGGCAGGCAGGCATGCCCTGTCCCACCACCCAGTAAGCATTCTTGTCATGTGACAGACATTTTGGATATACGATGGTGCAGCAAGGGGAATTTCAGGGTCCCTGGTAAAATGGAGGCAGGGCTTGAGACACAGCTATACAAATTTTGAAGGTAAGCTACTCCAGGTGACTGTAAATCAGGCTTCCTAACCCACTGGTTAGAGACAAGAAATCAACAGCCTGTCTTGTCTCCATCACATGCCTGGACTATGAACTTGGATACGTCACTTTGCCAGTTTGTGCCTACATTCCCTCTCTCTTATTTTTATAAACTGCAAATTCTTGAAGGTGGTCTCTTGCTCCAGTTTTTCACAGTGCTTTTTTAGAGCGGGAGCCTCTGGGATTACTGCAATACAAATAAATAACACTAAACCTATAACAGAGGTATTATGTGAAACGAGCTGAGATTTTGTATATGAGCCATTAGATGTGTGGGATAAGATGAATTCATTAAATCTGAAAACATAAACGTATAAAGTGTGCATACCCTCTTAGTCTATTATATCATACTGAGCACATATAGACATATATATTATATATGCTTAGCCTATTATATAAAGTGGCTCTAAAGTGCATTACATTAAATAAAGCGTGTCCTCTAGTACCATGCACATTATAGGCACTCAGCAAATAATAAATACAATTGAAATGACATAAAAATTAAAATGGACTATATTCATCACTTCCTAACCACAATCCTTAATGATGCTAGCAAAAAAAAGGGCAAAGGTATGTCAGCCTGGCATTCCTGAGGTACATGTGACTGGAGTTCATCAAGATATATCTGAAAAACCCTGAAGCACCTAGCACAGCAGTTGCACCAGCACAGCCTTGAGTTCAGGCTGCAAAAGCCTTCCTCTGATCCCAGGCAAATGCCCGGCAACTGAGTCACGTATTGCGTCAGCTATAATATTATTGGTATAAGAAAGCATTAAACAAGTTTATTTAAAGCTAGCATACACGTCTGTTTGCAGTGCAGCTGGGCCTCTGGATTACTGTGTAAACAAGGTCCAAATATCATCCTCAATGTTTTTTATCACAAAAAAAATTTCAGTCTTTTGACTTTGTGGACAACTGCAGTACTACATCTATGACTGGGTTTGCTGCCTCTGCAGTTTCTACTTCACGGGCAAAGTGAACTAGACAAGATTTTGGTAAAATGAGCTACACAGAATCTTTTATTTAGTATTGCATCTTCTGCTTTGGCACCTTTATTGCCCCTGCCCTGGAGTATTTGTCCCCTTTTGCCTCCCTACCAGCCATGACAACAGGATGCACAATGAAAATCTGTGTTTACAAATCTTGCATGCAAATGATTACGGAACAGCCATGATATGCAGCAATTTAAATTTGTTGACAGAGTTGCTAAGAAACAAACCTTTTGATTCTGTGAAACCCTTTTTGATACAGTTCCATGCTCTGACAGCTGAAGTTATTGAACAAGAGTGAGGACTCTTTAAAAGAGGAATTTCTGACATTTGCTATGTTTTCAGAGGCTGTAACATAACATTGAATATTCCTTCAGTGTCAGTTTTATTCAGTTGCGGAGTGTCTGATTCCATATATATTTAAACTACCCTATATTTCAAAAAAATGGCTTCAGCACTTCAGTACTACCTTCTCCCACTCACATGCACAATTGTTTTGCAAAGAATTGTGATCTTTACATGCTCCCCTGCCAAATACCTTGTAAGTTTCTATATTTTTTCCAATCTGTTCTTTAAACATCCTTTCTCCAGGGCATTTTCACAAAGGACCTCATAGCATGCTACTCGGATATCAACAGTAAAATACACCATTATTTTGACATTCCAGTATTATGGAGACAGCTGATGTTTTAAGAACATATATTCACACTGTAGATACCTAACCATTAAATAGTGAAGCAGAACTGTGGAAAAAACAGGGCCCAGATTAATCTCAAATCAGATTACCTGTATCATTTAGCTGATAAAATTAGAAGCACTGTCATGTAAAGTCTTGTCAGTAAAAGAGGATGATTTAGCCCTTAGGTTGGATGAAACACATTTTGGAGGCCCCTCATTATTAAGGCAGCCTAGAGCAATTATAGTCCTAATTTAAACATCTCAGGTGTTTAAAGTTAGGCAGAATTAATCCTAGCCTAATTGATCATAACCTTATTTTTCTTAGCAGGCTTAGCAGTTGTAATTACAACCTGCCTACATCAATACTACCTTTTCTGCACGGCTGTCACACTGTTGCATTCAATGCGCAATAGGAAAAAGGCAGAGGAGCAAAAATTTCAACGTTTTGTGGGGATGGGAGATAAGCAAAGACAATTATGGGACGGAAGCAGAAATGAGAGGCTCAAGGAAAGAACATGTGACATCTTCCCCCTCTGAAGGCATACATTACTTTCCAGGATCAACGTATGACTTTTATGGACATTTTGCATTTTTCTGGTGTGAAACACAGGAACCTTATGTCATGTATCTGCCAAAGTGCTGGTTTTAATCAAATAAAATGGCTGCACAGTCATAAACTGAAACTGCAAAGGCAGAAGGATGACTCTGGGAGGAAATAGATCAGTCTATGATAGTCAAAAAACCACAGGGAGAGTGGAGTAAGAAAGAATCAGTCACTTTCAGATTTACTCAGAAGCACTGAAGACTATCTCTGCTTACCATTTTCTCTTCACATTTTATTCATAAGGACCATTTTTTTCCTTGTGAAAAAACACATCTCCTGAAATTGTGCAAAAGTGTTTTGAAAAGGATTTTTAAAAATGTGAAATAAATGTAAAAATAATGAGTCATACTCGGTAATGGCCATTGCAGAGTGTGCATTAGAAGGCAACCAGAGCACTCTCAGCATGCACTAATAGCTTGCTAATGCACAGCCTTCAGTGCCTTATTGCTATAGTCGACATTTACCACAACGAATACTTCGCAGCAAGAAATATTTTGGGCTCCATTATGCTTTCACAACCTTCAGCTGTGCTGGGAAGGGCTGGAAGTAGAGTGCTGTGAGCAATGGGGGCTGAAGGCCTGGAGAAATAACTCACACCTTTGCCATTTGTTGGTATATAGATGGAAAAGACTCACCCCAGGCTCAGCCTTCATGCGATGGAAAACACCATCGGGGGGAAGGAGAAACATTTCATCCAACCTGGCTCTGCTGGAAGACAGTAGTGCAGCTTGTAACAGGGCCTTGGCTTGAATACCTCACGAGGTTTTCACCCTGGGACCACTGCAAGGTCCTCGTGTTCCTGCCCCTATGCATCCAGACACCACGAATTGCATTTTGGTTGGTTGTGTTTTAAGGCTCCCTCTCCTCCCGAGCTTTCTAACAGCGGTCTGTTTCCTCTCTCCCTCTCTTCTTTGTCCTGTGTGTGTGTTTGTCCGTGAATGTGTCTGCCAGCGATTCCACAGCTGTGACTGTAGCTACCAAAAAAATGTTCCGTTAGCTGGGCTTTTGTAGCTCAGTACCTGAGCCAGGAACAACCCCATAACCAGCACGGTTTGGATTGATTAATTATGCTTCTTCAGGGTTTTTTGTTGCCATTGTTCGGTTTCTGTTCTTTCTCACCAGGTAAATCATTTACCAGTCACTAGAACAAGCATAAGATGCCCCTGGTGCCTGCCCTGATGGGGGACTGCCCTTCGCCCATGCACAGCGCCTGTGCTGACACACTTACACGTGCAAAAGCTCGGTGGGGACAGACTGGCAGTTGATATGTCCATGGGCAGGGTGCTCCTTTGGGAGGGGGTCAGTACTATTAAAATCCCTTTTGGCACAGAAAGGGACTGAGCCCTAATCCCAGCCTGCCTGGGTGAGACATCTGAGAGCTACCATTAGTGCTGGAAAGGGAGGTGGGGAAGGAGGACGACTTTTGGAGGGGGGGTTTGTTGATATATAGGACAAGTAGTTTCTTAGAAGGAAGAAATGTTGCAAGCGTAGGAGAAGGCAGTTCAAGTATAAAGTATCACTTATAAGATCTTAGTGTAAAACACCCATTTCACTGACTCAAAAATATCTAAGAATGGGTAATGCACATTTTATTAAGTAAAAACTTTGGTCTTTTTTGTTCCAAGCCAATGGTCTCATACACCAGTATAAATAGGAACTCTTGTTACCTCCAGTGAGTCCCACAGTCCACCATCATCACACAGCCACTGCTCTGCCCTGGGGTTTAGATTGTGAACTACAGAAGAAGAAACAAAGTGTGGAGTTTATTATAATAATGCCCAGAGATATTATTACCAAAATACATCATTTCTGTTGGCCTAAACCCTTGGCTTGTAAATTCTTCATGTGAATAGTCCATAAAAATAAGCCTCCACCCTCCCTTGAGTTTTTGAGGGAAACCAGCCCCAGCTCACAAGGGATGGAACTACGGAGGAGCAGAAATCCAGGTTCATGTGCCATCCTGGTGGACTGGCACTGATTGAGAGGATGTTGCTCACGCAAGTAAAGGGGTGGAGGATCATTTCCTCATTTACAAACATTTGTAGTGAGAAGAAAGCTAAATTCCAGGAAAAGACAAAATTAATTAAAATGGATCTCTCAATTTTCTCTGCTGCAGGTTTTTTTGTTGTCATTTTTAATAGAGCAGCAGTTTATTTTGTTTTATATGTGATCTAGATAAACTGTTCCTATCAAACAAGGCAATGCAATGAATTGTATTGAGCTGTGTAAGTCCTAGCAGTCGGAAAACCGATACATTTCATGGCTGGCTATGCTTTGTTTTCCTTTAATGCAAACAATTTAATGTTAGTGATTGAATCAGTGAGTTTTCCAGCAAAAATGACAAGGCAGTCAACTTGAAACGTAGCATTATTAGCTGTCATCTCTTCTAGTTTTGTGTGCATGTTGAGTGATCTGGGATGAAAAACTAACAAGCACCTGTCAAATCTGAGACATCAGTTTTTTTGACAGGGGGCCCACTGGACATTCCTATCAAGAGAGCCTTTATGAGTAAACCGTGGAAATCTCTCTCAGACAAAAAGGAAACAGAGCTCATCAGATTCTGCAGACCCTTGACTTGGAGGGCATGCTGTCTCCAATGAAAGGCTTTTGATCACAATGCTTTTTTATTCAGATTTGACTTCACATTATGGCTAATCAATACCTTGCAACAGCCTAAGTCCCCAGTTAGATGCACATCTCACAGTCAGGCAAGGAGACCTACTAATTGAGAAAAAGTCAGAGACCCAGGTACCATCACCCTCAGGCCATAGTCTTGCCTCAGCTCAATCCTTTTTCCTATCCTTGCCTCTCTTATCACAGTACCCTAGAAATGGTGGCAATAAAATTTAGAGACATGACAGGCACAGAAAAGCAGGATCAATTCCTGTCACTTGCCACCAGTGTTTACTGCCTTCCCAGGTCTTCAGAGGGTGTTTTTCTTTCATAGCTTAGGGGAACTTAACCTTTTATAAATAGGAAGATGGTACCTTCATGAATTTTAAATTGTTTGATTTTTCTAGGCCTGAGATTATCTCAACTTTCTGAAAATGACTCTCTCTTTAAAATATCATTTGTTTATATAGGGTCAGAAATAGAAACTGGAAGGTTTTTGTCATGTCTTCAATTTTTTGCCTTGTGTCTACTTCAAAAATTACCCTTCTCTTCTTTCTGCATCATTTTTCACCAGCCAAACTGTGCAGGTGAACAATATGAACTCCTGTAGAAAAAAAGCAAGGTAACTGCAAAACTAGGACATGGGGCATGTCCTCATGCAGGGCGACAGCAAGAGATTTTGGCAGCAGCAGAAGAATGTCAGGCTGGTCTGTTTCCCACAGTCCTTGACTGAGGGGTTAAGTAGAGCATCACGAGGGAGGTGGTCAGTCCTGGTCCTCTGTGACAACGGATATTAAAAATGAAGTTTTTTGCTTTTACTTATCTTCTACCTCCATTTGGCATTTTCCTGGCCACATTGTTTGCCCAGCCCCTACCATAGCCAGCTTCATGAAAAAAACATGTGTTTGTAAACCTGTTTTTGTAAACTATGGTAAACCAAGCGCTGGAGGGAGTCATAGGTTAGGGAGCTGATGGAACTACCAGCTGCTTCTGGATAAGTACATTTTACTTTGGGAACCACATTATATGTCTGTCATGTGTGAAATGAGTTTTCCAAGGCGTGTCTCTGTAAGCATTATTACATGGACATTGTCATGGGCTGAACTGGCCTTCCACATATGCAAACAGTTCCTTCAGCGAGGAGAGAGATGTTACCCACGTTGTCATCTCTTCCATCACCTCTAGTGAGGTCGTGGGTCTGGACAGATATTTCAGTGGCAATAAAATAAGTGGTGGAGAGACAAAGAAAGATTAGGCATATGTTAAGAACAGGTAGCAGAGCTGGGAAAGGGGTGAGAGAGGAAAACACTAAGAAAAAAAGAAGGAAGAGAAGCAGAAAATGAGGTGAAGAAGAAAAAGACCAAAACAAAGAACCTACATGAAGGTGAAATACTTAGGTTTTGCTCTGTTCATCATTTTTCCCCAGAATACCAATCAGGAACCCCTGTTCATTGCTTCCTGTTCTTTGTGACATTCCCCACTTATATCCATCAGTTCTTCCCAGAACAAACGTCTTAGAAGGTCAGCTTGGACAGCTGCTTGCCTTGTAAATAAAACAGTTTTAAAAAGCACACACCCCCACTAACTAATGAGTAATCTGCCATATATATGTATTTACTTGAAAGTTCAGTCAAGTAATTATTAAAAATGATGTGGTCAAATAGAAATATCGTAGCAAATATACATACATATTGGTAAATCCCTGAAATGACCTTGTTTTTATAAAACCCTTTTTTATTTTCTTGAGTTCACATTCTCATTTATTTTTAGAGTTAAAATATTGCTTTCTTGTTTTTTAATCGTTTTGGGAAGATGGGGAAAATTAAGTTGCTTTATTCTGTGAGAATAAGCAATTATTTGAGGCATTTAAAAAGAAATGAAAATGAAAAAAAGTTTTAAGTTGAAAGAAAAGATCTACTGCTTTAAAAAATGAATATTACACTGAAGTTTTTACGTGTAATGAAGATTTTTACATACATTTGTCTTTTCATATGGTTCAGACTGTAAACATTAGTAACACAAATTAAAGATGTTTAGAGTTTCCAATGGAGCATTAAGGGTTTGGGGACATGGATTCAACAACAAAGGTCATACTTAGGGTTCCATGTCCTACTGACAGAACAAATCCTGAGAGAGTCCCTGGCATCACTTCAGGCTTAAAGTAGTGTTTCGATAAATCAGGTTTCCAAACAACTGTATTTCTAGAAAGTTCTGAAAAAGGCAAAGTGCAGAATAAATCAAGAAAATGCAGAAGGGTGAATAGAGTTCTTCATGGTATAAGATAAGGCAAGTATTTTCCAGCATGGGTGTCTGCTTCCACTTAAAGATTTAAGTGTGTAACTACTTACCTATATCTGAAAATGTTGGCTTGTGTGGTTTACCAAAGGCCAAAGTAGGATGAGTTTGCGAGGCAGGGCTAGCCTCTAATTTAGTTACCTAGATACGGTTGCCTTTTGTACTACTGAAATGGTTGGTCTCTCCCCGGCTTTGCTCACCAGCATTTATGCTGGCTCCTATGCAGAAACACCAGCGCTAGCCTGGCACAGACAGCGGGGACTGCCAGAGCACTGGCTGTGTTAGGGGCACGGATTCCAGCCACTGCCAACCTGATTTGCAGTCCTATCACCCCCCCAAAAAAGAAAGTGCATATATAGAGGTAAGCCTTTATACTAAAGTGTCTGTGTGGCAGGAAGAAGGTGGGAACCGGAGCAGGATGGGGACAACCACTAAGCTTAGGAAGAGCCTCTAAGGAACCCTTCCTACTGAGGAGTTTAAGTCTCTGCGCCTTCTCAGGCATCCACACAAAGAAAAGTCTCTAGAAAAATACTTAAAAATATGTTCCTTTACATATCTTGAATTCTCAGTTTAGCCCAGGCTTGTCAGAGACTCTGATAGCAGGAGGAATCAAAATGTTAAAATATAAAACACCCACAAATGTCATGTTACTGTAGGACTAACATACTTTTAGCTACAAGCCACCCATTTGCCCCCGAAGAAGGAAAGCGCAGGTAGCCTATATTCAAAGAGAAGCAGCGGAATGCATTTTCTCTAATTCCCTCCATTATTTTGCTGTTAGCTGGGGAAAACTGTTTGGCAGGATGTTAAGTGGTGAAAGTACAGTAGAAAAGATTATTGTTTCACAGGCTGAAATGTGGCCAAACAGTCCTTCTCTTTTTTTTGCTGCTCCCACTTTTTGTTGACTGCCTCATGCATGCTATTTTATACCTGTATCTTCTCTGTATGATCACATTAATTACATTCCATTCTTTCCACTTTGATATCTCATTAAAATCTTATAAATGATCATGCAGTGACCTTGAAGGACATGCATAATACATGAAAGTAAACCTGCAGTAAAATGTATTCCTTCACTCCTGACTGGCTACATCCCACATTTCTTTTTTCCTATCCCCAATGACCCCAATATGGGGAGTTATGCTAGCTGAGCCAAGGTATGCAGTAGTGTGCAAATCCACTAACTCCATTAGCTTTCCCTACTGATGACAGCTGCAATATGATAATGGCTTATGTTTGGATGTGATGGCCCTGCTACTACTTAGGGCACTATGCTAATTACCATAAGATGGTGACAACAGGTGCAAGTGTCACTTCATATCAGCATCATGTGTATGAGAAAAATAGCTAGCAGCACCAAAAGCAACTCCAGAAAATGTAAACTTTAGTCAGCAGCCTGTGATTCTCTGAAGAACTATTCTTTAAGGCTTATGATTAAAGGATTTACAGATGGATATTGTTGCTTTTTCTGCAAGTACAGTAGTTTTGAATTCATAGGGATGTCTTCATAAGCTATTTAAAGTTATGTTTCAACAACACGCACTTATGTGGCAGTTCAAGTAAAATGCAGAAGGCCCATATTTATGAAGGTTTCCTTACAGAATAAAAGTTTTACTAAGCCACATTTGCTGCAGTGAATACATATTGGAACAGACATGATTTCCAGCTGGATGAAATCACTGTGTTGCCCTGGTCTTGTGCTCTTAACATAGCTCTGCTCTATTGTCATATTTGCTTATGTGTATGTATACTTGTCTTCCTCCCTCTTTGTCAGTGTTTAGTACATCCTTTTTCTCAATCGCAAGCAATTTACTTAAGCCCAGTGGTGGCCCTCCAGCAGACAGAGCCAGCAAGATGGTTGCCATTTTGCCCTAAACATAGTCTTACTATCATAAGAGAAATTTAATGGAAGGCATATGGACACACCTTCATCCTTTGTTAGAAAGAAAAATACCTCAGGAGACAGCTTTATATGAAGTAGTGAATAGCTATTCTATTCTGCTAACTATTATTGGAGTAAAAATGTTTTTTCACAAAACTTTTTTTACTATTGTTACAAATATTTGTCACTACATTAACCCACTAAAAGCTAAGATAATACCTGAAAACAGAGCTACTTTTGGATTTCTAAATAAAACAAGTTGGTCCTGAGTAAGACTGTACTGACCACTCTCACAGCACTCAAACATAGCCATGATAGGCATGTTGAAGAAATTAAAGACTTTTTTTCAAAGGCTAAAGTGTGCAAACTTACTAAAATGTAAGTTGTATTTTAAAATAGAATGCACAACTGTATATTTTCAGAAAATTCCAATTTTACACAGAAAGAAAAAAAGAAACCTGGTTAATCTCTAAGCTGAAGACCAGCACACTTTTTGCCCAATTTGAGAATTTCTGTTTATAAGTGCTGCTTGATGGAACCAATGTTCAGTTGCTTCATGGTCTCCGTTCTTTTACATAGCTGAGGCTCAGCAGGTGGACTCCTCTCATGATACCGTATCCCTCCATTTTACCCCTTCCACAAAAGAAGTTGAGCACATAAGGGGAACAGAAATTTGTCCAGGGATCTCAGTGGATCAAATTAAATAGGAGCAACTACAGACCTTGTGAGGTCATATTTTCAGTAACAATAACAACTTTTTCAGCCTAAATATTATTTATCTTATCAACAGAGTAACACTCTCCATTGTTGCCTAGCCTTCCTACAAGGGTTTTTTTGTTGGGGTTTTTTTTTAAGGACCAGGGAAAGTTTCTGGACTCACAAATCTGCAGTGTCATATCTTATCTGAGAGGTGTATTTCCTCATGCCCAGAATACAACACCATGTTGTGATCAACTTTGTACTAACAAATAAAAATACTGCTGGGTAAAACAGACAAAGGAAAAGGTCAATGATGGGCCTCAATTCTGAAATGAAAATAGTGGTGAGATTGCTTGAAAATTTGCCCCTTAATGGTACTCCATGCTCCTTACTGATTTTAAGGCTGTGGCAGGAACAGTCATGATGACTGACTTTGATCTCTTGCATAACCACAGCCAGAGAATACACGAGTAGTTTTAATGAACCCAGGTGAACAATTTGCTGTATTTCAGTTGACATGCTTCTGTGCCATTATTTTTTTAAATTTAGTAGCACTGATAGATAAGTAGAGATTAGAGAGGGATTAATAAAGAGCAACTAATTACATATGGATTTCCAAGGTTAGTCCTTCAGAATGGAGAAGTAAATGAAAAAGCAATAGATTTCTCACCTGCCTTCACACACAGCAGCATCCCACTGACATTACAATATTTTGTTGGGCATGAAGAAGAAGTTCTACTAAATGTAAGCGCATCTTGACCCATGCTATAAATTCTCAGAGCTCTCTAAACAGGAAGGATCAAAATTCAGTTCGCCTGTCTGCGTAAAGTCTAGCCTGCATCATACAAAGCTGTAAGTGCTGCTTTACCCAACTTGCTCTTGCGTTCTCTTTCGCTGACTGCACCACCGTCTTTTATGTTATAGCTTCACACTCTCTGCACATTGGAGTGCTTTTGATTGCATTATTCCTCCTTGTTGTCCCAATCTCTCATTTGGAAATGACAATGTAAGCTTGTTATCTTATACCAGAAAGTCCTATCTTTTGCCTGTGTATACATGGCATAAGAGGTATATGTATTAAGATGTAATTTTCCTATACAGAATAAAGCCCAGTGCTTCAGGCAAACCCCAGCATATTCTACAGGTAATTATATCCTAGTAGAAGAAATTATAAGGAATTTTCAGTGGAAAAATAAGGAGCTTCTATTTCCAGTACAATTTTTACCTACAGCTGAATTGCCAGAAACCATGAAGGGATTCACATCCCTAATATATATATCTGTAGCTAAAATAAAACCTGTCAGAGACCAAAAAACATCAGAGATGAACAGTGAATATATAAAGGGATGAATGCCTCCTGAAAAACAGTTTGACCCCATGCCACCATGTGTGACCCAAAAGTCTGATTTCTACACACAGGCATATTCAAAAACATAAGATAAATAATGCAAAGCCTTAATTCTTCCATGACAGTGAAGGCATATGGACAAATTCTGTGCTCTCAGAAGTACATTGTAAAAGTGTAAACTTCTAGCACAAAGCTAAAGAAGCTGCAGAGCTTCCTCCAGCTGCTTCAGAAGCAGGACCTGCTCCCTTATCATGTAAAACTGCAGTGGTCGTGCTGCTGTGAAGCTCCCTTCCCATATTCCTCCATCCAGCCAATTATAGGCACTATAGCCAACCCCAAAGGCCAGCCCTCACTTGGCTTAATCACACAAGCAGCAACACTGAAATCAATGACAAACTTATTTAAACCAACCAAGACCCAGAAACACATCTTAGGACAACTCTTCCCTGTATTCCACCTGTGAAAGAGTGTAACAATAGAAAGAATGTGCTATTTCCTGGTAAATCACATTAATTCCGTTATGCTTGATAATCTCAACTAGCACTTTTTAGTGACCATTTCCATTTCATTTGCTGTCTATCTGCTGCAAATACACCACCTGTGAGAAAGCCCTTTATTCATACATGGAATATTTTGTGTAACCTGCTAGTCAGTATCTCTTCTTGAGCTTCTAATTATCTTTTAGCTTCTGCAATTTTTTAAAATTGTAAATAACAATCTCCCCCTTCCAAAGCAGACATTTAAAAATGTTGTTATTGTCACTCTGTTTAAGCACATTGTCTGAGTTACATTCCCCCTGTTGAGACTTACCCTGAATGAATTGTAACTGCAGCATGTCCAACTGTTTCTTAAATAATTCCCATTTTTTCTGCACCAGGTTTCCCACACAGTCATGAGATCTTGCATTGTTTCCATCAAGATCATTCCATTGTTTATGTTACCACAAGCTATTCCTTCTACTTGAAGTGAAGGTGTAAGTAATTCATATTATGGCATATAATGAAAACCTCTTTATCTTCCAGAAAAACATCCCTAATTTGTATAGTTATATCCATCAACACGCCTTATAGTATTTTTATTTTTACAAAACTTCTGCTGAGCCAAAACTAATTGTGTTGCTTCATCTTCTTTTTTTTTTCCTGTATTGTGAATTTGTGATCCCTAGATCAGCCCTGCTCTATTTATCAAGATGGGCTAATTTCCTAGCTCTGGGTGCCAAGAGCCTCTGATCATGAAGTTCAGTCAATAAACTGACTTCAGTAAGTAAGCAATTATGCATTGCCTCTGGATACATGCTTCCCACCTTACAGGTTTTGCATACTTGTTATCCCAGTAAGTATCTGTGAAATTAAAATCCCCCATGATCAAAGTTTCAGGTTTTTTTATAAGTATCTCTTAGCTGTAAACATGTTGTTTGTTGCAGTTATTCTAAAACACAATTTACAAGGTAAAGTGTCTACAGTCACCACTGTAACTTGTTTCTTTTAATCAAGCAGCTATGTACCAGAAAAGTGAAACACTATTTTGCATATACATGGTTAAAATATACAAGCCATAAACAATAACGCTTCCTCTGAGTTCATCCTTTATTAAATGTAACAAAATTAAAATGACACAAATTGTGCTCTAACTTATGAACAGCCAAGAAAGACCAAGCACATCTCCCTCATGTCATTTACTTAAACACCAACGAAATTATGATCTCCAAAGTCTGTTTATTAGGGATAGGATAAGTACTGTGTAAGGGGTTTAGAGTAATAAAACTAATTTGGAATAATGTAATTGGGTATCCAATTTTAATATAAAAAATGAGCAGTCACTTCACTAAATATATATGTATTTGAAGATGATATTTGAAAAAAGAGGTTGTAACTTTTGCATTGTCTTTTGCAAATGCAACTTTTGCACTGTCTGTGTTTCAATAGGGTACTTTAATCCCCCAAATACCTACACATTAAACCAAAGAGTATAACTTTTTGTTGAAGCATTTCTTCTTCTTTTTCTTTTTTTTACCTTGAACACAAAATTAGGACACTGAAATTGCAGGAAGTTATTTATAGTGGAGAAATACATACCAGAATATTTGAAATTTCTTCCTGAATAAGTGTTGGCGGGTCCCTCATTTTGAATGTTTGTCATCTACTGAATGCCACACTGAGGCTTCAGGAAGCTGCAAAGTAGGCCTAGATGTTAATTGAATAGACAGGTAAAATGATTATTTGCATTTTTCTCTAATCTTTCTTCTCCCACACCTTCCCTGCTACTTGATTGCTGTGGAAAACACCATCATCCTACTTACTGTTCAAGCCCATAAACAAGTCTTCAACTTGGATCTCTGCCTAGGTACTGTCATCTGAACTAATATAATTGAGATTTTATTTTTAAACAGTAGAAGATAAGGCCTTTCCTGCCCACTTACACAGTGAAGTCTTTTATCACTTCATTTCTAAATTATTCTTATTTTTTTAATCTCTGTCAAATGTAATCTCTGTGAAACATAACATTTAATCTCTGTAAAACATAACATTTCTCCACTCATATACTTGCTGCAACGTACCTACCTGGCATTTTGACCACATTTGGCTTATTCCATAGGATTGCTTTGCCGGTCACATCCATTTTAGAGCTGCTTCTTTTCACCAAAAAGATCCTTCACATGGAGTACTACATGCTGAGGCAAATTCTCAGGTTAACAGCTTCACAAGTTTTCCATCTTGCTGCTTAGAAGATCCACCACTCCTGCAAAACTGAATCTCCAGTCTCCTGTAAATCCCTCCCTAAAGTTCTCTCTGCCTACACATATCTCTTGGGAATGATGCAATTATTAGACCACCAGGCTTCACTTGCCTTCTCTTTTTTATCCACATACCCTCCATATACCCTGTGCATCTCTACCGTTGTGCCTTGTCTTGAGCTCTGACTGTCTGCTGTTTGGAGCAAGGGTCATGCTTCTGTTTATGTTTGCCCAGCCACAAAGTGCCGGGCACTTTATGCCACTAGTAAACAACAGCCCAGCAAGAGAGCATCAGGGGAGGGATTCAGTTCAACTAAACTTACATGTAAGTGCCTACATGTGAGATTCATCTACACACCCATTTTGGTCAATAAAACCTGTTCCCCACCATCAGGGTCATTTCAGTTGCTTAAACACAGGTTTCTAGCCTCATTTGAGATGCTCTAATGCATCTCAGACTTCCACAGCAGGCTGGCAGATACAGCACAGGACCTGTGGAAAACCTGTGCCGCCTGGACACGGCAGCTAGAGGCAGGGCAGGGTACTCTAGAAAGTCTCATGTGGCAGTATACATTCATTTTTAGGCAACTCTGTTGAACCCCCAGTGAGCATAAGAGTAGTTGAAACACCTGGATGACATATACACAGCTACATTTAAGTGTCTTCTGTTTTAAGTGAATCTGGAGCTGAATCTCCCCTCTGCTGACTACCGCTGTTTTAAGCGTATGTTGGTCTATGCCCTTCGCATGCTGTTTTGTTGAAAAAAGGAGCTGGAGATACCAGTTCATCTTTTCTGCTAATCGAAACCCAGCAGCCTTTCCTCAGTTTCAGTTTTACCGTGAATTTAAACATCAGTTTTACTGTAAGTACCTCTACTGCCTATGCAACAGCCATTCTTTCCATGGTGGAAGTCCCCAAAGGTAGCAGTTTATCAACCCTCTACTCACCTGCTGGAGAAGGATCTGTGACAGGTGACTGGTGTGGGGGAAAGACTGCTGGTTGCTCTGCCCCATTTCCTCCACTGCTCCTGGTAGAAGATAGCTTTTTCAGATAATATGCCTTGCAGTTCACAAAGCTGCATCATCACTACCACTGAAATGATCAAAAAGACTTTGCACTTGTGTCACTGCAGTTATTTTCAGGAAAATTAGAAACAGATACAAAAGGAGATGAAAGCTTCTGTGAAAGAATCTTTGAAAAGCATTTAACTTAAGTAAACCTGTCCATTTTTCTTGCCAAAGGAAAAAAGTGCAATCCCTTTAAAGCCAGAACCTTTGAACCACCGTCTCTGAAGAGCATTCAGGTAAAGCTGTTGAAGTCTTCGTGCAATAAGAGAAGGAACTCAAAAAAGGGTTGTTTTGCCACCCTAGAAACGTTCTTTTGTGTCTGTGGCTGAGTAGTCTTCCTTGTATCAATTTCTCTGTTTGATATCTTATACATGACTGTTAAGACTTCTTTGTTCGATTTTTCTTCATTGTAAATTGAACAACTAGAGGTCATGATGCCAAAATAAGTAGATTTGCAAATGGAGGAGATAAAGAGGGAAAAGAAAATAGTCTGGAGAGTTTAGCCCAATAAGGACTGAAAGGAACTAGAGACATTGTGGTGCTAGTAAGAAGGAGAGCTAAGCAGAACTGATAAGGAAAGGGATGTAAACAAGTATCAGTAATTACTGCGTCAAAGTAAATGTCCATTCTGCTCCTAAGGAAATCAAGTGCTACAAATGGCAGGGAAAAAAATAGTGAGATCAAGATGAGAAGTCAAAATCCCTAATGGAGTTTCAGTGTAAGGGCTATCTTCAGAAAATTGAAAATCTTTGAGACCTAGGTCTGAAAGTAGCCAGGTAGCTAGCTGGATTTGTATCAGTTCCTTTGCTTCCTCCATAAAACAAAAGCAGGGAGAGGGGACAAAAGAGACTATTTCATCTTCCTCCAGAATCTGTGGCATCTGGAGAGCCAAGCAATGTTCTTCCAGCATCTGCTGGTCAGTTGTGCACCATGGTAAGTTTGAAATCCCTTTGGCACACTCACAGTACTCTAGGTGCCATACTAAAAGAAGAATGTGTCTGCTGCATTATGTAGCTAGTTGCTATCCCGGAGCAACCAGCAGAGATACTATTAAGCAGCAGTGATTAATCTCTTCACAGCAAGATTCCCCACAGTGAGAGCTAAGCTAGAGGCTGAAGAAATATGGAGATTTTTTTTTCCACATTACTTTGCTGTGCACCACAATAAGGTTTCTTTTCAGGTCTTTCAGCTCCCATTAAACATGTTTCTTGAGACTTCAGAAAGCTTGAATAAATCAAGTTTGTTTTGTGAATATTTTAACCTTCCATCAACCTTCCAGTTCTTATTTCTTCCTTTATCTTAACCTCAGATAATTTTTGGGAGAGAAAGTATTAGAAATATACCATTTGCACCTTCTTTTTCAAATCCACGCTCTTCTCTGATTTATCATAAAGGGATCTTAGCAAAATTAGTTTAGTGTCTTGGCCCTTGTATGCAATGCTTATCTCATACACCCTATCTTATGTGGAAAAAGCAACGTAATAACAGCCTTCATGTACTGCATAATACTGATTCTTTCAAGGAGATGATCTCATTCAAGGAACTGTGCATTTCATCTCTGTATTAGTTTCAGTGAAGACACCTACTGTATCCTGACTGGTTTCATTTTTTGTCTCTGATACTGACAATAGCAATTTTTCTTCATGTACCAAGGGAGTTCACTGGCTGTTCTGAAAAGACACTTTAAGACTCTACTCCATATTCTCTTCTCATTGAGTTATTGAAAATATGAATTAATGCCACTGAAATCAAAAGATGTTTACGAGTATAAAACTGACATGAATCAGCTCAGGAACAAACTCTTGTCTGTAAGCTCAAATCATGTGTTTGGTTCAGATGTAATACTTAGCCAGAAGTAATATTTAAACTGCATCAAGATTAAGGAACTGATTCTGACATCTTTATACTCATGTTGAGAGTTTCTGTGTTGTTCATTGATTCCAGGGTGAATACATAACCAGAAAGAATCAGAGCATTGAACACACTATCTTTTAAATTTTGTTTTCTTGTAACGCTTGTTTGACCCAGTGTCACAGCCCTAAGACATTACTGTAGACACCAGGTCAGAATTCGATTCACTGCCTCCAATAGTAAAATGGAACAAAACCAGAAACAGCCCCCAGAAAATTCAATAGCTAAAGGCTACATCCTAGACTTTGTGCACACACTGTAGTCAACTAGAGCTGCTTTGGAGTATCTGAGACAAAAACTTGGTCTGTAAGTTAGTGCCGTAACACAAAAGTGAAATTATTTCATCTTTGACCTTTTCATCACATACATGTGTCAGTTACAAACTTCATAATGACAATCACTTCCCCTTTTATAAAACATCTTCTGAAATCTTATTGCTTAGGGATCTTTGAAATGTAACACCTGCATTTGAAGTCATGCAGTAAACACAGACATGTACCATGACTTTGTGTGACTTGGTTGCTTTCCTGGTGGAGCCACAGATGAAGCAGCGCACCAGGAGGGCGTATACACCCTCTTTGTAATGTGGGTGTAAGGTCCTACAACAGTTAGCTCTTTGTGCTTGCATGGTGCATGCCTACACTTGCAGCTAGTGTGAACTTCATCACCAGGAAAGAGACAGTATAGCTCTGCGATCCAAGAACCATGGCTCACCACAGCAAATTGAGCCCCAGCCCTTCTGTCTGTGCATCACACCAATCAATAAGGTAGACACATGCTTTCTGTCCTCTTTCATATGGTGATGAGGGGCAGTCGAGGGGCTCCTCTGTGCTGCTGCTGAGTCTGGAAATGACAAAAAGAAAGGCTGAACAAGGTCTTTGGAAGGAATGAGACAAGTCTGAAGTAAAGGGTTGATCTGACAAGTACAAATCTGATAGCTGAAACTATCACACTGCTTTGGCACTAAAAAAGCAGGGGAGAAATACAAGGAGAAACATCAACTACTGCATCTCAGCAGTTTACCTGGGGCTGAGGAGATCTCCCTTCTAATTTGACCTAGTTTGCTCAACCTTACTTAGCCAGCAGGAGGACAACATCAGATTTCAAATTACACAACATTTAGAGGTATTTTTAAAAGTATTGAATGAATAGAGTACCCCTTCCTCAACCTTAGACTGCAAGTGAACAATTTCTGTTCCTTACCTCAGCAGCTCTTTTCTCCAACTAGTTACTTGAACTATCTGCAGATGTCTTCAGCTCTGTGGCCCTCTGCTGTATTTTCGTGATAGACTCCATTAAGGACCAAATAGCCCCTTTCCACCTCTTGGGTTTCACTTAAAATATTTCACCAAGTCTAGAATGAATCTTTAAAAACTACTTCATTCTAACAGATAAAAAAAGTAAACCTGCATACCAGTGCTCAGCACATTACTGTAAGCATTTAGGACTAGGAGACAGTTCCCAATATGAAGACAGTTTTTTAAATATATAAAAGCTATATTTTTAAATACAATCAGCATTTAAACTTTCTTCCAAAGTACATTACAGACTTGATAAATGCTGAGAGGTGCTACTGTTTGACTCAGGGAGATATGTACAGCTTGAAAAATATTGGAGTATCGTCATTTCTCCCAGAGTTGGAAATACTGAATTTACATTTCATTGTAATCCATTCATTGGTTTATAGACGTCCAGTCCTCCAGGGAGCATCACAGATTCAGATGATCTCCCTGAGTGCTGGATTTTGCATTTGAATCTCTGATTTAGCTGAAAGATGTATTAAGAAACCTCATGTAGCCAGACAGTTCCCTATTGACTACACATCTGAGGAGGCTCAGGAGCGCAAGTTATTCCAGTAAGGATAGGGAATAAATTACACTCAGTAATTTGCCTCTAGATCAGCCTTTCTCCACACAGTGGAATAATGTATTCATCTGGACAAGCAGGCCCCATTTCAGAGGGTGTTTTATGCAGAGTGTATATCTTACAAGAGAGCAGAACAGATCAAATATTTGGCATAGAGACTTACTTTCACAATCCCTCAAGAAAACAGTACTTAATATGTGGAGGCTTGCACTGTCAACTGGAAAATTCAGTTCTTATGTATCTGTGTGACATTCGTACTTGGATTAACTATCACTTTGAATAAACTTTTCAAAGGACTTTGACTTTAAGGATAAACCCCATGTTATCCCAGGTGGGAATGGTATTCAAATCTCAGGAGCTAATCTGTGATGGGTAAGCCACAAAGACTTTGACAGTTTGTTTAAGGTAGACATGAACTGACAGCTATGGGCAAATGTCTGAATTCTAAAATATACTCTTCACTTATGCTCCTCCTTCACAGCAAGATTTTATTCCTTTTATCTCAGTGTTTTGCTGCCTGAATGATGGGTCTGAGTTTCCCCAGTTCAGTAATGGGCCCATAGTGGGGTCAGCAAGTGTCCCAGCTATCCCTTGCTGGCTATTCAAAGTGTTCCTGAAATCTTCCTGTGTTTAAGAACTAAAAGACTCCAGCACTACAGAGCATATATTGGATCCTGCAAATTTAAAAATCCTGGAGAACTTTCAGTCAGTCTGAAAAAAACAGATACTTGATGGCCCAACAGAGAGATTACAGAACTATAACAAGCAACTTCTGGTTTCAAAGGATTTTGGCTGTTTGTCTTCCCCTAAAAAGAACTCAACTAAGGGGAACATACTGCTGGAGAAGAAAAAAAATATGTAATTTGTCTTTCAAGAATAGAAGGAATTGAAATAAGGCGGCCTCCAGGACCTTTCACAAACTGCAACCTTCAGTCTGGAGGTTCACAGTTCTTATTTTGACAAGTCACTCTCCCCTCGTTAGCACCAATAGACCTTAACAGAAAGAGACATTCTGATTTCTATGGACAAATGAAGCAATCATGTCCAAGCAGCCTGTCATATGGCGAGAAAATTAGTTCCATTAAAGCTTATCCTTCTGCTGAAAACTTGCTCAGACTCCAAAGTTTCACCCTTCAGCAATGCTGAATTGCTTGCCTGTGTTTCCAGGTTGTCTCCATGCAATGTCAAAATACTGCAAACAATGCTGTTCATACAGCACTTCTGGCAGCACCCAATCCACAGAACGCTTGAAATGTTGTGCAAAATCTTGTTCACCTGGCATGAGAATAGCTGCCCTCTCTCAGGCCTTCTCTAACCATATGTTCGCATCACTCCTACTGACATTGGTGGGAATTACGATGAACCCAGAGGAAAAGCCTATTAAAAACAAGTGGTGTTGCACAGGTTATAATATATGCTTCAGTCAGAAAAAGAGGAACTTAGCTTTTTACTTCATGTAAGTCATAGGAAACTGGATAGAAGGGGAGTAAGAGAAATCTCTTACCTGTCTGAAATCTTCTTCTTGGAGTGAATGAACTTTTGCCATAGGTGATCCAGAAGTGTTTCTGCAAATTGTTGAATTTAGACCCAAATTCATCAGGCTTTAGAAACCTCCTGAAAAACCTAAATTAGGTAAAACATATCTTCTGTTCCCTTTATAGTCCCTGGGGAGAGGGGTAACTCCAGAAAGTGAACTCAGACCATTTAGAGTCTAAAATAAATGTAGAAGTCTTCCCTATTACAATAATTTGAACAGGGTTCTTCACAACATTCAGAGCATTTGCTTCACATTGTCTGGAGATGATATTTCATTCTTACATTTGTTGTGTATCTGGGAACATTACCTTAACAAGTAGGAAAGCTAGATTTTTTGTAAGGTTAAAACTTAGATACACTCTACAAATAGAAATTGCTGGGATAGATTTAAATCAGTTAATCAATGTATATAAGTGGTCCCTGTATATGGATACTGTGTTAACAAAACAGCTGTTAGGGTATTTAATCAATTTTGTTAGGCACCTTTAGAATATTTTGTGAATTAAATTTAGGTGTATAGAATCCTTTTGACTTATCAGAATCTGCATGTGTTACTCTTACCTACATATATATATGAATACACTTCAACCCTCATACTTAATACCTTCTACTTTATACATACATCAGCTGGGTTAGATAAAATACTTTCTCTATAGTATTTAGAACTGAAGATAATAGGTGAAATATGGATTTTCTTTTTGGTTCTATCATTGGGAACAATTTGTTTACTTATTCTACAATTTTATTCCTCCATTTATTAAAAAGCATCTTAGAACAATATAAAGCACAATATAAAAACAACCTGACATTGGTTTTTACTGCAAAGAAAGCAGCATGCAATACAGAAAAAGTGCATGTTTTTTTCATCAATACAGTTCATTTCTACTCAGCCTGAACAATTTATTTTTCCATGTTTTTGGAACATAAATGTATAAAATGTATCTATATTGCTAACAAAAATTAGATTACTTTGAAGCACTAGTAAAGAAATTTGATTAAACAGTTAGTAAAATAAGTTTGTGACTAATGACCAAGAAGCCATGTTTCAACTCCCTGTGTGGATATGATTTCATTAAATTGTTGTAGACTTTTTTCTGAAAATTCTTCCGTATAACAGTTAGCCCCAGGAACAATCAGGATCAGTTGAAACCTTTAGGTAACCGATTAATAATGGCAATAAGTTGTTCTTTTCTTTATGGACTAGAATGGGGATCTGGACAGGGCATTTAGACATTAAAAGAGAAGGAAACACTGCAATCATTAGATAGCGTAGGGCATAGGAATTCCTCCAACAATTTGTTTTTGAAACTTGGAAAATATTGATATTTCTATTTGAAAGTTCTTCCCCAATGGAAAATTTGGCATATCTCTTGATAAATTGTAATGGATATTAACTTTCAGTATTAAAAATGTACATCGTACTTTGGATCTGAACTTGTCTGGCTTCAGGTTCTTTTAACCTTCTCTTTGATCAGCTGGAAAGACAGATCTCCCTGAGTTGTCCACCACTTGTAAAGTGAATTTCTAGTCTGTCAGTGTACACAAAGCCTTTTTCTGTGTTTGGTTTTGCAGATATTTTCTGGTAGAGAGAAAGAGGATTCATCTCAGAGTTTTGGAAAGGCGGGTTGGTTACAGGTTGTCCTTGCCCCTTTTCTGTCTCTGTCCAGATATCGTGCTGCTTTCCTCTGACTTCTCAGTCCTCATCTTATTGCTCAGTGAGCCATAGTCGTATCATCTGGGTGTCACAGTTGTAATTCAACACTCCTTTTCAATCCCATTCTCTTTCCATAGGTAATTCTAGCTCCCCAGTCCTAATTACTGAGGCAGTCTTTCCTTTGCACTCTGCTATGTTTTTATCCAACCCCCTTTGGACCAAATCTTCTCCTCTCCTGAGCTCCTTGCTCCAGCCCCGTCATCTGGGCCAACTGTCTATTTTAATCCCACCTCTTTGTCAGGTCTATGCAATGTCCTCTTAGTTTTAGCACATTTTCACAATTTCCTGATTAGTTTCCTTATCTTGCTAGCACCAGCATCTGTCAGTTCACCCCTTAGTTAAGTAGGTTTTGATTACCCAAACTCAGCCCAGTTCCTCTCCCTGGTGGAGCTGGGCAAAGTTCATGTTCTAAAGCCATGGCAATGTTGATGCTTCTAAAGGAATGGGACACAAATATTTCTTTTCTAACAGACATGTATATTAGTGATTGTTTGCTTACCCTAACCACTTCCGTTTTCAGAAACAGCTGAACAGTTTTATCTGAGAAGCACCCAAGAATTTTGTCCTGAAGATGACATCTAGAATATAAGATTTCAGGCCACTGTTAGAGTTTGATGAATTTATAAGGAACTGAAAATAGTTCATTGTAACAGACAGTAATCATTTATTTTACTGTAGTGATATCAATTCTGCCTATAGTATATAAGCACAAAACACTGAAGCAGATTATATATCCTCCCAATCAGAAACACTTAAGCCATATTTTTAAAGAGCTATGTGATTCATGAGAGGCTTACCTAAACTGTTAGCAACTTTAGTTTAATCATCAAGTACACACATCTTGTTTCAGTCTCCAACAAGGGAGTGTAACTACTTGTGGAAGTTTAAAGCTTGACTTCCATGAAGCTTCTTGGGTAAAATAATTGAGATGGCTGAGATTCACTATATGTGTAGGGTGGGATTCTTTCCCTCTAACTTAAACCATTAAAACAGGTGTCTATTTTAAGCTAATATTATAATGTCCATTAGTAATCAGTGGAGAGAGACGGCATCTAGTAATTCATCCTGTTTACCCCAGACACCTACCTGAGGAAGGATCAGGTCACCCTCTAGCAAATTCTATATTCAATCCACTGACTGTAGATGTAGCCCACATAAGACTAAATGTCTACATTATGAAAGCTAATAAAGTGAGATGAATCATACTGTGAGAATATAAGATGATAGATTTATGTTTATTCTTTATTGAAAGAGGCTTTTAATAACACTGAGCTATCTCTTTGAGTTGTGACAATTACTAATAGTTTTAAATCATATATTCCTAGGCAATTTCTGTATTCAAAGATACATTATTCTGATGCTATAATTTAACAAAGGTATTTCATTTGCAAATGTTCTTTATCAAGGTATACAGTTTCTCTCACTAAGGGATTCATATCTGCTAGATATTCAGCAGCAAAACTGCTGGGACTGCGGAAGTGGCATTTAGCTGGAAGAAATTAAATGTTCAGTATGCAAATGGATCACGGATGCTTATTTGTTCTGAGCCTTGCAGGAAGCATGTCTATGTTCAATACTGCACATACTTGGGGATGACCCAGAATATAACATTTGTGCATTTGCTCATCTGTGCAAGTTAAGATGTCACCAAAGCATCAGAGAAGTTAAACTAGACAGAGGGACAGCAGCAGATTATGAAAATCACAAAACTAATGGAAAATGCTCTGGCTTCACAATTCAGGGGTTTTTTATGATAGCAACCTGTAGCTATGAAAAATGCATACATTTGTTTGCAATGGTTAGCCATGTGAGATTAGTCTTGCAAAGCTGGCAGAGTCTTTAAGGCATGGAAGGAACCAGAGTGGTAGAAGTGTAGGGGTGGTTGCCCTCCCTCTCTTTAAAGGTTTGCAGATTTGCAGTCTGACTCCTTGAGAGCAAGTATCTAAGGAAAAAAAACCACTGTTAAGTCCTACACCAGTATTAATTTAAAAATAGCTGTACAGCATTTCATGCTAGGTATTCATCTAACTCTCCTTTAATTTTAGGTGTTCATTATCATTGATACCAATGACACTGATACGAGCACAAAGACAAAACACAGTGATTGTCTTGAAATATGTAGTATCAAACGTTTCTGTTTACAGATAGGCATAATTCAAGAAAAAAGCATGTTTTATTTGCTTTTGAAAATGCTTATAAATTGCTGTATGCAGAGTTCTGCTGTAATCACAACACAGACTGCTGTATTTTTACATTATAGCACAGATCAGTAGGCACAGTCAAGAATGTGGTTTTGTGAGACCAGAAAATTGAATTTATTTCAATATTTTTGAGGTTACTGATACTTTTCTGGGCCCTGTTCTCTTGCTTATCTCACTTGTGTTTTGGTGGGCACAGACCAGTCCTAAAATGGATACAACTGTTCAGCTGATGCTAACCATTTTAGGGAAGGAAGCTGGATATCAGTAGGAAAATGAAAAGGGCAGCTGGTATGGGATCACCATGCCTGCTGAAGGGCCTCTGGTCAGAGGCAACCATTGAAAAATCACATGAATGCACCACAATTGGCCTCACTGACTGGAATGAACGAAAATTATTAAAGCCATTTCTGCCCAGACTCCTCTTGATAGCTATATCTAATTCACTATGGAATAAAGGTTCTAACTTGTTTTTGATAAAACAAAAATGTTCATTTCAAAGAGATAAGTACTTCAGACTTTAGAAAGATTACGTAAACTAGCTGTTTATTCCTCTAAATACCTAGATTTTTGAACAGGTGATTCTGTATCAGACAGGAAATCATTTGTCTGTTCTACTCATCTAAGTGCCAAAGTATAATGCAATGCTCAGCAAATACACAATTCTCAAAATGCAGACTACAAAGGTACTGAAAATGTGTTATTCAAGATGCAGAGTAATCCTACTTTGCTGGAGATGTATCTCCACACAACAGCAGAGTGACAACCACTGGCATCACTGTGTAGGCTGAGGACAGGCATGCCACAAAGACAGAACCAATCTCTCATCTTAAGAGACAAGGTATTTTCCTCAAGTCCTAGCTGAGAAACTTTGCTAGGCTGATTAGTGTCCTGGATACCTATGCATAAAGAAGAATACTTTAATTCCCCAGTAACTTTAATTCCCCAGTATGATCACACCAGCACTTATTGTCACATAGATAAAAGTAATGAATAAAAAGGCCATTTTTCTCAAGAGAAATACATTGACATTGTGGGTTGCAGAAACAAGTCTACAAAGTGGCATGTTCCAATGCAAACAGCTGTAAAAGCTTTAAAAGTACATAGGAATACATATTTTCATATTTTAACCTATTATTCCTTTTGAAGCAGAACTCAGGACAGAAGTAGATGGAGGGTCCTGGTCATTCCACATTCCCATAGGTGAATTTCATTTTCTGAGGACAAACATTGAGGTCTGCAAGGAAAGATACTGTTTATCTTTTCTTGGGAATGAACGGGGCAATGGATTCAGGATTATTACTGATATTTCAGATTGGACAGGCATTTCCATCAGTCATGTTTTGTAATAGTATCCTACCAATAAATCCTAGTACTTAACTGTTTGAAAACTACTACTTCCTGTAAATACAATATTGTAGAAAGCATACTTTTGAAAGAGGTAATATCAAGATTTTCTCTCAATAGTTAACAGAAAGTGCTGTTAAATCACTTTGGAGTAATTACATTTTCAGCATTTCCTTATGAAAATGTTTTCTCAGCTACTGTAAGAAAATTGCAGTGAATTCTTGAATATTCATGGAGGGATTACATGACTTAATTTCTCTGCAGGTGCAAGCACACTGAAGCAAGAGTGTTGCTTCTTGGCCTTGACAATAGTACCAACTGTCCCTCTTCTCTTTTCTCCATTCCACCATTATTCTATTTTCTTACAGCTTCATTTACATATGTACTATCCACAGCTTTGCTTAATCCAGGTTGTTCTAGCACAACAGTGCCCCAGATAACTGGGATGACTATAGAATATGTTCATATGGGGCTATGTTGCTGTAAACATGCCAGACAATTAGTCAAAAGCAAACTTAAACATGCTTCCCTGCATAAGACCCACAAAGTCTGATGATCTGTATCAGAGCTGCATTGCTACTGGCCCTTCCAGGAGAGGACTTTCTCTCTTACTATTAGAGAAAGTCCTTACTATCTCTCTCTCTATTAGACCTAGCCTGTTAAAAGCCATGCTAGAAAGAAGTCATGATAACTTTGTATGAGGGGAAGGTTCATTTGAATTAGTCTTCTCATATGAGAAAATGTTAGTCAGTGCACTGTGTGCTCCTGCAATTTGAGTTAACAGTAATATATGTTACTGTTAAATTGCACAAGCATTTAACAAAAACAACAAGGATCAACAATGAACTTGCAAAAAGTTACTGGTCTGATAAATATTTGTTTATTTATTTATTTGTGTATTTGCAGTTGTATCCTTTTAGGTTCCAGGGTTCTTTCAGTACTAGTACTTTCAGTACTAGTCTTAAATATAATAGAATAACAGTATATTGAAATAATCCGAAATACCCAAGAGGAGAAACTGCAAAAAGGATGTGCAGGTCACAAACTACCTATGCAGTATACCAAAGCTATCTTAATTATTATTATTCATTACTTCTATTAGTCATAAGTAATGCCCGTATCATAGCATGGTCCCAAAGGCAGTCTCTGTGTAAACAGTTAACATTTCATAATCTGTTATCTATGACTACCTCTCACTTCTCTTGGTTCTGCGTCGCAGAGCCCTTCACATCGTTTAGCCTATAAATCAGCAGAGCATATATCCATAGTTTTAATTTTAAACATACCTTGGGACCCATTTAGATCCTCTGGTCAGTTAAGAATTGCATACAACTGATTTAAGTCAAACAGGTGCTGAAGTGCTTTGCCAAACTGGGTTCTAGGTACCTAGAGTTAAAAAAGATGTATTCAGAAAGCTCTTCAAGGCAAGAGGAGGGAAATAACATCACAACTTGTTTCAAATGCAATACAGCTGTTAAACTTGGCTTCCTGCAGATTTTCCTGTACCTCTGCCCTCCTGAAACTAAGCCTTACTTCCTTCCCACACTTCTCCATGGCCCATTTCACTGTTTCAAACTTTCCAGTTCTGTTTCCCTGCTTGCAGCCTGTAATTTCACCACAGTTCTCCCTCACACATGCCATGTCCAGCTCTTTCCTGCACTCTTATCCAGGAGGAAGGAACCACAGTGCTGTAGGTGGTTGGGATGATGACTGTGCAGACTGGCCAAACTGCAGCCTAGCTGAGCAGATCACCCCTCAATTCAGACGGACGCTATTCCTTCAGAGGGCTTTGATTTGATTCTCTTTCCTGCACAGATTCTGTTCCTTCTTACAGTTACCTATGAACATGTCACTACTGCTTCTTAACTACAACTAAATCAATAAATAGCATAGCAGCAGTAGAGAGAAGATAAAAAACTTACCAAGACTGGAAGGCTACTAGGATGTAAGACTGATAGGATGCCATATTTACTCAAACACATCAGATTAAAAGATTACTGGTAGAAACTATTTATTTCTTAGTTACTTCAGTGAAAATTAAATTTTTATTGCTCATTTGGACATGACAATAGCAAGCTTGAATAAAACATGACAGTGATACAGTGGATAAAGATAAATACTGTCCCCTTGAAAACCGTTTAGAAAAGTTGCCTAGGAGACTTAGTGAGATGAACTCACCCCGATTCTCTATAGGACTCCTGACACCACTCAGTTTTAGTGCACTGAAATTAATCACTGAAATTAGCCACTGACACCTGCCTACTACATCCATAGGTACATCAATCTTGATTGTTTCCTCTTCACTTGGTATTATGTGGAGACTGACTCATAGACTATTGTATCATCATTTGCATTGACCATGAGTTAGTTCTCATTACAAAAAACAGGTGCAAAGCATACCCCAAATGTTCTGAAATGTGCTTTTAAGTATAAATAAATAATATATATATATAAATATCCTGTATAAGGGGATAACGTATCTTCAGGATTTACCTGGAAGATAGGTTAACACTGTGATAGATGTAAGAGGAAAGGATTAATATGAAAAAAAATTATGTATATAAATGCTAAAGCTGAATCTATTATGCATGTCTAGAAAGCAATGAACAAGTCCTAAACTGCTATCCTGATAGATCTTATCTGTTCAATTTTATAACCATCTGTAAAAGAGATTTTAATAATTCCAAGGAAAGGAAATAAAAATGCTTACATTTACTGTGAAGTTTGCGATACAGGCTAACAGAAGTAATAAAGCAGTGCAGTTTATGTTGTACTCTGGGGCTGATACTATCGTTTGTGCAGCAACTGAATCAACAAGGGATTTGTTTGTGCTGGTACTGAGGTAGCACGTGCCCTGTAGTAGGTACATTTGTATCACCTGAAGAGGAAGAGAGCAAGCAAGCTTTCTCCACCTGTCTTTCCCCCCAGATCTGGCAAATGAATTTTGAAGCTTAAGGAATCAAAACCCACCTCTCAGTATCATCATCAGTCAATACTGAGCAAGATGGCTGCTCTCGCTTTGTAAAGCTGAATCGTTACTGAAGCCCAACAGCAGGCCTTCTGTACACGTTTTGTGTTATTTTGTCCACCTTGGTTCCTTTGGCTCCTCTTTCCCAGTTCAAGCTCCATTACGCCATTCTCTTTTCCTGGCTCACCACCAACATGCACATTATCCATTCTTTTTCGTGAACCATATACAATCTCTCCTGTCAAGCTCCACTGCAAATTCATCCTTTCCTCTTTGATGCCTTCCCAGCTACCCAGCTCTAGCTTAACTGAATCCCAGGCCCACAGTCCCACATGACTTTTTAACACTTTTAACTCATTTCTCAAATCTCCCCCTTTTCCTTTTACTTTTTTTTCTGCCAGAATTTTGCTCTTCTTCCAGGAAAGCATAGGCAGCACAAGTCATGACCTTCCTTCCTCACCTTGGCATGCATCTCCATTTTCCTCCTCCTTTTACAGATCCTGCACTATTTTCTGTCATAGACATTGACATTTCTCCTTTGCTCTCTCCTCCAAATCCCATCCACATGCCCCAGTGATCCTGTTCTGTTCCAGCTTCTCACATGCTTTGTTCACACGCACAGCCTCTCTCTTACTCTTCTCCTTAACCTCACACTCTACTTTGACTTTCCCCTCATGGAACAGTATGCTTTAGAAGCTTCAGTCTTAGAAAATGTCACCTTTGACTTTTCTTTCCTCTCCAAGTACAGCCTTAACTCCCTTCTCCATTTCATTTTAAATTCATCAAATAGCTTGTTTACAATAAGAATCGGTAATTCTTCTCCTCCCTTTCCAACCCATACCCTCTCCAACACAGCTTTTTGCCCCCTGCCCTCTACAGAAACTGTTCTTGCCAGACACTCTAAAAATCTCTTCCTAGCCATTCTTGTTCTCATCCTCTTTGACACGTCCACTATCTTTTACGTGGCTACCCGGCCTTTTCTTTACATAAGATTGTCTGCTCCCTTTTCATGATATTGTCTTCTACTAGTCTTCCTTTCTGTTGATGCTTTTCTCACATCCTGTATATATCCATCTCAAATTTCTTCCCCATGCAGGAAGGAGTTACAAAATGGTTCTTCTCTTCTTCCTTTATATTTATATTATTCCTATATTAAAATTAACTGCAGATGTTCAAAGACATACCTTCTCTAACCTAGACCATCTTTTTCACTCCACAAGAAAGTCTGCTTTGTGGATTTCTACTTGCTTGTGGA
Organism: Ciconia boyciana; assembly: GCF_034638445.1. Taxonomy (NCBI): domain Eukaryota; kingdom Metazoa; phylum Chordata; class Aves; order Ciconiiformes; family Ciconiidae; genus Ciconia; species Ciconia boyciana. The sequence goes on along the minus strand of NC_132934.1, from coordinate 172,594,293 downwards.
TCTCTAACTACTTTGCAAGTTAAAAAGGCTAAGCAAGGTCCTTAATTATCTTCTGACAAATACTCTCCAATAACACCTTTCTGGATCACTGGATCATATTTTCACCTTCCTGCAGCTGAAGCATATTGTAAAAATATGTTTTTTAATAAGATATCTTTTTTAGGTCCCACCCAGGCTGTACCTCAGTTTTCTAAGACTTTTGGCAAAGCATTTTCAAGATTAATTTTTCTGCATCCTCTCACTCAGTTATTCCCTTCATACACACATGCAGAGTGAGTCCTTCATCACCATCTATCTAGCTTACTGCAACACTGTTTTCTCCTCCATTAACGAACACTGTTTTGTCGCACTTGGCTTGCTGTTGTAAAGACCATCTCCCAGCTCAGTGCTTTCGTACTATTTCCTTTCCTTTTCCTCTTGCCTCTTTCCTTGCTTGCCGCAGTAGATATTGTAGCAACTTGTGAACACTCTTCATTCTTTCCATACTTTACTCTTTTTAATTTTGTATTGATTATTGGCCTCTGATGCACAGCCAGTGTCAGGACTGGTCGTCCTCTTGTTCCATTTTTAAATAAGCTTTTCCCCTTATTATGATTGCCTTAACAGCTGCAAATACACCTTCTCCTCTACCAATTCTCCATTCCAGAATTCCTCTCTGTTCTGTGTTGCCCACAAAAAAGCTTGACAACATATTTTATCATTTTATTACTAGAAATATCATGCTGTTGTTAAAAATAACCGCTAAGCTGGCAGGCATAGCATAATCATCTCTCAGTATCCCTTCATGTCCATCTACCTGTAAGTATACACTGTTTCTTGTTTTATGGTAAAATTGTATGCTCTTTAGGGCAGGGACTAACTCTCTCTTCTGTGTTTGCACATTGCTTAATACAATGATGTCCTGGTTCGTGACTCCTGGGTGGACAAGTAAATAATAATGATAATATCTCCACTCTTCCTTCTACAGAGCTCACCCACTGAGCTGACGGCCTAAATGAAACCCAGGGTGATTAATAATGCATCCTTTTACTGACTCTTACACGTTATTATTCTTGTCACCTGTCAGGATCCACTTTGAGGGAAATCTGTTGTTTTCTGATGAAAAAGGGAGTGAAAAAGAGGCAATTTCTTTTGCCCATTCCTTCAGAAAAAAAATTAAAAATGGATGAATCATAGTGACAATCATTAAAGAATTAACCCCCCCCTCCTGGAAGGTAGTCCCAGAAGGTGCCAGAGTTTTGAGGGGTTGTCACAACAATCCCCAGACGTTATGTTAAGAATACAACTTTCAGCCCTATTCCGGTACTAATTAGTGTTTATTACTGTGTGGACATTTGCCCACTGAAAACTAGACTGAAAGACCATCAACCCATTTCACATAGGCCGCTGAACCGTAAGTAGATGATAATGAATTTTGTTTCCTACCGACCTGGGCCAGATTTGAAGCAATGACCTAGAGGTGAGAAACTCTACATCTCATTACCATTCCCCTGAGTAAACCAGTTCTCAAATCATAGGATGAAAAGAAGGAGGGAAAAACCAAGCCTTCCTGGTGTGAGTTAAAGGTCTGCGTGAACTTGGAATTTCAAAGCTTTTTCTCAATCATTAATTTAATTCAACTTAAGTAGACTTTAAAGTCTTTAATTTATACAGCTGAGAATCTCAATTGTCAAAATAAAGAGATATAAAAACAATTTCAAAAAGAATGGGAGGGTAGTTACTTCCACTTGCTCCCGTTCACCCATCCCCCTTCCATTTTCGTTTGTCACAACAAGCCTGATGAGGGAGATTGGATTAAATATGATTGCCTACTATTCTGCCTAGCTGACAGCTCACCTACGGTGCTTTCAAAAATAAATGTTATGGCTGTTTTTGTACGAGCTTCAAACATGTATTTGACCTTTTAATATTTTATTTGGTTTTATTGATTTTTGCTTTAATACTTTAAAGTTTTTGTAGCTGAAGAAAATTGCCAGCATAGTGAACTACACAAATGGACTGATTTGCATATGGACGCTTGTAAGATCCTGAGCCTGATCTTCTCTAGCAGTGGACTGATGGAATAGTTATGGATAGATTGCAATGAACAAATGCACATTTCAACTTTTACTAAATGGGTCTTAGGAAAATAAACTGTGAAAAGATTGCAAACTGGTGCCATAGAAATGACAACTAAAGAATAAACATAATGCAATCAAATTCATTCTCACTAAACTTTAGTCCTTTTGCTGTAATTCTTTATATAAAAATCTCCTTTTTTTTTGACCGTTAATACTGATAATTATATCTGTATTTCTTAAGAATATTATGAGTTGCCATTTCTGCATAGTAGCAGATTGAATTTATTCACCTTACGGATATATTATTATCACAGATAATAACTGCAGCTTGATAATTATCATTAATTATTCATTTGGATTAAGAGGCAAATAGGCTTGCATTCAAGGGTCTTCCAGAGCAGTGTTCATTGTTCCAGGGCCCTGTGTGCCAGTGTGACTAATTCATACTCCTTTCAGTGCCACTGTTGACATCTGACCAGTCCCATATGTATTTATTTCAAAATATTATAAAAGGATAAGTGCATCATTTCAGGACATAACCGCTAAAACAGAGATATGGTTCTTTTCTGCCCTCTGAGTGAGAATACGCAATTTTCTATTAGAGGATATGCTCACAGAGTATCGTTTCAATAGATCTGTATGTATGCCCTATCTTTGCATTCCTGTGTCATCCTATTTAAGCTTATATAAGCCAATATATTTACATAATAGCTTTCAGCACAAATAATAATGTGTGAAGCTGTACAATTTGTCGTTCACTGAAGATAGTATTTAGTCAAACTGATTTTAATCCATTCTGAAGCTGAACTAGGTTTAATGTACAAGGATCTTCTCAGTGCAAGGTTAGAAAAATCCAAGGGGAGGGAAAAAATTAGAAAGAAGGGGGGTATGGCTGATGAAAAAGGGACAATAAATAATATAAATGCTAATTCCTTTATATGGCTTTCACCCAATACTTATTAGCAAGCCTCTCTCTCTCTCTCTCATTCCCTCTCTAATCTTTACTTCATATCTAAAAAAATGTCTTGAAGGTAGTAACACGATCATCTGAGGACCAACATGACAGCTCCAATATGCACAGAGTGATAAATGTCAGTCTGGCTTTTATAGCTCTGAGGCTGCACTTATATACGCCCTCTGTGACTTACCATCTTTGCTTCCACAGATTATTCCTTTTTATTGTTAATATGTCAGCACGGGTCCAATGCTATTTGATATGAATTGCTCTGTAATAGTCTGGAACCCTCCTTCTCTAACTTCAGTTTTATCTTGTTCCACTATTTCTATGCTTAATTTTAAGGTCACGTCCCTAGTGTTCTGGAACAAAAGCAGCAGATTCCATGTGGAGTACTATGCATTTTATCGGACATAAACACAGGGCAAGGAAAGAAGAAAAGATGCAGAGACAGCAAAAGGAAATAGTGGTATCAACACTGCTAAATATATTATAGAAATGTCAGTTAAAGACTGAACATTTCAACAGGATAAAAAGAAACAATCAGGAAAGGTTGTTATCCTAGTAATAATTATAATCCCTTTTTGCATTCACATGCATCACCAATATATTGTTGGCAGGGAGATGTATGCGGGGTAGAGAAATACATAGGTACTTGGGTCAAAATTGATGACAGGGCACAACGGAAGGAACATATTTGCAGTTGTACCCTTCAAAATGTGCACCAAGAAATCAGCACCTAGAAAGAAAGAGAGAAGGCAGCAGAATTTCACAGCCTGCCTGTATTAGATCATCTGGATAGTGACACATCCACTGTAAAACTGACAGCGGGTGATGTCATCAGCCAGTACTTAAAAAAAAGCAGGAGGTCTACAGGATTTTGAAATGGAAGCAGAGCTAGAGCAGGATTAAGTGAGGGCTGAGATGGGATGGTTGCAGTGAAGGACTCTCTATTAACAGAGGAGAGGGAAAGAACTGTTTGCTCAGACAGGAAGGGGCAATGCAAGTTGGGGACACAAAGTGAGTGGTCTATAGAAATACAGCATCTATCGTTTGTATTGTGGAAGCATCTAGAGACCAGCAACCACACTGTAGACATTGCCCCAACGTTTCATGAGTCTTGGCACTGCAGATGAATTCCTCTTCTGATTAACAGGTAAAAGAGGTCAAATAACATTAGTACACCAGGGCATAACTGGTATGTGGCTGGCAGAAAAAATTGCATTCATTGAATCAATGGGAGCAAAGCTCGACGCATTTAGCAAAGTCATGATATTCATGACTTGTTTCCAAACTCTTGTTCATTCAGAGGGCCAAACACTTGTTCATTCAGAGAGTAGAGAATAAAGAGGAAGAATTTATTAATTGGCGATAAGTTTTTGGGGAGCCAGGGATAAGGCTCCTAGGCTGGACAACAAAAACAATACAAAATTATTTAGAATTAATTCTACAGTGCTATATTATACAGCAATACACAGCAGCACAACATTGGCAAAAATTGCAGTGATGATGCCTGCAGGAATCTTTCAGAAGATGTCAATAGCATCAGGCCCAACTGTAGCTATTTTCAGTGTAATTTGTGAAGCTTGGTGTTGAATCCCAACCAGTGGCAGGAGGAAAGGAATGTTTTTCTTGAAGCCTCCTATTCTGTACAGAACTTTTAAGCCATAATACTATGAACTTGGAATAAGAATTATTTTACTTCATTAAGTAACTTCATTATTATAAATAAAGCAACAGCAGTTTTTAGTGTCCAGGTTGGTCAGGAATACACTGATGGGTGTGAAAACCTCAGTCTCATCCTCACACTTTTTTTGTTATAGTTCATTGTTTGTTACTAAAATAACTGAGTGCCTGTTGTTCTTCACTTTTCTATAATCACCCAAATTTATGCATATTTCCTTCAGAGAGGTCTATTAAGTCAGAATTGGGGCACGCTGTTTCCTTTTGTGTTAACATTGGTGGCTATCCAAGATGAAGGCAATGAAGCTGCCAGCACTGATTGCAATGGAGGGAGCAAAACTAAATCTCAGTATGAGTTTGTGCTAAAGAGAGATATATAATTTTTTTCAGTTTCTAAATGATCTAATATATACTAAAAGCAGTCTGAAAAATCTTCCAAATATGTAATTATAAGTTTTCAAATGCTCATCACCTAGTCCTCATTGAAGGCTGTATCCACTGGAGAGCCTTTTTAATTGTTATCATTATTTACGCACTTTTAAACCCCTTTTGAAAAGGGAGAAGAAATAATTGTCTCTTTTACACTAACCTCCTCATCAGCAACTTCCAGAAAACAAAATATTTTGTGAATTAAAAAAGCAAGAATTTTCATCCCAATGGTTAAAAAACAGATAATTTCATTCCTTAAAAGAATGAACAGCTAAACTGGAGTTCTTAATGGAAGCAGTTCATAATCTTAATTAGCAAGTTCTAAAATAAGTTTTATATAATCAATTATTTTTTCATCTGTTAGGATGTCAGAGCATTTTACTCTGGGTTTATGAGAAGTCTGGTAGTACTACTATGTAACCCTCTTCAAAACAAAAGTGATTTTATTTTCAAGGTTGGCATAAATGTCATAATTACATACAGTATTTGTATGAGAAAACAAAGTAGATCAAAGAGGGTGACAGAGAAGAGACAAACAGCCACAGCAACAGAGATTTCATGCTCAGAAAAGGAGCCAAAATAAATTATATTTGATCTCTGTTAACACTGTTATAATTTCACGAGGAATAATCTCTGGATCTTGTGTATTACTTCTAATCCTCCTCAGGTACTGGGCTGTCTGTAAAAGTCACTTCTTCTGTCTGATGCTGTCATACTTCTGTTCTGCTGCTGCAGCGCTGAACATATTGCAGGCAAATGCACTCTTGATCTCTCTGTGGATAATTTTAGTCATATCTAAGTTGGCAGGACATGAGTGAACTAGAACAGATGAATAACAAACTGGGCGTGATTGGACATAATTGAATCTGGAATTTTCCACATCATCAAGCAGAGAACAAAGAAAAGTAGCCAAAAGCTGACTATATCCCAAAGTTACAAATACTGACATTTTGAGAAGCAATCTGCACAGGACTACATTATTGTGTTATTATATTTTCCCCCATATTTTCCAATCAAGCCCATTAGAAGAGGCTGCTTGACTGTTGGGTTTTTTTTTTCAATTTATTTATGGAAAGATATTTTTACAGGCTAACCCAGTTAAGCTTGACAGCTTGTTTACAATAGGACCCAGAAGACACATTACTCTATGCACAACAATATAAATATACATTTGAGATGCACACTTACGCTCATAACATTTGTTAAACATCTGAAGTGCACAGTGATCAGGTATCCAGAATGATCTAATTCTCTATTTAAATATTATGAAGGTAGAGAGATTGTTTAGCTTGCTAAGATGAGAATGACACATTATCATAATTAGCATGTGTTTTAGGAAAATTGTATAACATAGCTACTTTCTTAAAAGGTAATAACAATCTGATATAAGAGGTTTAAGCTCCATCAGGAAACCAGAACAGTGTTTTATCTCTGTTTGCACAATATTTTCAATTTGGACATCCAGACTGCCTCAAACTGAAATTAAGTTAGGTTATTGGCCTTTTCCTTAACTGAGCTTATATCTACCTTATCGATTAGTGTGGACAAATAGGAATGGATTTATAGATCAAAACAGTTCTTGCTGAGAACATGAAATCCACTTCACATTCACCCTGGGGGAGGGCGTTGCATTGGACCTGCTCCAGCTTGGTCATGGGATGTGGAAGCCCAGGAGCAATCCAAGAGCTCCTCTGATTTCCTTCCATCCAGAAGAAATCTGGTGTGTGCACCCCATGACTGCTTCAAGATATAGACCTAACCACTGGGAGATCACTCCAAAAGACCTCCCCTTAGCCTGCCAAAAGGGCTGACAGAAACCAGGTCTCAGACCAATTAATGCCATCTTTCAGTAAAATTATATTCCCAAATCCAAAAATAGACTCAATAAAGACAAATAAAGACTCAGACAGTCTACTCTCCATATGGAAGCTCAGCAAAGATCTGAGAGTAGGATTTTGTATTTCCTTATACCAAATAAAGTTCTCCTCTAAAAAAACCCTATAGATATTGTTAATATCTTGTTTTAAATTACTCCATTTAAAGACTGCACCGTGCTGTTACAGGTGAATTATTAATCTGCGGCCACACTCAGGGTATTAGCACTGGGAAGCACTACCAAACACACTCAGTAGCAGCTCCAAAATGCATTACTCCTCAGTCTTGTTTGCCACTGCATTAGAATACAGTAGTAGTGGAAATATCTCAGTTTGTTCTGTAATTAAAAAAGGACTGTCCATTGCCAGAACACAGAGCTACACTGGAAGTTCATTTTTCTCCATCTGTGCAGCATGAAACTTTAATTGTGAAACAGTTTTAAGAAGTTCTGTGGCATAACCTGAAAGGAAATGAGCTAAAGTGTAGGATGGCGAGCATTTATATAGAACTTTAGAACCTACCCCTAGCCTCCAAAAATTATGGTTGCGGTACAGATGATAGGTTAACGTGAGCTGCTACCCAGTCCTCTTTATATTTCCTAAAGAAACCTCAGTTCCCACTCCTTTTCAGAAGACAGTCTTCTCCCCAAACTATTGAATAGTGCTTCTGCTATTCTTATTACTGCTTACTTCCCCTTTTCCTCAGGGATGACTGATGTTTAATATAAATGAAGCAGAACAATTCTAAGGGATAGCTGGTCTGTGGGTCAAGTGCACAGTGCACAACTCTTCAGCTATTTTGTCACAGTTTGCAGTCCTCTCTTCTTTCGTGTTCACTTTCTGCCAACATTTATGGAATTAAGCTATAGTGGCAAAAACACATCAAAGAATAGACTTGCATGCTACTTACCTGAATATTCATGGAAGAGGAATTTTAGAATAGCACAGCTTTGAAATTCAGAGCTTTACATGCTTGTCCTGTCAGGGAAAAAAATTACCATGTGCCTTATGCCGAATCACAATAAATTCAGGCTTTGATTCAAAAAAATGGCACTCAGGTGCATAACCAGCCGGCTTGACATGTACGGGGAGTACCTCTAGGTACTCCTGAGCTGCACAACACTGTGGAGGGGCTCTGGAGGGGCTCTCCCGTCTCCACAAGACCCTGCATCTCTGTGCACCCACACTTGTCAGCATCCCCACGTAGTAGCAGTAAATCTTCTGCTATGTCAAGACTGTTTCTACTCAGGGGTGGATAGCAGGGTTAGGGCTCCACATTGCCACAGCTCTCATGCTTTCTGTCCTGTGCCTATTCAGAGAGAGCTCAGCTATCTCTGCAAAGCGCTGTGCTGTGTAGTTGACACGTACCACAAACCACCAGATTTGCATAGGATAGTACACGTGCTTTTGTTAGCCACAAGTTTGGTTGTCGCTAAGCAATCAGGACCCAAAGGAACCTTGGTTATCTTGTATTAGCAGAACGTTCTTGGTGATCAGTTCATAGTGTTTTAAAAGTTCATTAAAAAATTCATTGAATAATTAAGGAAATAGTGATCTCTTTGTGGCTATTTCATGAGCAGAAAGAAAGGTTAAATTCATGGGATAAATTATTCATTGTGAGTTATTCACTCAGCTTTAATAGTTTGTAATTCTATAAAGAGCTTTGCTTAAGAAATGCACTATATAAATCAATCAATAGCACTAATAATATGCAGGAAGGATTTTCTCCTTTGTGATCTGCTTTTCAATAAATTGTACCCCCTTGACACTTCAACTACCATCATATGACCATTCTTCTCGCCTCCATTGCCCCAGCCTGTCTATCACTGGGCCACAGCTGTGAAGTTCAGACACCCGGCCTCCTTCCCCTTCACACCAGCATAACCCATTACACTTAAGGGTCCATCAGTGCTTGTATGTACCTTTAGTTTCTCCTTTATATATCTATTTTGTCAAGAATTCAAGCAAACAGTTACACACACACTCACACATAGATGTTTTGTTACAACATAGTTTAGTTGCATCATCAGTGTATTGGAAAATGAGCATCATGGCACAGGCTTCATGCTATAAAATCTGAACATCAGCTACCTTCTCTGCAGCCATATGGTAGAGATGTTGAAACACCCCTCATCTAAAGCCCAGAGCCTCCAAATACTTACATCATGCCTGCAGTGGTTTGGGGAATGATGCTTGGAGGAGATACAGCTACATCTGAGTAAAGCTGCAGCAACACACGCTTCAGGGGACAGCAGCTTCTTGAGAAAGTGCCTGGGTGTTCTGCAGGCTTGTGCAATCTGTGCTGAAGGATATGCTGTCACAGCCTTAGACACCCTAAGTAGTATCCATTCAATCTAGATTAAAGCTAGTGTGAATAGTATACACACGCCAAATCGCAGCGCAGTCATACCCCTAGGCACAAACAATTTTACTCCTGTGGGCAGCCTATTTACTTCTTCTCTGCCGTGCTCCAGCCCTTGTTAATTCACAGGGGCTGACACTACAGCTCCTGAAATGAATGTCAAAACTCCCATTAACTTGCGTGGGCAGAAGTCCAGCCCTTTTTACTTTCTATTAGAGTTCAATCCCCTTCAGATACAGATCCTTTATATTTTTCACCTCCTCTTTCGTCCCAGTGCAACCCTCCTAGTATCTTCCAGATGCCTCCTTCTTGGCAGCCAGTCCCTTTTTTCCATTCAGAGGTCATCCAAAGGCAGCAGGACTGAGAAATGCGCAGCCTCTGAGGCTGCAGTGTTTGGCTATGTCTACAAGAGTCTTGCTCGTAGAGTGATGTGAGCTGCTGTATAGGATTAGGACTCCTGTAGTCCTACTCAGGTGGTAGTGCTGAATGGGATGAACTTCCTGCCCAAGCTGGAAAGCAATGTTAATAACACTTTTGTGTCCTGTTGCTAACCCCTCTCATACGCCCTTTTGGTCTAATCAGTGCAACCTGACGCTGAACGTGATCCTAAATTTGGCTACATGGAAATGTTTTTTCCTCTGCATCATACGCACATTGCTACTGAGATATGTTGATATATTTATGTTTTTCCAATTAATTATTTTTCTCCTTAACTGGCTAATTTAAAACTTACTTTTTCCTGAGTGGGATCAAACTGCTAATGCTTCAGTAAAACCCCTCAAAAATTATGAATACTGACATAATTTAGATTCTTTAAAGTATAATTACAGATTGGATTAGTTGAACTGTAAATATCATTAATTTAAATTCTCTTAAAAAATTTATTTGACTATTGGTGACCCAAAAAATTCCTTTTTGGGCACATTTCAACCCTTGTATTTCTGATTCCAAACAGACTCAGAAAGTGAAAAGACAAGTGAAAAGTGTGTAACTAACTCATTCTCTCTGTGTTACTATTTCAGTTTGAACTCATTTTTCTTTACTGTCTATAATTTGACCTGTACCAAATAATTCAGATGAGAACCTTTAAACGTTTCCTATAGTGCCTCCAGCAAATCTCCTGCACAGCTAGATATATCTTGCTTTTTCAAGCCTATTGGCTAATAATCATGCTTTTGTTGACTAATACTCTCAAACTGTATGATTTTCAGTGGCATGTACTCTGATTTTCTGAGCATCCAGTTTGAAGCTTCTCAGTTCAATTTGTGGGAGTACTGAGTAGCATCCCTGCATACTGCATAATGTTCAAGCTCTGAATAAAACGTAGATGTTAGCCACCTCCATTTGGACACCCAAACTGTTGGGTGAGTGATTGAAATAGCACAGAAGAAATAAGGGTTAGATTCACTTGTTGACCTGTGAAGATGCAAGAAAATTTAAAGGAACTGCTCAAATAATGAACACTGTTTATCTCATATAATAAATGAGGAAGGTATCCTGTGGAAAAAGATAGGTTCCAGATCATATTAGTAAAGACTGTACCATAATGTGTTTCCACCAGAGGGACAGATATAGATTTCATAATATGCATAAGTAACCTTACCTGTGTTTCTCTTTGAAGTTCTTCAGTCTTAATCTTAATACCGTTCTTTGCCTGTAAAATTTGTACGTTAATACTAAACCAGTCTTTTCTTTTTAATTTTAAGATATGCTCATTGTGGTCAGGCATCTAGCAAATAAATAAATAAAATGATCCATTTTCACTCTATCTCGGCAACCTGTCAAACAGGCAGGTAGAAAATACACCATATTTTTTTTAAAAGTATATACAGAAAGATTAGTAAGGGAGATGTATTGCTAGTGAGGGAACAAAGCTGACCCCAGAGAGTCCGAGTTTAACCTTTTAAGCATTCCTTGTACTGAAATTTGTGAACACTACCATGGAGAGTGGTTCACTGTATATTTGTACTTTTCCTGTATTATATATAGTTTCAATACCCCACAAAATAAAAGTGCTGAACCATGTCTGGTATTTTATTGTGCTCCTAAACTATTATGAGCTAAGTATGACAGATGCTCTCCTCTTCTAACTACAGAAGTTTTTTTCCCAGCTCAATCACAGAACATTTCCATTAAAAGCTGAAGACCCCATCTCTAACCCTGGCAATACCTTCTCCACATGATTAATTATTTTACACATTCTGTAGTCCATTAGGGAAGTGTCTGATGGCCTCAGGACACAGATATCTGGCCTTTATATGCATTATTTTGCCAACCTCTTTTTCTTCTGTCCTTTTGCAGTGAAATAGAAAACAGCATATTACTTTGGGTTTTCATTGCCATGTTTGTTTCACCTATTTCTAATTAAGATTTTTCATAAAAGTTATTAACTTGCACTTTCAGTAATTTATTTTTGTAAAAATTCAAATATCTTATTCAAAGATAAATATCTTACCAAATATCAGGTAGTTCCAGAAAAATATGTAAGATCAATGAAGTCTGTAGAAATATGTGTATCTCTTATTAGAAGACAGGGTCAAATATTATTTTCAGTAATGACAGTGTAAACTAGAAAAAAAGATACTGAAATTAACAGCAGCATAATGGAGAACAACACTGTGCTTCCAGTCTGTGCTGCTGATGTTCAATGGTCTGTTGTCTTCTACTTGGGTAGTTCTAGTGGGAAAAAAGGACGTACCTGAATTTTATCTGTTGTGGTAATAGTTAACTTTGGCCTGCAAAATACTTTCTTCCCTTTTTGCATTTCAGATACAAAATAATAAGCTAAGGGAAGCACAGGGCAAATTCTACGATATTTCCTATACTGCTCAGCATTTTGTCACATACCAGATCTGGAGAAAAAAATATAATCCTGGCTGCAGTGAAAAACCCTGCCAAAGCTCCCTGTACTTTCAAAACAATCCAGATTCCATACAATACACTGGCTTGAAGACAGAAATGTCACAAAATCTTACTTAACTGGTTTTCTTGCATCAGAAGAGTACATACCTTTCCTTCCTCCAACATTCTGAAAATTGGACCACTGTTTAAATTAGGTTTTTTTGTTTATGATACCAGAGAGCACTAAAGTATATCTTATATATTGATTTATTGGGGTTTTGGTTTTAGGATTTTGGTATTCTTTTTTCCACCAGGAAGTTTCAGACAATGTAAGATTTATTTTTTGACCTTTATAGCTAAATTACACTTGTCAGAGGTCATGGTTACCAAACTTCAGAGCTCAGGATATTTTCCTTCCCAGTTGTAGATAGCAAGAGCTGAGGCAAATACACTGCATAAGAGGACTGGATATGAAGGTGTTGGTCTTTCCCCAGATGAAGCTATGGTGACTATACACCTCATTTTGGACCCCCATCTAGGTGCCTAAATTTAGGTGGAATTAACTCAGCTTTCAGCCACATTACTTAATTTTCTTAACATTATTTTCCACAAGTTGATTTGACTAAACCCCTTTTGGCGAGATGGAGAACCTGCCCACTGGAAAAACCTTGTAGGCCAGGCTTAAAATTCCCTGCATAAGTTCTCAGTCTTGCCCCTACTGAACATCTTCAATGAAATTTCTTGTGCTGTAGTAAGTCAAGATCATGTCTGACCTATACCATCGTTAAAAAAAATCAACTTCAGTTTCACAACTTCACAATGTCATCCTCTGACAGTCTAAATTATTCTCTACAGTCATATTCCTAATGTTTTGACCAGTTTGTTTTCAAAGGGAGATTTATCTAGGTTAAGTCTAAGCACCTATTAAGTAGACTTTAGTATCTGAATGAGCCACCTTTAATTCTCCTTAAAGTTAGTGAAGAGGTGATGAGAAATACACACTTTTAGACTGAGATTCTTCTGGCTTATTCCAGAGATCTACATTAAGATGAGATAAATCACAATCTGTAGGTGACGGTGTCTTTTCATTGATCGCTCTGGGAGTTTAACAGCTACTTTAAATGTAGACATAAGAGACATCTACATTTGGTCAGTTAAAACACACAAGAGTAGGCAATTCTTTTCTGAATTCTGGATGCATCTACAAAAGAACTCCGTCATGTGATTTATTTGTATCAAAACTTCAGTTTTCTGTTTTTATATCTACCAGAGCAAATTGGAAATCAAAAAATTAGTCCAAAGACAATTTTGACATTCATTGCACCAAACTGGAATGAAAAGCAAAAGCACTGACTTTCCTTATGAAATTGAAGTTCTTTAATAATGATATGTAGCCCATCACATTTTTTCTCTAAACAATGTAAAATTTTAACATAATATTAAAATTATCTTAATAGAACATAAAATTTAACATTTGCCTTCAAAGTCAAACAAGTTGAAATAATTCATTACAACCTGATTCAGAAATCTTAAGGTAGACATCTAAAGTAGGACAGATACATCACACCCTAGGCATGCTGAGTCCTCTGCACGAGGTATAGCTGACAGGTTCCCGTTCAGACATGTGAAACAGAGCCAGCTCCCCATGGTTATGTCTACAGCTCCTGTCCCAGAGCATGCTCTGGAGTTTGACCCTCCCAGCTGTCTCTGGACCGCTCATGGCAGGGCAGGCAGCGTGGGAGCCTTTCCCAGCCTGTGCTTGTGCCTTGCCAGTCGGTCAGACAGGGACTTTGAGTACCAAAGCTGCCTACTGAAAGTATTGGTGGCTGATGCTGGTGGCTCAGAACAGGGAGTAGTTGAAGCTCCCATGACAGGGATGCAGAGAGAAGCAACAACCACAGGCCAGCCTGCTTACTCCCACAATTGTCCTCTCTAATCTTCTTTTAGGGGAAAATTCTCTTTGCTTCCTACTCTCTATCCTTTCTCCCTTTCTCCTCTACTCCTTTTGTTCCTGCCCTCTCCATCACATTACATCAATGCCACAGAAAGCTTCTGAATTGCATGCAAATCAGGACACAGAATTTGCACTTAGCTAAGTAAAAGCAGTAGAGGCGATTCAAGTGTCTTTCTTGCTTACGTAAGTTGTTCATCCACAGATACAGTATGTTTCTGGGAAGGCAAACACCATGACAGCTAAATAAAGGAAAAAAATTAAAAGGAAAAGGCATTCTTTTTCCTGAAGGTTGTGTTTTTACAGTCTGTAGCCATCACTGACTGACTGTAGCACGGGCTGTGTACATGACACATCTCTGAAAACTGAGCCAGTACAGTTTGAATTTCCATTCTGGAACCAGTCAAGAAGCTAAATAAGTTCCTGACTCTAGCTCAGAGACACTCCTGGCTCTTTATTATAGCATGTTGATATTACATCTGGAGCTGTTCATTAATACATTTTAAAGACATATTTAGTCTTAGTTATAGCAGATGTGGCATTGCAAATGATCTGCCATTCCACCCCAGCTTCTCTTCACTCTCTGAACAGCTATGCTACATTTTCATTTAACAAGATTTTCACTTTAATTTGATTTTTCAGATATCTGCTAGGTGTTGGGTTTTTTCTTTTTATTTCTTTTTTTCCATTACAGCCAGGTGTATAAGTGATTAGTTGATACAAATTTCAGAGGGATTTTTTTTTTTTTAGATCATAGACCTATAGGGAATATGTAGCTAATTTAAAATGCTTCACAGATTTACACTGAAAGATGCTCCATAAAAGAATGACACTACAAGTTACATCAAACAAGCAAACATTTGTTATGGGGACAGTAAAATTTACTTTTCACAAAAGGAGCCTACAGTAATAATGCATTCAATTCTATTTCCCAGAATGCTTCTTAAGTATGTTAATAAAGTCTTTATTGTGTCTGCTTATAAAAGTCACCACCATTTCCCATTAGAAAGTCTCTGTTTATTCATCAAACATTTACTGACAGTGACTGCTGGGAGCAGGCTCAGATTTCCACTCCATTACACGTTTGTGGCATAAAACACATTAATTATAGATATATTACAATATTCAACTCATTGAGGAAAAATTAGATGATCAAGGCTCATTTTCCTTGACAATAAGCAAGTTAATGAAAATACTAATTACCTGATGATGAAGTGGAGCCTTCAGGATTGAACGCTTAGCATCTGTAGAGGAGCACTGTGAATCTAGCACAGAATATTAAAGCCAGAAGCACTGGAAGTCTAAAGGGTGGTTCATGAGGTCACCATGTGCCCTTTAATCACAGGACAGAGAGTAGTTAGTTCATAACATAAACTTTTATATGCAGCTTTGATGGATGTCATGAAAAGCCACATAAGCATAGTGTTCATTTAAAACTAATTATTTTTGTAAACTGACGTTTTTTGAATTAGTAGATACATTGTCTAGCTCAACTTTTTTAAAGGAACTATGGAACCTAGCGATGAATTTCGGTATACAGAGGCATGAGAACATTGGAATGAAGAAGAATAAGGCACAGCCACAAGAATTCCTTCATTTTCTCTGATTTCAGAAAAAGTCATAATCAAAACTAATGGTGTATGAAGTTAAACCATTTCAAATTCAGGAAATTTCTCCTTATTTATTTATTTTTATTACAACCACTTTTGCTTTTGTGCTTGTATAATTCTTTTTACCATTTCCAATTTAGACTGTAAATTGGAATCACTAAACAGATGATGTCATCCTTTGGTTTCTTTCCAAGATCAATTTTACTTCTCATCTGCTTTTGACATTTTACCAATACATCTATGTAACTGTTGTGGAGGTTCCCTTCGCTCTGGACTGTTCACGCTATCTGTTAAAGAAAGAAGTATCAATTATGTTTATTCAGTTTAGCTCATTTTTTCCCCAACTACTGTGCTTGATAACAACTTTTTAGCAATTACATATTGCTAAATGGGATTTTCCTGAACTCCTAAATAGTACATAATAACAAAATACTCCCAATGTATTGTTTCTTTTCTGAAGATAGTAATAATCATGTTTAATTAACAAATTGCCTTCTTAAGTTATGATTGAATATATATGATTGTCTTCTAATTGCCCCAGAACCCTGTTGTAAGTCATGCATGAAAATATCTTCAATGTGATTTATTCTACTGACACCTCTTTTTTTAATATATTGTTCTTCTTGTGAAAAAGTTAAGACTGTGTAAAGCTGACAACCTCTTTCCTAGAAGCAGGATAGCAGGGAGTTGCAGAACACAAATAACCATATTGGTAAAGATCTCTACAATGTATGAGAAAGGTTTTGTGGAAATACCATGCAGGTCTTGAGTTCACTTTTCATCTTCAAGCACCTTGCATTTAGGCTTGCAATACGCAGTTTATGTCCTTGGTGTAGACCATTACTACTCCTTTGTAGCTAGATGTTGTCTGTAGTACCATACTAAAGCAGTCACCAGATATCACTTCCCATGTAACAGGAAAATCTCTCTGTAACAATAATCCAAATTCTTTCCAAAGCATTTCAAACAGTTAGTTCTGAAATAATTTTGAACAAATTTCTTTAAAATGTTCCATCCCTCCTGTTCCTTGTAATATGTTTTTGTATCACTTCCTCATAAATCACTGGCAATGGACTTACACTGAAATGAATAGAATGAGCTTTTAACTTGGTAAAACACAAGAAGACATGCAACTCAGACTTCTCTTGTTATTGATGTTTATCATGTCTCTGTATGTGGAATTGTATTGAAGCTTATATTTTATATCCCTGAGTTTTTGCTGAAAAGGGAGTCAAACAGCATGAGTACTATGATCACTTTGAAAACATCCAGGAAAAAAGCAGCCACAAATGTTTCCACTGTCTAGGTGGCAGATAAGATTTAGCAGAAGCTTTTGTCAGAATTGTTATCCAACATTAGTTAAGTTTCTTTATTTTGCTGACTGGCTAAACCCACTTTATACACTTCAGGGCTAAGGTGAATATTTAGACTGAAAAGATGAAAACTGTACTTCTTACATTAGCACTCTCCACCATGTTCTCTTCCACAGACAACAACTATATCCCATAGGTCTTTTATACCAGTTTTTTTGGACACTTCATGGTCTTACAGTTTCACAAGTCTATTAGGAACTTTTAAAATGGCTGCTTTACCTCAGACATAATACCCACCTATTTTGCCTCTGACAGTTGCCAGCAGTGATTTCTCAGGAGAACAGAAGCAAGGATGCACTTCCATGAGCTTCCTCTCTCAGCTTTCAGAAGTCTACAGGGTGAATGTTGTTCATCATCTGACATTTCTCCACACAGTTTATATTTCGCTTACTATAACTTAGATATGCAACAAAAATGGAAACTAAGCCTATCACCTAATCTATTTTTGCAGTCTAAGATTTATGAGCCTCGCATTATTCATAACAGTTTCATAGCAAACTTAGAGGCTAAAACTACAAACGGGGTATAAGATCAACATTGCAGTTATAACTCCTAGCAATCTTACTGCTTATCTAGCGTACCGGAAGAAACAGGTACCTAAAAACACGTGCACATGAACAACAGGCCACCTAAGTCATTGAGTGAGTAATGCCATGGAGAAGGAGGAAACTTTAAGCTCCTATAATAAGTGCATATATTCAGACTAGAAGGGAAATGCACATCCATATGGTATTTATAATCCTGAAGCCAGCTCCGAGTATAGGTTTGTAGTGAAAGTTAAGGTTTTATTCTGAAGGAAACAGAAGAAGGAGAGAGATTGACTCTTTTTATAGTGTATAAGGTAATGCTTACTTGGGAAACAGGATATGAGGATTCCAGGCCTTTCCCATGGGGTTTAAACCCCACAAACATATGGGGAGAGGTATTGGCTAGCTAATGTAGTCAAAACAGACAGAGGAATATATGAAACTTTCTGGGGTTCAGGCATGAGATAGACGTGTTGTACAGTGTTATCAAGACTTGAGTGGTTCTTTCTATCTCCTCTGCAAGAATGTAGACAACATATGCTACACAGACATTGCTCAGTATAGCTGCTCCCGGGAATCATCCTATCCCTTAGGCTATGTGGTACAGAATGGCTTGCATCCGTTCTGCTAAGGAATAAGCCCCTTAAGGCCAGCTGGCCACCTTCACAGTGCACGACATTTGGTCCTACAGCCGTCTGGGCTCCATGTGCTGCCCTTGTGACCCTGGAACATAATAATTATGCTTTTGGGTTTTTTCAGCTCAGACTGTCCAAAACAGTATGTCTCAGCCCAGCAAGGTGGTGTTTTCATGGCATGATGTGGAAGTATCTGTCGCATACTTTGGATAGGGCTTGAGTTGCCTGAAAATGCAAAGCCGGTGGCACTAGTGTTGGAGGAATGTGTAGGACAGAGGGAACCAAATCTGCGTATAGTCTTATCTATATTGTCAACCAAAGTGAACTACCTCCAGAATGACTTTTGGGGTTTGTTTCGACAAGGCCTAATTGGCCTTGTCGGGTTGTCAGGAGCAAACTGACATGGCACTCGGTTATTCGACAGCATAGAAAGTATTTTAAAACCACTGAGATCACTCCTGCCATATTCTCTTTCTGCTTTGACCTGTTCTCACTTTGTTTTCACATCTTTCTGCCACAGATCAAAGAGCACCTCTTCAACACCTCTGTGCTCTGACAACAGCGCAGATTGGAATTGTGAGTAGCCAAGCATCTAGTCCCTTAGCTCTTTTACTCAAGGCCATGCTAACATATGCTATTGCTTTTTTACATTCTTTCGCATTTAATTTATTTTTCTAATGCTTGCAATTCTTTGTAAATATTGCTGTAGCTTTATTCATGTCTTACTGTTTCACAAAGGAACACACCTCCTGAGAAGAATCATAATTTGAGAAAAAGACTCTTTGTCTGTGCAAAGACAAAATTGCATTATATGCAATAACAAGTTTTATAGAGAGAATGCAGACACATTTTACACACATGTGTGCACAGGGTTTGTTACACAAAAAGCCTTCATACCAGTCCCATAATCTAAATCTTGGAACTGATGTTCCCATAGACAGTAGTGTGGCAGTAATCATGGGGACAATATCTAGAGTTTCATCTTTGTAAAAGATCCATCCTTGGTGTGCTAATGCGGATCTACCTGAGCAACATAAAAGCTTCAGCAGAATTTAACAGAAAAAAAATACATTTCTATTGTGTGAAATTGCATTAAATATTTTCAAAACAAGTTTTGCAAAGCAGTTCCCACTAGTTTCATAGACTCTATAAAATTGGTCATATTTTACTTGGTTCAATAGTCAGAATTCTCATTTACAGCAACAAGAATTTTAGTAATTCCCTGTCACTGGGTCAAGTCAGTATGATGTGATATTTCTACCTCCATTTCAGGAGAAAAAAGTTTAATCAGAATTGAAAAATAACATTCAAAATTATGGGTAAAGTAGAAAACAGAGACACCTATGTTTTTGTATGTATGTTAAACACAGTAACACAGATTTTAGAAACAGTTTGTCACAGGAATGCCATAGGGTATCATGACACATGATTGCATTTCTGACAAAGAAATAAGCAAAAAAGGCAGCTTCAAGCAACATGAATAGGGAACCGGCAACCACACATTGTCGATATGGAATACCATTTTCTGCACAAGTAGAACAAACTGTCCTAAACTTTGCTTTAGTTACGGTTCAACATCAGCCACCACCACAATTTGTGGTTTCATAAGCACCAAATTAGTGTAAAATTCAACCTTTGCAATTTAAGTGTGAAACCCAGTCCACCTTTCCAAGGCATATATATTTCTCATGTTTCTCCCATTTCACCTATCTCAGCTGACTGTCTCGGGTCCTGCCAGTGAAGAGATTTAGGTGAGTGCCATGGGCGATGCTCAGACTTACCTGGGGTAGTTCTCCACAGTTTCTGTTCAACCAGTGGTCACAGGTTTCCTTGTCAAACCTTGACGATGAAGAGATGCCACACCACATGGGCACTCTGCCAGATTCAGAAATGCTCTCTGATCTGGAAACGTGAGCAGAGCCATACAAGTTACGCTAGACACCTCAGCATGGGGGTCAGTTGCCTGAACATCTGGTCCCATTTGAAATAACCCAGACTGTCCCTTCTACTCTCGACCTGCAGTTCCAGAAGGGCATAAGTTTTCTTCACGTCCTATGTCATATCTGGCAATCCTACGGAGTTGTCCCACGTATCCTATAACATCTCTGATGGCACTAAAGACTTCTGTTTTAAAAACTTTCCTAAATTTCTGACTAGTGTGTAAAATTAGACAAGAAGAATCCCAACCATGGTGTACAGTCCCTCCATAGCTCATTGTGCATTTTTAGCCAGACTTTCAGGTGTATTTAGGTGTTTACATAGGAGGTGCCTATTTTCCATTGAGATCAAGAGAACTTGGGCACCTAACACGTTAACTAGTTTTAAATATTTTATCTGCATCTCTTAATAATTTATATTTTTAGAAATCCTACCTCTTGCAGTAAAAATGTACTGGTATTGACAGCTTAAGCCTATTCACATTTTCCAGTAAAAGACAAACTAATAGCAGAAATCATTCAGGTTTCTCCTTTTACACACCAGCTTCAGCTCCTTTTATATTTTACTCCATCCCCCAAAAGCCTGAATAAAACCCATTTAGTTGTACAGGGTTCAACAGCCTGTATGAATTTCAGTGAAGAACAGAAACAAATTCCAGTTGTGCGATTTCCTTGAAAGACCACTCAGCCATCGATGCTCTCATTCCTGGGGGTTGTTGTATCACCCTGGATATGACTCTCTTTCCTGTGAGCATTAATTACTACAGCAGCGGTTACCCTTCTTTCATACTTTTAGGAAAGGGGTCTGATTCCTTAGAAGACATTTTTGTATAGCTTACATTTCCTTTGTATATTTTTCGGATTTTGATCACACCTCTTAGTCTCATGTAAATGAAAATTTACTATGAAGAAGACAGTGGAATAATACTGAAAAAAGGTATTATTGTGAAGTGAGGGAGCAAGGAATCAGGTCCCAGTACAGATTTCAAAGTGAGTGCTAGAAATGTTCAGCTTGGGAATTAATGCTGCCCATTGACACATGAGTGTTGTGTTGTGTTCTCTTGATTGCTTCAAACCATAGGCATGGCACATCTTTCTGCTGTCCTTGCTGAGAAATTTGCCACATTCATAGCAGATTTGAAATCAAAGAATATTCTAATGATGCCAAATCCTGAATCTTACCAATGGAAAACCAGGGATGCTACATGACACCCACTACATCACCGTTCTGCATGTAGTTTGTCTTGAATCAGAAACTCAGAGTAAAAACTTACATGACTCCTCAGTAATACAGCCCCCAAAAAACAAGCCATCCCTCCTTCACAGTTTTTTTAGAATCATACCTGTGATTCATGTAGGAGACATTTTCCCACTGCTAACATATTAGATATTTCTGAGAGGCACATTTTTCTTCACTAGTTTAATGTCTAATACTTGCAAAGTCTTCAGAGGCTTAGAGCCTAGCTCTAGATATTTGTTAACGTGATTTTTCTGACCTGAACATTTTTCTATAATTTTGTCCCTCCAGCACAGCATGTTACATTTAAGTTAAAAAGACTGTGGGGATACAAAGAAGGAATTATTGTGCTAGTCTGAAGTTAAATTCTAACGTTTACAAAGAACAAGTTGAAAAGAAACCTTTAATGTCCTAATTCATAAAGATGTTAATTTTGACAGCTAAAATATAATACTTGCAAAAGAATGAAAAGAAAGAAGGAAAATAGTCGTCTTTACCTCTAGAATGCTTTCTTCTTTGTATGTACCAGGTGCCCCAAGACACGTTATACTGCCTGCTTTAATTTGTCTTTAATATCAGATGTGCCTTATTGATTTCTTCTGTGTATGTTTTCATTCTGAATAATTCAGAGGCACAATTTTTTTCCATTATGGTCAATAGCCAGAGAAAATTCTGAAGATAATCAATTGAGCTCTGCCTGACGATTACTAGTGTTGATATCCCCTGAAGTGAGGGAGTCGGAAAGGCCAGGGATAATATGACACAACAGTCAATCAGTGCAATCAGTAGAAGTATCAACACTGGCTCTACGATGAAAGCCAGATCCATGCCGAGGATCCATAACAGCTCCTAAAAGTTCAGATGCTTGACTTCTTGTCATATGCTACAACAGATGGACTATGTAAGATTAGATTCAAAAAGCCTTCCTGTCTTCTCTCTCCCCCTTTCTAAAACTGATAGGATCATAAAACAGCTGTGTGGTATGATTTACTTAACACTCAATTTCTTCATTTTATTTTTTTCTGTTTTTAAACTTTCCTAATAACAAATACCTTCAAAGAAATGAGCAGGATGAGCACTTGGCCAACAAACACTCACAAAACCAGAAAGATTATTTTGATTTAGACCTAATGCTGATGGATAATGTCTTTACCTAGAGACTGCATATGACCACCCTAGTAATTCCCATCACATCCTTCCACATAATCAGGGCACCTCACATTCAATTTGTAGTGAAACAATGTATTTTTCTCAGTGTAGAAATCTAATGAAGTTGCCAATAGTAGCTGACAAATGGTAGTCCTAAGCACTGCGTAGCTACTGACTTGAGGTTTGATGCAACTTCAGCTGAAGTCAAGGCTAGAATCTGATTGACAGTAAGCACACAGAGTTATACACACACACACACACAGACACACACACACACACACATATATATATATATACATATATGCTCAGGTGGATAGCTCCAGTGAGTCTCCTAAGTAAAGCTATTGCTATGCAGGCCAGTGAGCAGTAGCTATGGAGCTCACCACATCTATTACCTAAATTCATAAAATGGCAATATATGGAATTAAACACTAAATAGCTTATAACTAAATAGTTTAATGACAAACCAATGTGTACAAAGTAAAGGAGTAAATTGGCAGCACTAGCTCAGTTTCCCATGGATAACTTATTTATAAATCTCTCTGTGATTTATTATTAATCTCCTTATGCAATAATCACTCATGCATATAAATATGGCTAAGCTTAAAAATTATATTCTGATTCATGTTTCTTTACAAAAGAAATGTTTTGACTATGGAACTCAAATCATAACTATTTTAAAGGTTTTGAAGACATGAAAGTGAAAAATCATGGGAAATATAATTTTTGATAGTTTCAGGTTTCTTTAGTATTTCACTTTTCATCAAGATATTATGGAAGAAATTAGATGAGACTCATACTCTCAGTTAAACATATTACAGTTAATCTGAAGCAATTTTTAAACTAGAATTAATTTAATTAGAATTGATGTAGTTTACTTTTAAATCAGAGACTTAGTCCATGAAAAAACTCAAAATATTTTTTTAAATTTATCTCAAAAGTAAAGGTACTTCCTCATAAATATTCATATGCTTTCTATGTTACAAACATACATGATATGCTCCAATTATTTTCATAAAAGTAGGTCACTATGCATTTTACGCCTGTTTTGCGTATTCCCATGATCACAAAACATGTTATGATTCTTGTTCAACAGTCCTGGAAAACACAACCATGAAAGAAGTTGATGTCTAGAACCAAAGCAGCAGACACAGTTGGGTTGAAGTTTTATACGGTAAATGATCCACCCCACTGCAGCAGTATATGAAGCAATAACCATATGCTGCAATTGATTAACACGGGAGTGAAGCTGAGGTACTTAATCAATCACAAAAGCCATTTATTATGAGTCTATTACAAAGCAATAGGGATTTTTACTATTATTCAATGAGCTAAAATATGAAACAGAAGGAAATAAAAAAAGATAATGTTATTTTTTCCTGTAGAAAAAGGCTAAGTGCCTTTTAGCATCCTTTCCAGTGAGGGGGAAGGAAATGTGGTTCAGAAACTGGATGTGTAAAACTAACCAGGACAGACCCATTCTCTGGCCTTGGCATGGCACAGCTTGCATCCAGACATGCAGCCGGGGTGCCATGCTGATTTCTGGGGAGAGGCTCCTGCCCACAGCCCCAAACCATGCCCAGACATTGTCAAAGAAGGGCAGGTCAGCATGGGCCAAGTCCACACTAAGTACACGACCATGACTGATAGGGACTAACCAGCACCACTCCTCAAGCCTGAGCCTTGGCCCTGTTGGGTTTCTAAGGAAAGCCTAGCCAATGAGAATAAAAATGTACCTCTGGCAGATCCAGGAACTGGGAGAGCAAAGAAAAGAAACTCAAAGAGGCTGAACATTAAATGTTTTTAAGATGTGTTTCTTGTTAGGACAAAACACATGTTTTCAGCCTCCGAGGACAGGATTTCTTGCTTGTTATTAAAAGTTAGACTTTTTATTGAATTCAGCAATGTTTATCTCCCTCTCTGAAATAACGTGGCTGGATAAGAGTATACTTCAAACTTTCTGGAAGACCATCAAGTGCACTGTTCTGAAACTGCTCCTCCCTTTTCTCTCCACAGTATTCCCATTCAGCTGCTGGTCTAGGTCTGCAGCAGGCAGAGAGCCAAACTTTCCCCCTCCTGCCCCACGCAAGTGCTAGAACCGTGGCAAGAAAATTGTAGTAACAGGTATGACCTCAGCCCTTGTGAAGCACAGGCAGAAGCAAAGCAAACTAATATAAGGTCTTCTGAACCACAAGTTGTGGAAACCATTGAAACACTGGTGTGCAGCTGTCAAGCTTTTCATGTGCACAAGTAATACACCAAAAGACACCATTGTTTGACTTGACTTAAAAACTTTCCTTGCAGCATCCTTTAAGAAGCTTAATTCTTCCTCTGACCCAAATTGGTTCTAGATGGTTTATGAGTCATTTGGCAGACATATCAACAGCCTTTGGAGTCTTTTTTTTTACTCTAAAACAGATTTTTGTCAATACAAAGCAGAGCCACATTTGTTTCAAGGATTAGTTTAATTTCATCTGTTCTCATTTGTTCAGAACCCAGATGTTACAAAAAGAACACAACACTTGATTTTTTACATAGCAATGTTTCTTTATTTCAGAGGGAAGGAAAAAAATTAGAACTTTTTGGCTCTGAGCCTTTGTCAGAAAAGGGCAACCCAAGGGAATCATTAACTGTGGGGTAATCTCTTTGCTCATGGATGTAATATTAATGTAGTTTCTATAGTCTACCTATTAAACGAATTGGAATGAAGGATTTTATCAGACCAAGCTACTGTGAATAAAATAAATCTTATATAAAATTCACTAATTAAGTATATTACCACCAATAATGTTGCAGTGAGCACATTAATGGAAGCTGACTTTTAGAATTGATATATTTCATTGAGGAAATGATAGTAGTACATTTGAATTCGGAGAGCTAGATTTTTTTTTCTCCTTCATGTGAAGCTGATTTCTTGGTAAAACATTACATAAAATATGTAGAAGTACATTAAGGTAAGCAACACTAGACTTTTAATTATCTATATCATTTACTGAAAAGTTAGTACATTACCAAACTTCTGTTACTACTCTGAGAACTATCACATTTTTCTTATGTTAATATTCTCTTTTATTAATACCAAAGGAGACTAAGTAAAAACAGTAATTTCACAGACATTTATACTCATCTGAAATAATTTTAAAATGACATTTATGAATAAAGTCTTACAACCATTTTAGTAATATGCTTGATAATCAGATCCAATGTCTCACTACTTCCTCCTACATACTGGTTTTAAAAAATAATAATGCACTTTCATAGAATGTTTATTTTTGTACAGTTGTTTAAAACAGTCTATAAAGCTGTCTGTAAAAGGAAAACATGCATGCACACAATGCTCAAATACTTGAGCTTGTATTTCTTAGATCAAGAGATCTAAGGGGTAGGCATGGGTTTAAGCTTCATTAGAGGGCAACTTTAACAGCATTACATGTAAACTCCATTCTCCTTAAGGTCTCATTGGATATGTAACCTTCACACATATTGCCTATTTCCCTACTTTTCTTTAATACGTACAAATACTCATGCACAATTTTTTCCCATCAATTTGGTCATGAAGCTCCCTTTCTGAACCCTTCTTCTGTCTTGTCCATTTGTTACTGTATCACATATAAGGATGTATACCATATTTAAGCTCAGCAAACTTCATATTGCCTGCTACATCAATGTTTCTTTCACATACTTTTACATTAAAATTTGCCTTTTTGCAGTGCTCTGGGCCAAATGCCTTGTCCCCATAAAAACGTGCCCATAGTGAACCAGGTGGATCGTACCTAAGATTGCATTGAAGTAACCTTTTTTTTTCTTACCTCTCCTTGTATTGCAATTGTGTTTGAAATGGATTTTGCATGTAGAGGTCACAGATGGATAAATATCTCAGGTAGCAGTGATGGACCATATTTAGGGTGACTACTGGCACAGAGCTGTTAGGTGCAGTAGTACCTCTTGAGGTGTGGAAACAGTTTGGGGCAGGGGTTATAAGTAACTCCACAGTAGGATCTCTCAACTGTTGGGGATTTATCTCTTAATGAGACGAGACTGAAAATAGAAATAATCAAAACAATCTGCTCCCTTCACTCTGGTCTTCAGAGTGAGACCAGTGGAGCCATTGGCTCTCCAGTTCTCGCCGCCACTGGCTGCCTCCTTACATCTCCTGGCTCTAGGAGCTGATGGGGACCCTGGCAGGAAGACAGATGTAGCTGGTAGGGCTCAGTGGCAGATATGAGCTGCTTATAATGGGGGGGAATTCACTACTGTCGACGACAACAATAAGCTCCAGAGGGGCAAACCATACAGCAAAGCACAACCCAGGCAGGCCAATCAGTTGGCACACAAGATCCAAGCCAAATTGGCAAGAAAATAAAGGGGAACTGAAAGTCAGAACAAGCAGCAGGATAAGTGCTCTGCTCAAGAGGCCTTACAAAATAAAAGCATAGAGTAATTTCTGAAATATATTAAAACCATGGTTTCAGTCTCGGGAGGTTACACTCGATGATTTTACCTTAAAAATTTATGGCATTAAAAATCTATGGAAAATTAGGTATGCTCTCCAATTATATGTAGAAACGGACACGAACACTGTGTGCCCTCAATATACAAAGCATAACTAAAATGTTATTAAGCAATAAAACTTAGCATAAAGCACATTGATAATGCATCCCACTGATTCCTTGGGGGAAGTAATCTGAAGTAGACACATCCCAAATCCAAAGTGAATTAGGTGGCTTGTGTGCACAATAGTGTCAAAGTTACCTGTTGCTTTTCTTGTTCTTCTTTAATTCTATTTGGACTTTAAATGCTTGGGAGCAGGGATTTTCCTTCTGAGGTGTTTGAAGAGGATGTTGTACAGTAGTGGGAATAAACAAGTAATATCCTAAATAATGGTGATTGATTGGCTATATTTAGACTGCCTACTCTATATGCCTGTTTGAGATGCATTTCATTCTGTGACCAGAATTACTGCTCTTACCCAGATGCAACAATAATTTTCTCTAATCTGTTTGCCATAACACTTAAAATGAAAGTAAATCCATAGACTCAAAGGTCCCAGTTCAGATGCCCAACCATAGATGCTAGCTAGTGTTAACTGAGATTCCCAAGAGTATCCAAGACACCCATGTAGGGCTGACAGATAATTCTAACTTTGTACTCTTGTAACCTTTTGTGTTGCTAGAATAAACCCTGTTTTCCTGTTTAGTTTACTTAGCAAAAAACGTTTAGCTTGATTCAAGCTGCAACTATTGGTTTGGTATCACCAAGTCTATGACAAAAGAGAGACATTCCCATTTACTCCCACTGTCCTGTGTTTTTTCTGGTTAGACCACAGTGAAGAGGCAACTCAAACTTGGGATATATCCATGTTTTCATGTACTTCCTCCATCTTCCCTTTCTTTTTCACCTAAAGATGATTCATTTATTTAGCCTTTCTTAGATCTTATTTTTCCTAAATGTCATATCATCCTCGTTCTCAGCTGGACTCTTGCATTTTGTCTACAACTTTGTTTAAGTGTTGAGCCTAAAACTAAGCACAGACTTTCCCTGAGGCCTCACCTGCAATGTAAAATAGTTATCTTCCTATTCTATATATGACACTCCTGTTAACGCATCTGAGAATGACATTTACCTCTTTTTCACCAGAGTTGACTGCCACCCCAGTTCTATTTCTGCAGTGCTGCTGCCTGTCTAGATATTCCCCATGCTGTTTGTGTGCTCTTGAGCTCTTTTTTGTTGGAGATTCTTACTCAGCTCCATCGTGTTGATTTGGGGCCAAATATATTTTTAATATAGCAAGAACATTTTGAATTCTGATCTAATACAATTAGATCCTGTCTCCCTTCTCGCTTACAAAAGTCCTAAGTTTAGTGTCGTGAACAAAATGTACAAATGTAGTTTCACTTCCATCATCCAAGTCATTAATCCAAATCCTGCTCAGTACAGACTTCTGCAGGATCCCTTTTGAAATGTTCTCTTCACAATGCAATTCGTAATTATTTTGAGCAAAGTTTTCCACCTCTGACACATGACTGTAACAGTGATTTCATTCAACTATCTCTCCAATTTGCTCATTAAAGTCCTACGTGAGTGTTCAGATTGATCCAAAGTTAAATTATGTCACATACTTATAACCTATCACTACATCATACACTGGGTTTTTTTCTCTTTTTCAATTAAAAACAAAGTTAGAATGGTCCTATTGAGGACAGGCAGACTTGTCTGTATTTCCCTAATTTTTACCCTCAGTTTAGCTCTAAATGAGTACACCTACATTACTATTTCAGTCCAAATCAAAGGTATGCCTCCGAAGTAAATTTCCCAATGGTCCTCATGCTTTAGTTCACACTGAGTTTCCTGAGTTCCTTTTGGATTAAATTAAACTGGAAAACACTCATCAAAAGCCCACTGTATGTGCTGCATGGGACCAAATGAAAGCCAGTTTGAAGAAAGGCATTGTGTGGACTTAGGGTCTTCCACACCAACTCTGCCTCTACATAGCCACTCCTACTGTGTTGCTTTACTTGCTGGTTTAGACATAGCTTATGTGACCTTCTTCCAATCTCACTTAGCTTCCATTAATTCCCAAAAGCGATAGCTCAGCAGCTGCTTCAGCTAACACCCTATGAATTTGAGGGTGTATTTTATCAGGCTCTGCTGATATGTTATGCTAACTCCTTTTAATTTTGTTAATTTGGAAGCAGAAAAAAAGAAGTATAATGTACTTTCTCTGTGCCTTCTGTTATTTACTTTCCTTCCCTCTTCAGTACTGAACTGATACTTTTTCTTGCTTTCTCTCTATTCCCTCCTAATGCATTTCTAGAACCTTGTCTGGTTGCCTTTCATGTCCCTTGCTAGTTTTAAGTCATTTTGCATTTTAGTCTTCCTGAGTTCACCCCTACATGCTTGTGCTATTATCCTCCACGCACATCCTTATTCAGCTGTCCTTGTTTCCACTTTTAATATATCTCCTTTTTTTCATTCTTTAGTCCTTAAAGAGTTCCTGATTCAGCCACATTGTCTCTTGCTATGCTTCCAAGCTCTCCTTTGCATCAGAATACTTTGTTTTGTGCCTTTAATACAGTCTCTTTCAATAACTGCCAAGTCTCCTGAATTCCTTTATCCTTTATATTATCTTCCCAAGGGACCCTACTTACCAGTTCCTTCAGCTGTTGAAGAGTGCTTTTTTGAAGTCCATTATGCCTACTCTGCTGTTCTCACTCCTCCCTGTTCTCAGTGTGATGAACTTGTGATCCCTTTCACCCAAAGTTATATTCCGCCATCAGATTTTCCATTAGCTTTCCCCTGTTAATCGGACTCCTACCTAAAAGAGCCATTCTTTCTACAACCTTATCTACAACACCAAATCCTGGTCAAGGTGATGTAATGATTAGCAGGCTCCACTACAAAAAAGAGTGTGATGATAGACTATGTACAACCCAAATCAATCCATTTTATTCAGCATTGGTAGCTCTTCAGCTGCATTATGATGGTCAGTGCACTTCAGTGAAAATGCACAACATTTGGAAGGAGTTCAAATCACAAAGACGATCAGAGTGTGAGAAAACAGGGACTACAAGAAAAGGTTGACATAATCAGGTTGTTCAGTCTAGAGAAGTCCTGAGAGGCGGTGGGATGACATTTTCTGCATTTTTTAAAGAAGTAAAATGATCTGAAAGACAACAAATAATGGTCTCCACGTTCATAGCGGTTAGTGGAAAAAGGAATGGGTTTAGGTTGTTACCATAAGGTTCAAGTTAGTCGTTAGTCACTTTCTAACAATGAGGATAATACACAGTAGAATAGATAGCCTAGGGGAGAATGGATTTAAGAATTAGCTATGCAATTATCTGGCAGAATACTATAACCACAGCAATCCACCGAAGTCTCCCACCGACAACCAGATTACCCTCACAGCCACACAAAATAGCAGCAGCATCAAACTTCATGCATAGCACACTATGAACAGATAAAAAAATGGAGTATCTGACATCCTTGGCACATTTTAAACAGCAAGCATCTAATGAGTTCAAATTTTATCCATCAAGCGTATTCATTCTTACATTTCCCAGTATCCTACTGTACTACACAAATGATGAGAGTCCTCCTCACATACAAACTTTTATTTCCTTAAAAGGCTTTTTAAGTCACCTCTGCATAAGATCCTGTATATAAACATTGCAAGCTATTTTCTGGGAATTAGGGTGAGACTGTGTGTTCAGGGTTGCAGAACAGAAGAGCATGAACCTCTGTTCACCACTTTCCTGGTGAGGAGCAGACTTCATTACAGTCCTTGTACTCTTCTTGGTGGGTGATATTTCCATCAGCCTCTATACTGCACCTGAGCTGAAGTCCTGGGACACCATGGAGACCAGAGCAATTTTAAGACACATCATCAAAATTTTCTCTTTCAGGCTGCCTGCAAAGAAACAGCTGTCCTTCTACTAGGCAGAATAGTTGTCACAAGAGGTACAGAGTGGTGAACACATCCCAACAGTATACAAATATGCTCTTGAAGCACCCTAAAGGATGGGATAAACTGAAAGTTCCCCGCTACAGTCTGCCAGCTGGATTGCTAAAGAGTTGCTACAAAAGGCACTCCTGTAAGCCAAGTACAGAGGAGGGGCGACCATTTGACTTCATGGTGGCTCCTTCAGAAATGCTGCTAGAACTTTTGCTGGTGTAGTTATTTCACCGAAAGTGAGGCAGGTTCACGAGGCTGAAGGGTCTCAGGCTCCAGGTGGGTCTTCTGAGGCCAGGAGAGTCACCTGCATTTGGAGTGGGGTACATGCTGCACCCCATGTAAGTGGAGTACATTAGCTGCATTCTCCAAGAGCTCCAGGAGGCAGAGTGCAGGCCTGAGGCACAACCCCTCCTGGGGCTCCTGCCGAGGTGATGTGTCTCCGCATTATCCCCAATGTGGCGCCATGCCTTCAAGGTACAATTGAGTCCCTACTGTTTTGTCCAAGCTATTGCTTCAGAGCTTGAATTTGATATGAACAGAGATAGCATAGCTCTTAACCAAAGTTAATCATCAAATATTTATGTACATTAAATACTACAGTTATTCATAGTCAGAGACAAAAATACTGCTTTTTAGACAAGGCCATCATTTACTGTATGGGTTTTAGTCTCTGATGAATTCCCCAAATCTTCAGTTCTTATCACAAAAATACTCTCCTATGGCTCCTCTTATATTTTAGAAAAAATTATCCATACTTACTTCTCCAGACTTGGTCTGCTGACTTTCTGCTCAGTCCATCTCATCTCTTTCCTTTTCTTTTCATGGTGGAGAGCATTTCCCTCACAGTTAGTACTTTTCAGTTGCTCATACGGTATGGAAAACTTTGTCTATTTAAAAATATGGGGGGAAGGGTGACTTCTAGGGACACTGTCTTTTAAATGGATCACCTGAAGATCTGCTTTAATGCACTGATAACTCAGGAGCTATGATTTCCAGGAGGGCTGGCTGGACCCTGCTGAAATGGACAGAGAATAGAAATGTGGATTCATGGGCTGTCGCTTTTGCACATGTAGGCTTTGCACAATTATGGAGGGTTTTTTCCCTGGGATTCACTTAATTTACCTGCTTATGTCATGGCTCCTTAAGCAATTGGTCTCATCTAACAGCTCCCCCCAAAAAGGAGTAGATGCTCCCAGTCACCCCTTCCTGTTCCTACCTTTCTTCTCTCCTGGTAACAACTACATGCTCTTTCTCTCTCCTTTTCGCTAAACCTGGCACTTGTCAGACTGATTCAGCTTGGTGACCTACCAGAAGCTAACTACTTGTTGATGTCTTTGTTGTGTTATGATGGGACAGTTTTCAGAGGGGTTAATGAGATTAGTCAGCTCGCCGAAGACCCAGCGAACATCTGATAAGATGAGCAGAAGTATTGCACAGGTAGGAGCAGAAAGAAGAACAGGACTTATCAGCAGCAGGGAGCTTAGCCCACGACACACTTCAACACCCCACTGAAACACAGTCTAAGCAGCAAAAACTCAAGTGAAAGGTGCTTCCAACAACAGATAATGTGAAAAGAGAGCTCAACCTGACAGGAAATCTCCTTGGATTTAATACTCTGCACCTTGTTAATAAGTAATAGCTTACTTATTGACTGCTTATGTTTACAATATAGAGACCAATACATAAGAAAAGACTTGATAGCCCTATGACATGAAACACTATGATCACAGGAACACAATGCTGAACTAAACTAATTAGCCCTGCGGAGAGGGAAGGCTTCTTGTTTAAAGTGCCATAGTGCTCTAATATGGGTATATCGTTTCCAGGACCAAAGCTTGTATTTATTCTGCATGGTACTGCATCACTCAGCAGTAACAGCTGCGATTAGTGGTAGTCAGATAAATCTGATTGCCTAGTGCAGGTATGCCTCAAGAGACGTCAAGGTTTGTTTGGGGCTTTCTGATATTAGACAGTACGAAGACCTATTTGCATAACGTTGTTTCAAGAAAAATAACAGTCAGTCAGTATTCTAACAAAATAAATTCTTCATAATGTGCTATGTCATGGTTTAACCCCAGCCGGCAACTAAGCACCACACAGCCGCTTGCTCACTCTTCCCCGGTTGGGATAGGGAGAGAATCTGAAGAGTAAAAGTGAGAAAACTCACGGGTTGAGATAAAAACAGTTTAATAATTGAAATAAAATAAAATAATAAGAATAAATTGTAATGAAAAGGAAAACAATGAGAGAGAGAGAGAGAGAGAAACAAAACCCAAGGCGGGGGGGGGAAACAAGTGACGCAACCACTCACCACCTGCCGACGGATGCCCAACCAGTCCCCAAGCAGTGATCGCTGTCCCCCAGCCAACTCCCCCCCAGTTTATATACTGAGCATGATGTCATATGGTATGGAATAGCCCTTTGGCCAGTTTGGGTCAGCTGTCCTGGCTGTGCCCCCTCCCAGCTTCTAATGGGGTGCTTTTGCCACTCATTCCCAGTTAGACTCACTTCAGCCTCCAATACAGTTAGCTGTTGGGATCCCCCTGTCACTCCAGAAATACAGATGGATTCTGCTCCTATATAGCTTGATGGCATTAGGGTATGCCATGCACCGGTGTTCACTAGAGCCTTATACTCCTGTGGGTCTGATGTGCCAGGCCATCGAATCCACACAGTCCAGTAAACCCGGTTGTCCCTTTCCTCCACCTGGCTGGAGGCAGGCCCCCTCTAGTCCTGGTCATAGTATTCGTTACCCACTTCTTGTAAATGCGAATCTAAAGTTCCTTTATTAAGATCGGAAGTAAAATCAGCCCTTCTACTGTGTCTGGGGAACTGCTCACTGGAAACTGGAGCAGCAATTTTCCTGGAAGAACCCCCTTTGGTGATTGTTTTTCCTTGCAACTCACATATCTGGGCCTCTAAGGTCAAGGAAGATTTTCCATCCCACTTTCTCATGTCCTCTCTGTGGTCACACAGGTAAAACCACAGGGTAGCCTGTGCTGTGTACCCTCTATATCCTCTCCCTTGAGCAGAGGGGTGCTGACTTCTAATGGCTGAGATACTGGTCCATACATGTGAGGAGTAGGACATATCCTCTTTGAATTGCTGGAACTCCCTGGACAGTTTCTCAGCTAGCATGTCTGGCAGTTTCTCCACAGCCCAGATGCAGGCCCATAGGGAGGAAGAGACACTTTCTTCCTCCAAGATATTCTTGGAGTTGGCCAGCCAATTCATCCACCGTTGGTTCCTCTCTGTCTTTCCAGGTCATTACTGCCAACGAGTTTGCATGCAACGATGGTGTGCTCCATACAAACTTCCACCACATGGGTCGCATGCACTTGAGTTCATCTGGATCTTTGGATAACTGCTCGTTGTCCAGGTCTCCATAAATCACCTTCAGCACAGCTAATTCCCTTAGGTACTAGCTACCTCTCCCCATGGTGGTCCATTTGCCTGGGTGACATATAACATCTTCCTTGAAGGAATACCTTTCCTTCATGCCTGATGGGAGTCACCTCCAGAGGCTGAGAGCTTGTATCCCTTTTCCAATTACTTTGTCAACGCCCCCTTCCCTAGAAAGGGATCCCAGCTGCTTGGTTTCCCTACCCTCTAATTCCAAGCTACTGGCCCTGTTATCCCAGCATCGGAGCAGTCAGGTGACAATGTGCTCCCCTGGACAACGACTGAAATATTTTCGCGTATTGCACATCTCACGCAGGGATAGGGATCGGGCGGTTACCATCTCATTTATGGGTTGTGCGTCTTCCTCCTCCTGTTCTTGTGATGGCCCTGGTTCATCGTCATCCCTTACTAAATGAGCTGATTTTCTTGTGTAATCCTTCTTGTGTATAGGGGCAACTGATACCAGCACAGGTTGGCTCTCTGGTTCAGCTGCAGTACCTGTTGTGGGGGTTGGAGTATCCGCAGTGCCTGCCATGAGGGTTGGAGCAGCCGCAGTGTCTGTCACAGGGGCCAGACTAGCCGCAGTGCCTGTCATTTTGTCATCAGATCCAGAGACCTTCTCTTCCCCTTGAGGGTTCTGAATAGTGTTGAACAGGGCCCAGTAGACACGGGCCAGGCCCCAGCATGTTGCAGTGATTCCTGTCTCTCTGGAGTTGCCAGGCTGACAACATACTTTTTCCAAATACTTTACTAGTTTTGCAGGATTCTGCACCTGTTCGGGAGTGAAGTTCCAAAACACTGGAGGTTCCCACTGTCCTAGGTACTTGCCCATAATATCCCACACACCCTGCCACTCATAACTATCCAGCCTGGGGGCAGATCTTTGGATGATATTCTTAAATTGCTTGTCAGCCTTAGACAAAACCAAAACAATATTCCCAAATGTCGTGGTTTAAACCCAGTAGGCAACTAAGCACCACACAGCTGCTCACTCACCCTCCCCGCTCCCCAGTGGGATGAGGGAGAGAATAGGAAAAAGAAAAAGTAAAACCCATGGGTTGAGATAAAGACAGTTTAATAGGACAGCAGAGGAAGATATTATAATAATAATTATAATAATAATAATAATAATAATAAAAGAATGTACAAAACAAGTGATGCACAATGCAATTGCTCACTACCCACTGACCAATGCCTATCCCATCCCCGAGCAGCGATCGCTCCTCCCCAG
Source organism: Ciconia boyciana (assembly GCF_034638445.1). Taxonomy (NCBI): domain Eukaryota; kingdom Metazoa; phylum Chordata; class Aves; order Ciconiiformes; family Ciconiidae; genus Ciconia; species Ciconia boyciana. Next base: position 172,558,582 of record NC_132934.1, on the reverse strand, counting down.
CCAACTCCCCCCAGTTTATATACTGAGCATGGCATCATATGGTATGGAATAGCCCGTTGGCCAGTTTGGGTCAGTTATCATGGCTGTGCCCCCTCCCAGCTTCTTGTGTGCCCAGCAGAGCAGGGGAAGCTGAAAAGTCCTTGACTAGTGTAGACATTACTTAGCAACAGCTAAAACATCAGTGTGTTATCAACATTATTCTCATACTAAATCCAAAATACAGCACTATATTAGCTACTAGGTAGAACATTAACTCTATCCCAGCTGAAACCAGGACACCAAGAAATACCAATAGAAGTATCTTAACTACCCAAGGATGTTCAAGATACTGAAAAGTTATGGTAATGAAAGAGGAAACATCATAGGAGAAGGTAGCAAAGGTACAATTCTGTACTTCCTCCATAAAAAAGCCTCTCAGAGGAAGAGGTATAATTGCTAATTCTCTCCATGAGGTGGTATCCGAAGTACAGTAAAAGCTTCAGTACAAAACTCAGATACCAGATTAAGCTCAAGACCAGTGTTTTAATAACAAATCTCGCAGGCAAAACATCACTAATCACAGCAGAGCACAGCAAACTGCAAAAACCAACACCAATCTTTAAGATGTACAGCAAAAAAAGAGCATGGTGTAGATCAGATCAACTAATACCAAGAACAGATAAATCAATATTGTGACCTGCAACTGTTAACAGATCTGAATTCCTTCATATGCTCTGGTTAATCTCTTCTTATCTCAAACTTTTCATGCCCCACGTTGGGTGCCAAAAAGGACTGTCGTGGTTTAACCCCAGCCAGCAACTAAGCACCACACAGCTGCTCGCACACTCCCCCCACCCCAGTTGGGATGGGGGAGAGAATCTGAAGAGTAAAAGTAAGAAAACTTGTGGGTTGAGATAAGAACAGTTTAATAATTGAAATAAAATAAAATAAAATAATAATCATAATAAATTATAATGAAAAGGAAAACAACGAGAGAGAGAGAGAGAAACAAAACCCAGGGAAAAAAAACAAGTGATGCAACTGCTCACCACCTGCCAGCGGATGCCCAACCAGTCCCCGAGCAGCAATCGCCATCCCCCAGCCAACTCCCCCCCAGTTTATATACTGAGCATGATGTCATATGGTATGGAATAGCCCTTTGGCCAGTTTGGGTCAGCTGTCCTGGCTGTGCCCCCTCCCAGCTTCTTGTGCACCTCCTCTCTGGCCGAGTATGGGAAGCTGAAAAGTCCTTGACTAGTGTAAACATTACTTAGCAACAACTAAAACATCAGTGTGTTATCAACAGTATTCTCATACTAAATCCAAACCATAGCACTATCTTAGCTACTAGGAAGAAAATTAACTCTATCCCAGCTGAAACCAGGACATCCCCTTACATGTTTGAAGTAGCTGTCAAGTCAAATTGTCACCCTCTGGTTTCAACCATTGCTATAACCTCTTCAAAATTTGGTGCACAGCAAATGCAGGTCGTGCTTTTATGTAATGTCCAGGCTTAAGGTAAAAAGCTGAATTTAGAAAAGCAGATTCTCCATTATCATAGAATCATAGAATACCAGGTTGGAAGGGACCTCAAGGGTCATTTGGTCCAACCTTTCTTGGCAAAAGCATGGTCTAGACAAGATGGCCCAGCACCCTGTCCAGATGAATCTTAAAAGTGTCCAATGTTGGGAAATCCACCACTTCCCTGAAGAGATTATTCCAATGGCTGATTGTTCTCATTGTGAAAAATTTTCCTCTTGTATCCAATCAGAATCTCCCCAGGAGTAACTTGTACCCATTACCCTTGGTCTTTTCCATGTGACTCCTTGTAAAAAGGGAGTCTCCATCTTCTTTGTAGCCACCCTTTAAATACAGGAACATTTATGATTAAACACAGGTGATGAAAAAGAAAACAAATTTAAAATACTTGAAGCTAAGTTGTCTTTCCTTGAGCAAACTCCTAAGGGCAAACTCCATATGCTATGGATCTCTTCTGCCTTTTCACCACTGGAGTATCATAAAAGGGGTAAAGTGGAATGGAGCCAAAGTCTCCTTATTTCTTAGAGTAAAGCTTGTTTTACAACAAATGGATAGCTTTTAGAGCACCAGTGGGATAGATAAGGACAAAGAATAAGTGGCAGTACATCACATCAAGAGCAATAAGTAGAAAGATGAAGAGCCAACATAATGAATATACACTTTTTAAAGGGTATGGGAAGGGAGGGGTGAAACTGGGTTTCTACGGTCATGGGTAAAGCAGCTGGAACTGAGAACCAACATCATGCTGCAAGTATTATGTCATCTTAACTAGCCCAGCCATCCCAAGAGAACTAGCCAATGCCCCTACTTTTATTCTGGGAGCATCAGATTTGTTTGGCAAAATCCTCTTAAACGGGAAGGTTCATGATAGTGGATGTTTAACATTTTTTGTCTGCAGGCACTCTTTTCAAATGCCTATTTTGGGGATTCTCTCTGCATCTGAATTATTTCATAGCTCAGTGCAGAGACTTCTAAATGCCACTGACATTAACAAGTTGTACAAAGATGATAATCTCAGTTGGGCGCCACAGATTGAGAACATGCCGGCTTGTATGAGTTGCACAGACTGCCAGGGATAAGAAATGGAAAGTGCATAAAGCCAAGTGTCATTTCCATAAGAACTCTCATGTTTTAGGAAAAATCTATCAGAAAGGGGTGTCAAGACAGATCCGACAAAATGCAAATCATTCTATAAATGACTGGTTTGAAAACAAAAGTGAATCAAAATAGAACTGGAAAGCTTTTAGGGGCAATATAATCTTTTCAGACAAAACACCATTAACAAAATTCATATTAAGAAATTGTAGAGTTGATGGAGAACTAAATTGGGCAGAGCAGCTGACATAGAAAAGGTTATTTACTTCAAAGTTGCCTAAGAGATCATATGCTTCCAGGCACTGGAAAAATTTTCTATAGCTACTAGAAAAGGAAACTGTAAGTGGTATTCTTATAAAGGACAACTCTGAGCAGTGACCTGAAGCGTATTGAGATTAAACGCACAATTCTGATTGTACCCATTGAGGATTAGCTTTACTCAAATCTGGCTATGAAGATTTTCAGTTACTTTTATTAAATACCTCAAGGACTGAAACTGGTCACAAACTCTTGCTAACCATTCCAAACAGGGTCTGCAGCAGGAATAACTTTATATTCCAATTTTATCACTAACATTCAAAAAGGATGAGCACACTTGGGAATTCCAACAAGTCTTTTTCCTTTTTTTTTCCTTTTTTTTTTTCCCAATGGTCAATTTATTCAGAAAAGCATGGCAGATTCAGTGTTAAAGAGAGTAAAACTGAAAGCAGTATTGACGATCAGTGTAGAGCATTTTGCAACTGCCTGGCTTTGCAGGGTGGCATAGGTACAGAACGGGATCTTGCAATCTGTGGTCCATATTATAGTTTCAAAAGTGAAAAAATTAAACTGTGACTGAGCAGCACATACACTATGGACAAAAGCCAGGTGAGTCTCCTCAAAAGTGGGCATAATGTGATCTCATTTATAAAGAGAATAATGATACTTAAATCTGGTCACAAAGGACACATAAGAACATAAAAGAATGGTAGAGGGAGTAATGAAGAGATTCACAAAGGGATTTAGATGACACTTAAGTATCTAACTGCTATTTTATGCATTTAAATCCAAAAGTTATTTCTTTAGGATCTCTGTTTAAAACCTGGTTGACCCTGAAAGTCCTTCCCACCCATCATGCTCCACTTGCTGGCATTCAAGGTTGCCCAAGAACATTGACTTCCTTCTCTTTCCCATTCCAGAAGTGCCCCAGTGCTGAGCAGTATCCATTTCATGCCTCGAACATATTTAAAAGGTTAGGGTCCCTACAAAATACAGGCAGAAGAATGAGTAATGGTGCCTCTTGGTAAAGTGGTTACCCATGTTTTGCAAGAATGAGGTTCAGTCCCTCTTTTGCTTAAAGGAATTTGAATCCACAACTTGAGGGAGGGTACCACTATCCTCCGACTACTGGGTAGCATGACCTCTCTTTTCTGAAACTGTCACTTCGTATGCAAAGGTTTCAGCTAGAAACTCACTGTCACCTGCTATTTCAGCCTGGGAGGGGAAATCTAGAGTCCCTTGGAAGGTAAAATCTTTGCACTGAAACTCGTTAAAATACTCTTTCATTTTTTCTTATTGACTGCCGGTAGAGGATATCACACTGAGAACAACACAAGTCAGCCACTGCATCCCCTAAAGCCTCATCCCAGTAACTGTATGGACATGCAGTTCCTTTCTGTCTTTCATGATGAAACTCCATTAATAGACTGTCCCTTTTTTTTAATGATAGTGGTTTGTTTCCTGAGTGCCTGGCAAGTTCAGCATTTAACCTAACATGAGAATTTGAGAAAAACCTTAGGAGGAAAAGAGAAGAGAGATGTGTGAGAGTTAACCATAGGGATTGTATGTCAAACAGCTATGACTTCGGGGATAATGGTCTTCGAGAGAATCCTCCTATGCCCTCCTCCAGGGACCATCCAAAGAGATTCACTATTTAAGCCAAATGTAAGAAGCACTCATTAGCCGAATGGTAAACTAGCCCAATCCATAATACTACATAATATGAGAGCTAAGGTTGGCTATTGCTTGTCACCAAAGCCCTCTGAAACAGCACTTGTGGATATGGGGAAATGTCATGTCAAACTCAGTAGGCTTCCGCAGTTTGTGTAGAAGCTAATCAGCATTTACTGAACACCCTACATGCCATAAACCAAAGCTGTGTACATGCTGTTTGCTAAAATTGCAGGATGTTTTTCTATCAAGTTGCCTTTCCGTTACATTATGCCCTGTGATTTATACTGCTAGCTCTGCTGGATTGTGCATATTGCCATGGAGGGATATCTGAAACATGCAATTCATAATTGAAGTTGTGGATGCATGCTATTGTATTTAGGAATTACTCTTTCCTTGTTCAATTGCTGTATATACAGTGTCAGTTAAGAGACAATCTAAACATTTTTGAGGGAACTGTTCTGAGTTATTTGATTAGAAAATTTCTTTTGAGATCCATGAGAAGATTCTGAATAGATAAAAACCAAAATGGAGTTTTGAATATTGTTATACCTATTTCAGATGATAATATTATGCTTTTTATAAATAAAACATTTTGGCTTTATCAAAGTAATTATTTGTAATAGGATTATTTGAAGTTACTGAATAAAAAATGTTTCAAGTTTTCTATGACAGGAAATAATTTGAGATTTCAGCATTTCACACATTTTAAAGACAAACACATGCTGAAATGTGAAAATTCCTGTGAAATGGAAACTTCTTTTTCCAACCAGTTCTACTAATTGACTTTTTTAGTATTAAAGAATGCAGTTGCGTTTTTCCAGTGAATTTCTGATGTCTGATTCCAAACACTCATTAACTATTATTTTCTCATAAACATTTGTTCCTACTTTTTTACCTAGTTCTTTCCATGCCTTTTCTCCACCGCTCTGACTTATGTAGTTATTTGACAAACTATATGTTAAAGCAGATATTTTAACTCAAGAAAAAAGGTATCTTGGCAGGTCAAGTCAGCACCACCAAGTGCTCCTGAATATTTAACAGCGAGAACCCCAAGTGAAAGTAGCAGTAAAGGGCAGCGCTGCTTGCAGTTGCAGCTATTGCTAGTTATTTTAGAAGACTGAGGACAGCTGTTGGCAGGTCCCAACACAGAAGTCCCTGAATATTCACAAAGTGGTCTGAATTGTCAATAATGATGTAAATACCTGCAAAGGAAGTACTGTGTCCTGATGCAGGGGACTGCAAAGGTAACTACTTATCAGCCAGCTGAGAAACCTCTTTAGTCTTAATTATGATCTAAGGTGCAGTCTTCCAGAAAAATTTGTTCTGGATGAGGCAGTAGCTTGTGTAGTGTCCTCAGGAGATAAGTCATCATAGAGATAAAGATATCCACTTCCACTCCTCCTATAGCTGGCTTTGCAGTCTTGCCATTCTCACAAGATATGACAGCATCTTCAAACCTTGCCTGGCAAGGGAATTAAGTGAATAACTTTTCCTTTTTCATCACCTATTTTTGTATCCCTTCCCCCAGTCTTACTTCAGATGAACTGATGCACTTTGGTATAATGAAAATATAAGAGGAGTGTGTGATTAGATAAATGAGATTTTTCACTTCAGTTCATGAGACGTTGTGTCTCGCTGCTCTTTATTGTATATATCTATTTTATACTTAGAATAGCAAAACAGAGTTCCTCCCAAATGAAATGAGAAAATATTTTATCAGATTTCCCTCTACGTGATGGTTTTAAACATGTTTGCAGGCTGTCACAAATAATTATTTTGTTGGATTACATGTGACAAAAACAGTTATCTTATGGCATTTGTGATACATAATATTCATGCTGTGCAGACTGAAAAAAAAAAAAATTACTCTTCCCTTCCAAATGTTAAAAAATAAACTGTTTCTCACCTGTAAGAAGTAATTAGGATTCCCATTAACTGTAGATTTTTTTGTTTCACTATAGCTCTGCATTGGAATGGAGCAAAATCAATTTTGTGATGAAGTTGCATTTAGAGGGAGAAAGAGAACAAAAGGGTAGGATTACTAATATACAGTAAATATATGTGTGTATATTCCTTCTTACCATAAATACTGACATTTTATTTATTTGAATTAATCAATGCATAGGCAGCCTACCAAGAATCATTAAAGCACAACACAATAAAGACAAACCAACAACAGAAGGAAATTTCTTTTTAAATCAAATATCAAATGAAATACTTAGCTAAACAGCACAGAAATAACCATCCTACTCAGAAAGGAATCAATTTCCAGTTAGTCAGAGGAGAACGAAAAAAATAAGAGGGTGACAAAATCAAGAGGACAATGCAGTGAGCAAGCAAAGAGGGGTCCCTTCAAATAAACTGTACTCCCCAAGCCATGGGGATAGATGTAATCAAAGATACACCATTACTTCAATATTTTTGAAGGTACTACACGTGTGAAACCAGGGGAAATAAACTGAATTGGTTGTGTTCATTTTCCTTCTAATTTGAGTGTTTTCTTGAAAGAATTGTTTTCTATTGCTCAATATAAGCAAAGTATGCACTAAATTAAAAATAATCTCAGAACACCCATAAAAATAAAGCACTAAAATCCAAAGGACCATAAGAAAAAAAAGTTTCTCCTAAAACTGTTCCTTCCAAAAAGTATTTATTTACTGGTCAAATACAACTGTGTTAATTTTAAAGATTTCATATAATTTCCTCATTTTTTTGTCCACACAAAACAAACAAATTCATGGGTCATGTAGTGTTGTATAACTAATATACCGTTCATCCCTGTAGCAGCAGAATAGGTCAAACAGAGCGCCCCTGACCATCCATACCCCTTGACTGCCAATTCACTCCCTTGCTCCATTTTGGACCACTCCAACCATCTCCTTCAAAAAGGAATTTGTTCTAGAGGGTCTCAATATTCACAGCAGTGGATATGTAAAGTTAACAAAGCTGGGTGCGTGAGCTTAGTACAAGACGATCCAGCTGATAAGACTGCTGAAGTACGTCCTTACATTTTAGATGTATATTTAAGCGATTTTCTAGAATGGATGCTTTCCTGAATCTGTACCTGAAGGAATCCAATATGGGTGAGATTCATCTTGGCCAGCCTGAGTTGTTTTATATGTTGACATTTACATATAAGTTAGTTGTCTAGATCTTTAGGCAATGGAGACCACCAGACATTTGGGGAGCTAAATTCATCTGACATATTTAGACATCTACTTCAGAAGAGGTGAATCACTCCCCAGAAGCATATTTTGGTTGTTGTTTGTTGCCTGTAAAAGGAGTCTGGGCAATTAGCTCTGATAGAAGCATGCAATGCTAATGACTAAGTGAAAGTATAAATGTTTTCATTACCCTTGACCATCATCATTCCCAAAATACTTTAACAGGAATGAGCTACCTTAGACACGACCTAAATAACATGAATACATTTTGACCATTACGTGTCTACAATCTCTGTATAAACTTGTGCGTATTATCTTTCGGGTATAAACTCGTTACAGGAAATGAAAGCAAGGCAGTTGCTTCTACTCAAAAACTTGCAACTAAAACATAGCTTTACACACTGGTTTTTTTTAAAACATGTCACATTGATCCACCTGTTAAGTGTCAGGACAACAATCTCTCTGACGTTGAATCCAGTGGACGTGGACTCAATACCAGGTGTGCGAGAAGAATGGTGGTAATGAGAGTTAAGGAAAGCTGTTGACAGTGAGATAATCTGCAACAGAACTAAACTTGCACATGGTTTCTGTTGCGGTTGATAACAAACGAGAAGCAGGGAAAGGGTTCTGGAGGCTTCTAGCAAAGAAAGTAGCACACAGATGTGCTGAATCTTTAAGTCCAGTGCAAACGCATTCGGTTCAGGAAAAGTATAAAGAAAAAAAAAAGAGAGAGAGAAAAGACCTGAATATCTGGGTCAGCAGGTTTCTATTTTCTTGAGACTGGAAAACAACAGTAGTGCCTAATTTCCCCTTCTAGCTCCATTTCTCCTTACAGTATTCAGATGGTCAATGCAGCTAATCATATAAGTGTGCACACAAATAACAAGTATATATTGAAACCACATCTCTCTTTATTCTACCCTGAATTTGCTTTTCTTCCTTTCACTTACAAATAGAATAAAGACAGGATATTACACCAGACTGGACAGTACTGTGACAGCACGTAACCTAATACTTCCCAAATTCTACTGCCTGGCTGCTTTTATACCATTTATAGTTTCATTTTCTCTGTGATGATGAACTACAGAATTTGGTTTTGAGTCTCAAAACTAAGAGCTTCATTAATGTAGGCTGTGATTCTTCTCACATCTTATAAATTAAGTAATTTACTCTTAATTTCACTGCTGTTTTTCATTAATTCTGAGTAGTACTTGGCAGGGTGAGTTCTGCAAAGATTCTGAGTTAGTGGAGGGGATAGTGATGGCTTTTCAGCAAATGTTCCTCTTTTCTCCAAACTAGTGACTTTAGAGGTATCTAGAAGTGGTGACTGGCTGGCAGAAGCATTTGTGTCCTGGAAACCTCTTTTTATTAAAAATGCCATGTCAAACTACAATTGTCTATACCTGCTCCCTTTATAAAAAAATATAAAGTATTTTTTTGTCATAAAACCTGTCTGGAATTTTTCATTCTTTTGGAAGTGTCTCTGGAGTATCAAGAGCTCTGACTAGGCTATAGCGACTAATGCCTGAAAGTGCTATTAAGCAAATTAGCAGAAGAAAAATAAATTTTATGTGGTCCCCAAAATGGACTCTTCGTAGATCTCACTTACTATTTTTTACATTTAACAGCAAATGGCAAATAGTGTCTTTTTTTTTTAAGATGCTTAAATAGTATAACAGATAATTTGTATATATCAAATACGTACATAAATATATAGTATTTAAATGTTCCAGAATGGTCCTGATTAACTTCTGACTTGAGTACATATATTCCATCTACCAAAAACTCTCCTGCAATCTCAGCTCCGTGTTCTGATTGACCTATTAACATTTTTGTTTATTGTTTCAAAATTGTTACATCCTGGTTTCTGCTGCATTCTGCTACAGGGCTGATGACCATGGAGGTTGGTACTGAGACTCCATCTCTTCTGTAATTTAGGAATCATTCCTCCTTTTTGTGTCACTAATGAAGCAAATTGGCACTGTAACATTTTGATGCCAGTATTCTCTATGATGCTCAACTTCTCCCTTGACTACATTAGTTTTGAACAGTTTACAAGCAAAGTCAGCCATGGAAACTAAAGACTCAGAAAGTAATTTTTCTTAAGGTTCCACTGCTAAGTGTACTAAGTCTAAGTCACTTTTTTTTTTTAACTGGGATGAGTTTTTAGAATTCAGCTTTGTGTCTATCAGCACTTCAGATGTTAATAAGAGGGATGAGTTCCCAGGAGAATCTGACTTGTTAGACCTGTTCAGATTATCCTTTATTCATTTGGACTCTGCTGCATATGATGCCAGTGTGACTCCCAGCACACTAGTCTAGTGATTAAAGCACTTAACCAGATTATACAATAATGCTGGTCTTAAAGTACCCACCCAGGGGTGAAGCAGCCAGGTTCTAGGTGCACCTCAGCCTGCAGTATCACCCTGAGATGATCCTCCACTCTAGGTCTATATTCAGTGTGCGTGTTCACACCTTTCCTTCTGAAGTTGATCTGAAGGACACAATTAGGGCATGCATACCTATAAATTCCTACCCTCAGACTGAGAGGGCTGTGGAATACCTGGTCATCTTCTTCAAATACAGTTGGCAGCCAGTCACAAGTGGTATCCCCCAGGGCTCAGTGTTGGGGCCAGTTCTGTTTAATATCTTTATCAATGATCTGGACGAAGGGATCAAGTGCACCCTCAGTAAGTTTGCAGATTACACCAAATTGGGCAGGAGTGTTGATCTGCTTGAGGGTAGGAAGGCTCTACAGAGGGACCTGGACAGGCTGGATCAATGGGCTGGGGCCAATTGTATGAGGTTCAACAAGGCTAAGTGCAAGGTCCTGCACTTGGGTCACAACAACCCCATGCAATGTTACAAGCCTGGGGAAGAGTGGCTGGAAAGCTGCCCAGCAGAGAAGGACCTGGGGGTGTTGGTTGACAGCCGCCTGAATATGAGCCAGCAGTGTGCCCAGGTGGCCAAGAAGGCGAATAGCATCCTGGCTTGTATCAGAAATAGTGTGGCCAGTAGGATTAGGGAAGTGATTGTGCCCCTTTACTCGGCACTGGTGAGGCCGCATTTCGAATCCTGTGTTCAGTTTTGGGCCCCTCACTACAAGAGAGACATTGAGGTGCTGGAGCGTGTCCAGAGAAGGACAACGAAGCTGGTGAAGGGTCTAGAGCAGAAGTCTAATGAGGAGCGGCTGAGGGAACTGGGGTTGTTTAGCCTGGAGAAAAGGAGGCTCAGGGGAGACCTTATCACTCTCTACAACTACGTGAAAGGAGGTTGTAGCGAGGTGGGTGTCGATCTCTTCTCCCAAGTAACAAGCCACAGGACAAGAGGAAAGGGCCTCAAGTTGCACCAGGGAAGGTTTAGATTGGATATTAGGAAAAATTTCTTCACCAAAAAAGTTGTCAAGCATTGGAAGAGGCTGCCCAGGAAAGTGGTTGAATCGCCATCCCTGGAGGTATTGAAAAGACGTGTAGATGTGGTGCTCAGGGACATGGTTTAGTGGTGGACTTGGCAGTGTTAGGTTTACAGTTGGACTCAATGATCTTAAAGGTCTTTAATGATTCATAATTCTATCTATGATTCTATGATTAAGAGCTCTAAACACCCAGTTTTGTCTCTAATTGAAGTTCTGATATAGAAGTACTTAAGAGAAAGCAGTGCAAATATATATTTTCCCCTTGTTGCCCCTTTCCTACTGGTTGCTATTGATGTCACAGAAATCAGCATGCAGTCTCCCATGAATCCCTAAATAGGTGACTAATTATCTTTCTTTGGCCACTCTCCATGCCAGAGCAGGACACCTTATGTAGCCTGCTGACAAGTGTCTTTATTGACTGTCTGTCCTAGTGACACTGCAGAAGGATCAGCAGCTTTTCTTTTGGTACTCCTATCTCTTATGGTGTCACACCTTTCAGATCTGGAAAGAATATCTCAGATAGGCTGACTGCCAGACACTGAAACAGAAATATAGGAACAGAAGTGGTATCTCTAGTGTTTTAAAGCTCTTGATGGACTTTTCTTCCATACATTGTTTTGGCAGCACACATACAGGAACAGTCTGGCATTCATAAATTACTTTAGAGTCACTCCTTTAAAATGAACAGCAGCATGTCATGGGGTGGGGACCAGGTTTGGCATTGCCAGGTGGGAGACCTGTCTCTGATTGCTTGATTAGAGGAGGAAGGCTTAGGGAGGAAAGAGGAATGAGGACTATAGTAACATAGCTACTAGCAAAATTCTTTGATGAGCTCCTCCATGTGTTCCAAGAATCTTCTTAATTTTAATTAAAATGTGACCTAGCAGCAACCCTCAGTACTTCCCAGTTCAGAGGTTAATTAGAACATGAATCTTGGATGCCAGGGCAGGAATGGGACAACAGCCAAAATAGTGCCAGCTGCCCCCTCAGAGTGAGCCGCCTACTTTAGCGCTTCTGACCCACGCCAAGGAACCAGCTGGCTTGCTGGTTTCTCATTCTTCACTTCTTCTCTCTTTTCTTAATATGGCTAAATTTGGAATTCTTTAAAATGTCTTCTTTACTTTTATTTTTCAGAAAGACAGGTAGTGCATAAAGCTGCTGGCATGTTGGAGCTAAAAAGGTTATTAGCAGCAGAGAAGTACGGAGGATTTAGGGAGAATTTCTGTATCTCTTGCCCCATCCTATCCATGTCTCATCCTTAATATTGCTCTCTTTCAGCCTGGAAGAGCACACACTAGCTTACTGTAGCCTAATAGTTTTCCTTTCTAGTCCCCTTTCTTTCTCCTTTGTGCTTTCAGTAGATTGAAGGATCAAGGCCTAGATATTTCTTTTAGGTTGTTGAACTTTACTGAATAAGAACAAAAATGAACAAAGCCAACATGTTTTTCATAAGTGATAGCCAACAGAAAACTTCCTCTGGCTGAAAAGTTCAAAGACTGTTTTCAGAGGCAGAGAATCCTAGCTTTCCTATCATGGCTTTCTGGATAAATCTTTTGTACTACTGGCATGGAAAAAGTAGCTGTGAGTGAGTCTGCAGCCAAATCCCTCATTTAAGGATGATTTTGATGGTCATTCTGTGCAAGTGAGCCTGGAATGGCTGTGGTTGGATAGAAGGAAAAGAGTAAAGGAAGGAAGAAGAGAAAGAAGAAGGGAAAGAGGGAAGGAATCAAAGAGAAAAGGAAACAGTAAAGGACTAACCGTAGGAAGGAAGATGAGAGACGGAGAAAGAGAAAGAAAGGAGAAAATACAAAAATGAAAAAGGGGGTATTTCATGTGTTCTTTGATTTATCTTCATGCAAAAATAAATCTAGTCCCTTCTTTTTCCTGAATCACTTCTTACAGCTTCTTTCTGAGGCAAGAAAAAACAGTTATTCATCTTTCCAGGTAAAAATTTACCTCTAGTTCATATTGTGACATTGAAAATATTTGTCTGGTTGGTCTTTTTAAATTCTTATTCAATGTGTTCTATAAGCAAGTCAACATTTATTTTGTTTTTCTTTCTCTCACTGCCTAATGCCAGAGGTTTTCAACATCCAACAGGTCTTTTCTTGAGCAGATACAGGTAATTCAGGCCCTGAGTCAGCAAGTTCATAGACTTAATTCATATGCTCATATTCACCCCTTGCAGCAAAACCCTGAAACTCCCTAGGTCATCCACAGCTGAATCAGAGCCACACATCTCCATAAGGCATACCAGAAGTTCAAATTTTTCACATCAATGTACATAATTTTGTATTTGTCAGCATAGAAACATACATGTTAAAAAAAGAAGAAAAAAAAAAAAAAAGAAAGAAAGAAATCCCCCAGCTTTGTCTATCAAGAATGCAAATGATCCTGGAGAGATTTATTTAACAGAATATATACTCTAATATTTCTCCTTTTGAAACTGCATGAGAAAAGTGGGGTATGAAAAACATCCCTGCTGGTATAGTTCTGCCCTTTCTTAAATCCATGGTAAAATCTACCCTGACTTCAATAGGAGTTATGGAAGCAATGCAAAATATCTTTGAGAATTTCACCTGAAAGGACAGATCTGCAAGGGATTTTAGTTAAATGTCACAGCACCTATCCAAAAGATATACTTTTGTAGTAGAATCTGCAGGCCTGAGTTAGATGTCTCTTTCCTTAAAAATCATACAGGAAAGACAGAATCCACAAAGGTGTGCTGAGCAAGGAAGCACTTCAGGAAATGTTGAGATTAAGCATATGCCTTAAACCTTCTCCTTACTCTGCAACTTATTTTTGGATTAGAGGAGATGCCTTCTTCCACTTGCAATTCATGGTTCTAAAGCCCTGAGTTACAATGTTTTACTCCCTAATGAAAAGGATTTCCTTTTCTAGCTTTTGGATAATAAGGGACCAGAGAAATGCACATCTAGTTTTCTTTGCCACGTGGAACTACGATCTCCCACATCCCAGAGGAGTGCTCATTCTCCACAGCCATAGCTTTCCTGGATAATTAAGTAATCACTGCAACAGACAGAAAGTGAGAAGTACTTGATAGTCAACCCCCCTCCCCCCAAGAAAGAAGAAGCTGGGTTCCAGTTCGTGAACCAGTGTATGTATTAAATACTAAGTAATCATTACAGCAGTGACTGGAATCCAGATCTCCCTTTTTCCCAGGTGACTGCCTTAAGTACCAGACTCTTTCTGTCTTCTGAGAAGCTTGTTCTTTCAGTAGCTTAATGAATATTTAATCACTCTCTGTGAAGTGGAACATCACATCTCGCAAGGAGAGGCTGTGAGCAGCCAACCCCAGAAAATCTACTAGCCTGATGCTTAGAACATTTTGGTGAGAGATGCAGTTTCAAATCCCTAACAAAATAAAATGAATTGAATCAGAATTTTCTACCTTAAATGAAAACAAGTTCAGACTTAACTTAAAGCATATGTTCTATTCTACTTTTATGCAACAAACACTGAAGGACTTGGCATCCCCCATTCACCCACAGGGCCACAGAACTCTGCAAGGTATATCAGGAGTTAAACCTATTCATATCATATTGCATACACAATAAATGTGTTGGATAAAATAACTTAACATCCAAAAATTGCATACATGTGCTACACATCTAGTGGATAAGGATTTAGGCAATTATCAGATTGTCCAGAAGCAGATTTTAGACTCTTAGATAATTTTTATAATGAAACACTGGCTGCTTGGGCACAGACTCAAGCAAGTATATCATATCCTAATTCCTTTTCAGGAGTTAGCAAAATTAAGAACATTAATTAGGCAGTCACAGACTGCCTAAATTGGGTGCTTAGGCTTCCTAATTGATTAGTGGAGAGAGCTAGGCACTAAAAAGCAGTCCAGAGAGTTTACCTGCTGGGAGCGGACTCACTTAAGATAGCTGTTATGAAACATTAGCCACAGAATATAGCTATATCACTGCCTCCCTCTGAAGTTTAGGCATTGACATTTGGAGCTTAATCCAGTTGCCTATACACTGGTATCTAAAGCTGTATGAGATATTGCAGGGTAGCCCACAGGCTGCCCTTTAGCTGACACTCGAGAGAAACAAAGGTCTCACTTATATGCTGTGTCATGTCCACCAACTCCACAGACAGATAAACCTGAGGAATTTGAAATAGCACTAGGGGCTTATGCATGGACAGCTGTATCAAACCTTGAGTAAAAGATTCAACACCAGACTGTAGCAACGTAAATTTAGGAGTCTGTATGTATGTGTCTGCCAGTAAACTAGTTCTCTAAGTAGATGGAGATCATGGGTATGGTCTCTACCTGACATGTGGCGTCCCTTTGGATCTGTGTCATATTCAAGAGCCCACATCTTGAATAAACTAGAGTATCTGAGATAGCACTTGGAGCCAAAAAGCGAAGAAGTGAATCTAGCCTTTAGCCAATATAGACAGCAGAGTCCAGAAAACTATTCAGGTGATCAAATACAGCAAGAATCCAGTGTACTTAGCTGAGGATAACCTCCTGAAAGAGCAGGTTTCATGTGAGAGTGATGACTGCAATCAGTTAACAATGGAATAACATCTCACAACAGAATATTTGTAGGACCAGAAGGAAGGCAGACCTGAGGAACTATGACTCAAGCCTGGTGGTTAGGCTTCTCTGCTTGAAGGAAGGAAACTAAGAAAGTTAATTGGCCAATATTTTTAAGAAAAAATGTTTCTATTTTTTTTAGATAATTATAGAGTAAAATTCATAAACAATATCAAAAGAAGAGAACAGACTCTGAAGAATTCCCTAAAAGCAACTCATCTATACTAGCATTTCTTTGCACTCCCAGTGACTAATGAGCGTTACACAGTTGTCCATCTCTAACAGGAGAGAACACAAGGCCTTTAATCCCTGCTGACCCGACAGTGTCATAAAGAGGATATTCCTTGGGATGGAGGAGATGAGGTTCAAGTCATCTCAAGCTGCAACAGGTCCTGAACCCAAGTCTTGAATAAGTATCCTAATGATAAGGCTTTCTTAGAGAAAACAGCAGGATCAACTCCAGCTCTGTTTTAATGAGCATACCTGACATCTGTAAACTAATAAGGTCCCTTGTTTAAATGGTCTGGCATCAATACGCTGTTTTCTTTGGAGCTGGAGATCTATCTCCTAAATCCTGATTTAGTTGCCCAACTTCCCAATGAAATTCAGAGGATGAACAGGAGTTAGGAACTCAAATATTTTGTGGGCCTTCCAGGATGAAGTGGTAGCTGAGCAGAAGATTAGATCATTAAGTTTTGGACTTGGGTTCAGCTCACCTATCTTCAGTGCTACAACGTAGATGACCCTGACTAGGCTGGTCACTCTACATTTCCTTTGTTATTGACAAAGGCAACTTCAAGGGTGCAAGTTATCTCTCCATAAAATCAATGTCTAAAGCAGGTCAGCTAGGGACTCCTTCTCCTAAATATAGTGTCTAGTGCCATTCCAGATACTACAAGATATCATGCCTGACCTCAGCTGTGATTTGGGAAGTCAAGTATATAGGTCCTGTTTTGTATCTGCCAGTCCAACACACAATGAACTCCTAATCCAAGGAACAGAATCACCTATCACTATTCTGTCCAAGACTTCTACATCGCCACTTGTGAAAGACATTTGAAGTTCTGGAATAGCGACATTTTTAGCAGTACCACCTAGCATTACCAAGGAAGGACCATTCCTACAAAAAATAAAGCCATCTTTATTTTATCACAAACCATTTTACAGTTAAACATTTAAAATCGAGTTCTTTAGTCATTTTGAAATATAAGTATCCTAGAAAGCTCTTTTGAAAGGGAAACAAAATCATCCGTATACTCATTAAGTATTAATACTGAAATGTAAACCATATAAACACATAGTTTTACCTTAAGCCAACAATGTTGTACTTTTTTCATCTTTGCGTTAAATATACAGCATTATTATGGATAAACAACTACTATAAATATTTTACCACAAACTGGTTATAAAATAATATCTTTTTTAGTTATATTATTTTCTCATACCTGTAAAAATAGGTAGAAATAAAAATGTATATTATATGTAAAAGTGATACATAAAGGAACTTTAACAATAAATAGTTCAAAGTTAAGGTTTATATGTTATATCTTTCTTGTTTAATATGAATGTTCACTATATGGCCAAAGTAAGACAGAAGATATCCCTTATTACTTGTTTTTAAGAGCATGGTGTTTATAAATACTGTGATGAGTAGGAACACGTTCTTGTTTTGAAACTCTAACTCCTTTTTAAAGTGTTTGTTTCTGAAGATATTGTCATTGGTTTTGTTGTTAAAACTCTTAATGTCCTTTCTATCCATACATACTAAGTACTTTTTACAAATAGCACGATTCAACCAATAGTCATTATAATTCTTGTTTACAACAGCAGTCTGTTGGGGGTTAATAAATGCTCACCTGTAACTTCCACCCTCTCCAATCTGTCTGTTGCTCAAGAGTCTGAAAACGTAGGCTTCCCAGCTTCCAACAGGGCTACTGAACTGGAAATCTTCTCTAACAGAGGAAGCAAATTTTGTCTTTAAATTTTCTGCGCTGAATCTGTTTTGATGTTGTTCCTGTCCCAAATGAACCTGTTCAAGACCCTCTACTGCTTCTGGCTCTTGGAGCCATACAAATGCACATGTATGTATATTTGTGCATGCATAGAGTACGATATGTGTTGTACAATATAGTCCTGACCATTTTTTATGGTCAGATGACTACTGAAATCACACAAATATTTTACAGGAGGGAAAGGATTAATTCTGCCTATCTGTAAGCCTCTAAAAATGAAGAGAAATAGGTACCTCCGAGGAGTTATTCATCCATCCTACATGAGATACTTATTCAGGGGTGGATTGAATTCCCATGAGATGTTTATCTCTTTACATTCACCCCAAAGAGACCTTGAACAACCAGTTCAGGTTCAATGCCTACTTTTTGAATGTCTAAAGCCATCTGAAGGGAATCCCACCCTAATTAACTGTTCTGGCCCAAAGGAAGATATCAGTATAACTGTATCTACACCAAAGGAAATGATTATATCCATGTAGCTAGTGTAGTATAACTTTGGAGAGTAATACTGCCTTTGCACCCACTGCTTGTTGCTTCCTCACTACCTCTCTGTGAGAGCTACCTATCACAGCTACCTGTCTCAGCTACTTTTACTTACCTAAATGCATCCATGCCAGGAAATCACCTTAACTCTCAGGCCCAAAGATACACCACCATCCTGACCAGGACTGGTATCCTCACATTGGCAGTGTGTGCACTATGTAGCACTTGGCCCTTGATCTTACCTAGGCCTTCTGCTGGGTTCACGTGGCCTTAAGTTGAGGTCTGGAGTGAGCAGGGGGAGAGGAAGGGAAGGCAGACTGTGTTTAAAATATCTGAAATAACATGAGGGATGCCCACTGGAGTCATTTTTAAGAGCAGATGTAAGTAACAAAAATTAAAAACCAGCTAAAGATATATTCTCACAAAATACATTTTGCTATTGACTGCAGGGGGAACAGGACACTTCCTCTTTTTATCCACCTTTTCTCTCCACTCCTCTCCTCTTTCTCCTCCTGCTCAAGGCAAAGAAATCAGGCTGGATCTCTGAAAAGGCAATGAAAACTTCTAGCACATCAAGCCCAACCTACCAATCTGCCATTCTTCCTTTTACATGAATAGCTATGAAGTCTTTCCCATGTTCACACATCTGCAGCCAAAACAAATTCCTGAATGAACAGACTCCCTATATTCCCAAGCTCTTTTGAGACATACCTGAAAGTCATGTAGATCTGGGCCACAAAGGATGAGGTGAGGATGTATAGCTCTCCAAGGCAGGTTAACTAGCTGAGGCTTGCTGTCTGTGCTAAAGCTATAGGCACCTCCAGAGAGCTATTCAGCTCAGCTGTCATAGTAAGCTGTCTTCAGATGAAATAAATCTCCATTCAGAAATGCCTACCTCTATATTCATGGACAATAGCAGAAGTCTAACTGTTAGCTTAGACTAGACAGCTTGTCTCTTTTATGGTTAAAGGTAGCTGAGATGAACATACAGCTCATTGACCATTTTCTTTGGTCACAAGGTTCCCTCTGTGGTGGCTGATAAATATAGAGCTGCCACCCAGCATGACAGGTGTGCATATGAAGTCAGTCAACACATGAATGCCATCCTATTCACATTTGGGCCATTAATTACAGCAAGTACCTTGGGGTCTCCCACCTGCAGATGCCTTAGTAGTGGTGGTAATCACATTTATTCTGATAGTAAGAAACACTTACTGAGTCACATACAAAGCACTGTGCAGAGTAATGCCCAACCTAAGGGACACAATGCAGGATAAAGAAGAACAGTAAAAGATAGAGACAAAGGGATATATGGGATGACAGCAAATACAATGTTTCCTCTATAAAGAAGGGAGAGGTGGGATAGGACGAATGAGCTGAGGTAAATGGAGTAAGCTATGCTGAAAGACAAGGTTAGATGAAGGGACTGAAGGTCAGACAGTGTGAGAAGGATGTTTTCTTTATACCATATCTAGACAGCATCCCAGAAACCTTTTTCTTGGGATCAGTGGGCATTCCAAGTCCATATGCTGCTTTTAAACTGAATGTGGAGGAAAACTTCAGCTTGGTGGTGTTCATTACTGCCCATTAGAGATTGTGTGGAGACCACCAAGCTCATTTCAGTTCAGCTTATGGAATGTACTAAAGTTGAGGTCCTCAAGGTGAAAGGCTAGTTTTTTATCCACTACACTAAAGAAGTCATTTCTTTTTTTCTATTAAGCAACTGTGAAAGGAAAGATTGTGCAATGACTAGAAGTACACTGTAAATATCAGGGTTACCAAAAGTCACAGAGAAACCTTTCAAATAATCTGAAGTGGTGATAGAAAGAGTAATACAGTGAGTTTGTATTGGTGCAACAATCATTAACCCTGCACCTTCACTTTCATTTGCATTAAAGAAGCAGCTGACTGTATTTTTGTTCAGTTTCATGCTCACTGTTTTTACCCTACTGAAACTGTTTGACAGGTTGGCAAGTTTGTTGTCTATGAATATACATGTGCATATGTTTGTCCATGTATGTGTTTAAGCATGTATGTCGGGAAACATATTTAATACTTTAAGTTCCTTATGCTACAAAATAGTGCACATATATTATTCAAATATTTTCAATATGCACTATAAAAGACCACTCAGGGTTGCTCAATTATGTGAATCCAGATTCTGCCACTTTAGCAGCTGCTAAGGACTATTACTTTGGGCAGTCCTACTGAAATCTGTAAGACTCTCAGGGAATGAGTTAAACATGCAGAATCTGACCCAAACTGTTATTTCCATAGATCACTGTGAACTACTATTTGTGTTCTCAGGCTTATGCAGAGACTATTGTCACTCTTGACTCTCATATATTCTGTGGCTTGTCCTGTCCTTTATAGAGGAGTCCTTTTAAATCTAGAGATCATTGGAATGCCTCACTCCATTGCCCACATAAACCAGCAACTATTCACATCATTTTTCAGTGACAATGATTTGAAATCCTGTACAGGGCAGGCAATTTTAACTGGAAAACTGGGAAAGGCTATTTAATACTGAAATAAGTAATCAGGAAGCAAGTAACCGTGAATCATTAGGATGGTTAAGAAAAAATAAACAGAAAACAAGTAACTGAAAAAGCAAAGATAAAATTAAGCAGTAATGATGATTTATAGTAAGATACTCTGAGACATGACAGAAGTCTCAGTACACCAAAAGGAAAATCTTGTTTGCTCAAATTATTTGTTTCTTCTGTCTAATGAATGTAATTCTAATATACAAGTGATAACACTGGCATTTCTTTGAAATGTTGATTCAGTTTAATTATGAAAATCACCAAGGTATTTTCTGGCTGCTGCATCACTCCCTGTACTAAGATTAATCACATCAACATCATTCATTTAATCTTCAAAGAGGAAGCAGTTGTCCACAAAAACCTTCAAATAGCTTCATTAGTGCAATTTTTCAGACTCAAACACTTAGTTGGCAGCATATGATTGAGAGTAAGGAAGGTCATTATATTCATCTGTTTCCTAATCCAATTTATTTTTTTAATGTTTCTACATTTTTTGTGGATATGTATAAGATCCGCATTCTTGCCCTTTGTTTTGGACAACCAAACCATACACAGTTCAAATACAGACAGAATAGTTGGCAGCTATCAAGATTTACTCAGTTTGCCATGGGATGAATTTGAACCAGAATATGCTCCTCTCCTGAGCCCGGCACTGATTTAACATACAGATTGTTTTTGTCACCAATCATGAGCACAAAAGACCTTAAGATGTGTTTACTTAAACATGCAAACAGGGTTAAAAAGGTGAGACACAGAGCAGTGTGTCTAATGTTTTCAATGCCAGACTGAGACCTATTAACAATGTTTTAGAGAATAAAAATAAGTCCAGCCTCTCCCCATTATTAATATTTAATTACATGCTAAGAGCATCATCCTCTTCAGTCTCCCATGGATGCTTCCCTTGCTTCATATTACTTAAAAACTTCTGTAGCACAACCCTGTGCATTTTCAAAAAATCATGATACCCAATGTCCAATTAGCTGATATTGTGGCATAGTCTTTGAGCAGTTTAAATTTTTAAAAATATAGCATTGCAACCCAACATATTCACACCGAGTGTGGCAGCTCACTACCAAGATCACAATGACAACCTGGTCAGACACAATTATCCTACCTGCATAGCACTAAAATAGCCACTGATCAAAATGTACTTAGTTCTATTACTGAAAACTAAAGCTGTCAGGTTTAGTTTTGAAGCTTTAAAAAACAAAGACTTTATTAAAGTTTCTGCTAACATATTTGCCTGCAGCTGTCAACGGATTGTGCAAAAATCAGTCAATCAGAAAAGGGGAAGCCTTGAGATGTCAGGCAGCAAATATAATTTTTTTTTTAAATAAACTATTTAAAGGAATTAAAATTTTCCTTCCATTTAATTTTAGGTGAGAAGAAAAATCGATTTTATATTCAACAAAAAAACTTGGGCAAAAATTTACAAAAATGGATCCTGGGGCTCTGGTGAATTGCCACGATTGCAAGCGTGCCAATCATTCAAAGGCTCCCCAAAAGGATGGAAAGATGTGTTTGAACCACGAAGGTGTTTGTTTTATTAACTACTGGATTTAGTTTAGAGAGAGGAGTGCGGGATAGTGCCATAGCTACAAAGCTATATGCTTCAGTTGTCACTGTACCTCACGTAACTATTTTCATTCTTTTCCCTGGCATATAAACAGCGCTCATGCTCCATCCTTGGTTCACAGAGCTGACGAAAATCAATTGCAGTATGAAAGAACAGCATAAAACATAGACTCCATGTGGTTCTCAATCTGACCACTCAAACAGTGTATAGGTGAGGCTTTTATAACCAAGGGTCCCCTGCACAAGCAAGGATTTTCTTTGTGCTTGTACTTAAAAAAAAAAGGAAAATCAATATTCTCAAAAGCAGTTGTATTAGCTAATACCCCACTTGCACCGTTTTGTAGATAACACTTCCCCAACTCTGGTGCAGGATGAAAAATACAGGCTGGTGCAATATTTAGTCATGGCAGAGAAAATTAAGGCATATCACAAGATGAGTTTACATACAGGCTTCAGTCCTTGAGCCTTCAGTCCTTGAGCCGACCTGTGAAATCCAGTGGACTATTTTTCTCCTTGTGAGCTCTTTGGCTACGGAAGTCATGCTGGGGGACTCCTCACTCCTGACAAGAGATTGAACAATAGTCGTGGAAATCATTTCGTTTGGGGCAGAGGTCAGGATGCGATAATGGACCAACATAGCGGGAAAGTCACAGCAGCTGGGATAGTTACCATAGCTGAAGTGACATAGGAGCCACAAGAGTTTGTCTCCACTGGTATTTAGAAGGCATTTGTCACCTGGATATTTTAAGCCATGTTGACATCCCATCCTTTGTTCAAGGTGTTAGACTCCATATATATTTATTGCTATTCCAGTATATCAGAACTTGCCTTGCAGGAGCAGAGGGCTTCTGTGGAGGATTTTTCTTAAGAAAAACGGCAAGTTTGAGGTTGGAGTACCTTCACTTTTTAGAAACTTTCCGTGAATTGCTTTCAGATCTTGTCACTGGATCTTGGCAGTATGAGGCCACATCATTTCAAACTGTGAACAACAGAGGGAATGACCAGGCTTATCCTGCAATTTGTCCCACTTCACTGGAATACTTAGAAATTGTTAATGCAAAGTAAGCTTATTTCTGCTTCTACCTTCCCTCTGCAGGGCATGGGGGGAAAAAAATAACTATTCTACTGTGCACCTTTTAAAGAGGAGTCTTTTAAAAAACAACAGCTGCGTATCCCTGGAATCATTCCATCCACAGAGTCACCTACCCTCATAGTTCAGTACTAAAATGAGAACATTTCTAATAACTTAGACTTAAGGGGCTATACTCCTTGGGTGACATTTAGGCTCTATCCTTTGCTCCTCCTTTTTATTCAGATAGTGTTATCCTCAGGCGTCCCAAAGCTTCTTGGTCTCAATCAGGCCTTAATAGAAGGAAAATTCTTCAAACAGGTCTTGCTGTGACAAATGTGGTATGTGTATATGTATAATGTATATATGTGTATATGTATAAATGTGTATATGCTACCGTTCTTTACCGTTCACATCAAATCTCAGTTTCCCTAATTACACACTACTTCTCTGAAAACTATGAATTATATAATGAGTCTAACCAAGATGTATGCTGCAAGTAACTGCTTCAGTTATTAGGCAAGGTTATGAAAATAAAGCTAATCACAGGGAAAGCATTTTCAATTAATCTGCCTCACACAGTCCATTTACAAGGCATTCATTTATGTTGGTTGCTTTCAATTTTAACAATAAATGAACTTTTGTTATTAAAGTAGGAACAGATCCCTGGGTAAGTGACAATGTGCAGAGTGAGTGAAGAATCAAGTAAGGATGTATTTATATCTGAAAAGTAAGAGAGAAATAATCTGTAACCCATAAGGGTGACAATGAATACAAATGTATTTAGATCGCCACTAAAAACAAATTGGGATTCACCCCTCCAAGGGTCATGCTCTGCCTTTTTTTGTATTAACAATACACAAGTTTTCAATCAAAATCGGTACCAAGTGAAAAACCTTCTTCACAGAGCATGAAGAAGTAGAGATTCACCTTTCTGACCACCTTCTTTCCTGTCTTCTATATATCCTCATAAAATATTTACTCTGCTTCTGAATGACCACTCTGATTATCCTTAGACTCCTTTTCAGATTCCCTGATGATGTCATGGAAATGTTAAACCCATTATGCTAAGCTAGGACCTCCATCTAATGTGACCTCTTGGCACTAGCTTCTAAAGACAGCACGACACTTTTACATAAAAGTTAGTCTTCCTCCGGGTCATCAATAGATGGACTCATAATACACCAGCACTTCAGTCAACACCAGCAAAATTTAAGCAAGGCCACGTAAAGGGTCCAAATCCGTTTTGTGTTTACAATAACGTGGTTGAAACATCTATTAAAAGGTACAATTATTTTCTATTGGAAAATAAGCATTTATACTATTTCATGTGTCCACCCCATAGGTAACACACGACATTCCTTTTCATTAAGCCATTAGGGAAGTGATTCGTGACTAGCACCCTGCTCTAATTATCTTTAATGTAGTGTTTCAAATTGATCATGCATAATGCAATTAGAAATCATAATTAAATTAATTTATATTGATTTAAGCCTTTATAAGTTGTTAATAACTATAGCCCATTACACTAATTCCTAGGAGCCAGCATTAATATTTTCAGTATGCTGAAATATTTCACTCTTTCCCCCCTTCCTTGCGTCGGGCGCTTCATTAAGGAGCTCACGGGGGATGGCTGCCGGGGGACGCTGCCCGGCAAGCGCCCCGGAGCCGGCGGGCTCCGGCTCGCCAGGCGTGGCCCTCCGTGGTCCCGGCGCGAGTGGGTGCTGGGGGAACGAATCGATAGCTGACTTTAATGCGGGAATAATGACCGCTGCCCGGGCTGGCAGCGGCCGCTTGTATTTCCATGGAGACGGAGAGACCCCGGCAGCCGCCCAAGGGGAAAACTCGGGGGGTGGGAGTCCCAAAAAGCGAGGGGGGGTGTTTCCTGAAGGAAACGAGCCCAAAAAAGAAGCAGCTCGCGGCGGAGCTCCCCGCTGGCCGGGGAGGGTGCGGGCCCGGCCCTCCCCCGCCGCAGGGAGGCCGCCACGCCGGCGGCCCCACGGCCGTGGGGCTTCCCCAGGCAGGGGAGCCGTGGCCGGCGTCTTGCGTGGCGCGGCGGGACCCGCGCTGCTCCGCGGGGGCGAGGGGACGCGGCCGTGCGCAGGGCGCGGGTAGCCCCGGCGGGGTGGGGGAGAGCCCCGGCTCCCCGGGGCTTGTGTTGGTGGCCGAAGCCGGCCTCTCGCCCAGCGGCAGGCTCCCAAATCTCTCCTCTCCTGACAGGGACCTTATCCCTTCCCATCCCCCGGCCCCCATCCACACCCCCCCCAAACTAAAAAGCTCTCGTGAAAGTTATTTCCCCCCACGCCAATTAAACTTGTGCAGCGTGGCCCCCTTTTCGAAAGAATTATGCATAAAAACAGAGGCAGTACATCCCCCCGCGCGGGATGTCACGGACTAAACAGCGCTCTCAAACGGGTGTGCTTCCATCCCACCCTTGTCTGACACCTTTTCATCAGAAACGGACGGTCCAGGGTCACAACAAGTTTTCCAGTGAGAAAGATGCCCGGCTATAATAAAATCTTACAGCGGGGGGGTTAACGAATCATTTAAGAAAACAATTTATGCTTAAATAATATTTCTTTTAAAATAAAATCGGGGTTTGCAA
The DNA here is from genome assembly GCF_034638445.1 of Ciconia boyciana. NCBI lineage: Eukaryota > Metazoa > Chordata > Aves > Ciconiiformes > Ciconiidae > Ciconia > Ciconia boyciana. Next base: position 172,532,592 of record NC_132934.1, on the reverse strand, counting down.
TTCAAGATTTGATTTGAGAGGCATGAATTCTATTATACGTACAATTTAATCACGGGGTATTTAAAATAGACATTTCCATCTAAAATCCAATCAGAAATCAACACGGTACCTCGAGGCATTAAGATGATCATCTCCATTTTGCATTTGTAAACTGGTAGAAATAAATGTGGCTTGTGGATACCAAGAGGTCAAGTACGGCTGCTCAAATATTTTTCTTACAAAATGACGGATTTATTAGACAAATAAGTAGCCCGGCTGATGCAAAACCCCCAGTGATTGAATTTTGACGTTGAGTCAACAACAACTCGAACTACATCAGTGCTCCAAGATTTAGTTATGATGGTAGAGATTACTGAACAAATAGGAGGCAGAAATGAATACAGATTTCCTAGGATCTGCCCCTGGCACCCTCTTCTTGACATTCCCCTCCATATGCTATCCCTATTCACAGTGTATTCTAATTAAAGGACTGGGCTATGTCTTCTAATTTTACAAGAACTTTTAAATAATTAGTCTGGTGTGTGTTAAAAGGGAAAGCTTCAGACATAAGGGGATTTCAGTCCCTTTAGGATATCTCCCCGGCTTTGCAGTTATCACAGTCCCTTCCGTGAGGAAGGGTGGAAAACGCCTCTGATTTGATTGCAGAAAGATAGGAACCCTGATCAAACTGCCGTATGCAAACACAGGCGTCCTCGGTTCATTTCCAGCCCATTCAAAGAGAGTGGTTTGGGTTTTTCTCTTTGGGATTTTGGTGCGAGATTTTTTTTTTCCCCCTCCCAGTGGAAGAGATGTTGAGGGTCCAGCATTCCTGGGAAAATCAGTCCACGGATCCCAATCGCCTGTGAAACAAGGTTGGGCTGCAGCCTGCACAGCCTCGACAGCGGCATTTTTTCACGCTGAACCTGCCCCCTCCCTCCGCCTCCCCTCCCTCCCTCCTTCCCCCCTCCCCACCCTACAGGTGTATGTATCGACGAGAGTTCCCGGGTCCCCGCGCCGGTCCCGGCAGGGAGCTAGGCGTGTGCTGGAAAGCCTCCGTGAGCGGTGGGAAAGCGATGTTATTCTTGCTTCATTTCTTCAGCGCTTTGGAGCGTTACTTTTACTTGCTAATCACGAAGGGGCGCTTAAATAATTGAGAGTACGTTTAAGCATAAAGCAGTCAGTTTCTAATCTTTTCAGGGGAAAAGGGACTAATCTGCACCTGCTGTGAGAGCCCTTTTTTTATTTATTCTGTATATTACTTCCACTCCAAGCTGGACCTGATGGCTCCAATTACAGCTGAGCCTTGCGGAATCCATACCCTCCCTTTGGCAGCCCCTTTCTCTGCTCCCCTCTTCTCCGCAGGTATAAACTTTTCCTTGACAGAGAAGAGGGAGCGGGGGGATCTTACCAGACACCATTTAGCTGAGATTATATATATTTTTTTAAGGGAAGCTCTTCAGAATTCCCAAACTCTCCAAATTTGCCTTCTTTCTATTGCCTCCACTGTATCGCATGCATATTTGTAGAGAAGAGAAGCATACACTGGCTGCCATGGTGCTCTGGATTATTTTTTAATAGGGGATAGCTCGAGAGCAGGATTTTAACGTAGATTTTCTCCTATTTAGCATTTGGGAAGAAATTGTTTAATAAGCCTTTCTCCTACTGCCTATTTTCACTGCCGAGTTTTTACATTGTGTAGAGGCTTCTCAGAGTATTGCCAAAGTTAATTCCAGATTTATATTTCTGTAACCTGCTTAGGATGCAAAACGAAAAAAAATCCTGTCAAATTAAAGTGAGTCCTCCTGTCTTGCCTGCTCCCAGCAAATAACTTGCAGCACCTAATAAATCCAGATGGAGTTCCTCATATAGCCCGGTGCAGAAATAATTATTGTCCTGGCTTGTTTCATGTCAGAGGCCTCTTCGGCTCATCTGTCATGAAACCAATTTCACTTTATTTACATCCATTTGCTAGTTTAATTACTGTGCTGATGAATAGCCTGAAGGAATTAAGTTACGAGTCTTTGGAAACCTAAAACGACAGATATATGGGTTACCTTTTAAACAGAGGAAGAAAATGATGGGTGGTGTGTGCACCAAAATTTAAAGGTAATAAGAGCCTTTGCCTAGCTAGGTGGAAATGCAGAATCAGCTGACACTCAGCCCGTGCATTTACCTCTCTCTTGATGTAAAGTATTGCTTAGAAAGGCTTTCATATTTTTTGCAGGTTAAATGCAATCTGTATTAAAGCAAAGGTTCCAGAAGACGGGTACCAGCTTTAGATCTAAGCACAGATGCACTCATTATTTTTCCATCCATTGAAAGGGGAAAAAAAGTCAGAAAATAAGTCTGTCTTAAAGGCTGACTTCAACATAACCTATGCAATGTACCATGCAACACAATCAATAGGGTTATTGTCCTGTGTCTGCAATCGCAGAAATTGTCTCAAGCACTTCTTCCCTCTAACTTGCCTCTCTGTGGTGCACTGTACCAACAGAGGGAATTTCAACTAGCTAGAGGATCTTGTGCTTTTTATGTAAACCTCTGAAAAGCAGAGTTTCTCCCTGTGTTCGTTCCATGTCCCTGGTCTAGCCCACGTCCTTTCCCTTTCTCCGGATGTTTTTCAACCATTTCCAGTACATATGTGCGTGCTGCTTGGCCTGGGGATCAGGGGAGGGGATCTACCCGATCCACCCGCATGCTCCCCACGAGGGGACCCTGCTGCAGGGTCCTGACACACCCAAGTGGTCCTGTCCTCCCCCTCCTCCACCACTCAATAACTTCCCTGAGCCACTGTAGCACTTTATGATAATCTAGAATTTCAAAACTTTATGCAGCATGTGCCTGAGCGAAAGGTCAGTGTCTTTAATGCTCCCCCTCACCCATCATGAAAGAAAAGAAAAAAAAAAAAATCCAGCAGTCTTGGAATTAGGCTGGAAGTGTTATTTACCCGGGCTGTGCCTCTCCGTGTCACCTATGGACTGGCCAGCAAGGTCCAGGAGGAGCCCGTGTGAGCATGTTGATGCTAACTCTAAAGAGAAAGCCCCCCCCAAAACCAAGCAAAGAGCAGAAACCAGACCCAAGAGCCCGTGCATCTTTTCGGGAGCTAAGCCTCGGCGTGAGGAACATCAGGACATCTTTACTTGGGTGGGCCCGCCAGTCCCGTTTTGAGGGCTGCGTGAAAAATCCACATACACAGGGGGTTTTACACCGCTTTCCTACGCAGGCGACTTCTTCCCCTGCTCCCAATACTTTTGTGGATCTCACGGGTTCAGCCACCGTGCGACAAACCTCCCGTGAAGAAATGACGTGCTGCAATAGGTAACAACGCACACGCAAAAGTGGTAAGGGCGGTCAGAGGTCTGGCTGCGCGTAGGGGAGGTGATCCTCGGCTCGCCAGAAAAAGCCTTCCCCTCAGAGGCACCCTCCGCGAGGAGAAGGCTGAAGGGGCGGACGAGAGATCCCCTTTGTCACAGAACTTGAGCAGCACTTTAAAACCAAATCCTTTGCCGGGGGAAACGTGACACATTTCCCCCCTCCTCCCTCAAATCTCGCTGCCGGCTGACCTGAGCCGGTTACACCAGGGTATAAAAGAGCGGATCAAAAGAGAATTACAGCTGTGTGTTCGAGGTACTCCGGGTCTTTATATCTGAGAGAAATGAAAGGAGAAAGTATACAGCAAAATAGGGTGGGGTATTAAAAGCTCCCTTCCCCCCCCGCCTCTCTCCTCTCCCCTCTCTCTCTCCCCCCCTTTGATTAATAGATCCATGTGGCTAACGGCCTGACATATGGTGTGCGAAGCAGCTTGAGATGGTTCCTCAGGCATACCCTACGGCCATTAACATATCACAGGCTTCTGTGCAGCCAGCCTGCCTGCCTGCCTGCCTGCCTGCCTCCGCCCCGCGCCCCGCGCCCGCGCCCGCGCCCGCGCCCGCGCCCCGCGCCCGCCGGAGCTCTCCCTGGTGCTGAAGCTCCGCCGCGTCTCCGCCGTGGTAGAGTTCAAAAAGCAGGCGCGCACACGCACACACCCACGCACACACCCACGCACACCCAGGGGTTTGAGAGTCCTGCGCCGCTTTCAAGCGAAGAGGTGGCAAGCGGCAGCAGCACCACTCCTTAGTCCGCAAAACAGGGACTTCTCTCGCTCTTTTTTTTTTTTTTTGTCCCCCTCGTCTAAGGGAAAAAGGGTGTTGCTAGACCTAAAACCTTTACTACAGAGAACGCAAAAATTGCCTTGCGTGGAAACCGTTCACATTTACAATGCAGTGCCCAGCTTGCAGAGCAGAAAGACAGCTTTCTGCAAATAACCCCCAAGTTAGGAAACTCGTGCCTGTCGCACCTGGCAGTGGGGGAGAGGGGTTACTCCCAGCCGTGTTGTTTGGGGAGAGGGGTTACTCCCAGCCGTGTTGTTTGGAAGAGGGAATTATGGTACAGAATACAGTGGCCGAGCATGCAGCAAAACCTAAGGTTTATTTAATCCATTTCCAGGGTTCTGACAGAAACATAAATCACGCCCTGCACTTTGCCTTTCAGTCTCCCGTAGATAACTGCCCTAGCTCTTTTGAACTTTGTTCTGGCTGTTTTGTTGGGAAATAAATGCTAACGCTAGATTAAACATTGCAGGTAGCTTCATCTTCTGATTTCAGGAAAATAGTGTTAATAAGGAGCTTTGATGTTGTTTTACTTTCAGACTGTATGCCTTAAGGCAGAAAAACGCATAAAGGTAGCTGGGAAAGTAAATTGCCAGAAGCGAAGAGCACCCTCCCTTTCAAAATCCTGTAAGTACTCCTCTCTCCTACATCAAACCGATCCTGTGCAGAGCAGCACTAGTCGCTTTGAGATCTCCTGGCTTTGGCAAACATCTCGCATTTCAACGCACACACGGCGGTGTGTGCGCCTGTGTTTACGTGTGTGCGTTCTGCCGTTATCAGCTGTTAATGAAACTGAGGATTACAGGGGGAAATACGAAAGGCTCATTGCAATAGCTGCTTTTTTCTTTTCTTTTCTTTTTCCCGAATAAGAATATAAAATCCCGTGGGGAAAAGAATCCTAGAGATTTGCAGTGAGGAGTAAAGCCGATGCAACGTGAGTAGAGAACTGCAGACCTCCACCACGCTGAAGCAGCCCAGAACAAAAGTTTCGCATACTGTACATTTGGGGTCTTTCTAGCTATTCTGCCAGTAGCCTCCTTCCATTCTTTCGGGAGCCCAGCACACCAGCAAAGCCGATTCCTCGCACACAATCAATACATTTTGCATAACGCGAGTCCCTCTCGCAGGCTCGCTCTCTCTTGCTCCCTCTCTCTATTTGTGTTTGCCTCGCGTAGGTGGACGGGGGTTCTACACGGGGCTTTTCTTTTAAGAAATTAGCACCGACGACAGGGAGTCTCAAAAGTAAGCCGTGCGCCGTAGCTGGTGCTAGTCACTGCTTCCTCGGGTCAGAAATGTGGCTGGAGCCCACCACAGCAGCCTCTCAAGCATGCGGTTCGGTTTCAGACAGACACAGCTTGCCTCTCTCCAGTCTCTCCCCTTTAACCGCTCCCCCCCCCTTCTATTCCTCTTACAGCAGTGCTTTAATAAAGTCACATAAGTGATTGAAATTAACATAAATCATTATTAGTTATTAGGATTTGCTCTAAATTACTCTGTGAATATAACACCAAACCCCATCTGCCACTCCTGCTCTAGCAGCAATAGATTGCAGATAAAATAAATGTCCTTACCCCATTAGAATGTTCCTGTCTCTGTAGCCAAAAGCCAAACAAAAGCAATAAATACAGAGCTTTTTTCTCTCCACTATTCAGCTGTGACTGTTTTCATCAGCTCTTCCTCTAGAAAAGCTCGATAGCTGCCTGAAAATATTGCATTTTATATCACCAAAGGGCGATTAATATTGCATTAACTGTATTTAACATTTTTTAAGCGCGAGTAATCTGAAATGAGTAAGTTTCTGTTACTAAATACAGGGGATGTCAGAGCTGGTGAAAACAGCTTAAAATATCTGTATAAACAGATTATTTGTTTCATACTTTGTATTTTTATAATGTTATGGTATAGTGTGCTCTGTTTGAAGTAGAAGAAGCCATGCTAATGGTCTGTTTAAAGTATTCTGACACTGTCTGGAGACATCCAAGTCTCTGCCTTCATTAAATGTTTATTGTCAACACTTCAGTGAAAAAAAGTCTTGTGTAAGTGAATTTCCACTGCTGGATGCTGTCAACACTTTGTTTTATTCTGATCCGCGTGTACAAAAGTTTGTATACATTATGCTGAAGTGAAGAGCGGCAGAGATTTAGTGAGCTATAATTAGTCACCAACCAAACTTTTGTTAGTAATTCGGTTTACATAATGACCACAATCAAGGGCTAAGTTATGTATATCGGCGCCTTGTCTTCTTTCCACGCAGCCTGTGAAAAGGTGTGTTCATGTTGACATGCTATCCCCTTCTCAAGGAACATCTTTTTTAAAAATAAACAGCAGAAGCACCAAACCCACAGCTTTTACATATTTTAGCCTTGGCTTACACTTTAAACTTGCTTTCTTTCATCCGGGCGAGGGATGCACATCCTCCTCCCTCCCTCTCCGCACCTCGGCGTTTGCAGTCAGGGCTCCCGCTGCCGAGCCCGGCCTTGGGCCGGTCTGTCCCCGCACCGGGAACGGCTCCGCGCCGCACCGGCCGCAAGCAGGAGGACGCTCGTTGCTCTCACGGCAGGAGGCTTTCTGGAGACTTTTACCACTCGCTTGCGAGAATCAGTGCGAAGTTAGAATTCGCCTTCAACGTACCAGCGCAGTGTGTCTTTTTAATTATTATTTATCTGATTTTGATATAAAGCCTTTTAAATACTTCCGTCCTCAGAGTGATTAACGTCTTACGACATCAGATTTTTTGTAAGTAATTACCCCACCACCACCCCCCGTTTCCCGATATGTATTTTTTTTAAAAGAGGTGTTTAACCACTTTTCTCCCAGAGTTAGAGACGCTTCGGCATGCTTAGGTGGGCAGGCTGAAGGAGTTAAAACGCAGTTCAAAGGAGGACTCCTGCTTTCCCAGAGGGCCTGTGACTCCGCCGAAGTCCAGAGACCAATTTGGGAAGCAGATTTTGCATGCGCAGCTGCCCCTTGACGATCAGCCACGGCAAGCTCCCGGGCAGGGATTGCCTGGTGACATGGCCATAAATCCGCAGCCGTACAGCAGACCGGGCTCCCCGGGCCCCTCTGCCCGCGGAAACACCGCGCAGAGTCCGCCTCGAAGTTGCATCTTAAACCAGCAGGAGGAAAGAGACCCCGCGGAAGGGAGCGGGGGGGGCGGTGAGCATCCCGCGGCCCCTCCGCCCCCCGCGGAGGCAGCCCCGCACCGGCTGCTGCTGCTGTCGGCGGTGCGAAAGCAAAGGCGGAAAGTGCGCGCCTCTGCCCGAGGGGGGCTGCCTGCCCCTGCCTGCTCCTGCCTGCCCCCAGCCGCTGCCTGCCGGCCCGGCGGCGGGGCTGGGGCCCTCCCGTGCAGGCGCCACTTTCTGCTACTGCTGCTTCTTCACAGATTTATACGTGACACCTTATTTTAAATTAACTTTTGAGCCCTGGATTTCATTCATTCATTCATTCATCCATCCGGGCAGCCACCCACCCGCCTACCTGTCTGTCTTGCCAGGATGCAAAGAGACTTGTTTGCAGTTTTACCACCGCCGTCCCATCTCTGGGACCTATATATTCACCTGACCTATATATTCATCCACCGCTTTTCTCCCAAACTGAGCCTGCTTCAGGTGCGAAGGGGTTGCAAAGGAGGAAAAAGAAAATGCTTTCCAAAAGCGGAAGGGGAAGAGGGAAGGAGGGGAAGCGCGCGAGGGGAGTGGGGGTGTTCGTGCAGCACGCCTCCCATCAAGCTGTCTTGACAACAATTACTAAAGTTTTTAATTAGCCTCTTGTTATAATTCATTTTATTAATTTTCTAAATCTCAGGCCATGAATTATTAACGGCGGCTCCGTAATTGTGTTTGCAGCGGCGCACGTGATGGCGGCGGCCCCGCCGCGCCGCGGCTCTCCCCGCGTGGGTCCCCTTCGCGCCCAGGCTGGGGAAGGGGCCCCGGCAGCGGCGGGCTCCGAGATTTTATCAACTCTTAAATAACATAATTACCGATAATCAGACGCTCGTCTGGCAGGTGGAAACATGTTCCCAAGCGGATTGGAATTCTGCTGCTGCTCTTTTAAAAATCAATTAGGCTTTCCTCCGCTTTGGAATCAGCAGGTAAATATAATAAAGCTTTAAAAAAAAAAAATAGCGCCGGCTCGAAAGCGAGATATAAATAACTGGAGGGATTTAAACTCGTTTGGGAAATGCCAGAATAATGCAGGGCAGCAGCGGCGGTATCAAGCTTTACGCGCTCGAGTCCGTCAGAGTTAAAATAATTATCTTTCGACAAATCTATTTCTCTTCGGAGGGAAGGGGGGACAGGGGGAGGCGGGGAGGGAGGCACATAAACCATAAAATCTGTGCTGTAGGACACTTCATTCCCCTTCTGGGGAGCCTTTTTACTTGTTGAACCAGGACCGAATTAGTCTTAATATCACAGGAGAGTAAAAATCAATACGACCGTGGCAGTGGGTGTCTGTTACTCACTTATGATGGCCTAATCTAAGTTGAAAGCAATCGGAGAGCAAGTGTTAAGCAGAAATTCCGGGAGCCAGCCCGTGTCTTGCGGACTCAGGACTGGAAAAATCACACCAGGAAAGCGGCGAGATACCTCAGGTGTGGAGAAAAAGGCCATTCAAGGGACCGCAGGGCCGAAGTGTCCTCGGCGAGGGTGACAGGCGCTGAACCGGCCGAAGCGCAGGAGCCGTCAGAGGTGGCGGCCGCCCGGCAGCGGCCTCGGCCCGTGTCGCAGGGGGGGGAGGGGGGGGGCTACATTTTTTTGGTCACAAACTGCATTTCTGCATGCAGGAGATTGCATGCTGTTGGAGAATAAATGCGAATGCGTTTTGTGCCGCTTCGTCTTTTTTCTTTTACTTTTTCTCTCGGATGCAAAAGTTTTAACAGTCCTTGGGTTAGACCTTACAAACATGGATAAAACACTTTTCTTTCTTTCTTTCCTTCTTTCTTTCTTTCCTTCTTTCTTTCCTTCTTTCTTTCTTTCTTTCCATTCTTTCTTTCCTTCCTTCCTTTCTTTCTGTTCTTTCTTTCTTTTTGTTCTTTCTCTCTTTTTCTTTCTTCCTTTCTCTCTTTTCTTTCTTTCTCTTTCTCCCTTTCTCTCTTTTTCTTTTTCTTTCTTTCTTTCTTTCTTTCTCTCTTCCTCTTTCTTTCTTTCTTTCTTTCGATAAGAAAGATCTTTTAGTGAGGCATTTATTAAAGAGGCCTCAAGAGTATTTCGTGGTTTTACGAACTATTCAGATTCATCCGACGGAAAGCAGGACATTCCGGTTTTGCACAGTTTCCTACCATGAAAAATAGGAAACCCTGCAAAGCTTTTATTTTCACCATCTGTTTTATTAACATATTATTTTTTCTTTGTACTCGATAAGGATTGTACTTATTACAAAACAAACTCTTTAACTTTTCAATACATACATCGGTCATTACTGTATAATACAAATGTGGTACCGCTTGTAACATTTCAGTCGTTTGGGGCAGATGAAAAAAACCCCAACATTTGTAATTATTTTTATTTGTTCATTCCTGACTCTCCAAAAATGATATCCGGTAATACTTTTCTATAAAATAATATTTTTACAAATGCATTTATTAAAAATTCTGATGACATTTCAAGTTAATAACAACAGAAACAAGTCAATTTCCGGTGGACAGGATCTATGGTTTTTTAAAAATACCTTTAGTGCTTATTTTTTAACATCAACAGTTGTTTAAAGTCACAGCTTTTTGAACGTATTATTCTTTTCTGAACATCACGTGTCTTGATTCACAGATTTACCGGCGAAATTAAAAAGATTTGGCTAAAATATGTCTACAGAAGAAATAATCCCAGCTATTAAGTAACTTTTTACATTTGGCATCTGATCTAGTCACAGGTCATCAGAAAATAGAAAGAGGTTCTTTGATCACTTGAAGCAGTAGGTGGCATCCTATACGTTCCTAATGAACAATTGCATTTACAACATAAGGAGAGATCAGTTTAGGATTTTCATATTTATTAACCCAAAATAAAAATAAAGTATCTTGTTACATAATTAAGTGCAATTAGGCCAGTCAGAACAACATATAAACCTGAAACCACCCAAGCTTTTCTTCTTTATACATATTTTTGTAGGTGCATAATCCTTTCCAGCAAACTGAAAAGAAATACTTCAGAAGTCCTTCTTAAAATTTTCCTTTGAATTATATTCTGCAGTTATAGAATAAACTTCAAGAAACACACGCAGCTAATATATAGTTAATTTTATTCAGAGCACCGATTTTCACATAAGAGCTATCTCAAAGTAATGATTTCTGGATTTAGCAGAAAAATACATCTCTCACTATTTTCTTTTTGGTAGAATTAGTCTCATCGTCTAACGGCCATACCTTGAATTTACCAGCCGTGTCTCGGAAATATTTTTTTTCTTTTTTTAAATGCACCCAATAATAATAACTATTCTGTTTTCACGTTTGTTTTATTTGTAAGTATGCTGGGACGCATCTCCCTGTTGTATTTTGGCGTACAGAAATATTTCTGATAGAAGTAAAAGTAATAGGGTAAAGACACAACCAAGGAGAAAGCTCAGCAAACATACATGGACAGGTAGATTATTCAGTGAGACATTTCAGGATCCACACGTGGTTGCAGTTTGTAACCTTTTTTTGTGTGTGTGTGTGCATTAAAGAAAATATTTACAATCGTCTTTCTTCTCTTTCCCCCCCCCCTTTTTCTTTTTCCTCTTTTAAATCTAAATACAAGAACGTGACAAGAATGTTTGTGTTTTCGGTGAAAACAGGCAGTTAAACTGTGAAATTACACCATCCACAACAGATTCTACCAGAAGCTAGTCTATTTAGTGCTCAGTTTCAAAATGCATAGAATGTTTGCGCTGCAAACAATGATACACAAAATAATAATAATATTAATAATAATAGCATTAATAATAATAAAATAAATAGTTAAATAAATAAATAATATCGAGACTTTACCACGGATCTTTCTATGCCTTTCTTTTCTTTTCTTTTCTTTTTTTTTTTTTTTTTTTAGGCTATGCATAATTTCAGTCTATTGTTTGTTTTGATTTAAACGGGAGGGTATTTTCTTTTCCCAAATTCCTTGTTACTTGAAAGCCTTAACAGTCGTTCGGTTACAGCCAGAGCCAGCAATGGCTTCTGCACGTAGCTGGCGTTTTATACCTAACGAGCTCTGATCATTTTATTTTTATTTTTTTTCAATCCGCGAGACATATAATGCACCTCGATTATTATTAGTAGTAGTACCAGCATCGTTATTACGGAATAACATCATCGCTTCCAATCCGGGAGACTGTGATAGTGCAAACTGAACCCCCCCACACACTCCCCCCCAAAAGCCATCCTCTACCTAAGGTTTATTATTTACAATAAACGACTTTTAAGCCCGAATGGGTTTCTTTGCGTGTTTGTTCCCAACGTGCAGACCCCTCAGAAAGAAATGTCATTTCAAACCCTGCTCTGGTGATTTCTTTTGCCTGCTGGGTGCAATAGCCCCTAGCCCTGGGAGGAAACCAAGGCAGGACCTTTTTCCCACCACAGCCCGTCGCTAACCTGAATCCAGCAGATTTGGCAGGGATGCCGGGGGGCATGGGGTGGGGACCGGGAGAGAGGGAGGGGAGAGGACATAGTTAACCACGAGCCGTAATGAATCCGAACATATTCTTTCGGAGAGCATCCCTGCTCAGGCAGGTTTGGCATCTATCTCCAGACACATCTCTGCAGAGGCAGGGACCTGTCCTTAGACATAGATGGGAACGCAAACCACGCAGGCGAGGGAAGAGAAACAAAGGGGCTGCGGAGTAACTTTTTCTCTTCGTTTTCCTTGAGCTAGCTAGGATTATTGAGGCAACAGCGGAGAGGAAAGGGACCGCTCCCCAGCCTCGGGAGGCCCGGCTGCCCCGCCGGGCTGGGGCCGCCTGCCCCGGCCCCGGCCCCGGCCCTGGCCCCGCTGGCACCGCTCCCCCGGCACAGACAAGACCCATCGCCAAAGCCTCACGAAAAACCGCATTCGAGGGAAAACCAAAACAAAACCAAACCAAACCAAAAGAAAACAAGAAAACCCCAAGCCCCCACAACCAAAGCCAACCAAAGAAAAAGACCCCCCCACACCAAACCACCGCCGTCCTCATTCATTACCAAGCCAGGGAAAAAGAAAGAAAACCAGAAAGTAAGGAAAAGAGACCCGAACCAAACGTAGCATCATCACCGACAGTTTCGCCTTCCGGGTGTGTTGGTCGGTTTTGTTTTCCTTCGGGAAGTTGTGACTTAGGTTGCTCGGTTTGTGGTTGTTGCTGTCACGGTATTTATTGGTGTGTGTCTGTGTGTGTTTACGCTTTAAGTTGCTCTTTCTCCCGCTTTCTGTCGGGGGTGGGGGGAGGGCAGAGGGGGGATGGGGCCGCAGAAGTGACCCCCACGGGTTTCTAGAGCGTTTTTACCCCCTCTCGCCTCCTTCTTCTCGTTGGTGTCCCGGTGTCTTTTTGTTTTAATAATTGATAGCGCACCCCCCCCCCGCAGGCCCCCCCCTCCCCTCTCATCGAGTAGTTCGCGTTTAATTTCTACATCGTCCCTTGGTCCCCAGGAGCCTCCCACGGCGTCTCGGGCGACGGCGGCGCCGGGTGGGCACCCCCCGCGGCCCCGGCCCGGCCCCCCCCGGTGCCCCCGGTGCCGCCGGTGGCAGGGCCGCCCCTCCCGCCCGCCCCTAGTAGGTGGCGGAGAATTTCATCCGTTTCTGCTTCTGTCTCTGGTTGCAAAACCAAACCCGCACCACGTTCTTTTTGAGGTCCAATTTCTCGGCGATGGCGGCGATCTTCTCGGAGGAGGGCCGGGGCTGGACGGCGAAGTAAGCCTCCAGGGAGCGCTTCTCCGGGGCGGCGATGGAAGTCCGCTTGCGCTTCTTCTCGCCCCCGTTGAAGAGCTCGGGCTTGTTCATTTTTTCCCGCTGGGCGCCCTCGGCCTCCTCCAGCCAGGCCTGCAGGATGGGCTTGAGGGCGATCATGTTGTTGTGGGAGAGGGTGAGGGACTCGAAGCGGCAGATGGTGCTCTGGCTGAGGGAGCCCACCCCCGGGATCTTCAGGTTGGCCAGCGCCGAGCCCACGTCGGCCTGGGTCACCCCCAGCTTGATGCGGCGCTGCTTGAAGCGCTCGGCGAAGGCCTCCAGCTCCCGCGGGTCCGTGTCCGAGTCGCAGATGGAGGCCAGGCCGGCCGCCCCCACCACCGCCGCCGCCGAGGCCACCTGCCCCGCGGCGCCGTGGTGCGCGGCCACCAGCCCCGGGTGCGGCAGCCCCGACGGCATGTTCATGGCGGCCGGGTGCGAGAGGTGGCCCAGGCCGTGCATGTGCGAGTGCGGGTGGGCCGAGGTGGAGATGAGGCCGCCGCCGCCCCCGCCGCCGCCGCCGCCGCCCCCGCCGCCGCCGGCCCCGCCGCCGCCGCCGCCCGCCCCGTCGTGGCCGCCGCCGCCGCCGCCTCCGCCGCCTCCGCCGGGCATGAGCGCCAGGGAGGGGGAGGTGATGTGGTCGAGGAGGTCGCCGGGCTCCAGCGCCTGGTGGTGGTGGTGGTGGTGGTGGTGGTGGTGCGCCAGGGGCACGGTGGAGGTGGAGGTGCAGGGCACGCTGTTCATGGTGTGGTAGGTGGCGTCCGGCTTGAAGGGGTGGCTCTTGCCCTGCGAGACGGCGATGTCGACGGCGGCCAGAGCCTCGGCCCGCGCCAGCAGGGTCTCATCGAGGCTGGCGAAGATATTGCTCTGCAGCTGCAAGGGACACAAAACAGAGCGGGGTGCGGGGAGAGGAGGGCAGGGGGCGCCGGGGAGGGGGGCAGAGAGGGGCAAAGCGAGGAGAGGGGAAGCGCCGCGTCGCGGGAGGCCGGGGTGTGCGGTGGGGAAGGAGGGGGAAAAGGGGAGGGAGGGCAGCCCGGGAGGGAGAGAGAGGTGGGCAAAGTTGGGGTGACCGTGCGGGGGGAGCCGGCAGCAGTGTGCGCGTGTAAAGGGGCACGGGGGGGGAGAGCCAAGTGGATGGGGGAAGCGGGGTACAGCAGGAGACAGCGCGGGGAAGTGGGGGGAAGTAGGGGATGGGGTAGGATAATAGGGGCGAAAGCGGGGAGGGGGAGCAAACGAGGAAAAGGAGAAACGAGGGGAAGGGTAGAAAGGGCAGGCAGCCGGCGGGGAATCCGAAAAAGAGAGGACGGGGGTGTGAAGGGAACAAATAAATTGGGGGAAAAAAAAAAAGGAAAGGAAGAAGAAGAGAAAGGAGGAGAAGGAGGAGAAGAAGAAATGGATCTGTAACTCTCAGCTGGGGAATTGTGTCAAACACAAGAGCACATAAAGCGCATTCGTTTTCAGAGGCCGAGTCATAAAAATTAATACAGAAAGTGGATGAAGTCGGAGACTCGTGTGAACACCGCTTTCAAAAAAGATCACAGGCGCTCAGATGATTGCAGAGGAAGACATGAAAAAAACATTAAGCGCCGCTTGTCAAAATGTGCCTCGCAGCGGTTTTTTTATTAATGCACATACACATACATGCAGTACACAGAAAAGAGGGAGAGAGAGAGAAAGAAAGAGTGTGTGCGTGTGCGTGAGAGAGAGAGAGAGAAAGAAAGGAAGGAAGGAAGGAAGGAAGGAAGAAAGAAGAGAGCTGCAGCTGCCTGTCCCTTACCGGCGGAGTTGGTAGACATGCTCTTCTTATTGCTTCCGAGCTGGAGTGTAGAGAGGGGTATTTGTGCTCAGGTAGGGTGGGATGCATGGCAAAATGCGGCTGTTTGCTGTTCATGGACATCATCTTGAAGGCTTGGCATGTAAATCCACAAACACTCCTAAAGTCGGGGGAAAAGTGCTCTCCGGGCGCTCTCCTCCCGCCGGGGGAAGCCGCGGACGGCGGCGGGTGGCGGTGGCGGAGCCGGTGGCGGCGGTGCCGCAGCGGACCCTGCCCCCGCCGCCGCCGCTGCCGCGGTGGCCGGGGCTGGGCTGGGTGGGTGAGCGGGCGGCGAGGCTCCCTCCGGCCCCCGCCGTCTCACTCCTCTGCCTGCCGCTGCCCGGCGCCGGGCGCGCTGCGCTGCGCTCTGCCCGCACCTGAGCCCCGCATCCCGTGGCTACCGCCGGGCGGGCTCTCGCGAGAGCGCGGCGGCTCCGGCTTTGACAGGCATCAGCTGTCTCCCCCCCTTCCTCCTCCTCCTCCTCCTCCTCCTCCTCCTCCTCCTCCTCCTTTTCCTCCCACCGCCCCCGGTCCCTGCCTCCCCGCGCCTTGTTGCATCTCCCGCAGCCCTCGCCCGTCTCGCCGGGGCGGCGGCGGCGGGGCCGCTCTTATAGCGAGCGACGCCGAGCACCGGGCGGCTGCGGCACCTGTGGCCGCCACACGTGCGCGCTGCGCGGCCGCCAGCGCGGCCGGGGCGCCCCGACGGGGCGGGGATGGGCGGCGGGGCGCGGAGGCGGCGGGCGCCCCCGGGGCGGAGCCGGCCGGGGTGCGGGCGGGCGCCCCTCGCCTGCCCTCGGAGCGGCGGCAGGGACCGGCCCAGCCCTCGGCACCCAAACGCGAAGGTGCGTTGCCCCTGCCGCAGCCGAGGGGAGAGGCGAGGCCGCGCTGAGGACCCGCACGGCAGAAAGGGGCGTCCTCCGGCCGCGCCCCGCTACTTTCGAGAATTATACACCGGCTCCTTGAGGAGAACCGCTGGCCGACATTGGTTTGAAGCGCTCAGAGGCTATCGATTGCCGTGTAATTTCACCTCCCCCCAGCCCGTGTAGTTCTGTTGCGACTGTTACCGTGTCAGGCACCGCTGGTGACAGCCGCTTCGCCCGCGAGGAGCGTGTGCTTCCTGCACGGGAAGTGCCGCGGAGATGAAACCGTGCGTTTCCTCCCGGCTTCCCGACCAGCCCTCGCTCCTTTTCCGTGGGAAAACCCAAGTTTCACTGGCGTGGTCTGAAGCAGAAAACAATCACGGAGTTTATTTCCTTCGTCCCTCTCTCCCTCCCTCTCTCCCTCCCTCTCTTCCTTTCTCTCTTTCCTTCCTTCCTTCCTTCCTCCCTTCCTTCCTTCCTTACTTCCTTCTTCCCTCCCTCCCTCCTTCCTTCCTTCCTTCTTCCCTCCCTCCCTCCTTCCTTCCTTCCTCCCTCCCTCCCTCCTTCCCTTCCTCTCTTTCCCTCCCTCTCTTCCTTTCTGTCTTTCTTTTTCTTTCTCTTTCTGTCCTTTCTCTTCTTTTCCCTTCTTTCTCTTGCTACCCAGGTGCTTTTTATGCAAGAGACGAGTCGATTCCATCTTATACAGCCTGAAAAAAAAAAGGAAAAGTAGTCTGGAGAAATGATTCTTTCTTTTTCTTTAATTCCTCCTTTCTTTCTGTCTTTCTTTCCCCTCTCTCTCTTTCGACTTTCATCTTTCTGTCTTACTCTTCCTCTTCTTTCTTTGTCTCTCTCTTCTGTGGTTTATTCTTTGAATGCTTTTGCATTTGAATGAAATGGCTAAGAAGTGACACTAGGGTTAATAACGCACGGTTGTTCTTATGAGTGACTCGGGGTTACTGTCCCGTTTTAGAGCAGATTTTTTTTTTCCTTTTAGCTGCTTATGAAGTTGGAGACAGGACTGCGGAAGGAGGGAATCTGCTACTGTGCCTGTGGGATTAGTGCGAATCCCTAGGGAACGGCCCCCGGTGAATCCTGTCCCCTGGGGCACGCTGGAGCCTCCCTCGGTGACCGAGCAGATGCACCGGGTTTGTTTCAGCAGGGCTGCAGGCAGGCAGGCAGCGGGGAGAGGCAGCAGGGTGTTTGGATCAGGGATGTGACAGCCTCGGAGTGCATCGGAATTGCTCTGTTTCTCCTGAACGCCTCTTATTTATGCGCATAAACACAGCCGAAAGGGCACGCAGGCACACACACACACACGTGCACGCACAGCACACACCACAACCCCGGGTAAAGTCCACATTTGTCTTCATAAGCCCTTCCCCAGCTCCCCATCCAGGCCGGGAGGCAGGAGGGAACCACTGCCAATTACTTGTGCGAAAGGGAGCCAGGTCTCCATCCATTACCGCGTCCCCTGGGGTGCCTGAATGCAACTTCATCTCTGAGGGGGGTGAACTTGAGACTGAAAGACACTGGGCTGAAGCGGGGTTGGGCTCTCCTTATTTATCGAAATCCTTGCATCAGAATAGCCAAATCGTACTTTATGGGGATTTCTTTCTTTCCTTGTTTTAAAAAGCCATATGACTTATTCTAGCTGTCCCTAAGCTACCATGCCTCGTGAACAGAAAGCCTCCTGGGGAAGGGAGGGAGAGGAAGAGGGAAGTGGGAGACACCACCACTTTTCGCGAAGTTGCTGAGAAGCGTCCAGCTCCCGCAGAAAGGCCCGAGCAGCCTGCCTTGCCCTACCAGCGGCGGAAAGCCAGCCCGTGGCACACACGGCGGGGCTCCGTGGCCGATCCCGGCGGCAGAGGGAGGCGGAAAGCGGGGCTCGCTTGCTCGCCCGCTGGGGGAAGGCGTGGGGGCGTGGGAGTGCTGCTGCGCCTGGGATGCGTGGGTGCTTGTCCGCGTGTCTCTGCGCGGCCCCGGCTCGCTAGGACGCTGTCAGGCCAAGTTCATCAGGTTTCCCTAGGGGAAACGTTGAGAGCAAGGGAAAACTGTGCCAGCGGCGGCAAAGGCCACCGGGGGGTGGATTTCCAGGCTAAGCCACGACCCGCCTTCCGCCCCGCATGCCACCGGCCTTGCTTTGCCTCTGCGGCCGGGGTCTCTAACCTCTTCGGCGCTGGGCTGGCAGGGGCTGGGCCGCGCCCAAGGGAGCGCAGGCAGCGCGGGCCCCGGCCCTGCCCGCAGCAGCCGCACGGGCAGCGAGGCCGTCCCGGCCCCGCCGCAGCAGCGGGAGCGGGGACGGGCGGCTCGGGCAGGCGCCGGGGGGCCAGACCTTCTCCTTGGCCGGAGGAACACCAGACCCCTCCAGTACTATTAAAACGACCCTTTCTGTTGACGTGCTTATTTTTTCCGCCAGAAAGGCAGAAAATTCAGCCACTGTCCCGCCTCCGCCCCCGGCGCCAGCCGCAGGTCGAGGAGGCGAAGACCGCCAGGTGTTCTAAGGGTCTCCTGTCCCACCTCCCCGGTGTCTTCTGGAGGCAGGGACGGGGGTGGGCGCGTTGTCTCCGCAGCTTGCGGTGTGCATCCTGCTGGATTCTCCTCGGTTTGGCAAACAGGGGGTGAAGGATTCCCGCCCGGCTGGAGAGACACCCCTAGCCAGGTGCTCCTCGCTCCTTCCTTCAAATCGCCCGGGGCGCGATCACGGCGGCAGCCCGAGGGCCGGGGGTGCCGGGGGGGGCGGCAGCCTCCGGACCCTGGGGAGGCGTCGGGCTGCTGGCGGCTCCCGGGCGGCGGCTGCCGGCTCCCGCCTGCTCCCTCCCGCTGCCCCCGGAGGCAGAAGCTGCGGTAGGGAGTCGCAGCCGACTTTCCCCTCTGTCAGATCTTTCAGAGGTGCGAAGAGGAGACAGCAGAGGCCACGGGGAGGCGAGGATTTTTTTCAGGCACCGTTTGGTCTGTCGTTTATCAAGCCCGAGAGGAAAAACTTTCCTTCGCAGTCCTTGGGACGCTTTCTTTTTCTTTTTTTTTCCTGGAAGAGGGGAAGCGCTAACCTTTAAAGCGACGCTTGAAATGACAGCCCCTCCTGATGCTGGCCCGACCGTAACGCCCGCTGCGGTGCTGCAGCCGGTCTCGGCGCCGCAGCCCCCTCTGCTCCCCCTGCCCCACCGAGCGCGGAGGCTGCTGCCCGGGGGGGTCCCCAGGGCTCGCCGGGGATCAGCCCCCCTTGTCACCACCCCCCTTGTCACCCCCCCTTGTCACCCCCCGGCGGCCCCCCCTCTCCCCGCCACACACAGCCGGCTCCTCGGGAAGACGGCTTGAGCCAGGCTCAGCATCGCACGGGCCTGGTAATAGATTTTATCTTAATGTTCGCTGTTATTTCTATTCCTCGTGGGTACGTCCAGCCTCATGAATACTGATGGCAATAAACTCGCAGGCTTTGAGGGGCGAGTTCATTGGAGATCCGACCGTGCTGCAGCCCTACTTTCATGGCCCAAGATGGTCCATAAAGCGAGGGAGGCACGTATATACATATATAACGCATTTACTTGTCTCCCGTAGTTTTCTCCAGCTTCAAATGCAAGAAATAGGCAGATTTCCTTAATTGACTGAACTGTCTATCTCGGGAAAGTAATAAAGTAACCCCTTATTCCCACAGTGAAACGATTTATAAATTAATTACTGTAACCCATTGTATTTGATTTCTCTTTTTAGGATTCCCCAAAGATGAATATACTAAAGCTTGGGATATTAAGTATCAACGTCTGATCATAGTTTGCTATATATCCCGGCTTTAAAAAAAAAAGTTAACGTGGAGCTTATAGAACCGCTCACTCTAAACCTTCTGGATATTTTTATTTCACCAAACGTTAGCTTTACATTTTCTAGTCGCGGTATTTGTCCTATCCTGAGTGTCAGTGAGAGCACTGAGAGAAAACCTACAGTACATGTGTTACTTGGTGAAGTTCACGGAAAGTCAATATCCCATTTAGTGTAAAAGCTGTTTTCCCTTTAGATGATAAAAATCAACCTTCAGAAGAAAAAACAACCCAGCAACCAACCCTTTGGGTGAATGCACAAAAAGTATTTCCATGTCCTAATGAGGACTTTCTTTACATCAGCAAAGACCTGCTAATTACTGATGTACAAGCCGCAATAATTGCTTTTGCAGCCAAAGTGTAGAATGTTGTCATATTAAAAATTGAAGCGCTTGATGGTGATTTAAGTCCCAAGGTAGTTCACAACGTCCCTTTTCGGGAAAGTAAGGAGACCGGAGGAGCCAGGCAGAGGTCCGGTGGAAAATATTGCGGGTCCTGTTGCCAGTAAAGTTTCTCGCTCTTTCTTTTAAGTGATGCGGAGGAATGAAAAAGCACACCGAGAAGCCCCTCCAGCAAAACACCTCCCAGGCCATGCTCGCTTTCCACACCGGGTCCCTGGGCAAACCGGCTGCTGGCTTTCACCCGCGCCCACCATCGCTCCCGCTGCCGGGACGCCCCATTTCGATGGGGTAACCCCCAAAACGCTGCCTTCTTCCCCTCCGAACGACCGGAGAGGGGCTGGGAGGGGGCAGGGGGTGGGTCGTCCGGCGAGTCTCCCCGCGCTCCGGGATGCACTCGGCTGCCAAACCCGGGAGCGGAGCGCTCGGCTCCCCCCGCCCCCCCGCGCGAATCAAAGCACCTTCCGAGGGGCTGGGAAGTAGTTGCCTTGTCATGTAACACATTGCCCTGATTTATTATAAAATTTTAACGAAATCATGCATATTTTAACAGCCTTTAATCACTGCATGAAAATTTAATTCATGAACTGTAGCGCGTTTAAATAAATGAAGTGTTAATTCATTAGGATTAATTAATTTGTTAAAGGATTGTGTGCAAGGTTAAGGTGGAAGAAAAACTCTTTGTTAGTTTCGCGTCTTAATCACCAGGTTTGGTTAACAGTGAAGGGGGGGGGGGAAACCCGCCAGGAGGGTTTGCCTGGGGCGGGGAGCCCGGGGAAGGGCAGCGCCGGCGGCAGGAGCGGGTCTGCGGCCGGCGGGGGAGGGAAGCCTCGGCCACCCCCGGCCTTCCTTTCGTAGCTGGGGCCGGGCGGGCCGGCGGTGGTGCCCGGGCCGGTTGATTAACTTAATCCTAGCCGAGCAGGCGGAGGCGGGTGCCGACGAGCCCCGGGCGGGAGGCGGCGGTGGCCGGCGCATCCCCTCGCCACCCGCCGGGCCGGGGACGAGGACTCCGCGCCGCCGTCCTGCCAGCGGCTGGGAGCCAGCGCCAGCACTTCTCTCCCCAAAATTTGGAGACAGCTCTAAGCCGGCCGGGGAAAAAAACATCACTGACACCGTTTTCAGTGAGGTCCGGATGGCCGCCGAGCCGCAGCCGCCCGGCCCTGCGGCCGGTCCCCGCTGCTCCGGCCGCGACCCCGGCCCTCAGACGTGCTGCAAGGGGAGAGTGACCCGGGAAGGGGACAGCGACCTCTCTCACCCATGCCCGGTCGCCGGGCTTCCCCGGAACATTTCGCCGGCTTGAAACCCGCACCTGATGACCTGGCTTATGAGCATCAGGTGTGCATGGTAGTCGCCCGATGGATTTTGACATTGTCCGTCTGGCTTCTCTGAAAACAGCAGACAGCACCCACACAGCTTGTAAGAGCACTAGAGAGGAGACAATGCTTTCTACCGAGAAAAGCTGAAAAAAAATCAGGAATACTAAACTTAATTTGTTTTTCAGCCTAGTCTCATCCTCCCCTGCTATCTCCCACCACGTTCGCAACTCCCAAAGCACATGCAAGCTTTCCTCTATGCCAGCTGTGCTTCTCCCTCCATCCTTCAGCTAATGAGGATGGCTTTTCCAGTTAGAGCTAAGGGACACTGAGGCAACAGCTCGATGTTGGGCCACGAAGGCAGGACAGACAGGCCACCCCTTTAGGCCAGGCCTGACAAGCTGGTGGCTCGTCACAGCTGTACAGGACTGCTGCGAGGGACCAAGGCGCAGGAAAGGCCAGACCTGCATTAGTAGCCAGAGGGGATTGCTTATCACCTCTGCAGGCAATCCTTGGAACAACGGTGAACCCCCACATCAAGTCACCTCAGAGCTGCTTTTCCTCTCATCCAAACCTGGGCGAGGGGAGAAGGAAAAAGCCTTAGTCTATTCACGTGGGATGGTCCTATGCCAAAAACAGCAAGGAAGGAGTGTCATCTTCACGCTTTGTGACACATTTCCCATAACCACAGTAGAGAGGAGGTGTGTAAAGACTGTTTTTCAAGTCTATGGCTGATGGAAGTCTGAGGCAGGACTTCGATGCTGTGCAAGAATTAGGATCAGACTTAGGAGGTTTAAATTGCCTTTAAACGGCATTATTTGGTGAGGGAAATAGCTGTGAACTGAAGAAGGGGGAAGGAAGGGAGATGCAAGTTAGCACACCTTGTATTGTGTATACAAGCTATGCATTGTCTCTCTTGACCCCTTTTTAAAGATATTTTTAAAAGAGACAATAAAGCACATTCAAAACCAAACACAGCCCAAGTCAGTATCTGGTGCTGGTAGGTAGAGCTGTTCCAGCAGCCATTCACCCGAGGAAGCAATAGCAAGCAGAACTGGGCTCTCACAAGGCCTCCAGGGAATCACGGAGAAGCAGGTCCCTTGCCAGACTGTGTGTAGGTAAAACTGCCTACAACAAAGTGAAAACCCGACCCTAGCGTTCTTGCTCTTAGGTGTAACTCAACAGATTTCACTGGCAGTGAACTGAGGCTGGTAGCAATCTCACTCTTCTGGGTTACCAGTACTCCTGGAGAGCGTTCTCCTGTGTTACAACCTGCAAGTTGCCTCGTATTTAGTACAGTAAGTATTATTAGATGAAGTAAAAATTTTATGAGTTATTAAATATCACTAGACATCATAGATCTCATCTCTACATCACTTTGAAACATCTATTGTCTTAATCAAAATTGCAATAGTTAAGTTTCAGATCTTGTATATTCCAATTCAACATTACTACATAACGAGGTAACTATCATAAAAAATTAACAGCAATGAACTCTCATTTAGGTCCTTTTATTCAGAGAGCATGGTAAGTGCAGCAAGGAATTAAGCAAGCACAGCATTGACAGAATGCATCCTGGAGAACTGAAGCCCCATGTATGGCCAACAAATTTATAACCGAAGAAACCCCATTCATTACATACAGCTTAAATTTTTAAGTTGATATTGCACCAACCACTCTCTCAAACTTTAAGCCAAAAGGAATACAATCTACATTAACCAAATAAAATGCAGAATCTAGAGTGTGGTAGCTGTTTTACAGGCACTTAATTACTAAAAACCAAACACCACACCACCCTCCCCACCCCCCCAAACAATAACCCAAACAAAACAAACCCCAGCCAAACAAGACTAAGATACAAGAATTCAGATCTGTTTCAGCTTTACAACTTGTGAAACATAAAATGCTCCTACTTATAGCACTGGATGCAATCACAATCTGCTCACTGTATCTGCAGTTCAGATCTGAAGGTACGAGAGAGCTTGGAAATCAAGTAATTACAGGTAACTACAATAACTTCCTTGCCACAACGTAGGAAGTCACCAGCCCAGAGCTAGGAGGCTGTAGGCGATGATCTACGTGCTCCCATGACCATTCCAAGTGAAAAGCCAGTACTTGGCCTGAAATGCCTCACTCTCTGTCCCCGCTTGAGAATAAGATACGGAGTTTATGACTTTGATCTTCAGCATTTTTTTTAACCTTAGGCTCGTCTCTTCTATCCATTCAAGTTGCCTGACATGTAAAATCAAAATATCCATATTGAAGAGCAAGCCCATAAGCGGTGTTCCTGTCCAAAGGACTAGGAGGTAGCATGAAAAAAAACCCAACATTTTCCTTTATTCTAGTTTGATTTCAGATATGATACCAGTTGTATTTGTGTTTCCATCACTGAAAATTACTTGTGTATCAGAAGTATGCTGGAGTCTAAAATGAAGGCCATAAATGCACCTCCTCCCAAACCCACAATGAAATAGAACAATGACCTTAACACTTATTTACTGCATATTTGCAATTGCTTTGCAATACAGGCATGTTTTAAGAAGGTATTAGAGATGTATTTGAGAAGCCCTTGCCTCTTCTCCCAAAGGGTTAAATCAAGGCAGCATTTTTTAACTTGCTAGTAAAACTAGTCAAATCAAATACCAGCTCATGGTTTTGCCAGCTCCCTAATTTTTTAAAAATATATTAAAATTGAATGACTAGATTTTTCTGTGAACATTAAAATTCAGGTAGTATACTGAAAGCAGTATATGAAAGCACAACGCCATCCTGCCTGTCACCAGGCAAGGGTCCTTGCATGTATGGCTTGAATGATGATTTTCTGGTAAAGCTGTTTCTCAAAAAAGAAAAGAATGAACACACCAGTTGCACAAATGGATGCACACATTACAATGTGAATGTAGTTCTTGTTCAAACCACTTACAGGACTTAACTTTACAAAAGATGAGCCAGTCTATTGAAATTTTCCAAGTGGCTATCCCTCTTTTCAAAGGGACGAAAGGCAGCATATGGATTTTTCATATCATAGGTATTGATGAAGCAAGGACGTCTGTTTGTAAGAAATGCCATCAGAGGCCTATATAGAACGAAAAATCTGCATCTTACAATTAAATATGCCCTTAAGAAAAACTTAAACACAATAATGCAAAGAAACCAATTTTGCTCTGCTGCTTAATTAGGTCTCCTGCCTGTAGTAGGCCATCACATTATGTTGACCTATGCAATACTTTATGGAAGAGTCACCTCCAGAGAGGCCGAAAGCCATTTCCATCAACTGTATCGATGCTGACACTAGAATGGTAATATGTCTAACAAGGAGGAGGAAGGGAGATTTGATTTTTCTGTGAATAAGCTCATATTTATATTTTACAAAACTTAGATATTTTCCAAATTATGGGGAAAAAAAAGTTTCCCCGTTCTTTTTGCTAATTCAATATTTGAGGCGACATCAAGGATTACAGTGCTTATAACATGTTTTATTCAATTCACATAGAAAAGCATGCAGTATTAATGTAAAATGGTACAGTATTAATGTAAAATGTTCAGTGCACATTAGGTAAACAAGTCATTAGCATACAAACCCATTTTTATGGTCTATACAGGCATACTGAACACATCTAGAATAACAATGCTTTTTGGGAACTAAATTAAAAATTGTGCTTAACTTCAAAAAATACAAGCCATGTTTGCAGTCTTAAAGAAGAGATGTTTTCTAACGGAAGTGCTGTAATCCTGAAAAGAAAGAGGCTGCTACCTTACACCCACTTAAAACAAGAGTTTCAGTACAGTACAGTGCTATGAAACAGTCCAAGCAGCAACATTTCCTCTGGGAGGAAAGTTTTATGGCAAAACTGACATTGTTTTATAGCAGTTTCATGAATCCATAGGATATATAGCCAGTAGCTGCCTTACATGCACAAAATGTAATCTTTAGGAATGGGAAATGTAACCTTTAAAACAAATTCTTACATAAATGGCTGATTTGACAAGACCACTTAAAACTG
This sequence comes from Ciconia boyciana, assembly GCF_034638445.1. Lineage (NCBI taxonomy): Eukaryota > Metazoa > Chordata > Aves > Ciconiiformes > Ciconiidae > Ciconia > Ciconia boyciana. Next base: position 172,507,386 of record NC_132934.1, on the reverse strand, counting down.
TCCTGTTCAAGGGAGTCATTAGCTGTGCTCACAACTGGAAGATCATGTAGCTTGAAAACTTGAAAAAACCTCCCAAACCCCCAAGTAAACAAAATGCCCAGCCAAAGAAAAGAATTTGGAATGGTTCATCCCTAGGAAAGAGCTTGTAATGGGCAAGGGAATGTTCAGTTTTCACATAGTCAAAAAAGACACGATCAGATTGCATGGAAGTCATTAAAAATTAAGTTCACCTGTAAATATTAAACATTTGCAGGTTGACGACTTTGAGTTACGTTCGATTTCCAAGCAGAGTCAGTTTTTGGTGGTTTTCGATGGACTAGCACTGGAAAGGCTGCTTTGGATTTTCCTCTTGGTCGACTGACTGACATTTTTATTTTTCCTTTCAGCTATAAAGGAAGACACCCAAGGAGGATTAAGCTGATTTTGCAGGTCAGATGACATCTTTAAAAAGCAGGAACCGAATTTTTGTTCTTCAAACAACCTTTGTGAGTTGCTGAATAGTAAACTCTGGGAAAAGTCTCTTTGAAATAAACAGTTTGGAGGTTTCATATCACTAGCCACTACGTTTTGGCCTGTAAACAGCGGAAAGTGGTCATTCATATCTAGCTCAGATGGGGAGAGGATGGAAAACGTAGCGGGTTTCCAGCCAGTTCTGTCAACTGCTAGATCGCTTGTCTCTGGACACTTCATACTCTGTTCCTCATTCATCTCTTCCAGTTTCTTCTCAGTTTCATTTAGAAGCTTAGAGCACTCTGTTGACTTTGAAGAATTATCAAGATCGGAGGACTTGAAATTATAGCACGGACTCTTGCTGTTGTCTGATTCGGACATCATTGAGTCCAACTCAGAAATTTTATCGAGGTAGGCAGCATCCATAGATGCCTCACTGGAGGTTCTTGTGCGATTCATTTCGGAACAGCAGAGAGTATGTAACCTTTTAGGTAAGCAAGAACTTGTTTTATCACTGGACTTTGCTGATGTCTCATCTAACTGACCAGCTACTGAATTTTGCTCTGATTCATCAAAATCTAAGTTCTCAGCAAAATTTGTTGGGCAGGTCCCCCAAAAGCCTGATTTTCCTGTAGTAAAACAGTTGAGCTTCTTTTTGCTATTACAGCTGCTTGTGTTGTGCTCTGGAGAATCTTTGCTGCAATCATCTGAAGTGTCACAAAACTGTTCAAATTTCAGTTTTCTCAGGAATGTTGATGGTTTCCTTGCATTTTCTTTTCCATCAGGAGTGTTCAACTGAAGGCGACTGAGAGACAGAAAAGGAGTGCACGGTGGTGGAAGATCATAAAGTTCTTCATCCTTATATGGGGTACATTCCTCAATTTTATTCCACTGCTCTTCTAAGCAGGCATCCATATTTGTAGCATTTTCATCCAGGAGAACCCCCTGACATCCTGGAAATAGTTCTTTCTTTGGGGCACACTGGGTGTTTGAGCCATTTGAACCATCTTGACTAGAAGAGCTTAAACAAGTTCCACCACTTGTCAGCTGTTCAAGACTGTCAGGACTTTGACTGGTAGTCAAAGCTTTTTTCTCCTCAAGCTGGGTTTTCAAACATGTTGTGTCTTCACTGCTCTCAGCTCCTTTAGCATCTGTGGAAAGCACTCTCTCACTAACAGCACTCACTGTCTGGGTTCCTTCACCTGCATTTTTCAGCTGTAAAAGCTGACACTCCATTTCTTCTATGTATTTATCGCTTCTTTCCAGTGCCTTTTTTAGACGGTTCATTTCACGTTCACTTTGTTCTACTTTGGACTGAAGTGCAGCTACTGTAAACCTACCAAATCTGCAAGAAGTAAAAAAGAAAGAAAATATTAAGCTGGAAAAAAAGACGTTCTCATCGTGCTTTGTGAGCTCATTTCAACAAAGAGCAAAGCTATTAAACATTGTGTTAATTTGAAAAGAAAAGTCAGAACTTTGCTAGTTATGAAAAAGAATAAATCATCATATATAATGTACAGGTGGAGGTGAATACCCAAAAAACCAAAATTAAACTATTAGTGGTAGTAAGGCAATAACAAGCAGATTACCCTTTCAGGGGCTGGTTCTATCAATTCAACTCAAATATGCATGAAGAATTATCCCCTAAAACAATGGCAAAGATTTATGATAACATTTGAACAGTGGTCCACATCTTGAAATATTTACATTCAATCATTTTCCTACAGTACAGCAGTGTTTTACAATACATTTTTTACACAATGTCACCTTGTCAAATATAAAATGCCAATATGAAATTCAGAAATTGCAATAGTCCTTTGAGGTGGTTTAAATACTTATATAGACCATTTCAATTATGTTCCCGTTAGATATACAGCTTTTCCTCGGCCATTGCGTGGATGGTACTTCCACTCACTTCAGAGCTACTTGTTTTTTTGAGGTTTACAACCGGAACAATCTAATTTCTTCCTTGACTCCAATACAAAAACACCTGCCACTTATGGTTTGTGAAAGTTGTGTGTTTGTGGGGCTTCCAGCTTGAGCACATTTTCAGCTGCCAAGATATGGACTTGCCTTCCCCCCATCCTCCACCAGCTTTCAAGACTGACCTTCCCCAGAGGGCAGGTGAAGGTTTCAGCTATATGCCCTGACTAATTCTCACTTGTCACTGACAGGTGGGCACCAGGGAATTCCCTGCTCCATCCGAGGCTTTCAATTTACAGAAAGAAAAAACAATTAAAGTTCCGGTATTATTAGGAAGGAGGGAAGGATCTGCAGCCACCCTACAACTCTGACACATAAGGTTTTATATCACAAAGAAATGACAGTTCTGTATGGGGGCTTACACTAACCTCTGCGTTCCATCTTGCAGCTCCATGTTACAGCACAAGTTTATATTCACTCTTCCAGCACAAACACTGCCTCGAATTTCCACCCTGTTTCTTTGTCTGTTTGTCTGTCCCTCCTTCAGCATCTTTCAGAGTCACAGGGAATTCCCGTTCCATTTTCCCCATTCCATCCCCTCACCCCTTTGCAAAATGCTCCCACTGCAACCCTTAGACCAGTGAGGACTGAAGGTGGTGTATCTGTGGTCTGCGACTGTGGTATATTTGTGTATCTGTGACTATGCCGGCAAAATATCCATTAATCTATGCATGCATTTCCAGCAAAGAACTGAACTGTATTTTGTTTCTTCAATTCCTGAGCCCAAAGCACTAGGAAACCGCTCTATGCTGACAACTGCAATATAGTTAAAGTGCGCAGTCGGGGAAAGGAAAAGGGGTATGACAAGCCCCAAACAAGTTGGGCACGAGCGACCAGATCTACTGACAGATTTCACCGTTCAACTGCTGCTGCATATTCAAAGGACTTTGAAGATTTTGGTGTAGATGGTTCAGTGGTGGGGAAGATTCATACAACAATCTAAGCCAGTTCTTTCACAGAACTGCTCCTAAACCACTTTTAAAATCAGATCAGCCTAAGCTCCACACAGTTTTGGTATGTGCCACTCACTGCTTTGTAGACAAGAAATGGTAAGGTAGTAGTTTTATATTTAGAAAAGGAGTGTTCACTTAGTAAGATTTTTTCCCCCTAAAAGAAGCTGGCTGGATTGGAACTCTACTGAGGCAAGGACTCCCCCTCCCTCCGCATTATCTCTACCCAATTATCTTTGTCTTCATAAAAATGAAGACAGACCATTTTTCATTTGCTTACTCTATGGGTAACAAGTTTTCCCAATTGATGACAGCAGTTTCTCCATTTCTGGTTGCATGCAAGAGGGAAACGGGAGAAAAGGTGCACATGACTTCCTCCCTCTCCCCTATGAAAATCACCAACAGTTCAGGAATGTTTCAATTATATTTCCAGATGTTTTCAATTATATTTCCAGATATATTTCCAGATTCAATTATATTTCCAGAGTTACAGTGAAATAAGCATCCTCATATACAACACATTTTGGCTTATTCCCTCCTTCAGTAAAAGGAACTCAGATTTTTGTTTAAAATACTGAAGGAAATACTGTAGCACTGCAGGGCCCAAGCAAGACCCTTCCTGCTTCCTAGAGTGATTCAAAGGTATTTATCTTGCCTTCCTCTAACAGACCTGGTCACACAGCCTCACAGGAGCAAACCTTACACTGCTTAATAAAGGATATAAAAATGATGCAAAAATGCAATTTAGCCTAATAGCCAAGTGAGAGATGGGGAAAAATGCTTATGTAAAATAAGCAAGATTTTCTGGGGTCTGCTGTAACAGACTTTTTGACATAAAAATTAAACACATTTACATTTATATGCATACCTGGCAATTCTTTTTTAATGGAAGAATGGTGTAATATGTTTATTTAATGCAAATAGCGTTAGTGACAGCCTGAGATTTGCTTATGAGGAAGAAGCACTGTATTCTCAAGTGCAACTTTTATAACAAGTGTCCTCAGGTTAAAAAAACCCACAGTATGTTGTTCAAAGCCAAACAGCATCACTAATATGTTAATTGTTGTAGAGGGATGTGCTTGGGAATTTTGGTTTTCAGAAATGGAGCATCTGACACGCTGCCTACAAACAGTTACCTCTGCAGTTAAGCACCAGAACAGTAGTTGCTTTCTCTTCCTGCTTTGAGACTTGCATGCATTTATTTCCCAAATTTTCAAGGACATGGTTTTTTAAGACAGCCATATTACAACGCACATATTTAAAGCAATTACTCCAGACCAGAGCACGACATTGGTGTTTTAGTGACTGATCTGGCAGGTCAGCAGACAGTTTAAGAGACATGCATATTTTGGTTAAATAAGCCAGAACCCTCCCCATCTCCCCAAACCAAACCACTCTCCTAAGAGATCTTCTCTTCTTTTCCCTTCAGATGTACAGTGAGCAGTGCCATAGCCAAAAAGTTATGGTCTGATGATAATCATAATAGACTGCAGTACACTTACATTAAAATAAATTAAAGTTTGGCCTGACACTCTAGATAAATTATTTTTCCTGAAGTATTTGAACCATTTCACGCTTGCTAACAATTTGATACATTCTTCAGTAGAAGTTAAGGTATTCAGTATACATGTGCTAAAGAGCTCTTTTCATATCCTCACACATGGACAAAGCCTTTCCAGTGTTAGGTTCTTTAGTTCAGTTCTTTAGTTGTATCACTTAAACAATGAGTTTGTATCTCACTGCATTTGTTTCAAGTACATCCTCTCTATAGAAAACTGAAAGCCCAGAGAAACTCATGAAGTGAATAGAAAGACATTTCAGGTGGGATTTGGATCCTTCAACACAGACACCTAGTGACATTTTAGATGGTCTAAGGTCTTTTACATGACTGCTGGCCTCCAGCTGTCTCTCTGGAAGGATACGGGTCTCCTATAGGTCCTATATCACAACTGCTAGCCCCAGGCAGGTGTACTGGATATGTTATAGGGTCTGAGGTGACACTGGATGTCTAGATGAGCACTTGAAGCCCACATTTCAGGACCTTTCCTCAGTTGAAGTCCTTCTTCTTGTCTCAGCATTATTCTAACTTGACACCCATCAGAAAGCTGCAGTCAGCTCTCATCTACAGCGAGCAAGAAGAACTAACATTATAGTTATAATGTTTGAGTAACCCTCTTTCACATTATTCCACAACTGCTCCCTCAGTTAGGTTTGAGTATTCCTGAAGATGTCGACTTAGAAACTGTATGGGAAGTTTAATAGTCTCTCACCCAAAAGAGAACAAATTTCTTCAGTTGTTTCTTCTTTTCTTATCTATCAGTTCTGCAAATTCAGCTTTAGGGTTTTATTTTCACACATCAGTGACCACTGACTGTAGCAGGTCTAGTTGAGCCCTTAACTCATATCAACTCAGTTTAAAACCACACAACCTCATACAAACATTTCTCTTTGTGCATAGTAAGCAGCTGCAGCAAATAGTTTTCCTGTATAATCATTTACAGAAGACTGGGGCTGCAAGGATGCAATGGAAGATGACTCTCCAGTTCTAATCACCTGATGGCGCAGACTGGGGACCGCCCTGTGGCTCACATACATGAGCATGATCCATCCTCCAAAGGAAACAAAGGGTGAGAAGTGGGAAATGACAATGTACAGTCAGGGCTTGTCACAGTTTGAGATCAGGGCAATGCCCGAGTGCACAACCAAACCCAGTCCCATCATTTAGATACACATTTTCGCTTGGGTTCTGCAGTTAGATGGGAAGAAAGAGGTAGGAAATCCAAGAACAAAACAGCTGAAAGCCCTACTAGTTTCTACAGCCCTTCTGTGATATCAGGTACCAGATGCAGCTGGATGAGAACGAGTTCCGTGATCCTCTACATCAACTATGTCCTCTACATCCAACTATGTCCTCTACATCCAACTACGAGTCCTCTACATCAACTATGAAAGGTGACCTGCAGCAACATCTTGACCGTATCCCAGGTTACATACAATTGCCTTAAAAGTGTGTCATATTTGCACAGGCATGTTTAAGAACAAAAACCAGTTACTGTCAGATGGGGGCCTCTTCCCAGAAAGCAAGGAAAAGAGCCCAAAAGTCAAAAGATATACCTCAAGCATGTTGCTCTATTTAAGATCTGAAGCCAGAAAAAAAAAGAATCAGTAATGGAATTTGGTTCCACTGAAGAAGTAGTCCTGGGTATAGCCTACTACTGCTTTCCATTCTGCAGACTAGGCTGGCTGACAGAAGAAAGTGTACAATGGCTCCTTCTTGAAGGAAGTAGTAAAAACACTTGCTATAGCTAATTTTCTAAGCTTGTAAAAGAACAAGTTATTTTCAATACAAGCAAATAACTGTGCAGTAAATCCCCTCTGTCACACAGTTCACAGAGCACAAACTAATGTGAAGACACATGGCTTTCCCCATGAAATCTCTCCTGAGCATCAGGGAAATCCACTTTCTTCACATCACATGAGTAAGGCTAAGCTTTACTGTTTGTTGGATGACTGTAGAGCAGCAGGATTTGAAGAGAACAGCAGCCACGGTACATTCTTTGAAAACAGCTTCTTCTTTCACTTAGGGAATTTTGTGAATTCAGACAAACGTGCAAAGCCTCTCCAAGCATTTTAACATCTTTCAGTGAAGCAGCACTGGTCTTCTATGTAGGAAAGCCAGATTATACCCTGAGGTCGGTGAAAAACATAAACCAGAAAGGATTATCTCAGAATTACTACAAAAGAACACCGGAAAACCCACAAAACCAAGCAGTGAGATCTGAATGTCCTTATCCATCTGCTTAAGGTTTAGATCTTCACCCTGGAGTGGGTGCTTCCTCAGGGTTTAATGCTATGATTCAAGAACTCAAAGTTGTTTTGAAGGCTACTAAATAGTATTTTCTCCTCTTTACTTTTAAGGCCACACTGCAGCTGGTCTTTGAAGATGGTCACTCCTCTGAGACAGCAAGCTTGCAGAGAGGTGAGAAAGAAGCCCAGTTTTCTACCAATGAAGACAGCAGCGTTCTTACCGTCTGCAATCTAGATGCAGGTTACTAGAAGCCTATTTGTAGGCTCAGTGAAATGCAGACTGGATTAAATAGTCTGGCATGAGTGGAAATATTTGAGTTAGATACAAATTGAATGTTGTACAGAATGACCTAGAAAGTCAACAGCCTTAGGTTTCAGCATGCAGGTACCTGAAGTCACAAATCTAGACAAGATAAACAGTAAAACTGGAGAAAGGGGAAAAAAAACCCCAAACAATAATAATAAAGCAACTCACAAAACCAGAGAAAAGAGATAATGCAACAATTTTCTGCATGTTACAGACAGTTTTTCAGACTGGGATTTTAACTGGCAGAAGAAATTAAATATTTAGGGAAAAGACTCCTAGGAAGCCTAGAAGTCTCGTTCAAGCTAATTTGAATCTAACCATTCATAAAATACACTATACCCTGGAGTAGATGGACTTGCTAGTTATTTTCCTTCAGGTAAAAAGCAAACATCCCTTTGCCAAAAATGCTTTTAGATCTATTGTGTCTTGCCAATAGACCTCACAGTTTTCTATTTTAAGTAGAGCTGGAAGTAATAGGGCTTTATCATCCTGCAAAACTTAAGTTTTAGAAGTTTTCCTGATCCGCATCAGGCAAATGGAAGGCACTGAAAATTCCTCAGGAGAGAGAGCAAACAAAGAGCAAGCAACAAGCACCAAACACTCAGTCTGATTTGCCTGAGAAATGGCAGACTAACACAGGTCTTTGGTAAAAATCAGAGCAAGAAACTTACCTCTATTTGCTTTTCAGACCTATGTCCCAACTATATGTTGGTATGGTATTCTGGTGAAGGTCTATTCTCAAAAATGTTTCATGAAAAAAAAAAAATCTGATCAATCAACATCATCAATTAAAAAATTGTGTAAAAATCTCTGACATAGCTGCAATGTCAATTTTATTGACATACATGACATTTTTCAGTAGGTTTTAATGGATACGAACAAAGAAAAAACAACTCAAGACTATGATAAAAGGAGAGTTTTTTATTGACCACTGAAGAAGGCTAATTATATTTTTCCTGTGATATCAGAGGTAGAGTCTGTGTTACAAAGGGATCATTCACCTGCCATCAGTGTTTCCTTTGCTATAAAGTAAAGCCTACTAAAATAATTTAGGTTGTGATATTTAGCTCCAGTGTCATTACGCACAAAATGAACTACATTTGGGATAAGGGGACCGAATGCTGACAAATCCTTTCAAAAATAACTTGATGCAAGTTTTGGTTAGTTACCTAGCCAGTTGTTTAAGCATGAATCCATACCTGACAATCTGAAGCTAAGAAATATATGACAAATGAAACAATGGTGGTAACATTAAATTACGAAGATCCAATCCGGTAGCTATTTTAAATTGCACTAGAGAGCCATACAGAAACTTTTCTCAAAATTTACCTTCTGAACAATTCTGAATAAAGTACACTGAAACAACTGTACTGGCAAATCAGTGTACCTGCACAGAAAAGTTTAATTATAGTGACACTGTTGGGCTCTGATGCTTATGCCTTCAATTCTGATTTCATAAGCAAGGTAAGAAAACAGCTATTGCAACTCTTGTTCAGTGTGTGAAGCCTAGTTGAAAGACCTTTTAGATATTATCAAAGTTTGCCATCAGAAGTGGAAGAACATTTCAAAAATGTCTTGATTTTAGGTCTGGTCTAGATATTGACCAGACTAATGACTACAAGGGTGAAACTTAATTTATAAAATCTGCTAACAACACTAAGATGGGAAAGAGTTCCTACCGCCTGAAGGACATGACTGGAATTCAAAATAATTGTTTTTAAGTTTGACATGTGCATCAAAACATCAACCTGAAGAAAGCCAATAAATGGTTGAAGTCCCACACTTTGGAAGGGGACATTAGAAGCACAAATGCAAAATGAGGTAGGAAGGTAACTTTCTAAGTAGCTATTTAGCAGAACTGGTACTAGCCATTTGCGCTAGAAGTGCCAGGTAAGAGGAAGCAACAAAAAGGGTATTGCAAGGTATCAATATATGATGTTGAAGAAAGACCCAAGTCCGTTTTTCTGCTCTACTTAGTGCTACTGAGGCTTCATTGGGAATCTAGTACCCAGTTCTAAGCATTATGGCTTCAGAAAACCACAGACACTGGAAAGCTCTGAGAGTACAGCAAAACTAAGTAAATCAGAAGTTTACTTTTTCTCTTAAGTCTCACTTATATAGAGGAATTGGACAAATTCAGTCTAGAAGACCTGACTAGGACTGAATGGGTATAGGTAGGGAGAATTAAAATTGCTAAATTTAAGGTGCGGAAGGGTATCTTCCAGGACAAATTTTTTCTTGCTTAAACTTAAAATTCTTGTAGTACACCACTGGGCTCAAAGTAAAACCAAAGCTGAAGATAGCAGAAGCAGGGTACAGACATGCAACTGTCTACACTCCTGAAGTGTTTCAACTGTTCCTGGCCCAGTTTAAGCCTGATTCAACTCACGTGCTGAATTTCCATGCACAGTTCTAGAGTTAGCGTGGGACAAAGATAATTCCCAACAGGCAGGTAGGATGTGACAATTTGTTCTGGAGACTAAAAAAAAAAAATTTAATAGCAGAGACATGGACAGGCCAATCTAGCTGGCATCCGGGTTGCAAAACAGAACCTGACACTGTCCAATTTCTAATAACATTTGGCTATATCTGTGCTTCTAAAGAAGAAAGTGACTGGCTATTGTTTTAGGCCACACTGGCAAAAGATAGGAAAATAATCAACTTGCAACAAAGACTAGTTCTTCATGCACACCCCCCTCTGATATCTAATTTTTCTGACCAACAGGATGGTAAAGCATGCACAAGCTAGGAGAAATGAAAATTCTCTCCACTGGGGAGTTTACCTGACATCAGTAAAGTAAAATCAAGCTAGATAATTTGGTCTCTTCTAGCTTTTTTTGTTTTAGGATTTATTTAGCTACATCTATTTACTTTTCAAGTTTGCCATCCTTGCCAACTCACTCTTAAATCTTATGAGAAAAGATATTCCATGCCATTAAAGCCCTCTCCATTGCCAAGACCTTAAACAGGGCTCTATCTCCCTTATTAGGGGACTTCAAGGCAGAATGTACTTTTATGCATTTAACAGCATAGCACAAGGATCACACATCTTCTTTCCTGTGGTCTTGAATGACAAGCAGTCTGGCAAGCAAGCTCTCTATAAGGATGAATTTCATCTTTCAGGAAGTGAGTTGAGAACTAGAACAAAATCCAGAGAGCTCTCTTCACACATTACACAGGTACCCCTCAACCCCCTTCCTCAAAAGCACCGTATAAACCTTTGGCCAATACTGCTCTTAGCTTTTTAAGTTCTAAACCAACGAGAGAAAAAAGGTAGAAAACCAATGAAAGGAAGGAACACAACTTTAAAAATACAAACATGCTGCTTCACAAAGTACTTCCAAGGAGAGGTACCTTAGCACACAGTTGTAATCAGTATCACAAAGTTTCTGCTTTTTGAGGTCTCTGTCATTTATGTTTTAATTGTTTAAGACAGAGTATTAAATACAGGTGTCAGTTCTGGGAATGATGTTCTCATGCTGCAGAAGCTCGATTCTACATATCTTGCCCAGACACAAAGCTATCAGGGACTTTCCTTGAATAGGGAGCCTAAGTCCACAGAACAAATCCTGAAGGCAGCAAAAGGAAGAACAAAACAAAACATATACAAACAACCAGAACCTCTGCACTCAGTAACAGACTTTTTACTTTGACCGTATATCAGATTTAGAAATTTCCCTATAACAACAAATTAACTGTAGAATTCAACTAATAAATCCAGTCCTTCAATATTGGCCAGATAATGCAAGGAACAGCACTTGTAGTCATGTCATATCCTTCACTGTAGACTTGCTGCTATTCTGTAAGTTGCATTTGTCACCCAAGTCTATGAGGATAAAAATTCCGAAGCCTACCTGGAGACACATATGCAACACCATGTACACCACCACAGTTTTAGGTTAAAGTCCTACAACAGTTAAACAGTCTATAAATAAAATATGATAGCTTTTAAAATATTCACATACTTTTGGGGTGATCTACTATCAACTTCAGCTTTTAGTCGCAAATTCTCTCTTAAAAGGCTATTGTTTTCCATGTTCAGTTTCTTATTTGCCTAAGGAAAAGAAAAGGAAAAAAGTAAGTATACAGTAAAACAGAAATGACTTATAATATTTATAGGACAAGCTGTTTCTCCTTTTTAAAGAGACAGAACTAGAAATGTGAAGGCAGGAAACAGCCTTCAGACAGGGACACCACTTAAAAATCACCATGGGAAATGGCTTGCAAAACTGAATAGCGAACAGACATTTTTTATTTATATTCCCAAAATACATCGCAAGTGTCCTATCTAGGGAAATAAAGACAGCTATGTTAGTTAGTACAGAAAGTCATTAAGGAGATGTACTAATGGCAATTCCATGTTTTTTTTTTCCACATGACTAAATACGTTAAGTACATTAACATTACAATGTGCAGGTATCAGCAAAACTAATGTTGAACAGCTTCCTCCATTCCAAATTACGGTAAGATCACTTTGGGTTTTTTGGCTTGTTTTTAAAGCATAGTTATCCTATGGATGTAAATCCATTACGACAAGCTATTTGCAGTCTTTCTTCACTTTCTTCCAGGATGTTGTGATTCAGACTCCTGATTCACAGCCCTTCTTACTCGTTGAATTGAGGTCAATTCCTTCTTCTCAGTTCAGCGGACACCCTTGTTAACAAGATACTTCATATAAAGAGAAGTTTTCCTGCTGCCGTGTTTCAGAACAATGAATGCTGCCATCCTAACAAGTAGAAAATACTCTTTGCACTTCATAGTCTGCTCAATCTCTGTATGCTAAAAACAGCACCACCAGTCCAAGGCTCGTAATTCATAGCCTCAATCAGACAACGCTTCCAATGCATAATAAAAGTATGATCTAGAGTTAGATCTGAAGAAGGAGCTATGCAACTGGGCTCAGGAGTGAAACGTACTTTTTCAAAAGCATCAAACAGTGCAAGAAGAGAGGCAGAAAACTCTAAATGCTTATACAAATATCCCCAGCAACCTCTCCAAGTGAGGCTAAAACAGTGGGGGGTAGGGGAATGGAGCAGAAAAAAAATAAACACCTCCCCCCAACACCACGATATTCCTAGGGGCAGAAAGAGTAAATAGAGACTTCTGGTAAAGAAGAAATGGGAAGGGTGAGCCCAGGGCTTGGGTGCCTGAGTGTCAACTATTTGGTATTTAAAAAATAAAAGCACAAAAATCTACCCTGAAAGCAATGAGTAAGAATCCAAGACACCTCACTTCCAAAGGAGCATCAAACCATTTGACAACATGGCCAAGACCTTTCTCTCTTTCTAGAGACGCAGTTCCCTGAGCCACACAATCAAATAGGAAATTGCATGACTTGCATAGAGTTGGTAGGTAGGGCATTCACCTGGCACGTGGCAAGGCAGGACTGAACCTCTCTGGTGTCCTTCTTCCAGAGAGCGCTCTACCCTCCAAGCCAGTAATCTGCAAGGGATACCCACTCGCAGCACAACATCTAGGTTAATGAGTTCATGGAACCGCATTATTAATGAGTGTACTTTGTCTAGTATTTCTACTACTGGGTTTGTATCACCACTTCCATACTCATTATGACTCCACTCAAAGTCACAATGCTTACTTCGGGAGTCTCTGCTCTAGGACATTAAATGATAAAGGTGTCTGCTATTTCCTGACTCAGTCTGGTTTTAAAAAGAAAGTGATGGCAACCACAGTTTCTGAGGGACCCTGCCTCACTGGGAACTGATGGGTGGTTGAAACTCCTGGGTCAGGTACTTTAGGGGATAAGAAGGTTTCTGGTGTACACGGGAAAGACGTCTTGCTCTTCAGACTGAACAGCTCCTGCTGTTCAGACTGGGGTTGGTCAGTGCATGCTCAGAAGTGAAATAAGGTCTAAAAGAAGAGCCAGGTGATTTTAGGTACTTCTGGAATTAGGCAGCTGTTGAACAGGGAACAGATGGGAAGAGGATCACTGGTGCCTGGATCGCGTTCGGCTGGGATAGAGTTAATTTTCTTCCTAGTAGCTGGTATAGTGCTGTGTTTTGGATTTAGCATGAGAATAATGTGATAACACACTGATGTTTTAGTTGTTGCTAAGCAGTGTTTATACTAAGTCAAGGACTTGTCAGCTTCCCATACTTGGGCCAGCGAGGAGGTGCACAAGAAGCTGGGAGGAGCACAGCCAAGACAGCTGATCCAAACTGGCCAAAGGGCTATTCCATACCATATGATATCATGCTCAGTATATAAACTGGGGGGAGTTGGCTGGGGGGCAGCGATTGCTGCTTGGGGATAGGCTGGGTGTCGGTCGACAGGTGGTGCATCACTTGTTTTTCCTGGGTTTTGTTCCTCTCTCTCTCTCTCATTGTTTTCCTTTTCATTACAATTTATTATTATTATCATTATTATTTTATTTTATTTCAATTATTAAACTGTTCTTATCTCAACCCATGAGTTTTCTTACTTTTGCTCTTCAGATTCTCTCCTCCATCCCACCAAGGGGGCAGTGGAAGGGTGAGAGAGCAGCTGTGTGGTACTTGGTTGCCAACTGGGGTTAAACCATGACACACAGTTTAAGACTTGGTCTTTAAAACCCATCTAAACCTCTATTCGTATTTAACCCTTAACCAACTTCAGAGACTCCATAAACTTAAACCCCTTTTCTTGCTAAGGTTGAAGTGATACTGAAAAAAACTCAAACACACCCCTCCCTCAGTCCCTGCTATATTCTTCTTTTTACTTACTTAGGGAAAAAGTTAAAAACCTTAGTCACCACAAAAAACCAAGAGGCAGTACAGTTTAACTTTATGGGGAAAAAAAACCAAACAAAAAAAATTAGGCAGACAAGAATCCTTGCTGCGAACACCCTTTTGCCAACTACAAGTGACTCTGAAGCTCCTGGGATCCTCTTAGAAGGGCAGATGATGTGTCCCAGCCTGTGAAGTTGAAGTCTGAGTCTAGTCAAGCTATTGAAAAAGCTGGTTTTGGAAAATCAGTTTACTCCTTGTAGTGCTTATCACCCAGTCCAATCAGGGCCACAATTGGCTTTAGACTACACAGAGGCAAATCTAGTAGTGTCCTATTAACAACAACAGAATGGCAGAACAGTATAATGTGGGCCTCTGAGTCTGTAGCACAGGGAAAGTGTAAACACTATTAATGCTTACAAAGGAAAAAAAAAGATGTCCTAAACACATAACACTTTGGTTTTTCAGGAGGCAACCCAGGACTGCTAATAGAAGAAATAAAGACAGCATTTTGAATAAATGCAAGTTCAGTTCTTTCCACCTTGCCTTTCAAATTAATCTTAAAATTTCACTCTTCTTCAATGTTTGACATGATCCTTCTTGTGCTCGCAGGTAGACTTTGCAAGATATTTTTATTTAGATGTATTTTCACATTACTATCTCCTGCACCCCTCCTTCTGCAATATCAGGTTTTCTTTTATATTACATTCAAGATGTATAAAAAAGCTGCAGGTTTCCAGTAAAGGATCTTCTGGTCATAAAATGCTGAAGCTTGTCTATTTTCAGTCAAAGGGTCAAGTTACTCTGTCTCAGCAAATTGCACCAAAAATATCGGCTAGCAGGGAGGACAACAGTGCAAAATCTGCTTCAGCCAACTGTACTGTGTTTGGCCGCTGAACATTGTAAAATAGATATATTATATAGATTATTGCAAGCCTGAAAAATCTGGTCATCAATACTGGTGACAAGTGCTACTATAATCCAATTACCCAGTCATCCAGTGACAGAGGCGTTGAAGAAGAGTCACATACAAGACTCACTAGAACCAGCAATAACATCTGACACTTGCAAAGGCTATAGGGAAATACTATGATACAGCAACAGTCACTGGAATTCAATTTTTTCCTCTTTCTTCTGGATCTATGAAGTACCCAGAAGTCATGCTAGCTCTCACTCCTGTTTAACTAACAGAAAACAGTTACACTACAAGATAGGTGAAGAAATGTATTTATTACCTCCTTTAACTTTTCCACATTATCCATCACTTTTTCATATATATCATTGGCAGCTTTCAGCTTTTTACTCCATTCCTCTGGGGTTTCTGGGCCACTGGTACTTGCTTCATCTGCTGACTGGCTAGTTTCCTCATTTTGGCAAGACAAAGCTGATGCTGTAGGATCCAGAAGAGATTTCAGCTGTGTCTGTAAACTGAGATTTTTACCTCTCAGATCTTCCACTTCTTTTTGCAGGGATTCTATTTCATCCTGAAGGTGTCAGAAATTCACAGGAATTAAAATAATGTGTGAGATTAATTAAATAATACTGGCAGGTTCCCATAGTACTTTAGAAACATGGGTTCTCTGGTAAGCCCAGATGCATGCCTTCACCTACACATATATCTAAGTATGCTTATGTATTGTGCTCTAGGCAGGATTTTAATCAACCCGCACACTCAAGCATAGTGAAGGTTTTAGTGAAGGGAATCCCTTGACTACATAAAGGACCCTGAACAAATTGGTGGGCAGACCAAAAGCTTCAAAGCATGCAGCAACATGAATCTATTATTAGGGCACTCTGTGGGAGGATTTCCTGTATCAAGAGTGGTCTTAAGGTCGTCCTCTGCTGACTCATTTGCTGTTATTTGAGAATGTTTCTCTCATATCATTCTGAAACATCACATGTTTGGATGCTGAAAGTCTCAAGATTCAAAATGGACAGAACACTGCCTGGAAGAGGCTGCTCCAGCTACATGAAAGCAGAAACATCTTAGGAAAGACTGTCAAAATACAAAGAACAAAGCTCTTAGCTCTATCGGTCTGAAGCCACAGAGAAGCAAAAACCTTCAAAAGCCCGTTGTTAAAAGGATAAAAGAAATAATTTATCCTAAAAACATGTCTTCTACACTGTTCACCAACTTAAATACTTGAGCTGCTCAAGGTCAGATTACTAAAGGAGGTCATATATGGCTTTTACATAAATCCAAAGCATATTTGCATGAATAATCAAGCTTCCCCCCCAGCATGAGAACAGCCATTTTAAATTTAGTTTTTTTGAAGAGATTTATGTTATCCTGTGCCTATCTATGTGATTTTGGAGTTGATTGAATAGAAAGGCAGGAAACCACCTTTTCCTGACTCCTCCTTTCACAGAGCTACAGGCAAGCTTGTCATAAAAAACAGCCCTTACTTCCCCAGTGTTAAAGATATATACAGTGTCCGTTTCCTTTCTCTCATTCTCCTCCCTGAGACAGGTTTCCTTGCAGAATATGCAATGTCTTCACACTGCTGCTACTAAGGAAACAACAGCTGAGAAAACAAACTAAGCATATTCTTTATTAACACCTTTTCACCTTGTTCCTAAGAGAATATTTTTCCAGCAGGAGAGTGGAGATAAACTTCCAAGCATTCACTCACTTTCAGAAAACAAAAAAGCAACAATGATAAAAATTAACCAATGCCATAAGGTTACAGCGGGTAATATTCTCTAAGAAAGAATGTAGTCTCCCTGAGCAATAAGGAATTACTTCAGAAAACATTTGCATTTGTATTGAAGACAAAACAAAAAACCCCCAATGCCCAATATGCATAAAGAAAACCCTCCCATACCACCTGGGGGTGGAATCCCCACAAAACTATGGAATTGGCTGTACTTGGCCGCCTGTAGCATAGAAAGAATATCACCATGACTTCAGTGGGATCACTTCAGGTACCAGCAAATGCTCTCGTAACCTTAGCCAGAAGGTGGGATTTTAATGCAGCTGAGTTTCATGTAGATTCAGTATAAACCTTTACTCAAATTAAAAACAATGGGACCCAAAGCAAAAGGACCAGTTGTATGCAGTAATTTAACAGTTGCAGTTCATCTGGAAAGTCACAATACTCCTCATGTCCTTACCTCGTATTCTTTGTGGAGCAATTCAAGCCTTGTTTTACGTAGGTGTTTTCTGACTGTTGGACTAAATATAGTATCACTTTCACTTGTTCCTCCTAAAGCAGCACAGGATGAAAGAAACACTAATATTGTTTCTTTTTCAGTCAATTCAATACTAGCAATCCACCTTACAGCATTTTTCATATTATAAACTACAAATACAGCTAATATTGGACCAATCTACTACCATGGGAGATTGAAAGTCCTTTCATTTTCAGAACAGGTTAAACAGGAGTATCTATTGGTGATGTTTATAAGTCAAAATCCTGCCTCACAGAAGGAAGACAACTTTTGAATTCTTCAACTTTGTATTTCAACTATCTTATTTAAGACCATACTATTAAAACAGAGCTAAGGTGGGGGGAGAGGGAATCAAGCTTTGTACAAGTTAGCATAAGTTTCTAAAATGAGATTGTTCAGATATATTTTTCTCTCGGAATCAAATAGCAGAGCTGACATTTTATGTCAAATAAAGATCACAGTATTTCCTAGCTCTGGGGAAGTTCAGATCCTTATTCAAGTGTTGTAGCTTTGACTTATTTCTGTGCTAAGAGACATTTTCTTAAAAATAAAGCAAAAGGGAGGAAATGGTGAACAAAACAAAACAAACAAAAAAAAGAAAAAAGACCACATAAATCCAGAATCTTGAATGAGTATGTACACTATTTCTCAGCTAAATCCTGTTCTCTTAGGGTCAACAGGTTGCAATGCATAGGTAGAGTACTTCAAGCAAGATGCATTTTTTCCAGTTAAAGGCACCATCCAACCAAGGTTTAAAAAAAAAAATAAATCATTAGAGCCACAGGGTGCGTGCTGCCTTTGAATAATCTAGCCATTAATACACACATCATCTTCAGAATTTTTACCTTGTAGCTATTATGTATGCTTCCAGAAAGAGTTAAAGTCAGATCTAACTTAGATGCTGGTAAAAAAAAAAACACAGAGGAAAAAATATCCAGACATCTTTGGACTCAAAAGAATCTCCTCCAGCAGTAAATACCAGAAAGTTATTTCAAAGCCTAAAGTTGTCCTTACCTATAATTTCCTTGCAAGGATTTTCAGGTGTGATTGGAATCCTGCAAGCTGGACACTGATTATTGTTCTTCAGCCACACTTCAATACAAATGGAACAGAAGACATGGTTGTTGACACATATGACTGGGTGACGGACCTTTTAGTATTAAGGGGGGGGGGGGGGAGAAAACAAACAGAAAGACACTGTGAATACTTTAAACTCTTTCAGGTAACAGAATATGAAAATACACTACTCCATTTCTCAGTGCAAGTCTGGTCTTGCAGGAAAGAGACACTGCTGTTTCACAGGGCTAGCTAAGAGTGACCTCCTGGATCATAGGACCAAACTTCCCTGTTATTGAAGGCACCAAAGCTATAAACATTTTTGCAAAACTAAAGTGCTTGATTCCAAGAGCTCATTAATACACAGCATGGCAGGCATCCTTCCTTCACCCCACAACCTCCAAGAACTGCAGCCAACCACTCCAGTGAAATGCATTTGCCTCCCTAGGTAAAAGGAGACCAAAATACATGCATTAACTGATTTCCAAAAGTGAGGGAATGAGGGACTGCTCCTGGCAACAACCAACACTTTGCCTTGGAAGAGGCATCACTGAAACAGATAGCGTTACAGATTAACTCCAGCCTGCACATAATCAGCTTCATGGAAATCAGCCTTAAAAAGGATAAGGGCTAAAGCCACAGAGCAGAAACATGAACGAGCAATCACTAATTCAAGCCTCCTGCTAGATATGCATTGCTACTAAATAAGTCATTACCCAAGAATGGGACAGCTAAGTGAAGGATTAAATATTCTAATCAGACATGGATCCTTTCAAGAAGCCTTCCCTCCCCTTCCAAAACAGCAGGGTAAACAAACTTTTAGAAAATATTAATGGCAATGCATTATTCTCTCTTGTCATTTAACTATAAACCCTGTTTGAAATTAAGTGTGCATAGAGGGACCAAATATGATATGGAGGAAAAAGACTTTCCCCTATATCTATGCTGTACTGAAGATTCTGTTACAGCTTACTGTAATGCACACTCTCAAATCTCTTAAGACTTAATAGTACTATCTATGTTAGGGGTCTTAGAAATAATTATTTCTTTTTCCTCCAACACTATTTTTGCTCAAGAAATGCATTTTCAGACACATAAGCAGCAGTATCTATTACTTCAGAGTCTACTGTGTTGCACTTTTAAAAACCCAAGTTCAAGAGAATTCTTTCAACTTTAAAGTAAGTCCTCGTCACCCCCAAGATCCTCCTCTTTCATTCTATTAGTAAAGTAGTCAAATAAAAAGGAAAAATGAAACGTTGGCAGGGAGAAGCAAGCAACTGGAAAGGACAGCCAAAAATCACTTTGGAAAACAGATTAGATGTGTCCTGTAGTAATCATACCCACACAATCAGTGTTGTACAACCTAAAAACCAAGTGTTTTACCACTGAAATACACACGGCTCTGAATTAAGGCTCAGATCTGTCAGCTTCTTCTCTAATTTACTATCTATACCTCTGTCACATTATGGGATTCACAGTATCTTTAGAACCTCCACTGTGACAGTCCTGGGAGCCAAAGGATTTATCTATACACAAACAGAAACTCAAGTTTATTGAAGGTGTGAATAGAGAGAGAGAAAGCGATTTCTCCAAGTGTCTGCGCACTTTCAGCTGTAATTAAGGAGGCTTTTTTGTGACTAATGCAAGCATTAGCACACCAATGCTTTGGAAACATTTAAATATTACAATTTCAATTATTTTTTAAAAAAATCTTGTTATTTACTGCTTTTCTTTACCAGAAAAAGAGCTTTCTCCAGCTTTCCCACCAGCAGCTAGAAGAAAAAAAAACAAACAACAACTTCTTCTTTGGCTGTACTTCTTTCTTCCTCAGAAGCAGCCTGAGAACAGTTACATGGATGGTGATGACAGGATACAGAGCAGAGTAACATAAAATAATCCAAACAGGAAAAGACATTTCAGGAGTGCAGGTTTCCCCCCTGGGGAGCAAGAGACCCTCAGTTACCCCAAACCTGACATGGAAGCGCACTTCTTTCAAGTGAATGATTACTCCACATCTCTAGCAAAATAGTAAGTCACATTTATTACTCTCCAGGGTACTGTGCTTCTGATTTACACACCTTTACAAGTTTCATTTCAGGGCTGAGGTTTATACTTCTGTGGCTCACAATCCACACAAAGCAATCCACGCGACAACAGCAGAAGCCGCTATTGAAATGTCACACAATGGCTAGGGGTGCCGCTGCCCTTCACCGAGTCCCTGAGCCACTGGCTGTGACAAGCCCAGGGGGTGGGGGATCGCAACATACTCATTACTATGAAAGTATTTCACTTGAACTACAGCACAGTTTCAGTTCCTTAATCGACCACAATGTCTAGAAAGACTACAGCTTATCTGGGAAGGCTTGATCAGCTAGGTGATTTTGTGCAATTTCCTAATTTTTCCCCACACACAATGCGATTCTTATGTGGATCAAAATCAAGTCCTGTACACATCTACGTCACTTTGAAGGCATTCCTGGACCTTCAAGCAGTATTAACAGAGGAGCAGGCGTGTGGAAAAGCAGGCACACTGATACCAGTGAACAAATCCCCAGAGATCCTAGGGGGGTTTCAACACACACAGAATCACGTGCTCGAGCCCAAGCAAACTGTCAACACCAAAACCAACAGGAGAGACCTTCAGTCATTCTAGGATAAGTAAACCTAACGGCCTGATGCAGATGGCTTCTGATCTGCTCACTAGTTATGAATACAGATATGTTAGAAGATAGCCCAGACTGTGTTAAAAGAACATTCAAGTAACAAACATGAAATTTATCCAAGCAATTAACTCTTACTATAAATGGTTATTTGCACATCTTGCCAATATACTTTATGATACTGTTCACACTAACAAAATGAGCTAACGTCTCCCCCCACCCCCTGCAAGATTTCTGCTTCATTAAAAACAATGAGTGTTCGACATTATTGAATTAGTTTCTCTTCAATATCTCTTTTTATCCCCTTTCCATTATGCATAGTGAATAGTTTCTATTTTGCAGCCAGTCCTTTGTAAATTTTGCAGAGATAGTAAGAGGTACATTTTGATTGTAGGGTGGGCCTCCTACTCAATTTGAAGCCTATGCTACAAACCACAGAAGTATTAGAATATGTCAACCCTCCATGACACTTTCTGCTCTCCCGTACAAGGTATGACAAAACTGGCAAGATTTTCCCCTTAATTTAAACTAAATAACTTTTTCTTCCTTTAACCTTACTCTTGAAAAGAGAAAAGCTTTTTTCTGATGAAGTGTTTCAATGAAGTTCCAAGCTGGAGACAAAGATATGTATTAAAAAAAAAAAAGTACAGCCAGAGCTGTCAACTTTGGCAAAATTTAAATAGCTTCATGCATCTAAAAAGGAAAGCATTCAAATACCCTAATTACAGATGTCACCAGTAGATTCACTTACATAATGTTGATATATTACCTCAGTGCAAGATAACAAGTAAGAAGAGTGTGGAAATATCTTCCAGTACAAACTCAGGAACATCAATTCCTGACCAACTCCAGAAAAGAAGTGGAAGCATGAAACAGTGGCTTGAAATAACGCAGTGGCTTTATAGCAAAATATGAGTGAACACCTAATGAATCTATCAGGTGTTTAGATTAGAAAGTCACTAGGATCAGATTCAAATAGCAAATACGTTGTCGGTTTGATTTAGCTCTCCTCTTTTCCAAGAGTATCCACTCTGCTTTACAGATACAGTAAATTTGTGTTCTCCTCCATTTTCATCCGATAAATAGAAAAGGAGAGGTAACAGGACCACAGCCAGAAGTCTTGCTTGGCTTCCACAGAAAAGCCAAGAAATGAGTAATCATGGTTGCTAAAAGCATCACTCTCAGAGTTGAGAAAAGGGAGATGTCTGACTACTTTCACTACCAGCGCTACACCTACTTTATATATCAAACGTGCCTATCCTTTGGTTATCACTCCAGCAGAAAAGGCCACGTGAGGTAGAAAGAAACTGGACAGCAAATGCCAGAGTACAAACGTAAAAGGTTATTTCTTCCCTTGTAATTACTACTGTGCTTCAAGAGATTTGTTTTGTTTTGGAGAGCAATGAAACAAGAAAAAAAGAGTAGCGAGGAACGAGCAAAGAACTTGAGAAGCAATTAGTGACAGCTATGAAATTTGCTCTGGGGCTTTTAGAGAAGAACAGACTAGCAAGAGCCCTCCACTTCCCGAGGGAGAAGAGAAAGGCAGTGAGAAGGGGTCCGAAAGAGGAAACGGAAACTTTTTCTCCAGACTGCTGCGGTTTTGCTCAATACTTTTTAAATTCACTTGGTTATACATCCCTTCTTTGTTTCGCTGGTCCTCTACGACACAGCACCACGCTCAAACACACACTCAGCTAGTATTTTAAAACATTCTAGCTCCTACAGATATCGGAAGAAGAAAAGCCCTCAAAACCTTCACCCTGGGAGCCATACACCCACATTCCGGCGCGGGGGCGACCGGTGCCGCGGGGACTGGGGCCCCCAGCCCCCTCCAACAGCCCCGGGAGGCTCCCGCCGCCACGGCGCACGGTTCCCACCATCCCAACGGTGGCAACAAACCCCGCCCGCAGCCGGGACCAGACCCCCGGGGGAGGGGATCCCCTCCTCCCCGAGGCGGGCCCCCCCACCACCCCGAGGAGAAGAGACCCCCGCCCCCCCCAACCTTCTTCCCAGCGCGAAGCCGCAGCCTCTTAAAAGCGACAAACCCGTCGGGGTCAGGGCTGCGGGCCACGGCGGGGCCCCCCGAGCAGCCGCCGTCCGGAGCGGAGCGGGCCGAGCCGGACCCCCACCCCCGTACCCACCACCGGGCCGCCCGCAGACGGGGGGGCTGAGGGGGAAGGGCAGCGGCGGCGCCGTTACCTTCCCCAGGCAGATGTGGCAGGTGATGGGCAGCGTGAGGGACAGCGTGACGCTCGGCCCGTGCTGCGCCATCGCGGCGGCCCGGCCCGGCCCGGCCCGGCCAGCACGGAAGTCCCGCAGGCAGGCAGGCAAGCAGGCGGGCGGGCGGGCGGTAACGGCGGCGGCCCCCCGCCAGCCCCGCTACGGCAAGCCGGCGAGGCCAAGCCGCCGCCCGGCGGAGGGAAGGCGGCGCGCGCTTTTGCAGCGCTCCCCTGGAGGGCGGGCGGGAGCCGCGGCCCCTCACGGCGCTGCCCGCCGCCCCCTCACGGCGCTGCCCGCCGCCCCCTCACGGCGCTGCCCGCCGCCGGGCGGCTGCTGCCCCCCGCGTGTCCCCCCGCCGCCGCCCCCACCTCAAAGGCCGGCCTTGGGGCAGGCCGGGGCTCGCCGCGCCCGCCGGGGCAAGGCCAGGCCGGGCCTCGACGGCCCGTGGCCCCGAGGAGGTGGCCTGGGGGGCCTGCGGGCTTTTCGGCCTACGCGCGGCCTTCTTGAGGGGAAACACAGCGCCGTGGGGAGCGCTTGATAAAGGGCCCTTGCAGGAGGAGGCCGATGCGGTTACAAGGACTCTCACCCTATAAACCTATCCCTTGCTCAGGTTTCATTGTGCTGAATTAAATACACCGGCCGTTTTAATTCTGTTAGTTCCCCCAAGCCTTCGTCAGCGCTTTTCCCCATGTCCCTTTTTTCCTCTACTCCAAAATACAATACAGCAAATGGGAACACGTTCCAGGGGAAACTGCCGGGGCACGAGCCGCTCCTCCCCACCACCTCCCGTCTGGCTGCAGCAGCCCCGAGCGGGCAGCGGTCTCACGCCTGGCATTGCCCCTCAGCTCCCACGCTGCCCTCCTGCTGCACAACCCCTCGCTTCTTGGCCCAAAGCATTGCCTGTTGGCTCAGGTGGGATTTTGACAGCCCACGTGGCTGCCGCTTCGAGGGCGACAAGGAAATGAGGACTGCGGTAAGCCCCCAAGCCCTGTGAGTGCCGTGTGTGGTGGCGCTTGCCTAATGATGCCTGGTGGATCCTGTCATGATCCATGGAAACCGAGGGGCCAAATCCACGGATGAATATTTGCATCTGCCGCCCGGCTTGCACCGATGACTCTGCAAATCACAGAGCCTCAGTGTTGCACTTTCCAGGCTGCCAGAGAGCAGCTGGGAAGCGGTGCTGCCGGGCCAGGAGGCTTCTAGAAGTCTGCTTGCTTGACCTCAGTCCCAGGATTCCTGTAGTTTCTTGTAAACCTGCCACAGCATGCTGAAAATTATAGACCTGAGTGATTTAACATTGCGCCACATGATAAATGCTTAGAATGCTGAGCAGCTAATTCAAACAAGCGTAAAGTTGTGGATGCAATGATTAACAAGGAAAGTATCTTAGGCTGACATAGCAGAGTTGCTCAGATGCATTTCAATTCAATATAGGTAAGTCGCTGCAAATAAAGCGAGCAAACTAATCCATGGTGACATTCCAGCGTAGACGAGGCCTAGCAGCTTTGATGGTAATGTATCCTTAGGTGGGAAAGGACAGGTTTGAATAAGGTGTGCTTAATAGAGTATTCACGTGTTAAAGCACAACAGTTTTTAGTGAATTTCAGAAAAACTGATTTAATGTCAAGTAAAAAAAGAACCAATTATCAACGTAATGGACATACTGTTCATTGTCGTAAGCTGGAGTGAGTGGACATCCACTGCAAGGAGATGCTTTCAGTCCTGGCATGATTGACCTGCCATTTAGGTAGGAGGGTGCTCAGAGAATTTTTGCAAGAGAAATGTAAAATTATTGGGTTTTGAGCTTTAAAGAGAACCACTGGAGCCTGAACTCTGTTGAGTGTGTTTATCATGCAGCCAGCGAACTGCACAGGAATGCAGTGAATGCCTGTTATTTATCTTTCTTAGCTTTATTTTTGTATTGATTTTTATTGAAAAAATGTGAATAGACAATACAAAGAGCAGAAAGGGTAAATGCATGAAAGAGAAATCAAAAGCAAGGAAATGCATCTTACAGTTGACATGTGAAACTCTTTTAAATAAATCTGGGATAAAGCAGGAACCTTTTCAAAGGCATTACTTCCATTGCTTCAAAAAAGTGTATGTAACTGGAAAGTGACCTGTTAGACAACAAGCTCTGTTGGGATGAATATATTTTCTCTCAACCAAAAATAGCTTGTAAAGGAGCTTATTTTCCTGAATAAGCTGCTAAAAGGAATATATTCTCTGTGTAAGGAGGTTAAACTTATTTGTTTAGCAGGTTTCTGCTGAAGTTAGATGCCTAGTCAGTGAACGAATACTTCAAAAATTATTTGTGATCTAGTAGCGCCTGAGGTTTAGTTGAACTTTATGGGATGATGTTACCAACTCTTCAGGGGCATGGAAAATACTTAATTCTGTAGTGCTGAGAGAGAGAGAGAGAGAGACCACAGAGAGCAAGGAGAAGGGCTCTGGAGGGGTAACAATTTGCTAAGGGGAACTGAGAAATACAATGTGACTGCAGGAGGTAACAAAGAGTCCAGGCTACCTAACACTGGAGTCCGTGTAGTGTGGAGGAGGGTGCTTTTGCAGTGGGGCTGGAGCCAGAATGGAACAGATAAAAAACTTCCTGGAATGCCTGGCATGCCTCTGTGGAGGCACTGGGGTGTAAGGATCAAACAGGCAGGCAGGAGATGGGTGTCTGGCCACTGCTGTTAGTAAATCTACAGAGAAAGGATGGTTAAAAGGATGGGTTAAAAGCTGAGAACCTAGCCACGAATGATCTCCCAGGATAAGAGCTTTATTTGTGAAATGCTTCAGCCACCTCACAACCTGCTCTTGAAATCTCAGAAACCTTGAGATGATTAATAGTGAAAATATGAAACATTATCTATCACATAAACAAAAAGCTCTGTGATGAGAGCTTGAAAGGAACTGATTTAGGATAAGATAAACTGGTCAGAGTACTAAACTGAGCCAGTTAAGTCTTTTGAACTTGAGACTTATATTTGACTGATAAAGCCAAATCTAGTTACTGTGTTTTAGACTTAAAGTGCATAAATAATCTGTATTTTAGATCTGTGCATGCTTCCCAGCAGCACGTTGTGCAGAGAGAGCAAGGAGCACAGGTGAGGGTGTGAACAGTGAAATTAGTGTCTTTGTGGCTGATTAGCCCAGCTGATAAGCAAAAAGTAACTAATGCAGTTGTTCTAATAATTTGGGTTCATTTGGATGTGTGGCTTTGTACCATGAAAACCTAACTTGAAGATCATCGTTTACACCTGCACAAATAGATATAAAACACTGACTTCTTTTTTTCTTTCTCATTCTGCTGAGGTAGAAATGACTAGAAGCTGCCAAGCCAGGCTGTCCACTCTCAGTATCCACTTCTGCAACAGTGAAGTCTGTTCGAGTTTGTCTTCAAGAGTTTCCTCTTTGAGAAACACAGCTGGATCTTTAGCTTTTCAGAAGGGTTTCCCAGGTGGTTTTACATGATTTAGGGGAATATAGAATTAAATTTGCCTACAACCGAGAGTAAAGAAGTGATTTAAGCATGGGATTCTAGGTGCCTAAATTCAAACCTCTGGTCCTTAACACATGCTACTTTCAGAGAGGGTGAAAATGGGTCCCCCCTGCTCAGGATTTTGCTGTTGAGGAGCCCTGCAGAGTGATGGCCTCGCTTGTGAGGCACCGGCTCGGGGATTCACTGGCTGCCTAATCCCTTCTTCTTGATGCCATTCAGAGGCCTTTCAGGGGAAACACATAACTCTCAGATACCCCGTCTATACTGCCTGAGCACTGTAGGCTGCTCTTGCTACTTGCTCCTTGCTCTTTGGGAGTTCCCGTGTGACTTTCATTTTAAAACGAAGGCAAATTTAATCTCTCTCTTCAAAACAATGTTTTGGGGTTTGGCTGCGGAAAAAATGTTGTACCACCAGAAAGGAAATAAAATGAATGCCAGAGGCCAGAAGTTAAATCTCTGGCCATTGGGTATGTGAGCTGGGGGCAGAGTAAGAGCATAGCTTTGGCCACTTAATAATGTTTGACAGTCTTGTGTAAGCTTGGTGCAGTTAGTCTTCTTCACATGATATAGTAAAAGATGACAGTTTGCTTTTATGGATGCAGTTTTGGTTGTGAGTTTAACTGCTGTAACTTTATCTCCTCTTAAAGTGGAATATACCTGCTCTTAGGTTCTGTGGTCCACAAGGGAATTCAAAGTGACTAGCTCAGACCTAGACATCTTACTTTTAGGTGTCCAAAGTTCAGTGAGAAAAACCCCGTTCTTTATGACCTTTTTCAGATTTTTTTGATCTTGCTCTTCTGATACTTTCAATTTTTCTTGCTGTATGTCAGCAAGGAACCTAACAGGTAAATAGAAATGCTAGGTTATATCTGAAGTTGGTGCAGCTTGTGTGCCTAGGATGTTAGATTATCCCCCTTTTTCTTTTTGATGGTCATGCAAGAGGTTGATTTCTCATCAGACCCTTTTTCAGATGAATATTTTATCTGAATGAACTGAATTATACTAGAATTACATTGGAGAGCAGGAAGAAGCTCCAGAAGTATTATGCTGTGCTCTAACCCACCTGTAATGTTATGTCTCAGCCTAGGGATATATCCATGGGCTTTTCAGGTGACTGTCCCGGGGAAGGCTGGTTGCAATGAGCCACAGCTGTACCAGACAATGTCCTGACCATCAAGAGGTATGGATAAACAGGCCATGCTTTGTGTCCTGTGCTTATTTTATTTGCTAGTATATACAGGGCCTTTGTGAAATAGGCAATATAACAGAAAAGAGGGGTGAATTTTAGCTACTTCTTATGCATAGAAGGTCTCTCTCTGAGCCTTCCATGTGCAGCGATTTAGCTAACTTCAGGAGAATGGTGCTTCTGTCTATCCATGCAGGGAACATCTTCAAGTTTGGGCCATTATTCTGCAAATTTTGGCTGCTGCTGAACCTCCAATGTTCCTCCTTACACCAGAGTTTGGACCATGAAGTATGTTACTGCCAAAATATACACATGGGTACAACAGGCCTTGATTTAAACTGTAATTATGATGGCCTTTCAATACACCTTATGGTGCCTGCAACCAGCTGAGGATCCGTCCCCCAAGATGTAGAAGGGAACAAGGCAAAGTGCTGCAACACACCAGAAAAGTTCGAAAAAGTTACAGAGATCACAGAGATCATGGACTTTCTTTTCCTTTTTCTTTTTTTTTTTTTGGAAGTGAGGGGAACCTGGAATTAACAGTGTAAAATCTTAATGAGTAGATTGTGCTGAGCAGCGCGGTTCACCTCCGTTATTCTCCCAGTCTCAAATGTTTACCAGCCAATCAGAGCGTTCCTTAAAACCAGAGATTTATAATGAAAAGTCAGCCCTAATTGAATTTCTTCATTAAGAACACCATCAAACAGATACAGAACACCTTATACCACCTTGTTTAAATTAGATTCATTTTTCTGATTAATTATTAAAAGGAAAGTTTAAAAAATCATAAAATCTTAAGTGCTATTAAAAATTGATTAGGAATGCATTTTTTCATTGACCCAGTTTGTATTTTTTTAAAATTTTTTTTTCGTCAAAGCTAATACGTTTGAGTAGCTGCCTCAGACAGAAGTTTGTAATCATTTGGTCATCAGTCAATTAATCACAGCTTCATAAATATTGATCTCAGATTACATTTATTCTTCATTCTTGAAAGATAGTTTTTTATTAATTTAGGCTCGCTCACATACATTGTGGTTTACGCTGAAATTATTTTTAAAAGTTCTATTAAAATTTAATTTGAGCAGCCAGCCAACTGTGCAGCCACTGCACATTGTGCCACCTTTCGGCAGGTTTATCACCTCCTCCTGAAAGGTCTTGAGTACCTACACCTCATACTGTAGGGCTTGCTGACTGGCATCTGTCACCTTTTTAGCTGGAAGTTGCAGGCCACTGTCCATGCCAGGCAGAAGGAGTAATTTGAGAATGAGTGTGGATTTTTCTGAGGGGAGAAAAGAGGGCTCTGGTGTTTCCCGTCCCACCCTTGGTGGCCACGTGCTGATTCCTGGTAGTCCATCACAGATGGCAGTGCCTTCTTGATGGCCAAACAGTGCTCTGGCTGCTCTTTGGCCTCTCCCAAGTGTCAGACAAGCTGTGTGAGGGTGTGTGTTTGTGGGTACATATCCTGAATGTCTCCAGCCCTGCTGTAGTCCCTGTCATGGAGGTCATATGTGAGGTGATGACCCATCCCAGGACAGTGAGGGTTTCTGGAAGTGCTCTTGCAGGGTCTGCTACTACATCTCTTGCACCTGGAAGTAAACCCAATACTTGCTTTTGCAGGAGTTGCATTTGTAAACAGAAGGTCTAAGGATTTTTAAAGAGAAACTCTGTAAGGAGAGGTGTGGGCTCTTTGGTCCCAAGCACCTGGAGAGGACACAACCCTTCTCATAGTATGTTCAGCACACCTGAAACAATACCGAAACAGTAACATGCAAGCAATGTTACTTAACATTCCTGGTCCACTTGCAGGTAATAATCTCCATCTTGACAATTAAATCTTATCTTTTTTTTTTTTTTTTTTTTGGTTTGTGCTTGCTGTTATAGTTTAAGAAACACAGATATGGACATATAAGGGGTAAGAGCACACGGCTGAAGAGTGACCTGAAGCATTCACTGAGCAGGATGAGTCCTTTTCCACCCCATACTTTGTGCTTTACTTCGAATGCTCTGTTTCATGCTGAGAATGACAAATTTATCCAGGCCAGGAACATCTGAATGGCAGACTTGCTACAGCTTCTGCAGTACATTTGGGTTCTTTGCCCTATTCTCTGTTAAAACACGTTAAGATAAGTCACTGCTCCCTAAAATCTCACTTGACTGAGGACTTTGGAGTGGTAGGATCATGTAGCAACCGTTATCTTTTATATCTCTGAAAAATCCCTAGCCTCATCTTTAATGTCTGAAATCAAAACTGGTTGCCCATTGTTGTTACTCCAAAACCATGTTTATTCTGGCACAGCTGTTCTGAAAGGCTCTGAAATACAGCTTCAAATCATGGGCAACAGAGCGTCCTGGTATGCTCCTCAGCATCAGTATGGAGTCATGTGAACCCCTGTCAGCGTTCCTTATGACATTGGATGTGTGTAACATGGAAAATTGATCATTTTTGTGACTATCCATGTATCTAAGATTGAAAAAAAAGGGTTTAATTTTCAGAGTCCTATTCTCCAATCAATGTGTACTACTCATTTACCATATATTCTGCTGAAATGTAACATCCTCATATACATTTGTCATATCCACAGCACTAATTTTTCCCGTAAAAAATGAAATCACAGTACAGCAACTTCTCAGACCCCTTCCTTTAAATCTCAGTCACACACAGTGCTTTTCTGCCCTTTCAGAAAGGTCATCTGTAAGGATCATGTCAGAGGCAACATGTGCAGAGGGCATCCAAATAACCCATTTGTTTTACAAATAGCTGTGATGGTTTAAGATCTTACCACCTCTGAGCTGTTTGCTACCCCTGTTCTCTTCATCTCTTTGCTGTGAAGTCAAACTCATTTTTCACTTTCATTGTGCTTGGGCTGTCAAGATGCTGGACATAATTTGTTTGTTTTGCATTGTAGCAAGTCAAGAAGAGTATTGTCTGCTACAGGGACAGTAATTTCCAGCAGAGACATGCTAGCAAGCGTACGTAATGGGGTATGTGTTAAGTTAATCCAGTTATATCTTTAAAAAGATGCCCTGTCTATTGTCTGTATGTTATGTAATCAGATGTGGGTTCTGAGTCCAGTTGCAGCTGATGTCTTCAAACAGGAGGGATGCTAAGGAGATCTAGTAAATATATCACCCTCTGAGCATTTCTTTGCAATAGCGTGACAGTGGGAACCAGCTGTCTGTTTATCCAGTGATTTGACAGATGCTAGTGTGAATGTGAGCAGTATGTTAAGTTTTGTACGGAGCTCGGTAATCCTCAACAGTCTTTCCTGGCAGAAAAGAAGAAAAGGAAAAGCTGCAAAGCAATAGAGAGTGATGACTGTAACAACGCCCCAGCTCTTCCTGGCTTTTTGCTGCAGACACCTGCAAAATGGCCCAATTGGAGTTTTCCCACTGAAGTATTGTGTCACTAACTCACTGCTCAACAACTTCAGCACTTCTGAGAATGAATCCTGTTGCTGAATATGAGCTACTAGTTTATGGAAATGCATCTTTCCTGTTTTTAAAAAAACTTGATCTCTCCCTAAATACTCAGAGTTCTTTTAGTCCAGAATATGCAAAGCTGTGTATTTTAATGAAATAATTTTAACTTCATAATAATGTAAGAGAAGAATAATGTCTTTCCTGCTAGTATATGCAGTAGATACTTCTGTCTCTCTAAATTTTGCATTTATTGGATTGAGTTGATTTAATAAGTTCAGCTGATCTTTGAAAGGCTTTCTAATGGATTTCTTGTTAAAAATGTAAAAAAAGTGTTTGCATTTTGACGATATATATGTTTACCCTTGTCTCAGAGTCAGGGACCTCTGGAGTGCAGCGGCAACCAGGGCGTTGTGTACAGCTCCTTGCAGGACCAGGCATTCATCAGCAAGATACGTAAGATGCTAACGGATCCAAATTGGTCCCAGGTCTTTTCTGCTTGACTTACCTCTGAGATCTGTACTCCTGGTTTCTCTGTCTGCATTACAATAATGTTTAGCAAAGATGTTTAGTATTCAAGTAATTTTTCGTGTTATGGTAATGTTACCAGATTGAAACAGAAACACCCCACCCATCCCATTTTTAATAGTTGATGATAGCTTGTCAGACGTGACTTCAGAGACTTGTGAGTGCTCCTGGGACACCGCAGCTCAGGTAAATGTAGACAGCCTCTGAGGCTAGTTTCAGGAAAAACACAGTTAAGAAATAGACTGCCGTACAGGTCTTAAATTGGCAAGAGAGGAAGGGAGGGAAGGATATAACATATATCCAGGAACTGTTGAAGTTTTATAATATTTGTGTTATTGTTTTTTAAATCTATCCGGGGGGGTTATGTTAGGAGGTAGATGGAGAAGCGCAAAAGCAAATATAGAAGCAATTGGAGCGAACGGCCAATAACCGAAGGGGACAGAGGGGCCAATGTGAAAACTGCAGAGGTATTCTGACAATGTTATCAGTATCCACCAATTCCTGCCTGAATGGTGCGTGCCAGCTTTGCTCCTTGGCAAGCTTGTCTCTGCAGCTCCCCCAACCCATCTGCTCTCATGGGGGTGAAGGAGAAGGAGACCCTGCGTGAGTCCTGGCGGCCACAAAAGGGTGCTCTCCCAGTGTGCATGCACTCTTCAAGGAACCCATAAAGAGCCCTTTGAAGGGCGTGCAGGGTACACACTTTCATCGTGTGTGAAAAATGAGTGAGAATTTTTTTGTAGATTCCTCTTCACTTATGTAGATACCTGTTGGGATGTAGGTGTCTACATATGAGCAAACGTCACCAAATACATCTGAGAGTCACTGCAGAGAAACAGAGCTTTCTAGGATATGATGCATGATATCTTCAGATAAACATCCTAAATAGATTTGATGACTTTTATTCTACAAGTGCCTAGTGCCTAGTTTTTCTCCAATGCCTATAAAGGGACTCTAGGGTGACTAGACCAGACATTGTAGATGTGTCTTAAGACTGATGAGGTGAATCCCATACTTTGTGTTGGGAAGCTGTGATGAAGAGATACCTGTGTTTCAATTCAATATGGTTGGCAAAAAAGGGAACTCTGACAAGTAACTAAAGGTCTTGACTTCAGTGACATTTCTGTAATCATAACCTAAGTGCAGTGGGGTTTAGATCCAGCTGTTTATCATCTGGGAGGACACTAAGCCAGACTTGCTTACAGCTCTGCTTTTCCTGAAAGCAGCCAGAGTCTTGCTTACAGATAAATCTATAAATGAACCATTCTGCCAGATATACTGCACCAATAGCTTTCCTTGTGAGTCTCACTTGCTACAAAACATCCTTTGAAAAGGATTGCACTCTGGCAATAAAATTTGTCTTTTGGAACTTTTTTCTACATAGTTTATTTACAATTTTTTTCCTTTTCTCAAGCATTTTCTGTTATTCAGAAAAAGAGTGTTGGTAACATTAAGGAGGATAATGAAGTCAGTTGAGAGTGCTTATAGGAAAGCTGGACTGCTATATCATCTGTGCTGAAACACATGGGTAATTCATTCGCTAAGTGCAATCAGGAAAAATCAAGGACTATTTATGTCTAGCCTCGGCTTTGATTTACTTGTTAAAGGTCATTGTAGAAAGTGAAATAAAAACTTTGATCTTACAATGTTCTCCTGAAAAAAACCCAAATTTCACTGGAATTGAAGACTGAGGAGGCAGCCTGCAGTGTCTGTGCCCGAAGGCCTCTGTGCTCAGAGCTGCTACCGACTTCAGTGGGAATTTTGCCTGAGTACAAAGAGGTGAATAGGAGCCTAGAGTAGGAGCGGAGGCCATGTTGCAGGTTCACCTGAAAATGAAGCTTATAGGTACCATAAAATGTGGGTTTGGTTTTGTGTTTGTGGTTTGTTTTTTTTTTTTCTGTAATAGACTATGAGTATTTTAGTTTCAAATTGGATACCTTTAAACTGGAAGGAGAACTGTACTCACATTGATAACTTAATAGCACATCTAAATGTCTTTTAAAAGACTTCAATTTACCTATTAAGACCAAATAGACTGTCTGTTAATTTGACAGAATATCCATGTTCTCTGAACTTACGGCTATAAAAATTGTTCATCTGCTCAGTCACAGGCCATTTAATTTTGGATGCATCATTGCCAGTTGGTTACAGTAATTAGCATTCTATTGTCGCAGCTTCCCTGAAGCTATGCTATGTAGAGTTACACTTCTGTATGGAGACATAAGCAGCCTTGTAAAAATGAGCCTGGCCACCCATCTTTGAGACAGAAGCCCTAGCTGCAGCTTCTTGGCTCAGGGTGCCCTATATGCCCGCATGCAGATCTTATTTACTGGTTATTAATGACATGAAGTGTAGGCAGCTGTGAAAGGCACAGCATGGCAGCTTAAAACCTCCTCTCCAAACTATTATCTCAGCCTTGTCATTTCTTTGAGTGACACCTGATTGCCTTTTTTTTTTTAATCTTCCCTTTTATACTCTCTTTTAATGAAGTTATCAGACAGAAATATGGAATTATTATATGGAAATATTTGGCTATGTAGACCATGGGACTTGCTTTGAGAAACCTGGTCTACTAGGGGCTGATGGGATCCATCTGTCAGAGAAGGGGAAGAGCATCTTCAGTCATAGGCTTGCCAAGCTGGTAAAGAGGGCTTTAAATGAAAGTTGCTGGGGGAGGGGAACCTCAACCATCCCACTTCTACCAGTTTGATGCCAGTGCCAGTAATAGATGCCCAGAGCCTGGAGAAGGATCACAGGTCAGCAGGAGAGCACCTGAAGAGCAGCAAAAAGGAATTCCAGCCACTCTAGCCAGTAAGTCAGCTTCATCAGGGGCCCAACTTAAATGCCTCTATGCAAATGCATGGGGAATAAACAAGAGGAGTTAGAGACTTGCACATGCCTGCAGGGCTATAATCTTATTGGCATCATGGAGACGTGGTGGGATGGCCCCTGTGACTGGAGTGTTGGAATGGAAGGATATAGGCTCTTTAGGAAGGACAGCCAGGGGAGACGAGGAGGGGCTGTTTTCCTCTATGTCAATGACCATCTGGAGTGCATGGAGCTCTGCCTGGGGATGGACGAGGAGCTGACCAAGAGTTTATGGGTCAGGATTAAAGGGAGAGCAGAGACAGGTGACATTATAGTGGGGGTCTGCTACAGGCCATCCAACCAGGAAGACTGAGCGGATGAGGCCTTCTGTAAACAGATAGGAGCAGCCTCACGTTCAGAAGCCCTGGTCCTCATGGGGGACTTCAGCCACCCCGATATCTATTGGAGGGCATAACACAGCAGGGCATAAGCAATCCAGGAGGTTGCTGGAATGTGTTGATGATAACTTCCCTCATCAAGTGATAGATGAGCCAATGAGGAGAGGTGCTCTGCTGGACCTTGTTCTCACCAACAAGGAGGGGCTGGTGGGGAATGTGAAGCTCAAGGGCAGCCTTGGCTGCAGTGACCGTGAAATGGTGGAGTTCAAGATCCTTAGGGCACCGAGGAGGATGCACAACAAGCTCACTACCCTGGACTTCAGGAGAGCAGACTTTGGCCTCTTCAGGGATCTGCTTGGTAGAGTACCATGGGATAAAGCCCTGGAGGGAAGAGGGGCCCAAGAAAGCTGGTTAATATTCAAGGATCACTTCCTCCAAGCTCAGGAGTGATGCATCTCAACAAAAAGAAAGTCAGGCAAAAACACCAGGAGGCCTGCATAGATGAACAAGGAGCTCCTGGACAAACTCAAACACAAAAAGGAAGCCTACAGAGGGTGGAAGCAAGGACAGGTAGCCTGGGAGGAATACAGAGAAGTTGTCCGAGCAGCCAGGGATCAGGTTAGGAAAGCTAAAGCCCTGTGTGAGAGACTGAAAGAGTTAATGTCTCAAACATTGTGGCGACGTGAGGTGCTATTTGCATGGCGACGGCAGGTCGGTGGGCACAGGGTGGGGGAGAGCAAGAGCGGGATGTGGAGAGCGCGCCGGAGGATGCGTGGTTCCGGGTTCTGATGGACCTTACCAGATGTAGCTAGAGGTCACAGAGAGTTGATCTGAGGAAGGGGCTTGCGACCACCCAAGAGACCCCTTGCGACCACCCTCACACCCCCTGGCGCCTGCGCAGAAGATTGAGAACTTTCTAGAACAAGAACCATTGAAGCCCTGAAGGGGCGTACCTGGAGGCGGGGACTAGAGTACAAAAGACACGCCGTCCAGGGAACCCCGTGCGCGCCCACCACTGGAGGATTGCCACATCTGTCATCATCATCACGGGATCCAAGGGTGGTGATACTTTTTCTTTCTCTTTCCTCCTCTCCTTTCCTTTTCTCGCTTCTCTCTTCCTCTACTCTTCCGATATATGTAAGTTTGGGATAAATTGTGATGGGTTGCCCAGAAAATAGCTCCATTGCCAAATCGCCTCTGTTCATTCATTGAGCTTGCCAGTTCGTTAAGTTTGTCCGTTTGTTGAATTCGCCAGTTAATAAAGTTGCTGGCCAGCCTGCTCTTCTGAGTCATTGTCGTGACTCTACCGACCACGCGGCTCTGCCGAGCAGAGATCGGCCTTTGTCGGTACACAAACCATCAGGAATTAAAAAGATTCACCCATCTCGCAACCCACTGAGTGGGACGAGACACCCTGATAGAATTAAATCTGGCCAGGGGTGTCAAGGGCAACAAGAAAAGCTTCTATAGACATGTCGGTGATGAAAGGAAGACTAGGGAAAATGTGGGCCCTCTCTGGAGGGAAATGGGAGACATGCTTACCCGGGATACAGAGAAAGCTGAGGTACTCAATGAGTTTTTTGCCTCAGTCTTCACCGGCAAGTGCTCAAACCCCACTGCCCAAGTTGCAGAAGGCAAAGGCAGGGACTGGGAGAATGAAGAAGTGCCCGCTGTGGGAGAAGATCAGGTTTGAGACCATCTGAAGAACCTGAAGGTGCACAAGTCCATGGGACCTGATGAGATGCATCCACGGGTCCTGAGGGAACTGGCGGGTGAAGTTGCTAAGCCACTATCCATCATATTTGAGAAGTCTGGTGAAGTTCCCACTGATTGGAAAAGGGGAAACATAACCCCCATTTTTAAAAAGGAAGACCTGGGGAACTACAGGGCAGTCAGTCTCACCTCTGTGCTTGGCAAGATTGTGGAGCAGATCCTACTGGAAACTATGGTAAAGCACATGGAAAATAAGGAAGTCATTGGTGACAGCCAACATGGCTTCATGAAGAGCAAATCATGCCTGACAAATTTGGTGGCCTTCTACAACAGGGTTACAGCGTTGGTGGATAAGGGAAGAGCAACTGATGTCATCTACCTGGACTTAGCATTTGACACTGTCCCACATGACATCCTTATCTCTAAATTGGAGAGACATGGATTTGATGGATGAACCACTTGGTGGATAAGGAATTGGCTGGAATGTCACACTCAGAGTTGTGGTCAATGGCTCGATGTCCACTTGGAGACCAGAGATGAGTGGCATTCCTCAGGGGTCTGTATTGGGGCTGGCGCTGTTTAGCATCTTTGTCGGCGACATGGACAGTGGGATTGAGTGCACCGTCAGCAAGTTTGCTGATGACACCAAGCTGTTTGGTGTGGTCATCATGCTGGAGGGAAGGGATGCCATCCAGAGGGACCTTGACAGGCTTGAGAGATGGGCCCATGCGAACCTCATGAACTTCAACGAGGCCAAGTGCAAGATCCTGCACATGGGCTGGGGCAATCCCAAGCATAATACAGGCTGGGTGGAGAATGGGTTGAGAGCAGCCCTGAGGAGAAGGACTTGGGGGTGTTGGTTGATGAGAAGCTCAACATGACTCGGCAATGTGCACTTGCAGACCAGAAACCCAACCGTATCCTGGGCTGCGTGAAAAGAAGTGTGACCAGCAGGTCGAGGGAGGTGATTCTCTGCCTCTACTCTGCTCTTGTGAGACCCCACCTGGAGTACTGCATTCAGCTCTGGGGCCCCCACCATAAGAAGGACATGGACCTGTTGGAGCGAGTCCAGAGGAGGGCCACAAAGATGATCAGAGGGCTGGCGCACCTCTCCTATGAAGACAGGCTGAGAGACAGTTGGTTGTTCTCCGGGTTGTTCAGCCTGGAGAAGAGAAAGCTCCGGGAAGACCTTATAGCAGCCTTCCAGTACCTGAAAGGGGCCTGCAAGAAAGCTGGAGAGGGACATTTTACAAGGGCATGTAGTGATAGGACAGGGGGTAATGGCTTTAACCTGAAAGGGGCTAGATCTAGATTAGATATAAGGAAGAAATTCTTCACTATGACCATTGTGAGGCACTGGAACAGGTTACCCAGAGAAGTTGTGGATGCTCCATCCCTGGAAGTGCTCAAGGCTGTGTTGGATGGGACTTTGAGCAACCTGGTCTAGTGGAAGGTGTCCCTACCCATGGCAGCAGGGTTGGAACTACGTGATCTTTAAGGTCCCTTCCAATCCAAACCATTCTATGATTGTATGAAATGAATTCTCTGGATGTAAATTGTGTATATGTGTATATATATATATGTATATATATATATATATATATAAACCTGTGAACTGAGGCACAGGATTTGCTAATGCAATTACTTGCCACTTAAAACACAGGGGTTTTCAAATAAAAATGTTTTGATAAATCCTTCCCTGTTATGAACATCTGCTGCAGATATTTTGGTTGGGTATGTTTTTCCATATCTCCTAATGCCTAAAGTAGTATTTTTATTGTATTTTTAATAGAAACACCAACTGCCAGTGCTGGAATATGAGTAGTGGTGGAATTGTTCTTTTGTAAAGGCTAGAATAAACAGCACAATAGCTAAAACCATAAATAAATTAAAGAGATGCCAAGATATTTTGCCAGTTGTTCTGCAGACTACACACATTTTCTTGTTCTTTGCTGAATGTCTGCGCTTCCTTTTCGTTTCCTGGGAAACAAGTGAGGGGTTTTATGCACTGCAGGACGTACACTAAGAATAATTCTTCCCATTTAATCCACTCTGATTTTTACTTCTTAATATACTGGAAGGTAACCAATATTTAATACCATGAAATGTATCTGTGCATGTTTAATCATTCAATTAATCAGAGAGAAATCTTCTTTATAATTAAATATGGATAGACTATAGTCCTTTCTTCTCATTGACTGATGCTACTGAGAATAAGGGGTAAGAATAATTTTATACTATCATTCTGTGTGCCTTTTATTAGAACTCTGAACTGTTTGGGTGAGTAAAATCAACCATAAAAGTAAATTTTTTCTTAGAGTTATGCACTCTGCAGTTTCTGTATTCCATAAAAGTCTAACCATATGAATTTAGATAGCAATCCTACGAAGACTTACACATGTGTTTAAGCACAAGAGAAGTTCAACTGATGCTAATGTGATTATTCACATTAAGTTTAAAGCCTGTGCTTGAGCCTTTGTAGGACTGGCTTTTTCAGTTTCTGGAAGAGGCCTGATATGAGCTTGTGGCCTGATGAGAGATCATATATGCTTGCTCGGTAAGTCCCAATTTGATTGCAATTTACAGACATAGCTCATTTCTTTATAAGTAGCAATTTTATTAATCTGGTTGTGGACCTGTCTTGACTTGGTTACTTAAAGAACAGTTACAAACCATCACTACAACTTATTTTTCTACAGCTCCATACAAGATTCTGTAAGTATAGGATACAAAAAAGACAACTGTCTTCAATACGGTATGCAGATGGGGGTGCATATGTTGTCAAGTTAATAAAATACAGTAATGACGTACATGCGGGCAGATTTAAATATGAAAATGGAGATTTCCTGCTTCTTTCTTCATATAAATTGTTGAATATATTTGTTTCATGATTTATACAGAGCCTCCAGGCATAGCAACTAGGTGCTGTTTACAAAAGTTAAAACGTAAATTACATGCACAGCCTACAATAGACTTCATTAAATGACCGCTTCTGCTCCCAAGGATACCATATGTTAATAGTCATGTTGTGAGACCATACCTATCTGTTGAAATGCCTTTCCGTATCTGCTTACCTATCTACCAGTGGATACAGGTACCACTCAATACTGTTACATTGCAAATGATGTGTTACTTCTAATTTAAATATTTTAATATGACCATGCTTTTAAGTTTGTGTGCACACAGCTGAATATACCTAACTACTTGGAAATTAATGCTTGCGGTTGGCTGTGTTTCCACAGGAAACATGGGTCTTTTGTACATTAAATCCATATGGGCTGGTGAGCTGAGGTAGTAGTCCCAAGTTTGATTGAACTTTCTACTGAAGGCACAAAAACTTCTGTTTTCAACTTTTCACTGCTTGCATTTCATATAGTTATATTTTTCAACGTATGTACCTACCTTTTTAATGAGAGGATATTTTAATTGTCATAACAGGGAAATAATTTGCAAAAAAATCAAATTCCAAAGTTTCCCCTTATAAATATGTTACCTTTACAATGAGTAATATGGGACCAGGAGATGCCTAGTCTGAAGAATAAAGATGTGATTATACTATTTCTATAGCACTTTGTTCAAGAAAGGCCCATTAATTTGTTTTTAGGATGACCTTAAGCCAGAAAAATAAGTCGTTTGCTCAGTTAGGGCCCGGGTGTCTGGTGCAGAGCTCATGCATATTATTTGAAACGTTTCTGCTGAGACCTTAGAAACTATGGACAAAAACCTGAAATCCATGGGGTATCTCTGAGACTAGGTTTTCTTTCTTAGGGGCAGTAGCATGCTGTACTCTGAGGTGTTTGGTAAGAAGGTGATATTCAGTAAAAAGAAAACCAATAACCTTCTCTGAATAAATGATCCAATCAGTATGTAAGAAGGAACTGATGCCATTCATGTAGGCTGGCTGTCATGTTTAGAACACTTTAGTACTTCGATATATCTGTTTTAGAGTTTGGTGCTTAAGGCTTTAAGCATCCCTTTGTTGCTAATGTTCAATTTTCTTTAACTGGCGTGAACAACTGAAATAATGTTGTGTTATTAGAGAATGAAAGTTGATGGTGAGCAGATGTACCACAGGTGAGGAAGCCAACGACTACATCTGGCCTGAAGGAAGTTCTTCTGTCAGCCCTTACCTATACAAACTGAAAGGTGATATGGTGGGGAGTTTTATCAGCATGTGTTTAGTGTAGGTGCAGAGTCAGCAGGTAGCAAAATCTCAAATAAGCTGTGCAGGTCATCCGCAAATGAATGCCAATGATAGGTTTGGACCATGCCAAGCAGTCATACATTGGGAAAGAGATTCAGTCAAGGTATTTTAACGGAACTCGCTGTTTTAGAGAGTTGTAAGCGATGTTATTTGCAGTACGTCTGAAACTACTCTTCTTGTGAAGCCACCTTAGATAGCTCTTCTTCCGTGAATATATATCATTGCATGATTTTAAAGTCTGTTACCTCATGGCACTGCTGGGTGAGAAATGTGTGAAATGTTCCCTTGGAAAGCCAAGGGTCTCCTTCTCTTAAAGGCACAAAATGCCCACTTCTAGCACCAGCAGGAAATGATGCCTAAAAGCCTAACATTTTTATGTACAAAAAAATTATCACTTTAAGAAGAATTCTGGACACTTGTGTCATGGACACTTGCAATTGGGGTAGAACTCCACTTTTGGGGAGAAATTTTTATTAAGGCAACTTTAACATGACTGACTTGCCTATTTGGAATGTTACACTTAGTCATAAGGATATTGGTTGCATACAGGAGACAAATATTCCTAAAAATATAGTTATCACATAGTTTGTGATACCCTATATCACAAGTTAATATTGCCATATATGTGATATGGGGTAAACAAATATCTCTTGTTCATGAGTATGAAAAAAAGTGTGAAGAATAATCAAGCTGATTTCTTGCCAGGTCCCAACCTCAGAATATCTCATGACTGAAGTTTTCTGAAAAATGGGAGCTGAGGGTAATTGGGTACAGTGGAGAGATGAAAAAAATAGAGATCTAATATCAGATAACACTGACTGTGAGATCTATTGGGCTGTGGAAGAGTCCCTGAAAGAAGCCTAACTACTAAGTTCCATTTTAATCTAGGCTGGGCAAAGCACTAAAGATACCCAGTAGGGAATGATACTGTGTTGGCAGGGAGATGGAAGGGATGATCCAACACCCCTTGCCTACCTCTTCTTTCTATAACTCTGTATACTCAGTATAAGGTATTCTTTATATGCAAATGCAGCATGTGGTATAGACTACATTGAATAAATAATGCAGTCACATTGTGGGGCTTTTGTTGTTGCTCTTCTCGTATCCTGAGATCTCAAAATGCTTTACACAGAGCTAATGGGTAATCACGGATATATAACCACCCTTGTATTGCAGCTGCTGGCATCACTCTTGCAGGAACATTTATAATTTTTATTAATTTATCTATTTAGATTTATTGCATTTATCAGTTATTCCTGACACTGAAGAATAGATAAACAAATGCGTGGAACCCAAATCCATTAGAAAAGTAGTTGTTTTTTTTTTTAACCCCCAAACAAGTCTTTAAGGAAAGCAGGTACTCCATAGTCCCTTTTATTCAATAAACAATGTAATATACCATATGAAAAATAACCACAGGAATTTTCCTTGGTTATTAGAGTGCATACTTTCCTGCTTAGCATTGACAGCAGCATAGTTACTTACCCATTCCCAAATATCTTTGCCAGGAAAAACCTGAAAAAGCTGATGATTCTTCTCAGGCCAACGGAGAGGATGACCAGGTGTTCAAGAAGAATGAGAGAATGGTAAGGAGAGAAGGAAGAGTTGCAGTGGTAAG
The DNA here is from genome assembly GCF_034638445.1 of Ciconia boyciana. Taxonomy (NCBI): domain Eukaryota; kingdom Metazoa; phylum Chordata; class Aves; order Ciconiiformes; family Ciconiidae; genus Ciconia; species Ciconia boyciana. Next base: position 172,464,689 of record NC_132934.1, on the reverse strand, counting down.
GTTCCCTCACTCGAGATTTCTGGTCCAGAAACTTCCTTTCTGAACAAAAGGAGGGGTGGGAAGGATATGGCATGAGCCTTGGCCTCTTAGATGACAGTAACTGTCACACATGGGACTTGGCACTCCCTCATCAGCCTCATTTGTTCACCTCACTGTATATGGGAACGTTGGTCCCCTGATCATGCAGACTAGGGAGTAGTTTGGATCCAACTGCATCCTGCCCAGGCAGCAGTCTGGGTTTCCTTATATTGAACTCAAAGTAATAATAGCAGCATAAAAAAATATGAGGCTGCTGGCTGCAGTGGCCTAGTGCTCCCAGTGTGTAGTTGAGATATGGCCAGAACATGTCCCTGGACCTTAATAATGGGCAATGCTATTATTGATACTGGTTTCTTGCTGTAAGTTCTGGCTTAAGCAGTGTAAGGCAAACAACCTGAGCATGCTTTTTTCTGTGACACCAACTCCCTTATGCTACTTGCTGTCTTTGCACACTGCTTTGTAAGGGGTTCTAAAGCAGTGAAATTGAAACCAAGCAGCGCTTACACTTTCTCATGTAGTTCATGAATCCCAGTGGCTCTTTTTTAGATCTGGCATTTTCCCAGTCGCAGAACTTCACACATATCTTGAACTTGATGCTTCAGCCATTAAGTCTAGGCTTTGAATTTTGGAATTCTGGATTAACGAGCCTTGTATCACAAATTTTGAATTCTGCCTAGGTTGTCCCATGGCTGCTCAAGTGTCTTTCTGGATTTGACTCTGTAGCCATGGTTACCTAACCTTTGCTCCACCCTAGGAGCGCAGTTCCAAATACCAAGAGAACAGCCCTGGTTTGAATTCATGGCTTCTGTAAACTCAGGTGTTTGGATCAGCCTTCTGTGCACTAGAAAAAAATGTTAAATGACTTGCCTAGGAGCAGCCAGTATTTGAGTTGTATCTCTCAGACAAGGAAGTAAGTTGCACACCCCCCCACCCCCCACCCCCCCCGCTTCCAGATCTGAGGTTTTTCTTATCTTTGAATTATTGTTGTATGAGTTGCATACTTGTTTCCTCTTTGGACCGACGTATATTTTTATTTCTGTGCAATGTTATTAGTTTTGGCCCTCCAGTGAATGACATTTCCATCACTAGCTTCTCCCCTCCCTTTGACTCTACAGAAGTAAATTAGACTTGCCCCCAAGAGCTTTCTGAGACAGAGGTAATCTTCTGGTATATTTTAAAGTGAGGTTCTTGTATCTAATAGAAGGCTTTAGTTATGACAGCAAAACAAATAGTGAATAAATATGCTTTTAGGTTTGTAAGTGGATGTCAAGGAAAGCAACTAAGAAGCAAAATGACCTGCCCTGGCACTGTCCCTTTCACTTCCACTGGGAGCTGGGGAATCAGAGGGGAGAGAGTCTGGAAGCAGAGAGGAGAGCTGAGCCTCTGTAAAGACTTGCATCTGTGTTAACAGCTTGCCAAGGAAAACTGATGCCTGTACATTAATCTGAATTATCACAGTCAGTTTTCCTTTTGTAACCAGCTCAGTCACAGCATCATGATCTCTCTCTTGAACTGGAGATGAATTGAGCCCAGCATGGTGACAGCACTAGGAAACCTAGAGAAGGAGAGAATAAAATCAACTGATACTAGACAATTCAGAAACAGAAAAGACTCTGAGACCTGACACAACTTTCTTTTGACCTAGTTATTAACATCATAATCCTGCTTTCCTTCAATACTTCAAGTTCTCTTTTTTTCCAGACAAAAATCTTGGCATCTTTTGAGTGTCTCCATTATGTCAGTTTTTCCTAGCAATTTATACTTATTTTCGTCTTTGTGGAGGGGGTTTTGTTTAAGGTCCTATCACTAACTTTCTAACTTTAAAATAATAACCTTATTTTTAAGCCCATTTATTAATTTTAAAAGCTCATCCTATTGCTTGTCATGCTTCATAATGCTCTTAGAAATGTCTGATTCGACCATCTGTAGACATTTTTCCTCATGGCATTATAAGTGATACTGCTTACTTCCAAAACTGTTGTTCACACACAGAACATAGAAATAAACTTGTCGGGACTGAATCAAAACTCATTAAAATCCAATTATTTTGTTGGGTTTTGGATCAGACTTTCAGTGAACTGTAGTCTGTCAGTTTTTACTCTTCCCTCCCTCTCCCTTTATTTCATACCCTTGACAGAAGTGCAACATACCATGACAAGGGGTCCACCCAGTTTATGCTGCATTCAGTATTTCAGATGTTGATCGACAATTTTCTTGTTTAAGACCTTCTCTTCTCTTTTTCGTTTATTTGAAAATCTCTGGTATCATAGGGAAAGATCTCATTTCCCTTTTGCAGTTAGGGTTTCAGTGGTTCCTCCATAGCAACTCACAAATCCTATTTTCCTAGTCATGTCTCTGAATGGTGTGTTATGTTCAGCAAATGTTTCCTTGACGGGTTAGCAGTTCCCAGGCTCTGGGATAAGCATCATAACAGAGATTTGGAGGGTTTTCAGAGTCATCCACAGGTTTGTGAGAGGACAGGAGAATATTTGACAGTGCAGAGACTGAAGATATTAATTGTGTTTTGGTTTTGGGTTTTTTTTTTTTTTTTTTTAATCTGCCAAGCACTCAGTGATTGGCCCCGATCTCTCTCCAAAATAACATAGGGAACAAAGCTTTTATCTTTCCAGGATGAATACATAGTTGTCTACTACTTCCTTTTTAAGGAAATGTGGGAAGCTAGCTATCTCCAGAGTCGCAACTAGATTTGTTGGACAATTACTTTGCATAGCTGAGCTTAGGTGCCAAAGGCCCATTGCAGTGAGAAAAGTAACAGATCTCCAATGCTTTCTCACTCAGTGGGGGGGTAGAAATACTTATTCCCACTTTCAGAAATACTTGTTTTCATTTTGTCTTTCTGTTTGAGTGAATGCTCTGATCTCCTATTCTTTCCTTAGGCGGATACAAACTTCTTCAGCGTCATGTCTGTGGTAGCCGCTGCGGCGTACCCAATCCCATGTGAGTCGGAGGCTTGAGTGGTAGGTTCCCTTCATTGCAGGGCTGTTAGGTAACTCTTGGCTGCATGCATACATGTTTTGCTTTGCTTTTCCTTTGTCACTGTCCTGCAGGATTGTGCCAACTCCCGACCTCCTCCTGCAGGGGTGAGCCAGCTTCTCAGCAGCATCTGCAGTTGAAATCGTTTGGGCTGGTGGCAAATATTTTCTGCTGACATGAGCCAAGGGAGTTTGGAAAGCACAGCAAAGTACTTGCAAACTGAGCACATAACACAGGTGGTTGGGATTTTGCAGAGATCTGGAGCTGGATTTTTAAAGGCACTTGGCACATCTCATGCCTAGAGGGATTTTCCAAATCAACTTGAAGTAACAGAAACAGCCATTCATTTTACCTAACTTTGGCTGTCTAATCAGTTAACTGACTAGACTCTTTCTGCAGAGAGAGAAGAACTTCCAGATTTCATCCCATGCAAAAACAGGTGCCTAAGGTAAATGGGTTAGACCAGTCTCTCTCATCCCAGTGGGTGAAGAAAGAGAAGATTAATTTGCAAAAACCCCATTTGTATTCTTACCATCAAGATAAAACCATGGAATCATGTAATTGTGTAATTTCGAGATTATGAGAGGGCTACACTTGTTAAAATATGTTTTCTGCTAGACAGTGTTTTTTTGTTGCTAGCGACCCTGGCTTCCTGTGCTACACTTATTGCTTATCAACCAAAATACTTACTGCCATGCCTAATATCAATAAGTACATCTAGTTGAAGGAAAATGCAAATTCAGGTAAGTCCAAATTATACATTCTTTCTGGCTTGGATTCATAAAATTGTTTCAGATATAAACCGACCACATTTTTTTAAGCTAGCGCATACTCCTGTTACATTTTGTGAAAACTCATTTTGGTTTTTTATGTCACGATGACATATCATATCAAACATTATTTATTTTTAGGTGATTGAACCAGCAAATAAAGTATAAATGTTTCACAGAGATCTGTAACCCAGTTATAGACTACTTTTTTGAACTACTTACCATCCTGCAAAGCTACTGTAACTATTTTTATGTGTTTATGGTGGTCTCACTAACCTGAAAAAATTCCATTAAATTTATTTCAAATACAAGCAAAATGTGTTCATGCTACATCTGTACTGGTAAATAGCATTGGAAATCTTTCTGCCCTTGTTTTTGGCCCATGCTGAGTAATGCTTTCCCAAACTGCTCCTGGGGATGATCTGGGAGTTTATGAAGGGCACTGCTGATTCCCGGCGGGCAGCTCGGATAAGGCCACCCTGTTGCAGAGAGTACTAGGGTTTAATTGCTGTCATCTGGGCTGTGTGGTGCAGGTTGACCACAGTGCCAGGGATTGCACTAGGGTATGTTTGATTTACTGACAGAGCTGTGGCTTTGGAGCAGTAAGTAGTTAACACGAGCCATGTTAATAGTTAACACAAGCAAGAAAACAGAGAAGGAATGCCTTCCCAAACCTATATTCATTCTTGTAACAACAGAGATGAATCTGGTAGCAAGGTTATATACCACAGTGATGGTAACCAGGCTTCCAACTCATTCTATGGTAAGAAGTGGGATTTATTTGTTCATTTTGACTGCAATGTCCTATTACACATGAGGAAATGCAGGGAGACAGTTTAGACACCTATATCCAAAGCTGCACTACATGAAAACTTCTCCTAAGGGTTAGTGCCTTGGACTCCGAAAGCTCCTTCTTTCTGCAGAGTCACGTTCTTCAGTTCCAGAAGTTTTGTGAGGGGACATTGTTCAAGTCTGTCTAAATAGGCTTTGGCTGTGATTCCTTCTTTCTCTTACATCCACGTGGAACATTCTCTACACTGTTTAATCTTGGCCCAGTAGTTTCAATATATATTTTATTTTGTTTTCATTTTCTCCTCATTTTAAATTCTCCAGCGTCTTCAGTTAAGCTCCACTTGGCTGGCAGACTTAAAGAATGATCTCATTCATGTGCCAGACAGACAGGGTCTCTCCCAAGTCCACCCAGTGTAAGTAATGACTTCCACTTTCAGACAACAAATCGAACTCTTTAGCTTAGTACTGTACATATCCTTCAAGAGCAATTATTGAGCTAAACATGTTCTTGTTCATTCTAGGTGGCTTGAAGAAAGGAAGCAAAGGAGATGAAAACAGATTTTGGAAAATAAAAAAACCCCCATATTTACGTACACACACATAGGTAGGTGAAAAGTACTTTTAAATTAACAGGCTTGTTTTTATTAATTGCATAAAGAAAAACTCTGTGTGGGTTAGTGGGGAGTAGGAATGGAGGAGGAAGATGGTGACTGCATTGAAACTTCCCCTGCTGGGAGCAGCCCCTGTCTCTGGGTCTCTCCCACGCCTGTGTCCTCTGAGCCTGAAGCAGCTCTCTTCTGATCTGTTAGCTTTCCACAGCCATTTTCACTCTGCTTGCATACAGGTTTATGTTTACACAAATCTGCTCTATCCAAAATGCATTCGATTAAGAAATGTATGACTCTCTTTGATGGATGCTATATTCTAAACTCATTCAGACAGGAGGGTTGAGGTTTTCAGTTTGGGTACTGGTTTAGTACCAAAGATCTTTCACCTTGCGTACACCTGTAAAATCCATGAGGTTATTGTGAGATGAAATACCATGCCTTTGAGTGGGAATATGTCTTCTAGTAGCAAAAGAAAATAAAAGGAAATCTTGCTTTAGTGTTAATTAGGATTAAAATGGGTTAGTGTTAATACGGTTAAAATTACTCCCTTTGTCATACTTTGACAACATGGTTTTGAAAATACAGCCTCTGACCCATGACTGGTACACATACATTTTTTCTTTCTTTACACAAGACCACTTTAATTTTTTTAGAAATCTATAACAACGTGGGAAGTGTTTTGAGCTCTGTGATCCTGGTGTTCCTCTTACTTACATCTGTTTGAATGAAATCAGAAGAAAGACCTTGGGTTCTTGGGTTCAACTTGAGTCTGAAACTGAAGGGCAAAAGCATATATTTGGACTTTGATCTTATATATGCATCTCCCAACCACCTTTTCCATTTACTGCATTGTTTGATTTAAAGTCATACTTTTTTTTCTTGGAAAGTTCACTGAGCCAATTGCATGGCTTTCACAGTGATGGGTGTTTACTTCCCAATTAGTCCCACTGAGGCAGCAAGACTATTTGCCTGAGAGCCCTCATTGCTGTGAAAAAAACCCCAACCACCCAACACAAAACAATGAGGATCACAATCTGGCCCTTTGCAATTAGCACAACACTGTCAGGGTTTCACTTTCCTGCTTAAATCCTGTAATGAGCAGCCATCGGAAGAGGAGGTAAATAAAGCTGTCATGCATATTGACAGTAATACAATATCACTGCTCATTTTTTTCCCCAAAGTTAGAATTGGAGAATTAGCGTGGCACATGATGTTCTGCCCTCTCCAGCAAAACACGTACCAGCTGCAGTCTTTTAAAGTCTCCTATCATTTTGTTAGCACAATGACTGCCTACGTGAGCAAAAAACATGGAAACTGCATCCTACCACAGTTGACAAGATTTTTTATTTTCATGATTACTTCTCTGCCTTTTTTTATTTTGCCTGCAGGCAAAGGTTGGCATACATGTCAAGAGAACATTCTCCAGCTGGGGCCTGCAGTATAGAGAATTGTATACTCCAGAGGGCTCATGGGACCTTAGGCAGATTATTATGGTAATATTGGAGACTGCTGTCCTTTCCCTCCCACAGCTGGGCCGCCTCTCTCATTGTAAGTATTGAAGCAATATGTTTTGCAAATTATACATTGGGAACAACAGGGACCTGGGAAAGTGAGGGAGAAAGAGAAACATGGCAAAATGTTGCCTTTAATATGATATTTTTCTTGTTCATCAAGCAAAAATAAATTAAAGCTTTAATTTTTTTTAATTAAATGAGGATCATATATTGGGAAAAAACAGCTATAATAGTAAAAATCTTAATATTGATTTTATTGAGTGAGAGTTTTAAGAAAATATGGTTTATTATAGGGAAATTTCACACAGTAACCTGATGCAAGAGAACCAGAGTAAGATTACATAATAGCTTTTATTACAGATTTCAAAAATCCTTTTGAGTCCAATGAAGCTGGATTAACAAAAACTGCACAAAAAAATATCATTTTAATTAGTGCTAATGTGATCTCGTCATGGTCCAGCTGTTTCACACAGGATGAAAATCTGTGTTGCTTTATTAGCAATTCACCCTCCAAAATAATGTCACTTCTAATTTTTAACATTTCTTATTGATGTATATTTTAATAAAATAGCCAAATGATTTGGTGAGTACTGTCATAAGGAAACTGAGGGGTTTTTTGCTTGCTTGTTTTTAAATAAAGAGAGAGCAAATATGGCTTAAAAGCATTACTGGTAGATAAAGAAATATTTCATTTTTGACCTTTTTCAGAAACATTAGCATAAAAGTCAGATTAAGATTTGTACAGTGGTATTTTAAAGGCGATTTTATATTTATAAAACTAAGAAGGAAAGTAAATATTACTAACTTGGTAACAAGTTGAAATGATGGCTTACATGGGCCAGATGCTTCTTAAAGACTTGGTTTTATTTGCTTTTTAGTAAGCATGGGCTTCAAATCACAGTCTTTAACCAATATTCCACTATTCTGTTAGCCAACAGTCATTTTAAATTTAGATCTCCATTCATTTTTGACAGGACTATTTCACAACTCAATTCCATTTGGAGCTAAACTTCAATTTTAATCTAAATTAATTTTAAGTTACTGAAACTTACTGCTTCATTTATACATGAAACTGTAGTATATTGCCTTAGACACCTGCCTGAATTCTACATTAAAAATAAGCAAATGTGGAAAATCTCAGTGCTCACAACTCAATTTTCTTCTCCATTATTTTTATATGCTTTAATACAGTGGAGACCCCTTGCATGTACCATTGTAGAAAAAGACATTTATTTTTTATAACTTTATTCCTTTTCCCTATGTTACTTAAAATATTTCATTATGCACTATTGGTGCTGTGCTAGTATATTTATCAGCTCTCTAATTTAGCTCAGACTTTGCTACTGTATTCCAGGATGATGACCAGTGCTTGTGTTTTTTCTTAAACATTGTATGGTTTCTTTTCCAATTCTTAGACAGCGATTTTATAATAAACACTTAGTACAGGGAAACAGTTTGTAGTCCGGTGGCAATTGTTGTATATTAAAGTGGGATTAATCTATACCGTATGGTGGGTTTTTAACTATCATTTTCAATTGTAATAATAGAAGACGTTAGTAAATAAAACAACTCAAGAACGGTACTTATTGGACTATATTGGTTGATTGCCTTGTAGAGTCTTAAAAAACCCCTGATGATAACATGCCAGTATTTCTCTCCATCTCTCCTCTGTGGTCTAAAACAGCATTAGAGAAGCCACCCTTTGTAAAGAGGAAAGAGCCCCCAAATAACAATGAGTTGGTTCCATGTGTCTCTGAAGCCAGACATTTGCTGCTCCTGAGCTGACGTGAAGACTTGTATTTCACAACATTTGATGCAAGATTGCATGCAGCAGGATGAGGTGAAAAGCAAAAGGTAAGGGTAAAGGGTGTTGTTTTGTGAGATACAGAAGCCAGTGCTGTGGGGCATTTTCTCTTTGGTTCTGCTGAAGGTCAGAGGACTCCCAAGCCTGAACTACCTTCCTCCTTTCCTTCCTCTTCCTACCCTGAATTCCTCTTTCCAGGCACCACGTATTGGCTCTCATCTTTCTGAATTATGATAACTCATCTTTTGAGGTAGATATTGCCCCTTCAAGTTGCAGCATTCTCTATTTTCATCATTATCCTGGTGTCAGGTAGTTTTGCCCCATATTCCTGAGGTTCCTTAGCTGCTTTCAACAGCTGTTCTTGCTTTCAACACTGCTAATGACAAACTGCATTTTGCGATCCAGTATGCACAGTTTGCCTAATACTTACCTTCCTAACACAGAAATTTTTTGGCATTTGTCACATGTGGGTGAAATGTGACATTTCGAAAGACAATCCAATCTATCTGGCTTATTCCTGTCTTGTCTACAATGAAAAATCCCAGTGGAATGAAGAACAGTTGAAGAAATTCTGCATTTCTCCCTTGGGGCTAGTGTCTAAGGCTAAATCTACACTGCCTGCTGAGTCTGCCTTAGGGAATGATCCTTAGCCCATGGGAAAAGTGGTGCTCACTTACTTGTTCATATTTTTCAGTGTAGCAGGACAGTGCAGGGTTGAGGGATTCAACTTTGGATCAGTCTGCTCTGTACTGTCTTTTAGCAGTGGTCCCCACGGTGAACTAGTCTCCAAAGTCCACTTGTTTTCTGTTTTGAAGGGCATTCGATGGTTCGTTCCTAAAGAGGTCCCAGTAACAAAGCAGCATTTTTGCAGTGTGGGTGCTCAGAGGACTCAGGATGCTGGAGTGAATGGGGGAGGTCAGTTATCTGGTTGTGTAGGTGTGCTGTAATACTCCAGCATTTTCTCCTGTGAAATCATGACAGCAAAAGAGACACTGGCAGGAGGAATTTTCCAAGCAGTGGTACTACTTGTGAGTCCCCACACCAGCTACACTGCCTTAATAGGAAATGTATCAGCGGGTGACACTGTTAAATGTAATCTTTCAGGTTTCTTAGCAGGTGAGAAGGACTTGGCTCCTGAGATATGTTGGGTCTTGCCAGCTTGTGGACCTGGAAACTTTCTGTTTATAAGCAGCCTTATCAAAGTAAGGTAAGGCTGATAAGTAAGATAAGTAAGATATCCATGCACTGACAATATATTTATGCTGATAAGATTCTTGAGGCACAATTTTTCCCAAAACTGGACTTCAGTATTGATATTTTTGAGGGAGAGCTTGCCTCCATCCTGCTGAAGCATGACATGTCACAGGGGGTCCATGTCCATGTTTGTAATACAGGGGTTAAAGCAAGAGTTGTTCCTGTCTTTCCTCAGCTGGAAAGTTGATTTGAAAGGCCCTGTAGACTTGGTGTCTATTGGCAGACAGCTATCACAAAAAGGGACTTTCAATATGCATGCGGGTCTGCTCTTGAAGATCTTAATGGAGCAGAGAGAGTGGGCATGATTCAAGTTCAGATGCTGAATAAATAGATCTTGAATATGATGTTTAGGGACATTTGAAAAGCCCTGGGCAACCTAGCTGTTCTGCCTGGCCTCCCACCACTGGTCCAGAGGGGTTCAGGTTTCCCACAGGTCTCAAGTCAGATCTTCCAATGACATCCAGGTATCTCATATGTCCTGCACCATCTCAAATGGCACTAAAGGCCTATGCTAAGGCCCTAGTTGAGACCCTGCATTTGGGGATGGGATTCATCTTCGAAGTGGACACCTAAATGTGAGTGTCTAAGTAGAGTTGTATACCTAGCTGTGAGGCAGATGTTAAGCCAATTTTAGCCAATGGAGACTGTTTAGTTAATACAGTCAGTGAAGCCTGCAAAGCTACCTATCTCACCCTAACCTACATTTACTCAGCTAATAGCTCTCTAGATTCCACTGGGACAGATTTGGGTGGACTATGATGACAGCTTAGGCACCTAGGGTGGGATACAGTTGCCATCTGACATATCCTAGAGTATCCCACCTGGCCTAAATAAAATAAGGGAACTGAGATCTCGGAGTCTGGTGTCATATCTGGTCAGTCCTGTGCTGGTGGCTCGAATGGCCCTATGTACTTGTGCTGTAGCAACTAGATCCTGCCCTTTACAGATACCCTTACAGATACCTTTATTTAGTCTGGAGCTGATACCAACCCTCTCGACTTTACCTCTGCTCATTTTTTTGGTGTTCTTCCTGGTATCTGGAGCTTTTGCACTTGTGGCTTTTACATCATGCTAGCTACAGTCTCTTGTCTTCCTTCTCTAACAGCTCCAGCAGATCCAGTGCTGGTTTTTTTCGCCCTCTTCTTACAAATTTATGCCTACAGACCATTTAGCTCTTATCAGCTGAAAACAAGGAATCATTCACATGACCAACAGTAGCACCTGTGACTTGTAGTGTTTCAGCTAATTTGGAGGAAAGTTTTGATATCTTCCCTTTCAGTTGAAGAGCAAATCTATCAGATTAATAGGTGGAGGGATATATGGAAGAAAATTGTGCTTTGATCTTGTTTTGCTCCCTTTTGTGATGACTGTTTTTCAGCTTTCCTAGTGAAAGATTGAAAGTCAGCATTTTGTGAATCTGTCCTTTCAAAAATATACCTTTAAGCACACTTAAAATGGATTTTTTCCCCTTCATGATATGGGTGATGATAGACAACAATTGTACACAAGCAATGTATGGCTTGTAAGAAGCAAGCATTTTTGAGTAAATTACCAAATGATTATTAGTATACTTGTTGGATATAATACAAGAGACTTTGATATTGTCAAGGGTTATGCTAAAAAGGCAAAATGGAAATAATTACTTTAAGGATGATATTAAACTATGTTGGGGAGTGAAGGAAATTCTGCAAATTTCAGCAGACCCCATGATTTAAACATATTGAGAAATTAATTGGTGTGTAACTCTTCCCTTTGTCAAAGTGTCAGGACTTAACCAATAAAAAATGAGAAATCCCTCTGCATAATACAGAAGTCCTGATTTGTATTTCCATCCAGGATTTAAGTGGTGAATCCCTGGCTCTCTTCAGGTGAACAGGATCTTTCTTTCATGTATTTGGTTGAGAGACAAAGCTTAGTGAGTCCTCTGAAGAAGTTCACTAGGCAGTGAAGGATAAACATCCCTTTGTGCTAGTGGTGTCCAATGCATGTTCAGTATTTGTTGCAACCACCCTCTCCCTTGAATCCCTTTGTCTTTAGTGAAGGGTAAGTAAGTGTTACAACAGATGTGTTAGACATTGTCCTAAAAATGAGTGACATAAATGTCAAGAAGATTCATTGTTACTGTCACATGTTTGAGCTCCAGTCGTCTTGCATACATGAACACAAATAAGTCTTCCTTTCAGTAGTCTTTCTTTACAAGGGAAGGCTGGTTTAGCCTCCATTTCACTCTTTTGTTCTATGACTTTCAATAACATGCTGGTATTAGTACTGTACTATTTTCCTTACATTCTCCAGGGTTTTGGTGAGGAACACATACATTTATTTTTACTGTGCTATTTTTATTCTTCAATGGCTGAAGTACCATGGAAGGACTCTTGTGCCTCGGACCTTTTAATCTCTTATGAAATTAGAGGTATTTAACTTATTAGCAAGTGAGAAGCTGGAGGTACACAAAAGCACCAACAGCAGATGTTGAGATGTCATCATCATAAAAATTTGAAGAGAAGTGTTATATAACTTCTGTGAGCCATTACACATTGCATTCATGAATTCATTAAGAGGGCACAGGAACCAATGTATAATGGACAGTTATGACAAAAACATTTGTTCTGGGACAGGATTATCTTTCCTGTCCACATTAGCTTTGTGATAAATTTATTTTTATTTCCATTTCCAAATTCTCTTCCACTCAAACAAAGGTAATGGAGAACTTGAAAGCTGCTCTCCCATAGATAGTTTTCATTAGGAGGTTAGTAAGTTTCTCTTACTCTATCCCAGCCAAAACCAGGACATAAGTGCTTCCAGTAAGAAACTTTTTCCATTGTCAGGTGGACTTTTCCTCTGAAATCTGCTTCTTTAGTTCCCAAATTTTGTGAAGGTCTCTCTAAGAAAACTTTGGTCACTTTCTTCTGATATGATTCACAGCCTTACTCATTTCGAATAATGATATTAGATTGGGGATGCTCTTTCTTGTATTTGAAGGCAAGTTATTGGGATAATCTAAGGTGTGTCATGCAGTTAAATTTATTAGCAGTATTTCTTATATATTTCTGGATATTGTGACGAGATTCACAGCTATTTTTACATGCATAGTTGTTCAGAGAAAAACGGCAGGTAGGGTTCACCTCATTTGATTATAGGGGAAAAAAGTCTTAAAAATCTTATGCAGAGTTTTAAGAAATCTTAATTTAGAAAAAAACAACCAAGCAGCAACTCGAACCTGTTTAATGGGTGTTGCCTTCTGGTAGGATGTGGCTTCACACTTCTTGCCTTCCAGTCCCCAATGAAAGGGTTGGTCATTTTTCTGTTTGCTTATGCTGGTTTATTTGATTAATTATATTTAAAATGTAGATCTGGAAGCTGTTACCACCCTTCTGCATTTTGAAAGTGGATACTAGTAGCCTTTCTTCTTCAACCAATAGTCTATATTAAGATTTCCCCAATAAATATGACGACATACTAAATTAAACAAGAAAACGCTGCTGTTGGTAATTTGCTTAAATTTGCTGTATATAGATTGGAGCCTCCACTGGAATACATATGAGGGATTTTCAGTATGGTAAAAAGGCTGGAAACTGCTGCCTTAGAAAACCACATTCTCTAGAAATTAATCTTTAAATTAAAGACAGGCCCATCTGTGTGCACCACTAAATTGGAATTGGGAGATATAACTCAAGGGTAGGCCTCATGATACTCCTTCCCCAAAGTGTAAATTTCACTTGTTTCCACATTGTGAAAACAATATTTTGAACATTAAGGGGAAAAAGTGCTTTGTTCCGTTGAAAGTTGAAAACTTTACAAGGTACTAAATAAAATAGAAGTCAAAATACTGTGTTTGGAGACTTTAGTAACTTTAACATTCCAGCTGCCTTATTTTAAATAATATTTTGGATAAAATATATGCTAATTCTAATATACTTACGCATAGGAAAATACTTAAAATTGCATTGGTAGATAAATAAGTGAATCTTGTATTCCTGGACAAGGTAAATGTAAATTTCCAAAGACAGTTCATCTCAATCACCTTGGACATCTCCTTTAGTAAGAAATGAATATCCTTTGAAGGTGTCTGTATTTCTCCACTGATAACAGACCAGAGCCTGGGAAAGCAATTTAGACTAAATGCCTGGTTTAGGTGAGATTAATTCTAGTCTATTGCTAAGGGCTCAAGTTGGTCATCCATAGATAGGTGCCTTAGGCCATCATAAATGCCCTAAAGTATCTCGAACATGTACATGGGGCTGGCAGATATGACACAGGAGTTATGGGAGACTGGTGACCTTCTGTAGTAGAAGAAGTGCAGGTAGGATGCCCTAGGGCATCTCAAATGGCTTTAGGTGCCTATGGAAGGTAACTGAATCAAAGCAAAGGGATCATCTGCATTTTAATAAGGTAAACTGATGACTGGCCATCCCCTGAAGTCCTGAACAAACAGAGGTACTTTCTGAAATTCTGAGAGTGCCAGTATTGGGGATCACAGGATCACTGGTTCTTCAAGTTACTTCTCTTTGTCATGCAGTAAAACAGATCATATATTTAGGCTTCCTATAGGTGATTCTAAATGTGGTAGTAAGTGCTTCCATATTCCCTATGATCCTGTGCTTGTGCCAGCAGCAGTGACTCTAATGTCTGCATTCAGTCTATGGGCAATGTCTCTTACCTGACAATTTGCAACCTAACTAACACAACAGTATGGTATAACAACACTACAACTCCTCTGTAAGGCTGTGGAGCATGTCTGAGTAAGCACTTGTTTAGAAACTGAAATCCATCAGAGAACAGGTCTTGTTAAAGATTCTGACGTGGTCTTTAATGCAATTTTACTGATGCTGGATCTGAGCTAATGATGCTTTATAAGCAGAGCCCATCATTAACTTGTTTCTTCTGGGAAAAATCTGAAACTGCTTCATATCAGCCTACCTTGTAATTGCAGAAGAAAGTGAATTCTTGTGTCTCCTGCTTCTGAGGCTTGGAGGTCTTGGAGGCAAGCTGGGAAGCAACTTTCACAGTGCAGCTGCCAGCAATACTGCAGAAATCACAAACAGACATAGGATCTTTATCATGGATAATGAGGGAGTCTTCATACTGTATGGAGTCAAGTTCCTTTTCCTGCTAACTAGCAGATTTTTTTGCAACACCTTAGGTTTGCTAAGTGTCAGAAATAGCGGAGGTATTCAGCTCTGCTCACCTAGCATTATTGTGAGAGTGTGTTTAAACATCTGTGTGTCTAAATTTGCAGCTTTAACGTTACGTTCATGTTGCACTTCATTATGGATGCAGCAATGACTGAGGAAACAGGAAACTGTGAAGAGGCCACGCTTCTTGGTAGCAGCCTAGGAATTAAGATGACAGCATTAATTATTTATGCTGTAGAACGTCTTCATTGGCAGGTGGTGGTGTGAGGAAAGGGGGGAGGTCAAAAACCACATCTACTTATATTTTAATGGTGAAACAGCAGAAGAAATAAGAAGCAAGCAGTTAACCTTTACATGTATTCGAAATGAAGGAATGGAGTTGCAAATTGGTTATTGCAGAGTTTGCGTGTCCCATGCATCAGAAAGTACTGTGATCCGAAATCTAAAATTGCCGTGTTTGAGGACAACTTTTAAGACAGAAAGAAAAGGCCTAATAAGGACCTCCAGGGAACAGCTTAGTATTTAATAGATAAAAAAGACAGGACATCACTGGAGATGGCTGGAGTTCCACAGATAATCCTGGCATTGCTTTCATTCTTTGAATACAGACTGCCATAATCCTTCAAGCAGGACGGAACAATGCCATGAAGATGGATGCTTCAAAATGTCCTGTGAAATAGTGGTGAAAATACATACAGATAAGTCACTCCATCTGTTAATACAGCTTTTGTTTCTTTGTTTGGAGGGGAGCCTCTGCTTTGAAAAAACAATTGGAAATGTGACAATTACAGATGTGACTTAAAAATAAGACAATGAAAAGATATTTGTAAGACATTTGGATACATCCTTGATTGATAGATAGATAGATAGAAAGAAAGAAAATATCATATGAGATAGAGACAACAAAAATGTAGACTGCCAATGCTGATGGGAACATTGCATTTTAGGGGAAGAATTATAACGTTACAAGATGCTTGGGAATAATACCTAGTTTAAGGAATAACCAGGTAGAATTGAAATACTTTAGAATACTATTATATGCTCTTTGTGTCACAATAGCATCTAGTGGTCCTAACTGGGAGAGACCATATTGTACCAGATGTTGAGTAATACAGACAAAAGATAATCTCTTCCCAGAAAAGTTAGATTTCAAGCAGATAGGCTAGAAATAGGTGGGAGGATATGCAGCTTCTCTGGGATCAAACAGCAACAGTTCCTTAATCCTGTGGGTCTAGTCGCCCATTCATAAAATTACATTGCCAACAAGTTGTACGCATCTGAGCTGTCCCAGTCTCAGTGTTGTGTGCAATGACTTGTAAACATTTTTGCACTGAAAACTATTCATTTTGCACTGTCACTATTCTTTTCCTTAGTGACAGAAGAATTGACTGTTGAATTATCTAGTAGTTATTTTCATAGAATCATATAATGGTTTGGGTTAGAATGGGCCTTTAAAGATTATCTAGTCCAACTCTCCTGCCATGGACAGGGATGTCTTTCACTAGATCAGGTTGCTCAAAGCCCTGTCCAACCTGACCTTGAACAGTTCCAATGATGAGGCATCCACGACTTCTCTGGGCAACTTGTTCCAGAGTCTCACCACCTTAATTGTAAAAAATTTCTTCTTTATGTCCAATCTAAACCTACCCTCTTTCAGTTTAAAACTGTTGCTCCTTGTCCTGTCACTACAGGCCGTGGTAAAAAGTCTTTCTCCATCTTTCTTATAAGCCCCCTTTAAGTATTGAAAGGCTGCAATAAGGTTTCCCCAGAGCCTTCTCTTCTCCAGGCTGAACAACCCCAACTCTTTCAGCCTTTCCTCATAGGAGAGGTGTTCCAGCCCTCTGATAGTTTTCATGCCCCTCCTCTGGAGCCACTCTAACAGGTCCATGTCTTCCTTGTACTGGGGACCCCGAGGCTGGATGCAGTACTCCAGGTGGGGTCTCACCAGAGCAGAGTGGAGAGGGAGAATCACCTCCCTCGACCTGCTGGCCACGCTTCTTTTGATGCAGGCCGGGATACAATTGGCTTTCTGGGCTGCAAGCGCACATTGCCGACTCATGTCCGTTTTTTCATCCACCAGTACCCCCAAGTCTTTCTGCGCAGGGCTGCTCTCAATCAGTTAATCCCCCAGTCTGTATGGATATTGGGGATTGCCCTGGCCCATGTACAGGATCTTGTACCTGGCCTTGTTGAGCTTAATGAGATTTGCACAGGCCCACTCCTCAAGCCTGTCCAGGTCCCTCTAGATGGCATCCCCTCCCTCTAGCAAATCAACTGCACCACTCAGCTTGGTATGCTTGAGGGAACTTTTTCTGAACTTTGAGTTCTTTTCTGAACTTTAGCTCCTACATTCGTAGGAAATAGTTGATGCAGCCTGTTGCTAGCTGCTAAAATGTTTGAGCCATGATGCTGTGTGAGATTCTACAATTTAGGATCTTTTTGAACCAAACACAAATTTTTGAGCAACCAAGATTTAATTCCAGCACTTCCTCCATGTGGTAGCACCCTCCTTGGGAGAGTCCTGTGACAGTCCTGTGCCAGCTGGCTGCAGGGATTTCGCTTCTCTTCTTGAGTCTCCAGGTATCTCCCGTCAACACCTATTGGCAATTCTCTCAGACTAGGCCTTTAAAAATAATTTCTCTTTTTTAAATGAAGGCATAAAGTTTGCCTTCTCAAGAAGCAGTTATACTATATTTTAAATGATTTTTCATAGTGGCAGTTTATAACACCTAATTATGATAATGGCAGCATAATTATTTCTTTGAAATGTTATAGTGTGTATGTATGTATAAATATATACAAATATACCTATAAAGTTATAGACAAACTCTAATAAACACTAAGCTTGCATGTGGTAGTTAAGAAATAAACACCTATGCATTATGCCTAAGAAAAAAAATGAAAAATGAAAGAAAATTGACATGTCTGGCTGCCTAATTAACAATGACTTGTTGAACCCCAGATTGGGATGCTGTGAATTTCTTTCTGTTGATACTGTCAGGACTCAGGTATGCTTGGATTTTGGTTTTCTTGATGTGTTACTGTGCGGCTCCTCTGACCTTACTGTGCCTAGTCATCTAGTCTGCCAAGAGAGATAAAAAAGCCTCTTCAGAGAGTGATCTGTAGCACTCTAAGCCAGGTCTTTGTGTTGGGTGTCTATGGCAAGGTGCTGGCAGTGGGGGGGCTGCAGGGGTGATTTTTGTGAGAAGATACGAGAAGCTGCCCCCAGTGTTGGACAGAGCCAGTTCCAGCTGGCTCCAAGAGGGACCCACTGCTGGCCAAAGCTGAGCCAATCAGTTAGTAGCACCTCTGTGATAATATATTTAAGAAAGGGTAAAAAATGCTGTGCAAAAGCAGCTGGGAGAGAGGAGTGAGAAAATGTGAAACAACTCTGCAGACACCAAGGTCACTGAAGAAGGAGGGGGAGGAGGTGCTCCACAATGGAGCAGATATCCACTGCAGCCTGTAGAGAGGACTATGGTGGGTGGACCAGATACCACAATGCAGTGCATAGAGAGCCCATGCCAGAGCAGGCTCCTGGCAGGAACTGCAGCCCATGGAGAGGAGCGCAGGCAGGAGCACGTTTTCTGGCAGGACCTGTGCCCTGTGGGGGACCCACCTTGGAGCAGCCTGTTCTTGAAGGACTGTACTGCATAGAAAGAACTCATGCTGGAGCAGTTCTTGAAGGACTGCAGCCTGAAGGAAGGACCCACACTGGAGCAGGGGAAAAGTGTGAGGAAGGAGCAGCAGAGAGGAGCTGTTATGGACTGACCACAACCCCTGTTCCTCATCCCCCTGTGCTGCTTGGAGGCAGGAGTGCTGGAGGAGTTGCGAATGAAGGAGTGAAGCTGAGCCTAGGAAGAAGGAGAAGGAGCAGGGGGGAAGGTGTTTTTGTTTGTGTCCTTGTTTTTCATCAGCCAACTCTATTTTTATTTTAATTTTCCGTTAGTTGGGTCTGTTTTGCCCATGATGGTAATTGCTAAGTGATCTCCCTGTCTTTATCTCAACCCACGAGGTTTCTCATCCTATTTTCTCCCCTGTTCTGTTGAGGAGGGAGAGTGAGAGAGAGGCTGGGTGGATGTTTGGCAGCTGACCAAGGTCAACTCACCACAGTGTTGAAGACACAGGTGCAGTTGGAATAGGAAACTGAATCCCCTTTTGACGATGTTCATCTCTCCATCCGCTATATTACTAAGGTATTCTCAGGTGGTATGTAAAATCCAGTTTTATAAGGTGGCTCTAATTTACTAGTGAACTCACCTGATACTTGAAAAATAGTTAAATAAATTTATTTTAAAAAATATTTTGAAAACTCTTCCCCTTTGTGCACAATTGGAAGTATGTGTGTTCATGCATATGTATGTGTGAATTTAATCTATGTCCTTATCAATATGTCTACTGTGTATGTGCATCCTCATCCGAATATACACCTACAAAGAGGTCTTCCCAGTTCACATAGAAGCTAACAGTCATGCAGAGTTAACCAGAAGAAGCAATGAATTTTCCTTGTTTAAAGAAAAGCTCAGCCCATAAGGATTCTGGACATCATTTACTCAGGCTGGAGTTATATTGGACTATTCTCCATTTGAATAGATTTCCGTTCCATAGAAACTACTGCTGGTATGTCAAACTGTACAGTTTACAGATCCTGTAACAACCTGTAAATGCCTTGTTTTCTAAGAAATAGCTGTACTTAATTTCTGTTTTGTCCAGTTGTACTCTTTGTGCACACTTGCCTATATAGAGAACATTTCAAAATCATTTGTCCATAATGTAAGCTACTTTCTAACTGGCAAAGTAATAATTAATTTTTCCATTTTATCATCACTGTAAAAAATGGTATCATATTGTCTCATTTTGCAAATGAGAATTAATAGCCCATTACTCACAGTCATTCTAAGACTCTCACACTGCCTATCTTTAGAGAGGAGTGAGCTCTAAGGAGAAAAGTTTTACCTCTTATTCACTCCCCTGGGAGCTGGAAGGCCACTCTTTCCCTTTCTGTGGCAGGGCATCCTCCAGTAGTTCCAGCTGTGCTTCTGTCCCAGTAATGTTGTGCAGAGTAGGGTGCTTGCCCTCTTAGTCTTAGTCAGGTCAACTACATCTTCACCAGTCAACTGAATGGGGCCAAATCACAGGCTCCAACACTGGTACACACTGAGCCCTGAAATTAATAATTGATTAATACATGTAATTTTGGAGCTGTGCAAACTAGCCCTCTGCAAACTAGCCCTCTGCCAGATGACGGCTGAGTGTTGTTCAGGAGATATACTGAGCCAGGAATGGTTCTTAGTAGGTGTTTTGGAAGAGGGAGGAGAAAGATGACTTTTGATATACAGATACGCACTGCCTTCTGCCATTTAAATCATGGCCAGAAACCAGGCACTGTCCCACTTAATTTTCTAGTGTAGGTATAACCGTAGCCAATCCTGCTGTCCAGTGCTAGACTGGGGTTAGCAGTGAATATCACAACTCTTCTGATACCATGCCTCAAAAGGGAGAGATGGACAACATGGGGTCAGTCTTCTTGGAAATAATGCAATCCAATAATATCAAGAGATTGAGTATCCATCCAAAATCTTTTTGGAAGAAGGGTGCTAATGAAAATTTCATCAAAGAGAGGGCTTGTAGTATACAAACAAGGAAATAGGAAAGACTATTACCCATGTAGTGGTCAGTGGGTTCAATCATCTTGCAAGCCTGAGTTGCCCTACCATTCAAGTCAGGGTGCAAAGGAAATGCATCACTCAAGAGACATTCGAGGTGCTTGCTACTTTGTAGAAAGATTGAACTACCTAGCCTAGGGGATTTTCTGTGCAGCAAACAATTTGGAAGCCATCTATCCACACTCTGACTGGTTCACATGCTAGAAATTAATGCAAGCCTTAGGAAGATATTAGGTTAGCTTTACATGGAAGGATGAGATCTTCAAATGTAGGTACAACTCTTCTGCCTTCTGTGTACAGTCTGAATGTTTTAGCATCTTCTATCTCAAAACAAATTTTTCTTCCTCAAGGAGGTGACAATAACAGATGGGACTTTTTTTCCCCCTATTTCTAATAAAATGTATGTCATAGAATGCTGTCAGACTCACACTGCAGTATTTTGTAGACCTGCCATTCATATTACCCAAAGAGTAAGTTATTATCTTGAATAAGAAAGTCACGCCCGCAAAAAAATGTGTGGTTAGGTCAGTAAGCTATGGAAAATGATTTTTTGAAATCCTTTAACCATGTCAATTTCCAGTAGAAAAGATGTGTGGAAGAGCAAGCTGCTGAACAATTTTGTATTTTGTGTGTCAAATACCTATCTAAATAACAAGATAGAATCAGGTAGAATAGCAGTATTTCTGAAATCATGAAGCTAAATAAAAAGGAATGAGTGTTGAAGTATGGCAGAAAGACTGGAAGGGTAATAGAGGAGGAGAAATGAAAGAGGATAAAGCTTGTTACACAAATAGATTGTTGAATGAAGAGGGAAAAAGAAAGAAAAAATCAAAAGATTCATAGGCTAAGTAGAGTAGAAGAAAGAAAACAGACAATTATAATTAATGAGAAAAACCAAATGAATAAATAATTATGCTGATTGATGTGGGAGATAACTAATATGGACAGAATGGTTTTGGATTGGAAAGCAGAAATAAAAAAGGATAGCAATGACAGTGTGGAACATGAGGTAACACGATTTAGAGGGACAGACTTCAAGAAGAAAAAAGAGAGGTACATTAAGGAGAGGTAAATTAAGTGACACTGACTTGCCGAACCTGTGAGAGAGTCAAGATACTTAAGACAGGAGTTATTCTAGAAAATGTAATTCTTTATACATTGTAACTGCAATCAACATATGAAGTGTGAAGCTTGCTAAGAAATCTAAGCCAAGGGTATTTTCTCAGTCATTACGGATGATGTAGGTACTGCACCACTGGTACAGCACCAGTTTCTATTCTGCAGCGCACTGCTAATCACTCGATGCTCGGTTGGCAGACTGAACGAACCAGCTGCCAAAGAGACATCTTTTCATCCCCTGTGCTTCCTGAGCAGTGGTAGAAAGGGGAGTTTCTCCAGTGCAGGAGCTATTTAACCCAAGCACTCTCAGTTCTGGTAAACTTTGGATAAAACAAATTGAGAGCTAGGAATTAGAAGCTGAGGTTGCTAAATATGCTGGCAGTTGTGTTAACAGCCATTTCCTCAGCTGGTTTTTAAACATTTTTAAAGGAAGGCGTAAAAAAGAGCTTGTTTTTACTGCCATCAGGTGTGCAAGAATGCGAATAAAGGCTGTTATCACCTGCAGCCTTGTGAAGTTGATGGCAAGATTCCCTTTGCTCCCAGGGCAGCTTGGCCAAGGCCCATTGCCTAGTATGCTTTGTCCATGCATTATACAGCCAGCCTTCTCCTCAGCAAATCCTACAGAAATAGGTGGACAAAGCAGAATAATCCCATTAAATATCTATTGCATCCCATACGCTACATATAACTAACAGATGTGTTTCAGTTTTCACTCCCATGCTGTAGTAGCACATAGGCGAATTGATTTTTAATGGCAAAAATTATAATAGGAGGAATGTTGACCGCACATTTGTGAAATTCATGTCTTCCAAGGGTGCTGAGCTTTGCTGGGTGACACTGACATAGTAATATTTCAGAAAGAAAATGGTACGGGTACAGCTTTGGAAAGGAGTGTGAAACAACATACCAATCTCAGGACTGGTAACTACGCTTCTTCCAGTGCAAGGTGGCCAAGCTTGAAGAGTGTCTTTTGTTCCTAAAGCTTCTAACAGCCCTTGGCAGTGGCATCCCTTAAAGGTTTGATGTTCCGTTTGCATATATTTCACTGTATTGTCTGTGTCAGTAATACTAAGATTGTTGAATCTTCCATAAGTAACATAAGAAGAGAGCAGCAGTATTAATGTAGGTGAGGCCTGTCTCTTGCATTTGCTTCCAGTGATGCACAATAAAAAGGCTTGATGAATTAGAAGCTTTTGTGAACAAGCCATAAACAATACTGAAGCGTATATGTTTATTAAAAGATCTAAATATACTTGAACAGATTATTTTTGTTAGAATAACATTTGACAAAGCACACCTCCTAAACAATTCCATTCTGGGTAGCTGATGGGGAAAAAATAATTGTTTCTATAAACTAAATAAATCTGTTATTGTGCCAAAGCTATAGAAGACAAATCTTTATTCAAATATGTAGTGAAGTAATAAACCTGTTTAAGAGACAAATTTAACGTTTTTTGTGACTATATATTTGCAATAATTGTTTATATTTTTATTTTAGTAGCAGTTTTACTAGAAAGAAGTTTGTTCCTTAAAAAAATCTTGTTAATTCCAGCAAAGGAGTAAAGAATTACAGTACCGTTCCTTGTGGAACTGTTCTTCATAGATTTGTTTTTGTTTCAGAATCAAGAAGAAAACAGCATGAAATTATGCAGCAATGAGTATAAGCAGCAAAAGAAAGGGAAGAACTATTTAATTTGATCCAGGCATAAATTTGTAGAAGTAATGGTAAGACCCACACTGTTTGCTGGCTTTTGTAAAAAGAGAATCAGGGCTGTCCTATTATGTTATCTTTGTACTGCATTGAACGTAGTAACAGGTTGATTAATAGCTGGCTCTTGTAGGTACAGTCACAATGCAAATTAGCATGAAACATCTTATTATTAACTTTCAAAAGTATTTAGCTACCTTAGTCCCAGTTTGAAAAAAAGGCTTTGGTGGTGGACTGTCAAACATTCATTCTGTAACTTGTGTTCTCTGAAACACCACACACTCTGTGTCTGAAAAATGAACACAGGCTGTTAATTCTAGGTGTTCAGAATCCCATCTGGTTAGATGCCTTATGGTGCCTAAAGTAGATTGTCCTGGGGTGACAACTGCATTCCTTCAGGAGCTTTGCTGGGCACTTAGGGTACAAGCATCATTCTTTGCTCCTTCTGCAGACAGTAGGAAAGGGTAGGAACCAAGAGCAGCTAGGCTTTTAGATAACGAAGGGTATACATGGTCTCTTGCAGGTAAATATGAACTTATTCTCCCTGTACTCCATGCCAAACTGAAATCTGCTAATCAAAAGCATCTGTTAGCTCATGGTCTCTCTTCTTCTAGAGCAAGCTCATATCAAACCATGTTGTAAATCACTGAGCTTATGGATTTTTATTTCATCACCAAATCTGGCCCTAAATTTCATATGTATTGGCGTATTTGAATGTTGTCAGTATTCAAGTTTTGTAGCTTGAATTATGGTGAGGTAGTGAAGTGATGGCAAACCCCTTCAAGCAGCTACAGTTGTGTAGCAGTTTTTATGGCAGTATGGTTTATGCTATATTCAGAAAAAAAACCAAACCCCATTAGTATAAAGGGTCTCCTGATGGGTATAACTAAGCTACACTTCAGTTTCACCAGCTTAGTTAAAAAGAGAATAAAGCAACCTTTTTTTTTTTTTTTAATGTTGTTTCACACCTAAACAACATCTGATCAAATAGAAACTTACATTTTAGATCTCTGTATCTGGGCAATCACTATGAGAAAAAAGGAAAAGTGCTTCTATGGAGCAGTTTGATTAGCCAAATGTATATGTCTGCTTCTGGATAAGATGAACACAGAATAACAATGCCTATTTCTCTCTGTGCTAAACAAGCACTTCAGCAACTGCATCTGCTGTAAGATGCCTGCGTCATATCTGAGGAATATCATGCTAGTTATTTAAAAATTGTGTAAATTATCATCTAGGCTCTCCACAATCAATGAGGAGAGAGAGTGACCTCCAAATGTAGTGCTCATCTTCCTCATCTCAAAGAAAAGGAGAAAGAAGAGAAAAAAAGAAAAAGAAAAAGAAAAAAAAGAAAGAAAAAAAGAAAGAAAGAAAAGGTTGCTCAGGACTGTGTCCAGGTGGGTTTTGAGTATCACCACTCCTCTCGGCTTTTGTATCATCTGCAAACGTGCTTAGGGTACATTCTGTCCCATCATCCAGGTTATTAATGAGGATGTTGAACAGTATTGACTCTACTATGGACCCTGGTGCACACCACTAGTGACTAGCCTCCAGTTGGTCTTCATGCCACTGAATTACAACCCCTTGAACCCAACAGTTAATGTGGTTTTTGATCCACCTCAGTGTCTACTTATCAAGTCTGTACTTCATTAGTTTGCAGATGTTATGGGAGATAGTGTCAAAAGCCTTGCTAAGGTCAAGATAATGAATATTCATTGCTCTGCTGTCATCCAGAGAGACAGTCATCTCTTTGTAGAAGGCTATGAGTTTGGTCAAGCATGATTTCCTCTTCATAAATCCATGCTGATTAATCCAAATCACCTTCCTGTCCTTCAGATTTTTGGAAGTAGTTTCCAGGTAGATCTGCTCTATCATCTTCAGAGGTTAGGAGTTGAGCCTGATCAGCCTGTTGTTCCTCAGATCCTCCTCCTTGAGGTTAGAAGAAACATTTTCTCTCTCCTAGTTGTCAGGAATCTCCTGTGATTGCCATGACCATTCAAAGAGCTTGGTCAGCACCCTCAGCACTCATGGGTGTATCCCATCAAGTCTGATGGACTTGTGTATGTCCAGTTTTGTTTAAATGTTCCCTAACCTGATCCTTCTCCAGTGAGGGCAAGTCTTCCTTGCTCCAGACTTTCCCACTGGCCTCATTGACCTGGGATTGCTAAAGGAGAGTAAAGATTGAAGAAAATAAGGTATTGAATACCTTATGCTTTTCCACACCATTTGCCATCAGGTCCCCTGCCCCATTCAGCGGTGGGCCCACATTTTTCCTGGTCTTTCTTTTGCAACTAATACACCTGGAGAATCCCTTCTTGCTGCCTTTCATATCACTTGCCAGATTCAGTTCCAGGTGGGCTTTGGCTCTTCTAATTCCATTCCTCCTTGCCACCCTGGCCTCTCGTTCCTAAAGAACTTTTATCCATCCGTTGCAGCACTCCATCTGTGTGTTTTATCCCACCATATCTGTATTTCGATAAGATTGTCACCCTACAACTGCACACATACCTCTTGTTCCTCCGGTTGTTCCCCATGCTGTGCTCACTGCATGCACATACTTCAGAAACACCCAGTTGTATTGATTTCCCAGAAAAGGCGTGAGAACTTCTCCCATGATGCTGTCCTGTAGTCACTCCCTTATTTATGTGCATACGGTTGAGGTGGACACCCTTCAGCCCTGTTTTGATGATTGTGAGGTCTCTTCTGCCCACATCACACTCTTTGCTTGCCATCTCAGTCCACCACTTCTTCACTTGATTGTTAGTTGTCATGTCCCATCTGCGTTGTTCCTAGTTTAAAGATCTCACCAGGCTGGCCAGCATACTGGCAAAGATGCTTTTGCCCTGCTTGTTCAGGTGGATTCCCTCCCTTACTCAAGATCCTCAGGTTGGGTTCCTCAGTCCTCAGAGAAGGTCCTGTGGTCATAAAAGCAGAATCCCCTATTGTGAATACCAGTTGTGCAACAAGTTGTTGTTCCACAAAATCCATTCACTCCTCTCCAGCACTTCACCCTCACTGGCAGGAAGGAGGAGAAAAACCACCTGAGCTCCCATGCTTTTGGGCCACAATAGTCCAAGGGCCAGATGAGCCTTAGAGGTTTCTCCACAGTGTCCCAGATCTAGAGCTTCCTGGAAGTCACAGCCTCCTGTAGTTATCCTCATGGGGCAGACCAGCACCCTGACACTCCTTGAAGGGTTCCCAGGAATCCCCCAATGATCTCAGATAAGTTCCCAGAAGATCTAGAAGGTCTCAAAACAGAGCCCAGAAGCTGCTGCCTTTCTTGGTGGTGCTCTAGGTCCCAGGTTCCAGGCCAGCTCCTCCATTTTGAGAACAGTTCAAAACTCCTTGTCAGACTAACTTTTAAATCTGTTTGCTTTTATTAAAGAAGAGGTTCACATGACAGACTGATTTGGTTTTAGTTTTTCAAAAATTCCAAATAGTTTCAATTTTTTTTCCTCATTTGGCAATTAATCAAAAAATTATTCACTCCAACAGCATCAGAATGAAAAAGAAAACACAAACCCTGTAGTTGCCTATGTGGCGTCATCTGGAAATGATGGTTTGGTGACTCCCTTTTCCCTCCCTCCCTTTCCTCCCCGTTGTCCTCCTTTCATCCCATTTCCCACCCTTCACCCCTTTCCCCCTTTCCTTTTTTCCTCTCTTCCTTTATCATATCTGAACTTTGCCTGTAAGTATTAGAACCAGTTTGTAGCTGAGCAATATGCAGTCTGAATTCTTACTGGAACATTTTTTTTTTTCTTTCTGTCCTGGAGGGGAAATTATCAAAACAATGCTTCTCTGGCTAACATGGGAAGAGACTTGAGACAATCATGCTAATATGCATGGGGAGAACAGCATGGCTGTCAGCATTAGGAACTGAGATGTGCAGGGATTCAACAAACTCCCAGTTGTCCAAATATTTAGTGCAGGGAGCTCCCCCAAAGTCCGCCGGTGCTCCATAGGCAAGGAAGCGAAAGGCTGTTCCTTGAAATTACAAATGCAGTTGATTAATGCCATTGATTTTTGATTTAAACTGATTCAGTAACTTGTGAGAAAAACAAATTGCTTCCTTGGTTGTACTTTCATGCATAAAGCTGTAGATAGCACACTATCTGAGTAATAGGCACCAGAAACAGATATCACTGATGCCATAATTATGCATTTACTGTAGTTTCAGATTTATCAGCACATAAAGTACATGGATTACTGCATGTTCCACAGTGTTAACACAGTTAGGGCAATTTGATTTCATCTGAACATATTAAAATCAATGCTCAGTGTTTGGTTTAATTTCAAGCATAAATACTACCAAGGGTTTTCAAGATGTGGAAAGCTGTTTTTTAGTGAAATGCATATTTCATAGTGTATGTCACTTGTCCATTATTTGGCTGCCGAGTGATGTATCAGCTGAGAAAGCTGGTAACGAACCACAAGTCACTCAATGAAGCATCAAATAACAGTAAATGAGAATTTTTTGCTGTCAATTCAAATTCAATCAAATGCAGCTCACTTTATTATTTTGTACAAAGTTATGAAACGGCGTTTGGAATTTATTCTCTTTCCTATGACCTTTTGTAGTTTTTTTTTCTTTTAAAATGTAAATTACTGTAAATGCAGCTTCCAGTTTCAGGAGTATTTAACTGAAGACTACTATTCTAGCCACATCAGAAGGTTGGGGTTTTTTTAATGCAAATGCTTAATTTCTTCTGTGATTATGGCATTTAAATCAAGTTCTATCTATTGCAGATCTTTTCTGTTCTGGTTTCTACTATTTCCGCAGCAACTACATTTTTCCCTCTCTAGTGTTTCTAATTACCCTTCTGGTAATCTTCATGCCTTTCTTCTGTTTTTATCCTCTGCAGCTCTTACTTGCTTTTTCTCACTGTTGACCAATCTTACCTTCTGTATTTTGTGTCACTATCAATGCACATACTTATCCATCTGCTCCTTGAAACAGTTGCAATGATGGCATACATTCTTGCCTGCTTAAATATTGCCTGTGCATAAAAAGCACAAGCAATTATTTTACAAGTTCCTTGTGTATTACATCCCTCTGGCTCATGTATGCATGACTTATATGCATCTTTTTTTTATTGTTTCACATGAAGACCTATATACGATGAGTATGACTGGACTTGCACTGTATGTAATGTGAAAAAGCAGAGTAAGTGCACAATGTTCCTACTCTTACTAGAACCAGAGGGAGTTCTGATACCTAAAAAGAGTTGAAACTGGGAGGGTAACAAATGGCAAAGAGTAGAATACAGATGTTTGGGATTAGGTCACATGTTTATCATATTTAACCCTTTATAAAAGAATTGTTATGTAAAGAGGGTCTTCTTCAAAACATTTTCACTTCTAGAAGCCTGTGATGACTATGGCTGCTGTGACTTGGAAATTATTGATCATCTTTGGTCTTAAAAGTACTTCAAGCAAATGTCATTTGAGTAGGTCAGAGCAAGTAGAACAAAACTACTGTATATAGCAGTTTAATATCTTATGTTGTAGTGATTGGTTTAGCATTCATTAAGGTAGTCTATTTAAGCAGAGGGGAAGTTTAACAGTTGTTTTGAAGCTTTGATGCAATTTACATTTGTTCTCTAAATGAAGTTAAAGTGATTAATGAAAAAATGTCAGTGGTAGGAGTTGCACGGACAGAAGTACTATAAAGAACTGATGACACCAATTCACCACCTCTGGAGTTTAAAACATGGGAAACATGGGACTGTACAGGTCATGGTTTGAGCACTTTCTGAATGTACTATGGTCTTAGGTCGGTGTCGTGGTTTAGCCCCAGCCGGCAACTAAGCACCACGCAGCCGCTCGCTCACTCCCCCCCCCAGTGGGATGGGGGAGAGAATCGGAAGGGCAAAAGTAAGAAACTCGAGGGTTGAGATAAAGACAGTTTAATAGGTAAAGCAAAAGCCGCGCACACAAGCAAAGCAAAGCAAGCAATTCATTCACTACTTCCCATGGGCAGGCAGGTGTTCAGCCATCTCCAGGAAAGCAGGGCTCCATCACGCGTAGTGGTTACTTGGGAAGACAAACGCCATCACTCCGAATGTCCCCCCCTTCCTTCTTCTTCCCCAGCTTTATATACTGAGCATGACGTCATGTGGTATGGAATAGCCCTTTGGTCAGTTTGGATCAACTATCCTGGCTGTGTCCCCTCCCAGCTTCTTCTGCACCTGGCAGAGCATGGGAAGCTGAAAAGTCCTTGACTGGTGCAGCAACAACTAAAACATCTCTGTATTATCAACACTGTTTTCAGCACAAATCCAAAACATAGCCCCACACCAGCCACTATAAAGAAAATTAACTCTATCTCAGCTGAAACCAGGACAGTCGGGAATATTTCATTATATTCTTAACTCCTTTCTGCTCACAGAACAGTAGTGTAACCCAAGTTGGAGGGGATGCTCTGGTCTAACTCCCCGCTCAACGCAGTTCAGCTACAGCAGACTGCCTGGGGCTGTGTCCACTCGGCCTGAACAAACTGCCTCAGCCTCCTCCTTGTATTGTGAACTCCAAGGCCTCAACTATCTTGCTGGCCCCTCACTGGACTTGATCCAGTATGTCAATATCTTTCTTTTACTGGGGAGTCCAAAACTGAACATTACTCCAGATGCAGTCAGAGAGGTGTCTAATAGTGGGGAATAATCATGCCCTTTGACTTGCTGGCTACAGTTTTACCAGCACAGCTCAGTATGCTGTTGGTCTTCATCTCTGCAAGAGCATGGTGCTGACAAATGCTTAACTTATTGTCTACCAGAATCACTAGGTTATCTTTTCCAAAGCTGCTTTCTAGCCTGTGAGCCCTCTATACAGATCCATGGAGTTATTCTGTCAGAGGTACAGGACTTTGCAGTTTTCTTTACTGAACTTTGTGAGATTTCTTTCAGCCCCTTTCTCTAGCCTGTTGAGATCCCTCTGAACGGCTGCACTCCAGCATATTGACTGTGCCTCCCGTTTTGAGGTCATTCATGAACTTGCTGAGGATGTCTTCCACCTCATTGTCTGGAATGCTAATCAAGATGTTATTGGGCCTAGCATGAAGCCTTAAGGAATGCTACTTGTAACCAGATACAACTTGGATATTGTACTGCTGGTCACTACTCTTTGAGTCTGGCCATGCTTTAATATCCAGTCATATTTTCATGACCTAGTTGAGTACCGAGTACAGTGTACTTCACACTTCTGATTTGAAAATTTCGGCATATAGGATTAGGAATGTGTAGGCTTTAGGCTGGGATTCTCCAAAGCTCTCACATAATAACAAAAAATTATGCATATATGAATAGCAGCCCCAAATCAGAATAAAGCCAATTCACTGTATGGTGCTGGAGATGTGGTATAATTCCAATGAATGGCCATGCTGTGGGGGAATTAAAGAGGAAAAAGTATTTTGTTTGCTTTTCTGCCATAATATGCTATGCATCACAATTGTCATTTTCTGTGCATTAGCAATGATAAAGTTGTCACTGCTTTTATTACACTGAAAATTAGTGTCTGATTTTTCTTTATTTGTGCAAAGCTTTTCTGAAAATGGTGTTAACTTCCTATAACACTCTATAATGTTGAGCTGTTTTCTGCACAGCAACTGTTTACAGCATTTGAGCTTTCTTGCTTATTTTTGATGTAGTAAGTAGCAATATTTATAGGGTTTGTGTCAATGATGGATTTTTTTTTTTATTTTGCAGTTTGACCATGTACATATTTTGCAGTTTTTCAGTCTACATGGTTTTAACTACAGATTTGTTAAAATCAGGAAAAAAAACCAAACAACAGAACAAAAAATTACCCTAAGACAAGGAACTAAGGGGCTTATACAGCAGTGTCATGCTGAGCACCAGGATAGCTCTCTGAGCTCTCTCTCAAACCAGGTTTGCAGCACATTCAGGCAGTGAATCTGGGAGCATGGTACTGAAGCCCAGGTGCAGAGCACAGGTGATCCTCCTGCCTATGCAAGCGCGGCAGCTTGGGAAGGGGTAAGGCACAAGTGGCTGTTTTGACTGCTGCTCTGCCTGCTGAGGGGTTGTGGGGAGCGTCATGTTCATTGCTGTGCTTGGGAGTCCCTATGGATGGCCCTATAGCAAAGGTCGGTAGCAGAAACTCGAAATTGCAGTGGCCTCACAGGTGTGCCTTGCATATGGTGGAGATTGTCTTCTACCTTTAATATGCAATGTATAGAAAATAAAAGTGGTATTATATCTTTTCAGCTACAGAGCTTCATACTCTTTTCTTTTATTCTTCGGTGTGCAACTGGTAGCACCCTGCCAGAGATGTATTGGCTAGATACCTTATTTAAAGCTAACCCATTTTATGGATACTTTTCCTTTCAAGTTAATGAGGAAAACAACAGCAAGATCCAGATTCTAACATTTTTAAAGCGCTAGTACTTAGAAGAGGAAGTACATCTGTTGTGTATTATTTATTAAATAATATTTTATGATTCTTTGATGCGAACAAATCAAAATTGACTGTTTTGCCAATATTAATTCCCCACTGGTGCATCTCACAGTGCAGTCTCTTCCAGGGACAGGTCCAGTTCCTCAGGGAAGTAAATAACTCAATGATTTACTGATAAAGCCACCCAGTATATATATCACCCATGTCTCATACATCACTGTCACAGGCAACAGCTTGCCTTGCTAAGTGATGCTGTGTTGCTCTTTTTGGACTTCTTTCTCCTGTAATCGGTTCATCCTACAAAACCCACATAATTTTGCCCAAGCTTATATGAGTGGATTTAGTTTTAAAATGTAATTCTATAAACTTGAATATAATGGTTGTCTTTGTGAATTTATAGATGGCTTATCATTGAAAAAAAATTTGATAACTGTCAGTAACTGTGCCGTGGATTCTCCTCGTGCATTTCAGGATGGTTCTCCGAATCCCTTAGAACCTTTTAAGGTTTCTGCTCTGATAAGACATTTCCAAAGTCAAGGAGTACTACTTACATTTTAAAGATTAGGAATAAAGCATGGATAATCTAAGGCTATATCTAAACTGCTAAATAAAAAGTATTGGGGATTTCAAACACATAAGCTGCTCCAGTGTTGAGACTACCCTCTTGAAAAACTCCATGTGCTAGCTAGAGATGCTTGCCATCTTCTCAATAGCTCTTGCAGCAAAAGTTATGATCAAGTTCAGAGAGGTTTCCAGATTATTTATAGTTCAGAATTGCTTCAAAGAAATGTTGCCCTAAATTTGAGAGGGATTACAGTTGCTGATCTCAGCAATAAGGCTTGGATTCATAACACCTGAAGGCACTACACTGACCTACAGCAAGAACAACCTAATCAAAATCCAGGATCTGAGCCTACTTTTCTTGAATTCTGTCCTCTGAAAACAGCAAAGTTGAAGGGAGAGTGTTTTCTACTTAACTGAATGCATTCAGTGTTCTTAATTCATTGCATCCAGCCATGGTAGCTTGGCTGTATCCCACCTAGCTCCAGGTATTCCCTTAAAATGCCTGAACTGAGAGTGGAGTCAGAGGCTTTTTACACTGTCAGAGATGAGCCCCTCCAGGAGGCAGTTCAGATCATCTGAGTATGGGCTCAGTCCTGGTTTATGGCTGTGGCCTTCTGAAGCTCAGGAGCACTGGAATAAATGCCTCTTCAAGACTTGCACACTCTCGTCTCCACTGGGAATAGGAGTATCTGTATTGCCTAAGTCAATTTGGATTTGTTTTTACAGCCCCAAGGGACAGTGCTGGTAATCTAGGAGGGTTGGTACAAAGGGCGGTTCAGACCCTGAGTCTTTTCAATTAAACACATCAAGCATACTAAATAATCCATGCTGTGTTTACCTGAGTTTGTCTCTTGTTTTCCTCATATAGCATTGCTTACAACGTGAAGAGGGAAAGATTTACTTTTATACTATATTAGATCTTTTATGCTGCCTCCCCATCCCTTGAGGAACCCCCCCTAACAAAACAAAACTGCTTGATAGTTCTCCTCAGCTGCCTAAATTCTAGGGATACCCTATTTCTTTGACACCAGGGTTTTTGGCACCTCTGGGTACCTTTACATTCGGAGGCATAAAAAATAAGTGAAGGCTAGGAGACCAGGCTGAGTGCGGTGCCCCACTTGTCTACCCCACTGAATTGCTGGCATGTTCCCTAGATGTATTTTGGGCTCCTTGGGTAAGCTCTCCCCAGACACGGCTGTTCGAAGACTCTAGCTATGAGCACTGTGGGCTGGAGTCAGTTGGTGCCATCTGACCTTGGACCAAGGATTGCTCCTTGGCCTCTTTTATTTTAGCAGTATAAACAATATATGCTTAGTTACTTATGACCACAAAACATTACACATACATGAAATTGAAGCTTTGTTTCCCACCTAGCCCTGCTAAGTATGTTCAGAATGGAAACCTTTTATCCACACCTGCATCAATGGGCTTTCTTTATTGGTGGATATTTAGCATGTAACTGATATCACATGTGCTGTGCCGGCTAAAAGCCACCTCTGGGGTTGGTTGGACCAGGTAGACCTTCAGTGGAGTAACATTGCCATGAAGCTGGTGTCATCAGAAAGGAAAAAGAGGACATTTTGGTGGAGAATATATTTGTCCTTAAGCTGGCATTTAACCTGCTCATAAGAAGGAAGTGCCTGGTTTTATTATTTTTGAAAGGTAATCATCTAAAAAGCAGTGATTGCTACAGTGTGGTAGACATTTTCTGAGTGTAGCTTGTGTGTTGAAGGTTGTTACAGTCATTTAATAAACTGTTTGGGACCCATTTATGGTGCCTTCTCTTCTGCAGGGTCACTTTCTCCACAGATGGTTTCACCGATGTCAGAATGAACTAAGGTGCAAGTGAGAGCAAATAACACAGCAGTATTTGGCTCTGGTCAGAAACTTTTGCTTCTACAGACTCTGCTGTCTAAAACCAATGATACCTCTAAATCAACAACAACAACAAAAAAAGGGAGCAAAACAGATTTGTTGCTTTCTTGAAGATTACATAGAGCAAGAAGTAAACCCTGAAGGGATGCTTCCCCTTTGACTGACTGATAGATAAAGAGAGAGCTTTCAGTCTTCATTTAAAAAAAAAAAAAATATATATATATATAAAGCCCCAGACAGTTTCAACTGAGTGGGTGAGTACAGCTTGGTGTTAGATGTAAGCTGATACTGGAAATGTGTTTGGAAGGACAAACAGAAGGGCACATCTCTTCAAATAGAAAAAGGAGCTAAAGCTGGGGTTTTTTTAAGTGGTATTTTTAAAACAGAATCTAGAGATGCTTTAAAAATATATTTGTAGTTTGAGTTCATGTAAATTCCATTCTTAAATATATCTGAAAATATATTTTATTCTAGATACGTATCTTTCCGACAGGAATTCTGTTTGCAGCATATTTTTCTTTAAAGGGTTTTGCATTTCTGCATAAAAAACTTATTAATTATTTGTAACTGCTTGTCATCATATTCTGATAATAGAGGCCTGGTTAAGGATAATAACTACCACATCCCTATTTTAGGTCATATGGATAATATATATGTATATATACATATATACATACACGATTCTTGGTGCAATATTACCCAAAGCATCTCCTTTCTCCCTGTACACAGGACCAAAAGTGCAGGCACATCATTTATTGATAAGACAAAAAGAATGTAATGAAATTATCAATGTTCTTGAATTAATTATGAACATGATTAAGAAAGCTAAAATCTCAGGAGCCAGGATCTCATTACCCATTCAGTCTTAGGGATTGCTTTCATTCAGCAAGGCAAAAAGGCTTTGAGCAGTCCCACAATTGCCTTAGTCTCATTTATTTGTGGTAGTATTAAGGTTTATTTGTTTTCTGTTTTGCACTTCTTCTGAAATTATTTCTCTTAGTTTATTCATTTAACAAAATGTTCCTTCCTGTGCCACAGAAGAAAGTGCCTATAAGGCCTACATAGGTTCTTCAGTCTGCAAACCTCCCTTTGAGAACATTTCTTTCAACTCACATTGCTGGAGCTCCTAAATATCTTTCAAGGTAAGTCTGAGAATGTAGCCAAAAAAGTTCTTTCAGATTTATGTCTGCAGCTGTACTACAGTACTGTCTGATTCCCATTCAGCTCGGAGCCTTAATGACATCATTATTACGCTGTCTGAACCAGATTTAACTTGGAGCCTGCACTATATTGTTGCTTATCTTCCTTCCTATGTGGGAGATTCAGTATTTAAAAAATACTTTGTTTAAAAAATAATAATGAGCAGGCGATGGTGTCGCAGTGTTTCAGATTCTAAACTTTCAAAAACTGGGGAGACCGAATCAGCGTTGGATACATGCAAGCATGCCTATTTTAAATTCATTTCTGAGTCTAAGGAATTACAGTCGGGTGATGCTTTTCTTGCACAGTTGTCTGAAAGAGGAGTGTGGTGTGCAGCTGCCTTATTTACAGAGTCATAAGGCACTGTATTACTTAACAATTTTGACTTTTCCTCTTTACAAGGCCCTTCTGAATTTCTTGTTATTGCAGGGTTTGCCCCCAAATGAATGTCTAAATGATGGGGCATAATGATTAAATTCTGGCAGTAGCCCTGCAGAAATAATGCACTTATGATTTTCAAAAATGGAAATAAAATCTTGTTAGCTCAAGAAGCAGAGATCTAACAGACTGCAGGGGTTTTTTTTGCTGTTCTTCTATTAATAGAAGTTTGATATGTCTTTTTTATTTTAAATTGTTTCTGGTTTTTATGTTCAAAAAGAAGAGAGGAATCTGTAGCCCTATATTTGGTAAAAGCTATTATCTACCAGAATAGACCAAGGACAGCAAAGAACGTATTTTAGATTTAAATAAGTGCTGTCTGTGACAAACGAGAAAGATTGATTCCAGTTGTTTTCTCCATAATGCTTTGATATAGTATTTTACTGCCTTTTCTAATCTCAGTTAATAAATATAAACAAAATGCAAAGCAATTAATTTGCTCAGAGTATGTACATCACCTAAATGGGACAATCAGACTGAAAAAACAATGATAATGCCTTCCTCCCTCTTGGTAACCTTGAAATGTAGGATTACATTTACAGCCTGGAACAAAAAGCATGTACAAATACTACTGTTCATCTGTTCCTGTAGGTCTGCAGACCTACCAAATGACAGTGTGTTTAAAGAAATAAATTTAGAGGAACTTTTGTTAAAACTGACGTGTGAAAGTCATTCATACTGCTGGCATATACATCCCATGGCAATTAGAAAACGGTATTCCTGGGTTTCTTAAGATTCAGGGATGTGGGTTCTTTAAATTTATGTCTAAATGAAAGATTTTACCCTCAATACAATTCTTTGCTGTCTGCTTCAAGATTTCATATTTTATTTAAAAAATGGCTATTGAAGATAATTTGACATGCTCTTAAAAACTAGACTCATCGCTCTGGGCCTGGCTTTAGCTTTCATTTTGATGGCAACTTAGCAAGTGTTAAAGCCATATATGATATAAAGAGCATAAATTCTATTCCTGTATCAGATAGAAGAAAAAAAGGATTTTTCTCCTTTTTAAGATTTTTTTGAAAAGGTACTGAAGGTAAAGCTTTTTAATTTCATCTCTTTCTGAAGAACTGAAAATATCTCTGCCTGTTTTGATATTTCTCTCCCACACCAGCCTTAAAAAGCAATATTTTGTTGATGCAGAAAATTGATCAAGTTACAGAGCAGCTTCCAGTTTTACCAAGAGAGAGAAGTTCAGCAGCGCATTTTTAGGTGCCATCTCTCCCTTTAGCACTTGGATATTTTCTGATGCTCAAGCAGAATAGTTTGGAGGATCAAATTTATTATCTAATAAGAAATATATAGCTACCAATAAAAGCAGGAGTAAATAAATAGATTGTCACCTGTATGGTATGAACCTAGAAAATAAACCTATTTCTTTAAACTGTATTATCATAAGAAAATACACTGTTTTGTTTTATTAATGTTGCAATATATTTCTAATACAAAATTCATGCTGATTTGGTTATCTCAAAGAGTTCACGTTTGCACAAAGTACTGTGAAAGCACTTACTGAACCAAAATTACACTGTTTAATGGGAAATGTTTAAATCAAAGAATCAGTAAGAGTGTAACCTTTTGCATTTGTGGAGAATAGTAAATTGCACTAATTAAAATAATTCAAATGTGTTAGAATTTTCATTTGGTCCGTGAACCTTTGTAATGAAGACAGAAACAGGAATGCTGACTTTTTGCACGTGTTTACCCTATCCGAGATTTTTCTTGATTTCTAACAGGGGAATGGATTTAGACTGAAGGTGGGAAAGTACGTGCATAGTTCGGGTCACCGGGGAAGGGTTATGGAAGGATTACAAGCTCAGGCTCTAAATGAGCTCTGAGAAAATGGCTCTTTAGGATGAGAAACAAGCTGCTTGTTTACTAGAATCTGAATTTCTTTTTTCTTATTATTATTCAGAGGAATAGTCCAGAAATAAAGGCAATGTCTCCAAAATAAGTCACGAGGGAATCCAAGAAGTTAGACATCCTCAAATTACGCATACTGATTATATGTCACTTCGATCCCATTAACTCCTCAGACACGAGGGACCGACGTTGCAATCAATAATTTAACTCATACTGACTTTGGAAAGAGCAGGATCAGGTCCAAGACAATTATGAAGGTGACCGTTTAGTACAAATGGTTGAGCTGAAGTTAGTAGTGAGAGGGTGTCGTTGGTGTATATTGTTTATGCACTCTTCTAATGTCTCAAAGTGCCGTGTTTATCTGGTGGGCCTCTCCTGGCCGGGAGCCGATTGACATTTCACAGCTGTGTCAAACTGAGTGCAATAGGTTTTTTTGTCTTTCTAAACACTAATCAAAAAGTAATGCTTAGAGACCTCTGTTATCTAATTACTGGTAGAATTAGCAAATCATCATTTAAATAAATTACATTTGCAATGTTCTTAAACTGTATTTAAACCCCTTACTTCCTACTTCATATGAAAAAATATAAATTACACCTTGAATGATTTTTTTTTTAATTTATACTTGGGAGGGAATCTCCATTGGTAAGAAGTAAGTCAAAATACTAAGAATTTAAGTAGCTGTGGCTCGCTAAACTGCTGACTGATAATGTAATGTTTTCATTTTACTTTTGGAAGTTGAAGAAAAGTTACCATTACATTTTCCATTGCAAAGAATAAAAATATCTTCATAAACAAATAAAACCTGAAGACTGGCTTCCAGTAAGTGTTTTGCCAGAAAATTTCAGTAAATAGTATTTAGATATTGACTTTTTAAAAAAATAGACTTTCAGACCGATTGACAGCAAGCTGATTTTAGACAGGCTCAGTTAAATTCCTTCTGCATATAGTGTTCTAGTTTAGTTCAAATCAGTATTTTAGAGAATATTAAATTTTACTATTGCAAAGTATTGTATCTTTGCAGAGTAACAGCCTTTTAGTATAAGGGACATTTGGGGGGGGGGCTTACAGCAATGTGGTGTTTCCTCCTCGCTGCTGCTGCTCAGATTCAATGCGTATCACATCTAGTAGCACAGAAATAGTTTGCGTTACTTTCAGAAGAAATTATTTTGCTGGGAGATCAGCTTTGTTCTGAATGGGTTAAACAGAACTACCTGCTTTGGATTGATTTAAATCAGTAATGGATCTGCTCATAAAGCTGCTGTTACTAGATATTACACTGCTATCTTAGTCCTTTGATAGCCCCGATAAGAAGTGCTTACCACAGAGGATGCTCCTAAAGGACAGATATTGTTTCCTGTACCTCAGGGAGTAAAACGCCATACTGCTGGATCAGGAACTTTTACTAACAGCAAGTAAATTCAGGCCTTATCAAGTTACAGCACAAACTGCACTCATGTTTTATTATTCTCATTAGAGATTTAAGGACTAATTCTAGTTGTTAGCGCTTAGCAGTTTAATGTTTTCCATAGATAAGAATTAAGATTCTTCTGGGGGATTTTTTATTTGCTAAAGCTTGCAAAATATAATGTGGTAATGCACTTACTTTGATGTAATACAACTGGATTTCCTAAACGTTTTTAAGGGATAGGGTTTTAAAAATTTAAATCTAATAACTGAATTTTTCAACTCCAAAATACACTCCTTTTCAATTAAATAGGGTTTTTAGAGCTAAAAAAAGGCAGATTTTGCTTTGAAAAAAGTATGATACCAATATTGTTAGTCCTTGAGCTTTTCTATGCATTACTAATGCTTTCAAATAGATGCAGATCAACAAAGGTAAGTTAAGAATTTCAGCATGTAGAAAATTATTAATTGAACCAACTTATTACAAACCCTTCTTTACAAGCAATAATGTCGATATATTTTTGAGTCAGAAAAGGAGGAAATATGGGTTAACTATGTTCCTACTGAAACGACATATTCAAAGAGATAGTAAATCTTAAATTTTCCATCCATTAATTTCTCAAGAGATTCATGAAGACATGAAATTGAAATATGTGAAACAAATAATGATATATTTTTATTAGGTCCATGAAGGTAATGATGTCAGAGGAATGAATCTGTGTTTTCACATGATAAGGTCACTTGAAACTGAAGTTGGGCTTCATTACCTCAGCTTTCTAAGTTTATCTTGCTTTGAGAAACTAAGATTCGGGATCTTGCAGGTAGGTTTCAGAGCTGCGGCAGTGCCACTAATCCCAACTATAGTTATGGCAAACACTTTCACTCCCAAAACTCTGATGCATCTGGTCAGCTTTTGGAAATTAAGCATTGGCTCCCCCATGACTTGTCGGTCTTCATGTCTCCAAGTCATTCTCTCAGGTCACAGACATTGCAGATACTGCAGGCTTAGTTAGAAATGACCTTACGTCTTAAGAAGTTCAGTGTGGGTAATTAAGTCTACTTCTCTAAATAATTAATATCATTTACTATAATCCACCTGAATGCAATAATCATAATTTCCAGTCCTCACATGTTAGAAAATGTTTGTGTGTGTTGTTACAGTTGCGCTCTGTACCAGGCATGTGCACATTTCTGTTTTATTCCTCTTTATATTTTCTCTCTAACTCATTGGATACATCCAATTTGAAATGTTTTCTGTGGTAATATTACCTCATGAAGGCAGGCCCTTGTAAGAGCATCACAGCTAATCAATAATAATTGTTGTTAGTAATGATTATTGATTAGCTATGACATTGCATTTGGAAGACATTTTTTTATGGAGTAGCAATACTAGGAATAATAGGATAAATCCCATTGACTTAGAGACATGTTTCCAGAAAAGCTTTTAGATAGGTGTATTTGAGTATTGTTTTTAAGTTGGGCTATACAATAGCTAGTTCCTTGGATAGTTTACTCTTTTTTAACAGGTGAGGCTTGCTTTTGGTACACTTTGCTTTCATGCAAGACTGTTTTCCTCTGGTATTTTCCTTTTGAAGTTTAAGGTTATACTTCTTGCAGTTACATTATTGGGTGTAATCTTCCCCATATAAAAAATAAATTTATTATGAGGATCTCCCACTAGATATCTTGGAAAACTTACATATAGCTGTTCTGTGTCCAAAATGCTGTTCAGTAGATTTTCCAAAGCACCCAGGTAACAGCTGGCGCAGGCCATGTGCCAGCCTTGACAGCCCATATGCTCTCTTTAGTGCTGTAATTATCTCAACACAAAACTCTGATAACCCAGTCTACAGGGTCCAGTTTCACTAGGTTAAATTGACTCAGTGGCTTTGTTAGTCAGTTCCTTTGGCACAGTAAGAACTTCATCAAGACTTTAAGTATTGTGGCAGGCATGGAAAACCAATATGACTGCTAGTTTCAAGACAGGTGTCTTATTAACCCTAGGAGATTGTAGGTTTCAGTTCATTATAGTGGCACCCAGCAGCACTACTACAGTTAAAGGTCTGTCATTGTTTCCATTATAAGCCCTCCTTTTCCAGAAGACTTTCTGATTCCTTTGGTTTAGCCTGCTTTGGGCTATACTTTGGCATCTGACTCCTCAGCCTGGAGGCATTTTTCTTCTCTTTCAACAAAATTTCATCAAAATTGCTTTAGTTGTGGTTTGGTTTTTTGGTTTTTTTGTTTTTTTTTTTCAATTAAGATTAGAGGAAAACGTAATACTTAGTTTTTATACTGCTTCCAGCTTGAAAAGTTTATGAATATTTTTCTTTATAAAATAAACACGTTGAGTGTCATGACTTTGTGCAAGCTTCATAGGTCAAAAAAGAACATAAATAGAATAAATTGGGATCTACTGTATTCCACATTGTGAGTAGCAGGAAAAAAATTGAGTGAAGGTCAATACTTCAACTTTTTTTTTCAATGAGTCTGCATGGACCAGAAGAGGGTATGTTCAGTTGTGTGAGTTTATCCAAAGTTTCTTCTGGTACCTTTGTGATGCCTGAGCCAAAGTACAGTGAAGAGAAAAATAATAGACCTATGGTACATGTCTGACTTGTGTGCTACTGGTATTGGTTCAGTTCCTCATGGACAGGTACTCACATCACTTCTGGATGCTTGGATAGTCCCCTCATAGTGGCTGATGCACATGGGTCTCATCCGAAGCCAAAAGGAGTCAATGAAATCTTTCCATTAGGCTTTTGGTCAGGCACTTAGTGGATGTGAATTAACTAGGAGTGGTCTCTGTGATTCCGACTGATGAGGGTCGAGTATGAAGAAAGCTAAACTATTGTCTGTGTAGTGCAAGGCTAAGCCACAAGCTGCTTGCCTTGTTTATTCAGAGCCCTTATTGATTCTCCCAGGGTGAAGAATCTTCTTCTTTACATGGGTGAGGTAAATTACAGCGCACCACTTGGTGGATGATAGCTATCTGCAGCCCTCTGCTTGGCAAGCTGACCTTTTCCATTAGTGCAGGATGCACAGGACAACTTTTAAAGCCCTGCAAATCATTTGCTACCAGTTGCTGAAATGAGGTGGTTGCAGTTTGGAAGTGAACGAAACTCCAGCTTCGCTCTGCTGGAAAAGAAACAAGGACTCTTGTTATCTAGCTGTCTTCCACAGGTAGTCAGGCAACTAAAGTCATCATTTATATGTTGTCAGGAGTACTCACCAAATTTATTGACTTGCACATTATTCTCTGCAAATAAGTTCTAGCTGCTCTCTTCATATTATAATTAAAACGGCAAGGACTTTAATCATTTATGAAATTTTAAACTACATACTGAATATAAATGTATCATTCAATGTGATAGAATGAATTAAATTCGTCATTGTCAAATAAATGTATGAAAGATGAAATATCTCTCATCCCACATCATTATCCAATAAAAAGTCTGTTTTCAAAGTGCTGTAGTATAGCATGTGGTTTGTATCATCCTTAGGACATTTCCAGCAAATTAAAGACTTTCAAAATACCTTTAAAAAGTACCTTTTTCAAGGATTGTGTTTTTAATAACAGCTAGCTTAGACCTAAACCTTATACTGAAATCTGACCATGGAAGGAAGCACTTGCTCTTCATTAGTACTGGGAGGAGTGTCAGCTACCTTGCAGGTTGAGTAGACCCTTTCTTTCACTACCTAATGAAGAGGCCTCTGACAGTCCCATGCCTTTTAAGGACAAAAGAGACAGGCTGTTCTTTGCCTTTCGCTCTGCTGTCCCACTTAAACTATGTTCCACTAAAGAAACTGTGAAGCTGTTGCAAGTACAGGACAAGTTTCGCTTGAGGGGGGCTCCAACGGCAGTGATGGAAAAGAGGTCCTGGCACGGCAGTTCCCACTCAGTCACAGTTCTGTGACACTGGGCAAAACATCCATCTCTGAGGGAAGCCTCCTCTGCTTTCTGTTGATTTTATGTGGCCATGAGATTTGGAAGTGAGTCTAGAGATCATTCCATGAGCTTATGCTTTCTTCAGGAAGAATTAGTCTTGGGAATAAAATATAGCAAAAATCTCACTAATTTGTCTCCCTTAACCATACCTTGTCTTATGGAGCTGTCCCTGAAGAAAACCTCATCCAGCTTCTATTGCCCTTCCAAGTTTTCACAAAAACAACTGAAGACCAAACACAGGAAAACTCTTGCTAAAGACATGACTGATATCTATTCTTTTTGAAACTGTCATCCTTTCCTGGGACATTTTCTTTCTCAACACCTTTTATCCATAATTTTTCTTAGAATCAGTTTATTGTTCTGCTTATGACTCCCACAAACTCCTGTGAGTGCTGCCTGTCTTCTCTGTTTTCCCAATGACTCCTACAAATTGTCTTGTCATTACTGATAAACAAGTGGTGAATTTCATTCTTGTGAACTAAAGCAGCAATTCTGGAGTCTTGTGCTCAGAAAGCATATAAAGTACTGTTATCGGAGAGCACCTCCCTACACCAGCATCCTTCAATGGATGGGCAGTTCTCTTGGGTAGATGGAGTGTGACAGAGTCATTTTTTCAGTCAATTACTTAAGGATTAAAGCTTTTGCATGCTGGACACCTGTCTTTATAGAGGAGCTCATGCCATGTAGATCACTGAACAATCATCAGATGGTGTATTTTGGACTCCTGCTTAAAACCCTACAGATGCCAAAATGATTCTGCAGAGGGGGCTGGATCCAGCCTCAGATCATTACCGATGTAGATTGTATTCAAATCACTGACCTACAATTTATTCTGGGTTGACAAATACTTAAATTAATGAAGCAATCACTGTCTTGAATAACATCGACAGTATATTCTGAATTCATAGTTAATATGCCAGTAGAAAGAAATTAAGAAAATAGAATGTATTTAGTGTTTCTCATTTGTGTTAGATACATCACCTTCCTTTTTCACATGTAGCATAAATTAGATGCTTTTCACTGTATGCATTATTTGTATAGCGTTTGGCCATATATCAGGATGAAATACAGT
The DNA here is from genome assembly GCF_034638445.1 of Ciconia boyciana. Lineage (NCBI taxonomy): Eukaryota > Metazoa > Chordata > Aves > Ciconiiformes > Ciconiidae > Ciconia > Ciconia boyciana. The sequence goes on along the minus strand of NC_132934.1, from coordinate 172,420,512 downwards.
TCTCTAATTAGCTCCTTCCAAGTACTTACAGTTACCCCAGGCTGGTGATCACCCATATTAAAGCAAATGAGGCCCTGGCGATTGTTTGTACATGCAATTGGACAGCCATGGTAAAAATCTTTCTAAAGCTTTCTTGTGGCTCACAACCACAGTATGGGCAGTAATTGTCTGAGACGGTTCACAGGGATCAGGCAGTTTGCTTGCTATGGTGAAGCACGCATCATGAAAGAAGACATTTGAGGTTTAATGATATCTTTCTAATAGTTTTATGATAGAGTTCCTCTATACTGAAGGATTTTACTAGGTTGGAAATATAATTTTCATGAAGCCTCAAAATAAAAAAGAGTGGAAGTAAAGTACATTTGCTAACCCCTTTCAATTCTTTTTCTCTTGCTTCCCAGTATTGTTTCAAAGACTAGGAGGTGATGTTGTATTCCTTGGTGTGCTGTTTAAAGTCAGGAGCGGCAATATTTAGCACATGCTTGGGCAGCCGTGTTTGAAATCCATGCTTCCTCTCTCTGGTGTTCTGATGTGCCTTTAGGGGATGCTTGCCTGTTTGTAGTTTGTTTTCTTTTGTTTAAGGTTTCAGCTACTGCATTGACTAATGATTATATAGCAGTAAACTCTCGTCCCTGCTAAATTCAGAGGTAATGCCTCAAAAGCATTTTTCCCCCGTGTGACATAAAACAATAAAAGAACTAGACAATCCCCTTTTGAGGAAGAATAATCCTTTGTTTAAAGAAAAAAAAAAGCAAGCATCTTCTTGATGCCAGAGGGTGTAGAATTCAAATCAAAGATTAAGCTAATTGATAAAAATAAAACAAATGTCTCACAGTATAATCCTCTTTAGGCAGAGTTAGCGTTTTTCACATTAGCAAGTATCCAGTATTAATCACCTATGCTGTTTTAGTATTATATCGTACTTGGTTCTGAACTGTGCAATATCTATTCAATACACAAATAACATGGGACATACTGAATCTGAATTTCATCTCACTTATAACTCTAAAGTAAATTTTCCTTCAGTAATGTCACTTCAGTAGAAAACTGATGGGACGTCAGAATTCAGAGATGAACATAAACTCATTGCTAATATGATTTACCAATATATATTTCCTATATTTAGTATCATAAATAAGAAATATGTATTTATGATTTTAATGAGATTTTGGAAAAACCCTTACATATTCTCACTGAGGCATTAATCTCTACATTCAGCTGTCCTATTGAAGAATTTACAAAAAAAGTTCTAAATGTTTTGATTAGCCAGTCACTTAAAAAAAAAAAAAAGAAAGAAAAGACACCAACATGCTGTTTAATTATGTACTGCCAGGATCTTCTGAGCCTTTCTATAATGTGCGATAAATTCAGCGCTGCCAATTTAGGACAGTTATTTGCCTAAAATATTAGCAGCTAACTGTAAGTGAGAAGTTAGTTCAATTTGAAAGAAAAGCTTACAGCTAAGAAGACAAAACACGACATAGTTAAACTACCATTTCAGCCGCAGTCTGCAATTGTTGAATATGTTTATAGTAGACTTTTTTTTTCATTAGTAGAAGTTTCAGAGCAATAATTATCCATAGCTTCCCTTTTATCTAAGTATATCATAAGCTATCAGAGACAAGTTTTATATTTAGCTTTCAGTAGTTTTTTTTTTTCTTTCTGTTTCTATTTTTTTCCTTCTACCTGCACATCTGGGCTTGCAGTCAATTATTAGCATAAAACTGAAGGGGCAATTAGCCCCTGATGCAAATGCTATTGCTGACATGTCTAAATAAATATAGATTAATTATAGACTAGATACCCAGGACTGCAATCTGCCTCACCTTTCTTATTCAACTTGACTTGTGGAAATGGCATCACTGCCACCATGGTAAACATGCACCCTAATAAAAATTAGACAGTTGCTGTTCGCAGACTGGAGCCTTGACACTAGTCTGCTCTTTTGTAATTTATTGTGTCCTGAATTGACAATGAACACAAATACAATGACTGGGTTGAGTCTCATGAAAATTTGAGCCATTACATGAGTCTAATCCAACAGACAGACCAGAAACCAGTCAAAATTGGGCACCAAAAGCAGATGTTCCCAGTTTGAGCATCATGTTTGGCCTTGTTCACAGGGAAACAGAATGAACTACTTCAGACACAGGTGCAAAATTATGACACTGCTATGGGCAAGAGCAGTGTGTGCAGCCTGAAACCACGGCTTCCCCTGACCATTTTCAGCATATAAACCCTACTCTCAATGGGAGCACCTGTCTCAGGACCAATGAGGAAAACGGATGCATGTTGCAAACACCTACTGCTGTTTGTTGCTCACTAGGAGCATCACCCAAGTTGACACAAACATGCAAGAATGCCTGACCATAAAGTTACTTAAGAACAATTGCCTTATGTCCATTAGCCTAATGTTTTGTGGGGAGACTGAAGTCTGTAAAAATATTCATATTCATAAAAATTAAGCATCAAAGCCACCACTACATTTTCTCTGCAATGAGTTTTTAACATTTTGGAGGTTTGTCCTTTTGCAAAACCACTTACTCCACAAAGGTATAAAATATAGCACTTAATGGAGATAGTACATTTACTCAAGTGCATTAGACAGTTCTTCCTTCTCCTTCTCTTCCTGCTTGATTGGCAGCCAGAGATCCTAGATGTAACGCTATAGGAGATATTGTTTATAGCCGAAGCAGCAGGATCTGGCTCAGAGAGGACTCCACAGGCACTTGTGTTGATGGTGGTTTTGCAGTTGCCTCTGGGTCTTTCATGTGGCTGGGCTGATGAAAGCTATCTGGGCAGTTATATGCTCCTGGAAACCATTTCTTTTTCCATTGACATTTTAAATGGTTGTGGTGATTAACTGTTTGTATGCAGAGAATTTTAAATCCTGCACCACAGTAATTCTCTGCAGAGGCTGCTGGCAAATGGTGTGCATCTTTATTTCTTTTTTCTGCCTAAAATCCCTTTCCTGTATTGGCGCAAACATTTGTTTAACTGTGTTTGTGCATGTTTGCAGTGCTCCAACTCAGAGGAAGGAAATCTGAGGCTCTAGATACAGCGTGATGTGAGGTTTTAGTCCTGGTTTCAGGTCCCCCCCTGAAATAGCTTGGGGACTCCACTCTGCACATCTCAAGATGTAAAAAAATGTAGTAGGAGACCATCCAGGAAGTTGGTTGCACCTTTTGGAGCAGATAAGTAAAGTTGTGGATAGGTCCTGTGTTTTTTTCTCAGCTTCTGCTTGTCTCTTGCTACACACACAGCTCAGTGAGGGGGAGAAAAGGGTAGTTCATTGGCCCATAATGGTTTTATATTGGGTAGTCCATCAAAACGGCTGGCACATGCTGCTTCTTGGTGGTTTTGGAGATTGTCTGCAGATTCAGGCACATGCATTGTCTTAGGTAAAAAGCACAAGTGATACACACTTTTGGAAAAAAAAAAAAACAACCCCAACCCAGAGCTTTTATTACCCTTCAAAGTAGGAGGAGTTCCAGCCTGTGTTGTACTTTTGATCTCAATTAATGTATTTCTCTGCTTAAATGTTAACATAGGTGTAAGTTTGTGTAGTATTGAAGAGTATATCTGTTAAATAAAATTGTCAGCCAGTAAAGCAATGTCATATACACCGAATGTTTTACTCTTCATTAGACAAAAATTTGTTTTCTTTGTGATTGTGTTTTAAAAGATGAACTCAATAATTTACATATTCCAGGACTGTAAAAGAAAGAAAGACCAAATCTCTACTCAACAGCTTTTTCTTCAAATAAACATTTAGATGTTGGAAAAATGCTGGGGTTTTGAATGTTGGATTTTACATTTATGTGGGCAGAAGTTTTAGAGCAATATTTAGCCACATTTTCTGTTTTTGCCCAAGCAGCATCAAAACTATCAGAGACAAGTATTTAGTCTTCAAGAGTCTAGAGATTTTCTTACACAAATACAAGTTTTGTTTTGAAAGTATGTTATTTTACTGTTAACTTATTTAACAGTAAAGTTAAATTATGTTTAATATTATTATTTCTGATTTATTTATGGTTTTTTACAATTAAAAATATTTTTATACAAAATAAAATATGTAAGTTCCCAAATACACAAATCAAACCAGTGAAAATATGAGGTTTACATTCCACTGACGTCTCTGAAACTTTGGACAAACTCTATGTGAATTTTAAGGTTGTGCTTTCAAAACTGAAATCATAAAAGATATACAAAGAGTGGTTTCACTAGGAACACATTGTAGGCTTAAATCATGTCAAAAGGATCCATAAAACAGACTCTGTACTTGTCAGTGATGGAGGTACTTTTAAAGTGGATAACCCAAAAATTTTTTTAAAAGTAAAGATCCTGCAACAAAACTGAGAAAAGGATTAAAAAAAAAAAAGAAAAAAAGAGAGGGGAGTTCCACGCGCTTGTGAACAACTGTTCCTCCATTAAAATCACCATAGGGTGTTCAAGACAAATGTTTCACTGTATGTTGCAGGCTTGCATTGGCTCTGAATAATCCTGGAAAAAATCCTGGTTTGCTGTATGGGGTAGATGGTTTATGGCAAGCATCCTGAATTCTTCCTGTGGACCTGGTGCTATCTTTCCATTTCACGGGAAACCAAGGCTCCTTCATCTCCATTACAAGTGATATAATGGAAGGAAAGGGAAGGTGAAACATTGGCAGGCAAGCACATTGAGAAGAAAATACAGGAAAAACACTTTTAATTATATAATTTTTTCACCATACAAAATCACATTTGGCTAGGGCAGGTCTCTTTGAGCTTCTGTATAAGCAGACTTAAATGCAGCTAAAATGCATGCTATATACTGATCTACAAAGGGAAGACTGGAGATTTGCAGGGGATTTATTTTACAAATATAGCATTTAGCTTGCTGGCATTTTGCTATGTTGCCTCACCATTACTGTTTTTTAAAAGTGCTTCCTTTCAAACTGAGCTACTTCACCTCTTAAGTATTATGATGACATTTAACAGCAACAAACCTACTAACATTTTTTTTTTAGTTAGGTTTTATTAGGACCCTTTTGGAAAGTCCACTGAATCATTAAAACTTCAGTATGTTGGTTCAGGCTTCTTGCCTCAATTCGAACAGAGCTCCTGCTAGCTTCAGTGGGAATTCTGCCTGAGAAAAGTCTTGGACTTTGGCTTAATTACTTACTAAAACTCAGTCAATACCTTATAAATTATCCTGATACCAAAACATCAACAGTATGACTCCCATGAAAGAACTATAGGAGAGAATAAGCTTGCTGAAAAAATTCTGGATTCATCAACCTGTTCTATAGAAGCGTATTGGTTCCAGTGACATCTTGTTTTGAAAAACAGTAGGAATTATTTAGTTTAAAGAAATCAGCAAAATCAATTTAGGTTTTATCTGAAATACAGACTTTACTTTTTGTTTGTTTCCAAACTTAATATTTGTTTCAAAAGATGTTGCATTTTATATTTTACCATTAATTTCTATTGCATTGTATTTTCTTAACATTTTTATATTTTATTTTGCTATTCCAATTATTCTTAAATAATATGAACTATATAAAATTACGCTTTTCAAAACATAAGCTGTCAAAACTTGTCCAATTTCCCACCTCTCTCTCAGTGGAAATTCCTGGGAAAATCAAAGCTCAATCTTCTCTTCTGGTTTGAAACTTCCTTTTTGAACTGCTAAGTTTAAGTTCAGTTTAGTTTAAGGTAAGTTTAAACTTTTAAATTTAAAGTTCAGAGTTTCAGTCAGGTATATTTTTATCTGAGATATGATGTCAATCCACCTAGACAGCATAATCTATCATGAAAGAGGAGAGACACAAAAAAAGCACTACGACTTCTGAGCATTTCTTCAGCTGTCTGAGACATAACAAATAGCTCTTTTTATTTATATACTCTTTTGACTTTGCCTTCACTTTTCCTGTGGTGGTAACAGAGTCTAACTCAAAGCAAACTTCCACTGTCCAAACTATGACTTCTTGATTTTAAGTTGAACCCTTCATACTGAGGAAATTATAGTGAATTTTATTTTCTGTACTACTGAATATTTTGTTGGTATAACTCCATTTAAAGGTGATGGATATCTGAAAACTTGTGTATGTTTTTACCAGTTTCTACTGAATTAAGTTCAAGAATTTCTCCTTGTTTGCAAATATGTGCTGGTGGTGGCTTTTCATGCTTCATGCAGATTTGAACATGTTTTTAACGTTCTGTGTGCCATCAAATACAGTGATACTGAAATTCAGCTGTATATACATTTATTGTATCTCCAGGAAGACAGTGACCTCTGAGAGGTTTGGATCCAGATAGGCTAAAGATGTAGCTAAGTGATTCTTTAATGGAACTCGTGTGCTCCTTTAGTATATACCTGTTTTTTTTTTAAACTTCAAATTTTAGCATCAGATGTTCCAAACCTACCTAGAATTTGTCAAACTCTACTTTTGTGTAAGTCAATGGAATGTGGTCAAAGCTTGCATATAGTCTTAGTTTAAGTGCTTCCTGCTGTCCTTGAAACTACGATTGTATACAAGCTGCGCAATGTGTATTGTGTGAGTACTCCTGGGGGAAATGTGTATTGGGTATACACGGAAGTATGATAACTCTTTTTAGTAAAAAATCACAGAATCACAGAATCACAGGATGTCTGAGGTTGGAAGGGACCTCTGGAGGTCATCTGGTCCAACACCCCCTGCTCAAGCTGGGTGCCCAGGACCATGTCCAGACAACTTTTGAATATCTCCAAGGATGGAGATGACTCCACAACCTCTCTGGGCAGCCTGTGCCAGTGCTCAGTCGCCCTCACAGTAAAAAAGTGTTTCCTGATGTTCAGAGGGAACCTCCTGTGTTTCAGTTTGTGCCCACTGTCTCTGATCGTGTCACTGGGCACCACTGATGGAGCCTGGCTCCATCCTCTTTGCACCCTCCCTTCAGGTATTTATATACACTGATAAGATCCCCCCTGAGCCTTCTCTTCTCCAGGCTGAACAGTCCCAGCTCTCTCAGCCTGTCCCCTCATATGTGAGATGCTCCAGTCCCTTCATCATCCCTGTGGCCCCCTGTTGAACCCTCTCCAGTATGTCCATGTCTCTCTACTGAGGAGCCTGGAACTGGACACATTTACACTGAGTAAAGAGGAAGGACCTGCTGGTAATACTTTTTTAAATGCAGGCAAGGATACCGTTTACCTTCTTTGCAGCAAGGGCACATTGCTGGCTTATGTTCAACCTGGTGTCCACAAGGACCCCCAGGTCCTTTTTCTGCCAAGCAGCTTTCCAGCAGCTATGTCCTATATGGTATAGATAGAGAAGTAATAACTCTTTTTTGGTGGAAATACATTGTTTCCAAAGGCATACTGTACCATAAAATATTAGGCTTGCAATTTGTTCTTAGTGAGTTCCTTATAAGATTAGAGTTAAGGACATATCTTGCTTCTTTCACTTGAACTTTTGAAGATGTTATTCAGCTGTGGTGCAGTTCAATTCTCCCGATCTTCCAAATGAAGGGAATAATCTCAAACAACGGGAGTCACCTCAAAACTCTGAAAAGAAAAAAACCCAAACCCTCAAACCCTAGAACATCATAGAAAGGTCAGGTATCATGACAGCTGATATGGTTAAACATGTTATCATTGATCTGTAGGTAAGTAGGCTCCTGCTATAGACCCGTTATTTCAAAGCGGTCCACTTGTGATGTACATGCAAGGCACTATCCAGATCTACTTTTGTAAGTTCATTACTTATTAGTGATGACTAGTAAGCCATTTTATTTCAGAGTTACAAAGAGCATTTCTGATCATGATTTCATTTATAGTTGATGAAAAGAGATAGTCACAAGCTTAATTTTAGCACCAATGATAAGCAGTCTCAGTGCAGGCATTTTCCTTTTCACTGATGTAATATTGCTCTTTAGAACTGGGCTGCTGAACTGGGTAGATCTTTTTACATTCATGAATATTCTGGTTATGGGTAATGACTGATTGTAAACAGGTGATCATAAATAGGGTGGAAAACAAAGCAATGTGACTTTATTGTATACTGATTTAAAATGTTTGTGATGCATTCAATTAAAAAACAGGGTGAGCTGACTGGACCTAACCACATGGGTCTGAACTTGTTTGCCTCATCTCTAAATTGAGGTTCATATGCTTACATAATGAAATCTACAGCTGACCTAAAAACAACTTTGAAGACATTATTGCACATTCACCCCTTGTTTAGAGGGTTGAAACCTAATTCAGAAAAGCGTGTTGTTATCCTATTGAAGTTAATTAAGCTGTATCATATTTTGAGACGTTCCTGTCTAGATAACACCAAATGTATGGAGGCACTTCTTTAAAATAAACTTCTAACTGCATTGTGAATATTGTTCTCTGATGCCCTTGGGAACACCAGTCAGCTGGTGGTCCTGTACCCTGAGTGGTGGTTATTCTTCCACCCTGCTGTCTCTCCTTTCAGTGTTGTTTCTGACACTATCTTGCAAGCATTTCTTGAATTTGCTGCAGTCAAAGCAGAGTGAGTTGGGAAAAGGGAACTCAATTTGTGCCTGTTGAACCAAATCTCACCGTTAGGGAGAATGAAGTGGGATGTCAATGTGCAAGACAAGGAGAAGACCAGAGCTCTGTTTAGGCTTTTCAATACACACACTTCCCGCTGCAGTGTCGGAACAGCCAAATAGTCACAGAGGTAGAACTCATTTTCCCTAGCTTTAGCCACCTAAAATTGGTACATCTAAGGCTCACCTCATCATTCTGGGCTTCATGGATTGCCAATAAGGAGAAACAACACCTTCAGAAAACAATTAACTTCATCCTAAGTGGCAAACCTGAGCTGTCTGGAGGTGCCTTGGGAAGTGGATTCATCTTTCCCTGATGACTCTGAAGTACCATAAATCACTGGCTCAGACTTAAATGTTCAACTTGTAGACCAGGGCAGATGAATCCTGACTGAAAAGTTCATCAGAAGTAGTTTTACTCTACATGTCAGGATCACAACTACGTAAAAATATATTGAGTGGCATATCATTCAGTTTTGGGTCTCTCACTACAAGAAAGACATTGAGGTACTGGATCATGTTCAAAGAAGAGTAACAAAGCTGGTGAAGGGTCTAGAGCACAAGTCTTATGAGGAGCGGCTGAGGGAACTGGGGTTGTTTAGTCTGGAGAAAAGGAGGCTGAGGGGAGACCTTATTGCTCTCTACAACTACCTGAAAGGAGGTTGTAGCGAGGTGGGGGTTGGTCTCCTCTCCTGAGTAACAAGTGATAGGATGACAGGAAACAGCCTCAAGTTGTGCCAGGGGAGGTTTAAATTGGATATTAGGAAAAATTTCTTCACTGAAAGGTTTATCAAGCATTGGAAGAGGCTGCCCAGGGAAGTGGCTGAGTCACCATCCCTGGAGGTATTTAACAGATGTGTAGGTGTGGTGCTTAGGGACATAGTTTAGTGGTGGTGGACTTGGCAGTGTTAGCTTTATGGTTCAACTCGATGATCTTAAAGGTCTTTTCCAGCTGAAATGATTCTATGATTCTATGATCTTTGCCTCTGTATTGTCTGTACATGCTGTCTTTTAGGCTACAGCAGCTTTAGGGACAAGGCACCTAAAGTCTACATCAATACTAGTAAGCTCAGTGGGCCAGGGACTATTCTCTGATCCTTTGAGCAAATGGAATGGCGCAGTTAGTTCTCCCCAAACATAGTGGCCTGATCCATGCCAGGTAAAGAGAGCAGTCTTTGGCGGGTGCCATTCCCTGAACTGTGTCCTGGCATTGCACTGGCGGGCCCACGCAATGGCCATGCCATGAAGCACAACATTTGTACAGTACCAGTGCTTGAGCCCGTGACCCAGGCACTTACAATTTTATGGTATATATGCTCTGTTGTTTCCCAGGTAGGCCCTATTGTATATAGGCTTTGTTGTTTTCCAGGAACTTGGAATTTCCTGAAGTTTTGAAGGTCTAAACATTTCACAAGAGACATTAAGGCAGGAGTGTCCTTAATCTTCTTTCACAAGACTGAGGTTGGCCACTTCTTTCATATTCTGCAGTTGCAGATAGAAGAGCTGTAAGTCGCCAGATTGTCAGCCAAGCTGTAGCTGTTTTAGGTCTGGTCATTCCTAATGCTCTAATGGGGTTTGATTTCTCAGCTGAGAATAGGAATGATTGATTGCCTTCCTCTATGTTCCTTCTTTAACTTAAGTACAACCTGCTGAAACGCTCTCCTGGTCTTCAAACCCTCAGTATTTTAGAGTGGTTGGTATGGCCCTTTCAGAGAGGAAGAAAATAGGCTGGTTGAGGGCCACTTAGCAGGTCTTGCCTCTCTTTCTTCTGTTTTAGTATCATGGTGCTTTGGCTCTTCAAGCCTGTGCAAAATAGCCCAGCTGTAGCAGTGTTCACTCAATAACTATGCAATCACCTCCCTCTCTCACCTTTCTTTTGCAAGCTTCTCTCTGTTCATGCAAATACTGGTTTTCAATACCCAGAGGTCTTGTTTGGCTCTGCTCACTTCCTGTTTCTAATTTATTTGTCTCTTTCTCTTCTCCTCTCACCATCTCAAGGATGCTCTTATTCCCTCTGCCCTGAGTATTTCTCTAAGTCTTGCTTCTCCTGATTTTATTTTTTTGATGCAGTATAATTTTGCTTTGGCTGATGTTATTCTAGGGTTGCAAAGTAGAAGTTTCTTTACCACTGTCTCTATTCTCATCCTACCTTTACAGGGCTTTTTATGCTGTTGAATAATTAATATTTGCTAAAGTCCACATTGGAAATGCTGAAAAAAGGTTAAAATATGTTAATAAATTTGGGAAAAATACAGAGGAAAGCATACTTAAATGAGCTATGCTAAAATGCTATTCATATATCATGGAGTACTCTCCCAAACAAAGTAGATATAAATTGAGATAGGTGCATAAAATTGATTGTCAGTTTTATGCCTAAATATTCTGTGAATCAACCTCCTGATTTATCCCAGTTTTAAAATATGCTATAAGCTTTCTAAGAAGGTGTACAAAAGATTACAGATTATTTTTGAATGCTGTTTTTATTAGATTTAATGATTTATCCCTAAGTGAATAGGATTAAAATTCTTCTGTAGGAATAAAATTAAATTCTTAAACTGTATTCTGGTGATACAGATGGTGACTTCATCTACCAGTATTTTGGTAATTAATAGCTTTACACAGTTAAGCCAGCACTGTCTAACTTTGATAAAACCATTTTTTAATCTATTTCTTTCCATTTCCAGTTCAGGCACAGTTTGCTAAAATACTGCCAGAATCTGTGGTCTGTATGACTGATTAAATGAGCTTCCTAAATATAACTTAAGGCATTAATGATAAATGAGTACTATTTCTATCTGCTCTTTCAGAAGTTTGAGTTGTTTTAAACAATTAAGGTACCTAAAAAGTCTACCTGGATTCTCCTAGGATCAAGATATTTAGAGAAAAGGCTCTAAATCATCAGGTGAGTTTTCCATTTCTTACATTGCACATATCCTAATGATCGTTCCTGAGTTTTTCTTACTAATTTCTCTCTAAAAGACAGAATCTTTCTCAGAACATTTAAATATGAATAGACAGCCATCAGACAAGGTCTGTGCTTTATCAAAAGCCATGTCCCTTGTCATTTTTCCAGTGCTAACGTCTTTATGCTGTCCTTAGTCACGGATTCTCACCTATATTAACAGGCATTAGGGATTTGATTTGGGATTGTGCTGGTCCCTTATATAAAGTTTCACTGTGAAATGAGAATAGAGAGAAACACGTCATTTTCTACAAAGACATGATTTAAGGAAATTGTTTGCCATCTCCTTCTGTGGCAAAACCCTTTAGCTTTTGCCTTCTGTTTACCAAAAGCATCTTCTCAGCCAGTAACAATTTGACTAACATCTACTTTTTAATTAAATGTTGTAGCATTTAGGAAGATGCATGCTAATCTGGGCCCCAGATCTGCAGCCCTCAGCTTTACAAGATGCTGCTCCAGCAGAGGCTGTAAAGCTCTCGATAAGAGGGGTAAGGAGCAAGGTGCAGGTCCCACAGTGATAACCTCCTGACTCCAACATTATAGGTCTTTCTGCTGGAATTGAGTTCTACATCTTCCTCGATTGGTTATTGTCACAAATGAGTAATGGATGCACCCTGCCCGTGTCCCCAGGTACACGAGCCAGTCCATCAGGCCATCGGGAAGCACAGCTGCCAGCCGCAGGGGCAGGCAGATAACAGGCAGACCCCGAGAGAGCCGTTAAAGGCACCGCGACCACCGGCCGTAAGCTGAGTACCTACAGCTCTTCTGAATAACTACCTGCCTGCGACTGCTCCTTGTACTGCTTAGAGTGGGCATTAATCAAGCTGTTCCCTGGGATCATGTAGGAGACCAGATAAAGCGGTACAAACAAATCAAAAGCAGCGAGGCGGCTGGAAAGTGCACAGCATTCTGGCTGGGCTTAGGTTATTTTATTTTATTTTGGTTTGTTTTTCAGGGGGGGAAATGTTCAGAATGCCCTGTTCACACTGGGAATTACTGTTAGAAATAGATATACATACATGCATACATATATATATTATATATATAATTAAGCCTTGCAAAATTGTCTGGTTACCAGCTGAGCAGCAAAATGCACTTGTCAGTTTTTTTGCTGTCAGTGATAATAACAAAAAAGTAAGTGGTATTTTAGTAAACCTGTCAGGGAATTGACTCATGCTGACTGAGAAGTGAGTAAGTAGGTAAATAAGACTATGTTTTAATTTATTAAGCATGTTCCTTTGAAAGTGGTGTGATTTGCATTGCTATTACTAGTGTCAAGGCTTGACTGGAGGTTTTCTAGAGCATACATGATAAAGCGAGTTTCTGTTTAACATCTCAGGTAAATTTGAAGGACAGCTCAGTTTCTAAATGTATCTAACTTAGACAAATGGTCCACGTGTCCCTCCAGAGGAGGACATTTGTAGTATTACACTGCCTAACATAACAGTATAATCAACTCTATTTTAGGAAATTCCATTTTGTTATAATGTTAATTCTTGGAATAATAATGATTTGTGATGTAAAGCTCAAGAAACATCTTTTCAAAAGTGTATAACTAGAATCCACATTGAGGCCAGATTTTCTAAAGAGCATAACTTCCCATTAATCAACTCAATAGGTCCTGGTCAAATTTCCAAAACTGATCAGAAGCCAGTGTCTCAGAAAAAAACAATAGGAGCTGTGGTGTACTGAGCTCCTTTAATATCTGATCATAACTATTACTGTGTCTATAACTGTAACAATATCTGCAATACTATATTTCTGTAGGATTTGATTTGTCCCATTTGGCAACGACCAAACTTCACAGAATGCACTTTACTTTGTCACACAGAAGACGATGGTTACATTGTATAGCAGAAAACACATCTGGTATTCCTCTGGATGAAAATTGCAAAGGAATTTTTGGAATATGAGGAGGAAACTCCCAAACTCTCAGGGTTTGGTACACATCACCCATCTAGCGGTTATGTACTCTGTGGAAGAGAAAGGGGAATGAGAGAACAGATGGAAGAACAACCTGAAAAAGTCAAAATTCCATAGTACTTGAATGTTACTACTTAAAGCTTCAGAATTACAGAATAGTTTTTTATGTCTTTTTTTCCGTTGTGGCTCAGAGCTATTCTGCATTCGGATATTTCCATTGACCATTGTTTCAGAATAGCTAAGTAAAAAGACAGTAATTTTAAAAGCTCCATGGTTCTTTCAAAGCAGAGTATTTACAATAGTTCAAGGTGGAGCTCTCATGGACATGTAGGTTAGGTTCTGTGCTATTTTCCCTTATATGACTCTTTTCTCAGTTGGTTTTAACTCTGTTGGTCTTTGACTATTTGGACTATAATTTTATATGCTATGTTTTTGCCTGAAACAAAATTGTTTTAGAAAAAAATAATCAGCAAAGATTGTTCAGCATTTTTGGGACTAGGTTCGATGATAAAAAAATAGTATTTTGCTAGAAATTATATTTGTACAACCTTTTATTTAAAAGGTCTAGCATCTCAGAATAGAGAGATGTTGCTGAAACCACAGATAATGCTTTTTCACCATCCCTATTCAAACCTCCCCAAACTCAGCCAAATTATAAATCCATGGATTTCTTTCTTTTCACTTGCTTAGTAGAGATTTGTTGGGCATGACAGAATTGCTGGGCAAGAAGATTGATGTTTGAGGTCAGCGCTAAGGGCTCTCTATAGGTCCTAGAGCCCTTATAGTAATAGTTCTAGTCCTCCTCACTGCAAGGACCTATAGCAGGCACACAGACAAGCTTTGCCTCCACAGAGCAAACCTGAGCCTGTTAACAAAGCTTTTCCACTTTATCTGTCTGTCCATGGTGCCAGCCAAGCATTAGTAGCAAACATGGAGAAGTTTGCTCACATTTGTCCTCATCCTTTTCCCTAGTGATGCCAAGATTATATGAAAAGAGGAAGGAGCAGTTTATCTTGGATTATGAGTGAGGAGGAGGTAGTAGTCCATGGAGCCAGGTGGGATTATAAGAGAGGGGCTGGATATAGGCTGTAGGAAGGCAGAAACACAAAGGATTAATATAGATGAAGGGAAACTGTTGCAACATACCAAAGGACAAGTGTATAAGCTCCCATTAATTTGAGGTTCCACCTAGGAGTGCCAAGTGCAAACCTGAATTCATATACTATGGTGATATTATATACAGATCATACAGAGTTAATGGGCCTTCTGACCTTCTAAATTTCCCTTTGTTAAGCACCTCAGTGCATCAAGCCCCAGGCATGTTGAGGTGAGCAACCCGAAACAAGGAATTGATAGTTACCCTCAGAGATGCCCATCTCCCCACCAGTTCACCTACAGTGACCATGCTTCTATTCAAGGTACCTACTGAAAAAGTAAGAATCGCAGAAAAAAATATGTTCTGCGATATGGTTGGCATCTCTATGGCAGAAGTGGAGAGAGCACTCAGCCCTCTGGGGTGCTGCTCATCTGTACCAGATGTGACACCATGAATCCCTTCCTACCATCACTCGATCCCTTTCCTGTGTGTGTCCCTTCCCGCTTCTGCAGCAAGAGACACAGGATCTCTGCAAACAGCACCTTCCTTCATTGCACATTCATTTTCTGAGCACCAGCTGTTGTTGGGCGTTGGAAAGTCTGGCTCATCAGACCAAGCTATGTAAAATAGCCTCAGATTTTGTGTATCAAATTTAGTTTAACTCAAATTTTAGGCTGTTTACTCTTATCAGAATGCTGCTGGGTGCTCTTCATCCTGGGCCTTGTCTCCAGTAAATCACAACACTGGGGAAAATAAGACCAACTGTGTTCAGTATGTAGGCTTGGGGTTTGATCCTGCTCCCAGTGGAGTCAACAGGAATATTAATTTTAAACTAGTAGGCTGATATTGAAAGTACAGAAAGAAAAAGACAGCATGGTAAATGATGATGTTAAGATGGGGTAATGATTTAGGAGGACACCTACTATTTTGAAACAGTAGTTATGCACACTTAAGAGAAAAGGTCTTACAAAACACCACAGTAAACAGAAATAAATAAAGAGGAGAATGAATCATGTCAAACGCAGCTTTATTTTCCAGGAGCTGTATGATCATACTGAGATTGATCCAAAATTTTCTGAGGGTCTTTCCCTTAATTCAGCTATTTTTTAATCTGGGCTTTAAACAAACAAACAAACAAATCCTTCTAAAATCAATCTAGTGAGCTGAGTCCTGGAAAAGAAACCCCAGAAAAACAGCAGCAGGCCTTACAAAACTTGGAGCACTTTTCATCATTTCCAAATAGTGAAAGTGGACCACTTACTAGACCTAAGAGGTGATTTGTGGCTAAGGCTTAGATCCTCTGGAAAATGGTACCCTTGGAACTGAAGGGAAAACAAGCACAAGGGGAAATCACAGTACATACCCTGTTTTGCAAAAATTTTTGTCGATCATGCTGCCTTCCTCATTGGAAAGGTATTAACAGCTGAAACGTTGTCTGCAGAAGGCTTTATAGCGTATTCTTAGTGCTAAATGCTTTTTCTGAGCATACGGAATTGTTGTTCTGTGTATTGTCTGTGCAAAGTGTGTTTGTTTTAATGTTTGACATATGCGAAATTCAGCTTTGGTGGTTATATTACAATCTTAAAATAATAATAATGTTTACCCCTACCATGAATTCACTTTTTAGAGTTTGCCATTGCCTGAGTACTAACCTCTCTGCTGTGCTTGAAGCACTGCCGGAAAGAAACAAAGTTCTTGTTAGAATTTAAGATGTGAGGATCCATTTCTGCCTAACAATCTCCTACTCCTGCATTCCCTGAAGTGTATCCCATCTGCTTTTGGGAGCTCTCATTGCAATATGCAGTGATTGCAGGATAAGCACACCATTTTCCTGTCAATACTTTCCTATTAGCCTCCTGGATCCATACATCATCGTCTTGCTGGCCTGCAGTTTGCTTATCTTTGTCTCTGAGGCTGCCTTTGATTTATCTAACACCCAGGTTAATGAGGCATGGAGCCCAGGGTGGCTCCAAGGATAATGCACTCCTGTATAAAAATGCTTAAGGAAGGATCAAGTGATAATCCATTCCAGACTAAAAGGCCTAGCTCTTCAACAAATGTTGTATTTCTTAATCGCTAAGCTAAGACTATAATAGCTCCCTGTTAAGCTACTGCCATCAGTAAAACTATACACGCTAACTATATGAAATTTACAAAAGAACTGAAAATTAGATTTTAATTTGTGTTCCAAAAAAGGCAAAAAAAAGTTCATTTCTTAGGAACAGTTATCACCATTATTTGACAGTGTTCTTATGCAAAAATAAGTTAGCTTTAATATTTAATTTACAGTAATAGTTTTATATTCCCTCACTGGGACCTATGTTTTTCTAAAGACAAAAATAACAGAAGCTAGAATGTTACTGTGGCAAGGATAAATCAAACTAGCTATTTCAATAATGGAGGTAATTACAAAGTGTATATATCTGATATGTACTGAGTGGTTAGGGGTTGTTTAATTAACATAAAAATTTCAATATCATCAGCAAGTGTGTTGGTATCACAAAAGCATTGTTAAAAATGCATCTTAAAATAGTTATGCCTTTCTCTGTTCCTAGCTAGTACATAAGGCTAATATACTTTTACTTCCCATTTCTGCTAATTACCATCTGACACAGAAACATTTTAATGAAAGCAAGGTGAAGCTCCAAGTAAGCTTTCAAAGCCATATTTATTTGTTTATTTTTAAAGCTCTCTACCACATATTACTCTGATGTCTGTTTTGGGGTTTTTTTTTGTTGTTTTGTTTTGTTTTGTTTTATTTTGGGTTTTTTTGTTATGCTTGGTTGACCTTCATATTACTAATCTGCTCCTGAAATAGGTATAATGTATAACCATTTAGAAAATGACATAGCACCAAATAATGGGATCATTCCTATGGGATACCATGCTCATATTTTGGAGTAAAACCCACACACAAGCAAGGCTTTCACCAGTTGGCCCACCACAGCCCCCGAGGACTTGACCCAGGTAATAAGTCCTTTACTGGTCACTAACCTACATTATTGAGATTTAGTTTGGATTTTAATGACATGACATTGTTAAAGGTTGTTATTGAGATGTAAATGATCTTCCATTGGGTTATTTAAGACACATGAAGGACCTACTTTAGAATGAAAATTAGTTATTGATTATTCCAGCAATTAACAAAATAAATTTTAGCACCTACACTAACATTTCCAGAAGTCTTAAATTATTTTCTGCTCAAACTGACCCAAGCAGCTAAACCGATTCCTTAAGAATCTTTAAGATGTTTTGAGGAAGGAAAACAAAGGTAAACAAACATTGCCGTGTTCTTTGCAATCTTCTCTTTTAAAAGTAATTTTTCCTCTTATCTCTACTATGGATTACAGTAGTATACAATGCAGCTGTCTATACAGTTGCACACTGTGCTCCATAGATTCTTTAGTATTAAAGACAAGTTTAGAGCACATATAAAAGTTAAATCTTCATCCTGTTTGTTCCGTCTTCTTTTTGAAACTTCTATCATTAAATTAACATAATTTGTCAATTATGGAATTCATTTTCTCTACTGGCATTTCTTTCCTTAGTACTTTGAGTCTACTGACATAAAACATCCTGGGATAGGAGGCAGTCTTTTCAGATGCCCGTCATTATTTATAGACACCTCTTAATGGCGTTGTTAGAACAAATATTAACAAAATACATTTCCCTATCTGATTCAAAGTGGAGAGTGCGTTAGTTTATCCCTAGGTATTTTAACTAGAAAATGTGTTTCTTGCATCTTTCACATGGAATAGTGCTGAGAAATCTTTAGAGGCTGTCACGCACACCCAAAAGGTCACATGGCTCTGCTACATACTCGGTTTGGTGGCAAAAATCAGACAATACAATACAATTTTATAACTAACTCAACTTAGTCCTCTCTTTTTCTCTTTCGATGCTGCAAACTCCAGCCAATGAAGAGTGTTAGGCAGTAAACAGAGACTCATGCTTTCTAGTTATAATTTCACTGTTTGGGTCCCAGTGATACTTTAATATATAAAATATTTAGTTAGGGAAATGGCACAAGCAGCTTGACTGGACTTTTCTGCTAGAACTCATTACTTAATGTGTTGTCTGTAGATGGTACTGAACTCACTGAAACTAATACTGTGGTCATGTGCTGTCTTTTGTGTTTCTATATCGTGTCAGTATCCTCCACACCTCGGATAATATTACATGGAAAATTCGCTGCCTACCCACTGCAGTTTGAACATGGCTTTCAGAACACCCTTCCACACAGCGATATTTCAGTTTAAAAGTCCCTTTTAAAATTAGCAGCTCATAGCAGAGGGTCAGCATTTTCTAGCATTGACTTCTCTTGAACAATTCTCTCTGTCTTATTACATAGCTTTTTTTCCTGCTCTCTCAATCCTGCTGTTCAGACACAGGCAAAGTACCCACTGATTTAAATTAGTTTTATATCCTCTTCTTATGAATCCCTGTCATCAGTTCAATGTCTGAATCATCAGGCGGGATACTTAACTTCTCTTTCAAGACATGACTGACTGCATTGCCTCTGACCTTAGAGGAGGATTTCATGAATGGGTGTTTACAATAGCTTTCACATCAGTCTCTACATCCATTAAACATATGATGCCAGCTCAGTTGTTTTTGTTTTGTTTGGGTTTTTATTGGCTGACCAATCTAATAAGAAATAAGCAGCAACTCCTGGTGTATGATTTTTTTTACCTTTTCTAACTATAGGGGTTAAATGTTAGCTCCCATTGTTACTATTTTGAAACACAGAGAAAATCTAATGGTGTCAATATACGTTGAGTTGTAACAATAACCAAAATACAAGCATGAAAATTTTGCCTTTATCAGACTTAAAGAATATTTGATTTGTAGATCAAAAAAGCAAGACATATCTCCCAAAACACACTAACAGATATTCACCATTAAAAAATATAGTTTATTTAAAGAATCAGATACATAATACAGCTATAACTCCTATGAATAAACAGGCAGTAAAAAGAAAACAAATATATTCTATTTTCTCTATACATGCCCAGGTAACCATTGATTTCTTCAGATGCTCTCCCTCATGCAGAGGTCCTCTAGTACATCTTCCGAACAGCAGCAGAGGTGTTGTTTGATTCAGATTCAACCCAACTACCTGTGAATTTTCCAGCAGAGCACCTGGGTTAGGAGTAAGCACTTGTATGGTAAGTGCAGAGAGACATGCAGCTTAAGAGGTGAATGATCCTCTGGAAGTGCCTATTTTCATCCATTAATACATAGGAGGAGTAAGTACTCCTAGGTACTAATGTAAGGGTGAGGTTTCTGGGCCTTTCAGATGAGGGACTGGAGAAGCCTTCATGATCTTCCCAGCAAGCCCATTCCTGCTTTACTTAAAGACGTCCCAGCTCAAATGCCTGTGCCAAGTGCAACTAGGGCACTATCCTGCAGAAATAAAACACCCAAACCAAATGCAGTTAACTAAAAAAAAAAAAGAAAGAAAAAGGTGTCCAAACACATTTCATAATGTATCCAGTAAGACAGTGGCAATTCAAATTCACTGGCCTTGCTTTCCAAATGTCACTGTGGTTGTGGGCCACATTTCAAAAGTGTTTTTTTTTTCCAGTGGAGGTTGTCTCCTGGTTTAGGACTTACATTTCTCTAGACAGATTTTCTAAAGAGCTCAGCACTTTGCCATTCCATAGGTAGCACAGCATCCCAGCTCCACCAGACTGCCTTTCTTTCTAGATGTGCTATACCAGCACCAGCGGTGCCTATATCCAGTCTTCAAAAGCACACCAGCATGTTTTCTGACCTCTGATTGCAAGTAGAGATTATTCCCTTCAGACATTCTCATAATGGGGATGCGTATGATGTGGTGTTTGCATATAGAAAAGCATGAAGCTGGAGATAGGAATATGTGAGTGAGTGCAGTTTTGTGGCACTGGAGGCAGGGCGTCGTGGAACGGAGTCTATAGATGAGCACATATTTTGAAATATAGGTATGTGTCCAGCTCCCTGTTGAAATATCATCCTGTGGACTGTGAGGGAAACATTATCTCTCCCTTTCTTGAAATAGCATCTGCTAAACAAAACAATTGCACCTGCAAATATCACCTGATACAACAATTTTAAGAGAGATTCGTGTATCTTGCATTAATAATAAATGTGAAGCAAAGCCTGATATTTTATTTTAGAAAAATAAAACACACCAGTGTATACTCAAGAAACATTCATAATAAATGTCAGTTTTAGGGAAAAAAATCCCTAATAGTGTTTAAAGTATTAAAGGAATGTTTTGCTTTAATGACTGCAAAAAAATTCAAATCACTTTCAATCCATGGTTTCTCTTTGTGGGCATTCTTAACTTAAACTCTAGCAATTCTACAGAATTTACTCTATGCTTTACTCTTAACTAAGATTACTGATGAGATTTGGATAACTGGCTGTCATGACCAAAGACATCCAGGGAACTGGCTAAGGAGAAAATTAATGGAGTAGATCTGAGTGGCTCAGGTGCCTCAGGCCATTTGGGTGCCTTTTCCTTGTGGTGCCACTAGAAGAGCTTGGATGCAGAAAAAGTTGCTTCTTGGGGGCAGTCGCTCAGATGGCTACATAGGCAGGTAATCAGTGTACATGTAACTCTCATCTTTCCTACCTAACTCATCCTTAAGTGGCGAGAGGAGCAATTGACATTGCTTAATTGCTCTGTTCTGTTGTGTTTTGGGTGTAACACAATCACAAAACCTCATTAGCGGTGGGTTTTTTTCATTATAACTGTGCAGATTTATACAAAATATTGTCACATTCATATAACTATTCCACACAGTGTGTGAGCAAATGAGATTCTTCATGCAAAGCAGTGAAATGCAATGCACAATCTAGTGTTTAACTAGAATTTGGCCTAAGTAAAATAAACTGAGAATAAGACTTAAATCCATACGAGAAGAGAGAATAGCTAGTGGTAATCTAATACAACTTCTTGTTGCTCTTATTGGTCCATTTATAAAGTAGTTTCAAAGCAAGGGGACCACTTGGAAAAGGAGAAAGTAATTTAAGAAGTCCAGATCTTTAGTAGACCATTTGAATGAGAAATTGCTCAGTTCTCTAGGCAGCTCAAGTCCTGCTTTTAGGTAAAAGTGACGAACTCCACTCTGCCAGCTGTTGTAGACTGGAATTACCCTCTGATTCCAGCAAACCAGTTGCTTTGTGAGTTCCTAGGCAGACACAGTTAAATGCAAAAGGTCAACCACGCAGAAATAAAGGATGAAGAATTTTCCTTTCCATCACTAGCAAGTAAAGCCCATGGGATCATGAAAGAGGAAGAGGGGAGCAGCCGTACACCCAAGCTATACTTGGGTCTATATTCATCTTGTCTGACAACACAGTAAGCAGTACTCTGGTGAGAAAAGAGTTAAAGAGGTACTTTTGCTAGTGAGAATAAAGACATTTGCCAGCATGCTGACATCTACAGCTGAGGTGTTCAAAGGGAAATGTTAGTCTAAATGGTGGGATTTGGATGAACACACAGATTTTGTAGTAGAATGACATTTTCTGAAGTGAGAATGTGTTTTTTTGTGAGTTCTTCTTCCTTGGAAAATGCTGTAACTTTCTGATATGTGACTGTTCTTTTCTCAGTTTTTCTGTTTTCCACCTGTCTGGTTTAGCCCTTCTTTTGCCATGGTTATCTGCACCTGAAGGACAGAAGGGCGGGAGGCACTGTGTTAGAGGAGTCCCGAGTTCTCCACCAACTACCCAGAAGGATGCATAAATCTAAATGACTGAAAAATACACTTTAGCCAATAGGATAAGATCACATAATCAATGAAATCCCGAAGCCTTTATTCAGTCCTTTCTCAAAAACAACTAGCATGCAAGTCAAGAGACTTCACTGCGTAATGACTTACATTTGGTCATCAAGGTTGTTTTGTTTGAACAAGATGAGGGAGAGAAGAATAGTGGGAAGAGAAAAGCTAGGTTACTTTTCTCATTCCCCTTTAATCAGTTAAAACTGACATATAAACAGAACAGCTGAACTGAAAGAGTTGCAAATCTCTTTCACAGTAATGCAAACAGCTGGGTTTCACAAAGGAATGATGATTGAAATGATTTTTCTTTTTCTAGCTGAAACAAAAATGAACATAGGCATTTTTGTTAAATGGAAATTATGTACAAGAGCTTCAGGTGTTTGATCATAAAATATATTTTGTATTTTTACAAAATAGAAATAAATGATGTATTTTTATTAGCACTCATATAAATGAGTGCTAATAATACACCGATGTATAGAAAAAAAGGGTTTCCTGAGCCCACAAAAACATGCTGATGTGGCTTGCTGCTTCTCTGGTTCTGAATCTTTCTTTTCAGGTGCTAGACTGCTCCTAAGTATTTCTTGTCTTCAGCTCTGTAGTCATAGGGGTTTGTATTAGTGTAGTTTGTGTAAGCCAGAGGACTAAGCCTCCAACATGTAATCAGAGCGTGTGGGTTCAAATCCTGACTGTGCCACGGAGTGATGTTGGGCAACTGTGTTAGCCCTGTGGCCGGGTGTCTAAGCAGTCAGGCGAAAATACCGCTGAGGAAAACATTAGGTTCAGCAGATATAAGAGACTATTATGATGTGAAAGGCAAAGCATTTCCCTGATTCTGATAAAGCTGATTTCTTCCTCACCAGTGTCAGAAGAAAAACCTAAAATTTCAATTTTTCCCCAGTTTGAGAGTGCCTGGCTTCCTTGAAACAACTTTTGGACAGAGAATTTAATCAGCAGCAATGAAATGCTGTGCTGCAAAACTTTTCTTTGTTTTATTTCCCTTTTTCCCTAATTACATTGCAGGGCATCTGTAAATGGGTGTGCTCTTCCTTTTTCCCTTCTGATCCTTTTCTCTATTTTCTTTATAAAGATTTAGAAAAAATATAATTTTTAAAGGTGATATTATTCTGTCTTTAGTTATTAGAAACAACAAAAAAATTGGACAGATCTAATTTATCTTTTTTTAATTTTTCTAACCAATTTATGTATTGTTTCTTTCAGCTAGAAGTAGATCTACACAGCAAAATTTGCACTCAGACAGAGTTGGTTTTTTTTCTAGGAGCTATTTGGACCCAAAATGTTAAGATCCACGGTAGGCATAAGTTGAAATAACAAAATCTGTGTCTAGATTAAATGGGCTGCCTCCTGGCAAAGTTTATAGTCAGAACAGGTTAGGAGATGGAGCCATTATGCAGAAATACAAGTGCAAAGCTAACATAACGCAATGGATGTTATCTGTAGCACTCTATTACCTTAATATTCTCACCGGGTAAGATATCCATCTGATTAGTCTGAAGATGTCACATTATCTAATAATGCCAAATATACATTAAAATGGAGAAAGCTATGGCGTGATTGAACTGTGATAACATATGGTTTGTACAGTCATTGGCCTCTTAAGAACTTAACTTCCAGCTGGGCTCCGTGTAACATAAGAAACAGGCATATCACATTTCCCCTATCTCTGCTTCTGGCAGGTGTGTGCTAGAGACTGCTAAATACTTTGTAATTAGTATGCCTTGGAGCAGTCACTGTCATCTTACATCTGTAACTGGAGTGAGGGCACTGTTAGCATGACTGTGTTCATTTCTTTAGCGTCCCAAGCCTATAGACCTATACAAGGCAGCCTGAAGGATCAGTGTTTGATGCATGAACCATAGGCAGACCTCAGAAATGTATCTAATTATACCAGTATCTGGCTGCACTATTGTAGCAAGATGTATTATTCATAGACAAAAATGAACTGCTATTCAAGGATAGAAAAATCTTATATATTCTGCCAGTTCTAACGTTCAATGTCTAATTGAAGATTAAATAGTTTGAGACAATCAATAGCTGTATTTTAGATTTTCAAAACTATTCCTGAACTGTTGTCTTATTTCCCAGTGTACAATAAAACATTGATATTGTCTTTCAAAGTGTGTGAGAGAGAGACAGCAAGAGAAAGGTAAATTTACTGCTAAGATATAAAGTTAAACAATTTTCTGGAAATGCGTAGCAGTACCTGCAACCTTTGCATTCTTTACTAGATCCCAGGCTTTTTTAGAAGCATTATGTGGGTGTTGCTCATGATGTTTTCATTTATTTTAAAAACACAGTTCTCCCTTGTGGGGGGATTACAACTGAAAGCCACAATAATTCCTTTTTGACAAATTGATAGGCTTTATTTTCTATCGGTTTAATACACAGTACTTATTTTAAAACCATCTGTACTGATCAGAAGCCATATGCCACAAATATAAATCAGCATTTAGTCAGCAGGCATCTCTCATGCAAAATCCAGAGGAAGACTCCCCACCCACAGCTTCAGGAGCTCCGATCATGAGGGGAGGTAGGTTCCATTTGAAGATCATGGTGTCTACAGTAGTTGTTTTTCAAACAGAGAAAGTTTAGTTTAAAACAATTTTGGAGTCAGTCATGTAGAAAAAGGGTCTCAGAAGCAAATGGGTCCTATTTAGTGCTTCAAATGCACCTTAAATTTTACTCTGAAATCAATTGCTAGCACCTGATACAGTGTGACTTGAAAAGATACACATCTTAGCAGGTAGATCACCGCTTTCTTCACTTTTCTTCACAAATGTTTTACGTCCATATGAAGATGACTCTTGTGTCATCTCCTACTCACCACAGGACATGGAATTTCACTTTGGAATCCTGCCATCACACCTTATAGCTGAGGTTATACCTCTTAGAGTCACTTCTAGCCAAAGAATGCAGTCCTCAGTTCATTTTTCCAATGGCTAATGAAACTGTTATCTGTAGCTGTTATCCAGGAGTTAATCCAACTGATAAAAATAAATGATTTGGGGGAGATCTTGTCTACCTAATTTTTCCTTAAACGTTTTGGTGTTTAATAAAGCAGCCTTCTTAAATTAAATTCTTATATAGATACTAAAAAAAAAAAGACTGATGTTTCTCAGAAAATCTGAAGGACTCTCCACATGATTCCTAAAAAGTAATCACTTTATTTAGACTTGAAAACACCTCAATTAGATACCTAACTTAGATGGATAGGATTCTTTTATTGAAGCAGGATCTATCAGGTAGGATCAGTTTCCTTTAGGAGGATCGGTTTGCTAGATATCTCAAATAAGATCACTGGAATACTATGCATGCAATTCCTGGGCTTTAGTTAGTTAAATAGATCAAATCCTGCTTTTATTCCTGAATGTACCTACCTCTAGCTCTGGGAAACTGGTACACTTTTTTTTACATATAAAGAACCTGTTATCAGAAGTCTTTTCCCTATGCTTGCAATTTTTTACATGTCACATAACTTCTTAAGCTTCACCTTGATAAACTAAATAGATGGAGTATCTTCGGTCTCTAGGGCAGGTTTTCCAGGCCCTGAATGCCTGCTGCTGAGAAGAGTTGAGTGCTTTAACATTGGGAGTTGGAAATTATCACCATCTCTCAAGAGGTAACCTTTATCAAAAAGATACCTTTAATGTTTCTTAAATGTTTCAGAACTCAGAGTTCTCCAACCTTCTTAAGAGGAGCTGGCGTACGTGCCTGTATATTTAGAGATTGCTTTGCATTAAATAGTCAATATTCATGTAAATGTCTGAGACAATATCTGACGGCAACCTGACTGTTCTTAGGCAGATAAAATTGAGATGGATGCCAGACTTTTTTTGAAGTTCTGAAAGAAACATCTAGTAAACACAATAAATGAGAAAATAGTTCAAAGGAATCTCTGAATCTGGTGTGTAATATCCTTCAAATGATTACTGATTGTGGCAAGTGGGATAGGGAAGGATAAAAGCAAACAGGGTTTTAGCCACCACAACTTTTACGGTACAGCTGCTTGAAGACATTTTCCAGAGAGGAAAGACAATGGCTCTCCTCCAGCCTGAACTGAATTTGCTGTTCAAAGGTCTGGCTTAGGGAAGTATTCACACAAGTTCATTGGAAAGGCGTAAGAATCAGAGGAGGAACCTGACCTAAGTTACTCTGCATTGCCCTCTCAGGAACCTTGACTGTCTGCGTTGGCTATAGAAATAAGCTATAGCGATGGGTCTGCTCTGAATAATCACCTAGCAGGAGTATTTCTCTTATTCGTTATTGGATAGGCTGGTGATTTACCACCAGCCTATGTAAAGGACATTGCAGAGTTGCACTGCCTGAGGCTACCCTGTAAAAGACATTGCATCCAGTAGGCTGAATCCCTCTCAGCTTTCCTAGCTGTGTGAGCGAGGTGCTATCCCAGTCTGGATTCATCCCAGGTAATTGAGGGGGGGCATCTCTGTTCACCTCTAGCCATCCCTCTGTACTCGGGCAGGAGGCAGACATCACTGGAGGTGATGTAGAACTTGTCTCTGTCCCAGGAGAACAGGATGACTCGCTCCTCTTCTATGCTCCTCAGCTAAGTTTGGGTCATGCTCTGAACCGCCTTCTCAAGATCAGTTTGGCGAAGTAGCATCAAAGCAGCTGATACAATGCAGAAAAACAGACACTGAAGCGCTATAAGGCAATAATAGCAAATTGTCAGAGCCACATTTCCCTTCAGTTACTGACACTTTCACTGTTTGTGAACCACCAGCATGTCTGATCCCCAAATCAATCCTATTATTTAGCTGGGAAAAGAAATCTTCTATAGTGCATGGGATACACAAATCCTTAAAGAAAACTATCGTATGTAGTAAGAAAGGTTTATTGATAGTATCACAGTTCAGTCTTCTCTTTACTCATGATAGGGTATTATGCTCCTCAGATGACATTTTTCTCTGGGAGATAAATGGTAATATAATACTTGGCTGTCTTGATTTCGGCTGGGATGATAGAGTTAATTTTCTTCCTAGTAGCTGGTATAGTGCTGTGTTTTGGAATGAGATTAATATTGATAACACACTGATGTTTTAGTTGTTGCTAAGTAATGTTTACACTGGTCAAGGACTTTTCAGCTTCCCCGGCTCTGCCAGGTGCACAAGAAGCTGGGAGGGAGCACAGCCACGACAGTTGATCCAAACTGGCCAAAGGGCTATTCCAAACCATATGGTGTCATGCTTAGTATATAAAATGGGGGAGCTGGCCAGGGGGCAGTGATCGCTGCTTGAGGACGGGCTGCAAGGACGGGCTGGGCGTCGGTCGGTGGGTAGTGAGCGGTTGCATCACTTGGTTTTTTCCTGGGTTTTGTTCCTCTCTTGCTCTCTTGTTGTTTTCCTTCTCATTACAAATTATTATTATTATTTTTTTGTTCCAATTATTAAACTGTTCTTATCTTAACCCACGAGTTTTCTTACTTTTGCTCTTTCGATTCTCTCCCCCATCCCACCAGGGGGGAGGGTGAGTGAGCGGCTGTGTGGTGCTTAGTTGCCGACTGGGGCTAAACCACAACGCTGGCTAAGTTCATATTAGTTATTCTTTCATTTCTTCTTTCTCTCGTTTCTTGCTATCACTTTCTTCTTTCCTTGCTTGTAGCTCCTGCTTTTAAACTGTCTTTAATTCCTGACACTCCATGCTCATGGGAGTCCCTGCACTTTGAGAATACTTGACATTCAGGAAAATACACTTTATATGTTAAAAATCAATGGTGACACAATATTTACAGCCCAAAGGCCAAACATTTGTGTTTCTTTATAGAGAGTAAGTGCTTGGAGACCAGCTTTGTGCTGCTAAGCTATAGACATCAAAGAATAATAATACCGCAGTTTTAAACTCAATGGCTTGAGTGGGTTCCAGCACAGTTAAGTAAGGGACTAGCTGATTTTATGGATTCTGATTTTATGGGTACTCTTAATACAGAGATGGATATAAGCATTATTATTTTTTCCCTGAACTGTGAATCAACTCTCTTTGTATAAGAGAAGGTTGTCTCTTCTGTGCTAAAATATCCATATAAAGTCTAAAATTATAGGACAATACTTTCTCCTTCTCATGAAAAAAGATGGATTCTTTAAAAAGGTATTTTTGTTGAAGTCACAATTAATTCCTTGCGAAAAAGAGGCTGTAATGTGATGCGGCTTTCTCTCTTTTTCACTATTTATGTAATAAATAGACACAATTTCTGAGGGCTTGATTTTTTAACTGAGAACTGAAATAAAAGCTACTTTAGAGATTCAGCCTCTCTAACACAAGAGGTAGTTTGTCATTTTAACACTGTTTATAGAGATTTGTTTTATATTCCAGGCAAGATTTATAATGTTTTCAATTGGCATATTTTACTCTAATAGGCTTAATTTTGGTGGGTGAGACAAAAACACTGCAAGGCATTTATTACATCATTAGAAACTGCACTATGTATCTAGGGAATGCAGTGTCATTTGGTTTGTACGTTTGACCCCTGCTTGTTATTAGGTGCACTTTACTAAATCAGCAGAAGGAGATAGGTCACTAACGACTATTACCAAGCTAATAATAATTATAAGGGAAAAAACCTATTATTGATGTTTCAGACATTGTTTCATATATGCTGTTCCTGAGACAGTGATTTGTGATTTGCATTATTAGGAATGAACCTTCTTTGACCTGTCATTTAACAAAAGATAGACTGTTTGGTCTGATAGTTATGTACTGTCCTCTGTAAAGATGAAATTATTGCATTTACCTCTTTGAATGGATTTTTGAATGATTTTGATTTCACGGTAGTTCTAGAATAAATTAAAAAGAGAGGAGATAAATTAGAAATAGTGGATATGAGAAAAAAAAGTATTGACAGATAATAAGGGGACCATCAGAATTTAGACCTTATTTTGAACCATTGAAGTTATGTTAATTCTGAGCAATACACATCACAGGAGATTTATTATAGTCTCACCATCACTCTAAACATAACACATATGTGTAAGCGTATGAGGAAGTGCAATGACTTCAGCAGCGCTTATACTTTAAATTAAATTCTCTGACCTGTGCAACTAGTGGCTATTTTGCTGATTGTGATAGTCTCAATAATGCTGAATAGCCAGAAGTGTGTGGAAAGAAATAGGTTGGGTAGGTTTGTACATACAAAGTTGTTTCCTTCTACCTCGTGGTACTATTCAGTCAATAAAAGCACATCTTTCCTAAAACGTCTTTGCAATATGTATTTTGTTGCTAATTTTGCTCCATCTGGAAAGACCTAAACTCTCAGTCAGGGGTCAGTCCATCAGGTTTGCAATATGGGACATAAGTGAAGCAGAAGGTTTCTATTTGCCAGATCCAACAATGTGCAACTGCAGCTTAGAATACAGAAGCTCACTGGGAAAAACATCACATCATTTATCTCCAGCATGCAGGAAAATCTCACCAGATCAAGGCAATCTTTCCAAAGTGACTGAGTGATCTTAATGATCCATAAATGAGGAAAGACATGGCTGCTGGGACCCCTTGACAACAGGGACCTGCGGCCTGTGAACCCCAGGGGGAGGAACAAACCAGCCTTCCCTCAGTTTCTCAACAAAATACAACACAATTACGTGTTTATCCCAAACATCCTCTTCCAGACTCTGCAGTTCAGGGTACAGGCACAACTGTTAGCATCACTGTGGTGGTGGTGGTTGTGGTTGCTCCGTTGGGTAGTGGCCAAGGCTCCACATGCCTGGCCATGGACTGGTGTGCAGGTGAGGGGCCTGTGCTTGGCCCAAGCAGCCATTTCCAATCCCGCAAAAGCAAGTGTCTGGCTGACTAGGAGTCTGAAGGGTAGGATGCAGTTGGAGCTAGTCAGTAAATCATCTTTCTTTAGTCACTGCCAGTTTTGGTAAAAAAGAAAAGGTTTTCCTTTATTAATAATCCATATGAAACATTAAAGCAAAATTAACTATAAATTGGTGAATTGGTGGGGGGAGGGCAGGTGGTTCACTGGTACTACTAGTACCAGTAGAAGATATGATTACTTAGACTGGAAATTCTTCGGTCTAGAAAATAGATCACCTAAAGGTTATAAAATCATAGTGGTGTGGAGAAGACAAATATATTTATCATCTCTAACAGAAGAATTAGGAAGCATCAACAAGACTAGCAAACAGGAGGTTCAAAACAGAGAAAAGAGGTGCTTTTTAGCTGTGGAACTTGTCAGAGAATGTGGTATATGCTAAAAATGTTATTGATTAAAAAAAAAAAAAGAAAGAATGGAAGAAAAGTCTACCCAGGACCATCAGATAGACCTCCTTTTGAGAAATCACTGGTGACTGAGAGACTGTTCTGGAGAAGTTTTATTAGCTGTTGGTCCTGTTGTATCATGGTTATACTCTTCTTAGACAACCACTACTGGCCATTTTTGGAGGCAAGATATTGGGCTAATTGGGACTTTGATCCAGTTGATACTGCAGTTCTCATATTCTTATGATGATCTGCATCATAAAATAAAACCTTACAAAGCCAATTTTTTTCTATAACTTTTAAAATTTCAATTTGCTCATTTCTTCCTTCTCTCTTCCTCCCCCCCCAGTTTCTTGAAAGTGCATCTGTGCCTTTTATTCTAGTGTGACACTACCTGGAAGTATATATTTCTGAATATATCATGCTGGTTTCTCACGGTTTGTCTTCTCTAGGAAAAAAGCAGACAAGCAGGTTTTTTTCCCATGTGTTTATAGCTGTGAGAGTCCAACTACAATGAATGAGATTTCAGAGAGCAGCAGTGTTTCTGTTGCCATACCAGGAAAAAAAGATGTATTCTCAGCATGTTAGTGAATACATGGTAAAATCCTAGGGAGACGAAGGCAAATCTCAGCAGAATTGGAGTAACAACTATATCCTGTCTAATACTTTACATGCTAAAACATTTTCAATCCAGAGATGACTGTGGATTTTACAACATTTCAACAGATGTATGATGAGAAGACAGTGGAATGCAGTCCCGGTCGAAAGATAAAGCATCTCTGCAAAGCTGTGACTTGCAGTGCTGGATATAAAACATAATGCAGATAAAAAACCATAATGCACACAACACTGGCTGATGGCAACTAAGGAGGGGAAGGAGAAATCCCAGCATTGTCTGAAATTTCACTCAATTTACACAGCAAAACTCCACAGATAGGTATTGTTTCTTGCTTGTTTTATATCATCGTCCTAGATTCGATATTGCTCTCCATGACAGGTTACATCACTATAGTTTGTCTTTAAGGCTCATGTCAGAGGGAGCAAGTAAAAATGAAGATTGCTACCTGCATTTCACATACACAGCAGTGTTTTTTTCATTCTTATGTGTAAAAAATACACATTGCTGGTGAGAGGATTGAGAAAAGGAAGCATGAGTTAGTTTACTTAAAGATCTCAATATAATTTGTTTCCAGTAGAGTAAGTTTCCCCTGGAAAGAAAAAAGTTTGCAAAGGTTAAAAGGATTTTGGATAAGTACCTTGAAAATGAAATAAATGGATGTTTACTAGAGACATAGAATCCCAGGCAATTTGAGGAAGTCCCATAGCTGAAAGCAGTTGGAGACCAGGAGACGACTAGGGAGAGGACCCTGTATGTTAGTACACTTTGTACAATCTTTCTTAGGCATGCAGTTTTGGACACTACTAGAGTCCCAAAAATGTAATGTCCACAAGCTGTAGGATGTGGCCCTGGGTTGGCCCATTCGGGCCTTTCTCATGAAGTCCTGTCCCCACCATGGAGGACTTCAGGACTTGGGGAAGAGTGCAAGAAACATTTTAATTAGTAGCCACATGAGGGGAAGAACAAAGTAGTTTTAAGAACAGGGTCACCTGCTGAATCGTGCCCTAGGAGCAGGATTTGCGAGATGGACCTCAGCGTATCAGCTCTGCACCCAGTGGCTGGAAAGCTGCCTTGCAGAGAAGACCTGGGGGTGCTGGTTGACAGCTGCCTGAATATGAGCCAGCAGTGTGCCCAGGTGGCCAAGAAAGCCAATGACATCCTGGCTTGTATCAAAAACAGCATGGCCAGCAGGACGAGGGAAGTGATCGTGCCCCTGTACTCGGCACTGGTGAGGCTGCACCTCGAATCCTGTGTTCAGATTTGGGCCCCTCACTACAAGAGAGACATTGAGGTGCTGGAGCGTGTCCAGAGAAGGGCAACGAAGCTGGTGAAGGGTCTGGAGAACAAGTCTTATGAGGAGCGGCTGAGGGAACTGGGGTGGTTTAGTCTGGAGAAAAGGAGGCTGAGGGGAGACCTTATTGCTCTCTACAACTACCTGAAAGGAGGTTGTAGTGAGGTGGGGGTCGGTCTCTTCACCCAGGTAACAAGTGATAGGACAAGAGGAAATGGCCTCAAGTTGCACCAGGGGAGGTTTAGATTGGATATTAGGAAATTTTACTTCACTGAAAGGGTTATCAAGCATTGGAAGAGGCTGCCCAGGGAAGTGGTTGAGTCGCCATCCCTGGAGGTATTTAAAAGATGTTTGGATGAGGTGCTTAGGGACATGGTGTAGTGGTGGTCTTGGTAGTGTTAGGTTTACGGGTGGACTCAATCTTAAAGGTCTTTTCCAACCTATATGATTCTGTGATTCTGTGATTCTGTGAATGGGGGAAGAGTTCAGGAAGATGCTGATATGGATCCGCTAGATAAGCATCCACTAGAGATGGAGCAGGCAATAGTGAGAGGCATGCATGTCAGACCGCATCTGTCTCTTGCATGACACTTCTGTAAAACTGGGATTTGAAACTTGAAACAGGTTTGTGAAATTAAGTGACCAAGTGGGATGGGGAGTCCTCCAGGGGTTAATTCCAAGGCATCATGTGAAATACATACCCACTCCTCAGGGCATGGACCAACATTTCAGATCTGCTCGGTCTCGGGTGAACATGTTGCCACTGAGCCACGGCACTGCACACTTATCCACTCGCTTTCCATCCGACCTCCTGCCATTTCCATGCAGTGACCTTCCCTTCCCCCTTCCCATGGTTCATTAAGGAGCAGAAAATACTCTCGCTAGAAATAACGCTAGCACTCTCTGCCCACGGGACTCCTCTGCAGCAGGGCGGTATAGGATTGCAGCCGCCTCAAGCTACACCCTGGGTGTCCTCTTTCTGGCAGGAGACCTCTAACCACTAGGCTATTATGCAAAATAGGAGTTATACCACAGTAATGATAATGTGTGAGTTAAAAATGGTTGATGCAAGCCTAGCAAGTGAGATCTCCCCAGAGGCACGAGTGCTGCAGTGCCTGCTTTCTGGTTCTGAAGGAGTCATGGGCAGGACACAGATAGACACCTTCCTTAGTCATCCTAGAGGAAAGGACACTACCCAGCATTTGAAGAAAGTCAGGTGCCCAGGATATCTCAGGTGAGGCAAGAATTACCCAAATACCTGTCCTCTGTTTAAACATTATCAAAAGATTAGTTGTTTGTCACCAGGAACAATTAAACTTGTGGCATGGCATAGGGTGTTTGCTAACTGGCTCCTCTTGTCAGATTTTTTATTCTTTCTTTTTTTTCTCAATCCTACCTGCCCTTCACTCTCCTTTCTGGTGCATACTGACATTATCTCTCTTCCTTCAGTTAATTTGGGGCCCAACCACCTCATTTTTGAACCCTGGCTTCTCTTTCCTCCCCACAGCAAATGTGCAGGAGCTGACTGGGGCCTTGAGTATACCAGAACCGAAACTTGGCTGATGTGCAATTAACACTGAGAGCCTGATTAAAATTCACCAGAGCCAGGGGCACACAAGGCCAACTTTTCAACTGCCTCCAAGCCAGCTTCTGAATTCACCCACATGTTTGACTTCATATTTACATGGTAAAAAGGAATTTGTGCATGATTGTCAGACAGATGCAGAATTAAGAAAACTGATATTGATTATATAGTTAATATATTCCTTTACCATGGTTGTTTTGCATATTGTTGATCACAGACTCATTTTGCTCTAGGTTATACATAAAATCCCCCTCCCAAGCACGCACACACTTACATACAAGTATTTTCTGTAATAGAAAACTTAGCACTCTGCTTCTTAATGAGTGGTGCTGATGGGAAATGACCCCTGCTTTCCTAAACACACAGCAATCTAATTTGAACCTGTGTGCCAATTACTGGCCTCTGTGGAGCACTTTGCTGTGAAACAATCAAGTCACAATAGGATTAGAAAGCGTTGCAGGGAGACCACAAGGGAAAGCAAACACAGGCGTAACTGCAGGTTTATTCCTTTAAATTGTCTGTAAATAGCACTGATAGCTTCCTCAGTGCCACCTAGGTATTGTTTCTATAAATCCTCTGTAGGTACAATCTAAAATGAATATAGACAATGAGTCTTTTCTAGTATACCAACCTTACTCACTGAACTGGTCTGGCCTTATGAAGATTGTGGGTGTTTACCTAAGCATCCTCAGAAGATACAAGTAGACAAAGCAGGACAGATACCTTGGCTTCCTCAAAGAAATTTTTCTTTTTTTCTTTTTTTTTCAAATTCAGATAATAACTTTTAATATTTTTGTTGCTAAATGATGACTGTCATTCCTGTGAGAGCACCCATACTTATTTTTGGAAGTGAATGGGTAGATCTGACAGATAGACAAGTCACTTTCACTTCCACTGAATTAATACCTTTGTTCCAATCTGTAACCAACAGAGTAGTTTAATACGTGGCCAATCCCTTGTACTTCAGCAGAGGCAATGCACTGCCCAATATCATGAATGTGCTGACTTATCTTGCTAAAATGGGATCTTCATCTATAGTTATGTCCTTCAAGTTTTCTTCTTATCATCCTTTCAGTCCTGTCTATCTTATTCTGGTATTCTGTCCGTTCCAAAATAGAAAGTGTTTTGCTGTTTCTTTTGTACAAGGAATTATTTATCCTAAACAGGACTTGCAGCCACAATCCTAATGACATCAACAACAAAGAGAAAACACTGGATCTACTGTATTCACTGTTTTGGAGACTGGCAGCTTTCAAGGCAGAGCAATGGATTGATTTTTGTCTTTTAATTTGGGGATGACTGTGTGGAAAGAGATTTAGTGAGAACTCGGAAATGCTGCTTCTTAAATAGGCAAGAGGCTGCCAAGCACCTAACCTCCTGGTTCTTGACTTTGTGGCAAGAGGCTTCTCAGGCTGGAACCCACACACACCTCTCAAGATGCCGTGTGCCTCAGCTTGCTCCCTGCACCAGCTCTTCCATGTACCAGCCAATATTTGCAGCCATATATAGGTGGCTGGCTCCTGTACAAGTCAAAATGAAATTCAACTATTTCTGTGAAGGCAACATACTGAAGGAGATTTTGAGGGGCCCAGGGAGGGTGGAAAGGTGACAGAGTCCTCTCTTAACCCAAATCAAAGCTACAGAGATGCTGCACACATATTCCACAAGCATTAATACAGCATCCATCCAGGCTGCATTAGAGATGCCAGCCCATCATGCACTAAGGCTTTTACCATCAGATTTACACAGCTTATCACATGCATCCATGTCCATGCCCTGGGCCTTGGCCTCTTGACACTTAGCTTTGTGTTCAGCTTGGAACATAAGCAGACATGTGCCTCACCCTGTGATGGGCAACATACTCACTGCTGAGCATAGTGAACACTGCAAACACTTCAGTCTGCTTCAGTGTGGATATGAATTGAAATGACAGAAAGTTCAAGCTATCTCACTGGTCTAAGAGCAGGAGTGGAAAGAGGAGGCTTAGTTTCAGATGGGAAGTGCTGAGTAGCAGCATCCATCTGTGCAAGTTGCATCAAGGACAACAGGGCTGGGATGACAAATCTGAAAATTGGAAGCTGCATATGGGCACAGAAAGTTTAGGTACTGAAGGTGGAATGGACGTAAGCCTGTGGGTGGAAATATTTACAAGGAATGGAGCAGAAGGGAGAAGCTTCTGGGTATAAGGAAAATATGTCGGTCTGAGAGAATCCCTTTGAGTACAGACAGTGCTATCATCATCCTATTCCTCTTTTGTCAGAAAACATCTGTGAAACCCTAGCAAACCATACAAACACCATCACCCTCTAGTTAAGCCTGTCTGAGAAAGATTGCTTTGGACTAATAACAATTATTTTGTTGCCTGTATCAAGCCCTAGCACTTCCTGGCTTTTGGAGTGCTTGACTTTGCAACCGTAAGAAAAGCCATTCCCCAAATTCTCAGTATGCGATATCTGCAGAATATTAGCTAGTTGTGGCATAGCTTCTATACTGTGAACTGTTGGTGTACAGAATTCAAAGATCAAAATACGACCAGCCACTGAAGGTACATCTCCCTCTTGTGATGTCCATGTGCTCTTTGTTGCTACTTCTCTTGTACAGTTGCCTCAAACTTACTTTCTGTAGAGGCTTTTTTCTCTGAAATATTTGTGCTAACAAACTGGAATGTACCCACATAACATGACTTACAGTTATTTCTAAATAGCCTCTGTAGGTGAGGCCACATGTCATGGATACCTGTCATGAATTAATGATTTAGATTGCTTAAAAAATCATTGTCAAAGGTATTAGCAAAAGTGGTTTTAATATGATGTTGTAAAACTGTGACTTAACAAAATTCGATGGCAAGGTTCACTCTATTAATTACTGCATGGAAGAAACATACACAGGAAAATTGGGTTACACTAGAGTTAAAATGATTCACAGAGACATAGAGGATACAAAAGGGTATGGAGGACCCTCCTGTTGTGTCATGAGGTTCAGAACAGACCCCCTTGCTTTCTAAACTCCTGATGGAGCTTAGGTGCGGCTGGGTCCCATCTTAGTCTCAGACTTGGACAACGGTTTATGTCTAAGGTGTATATACAAAATATATACAAAATTTATCAATTCAACATGTAATCAAAGTTACCAAGACAAAATCAAAGTTACCATATTACAAGGTTATGCGTGATATCAGTCACTTACCAAAGACCTGCCATTCGTAAAGGGTCTCTCTGCCTCGAGGAGCAACCTTGAGAGGTGTCCCAGCTCAAGGGGAGATCACCACCACGCAGCCATGCTGCCTAGCAGGGAGAGCTCAAAAAAGGCTCACTTTGGTTGTCATATTTATAGATAAAGTGGTTGGCTCGTAGTCAAATTACATGCGGTAGGAAAGATATGCATGAGGCTCCTTGTGCCCACAACTTTCTTTGGTCCTTGATAAATGAGTCTCGGAAAAGCCACCTGCTATTCATATGTCAATCACATGATCAGTGTTCCAAGCTCATATGCATCAATGCTCACTGTGCCACTCAGCTTCTTCATGGGTTCTCAGAGAACAGATTGGAACCAGAGGAGTTCTTGGCCCAGCCAAGGCTCAGTCCTTTTCCTCCTTTGGAGCCTGTACCAAACTGCTGCTAGTTTTGTTAAGAGATCGAGTGCATCCATCACAATACCTTAACTTGTCTCTACAGACTATTATGCCACCGTTCCAGGGGTCAGTCAGAGAATCAGATCAAGCAGACTGTAGCTGTCAATATTGTCGATGAATAGTAATAATCGTGATATAGGTAGCATGAGCTGTGACTGTCTGTGTTTTCTGTGAGGAGGTTTCTCCAGTCCAGATGTGCATAACCAGCTATGTTAGAACATGTCATGTTTGGAGTACCCATACTTTCTGACTTGATATGTGCCAAAATAATGATCATATGGCCCTGGAACTTATCCTTCCCTACCCTTCTACCATTGCACCTTGGATTGTTATACTCAACCAGTTTCTACTGTGCATCCATGGCAGCTACCTTTTGAGCTCTCATAGCTTTTCTGTGTTCAGTCAGAAGCACAAACTGTAACTCTGGTTGAATCCTGTGAAGAAGCTTTCCAGTGACAGGTGGGTCAGGTATGGGAGCTAAAACTCTGACAGATCCAGCAACTAAATGTTTTGTGTTGACTTCCAAAACCTACAAGGATGCCGTCAAGAAGACAGGGAAAAGCTCGTCACAGTGTTGCATGATGAGAGGACAAAATGCAATGGGCATAAGTTGAAACAAGAGATGCTCAGACTTCATATAAGGAAAAACTTGTTTCCCATGAGGACAGTCAGGCAGTGGAGCAGGTTTCCCAGAGAGGTTGTGCTGTCTTTGTCCTTGGGGGTTTTCAAGACAGGACTGGACACAACCCTGAGCAACCTGGTCTGACCTCAGAGCTGCTCCTGCTTTGAGCAGGAGATTGGAATAAAAACCTCCTGAGGTCCCTTCCAGCCTGAATGGGTCTGTGATTCTGTGACTAGTACTTGTTATTTTGACTGGCTGAAAGGTAGTGATTCCAGGTTACTCTGTGATTCCATATTTCTCTTCCTAGAACAAACTTACTCCGTGTTTCAGACAGAAGTACTGAAGTCTTTACAGCATCTGGATGGTCTGGAGATAATTCAAGTGCCTCAATACAGATGTCTATTGCCATTTTAAATGCGCTTGGCTATCTGGCCTTGTCTCCAGCTGCTACCACAGAAGGGCATAGGCAGTCCTTATGTCACATCTGCCACCAAATGTCTTGGATACATCAGGGTGTCTAAAAGACACCAGACGCTTGTGTTTAGCAATCCAGATCACTGTGACAGTAACTTCAGCTGGCCCAGTGACACCGCAGTATCTAGAGGACAATAACAGCCTGCAGCACCATTTTAGCTCCAAGGCCGTTGTTAATCTATACTATTTAAATGTTTATAATATGTACATATCAATACTAGACTGAACCTTAATTAACCTATCTGTTCAGAGTGATATGTACTAATTTCCTGTCTATCTTTGCAAATCATAACATTATTGAAATAAAGACAGTTCAGTTTGGAAAAAAATCAGCACAAAATTGATCATACACCAAAAGTAGTCTTGCTGGGTTGAGTCTTCTAAAACCATGAATATTTGATCTCTTAATTGTAGCTGTGCCTTGAATGACATTTAAAAACCTCTGATTTTATTAAGTTTCATCTTAATAATTTAATTAGATAAAACCAAGATAAGAGGTTTAGTAACATACATTTTGAAATTAATGAGCTGAGTGCCAGAGGATGAACTATATTACCCACTTCAAGTGCACATACAACACTAATTAATGTAGTCTAGCTTTGTTTTAAGTGCATTTGATAATCTGCTATGTGCAGTACTTACTTCCAGTTTAAAAAGAGGAGCCAGAAAAAGAAATAAAGAAGTCAAGTTCATGCAGTCAGTGTAGGAAAGAAAAAATTTTTTTCATAAACATTTCAGGAACTGAAGGAATATAAGCTTCAGAAGTTTAGAAGTGATTTTATTTTTAACTAGAGAGGTAAGTTAAGGTTAATACTTTCCTTTGGTATATCAGTCTTTGTTGAGGGGAGACACAGTAATGGCATCTACAAAGGAAAACTGGAGGAAGGGCATTTTCAAGACAAGTAAAAAATATTTCAAATTGTTTAACAATAAAATAATAAGAAGGGAGATGATAAAGGCAATTTAAATCAAAGAAAATATAGTGCTGAACATTTGGGTAACATCTTTAGAAAAGATAATGGAAATGTCTGTATTTCATCAGCATTTTATACTGTGAACTATTATTTACATCTTTATGAAACTACTTTTTGCCTAAAAACCTTTTTAGAAGCCTCTGTGTTGCTCTGTTTTTTTTTTTCAAATCTACCAAATGGAAATTTCTAGGTTTATTCCTACTATCAGTAGTATCTGTGTTAGTAGGAATTTTTACAGTACTGTTTTAAAGTAAGTAACATAGGTAGGGGATAATGGAAAGTGTAAGGCCTGTAATTTGGTCGTGCAGTTCAGGAGATGTGAATACTGGAGAAAGGGTTGTGGGCTTGCTGTAATGCTGAGATGGACTGAGAGCCTGTATAGTGAACCTCGCTCATCTCTAATATATGGATCTTTTAAAAGGTATTTATTCTTTGTCCTTTTTATAAATACATATATACATACACATGTATATACATATATACACCCACACCTATTTATACATATATATATATATATACACAAATACTGCTCTTAAGACTGTTTTGCAGTGGTTTTCCAGACACTACTGGTGTCATTGATATATAATGACAACATCATTCTTAACTCAGGTGAGAAATTTGGCTGGAAAGAGTATAGTTGGGAACTTTTCCTCAGAAATATGGTAACAGTGGTAATAATAAGGCTCTGTTCAGTTGAAACTGGGGTAATCTTTCCACCAAAGCAAACAAGGAGCCAGGAAGCCAGAGTGAGGATCCAGTTCATGAGGAAGTTTGTGAACGCTCACCCAGAGCCTGTTTGAACCCTCCTTGCCTTTCTCACCTTGCATCCAGTGAATGCAGGTTTTACTTTTCAGCTCATAATCTTTGTCCCACAAATAAGCAAAAAAGAATGGGCTTTCATAAGAGGACAAAAACACTTGAATGCTCAAAACTAGTGGCAGGATTATGTAAACCATGGCTTTTGTTCTTCTCCTTTTTTGGTATTATTATAATCTGCCTGGTCAATCAAAGCCATCTGTCAGCATGTTGCCACCATTCAGTGAGCTGACCCCAGAAGAGGAAGCAGTGTAGATGTATCAATGCAGTGAAGAGTCCAAACTCATTAAGAGAGTCACGGTTGCTTGGTCTAAGCCCCCAAATGTGTGGAGATGTGGCTACACAGCTTGTGGGTCCTGGCATATATCTGCACAAATGCCCACTGTGTGCCTGGACATCTATCTGGGATCTCTAGATTGGCACCCCATTGTGCCATGTGTATATAGCCTTTGATTTTATGCTCCATAGAGTACAGATGTCTCTTTTTTGTGTTTTCAGTGAAGGACTAAAAATGCTTGTGGGTGCCTTGAAATCAATATTTATGATGGTAATATAGTATGAAGTCCACAAGTCTGAAAATTGAGCCCTGGATTGCATGAATAATACATCACTTTATAACAACAATACTGGAACTGGAGATGATATAACAATGAAATGTTAAAAACCTTCAGATGAATAGCCAATATGATCCAGATGTTGACAAACTGTGAGACAAGAGTGAGGAAACCAGAGGGAAGACATGAGACATTCTGAAGTATTATCTCACCCAGGCATCACACGTGTCCAGGGACAGGGGAAATGAAAATGAGCAGCTGGTCTGTGTGGTGTGAGGCTTCTGAGGCCATACAGAAACTTCTCATCTTCTGATAGA
This sequence comes from Ciconia boyciana, assembly GCF_034638445.1. NCBI lineage: Eukaryota > Metazoa > Chordata > Aves > Ciconiiformes > Ciconiidae > Ciconia > Ciconia boyciana. The sequence continues at coordinate 172,379,104 of NC_132934.1, read as the reverse complement.
AAAGTGTCTTCACAGGCCATGTAGCCACAGCCCCTTTTTAGCCCCCACACTCCCTGCATTATGACCAGGAGCTCAAAGTGGTGCCTGGGCTTGCACCATTCCTAGCAGGATCTGAAAAACATGCCGGACCTCTGATTCTTCTGTGGACTTTTCCACAATAAAGTAATGCCCAATAGTTAAGAACAACCTGTCATTTGCTTACAAGCAGCTCCTATGGCATGATATTCCAGTAGTCAATCTGTTTACTTTTTATTGCTTTGTCTACTTATGAGAGAAGCATTTAATTGCACAATTTGGCACGTGTTCTTCAAACCCTCCAGCATATGATACATGAGATGTTCTGTCTAATTGGCTACCATAGAAAAAAGGAAGGCAAACTTATATTTTTCCCTCCAACTGGTTGAACGATAGGAATACTCCTCAGTAATGTACATTTCAAGATGAGGGTAAAACTCCTTCTTAAAGGTTGTTAGTATAAAATTACTGTGCATTGTTCCAAGTTAGCACCATACTATCACTTTTTAAATTTGGTTTTGGATGGAAAAGATGGAACAAGCAATGAAGAGACTCACGACCTAGTCTGAATAAGAGCAAAGCACCATTTGCTCCCCTGCAAGTAATGAGGTCTTTAAAATAATAAAATCAACTTCTACAGAAAGTTGTAATAATAATAATAGCAATAGTAATAATGATGATGCAGAAACCATAATACATAATAACAATGCAAAAAAAAAAAAGCTAAGCTGAAAGAATGTATGCTGTGTTTTATAAATTTTTACAACAGTTTTGAAACCTCAAAAAGCTGGACTTATAATGGAAATGCTGGCAGACCTGTAACTGGACTGGTGTGAATGAGGCTGCTATAATGAGAGAAACTATTGCTTGGAATGAGGACAAGTATATTCTTCTCTGAGCTTCTACAGTCCCTACACCCCTGGAGTACCATTCGAGACAATGATGAACTGTGGTCTCAATTCCCTTATTAGCTGTAAGACCTAAAAATTATATGTGCAATTAAAAGGCAAAATGCTGATATTACTCATAGGAAGCACTTTGTACATTAGCAAGGTACAAAAGTCTGCTGACACTTTGCAACAGAGAGAGTCAGCAGGGCAGAAGATTAATAGAGCCTCATAAATTTGCAGGGTGAAAACAGTAGATGGGGCAGAATAAGCATGTTGTGTTAGAGATAAATAAAGGGCATGGTCATCATGACAAAACATTTAACAAGGAATACATTCCCTTCTTTTAGACAATTTGCTTGGCTAGCATTAGGCTGCTTTATGTAACTACGTATAATTACCTCACAGCAGTTCCAGCTAGTATCACAAAGACCTTCTAGCATTTCAGGCAGAATAGTCTCAGGAAGAAGCCTTTTAAAATGAAATGGGTTGCCTTGTTTTTTCTTTTTCTTTTCTACAAAACATTCTCTTTCCAGCCACAGGCTTGTCCAAGGAAATGCCAGTTCTTCCAGATCTTTCTCACTGTTTGGAGCTGAGTCTTCCTGGCTTTGCATGTGCAAAATGAGAAAACAAGCAGCTTCTGTTAATTAGTGTGCACACTGTACGTCTCCTCAAGTCTAAGAAGGGCTCTTCATTTTATTTTGAGAGAAACACTGGCCTGAGAAATCTGTGACACAATTTTATCTTGAGCTATCCTGCTTTCCTACCCAGAGACATGCACAATAGGAATTAAAAAACAAAGTATGAACCAAGTGCGACTAGTCTGCCAAACTTAGTTTTGTCAAAAATATCTTCTGTGTTCTGGTGGCGGCTCAACCTGAAAGTGTTCAAAATTATGTGAAATATGATATTTCCAGTGCTTTCTGCTTTTCAACTGAGTGAACTGCAGAGTTGAATATATGCATAAGAATGAGAAAACAAAACAGGGGAGAAGTGTTAAACAAGCCAGATTAAATGTAAGAACATAGGCAAATATAATAATAAATAAAGATTGTGTTGCAGAGGCAGATGCATCCCCAAAGTGATGGAGGGCTGGTGTTCGGAAGAGGGAGGGATGTGTAGCTGGTGTGGCTGTGAACGTGTCAGTTTTTCTGCACCAGTCATTCTGATGGGGAAGGAGAGCAAAGGCCCCCCGTTCTTTTGGTAGATTGCTGTAAGTGGGATAAATCATGGGGAGATATTTTTTTTCTTCCTCTTTTTTCTTTTTTTTTTTTTTTAAGCATGGATGCAGTTTGCCCATTCCTTATGTGTTGCTACAAACTCAGAGCTAAAATGAAAAATGCAAAATGGAAGAGGGACAATCTGAATTTTCTCATGTTTTTACATGTATAGTTTGTATTTTCTAACACACGCATTTGTATAATGACTGTCTCATTCTGGCCAACACTACACTTGCTAGCAAGATGTTTCACATCTAAACCTGATATTTATGTAGGTGCCAACTATGCTTTTTATGGTATTAACAAGCGAAAGGAGACTTACGTATCACAAAGACTGGGATTTTTCTACACTTTAGGTGTCAAAAGGGTACTTTATAAAACTGTAATTGTGGTCTAGTAAAAAAAATTAATTTTTTATTTCACCTGTCCAATTCCTTGTGAGGTACTGTGTTTTGTTCCTAACTGTATAAGAAAGAGAAGGTCACACATGGGGTAGGAAGTCAGGGGTAGGAAGTCAGCGACAGGATTGTGGGATCACCATCTGAACTCACTGCCCTATATGTTTGTTCACATATTCAGGAAAAACATCTTGATGCGTTATGGTGGGGGGTGAAAGAAAACTCGGAACTGCTTGGATTGCATTTGAAATTTGTAGGGAGTTGTGAAACTGAGTCCCATGGGCTCTATAAAATGAAGGGTGTTCCAATATTGGCAATTTCATCCTTGCAGAAGGTATCCTACTGGTAATCAGCAAGGTAAGTTCATTTAGATTTCATCAATGATGAGGTAGAATTTGACCTCAGAAAAGTGGACTGAGGTTCCTAAAGGAATCTGCAGTCTCACGGACAACTTGCAAAGCCCTCCCATACAAGGAATATAATAAACACAGTTCATTGTAACAAAATGCTTATTCTGAAAAGCTTAAAGAAATTAAAAGTGCTCTCCTGAGACAAGAGAATAGGGCACATTTTTATTGTAAGATAGGTTTCTTTCCTCAGTGATGCTGTCCTTCTGAAGGTTTTGAGGAAGCAGCACTCCTCTTTTAGGGATGTTTTGCCTTAAGAGATGTCTAATATCATGCATCCCCTCTACAAGTACCTAGGGAACAGAGCACTGTGTTTTGCTTTGTAACCAAATTGCGTGTGTATCAAATTCACTGACATTGTCACCTGCTAAATGCATAGAGAAAGGAGAGATTCTGTGACGTTATGATGTCTGTCTGGTCTTAGGTCTTTGATGTGATTTCTTTAAAAGAGGGGAAAAATTAAAACACTTACAAGAAATTTTGAAATCACCAAAATAAAAATGCACTCTTCTAACCAAACCAGAAAAAAACCTTCTTGTTTTGTAACTTTGTTCTGAACTTGTATTTACCATTATTTGTAAACGGTAAACATTTTTAAAAGGCTTTTTTAAAATTTATGAACTAAATAATGCACCCTTACTTGGGGAATTAATGCAGTGTAGATTTATTACAAGTGACATTAAAGAATAACTATAACCATTTACATTTTAAATAAGGTTGTTACGCCAAATATAACTAGAGCATGTGTTCATCTACTTGTTCTAAATACTGCCGGCAAGAAGCCTCCCCCCAAAAATAATGTGACTTTGCATTTGTAGACAACTGAATGCTTTCTTTTCAGAGAGTGGATGCTATTCAGGTAAAAAGTCCAGCACTAGGTCTCCTGAGATGCTTCGAATTTAATTGTTTTGACAAAGCACTTGAAGAAGTAGGTGATGTTTTCTGGAAGTTTACAACTTCAGGTCAAAACTAAGTGCCAGCTTCACTACTGTGGTTTCCAGCATTGTGGAGTTAAAGAACAGGCCAATGCTGGCCATACCTGAGTTATCATAAAAAAGATGGATTCTCAGGTTTCTGAGTGTTTGGGGAATGCTTTCAGAGTTTAAAAGTCCTGGGTTGTAAAGAGTAGATTCAGACCCAAATTTAATGAAGGATGTCAAATTGAAGGGTTTCTGTAGAGTCTGATCTCTGAAATGACAACAGGGCATTAGCTTTATTACAGAGCTGGAAATGTTTTTAGTTTGTGAGATTCTCAACCAAAATACAATTGTCCTTGAAGCAAAACCATGTATTTTAGGTATTCATGGTGCTACTGTTACGACTTCTGTTCCTGGGATTTTTCCTTAAGAGCCTTGGAGCCCATTGAGTATGTCCTGGTACCAGAAACACACAGGACAGAGTCTGGCTCTGAAGTGCAATTTCTGGGAGGAACTGCCCGAAGATCTTGACAGTACTATCAGAACGCTGTATTTTAAATTATATCATTGTTGGATAAAAGATAAAAATCAGAAAAGTAGGACAGAAACCTCTACTCCTTTAACATTTCCTCTACTTTTTTACTTAGTCTCATCCTAACTGTTATAAAACCACTAAGATTGTTAAAATCATATAAATAAACTAATAGAGCCCATCTCTGAAGAAAGGGGAAAGTTTTTCACTAAAGATAATCAAATATTTGTTGTAAAAAAATGCAGTTGATAAGCATTTTCTCTTGAATAAATTATTTGTGAATATATTTTTTAATTCAGCTACTGCCAAATAACTAAGTTTGGTTATTTCTTTTGCTACTTAACAAATATATTATTCAAATATATTTACTATTATTTGATCAGCTCTAACTGTGAGCACTTTAAGCAAACTCCCACATAAGAGATTTGGACTAATAATTTGAGTAAATAGTCTCATTGCTGAAAGGACTACCAAGAATTAAAATAGAATAAAACAGCTGAGTGTGTGATGTAAACAGATTTTTTTCTCTGCAAGAATAAAAATTCTCTTGCAGAGAAAAAAAATCTGTTTACATCACACATTCAGCTCTGCAATAAGCATTTACTCTGATGCTAGGGAGAATTAACTTTACACTCCAATTACAGTTGTCTGAAGTTGCTGTGGAGATCTCACTTCAAGAGACCGTTTCTTTTTATGGAAGCACAAGTTTAGATGCAGTGGGCTGTAGTCACAAGAGCAGAATCAGACCTAAGTGGCAGGATTTCAGGATAATCATCTGAATTTTCTCTTAGGTTTGGCAGAAGACCCAAACTATCTTATGGGCCAATGTATAAGTTCTGTCAGCATTGATGGATAGAAGCAACAAATGTGAGAACAACCACTGCTGGGCAAGGTTTTCTGATCTTTCCTGCAGAAGAATTTTAGATTTGAATGAAGCAGGAATACCTGTTATTAATTTCAATGGAAGCTATTCCAGGTTATGCCTGGGCTGTAACTTGATCTCCACCATGAGCTGAAGTAATGGGACACAATTTACTTTTCCAGTTTACACTTATTGCCAAATCAACAGAAGTTATACTACTTAAATGCCCTTTTTACCAGCTACCAACACCATTAGCAACCATATAGCGACCACATGATCACTATATTTGCCACAGTGACCTCTAAACCTTCCCTTCTGGGTCAGTTTTTGTTCATCTGCATTTACTGAACAAGGTAAAAATAGTAGTTATTTTACTATTTATTTGCATATAGATTTATTTATTGATTTGCCAGTGGTAGCTAACAGGAAGCAATCTCACTGACAGATAAATTGAATTAGTCCTCTGTAGCTCAACCATACAGACTTTTTGTTTAGCAGGTGTTACCACTTTAAGCAGTTAGTATTTTTATTTCCTCTTCCCATATTTTGCAGATTTCTTATATTCCAGTAGTTTATCCTTTACTTAATGGACAAAGCCTTCATTGTATATTAAGATAATACTAAAGCATGATAACTACAGTAGAAAGAAGAAAGGTAACATTTACATTTACAGCCTGGTTAACAAAACCTTAATAATACCGGATTACAGATATCTCCTGTACAATCACTGGGCCAAATTCCAATATTTGCATCCTTTTCTAGCTTAAGTTCTCTTAAGTTCTTTTTCCTTGAAAAAGTCTGAATAAGAACTTTGGGATATGATCTCGTATGGCTCATTGATTCAGTGCTTTCCAGTAGGTCATCAAGGGCTGCCAAATCAGTTCTAAATAAATGAATGGCTAATCTTCATTGGGAAAGAAATTTCTCTCCCTCTGTCTCTTGTTTTCTGTTGCGAATAACTAGGCTCAATTAGAAAATGGGAAAAAGGTGAAGCATTTGAAGATATTAAAAAGTATTAATTGATACCAATGTCATGTTAGTGATGCAGAAAAAGATGTATACATTGAAAGAAGAAATATCCGAATATCTGCCCCCCAACTCTATTTTTAATCTCTCCCTCTTTTTTTTCCCCATTTTCTTTTAAGAAATAAGTTATTGCTGTTTGTAGGAAGCAACTTGTTTTCTCAACCCATGAATTTTAGCAGTCATTAGTTAATGATACTTGCATTGCTAGCTTCCCAGAACATGATGATCATGATTAGAGTAAATGTAAATAAAATTCAGGATATAGTTGTACTATGGTTGTACTAAGTACCCATTTCTGCAGCTCTCTTCTGGATGTTTGTGGTTCTAGTTAAACAGTGAACCTTGGCTTTCTATAGCTAGAGCCTAAAAGTGAACCAGGTGTGCAAATCTGGTAGTATTTGTTGATAAGACCTCATGGGCAAATCTTTATGTACAAACTCCCTTGTTTGGCTGTCTTATGAAAACTGAGGCCTAAATTTCCATTACTTGCATCCAGGCCTAAAGCAGGCATAACACACTGACGGCTGGAAATAAAAGATAGAAAATGTGTATTGAAGGTTAGGGGTTAAGGTAAAAAACATGGAAAAAATTTTTGTTGCACATGTATTTAATGATTTATTCTTTATCATTTACTTGTTAACTTTTGCAGCTATTCAATGTGAAGAATTTTCACAGGGGCAAAAGACACAGAGCAGAAGTCAGACTATGGAGGTGTGCTTTGAGCTGATTTCTAAGGGAAAAGAGCAACAAAAGTACATTAGTGTTTCATGAAACTACTGGCTTTGGAGAGTGTGAAAAAAATTAGCTGAACTACATGACTGCTCAGGGATACGTTTATGTCAATGTTTTGTCATGGTGAACTGAGGCAGCAAATCTGGAGTCAACATTACTTTTCAAAAATCAAAGTTTGACATGACTTCTCATGGCTGTATGTGATGTTTAAGTTGGCAACATTTACATGGGAATGACAGTTTTTATTCTTTTGTAAGCTGTATATTTTGTTCATCTGAGATATCCCTGGTTTTACTGTTTAACTGGCAGAGAGCAGAGTGGAGTTGGCTTAAACCCTTGCAAAAGAAAGGGAGCCCCTGGCCAGCCAGACATCCCTCCTCCTGCTCATTTCCCCAACCTTCGAACCCAGGTGCTGAGAGCCCCACCAGACACAGGCCTGGTGGTACCAGCCATGTCTCGCACTCACTGGGTACCATGTCGTCTGGGCAGGTGGTGGATACCACTGAATGTAAAATAAGCATGATAAAATCATAAAAATACTTGTACATCTACAAAAGTCAGCAGGTGGTTCCAGGCATGAATACAAATAATAGAAGAATGACAGGATCAGATGAGATGGAAGTCCATATTGTCCAGTTCCTCATTCCCATTTCGGATGCTTAGGGCAGAGCATACAAGCAGCATGAGCGAGTACCTACACTTTATACAGAATGTGATCTCAGCCTTCAGCAAACTGCAACTCAGGTTCTTCATGAAAACTATACCTGAAAGTACTTTCCTTATTTTTTTTTGCAAGATAACCCACTAACCTGAGGAACTTGCTCTCTACCCAAGGTCAAGAGAGTATGCTCACTGCCAGAGCCCAAACTCAGAGTCTGTGTTTAAACTAAGAGAGATATGTGCTTTGTGGTGAAACTAGTGGTCCTGATTCACCATTCATCAAAATCAGATCTGTCTGGAACATACTGCAGCTCCAATGCAGAGTTATTCCCTTGGGACCTGGTAATTTGGAGACATTGTCAGGGCCACTACACTGGACTTGGTCATAGACATTGCCATCTCCATCCTCATGTTTTGAGAAACAGACACGATTTCACCTCTTTCAGGACTTTTTTTAGTCTACATCTGTGGAGGTGACCCAAAGTTGCCTCTGATGAAACTGATGAAAATAATGTAATAACTTTACCCAGCTTTGTGTGAAACCTTTGAAGCTGACATCTGTTCATATACATGGCACCTTTTCAAGGTGAGTGATGGCTGTGATCATGTGTCTGAAGGCAGAGATATATTGATTTGAATTTACTAGAGCTGGAAATTACTGGTAAGAACCGGAGGCAAAAAGTAGAAAGTCCTGAATTCACTCCAAAAATGAACAGCTTTCATAGTTTCTAAAAAAGTTTTTAAAAAGCAATACATATCTGTTTTTAATGGCCCAATGAATTTCAAAAAGGAACCAGTTATTCTTGCAGGCAGAAATGACTACAGAGTGTGTGATTTAACAGTGCAGAAGTAGCCAAAGCACCTCCCAACTTTGGGAAGAGGATATGAATCCCACATCACAAGGAATCAACCCAAGGAATCCTCATCATCAGGATTTTGGCTCTTCTCGCTAAAATAGGACTTGCTAATCTCCTTTGATAAAGTTTTTCTGCTTTGTAAAACTAATGAACTGTTTGTTAAAGCAGAGGTTTCAATGCTGGTCTCCCATATCCCAGATGAGTTCTGTAAATGCTGGGTTACAGAGTCAATTTCTCCCTCATGCTTTGGCTCAATTAATTTTTAATTATTTTTTAAACAAAACAAACCATTTTACAACAAACGATCAAACTGAGTATTTGCAATAGTTTCATAAAAATTTTCATACTGTTCTTACTAATCCAAGGAGTCAGTTAGACAACAAGACGTATTTTTTGGTTGTTTTGGGGAGGATTCTAAGCAAAGAAACTCAAGCTTTTAATAAGGTCCTTTTACAACTGCATTTATACCTAGTGAAATGCTGCTAATAATGCTTAGGCTTCAATCCTGCAAAGACCTGGCTCTTTGCCAAGACCTGAAGACATGAAACCGGGCTTGTATGCAAGAAACTCTGTCTGTTTTTTCCAATTATATCTGCAGATCTAATGAAAGATATGACTTCTCATTACAAACTTTTCCTTGTTTAACTCTAGGCTTTGAAAGTAGTCTCCTTGGGTTTAATTATAGCATGTAAATTTGAGAACACATATCGGTCTTCGCAGGATCAGGGCCTCAGCAATTATCAGGGCAGGTCAGGTATTAAAAATTATCGTAATTCCTTAGCACAGCTCTGAAAATGGGTTGATCTGCTCTGCTGTATTTTTGCGTACAGGTATCCAACATCTCACAAGAAAAGGAATTATCCTTCTTAGACGGATTAACGGAGAAGCAGGGAAATTAAGCCCAGGCTGACACAGTAGGTGGTGGAGTATAGGTGCTGGATTGCCAGTCCTGAGCCCCATCCACTGTGTGTGGACGCTGCTTTTTCAGACCCATCCTCTGCTCTTCCGATCTTCATTCGGAAACACTGGCAGTTCTCAAACCCAGCCTTAAATGTAGGCTTTCAACAGCTGGCACTTCTCCAGTTTAGCACTCCTTTTCACACAACAACTCTCATTTTTAAGTATTGATGTGCAGAGTTAGCCTCTCTGGTGCCAGCTCAATTCCTACTCAATTCCTGCTATTGTATTTAAAGCTTTGATTATTGTCAAGTGCTATTGAGGGTTTCCGGTGATCCTGTAAAAATCCTCTTAATCAATCTTCACAGCTCTGATTAAATGCATTGCATGCGTACTGTATGAGTATGCAACTACCAATCCATTTATCTGTCTATAATGTATATATATAAGTATATTTTTACATCCATATATGGACATACAGGACACACAAAGCATATGAAGGCATGTTTATGACCTCAAAGAACAGCACCACATTGCAAATGAAGTAACAGGGTGTAACTCATTGTGTTAAAACAGTCATAACCATGCTGTTTGGTCATCAGAATTAACCTGATCGTTCCATTCTATTTCTGTTGAATAATTGTCTGATAATATGATGCATCCAAATAATTTGTCAGACTACTGGCCCAATTCCAGTGCTACTAGCAGCCATCGTTCTGTGTTAGGACACATTTGAACTAGTTTGCAGACGCTCAATACTTTCTTTATATGATTTTAAATTGTGATAATTTCATTTTGGACTCGCTTGCAGATCTTGCAGTGCAGATCAATATATTTGACCATTATTTCTCATCAAAGCACTCTAATTCCTTTCTACCTTGGAGAGACTAAAATGAACAATTAGCAAAAGATAGCCCAGCTAATATTATATATACTATTTTGAGGTTAGGGTTGCTTCATATTGAAAAGTTCAGACATTTTAGGACAGGAAGAGCGCAAAGAAATTGAAATTAGAGCTTCCAATTTCTCAGTTGTTGCATCTCAGGTAAATACATTTGTACAAGTCTTTCCCTTATATCACGGACTTTTTTTTCACAGAAAGATAGGGAGGACATAATGTATTTTATACTGGCACTTAGAATAATGGGGCAGAATTTAATTGCCTTGAACCCACAGGGAATAATTTCAGCTGTATTTGTTCTCTGTGGGTGTCTCAGTTTTTGCCACCATGTCTCCTAGTCTCACTACTCTTGGTGGGAATGGGGCACAGACTGTTAGACTGCAGCCTGCCAAAGGAGATCGTCAGCAAAACTGCTATTGCTTTCAGCCATGCGAGGTTGATTGTAACAATATCATCAACTGATAACACTTTATGAAGCCCTCTGATAATCTGACTTATGGTGTCTCCCACAATTATTTCTGGTTGGTCATTTCACAATACGCAGAAAACACCCAGGTTCAAACATCCCTTTTGGTAACCAACTGAAGTTCTATTAGAGAGTATTTTTAAAATGTTTTGCTGCTATAATTTTTATAGGTGTATAAAATATTATATTTATAGTTTACATTAAAATGTAAACATGATATATATATTTATTGTATTATTATGTTTATTATATAAAATGCATCATTAAAATATATATTATTCATATTACAGACAATGTGTTTTGGCCAACATAGTATAATGAAGAATACTTTAAAAACAAAATATGGAACCCTTATTTGAGATTTTAAAGCTTATTGTTCATGTGCTCGTAAAAGACATTGAACTTTGTACAAAGCAAAATTTTCCTGAGAGTTGATGGGTTGAAGATTGTAAGTGTTTTCTAGTTATTGATCCTTACTGATAACTGGAATCAGAAGGATTTTTCCCTTAATAAGGAGTATAAGATATGGTCTTTACTCCTACAATGTAGGTGTACAACTCACAGGTCGCCACCACAGAAAATCTGCACATAAAACCAACTATGTGAACTGTTGCATTTTGATGGCATAGTTGTGCACGTGTGGGAAAACACCATCTTCTGCTGAAGAGTTTGCAGTTCATTATTTGGATGATCATTTTAGAGTGATAGAAAGTATCTCAATTTCACATTAGGCTGCTATTATTGAACCATTATTTGGCATGATGTTAATAGCTTCCATTTTCTTAATAGCTTTTAGCAAACCAGTAAGCTCTTAGCAGCAATATTTGGCCCTTCAGCTTGCAGCCCTATGGTTTTCACTGTCATAATGTAAAAACATGAAAGATTAAGTCTGAGAGATATCATTCTTGCTCTTTTAATTGTCTATTTCTTCTCTGCAGTTTGTTGCCTGCGCTGCTTGCAGATGGGTGTGTTCAGCACATCAGGGCACTGCTGCTTGCAGCAGTGGAACGGGCTGTAAGACACCACTGTCCCCTTGACATTTGAACTGAAAAGGCTTGCACCATCTCCATACCGCAGGTCCCTCTGTAGCCAGTGGCACGCTCATTTCAGCTGTCTTGCAGGCCTGTTTAATGGTCAGATGAATTGTTCTTTGGAAGAACTTACATCACTTCACTGGCTAGGATAACAAGCTTGACTTCGACAATGACCCCTATGATGCCCAGCTTAAGTTAGCTAAGTCCCACTATTAGGGCTTAAAACTTCACTGGAATTATCACTGGAATATGACCCAGTTCCTCTTCTTCAATGCTGCCTTTAAATCAAGGGTAGCAGGATGAAAATTTCACAGATACTATTCAGCCAGGTTAATTAGGTCTGATAAAGTGTTTTAACAACCATTTCTGGCCTAAAATTTAGTGTAAGGCTGATTATTAAACTAGAAATTTCCTGTTGAATCACAATTTTGTTCATGACTCTCTCTTCCTTGAAGTCAGGGGTATGTCCCTCTGCAGATGTTAGTGGTACACCAAAGAGGATCCAATGAAAATTCAGGTGAAGCATAGGTTTTCAACAAGATTGAAGAGGAGCTAGTTAAGTAAAAAAAAAAAACCCAACAATTTTGTTCCATGCTCCATTATCATCGCTGTATTTCCAGGTTCTCTATTTGCTAACTGTTTTTGCTAACTCTATTTGCAAACACCTGTTATTCACGCATATGTGCAGTAAATGGCTTTTGTGTCTTGGCAAATTAAGATTTTTTTAATATGTTGTTTGAGATTTAGTTCCATAATTTCTTTTAAATATGTCTATTACCAGAATTCATATTCTGGATTAAAATTTTGGAGTGTTGGCAGCTTACAACTGAAGACCCAAGTAAAAATGCAGTGGCTTTCACTATGGTTAATTATTTTTCTTTCCAAAAAGTTGGGCAGGAAAATGTTAATTACACAGGAATACTGGACAAGCCTTAATTTGACAGTGTTTTGTGAGGGAAGATCTTGGAATCAGATTGTTTGTGTGTTTATGTGTTCATTTTTTCTTTTCCTATATTTTAACAAATCTTAAAGCAGAGGCAGGTACTTAGGCACAGAACATCCTCAGGTGAATTTCGAAAGCATGAGACATGGGGAGAATATTAAGATTTTTCAATGTTTGTTGCAGTTCTTGAAATTGCCTGCGTAGATGTAGTATTTTCTCAGTAGAGTCTTCCAGTCTGTGTAGTCTCAGAGATGTATTTGTTTAATTCACTGAATAAAAACAGTTTAAACAGCTTTCTTCCCTCCCTCCCTCTTAGCAATTCAGATTCAAAATCCCAAGGATCGCAGTTTAACTTGCAGATTCCACATTAAATGTACATGTTTGGCTGCCAGAAAACCTTCCCTTTACTTGTAGAAGGAATAAAATTTATCTGTCTAGGATCACCAGAAATTAGTACTCATTACCTCTTTTTAAATTACTTTTCAAGTTATCAGGGAGCTGATACAGTTGTAGGATACCATCTTCAGCATAATATTCTAGTTTCTGTTATTTTCATTGCTGAGATTATAAATTATTGGCCTGAGATTGTAAATTATTGGCCTCATAACTTTTGCTTCCAAATTTAAGGTAACAGTGGAAGATACTGGAATTCTTTGGGTTTCTGTAGATGGAGAAGGATATCTAGCAGCACATGAATTTGTTTTAAAATTAAGAAATTTTTCTTATCCTCCACAGTTGTAGGTGCTGATTTTTTTTTCAGATTGATGTGATATTTTTCAATTAAATTACAGTGGAGTGGAATTTCAGAAATGCTGTAGTAGAGGTGCATGTTACACTTATCTGCCATTTCTACTTGTGCTAAAAAAAAAATTAGGAATTTTAGAAAATTGTCGTTCAGAAAATTGATCTCATTTCTTTTACAAGGGATAATTCCTGCACAATGACTTCCCTGCTGGGCACCACAGGGCTTATTCATTTGAACTTCTGCAGAGCATCAACATCCAAGATGTATACTTTAAGAGCTGTACTCATTATTTTCATTTGTGAAGAGAGTTGTATCCTATGGCATGGTTTCACAGCATATTTTTTAAAACTCCTAATCATCTAAAATCCTAACACTTCGTACTGCTTCTTTGTTCCTATGAGCTTAGATTGGGCACCGAAACTCTGTCCATCCAAAGATCCAAATTCTACTTGGTCATCCTTCCAAACTGGATTCTTATCAGATCCCTCTTGCATGGGTCTCAAATGCTTACAGCAACTTGACAAAGCTGGTTTTTATCTCCTGAGAGCTGATGTGTAGGAGAAAAATGAATTCTTGTAATGAGAACAATTCATATATGCATGCCAACTAATTCAACAGTAAGGATTAGGTTAATCTCTTTCACTTTATGAAAATATGAAAGGGTCAGTGGAAATGCCTGTCCCTACAAAGGCTCCCTCTCCTCTGCTGCGTTTTGAAGTTCAACAGCACAATTGCCACATAGATGTATGAATAAAAACAGACTAGAATGACACATGAACAGACTGGACAATTTTAATATTTTAAGGTGTTACCCAAGGCATACTGTCAGTTGATGGGATATCTGTACCCACAAATGGGACAAGTCACTTTGCAGTGTTCACAGGGTCCTTGCACATTCTGAAATCTTACTCTGGCCATGAGTTTGCACTCCATCTTTGCAGAGGATGTGATTTTCACAACATATTTTGATGTTTTTCTGTTCTAAAATGGTTCTGAACAGTTCAAATGATTAGAAAAATCTTGCCTTGAAGAAACTTCCACTGGTGTTGACCACAATAATGTATGTCCTCAGAGATACAGAGCCCTCACTAAAAAAGTGAGGAGCAAGTTCTGCCTGACACATGCTATGTTTGCCTTCCTGAAGAATAATGTTTATGTTCAAGCTTTTTTTTCTCATTTTCAAAGCTTGTGAAGGTATGACTGCAAGTATTTCACACTTGAAGCACAGTAACAAGCTTCTATTCTACTGCTTGGCACATTGGGATTGTCTACACACTTGTGTGTAAAAGTCTAAGATTTTTCAATTTCTTGTTTTCAGTTCCAAATAGAAACTATATTTTTTAATCTTGCTTTTTGGTCAATAGCCAGCTGAATATGAGCCAGCAGTGTGCCCAGGTGGCCAAGAAGGCCAATGGCATCCTGGCTTGTATCAGAAATAGTGTGGCCAGTAGGACTAGGGAAGCGATTGTCCCCCTGTACCCGGCACTGGTGAGGCCACACCTCGAATCCTGTGTTCAGTTTTGGGCCCCTCACTACAAGAGAGACATTGAGGTGCTGGAGCGTGTCGAAAGAAAGGCAACGGAGCTGGTGAAGGGTCTAGAGCAGAAGTCTTATGAGGAGCGGCTGAGGGAACTGGGGTTGTTTAGCCTGGAGAAAAGGAGGCTGAGGGGAGACCTTATCACTCTCTACAACTACCTGAAAGGAGGTTGTAGAGAGGTGGGTGTCTTCTCCCAAGTAACAAGCTGTAGGACAAGAGGAAGCAGCCTCAAGTTGTGCCAGGGGAGGTTTAGATTGGATATTAGGAAAAATTTCTTCACCGAAAGGTTTGTCAAGCACTGGAACAGGCTGCCCAGGGAAGTGGTTGAGTCACCATCCCTGGAGGTATTTAAAAGATGTGTAGGTGTGGGCTTACAGACAAGGTTTAGTGGTGGACTTGGCAGTGCTAGGTTAACAGTTTGACTTGATGATCTTAAAGGTCTTTTCCAACCGAAACGATTCTAAGATTCTATGATTCTATAATAAATGCACACAGTGCACCATATTTACCTAGGAATGTGATATATCCTTGTATGCAATCTTTAAAGCAGGAGTAGTTATAATGCTAAAAAGTAAGCTACAGCTTAGCTTGCTGGGTTTACTGAAGGAATCAATGTGTCGTGCAGGAGGTCACATTAGATGATTATACTAGTCCCTTGTGTACTTAAAAATCTATGAATCTAAAAATAAAGAAATATAAATAATATATACACATATGTATGTAAATAATTTGCAATATTTTTTCCACTGAATGAAGAAATAATTGCACATAAGAGATACTTGTGATGTTGTGTAACAGATCACCAAGATACCATGGCATTCATAAACCACAGTGAGGATTGTGGCATATGTTCTCAGTGTAACAGAGTAATAAATGACTATTGTAATTATAAAACAGATAAAATGAAGAGAACAAATCAAAAGGTATTTAAAATAAATAGTGCTTCTTACTCATGTTAAAAGACAAATTTTGGCTAAGGAAATCATACAGTTGTTTTTTTTTTAAGCTAACCATCATTGTGTAATGAGCTTGGTGCACGTTATGGAAATCTTTGTTTCTTCTAACAGCTTCACTGTGGGAAGACTACAGGATACAATAGACCTGTGGACTAATTTAGTATTGCAAATCCTGGGTTCCTGAAGGGGAAAAAAAAGCCACTTATTTTAACAAGGAACAGAAAACTAGTCAGAAACAGACCTTGCAATTAAGTTTCTCATGCTCCTTTATGTGTACTTGAGAATTTGATTTTTCAGCATTTTCACAGGAGAGGTATTAGTAACAAAAATTAGCTTCAGCATTCATTTTTGCCTCATGATTTTCATACATGAACACACTGTAGCTAACAAAAAGACCATTCTTCTAAAAACAATTAATTTAGTATCTACATTATCCATGGGTATTAATGGAATGCAAGTTACCGTTTTCCATCCAAGTATTTCCGAGGAAGATTTTTTCCTTATAAATTCCAGTGGCATAAAGTTGCTGTTATTAGTGTTCGGTGACCTTGTGCAGCAGTGGCTCTGCTTTTTGGAGAGTGCAATAGATTTTCCTGATTGTGGCATATGGAGTGCCCCTTGACACATCGTCTGGTAACTTGATACCGTGTAGTGGCACTGGAGAATGCTGAAGCTGCAGCAACATCAGGAGAGTCAGACTAAGCAGGCTGCAGGATGTGAAGGTGAGCGCTCATCCTGTGAAACAAAATGTTTCTTCTCTGCCATGCACAGATGTGGCTGGACTGTGAGACTCAAACCAGAGGAAGGGGCTGGGTGTAAAATCTTGTGATATTTTCTTAATGGGTCTTTTTTTTTCCTGCAGTAGAAAGTTTGCCAATGTCTTTAGCCCTCTCCTATATCTGAAAACAGACACTAATGTTACTATATACATCCCCATTCTATTTATTGAGACTGCTATTATTATTATTCTTATCAGAAGGGTTGTTCTGTTTAAAATAAAACATTTTATCCTCTAATAAAACTTCTCAAAATAAATGGTACAAGTGAAAATAAACTCTGAAAAGAATACTTTAAAAGTAATTTATGATCACTGTCAAAGGGATTTCTAAAATTGAAGTCATAAATTTTTTCGGAAGTTCCTCAGTGGCTTATGATCTTGGATGCTGCCTACAACAGTGAGTTAGGAGCTGTGGTTCCTGTGCTTGAAGGTGCTCAGAAGCTTCTCACATTTAATGGGAGTCAGTCAGTTAATCCTGTGGATGCGAGACAAAATCAGTTGTGTTTGAGTCTTACACTTGTAATCGTGGGTGATACACCCTCCAAAATCTTTAAATGAAGTAGCTAGGATGTGTAATGAAGTTTCTCTGCAAATGATTGTCTCTTTCTCTCTTTCTCCCTCTCTGTGATGGCAGCGCAGTTTAGCCTAAAATTGATGACTTCTGGAGGGTTAAATTTAGGTCAAGGCAAATACTACCCTGCCAGCATCTGTCCCTATGAGTAAAAAGCTTCTGAACCAGAATGCGTAGCTCCCATGGACTCACCAAGAGTTAGTAATACTTGCCCACAGACAAAATGTAGCCTTGATGTACCGAATGCCTCTCACACTTTGTCTTATAGAAACGTCCTAGGCTTTCTCCTCAATACATAATAGATCTAAGTCTCACTTTGAGCCCTCCAAATCCTGCAGAGCTTTCATTTTCAGTTTATGGTCTGATGATTTTCCTCGCTAAGGGAAGTTCCCTCTGACTTTCAATTTTAACACTTTTTTTGCATGTATATTCACACTTACTGAATTCTCTTAGTGCCAAATTTATAGATTTGTCCTTCTTGTTTAGGGCTCACCATTTTCTAAGTCTTTCTTTCTTGACCATTTGAAGAGTCTGGTATTTTAGTTAATTTTCATTTGTTTCATTCAAGCAATTTTACTTCATTAAAGGGGAAAGTTGGATTTTTCAAAAGCACCAGCATAGACCTTAATTACCATTCCTATTTCAAATAACGTATTAGATCAAAGATTGAGGTTCATCTTGTCTATCTTGTCTCTCCCCAAGTTACTCAAGAAGTTCTATACTAATTGGATACACTCCTTTTATAGTCAGTGAAGAAATATGAACTTCTAGACAATCTAAAGATAGGCAGAATGAATCATAAAACATTAAATGCTATCTATCTTAAACACCTATTTTAGGCTGGAAAGACTAAGACAACTCTCTCCATTGGTTATAGAGGAAGCCTAGAAACCCGGCTAGGATAACAGGAATAGGTTTTAAATGGCTAAAGGTAGAAGAGATGAATCACATAAGATATTTGTGATCTGTTTGGAAATGTACTAAGAAAAAAACCCCAACAACAGAAATTTTTACTCAATAACTTTGTTTTCATTAATTTCTCTTTATACTCTAGCCCTGCAAATTGCAAGTCTTTGGACTTACTCTGTTACATTAAGATGGTATGCAGGTCAGCTCTTCTCAGACAGATTTGCTGAACAAAATGATACCTCTGGAACTTTCTAGAGGACAATTACGCAGATTTTTTATTATTATTTAGAAACCAGATATCTGAAGAAATAAAGAAGACAAGCAATGTTCCAATGGTGCAAAAATGGCTGTGTGCAACATTTTGCTTGAGTTTAGAGGATAGAGTTCTAGATTATGACTTGAAGAGTAAAGACATTTGGTTATTTTTCATTATGAAAGCCAGTATCTGAGTACCTAGAAATTGGTAGGCTTTTCTGATTGGTAGATCAGATGAGGTCCTAGGAGTTCCCACTGAATTCCTTATTAAATGTGGATTTTAATGCCTATCCTGAAACACACAGGTTTAAAATGTTGCATTTAAGTTTCAGAGTTCTTCAGTTCAATGGAGCAAAACAGAGTGATGCATGGGGGGGGACTGATAAGAAGAACTTCAACTACAAAGCTGTGAGTTCACCATGTGCGAGAGACTGAGAATAAAGATCTGTGTGCGCTGCTGACTGATTACTCAATGTCTGTGAGTCACCAGCTGGCCCTAGCTGGGGCAAAGCCAAGCAAGTATGCGGCGGAGATATTCCCCAGAGGGGAAAAGAACTAATGGGGTGTCTGTACAAGGTACTCGTGAGAGAAATGAAATATTAAGTGCAATTCTGGTTCCCCCAGTTTTAAGAAAGAAGACCCCAACCAGATACAGGTGCAAAGGAGTTTGTTAGCATAATCAGGGGAATAAAGAAAAGAAATTTGAGCAAAGACTTGGAAGGTGAAAGGGGAAAGTATTAGTTTTGGTACATCAAGAGGGCTGGTATGTTAGGTAAGGGAGACCTGTTCAATGCAAAGGAGAAAATGTTTGCTAAAGAACATGTGCATTTAGAGTTGCTGAGGCTGAACTTAGATTGAAAATCAGAAGAAAGTTTACAGATTAAAACAGGACACTGGCACAGCTTGTCAGCACAAATACTGGTGGGAAAAACCTCAGTAGTTTTAAAATGGCAATCATCTGATCCATTTCTCAAAAGGCTCGTATCACACGAATATCTGTGCTGACCCAAGAGGTCTCTTCCTCGCTTACCTATTTCCTACATCCCTCACAGTCGAGCTTGCATATGTGTCAGCTGTTTACCCTCCTGGCATTTTATGGTTGGTTTCCATGCTTTTTTTCCCTGCTATTTTTATTTTTATTTTTAGTCTAACCTTTTATTTTTGGAATACTGATCCTGTCCCATTTGAGACATATAGATGTATTTGAATTATGGAAGCATTTTTGTAGTGTTCTTAGTTTTATTAATTTTCCTTGTAATTTCCTTGCCTTGTAATTAGAGCAGTATTTTAATTAGAGAGAGCTGTAACATTTTTAAACACAAGATCACTCTCCATCCCAGAGAACAGGCTAAACCGCAGCTTATGGAAAAGTCTGAATAGTAGGGTGAAGACAGAAATCTACAGAAACTGTCTCAGCTAGGAGCCGTTAAAAATCTTTATCAAATGCATGCATCCTTATATCTGAAAATTACTAGGTCCTGCCCTAACAGAACAAACGTTATTTTTCAAGAATTCACACTGGGTATCAAATAACATGTGTTACATGACTGCCACCTCTAATTTGAATTAGTATAATTTTAGTGGTAATTAAACTGTGATAAATTAATGTAACTTGAAGAACTGAATTAGCTCTCTAGAAAATAGCTAATTTGTCTGTATTGAAAGATTGTCATTGCATTTGCAATAATGGCTAACCCTCAAGGGGTGTCAAAGCTCTAGGGATAAACACTACTTTTAGATCAGTGCATGTTTCTCAGCAAAGCCTTTTCTCTCACCAAGACAAAAAGGCTGTATTGCTGCGTGTCTATCTCTCGCTCACATCATTTTTTAAAGAATGTGAATAAAATAAAATGAACGTATTAAATACTTTTTGGCAGACTAACAGCAGGCCGCTTGTTGACCTTTCACCTCATATTGATTTATCCTTCAGTCATTTTTCTTGGTGTTTTCTACTTTTCCTTCATGCCTTTTAGTTAGGAATAGGGAAATTCTTGCCATTCCTGCTGAAAAGCACACTATTTGTACTCGACAGTAGAGAATACATTGCACGATATTTCATTCCCTTTCAGGACTTTGTTGGTTCAGGATTCTCCCATGAAATAGAAACTTTTCTCTGTTCCCCACAGACATATATACTCTTCAGTTCCTCCTTCCTCTGATAGATAAGTTCCTAGGAGGATGTCTTTAACCTAAAGAAACACAAAAATATGCTCCCAAGATGTTAAACATGCCAGAAAACTTCTTGACTAGATAGCAAGGATTTCCCAGTCTAATCAGCTGGAAGGACTCAGCATAAAAAGAAGCATCTTGCCATATTATCTAAATATCTTAATAGGATTTGTACTTAAATGGGTCTCTGGAGAGGACATGTTCCTGATGCGTGAGAGCGGTGCCGATGAGAGCGCCCTACCTCCAGCGCTCATGGGCAGCCTCCTGGAGATGTGATGTGCCCAACGTGCCCCAGGGCAATGGAGGTCCTCCCATTTCCAGCGGGGTGCTGCAGAGTGCCCAGCTGTCATGGGCTGGACCTGAGGGATTTGAACCTATTTCTCGCCTGTTCACAGCCCCAGACACTTTGGTGGGGGAAGAACACAAAGTCATGTCTTTACTGTTAAATAAACAACGTCTCTCTGGTTTCCTCCTTGCAGTAGTAAGCTTTATTAAACAGGTATAAATAACAGTTATAACAATAAAAATCCCCCCCGCAATCAGCCTACAAAAGCCCTTTGAAAAAGTACGTTAGTTGTCTGCCTTTCTAGTGTGAACCCAACTTTTAACTGCTGATACATGTAAAGTAGGTACCTATCAAAGGGGATTTATCTTTTAATCGTTACTAGGTCCAATGTCCTAGTGGCATTCCACTTTAGACAATTATGTTCTGACTGGATCAAACCAATCTCTAGTTTAATAACACAGGGAAACCTTCACTCCCTAACAAGTTCAGTTATGTTCCTAGCTGCTATCTAGCCCTGGATATATTCTGCAAAAGCGATTGCCTGTCTAGAATGAGCAGCCTGTTTTCATGGTCAGTAGTGTGCAGGAAAGGTTTTGATGTACCTCGGAAGGAAGCATTATGGATTGTCCAGCATGGACAAAAATAAAAGTAGAAGAAGAAAGGTGTTAAACTTTGAGCAGGATTTTATGTGAATATCACAAAACTGAGGTGTATAAAGGAATTCAGGTTTCAGTCCACTTTTATTTGAAATGTAGCTGTTCAAACCTGAGGTGATTTAATTTTTTTAAAGCTGTCATAGTTGGGTTTGGTTTGACAAACCCAAACTGATTAGGGTTTCTAGAACTTGACAAATCTGAATGACTACATTTCTGAACGCCCTCATTTATTAGGAAGGAGGAATGCTGGAAACCCCACAGAGTGAATTACTCCACCTTGCTGGCCACGCTTTCTTTTCATATTGCTAAAGGTCTAAAAGCCCGTATTGTTTTACAAAATTGTGCCAAACAAGCCGATTTAATAACAGCGTACTAGCACTTAGCAAATGCCCATCTGAGAGAGTGATTCCAGGTGGCTATTTCTAGATTCATACTAGTATAATCAGAGTGCAGTAGAATCTATGAACAAGCCCTAGGGGGTTTGTTGAGCTGGTGCTACAGCTGATATCTCGGGCCATTTTTTAATTAAGCCTGCTAATTATGCAGAGTAATGATGTCTCCTTCCCATGCTTTTTTTCATAATGCAAACTACACGAGGCCAGTCTGAGACTACTATCTCACGACCTATCATAGATTGTGTCTCAGAGCCTGCTAATGTGTGTAGAAACCATTACTTTCAAATTAGTGTTATAGTAATTACATTATTATTTTTTTAAAAAGCGAAAACAAAAACAAGAGAAAGACAAATGGTAAAGCAAGCAAAGGATGGTACGTTGTGAAGATAATTACTCAAGTCAGCTATGTCAAGTGGTGCAAGGCACATTAGTTATTTTATTTTGCTTATCAACTGATTTGCATCTAATTAATCAAAACATGGAAAATATTGTTTTTGTTTAAGTGTTCTGTGATGCTGGACTGAGCCCTGTCCTACTGCCCTTCTCTTCTGGAAGACAAAAACCTCTGATTAAGAATGACAGCCACTTTCTGTGAAGTAGTTTTTTAAATAGCTCTCTTTCCTCACTCAGAGCTGGTGTAATTTCAGGGTATTTTATTTCTCCATTCACAGAGTCAGTAAGAACAGGAAGAAATATCAAGTTACGCAGCAGCCAAAGGGACAGATCTGTTTACTTGACAAAGCTAATTGATTATGCTGAGTTCACTCCGATACAGGGTCATTGAATAGTTCTCTTATTGATGAAATGATACTGTATACTGAGGATATTAACCTTTTTAGCTTTCTGCATCAGTGTTGCTGTAAGGTCTTGCTTCAACATAATATAAATTCCTTGTGCTAAAGAGGAATGCTACCAAAAAATTTAATTATCATATATATGCCTAGACCTTCATACTTGATTATCGATGTGCATGTATATACACATACATATCTATATCCAGAAAATGCTATTGAACATTAGGACCTGAGTTGCTTGGACTGAAAGACTTAAGGTAGCCTATGGAGATAACATTTCAGTTGTCTTAGATTTTCCACATTTTTGTCAGTGTTTTGGGGTATTTTTTTTCTTTTTCTTAAACTGGTCTTTGAATATTACAGTTAGATGAGTATATACTATACCTTCACTGTGAGAGTACTAATTAATTTTCTCAGCACTACTTAAACTTATTACCTATCTAATTTTCAAAATCCTATATAAAGAACTCTTTCCTTTTATGGTACCAGTTTTAAACATTGCCAAGTTTCTGCCTCAGAAATGTCCAATATATTCTGGAGTTTATAAAGCCAGTCTAAACCTTCAGTGTAAGCAAATGATTCAAGCATCTACATTTGTTGCTACTTAATGTTAGATATATGCAAGAGCAGGCCATTAATTTTGCAGGAAATCACTCTGTTTAAAAACACTGAAATTCGGTTAGAAAGTTATACTCTATTTCAGTATCATGTGTCCTGTAAAAATTAAAAAATAATAAAACACAGTAAAGTTGTCAAAAGAAACTACAAAATGGTTTTTAATGCCAGTGTTATCTTAATTATTGAGAAGCTCATATGAAGGCTGAGGTTAGTCTTCTTCAAAACGGTTTAATTTTAATTGCCTTTAATTTTGCAATTGGAAAGAAATTATCTTTTAAATAAAAATATGTGAGATAAATTCAAAAGTGGAACAAGAACAAAATGGTCCACCTCTGTTGAAATAAAGTATTTCCATTTGTGCACATTGAATCACGAGGATGAGAAGTTCTCATCTAACTTCAGCCTTTAACAATTCCAGTTTATGTTAGTCACTGAATCTCCTTCTGTAGGGGGCAGAGAAATGTGGGTAGCTCCAAAGGCAATTCATGATAATATGTGGGCTGAATAGCCCTCTGACACATGCAGAAGGAAATTCATTTCCTCTACTATCTCAGGTGGGATAAATCTCCTTCAGAAGATGCTGGTGTCTCTCCATTTTCTAAAGAAGGATTGCGGATGATTTAGCACTAAGAGACATGAGGTGGATATATTCACAATAAGGGTTCATGCAGTACACTCTGAATTCACACCCTCCTGTACTGAGCTTTTTTCCCATGCTGAGATGCTTTGTGCCTGACACAGAGCAATGAACAGATACTCAGGCAGTGGGAATTGTGTGGTTCATCAGGAATACAGATTTGGGCTGTTTGGCATGGTAATAAAAGCCAGAAGAGTGTATGAATGAAGAAAAATCACCTTGTATTCTGTTTCTGATGTTTGTTGCTTGTTCCAGTTTTAAAATATTGAACAACTATAGTAATTATGCCTGAAAGCTGCCCTAGAAAATTCCTATGATTTGTGGAATCCCTCCCAGACTCCTGCAAAATGTATCCAGGGCATTGCATTTGCTTTTCTTTTTCAGCTGTCTTTAACTGGAGAATTATATAATTCTATTTCAGTAATTATAAATTTAAATTATATAATTTTATTTTGCTATATTTATTTGTATGTATTTTTTCCTGATTTTGCTTTTGGGTCTTCTTCCTTGTCCCATCCATATTAAAGGTGTAATACAGAGGAAAGTTAGAGATGTTTGTTTCTTAGCCCTGTGATATGGACATTACTTAATTGTGTGCATTCCCATCTAGACTTTCTGGCTGATACTCTCATTGATCTAATTTTACTGTCAGGACCAGGAAAAGAAGAGGGAAAAAACGGAAAAAGTGAATGTAATGATAGTGTCTGGCATGCATGGGCTCTGACCTCTTGTTATGTGGTCTTTGAAACTCAGGACCGTTATCATGCCACAGGAGTTAGTAACTCAATATCACATTTTTACCAGCACCACTGCATGTCACATGAATACTGCATTGTGTTGTGATTATTCTCCTCTCCTTGCAGACAGATCTACTCACTGCTGCGTGTTTACCCTTGGTCATTATGCCACATTGTGCATATTTAATTGAGCACACTTCCCTCCTTCATGGGTGCAAACCATGTCTTTGGCAAAGCATGCTTTTTGCTATCTGTATTGGAAATTACATCAGATTTGGGGCCAAATTCCCTGGGGAGAATGAGCATAAGCAGCCCTGCATTCTTCCCCAGAGACTCTAGCCATGTGACAAGAGGAGCTCTGAAATGTGAATGAGTATGAAGAGCTGACTTCAGTTGATAATCTCCTCAGTCCCAGGAAGGTTTCTCATTGAGAATACGCCTTGGAGTTACTTTTGGCTAGTCCGTAAGCAGCTGCTTATATGTAGACAGGGACTTTCTTCTTGGCCCAACAGGGGAGCATGCTAGAGGAATTAGTGGTGGTGTAAGCTGTACAACAGCCAGGCAAGGAGGCTGAAGGACTGAAGAAAAATGATTTCTGTTGTCTCTGTACAGGTTTTCCATCCCCTTTTTCTCACCCTGAAACCTTGACTGCAAGGATTTTCTCTTTGCCCAATGTCACGGATGATAAATCCAAAGTCAAAACCCAAATTCCTGAGACTGAGGCAGAAGCTGGTGGTTGCCAAAATTATCCACAAGAAAATATACCCAGAACTGGTAGAGGTCAGTGCTATTAGTGTATTTTAAACTTTTATTCTATTTACAAATTAATGACCGAGCAGAACTAAATTGAACCACTATCACAAGTTCAGAACTGTCAGGAATATCTTGTGGCAAAAGCAGCCCCTACAAAGCTCTTGCTAGCTGAACTTGTCCTAGAGAGACACTAATACACAGTAAATGTTTCGACGTACTATATCTGTCACAGCAGTCAAGTACTGGAATTTTTCTGTACGTGATGGATTAGTTCTGTCTGGTGCTGTGTTGTTCAAACATAAAATTCAGTAACCCCCGGTCCTCTGACTGTGTAGGGTAGGTGCAGCTGCTTGAAATGGACTGGTGAGATTCAATAGTTGTGTGCACAGGAAAATCAGTGTACTGCATTGCAATAGGGTGCTGTACTCATTTAAATCTAACCAGAAGTACTCATTGGGTGGTTGTCATTTTCCCATCTTCTGAAACACAGCATTAGTGAAATGTCACTTTGTGTTAAGATCATCGGTGGCCTTTGCTATGTACATTCTTCCATGTTTCTGCACAAAGATGGTGAAGCACACCAGAGTCTTAGCTCTAGAGATCGATCTCTCTTCATGTCTGATATTAAGTTACATCGCCAGGGCCAGGGTGGGTGTGAAATAGGTGGGCTGAAATGGTGTTTATTCACTGAACCTTGAGGTAGAACTTTAGCAAATGGCTGAGCTGCTTTGAGTTGCTGAAATGACTGCAGTTTTGGTACCTTTTTAGGGTTTGCAATGATAAGAGCAGATCTCTAAGGAGTTGAATGTCTGAGTGATCTAAAACCAGGGCAGTCAAGCTGAAGAGGATGTGTGCACTAACCTGTTTGCACTGAATAGTCTCCATAAATAATTTACAACTATGACTGCTAGCTATTATTACAAAAA
The DNA here is from genome assembly GCF_034638445.1 of Ciconia boyciana. Taxonomy (NCBI): domain Eukaryota; kingdom Metazoa; phylum Chordata; class Aves; order Ciconiiformes; family Ciconiidae; genus Ciconia; species Ciconia boyciana. Next base: position 172,352,628 of record NC_132934.1, on the reverse strand, counting down.
TACCGGATTGCATTTTGACACATGCAGCCAGCTTGTAAGTCAATAGATACATTTCACCTAGTGTATGCAGACCACAGTTTCAGCCATCCATCCATGTGTGTTTTACAACAATGCAATCTACTGTTCCAAAACAAGACTGAGAAGACCTTTCAAAATACATTTAAAAAATCGGAACAGTGATCAGACTGTTGGATCGTTTATTGTATTGGTCCTTAATAGGGTTCTGTCCCCTCCCTGCACACATCTTTCAGTTTTAAACACTTGTGATGTTTTATTTAAGGGTCCTACTCTGTAGCCAGTGCTGTGGAGTCACTCAGGATCTACTGCAAGATTTCAGGGAAGAAGAAAATTAAAGGATGCATGCCTGACATTTTCTTTACTGTGTTTTCCTTTGAGACTTGTTCGAGTCACCAAGAAATTATTTCATTATAGCTTGATTTAACCAGAAAGAGTGTCAGTGGGTTTTGCCTCAATGTTAGAGGTTAGTAGGGGAGGGGAAATAGCGGAAAAGTACAGTTTCCTATAACAATAAAGTGAAAAGATGCATAACAGTATCTTAATTAACCTTAGCAAAGTGGGAACCAGGAAAGTATTTTTTTGTAATCTAATAAAAATCTCCAATGCCTTAGGTGTCAGCCTACTTAACATGTACTTGGGATTGTAAAGAAAATTATCTTCTCTAGACCTTATTTTTTAAGGGAGGGGAAAAAAAGCCATTTATTATACTTTCTTTATTACTTAAAATAACAAAATTTAGTGTGTGTTTTCAAAATGTTCTTTTATATGAAATCAAGGATCACATGTACATATATTTGAAAAGTATTTTCATTATGGAAACTCAGGACAGTAATAAGAAAATGTGAAACAACAACTAAAATACAAATATTGGCTGTAGCAATATTGCAATAGAAAATATATTTTTCTCCATAAAAACCTAGACAAGAACTGAAGGGTGGGCTTTCTGAGACAGTTGAAATCAAGTATTGATTAGAACCTGAGTGCAAATAGTGATTATCCAAAGATTCAATCGAATTAGCTAGCTACTCGTGTTTGACACCACAGTCATGAATTCACATCCCAGTTCTCACATACCAGAAATTTTCCATTAATGAAAGACTTTTTCTTTATTCTTTATTAACTCTCTATGCCTATTGTGTCACGTAGTTGTACAGCAAAACATAGCAGAACCTGGAAGGATGGGACAGAACCAAAGAACAGAAGATAGCAGTGGGGAGAGAAAGCTAGAAGACAAGATGTTCCCATTTTATTGTGTTTCCATGTAAAACACATCCAGTCTGGATACAGCATGAAGCAGGGGTTGCTCACACAAGAAGTGGTCACAACAAGCTAGATGGGCTGTTAACTGAACATCAGCCGCAACAGGTAGACTTTAAGCTGCAGGTCACAATTTCATTAATTCAAAGATCTTCATGCCCACCCCCTCTCTCATGTCAAGCATTTAATACATCCAGTGTAGGTTAACCCTGCCACTTGGGTAGACAGTCTTTGCTTAATTGGTGATCACATCACTGGCTTCTGTTTAAACAGTTAGGGAAGAGAGATGCTTGAGGGACAGGACCCAGCTCACAGATTAAGACACCTAAATTAAGATTTATAATGTAGATGTCTGTGTGTCAACTATGTGTCTAAGTTCCCACTGTAGTCAATGGCACTCTACTCAGTACAGTCAATAGAGTTTAAGAAACTCTTTGGCTCACTAAATTTATGTTTAGTCAGCTCAGTAAGGCTATTAAATTGCCAAAACATAGGTGTCTACTGATGGTCTAGCATGTGCCTTTACAGATGCCCTATCACGTCCCACCTGGCTTTCAGATGACTTTCCAGACTATGCGTTTCTCCCGTAGATCCTGTACAGTATCTGGCAACTCCAGGTTGTTGTTTCACATACTCAGGATCAACTAAAATAGTAATATTGCATCTGTGTTTGGACAGGTGAATTGAAATCTCTGCTCAAATGCACACCTAGATGTAAACATTTACATTTTCATTCTCATTTTCTAAGGTACATTCAACCTTGAGTATCCTTTTTCCAAAATTCGCTTCACTTTCTTCTGGAAATTAGCTCTTTCAGTCTTTCACAGCCTGCAAACAGCTACAAGATAATATTTTAAGGTATCTAATATTAATCTGTGAAAATCTTATTTCCATTAACTGAGGTCCACCTTCTTGAAGTTGTAAGAAATGTGATAAACTAGTGGAGTTTATCAACCTATGTCTTGACAGTGTGCTCCTATGTGACAGTCCTTTGCTTGGGGCTATCTCCCTTCTACTTAGATGTGCAACTTTACAGAAATTTGCTTCCAAAGTGATTAAAAATTTGTGCAAAGTTATCAAAGCCAGAGATAGAACAGATGCAAACACACAGTACATGCAAATGAGTTTCCTTGCCTTAGGAACCCAACAGATTTCTTACTAGTTTTGTTCAATAGGAAAATTTCCCTCCTAATTCATAATGGAAGGTCATTCAGATCCATGGTATCATGAAGGATACTGATTCCTTCCCTGGAATAACTAGTTGAGGGCAAGAGGTTTCTGAAAACGCTGTTCAGGACCCCCCAGTGTTCATGCTGACTGAAAATTAAGAAATCACTTCGCTCTGACATGCTTATATTCCACTGCTTTCTCTAGACTTTTGGTACTACCTCAATTCTTTTATCTATCTTTTTCTGCATAGGTATCTAGACCCCACTTCATCTGAAGTCCCAAACCAGCACTTAGCAATTTGGGGCCTGGTTTTCACTTCTGCCTAGATCTCTTTGCACAGTCAAGGTGATGTAAATGACAAATAGACCTATAGTAAAGAATATTGTCAACTTATTGGAAGTAAGGTGGCAAATCCAGTCATGCTTTTATGCCTAAGTGACCATAGGACCAATATGAAAAAAATCTGAAGTCCTTAACCTTGTTCATGAACTCCTTGTCTGGTGCACTCCAGTAGCTACATATAGATGAGACTAAACTAGTATAATTCTCCTCAGCTTCTCAGAAGAGAGAAGTACAACAAGAACAGCATCTGCCACAGGAGATTAAAATGTAAAGGTAGAATTTGCTCTATCCCTGTGGTCATACTGAAACTTCCTTCCTACACTTTGGCATGCAAATAAATCGCAGCAGTATTTTCTTATTCTCACAAGTAGGTGTATCTAAATTATTCTAAAGAGTGTACAGTGTTGTAGGGAAGAGTAATTTAAACTAGGTACTACATTCTACTTCTAAATTTGGGTAACAAAAATTGCTTTGTTGTTTCTTGGGATGAACAACTATACTGGACATACTTGATAAATGATTGCAAATAACAATGTACAAGAAACAGTAAATTGATGCAATCAAGAAAAAAATCATTTATGTGTCTTAAAATTGTCCTATTACCACCCACAATCTGGCCAGAGACTTAAGAGTGTTTTAAATTTGAGTTGCATGCATCCTAACAGTGTTGGTTTGGGGGGCTGAGGAGGGGATTTTATAGAAGAAATGTTTCAGAAAAAGACACTTCTACAGTATCACTATTTGCTTCTCTAAAGGTGGTTTCCTGAACCAGACCTGCAGCCTCTCAGTTCCCAATCAAAACAACATTGCTTGGCTCTAAGTAAAATTGCACAGTGCTATAAAGAGCAGATCCTACAGTATCTCATTTGCTTTTGGCTTCTGAGTCATCTTTTTCAAGTCCAGCCTTCAGCATGAGTAGGCTGGAAAGGGTTCAATAATCTATAATAATCAGGAAATCATTCAGGTTCCTTGATTCTCTCTCAGTGGCATAACAAGGCTCTGTAGCTGGCAGAGATCCAAATTAATTGGTATAAGAATGGATCACAGAAAAGGCCGTGGTCATCCATAGGCATACATGATGGATAACTACTAGTGCAGCATTTTCAGTCATCAGTCTTTAGAGGAAAAAGACTGTGATAGCTGGATAAAACATGTCTTGCATCAGCAAAAATGACTGCACGGTAAGGATGGAGAGAATGATTCAGTCTGTAACCTGAGAGCTTTTTTCTGATCTCTGATTAACTTTACCTTAGTTTTAAACTCAGTCCAGTACATGAATAATAAAATTAATAAAATTGTAAAGAATGCTTTTATTGAGATACTATGCGAAGGAAAAAAAACCCCTCACCCTATTTGTACAACTGATACATGACAGAGAGAACTTAAGGACAGACTTTTACTATATTTCAGAGAGAATATCCCAAATATTATTAGCCTTCTTAATAAAATACTTTCTCTCACAAAAGGTTTTTTATTTTTATTTCTGATTATTTTTACCTACAGTCCTCACTATTACTTCACTATGTGTGATCATGTAGACCGAAAGACAAAGGGAATTTTTTTCTTTAAAGAGGGTTTTCTAACCCCTCCATTTCCAGCCATCAAAAAAAAAAAAAAAAAGCCCTCATACCACATGACTGACACATGTTCTGTGGTTGACTTCAGAGACACAAAGTATGCATGTCAAATTCCAGTGCTTTGTCAGTGAGGAGTGACTGCTGAAAGTGATAAAGAACAAGCCCATATTTTAAAATGGATGTATTCTAATACACTATTTTGGTTGCTCTTGCACAACCAAAATTTACATTAAAGTCTGTTTCGGACAGAAAAGAAATGCAAGAATAGATCCTTTGCTGTTTTAGGACAGCCATTCAGCTAATTTTCACTCCTGCCAGGACACAAACATATACATATACTGGTGACCTAAATGGTTTTCCTTTATTATATCATCATTACTACTATAATTCTTCAGTGAACTGACAACATCTCTTGGGAGATGTTCTAGTATGCTTGTCAAGAAGTGGCAGGAGAAGAAGATAATTTTCAGGTTATTACTGTCATGAGATGCCAAAACTGAGAGACACATAATAGAAAAGGTCAGCTAGAGAAGCTTTTTATCCAGGTTAGGGTCAGAGTTGCTTTTACTCTGCCACTACAAAAGGTTTGGGGTATGGAAAAGTAAAGCCTTACATTGGTGTAATTGCATTTTTGACATTATAGTGCCTTTCTAAACCAGATGCCTATATCTCCTTGATCAAATGTAGTTGTTTTTTTAAATTATACATACAAGAACCTGATTCTGCACTACTTCTTATAACAGGACTCCCATTCAAATAAATGGTGTCAACTCTAAAGACTGTATGTGGATCAGGCATGATTTTATAGAAGAAAATTTTTCCAGAGCTGAAAAATATAGTGTGTAACAGATGACTTGGTCATTATGTGTGTAGTGGCTTCCATTAAAAACTAAAATACATGACCACATGACATCATGTTGTAACATGAACACATTCATGATGTCACATGACTGTGAGTGTACCCCCAAATCCCTGTCACTCTAATTATTTTCCACATGTGAGAACTTCTGAGAACCTTCAGAGCATGCTGCTCAGCTCAGATCTGGTGTCCAGTTAGCGTAAGGTTTGACCTGATAGTTGAACTGATCAAATGATTTGCTGCTAAGAAAGGAAAGCCTGCCTTGTCTCATCCTCCCCCATCAGCCATAGGTTCTTCTCCTCTCCCCTTCTTTTGTATTGGGTCTAGTGATCATGTAGCTGCAGTGTGAGTCAAGTCAGGAGGCTGATCCACTGTGCTGATGTTTAGGTGAGACTACTTAACATCTTCAGAGTAAACTCATCTCTCTAGAAATCCTTCCCTACACTTTGACCATGAAAGGAATCTAGGGTAAGGAGATGAAGTGGTGAGCTCAGATATAATGTCTGCATTATATGTCCAAAGATGAATGATTTTAATTCCACCCTATCATGACCAACTGGAGAATTATGGCAAATTACTTTGATTACATACCTATCTCAGCAAATTCCTGCTCTTCTTTACTGTAGTGAGTATGCCTTAAAAAGTCAAAGAGAATACTGATGTTATGTCCTGGTGAACTGGGAATCGCTGGTATTGCCAACAGTGATGGAAGAGGCTTTGCAAATAAGCAATATTTTCTTGCCAATCCTAACTTAAATTTTGGTAAGACATTCAAAAGGAGGGGAAAGGTCTGCTTGCAGATACATGTGGTCTGTTAAATACAAGATCTAATAGCAAAAGAGAGGTGGGACCAGACAATGGAATCTGGGGTAGTTATGGGAAATGGGAATCTGATCAAGAGGGAGAGAACTAAGAAGGATAAAGCCCAAGGAAGGACAAAATTTCTTGGTGCTTCTCATGTTCTTGGTGCTACTTCTCTTTGAGAGGAATCAGATGGAGGAGAATGGAAGAGCAATGCAGGAACCTGCAATAGGAAATTGTACATTGGGAATCCTATGGCTATGGAGACAAGCAAGAATGGAAAGACTGTGGTAGCTGGAGAGAGATAAACAGAATACAAAAGTAGTTTTCAGCCTAATTTCCCAAGGACAGTAGATGACCACACTGTGTGTATCTATCTGTGCCTTTCTCTGCTAGGTAACAATTTTGATTCCAGTGGTGAATTTTAATCAACTTTTGAACTGAAGACTGCTTTCTTGAATACCCATCTCTCAAGCACAGGACTCAAATTCCTAAGAAACCTGTCTTTCTTCACTTTGATGCTCATACAGCCTCTAGTTCTTAGATGTGAAGCTAAGGAGATACTTGTGATAGGACAAGAGCCACTTAAAACAATTAGTTACAAAGAGGATGAAAGTAGTGAGAAGATGAAGAGTAGCTTTAAGGACTATATAGAGGTTAAAAGAAGAAAGCAAGTAGGAAGAATTTGTCCTGCTGTTGAAGAGATAGGAACAAGGAAAAAGCAGCAAAGTGAGAGGGGTTTAGGAAGAGAGAAAGTGAGAAAGTGTGGCATAACAGTGATGTTCTCTAAAAGGGTTAGTATGACCCATGCAGAAATGGAAGTGATAGACAGTTTTGTAAACTAGAGGTGATCTTTGGCAAACACATGGCACAGTCCAAGGAAGATGGAGAAATAAATACGGTCTGCTTTTAAAGATGGTGAATCGGAAGGAGAAAAAACAAAAATGTAATGATAAAAGACACTACATGGTAATATGGTTTTTACCCACAGCCACTCAGCAGTGTGACAGCATGAGCACAGGAAGTTAATATTAGGCAAGATGTACATTATATGGAATTTCCTTTATGAAAATGAAAACTTTTCTATTGCTCTCTTGAAACAGACTGTAGAATTTAACAGAAAACTATATTCCTGCTACAGCATTTTGCTGGATGTTTCATATGAACTATAAAAAGCTTATTATTTGCTATTAGTGTTCTTTCAGTGTAGGAGTTTCTGTAGAATCCTTTTAGTTTAATCCTAAATTCCATAGGATTTTTCCATAAAAGATCACTAAAGCATCTTCAGTAAAGAGACACATACAAACGTTGCATTTACTGCTCTCCCTTCCTCAGCTGGGCCACTCTCTTAGGTTTGTTACATGAAATAATATTTTGTGTGTCACTTATTTATATTGTTTATTGCATGATCTGTTACCTGTTTTCATGAAATGTAGCCTAGTTGCATGAACTTGCCAAATGCCAGCTGAAACTAAAATATATAGCATTATTCACTCCATTCAGAAATGGATTTAAAATGGAGGAGTCAGGGGTATAATAAAATAAATGACAGAAAGAAATGTATCCTATTTAATGTGGAGATAGACAACAAACTGCTTCTTAGGTATTTTTGTCAGAATAACAATTCTTTTTTCTCCTCTTCTCTAAATAGGCTTACCTAAGACAGTGTCCCTGATACATAATAAGATGTAAGTGGGGTTTATTGTATTGACTTTTTTAAACAATTCTTAATATTGCTTATAAAATTCTGCCAGAAAGTACTCATTTTAATCATCAGTCAGCATTTTTATTATATTATAATCCTTAATTGATTGACGTTTAATCACAGTCTTTGTATTTTACTATCCCTTGTCTCATAAGAGGCAATTTTCTCTTTACTGTAGTTTAACAGCTGATGAAAAAGATTTAAGGAAACCTATAAACTTAAGATTGGTTAATGGTCCCTTATAAAAGAATATTACACTTCTAGGATCCATTGCACAGATGTGATACTCAATTGTAGAAATGTGCATGGGGTTTATTAAATTACAGCACAAATCTTCAGTCTTCTGAATTATTGTTCATGTTGGTATTGTTAGGCAAATGGGGAGACACATTATTGCTTCCAGTTGTTCGCATTACTGTGGTGTAATACAGTCAGAGACAGCTGGCACATTGCTCTAGGCAAATGCAGAGCTAGAGCAGCTGCAGAGTTCTGGGCCCCAAGTGAAGGTCCAGCACCGCTGAGTCAGTACTGGGTGGCTCATCAAAAGATGTCCAGAAAGTAAAAGAAAAAGTTGCTTTTTCTCAGAGCTAGCATGCTGAATTTTGTGCAACTAATTAACATGGCTTTTTTTTGTTTTGTATGGAAACCATTGAGCAAGCAAAAGCAATAGTAAAACCATTTGTCCTAGTTGTATTGCAGAGGGTGAACTGCAGATATTGTTGGTTTCACTTATGGAGGCACGGAAGAAGCGGAGAAGTTCTCAACTGTGCCATGAAGGGTTAATGTTTTCACAAGTTTTGAGTTCTACTGAATCCTGTTTAAAAATTAATACACAAGTGTAGGCTGCATCTGACTGTGTGAGAATGTTGTATTAAAATCAAAGATTTTATGATTTAGATCATAGGTATTAGATAGTTAGATAATACGTCCATTCTTCATGGGTTTAGAGATCACAATAAATAATTTAAATAATTAAAATAATCTACTTTGAACTTTTTCATGGCCCAGCCTGCTCTATTTCATCCAGCACATCCAAATTTCAGCCCAGTAACTTTGATTTAACATATCTTCCAGGAAGACTTCCATTGTTCCATAATTTCAGAAGTCCCTTAGTAATTTGTTAAAATAGTTACCGTTAAAAATATTAACCTTATTCCACTTTCAACTGCTGTCAACTCCAGCCTTTGTTTCTCATTGTGGAATGGCAAGAGCTATAGGGAGCTCTGAGAGTTTTGTTCCTTTTTAGGCTACTAACAGGAGTGCATTAGTCTTCTGAGAGAGGAATCCACAACTTTAACTTTAAAGGTAACATTCTGACCCTACTGCAGACAAGGAGAAAACTGCCATCAGAGCCATTCAGGGTGCTGGACCAGAGGCAGCACCTTAGACTCTCCCATTTCCAACCTGGAATTCCTTCTGCTGGACCACAAATCAGAGTTGAAAGAGGCCTAAGTTCTTACCTCCACTTCCTAAAGCATCATGCTCATGCTTTAATTAATGCAGTATATCCTCTAGTTTTAACCTAGATCTGTTCTCATGGTTATTGCAAAGACTACATAAATGTGCATGTTCTTCATTTTAAACTGATGCACATCTCATAAGTCATTTGGTTATTTTGCTATATTCCATAATTTCATATAGAAACACATAATATTTGATTGCTTTTCTGTCTAACTTGTATTATGTGAGCAAACATCTAGAATGGTGGCTTGGAAAAAAGGGATCTGCCAACAAAATCTTGCCAAATCAGATAAGATGCAGGTAACAGTCGTGCACTTGAGAAGGGGCAAGGAACAATTAGAACCCTTATGAGAGCTCGGTGTGCCCTTGCTTCCATTTAGGGTCCAAATTTAAGAAGTTGATTGGATCCTCCACCAATTTTTGACAATCAGAGTGTATAGCAAACTTGCTAATCCTTTTTGTCAGCTGTGTCTAGCTAAGATATTGCAAGTTTTTCTTTTGACTGATACTTTTGAGATTATTGTCTGTGCTTCAGATGCTTTGAGAGCCTTTTGTTGCTGTCTGGTTTACATTGTGTTACACTTTAAAGCCACCTTAAGACTGGAGTTAGAACAGGTTCAGAGACAAAACCTAGGAGCTAGTTTTCTGGGTAGGGCTTTGCACTAAAAAAATTATATTGGCATCCTGAAGTTTCACTGGAGTCCTGGAGTTGTCCTGGAGTTGTCCACAGACCTCTGTAGCTTACCATGTTTGTTAAGAATTGCCACACCTCTAGAACTTGAAACTAGCCTGAATATGAATTAAATATTTTTTTCTGTGGGTACTAGGGTTGTTATCTCTGGTCAGCAGTTGATGCCCAAGTTGAATTCTCTTTTATACCACAATGGAGGGGTAATTGCATGCTTGCTGGGGTTCCCTGAGACTGTAAAGCTTCAGCCCCTTTTTTGGCACAAAATAGCCCTATATGGTTCTTTCCAAATGACACCTGTTTAATAGCATTCTTTAACAGGGCTGAAGGTATGTTTCCCACAACGATAAAAGGTTGGAAAGGAGTCTCTGTAGGATGCTGCTTGGCTGAGTTCCTGTTGGTATGATTATTTTCATTCTTCAGGGATTTTATTGTATTATTAATGATATGTGAGGGAGTTTAGAGCCTTAGACAGGCATCTTTTTAATTATTTTAATCTAAATGAATTAATTGTGGCTACCCTTAGAAAACTATGTCAGCTCACTACAAGCTTATGTGTTGGAAAAGCTTTTAACCTGATCTCCTTCAAATCCTTTCCAAACTTTACCTTTTTCCACAATGTCCACAAGAAATCCAGAATCACAAGAATAAAAAAAGATAGGCTAGGATATCTGTGGGGCCCTCTCTTCTCTATATTTCAAACCATAAAGTCAAGGCAGGAATTGCCTCTTTTGGTGGCTGTTAGGTCAATAGGTCAGATTATCACCACTTGGGATAGTAAGGTATTAACCCATTGTTAGTATAACTTTTATATACCCAAGTCATGCTCTCAGTGAATACCCATATCCATTTGCTGCAGAGTGAATGTGAGCAGCTCCGAAATGCTGCTGAAGCAAATCTGCAGATTTCATTCATGCAAATGTTTGCAAATACCCCTTGCCCCTACACTCTACTCCCTACCCTGCAACAAAACATTCAACTCTCCGTGAACAAAGACAAAGAGTCGGAGCAGTTCAGTTGGTATTTGGCATGCGTGCTATTCAGCAGGTGCGTGCTAAATTGCATTAGACTTAACACCAGGAATCAGATCACTAATTGGGCACCAGTGTGAAGAATTTTTCTCATTTGGGACCTGAATTGCAACACTTATATCCCTTTAGGCAAGACATCACAACCTTCGTATCCCAAAGCAACAGCGCTACCGCTTGAGCTAAAGGAGAATCTCCATTAGCTAACAGTAGTAGCACTTACTGTATATCCTGTTTCTAGGCTGCAAGCCACAATAGGGGAAAATCATTATAATCCCTTAGTGATTTATAAACATTGTGATTTTAGGGCTCTGTTTTTTTCTAACTTTTCATTTATTTTTAATTCTGTGTGAGATTGTTTGGATGAAATAAGCAAAGAGTGCACTGGTTCTCAAAATTTAGACAAAAGATATTTTCATTTTTTAGGAAGGTTGGAGAAATTAAGTATGTTTGATATTTTTGTCTCTCCTCATTTCTTAGCTCCCTCATTCCTGCAATTTCAAAACCGTGAAATCTTTTCTCACTGTTCATCTCCTACAAGCCACAAAAGGTTGTAAAAAGGACCTAACGTTACATTTATAAAAACTGAAAGCTGACAGTTTTTCCCTCATGAATAACAGTGCCTGGGGGTGCAGTTCTTTCTCGAGCTTGTCCGTGATAGGTTGTAGGCATAGTACCTAGGTCCAAGTAGAAGGATTCAGCTCCGTATGAAATCAAACCACCTAGTTCTCCACATCTGAGGGACTGCCTGACTTGAAGCACACACAGCTGAAGGATTTCATCTGTTGCACCTCAGCCTTGAAAAGCAGATGGTTATAGACTCCTTCTATCTGCTGAGAGTTAAGTGTCCTGAGCCTCAAATCAGCTGTGCTTCTCAAGTACTTTGTGATCTGTGGACAACTGGAGTACATACATGCATATTATTAAGACCACCCATATTCCTATTCAGTCACAGTGCTAGACATATTTCTCTTTTCACATAGGCTGTTCATACTATTATGGGCACTTCTATATAGTGCTCAGATTTTAATTTCTAAAGGCAACTTGTTATGTGGCACTGTTTCCACACCCCTACACTTCTCTCTCTAAAATGACTTAATTCCTATCAAATTAATATTTTTTGCTAGGTTTTCTTTCTTTAGATACTTCTACAACAGGAATTATATGTTACAGTGCTTACCTTACCAAGAAGATAAGACAACACTTCAGACAGAAAGGTCTTTATTTGGTTAAGGAATTGTGCATATTCTTAATTTAAAATGCTCCAAGAGGACCCCAAGCATGAATGCAAGTGCTCTGTTGAAACAAGGTCATAGAAAGCAGCAGGGACAGATCATTTTACGATGATTGATTACTTCCTCATCAATTAAAATTTGTATTCAAAATAAATTTTATTGTTACTAGTTCTTTCCCTCACTAGAAATTCTTCTTGCTTTTAAAACACCTTCTGATCTAATTCCTAAGAAGAAGTCCTGTCAATCAGTAGTAATAGTTGAAATTACAGAATTATTCTGTGAGGAATTATTATATTTCAGTTTCCTTCTCTTTCCAACTCAAATGAAAAGATGGAATTTAAATAATTTCCTAGGAAATCAGACACTCAGGAAATGTAATCTGCAATTCTATGGAAATGTATAATTTGATAGTCAAAATGATAGAGATCAAAATGAAGTCATTTTGCTCTGTTGAAGCAAGTGCTTTAATTAGCCCACTTCCAGGAAGGGGTTGAGGAGGGGAGTTGTCTCTACCAACCAGTTCTTTCTGATAGAAAACACCTCCATCAGGGATGTTTTTTTTCTTATTGGTAGTTCCAACTATATTGCCCAGGACGAGGGAAGAAATGAATACACAGAACCACAACACAAGTGTTTTTCAAAGCTAAACACTTTTGCACCTGCCCCAGAGCTTGCTCCCCTACTGATCTATTTCTACAGTTTCAGAGAATTTCACTGGGGTTTACTTGTCACTCACTGGCAGCCAAAAATTGACACCTGTTCCAGAGAAGAAAATCGGAAGAGATTCAGTTAAAAAAATGCATGGGGCGGTATTATTCCCCCCTGATGACCACAAAGTCCTTCACAGAAAATTCCCTAGCTCTGAATGCCCAGCCATTCCTCCTTGCAACACATTCATCATCAAACGCTGTTGCATAAACAGAACATAGAGTCATTCTCCATATACATCGTTTCTCCCACTCATTATTGATGAGTTAAAGGTTATCAATAACTCAAGGAAATACAATAAATCATCTGTCTTTTGTCAGACTATTATATATTCTTTGTATGTCCTGTAGTTATAACTAATTTCTGAGGCTTGCTTGCTGTGATTTTAACTTTTGTTACAACATTGCTACACGCAATGAATTGAAGCAAAAGACTACAAACAGCCCAGCTTTGGTCTAGTCACATCACTCTTCAGAAAAAATAGCTAAGCCCACAATGGCTTTTTTTTTTTTTTTTTTTAAATCTGAACTCCCATGTTTGCCAGACTAATAAACTGGGTTTACTTAATTCATTTAATGTATAGATGCCTATAGTGGATGCCTACATGTGAGCACATCAATGGAAGGAAATATGCACTTCTAAACTACAGTTTATCTGTGCTGCTGTGTATATCTGTATTAAGAGGAGAGAAATCTTCTTAATACAGGATTATTAGGAGGACCCAGCCAGTGCTCCACAGGTTTACTGCAGGGGTCCTGGAAGGTCTGGCTTGCGGCAGTCCGTGTCTGGTGAGATGAATCCCAGACCTGCAGACAGTGCAAGCAGTAGCTGGAGGGAAAGAGAATCACCCCTTACAGCAGACGTATGTGTTTCAGTTAGTGTAACTTTTGCTATATCACATACATTGAGTAAAATAAAACCTGACACATATTTTGAAGAACTACTCAGTATTTCTTTTCTGTTGCTCTTTTTCTGTGATATTAGGTGAAATAAGTTCTTCCCAGAGACACTCATCTCATTCCTTGTTAGCAGAATGATTTCTAGTTATTGTAGGTGTCTTTCTTTTCAGATCACTCAGTCCTCTTCTTCTTTGGTACTTACTTTGATATCAGAAGAGGATGGTAGTAGATGCTCTTTGAATGATGAAAAACAAGGACATGGATTTATAACAGCCTATGTTCATTACAACATGAAAAACCTGGACACATCTAACATAATGCGTTGTCTGCTGCTGATAGTTGTACTCTACTAAAGTCTTTGAGATCCTGCTTAAGTGCAAACATAGAGGTAATCCTACTGAACTGCACCTGCGTGCTTTGCCCTGCACATCTGTCTCAGTGCTGTGCTGGACTGGGGCTACAGCATGTACTTTCAGCTGCTGACATGCTGAGTTGAAAACACTAACCACCTTAGACTTTTTGTTCCTCTGCCTCTTAACAGAGAAGAAAAGAAGCATTTAAATCAAGGAGTAGGCACATGCAGTAAGGAGTCGCATGTATTACAGAGGTGGAACTGAGACAGAGTATAATCCCGCTGTGCTTGTCCTTTTTGTGGTACACGTGGAGAAGCAATGTTAAATCAGTAGAGTGAGGAATAATTAATGCTAGTTTGTAGGGGATAACTAAAGCAATATCACTGCAACCTCAAATTGCACAGAAAACCAACTGTGTAGTTGGGAGATAAATAAATGTCTTCCTATGCTCTTCTATAAAGAATAGAGCAGTTTTGACAACTCATCTTCACTTTCAAATGTCACTAATTATTTAGGAGGAGGGAATGTTTGTTTTTTATTGCCCAAGAAAAGCTGTTTTGCAAGGCTTGGATGCTGGAAGCATTGTAAAAATGTGAATCCCACTTTATAATACATCAAAACATCCCTTCCAAAACATCACTTCTCCTATTTGTGTGGGGGTCTGCCTCACATACATAATAACGGTATCTTCTGAATTTCTTACAAGAAATTGTGCATTGTAATTTCTGTCCCTGAAATTATTTTATATGTCTGTTTGTTGTATATGTTTGAATGCTTCCCTTCCACGGCAAAGACAGTTTTGTCTGATGATCATCTTGTATTTTGCCTTAGTCAAAGCCTTTCCTCCTAAAACCAACTGCGAACCATCAAAAATGTTAATGTGAAAGGCAGCAGTATTACACAAAAGTCATTGTTTCATAAGAGAAGAGAAAGATTAATAATTTAAGACAATCTCTAAATTAACAAAGAGGAAGTGGACAATGTAACCATACTGTACCTAGATGGATGCCCTTTTCCCTTCAATTTTTTTTCCAGATTCACAGTGGTGTCACTCAACTTTCAAAATTCAACATTACCAATTGCCATCATTACATATAGCCTCACGTGCCCAGAGCAAGACGTTAAGCCTCATAGCTGCAACTTTGAGGATGAAGAGCATTTGTGTCAGACTACACTAGATAATTGGAGACACTCCTGTACAATGCAGAGCAAAGCCAGCCATTTGGAAACTAATACTGTTTTAACTGGGAGTCTTGGGGTCAAGGAGGGATGGAGGTGATTACCAAGCACCGAATCCAAATATGGGTTTCTTTTCCTAAAGAGACAAAGGACAAAGGAAGAGAGTTGGCAAATGAGAGTTTTCAGAGTGTGTGTGAGCCTGTTCTTAACCCTCGACCTTAATTAACTTGCCTGGCTCTACCCCTAACTTCAGATCTTCTCCAATCTGCAACGGTGGTGCAGGGGGCTGGGAAGGAAAATACCATGATAGGGATCTCAGAATCACCCTGAGTTTTCTTTTTCGTTGCCTAATCCATACATCTATGAAGGAGCAGCAATATGGGAAAATATACTAATACAGTCAATATGTTACAGCAGTGCTAAAAGAAGAGCTTTTCATTCCATGTGTAAAAACACTTTGTGATAACTGGCAATTTCTTATTAGTTGAAAAAGACATTGGTGCTATTGAGTATAAGGCACATGTACAAGTCAAAATTAAGTCTCCTTGCAAATAATACTGTTGTTGTACCGACAAGAATTTGGCAGTCCTGATTGACTGACAACATGTCATGACATCAAATTATAGTTCCTTTACCTAAGCTTAGCACAGACTGCCTAGTGCCGGCTTGGAATATTTTGCCAAGAGATCAGGTCATAGAGATAGAATTACAATGGCTTAGGAGAAAAAGAAGTATTGTGCCTTGTTCAAAAACATTATGGGCCAGAGATTTGTTATTGGAGAGGAAGATATGAATGGCTCACATTTTGGGGAGCTAGCCACATCCCCACTTTCTGAAACGGAGTCTCAGTGGTGACTGGCTGTCTGCACCGAGCAGAAAAAGTTAGGAAAATAGCAGGCAGGATCGCAGCCTCCCCCGCTAGTTTTCTGCTCTTCAAGGACATGTACTTCGAAACTCCGAGGCAGGGAGCCAGTTTTCCATTTCAGCTTTTTGTGCTGCTCACTCAGTGCACACACAGTTTTTAAATGCAGGTCTCCACCTTGTCTGAAGGGCAGTAATTATGTGGGGTTTTGGTTGCCCCAGGCAGCCAGATAATAGGAACTTTCCTATCTTGATGAGTGGTCCCAGAGGATCTGTGCTTTTGGTACCTCCTGATTTGGCTGCTGCAATGCACTTGATATGGGGCAACCTTGAAAACTGCTTAGAAATGCCAGCTTCTGTGGCAGGTGGTGACCTGCTTGCTAAGCCATGTACCACATGCAGGGCATCTCTAGCTGGTTTCGGTCTGAGTTATTTGAGTGACTACCTGCCTCCTTTCTCCCAGCAGCAGCAACTGGTTAAGGATGCTCCCAACAATCTTCAGATTTGGATTTAGAGGAGGCAGTAAGAGGAAGAGAAAGCATGTCTCTGTTGAGAGCTGATTTTTGGCTGGTCCAGAGGTGCAAGACTTCATCTGTTGCACATGAGGATCATTGCTTCATTGGGTCAGCATAGCTCAGTAATTTCATTGTTAGGATAATGTATTAACTCCAGCTTTCTAGGAGCAAGTTGTTTGGCAACTATACCTTTGCAAGGAGCAATTGTTTTCTGTATCGATTTTTCTTATTTTTAATTATGTTAAATTGTGTTAATTAACCTGGAGATTATGATACCATGTTAAGTGCACAGTGTATACATACATACAAAATAACATTTCTAGTGAGAAAAATAATGGACAGCACAGCTTGAAAAAATGTCCAGCCAATTTTGAGGAGGAAGCCTCAGAGAGAGGATTTGGTGACCCATGAGGCTTAAATTAGTTTAACTTTGCAATGCATGGGGATCTTGCCCAAACATCTGAAGTAAAAAAGAAAAGGTAAAATAGTAATTTTTAAAAAATTTTTTAACTTCCTTGGCATACTTAATCCAGCACCAGATGTTAAACAAAACTTCATCTGCTATCAAGATGTTCATGCCTCTCATGCTACTGGTCTGACAAAGAGTAGGGTAATGAGAGGAGGGAGACCTGTCAACAATATTTTACATCTTATTAGGTTAAAAATCTAGCTCATTTTCTGGCAATAAAAACAAAGTAGTATCTACATGGTCAGAAGTTTGTCAGTGAGTCCAGAGTTACCCATCTGCATAGCTGATACTTAAGTGCTTTCAACAGAGATTGTAGTGAATTTGGAGATGCTATTGAAAGACATTATCAATCCTGATATTTATTCACTTAAACATTTTAAAAAGCTGTTTTACTGAAGCCTGAACATTTCACAGAAATTTTTGCCCACTAATTTCAATGAGTGGGTTTCTCAGCAGTAGTTTGAATTTTGTATTAAAACAAAAGGGAGAGAAGGAACCTGAATTTTCCAAGGAACAGAGACAGAAAAGACTTAGTTCAGTACATTCCTCAGCTTCATTTAGTTAATCTGGTTTCTTATCTGTTTTTTTTCCTCTTCTTTTTTTTAGAAATAAAAAATGTCCAATTGCTTTCACTTCACAGTTTGAACCCTCAAGATTTATTCACAAAGCACAAGAGATGTTTTTCACATGGAGTTGCTAGAGGGTTTATAGGGAAATAAAATAGTACTTTACTCCAATTAAGCCAAACAGAGCTGAAGATGAAGGACTTCTGAATATCTGACTTAGTGCCTCATACTTTTAAACAGTCCCTCTCAACAGGCTGTAGAGAGAAAAAGAAACTTTACAAAGTATAAATGTAAGATTTTGTCAAATTGAGTGAGTGATACAGAGGTCTGAAAGTTATAACTCACGTGGGATCTTAAGTTTTATAGAAGCTTTTGTGCTTTTTTTCTAAAGGGTTCATATGGCAGGCATTACTATTTCAGAACAAAAATTTCAGACTGATTTTTGCATATTTACTATCAAGTTATATTTAACTTTTTCTTCTTTAGATGTCTAATAGATCCAGTAGCTATGAAAATAAGTGTGTAGAACAATTTTGTAAGGCAATTTTTAAATACCTTAGGTAAATATCTCTACCTGATTATCATAGAATAGAATCATAGAATCATTTAGGTTGGAAAAGACCTTTAAGATCATAGAGTCCAACCGTTAACCTAACACTGCCAGTTCACCACTAAACCTTGTCTGTATGCGCCACATCTACATGCCTTTTAAATACCTCCAGGGATGGTGACTCAACCACTTCCCTGGGCAGCCTTTTCCAATGCTTGATAACCCTTTCAGTGAAGTAAAATTTCCTAATATCCAGTCTAAACCTCCCCTGGTGCAACTTGAGGCTGTTTCCTCTTGTCCTATGGCTCCTTACTTGGGAGAAGAGACCGACACCCACCTCGCTACAACCTCCTTTCTGGTAGTTTCTGGTAGTTCTACCACTCTGTAGAGAGCAATAAGGTCTCCCCTCAGCCTCCTTTTCTCCAGGCTAAACAACCCCAGTTCCCTCAGCCACTCCTCATCAGACTTCTGCTCTAGACCCTTCACCAGCTTCATTGCCCTTCTCTGGACACGCTCCAGCACCTCAATGTCTCTCTTGTAGTGAGGGGCCCAAAACTGAACACAGTATTTGGGGTGTGGCCTCACCAGTGCCGAGTACAGGGGCACAATCACTTCCCTAGTCCTGCTGGCCACACTATTCCTGATACAAGCCAGGATGCTGTTGGCCCTCTTGGCCACCTGGGCACACTGCTGGCTCATATTGAGTACTTCAATCTTATTTAAGATCTAAAGTACATCATCTGTGTTTTCACCTGTTTTTCTTTACAAGGTTAAGTTTTATTAATCTCACTAGTTTTGTATTTGAGGCTATCTGAAGACTAGAAGTAAATTTTTCCTATCTTTCAACATACCATTCTATCAGCAGAGTTGGTTAAAATACAGCATATATGTAATTGCCAAGTAAAATTGTTAAGTAAAATTTCAACATTTAATTTTAAAATCAAGCCATGTGTTTTTAGTTCAGAAACATGAAAAAATGCTGACAAAAACTCTAATTCATTTGCTTCCCCCCCCCGTCCCTTTTTGGCAAAAACTGCAGGAAAGAAAACCATACTAGAAATTCTTAGAAACATCTATTAAATGGTTTGTGTTTGTTTGTTTTTTTCAAGAGGAGATTTTTGTATCCCATGTTTCTAAAAACACCGAAGATTCAGGGCAGCTCAAGAACTGGTAAAATGTGATTCAAATTTACAGTATAAACCCTTTCAGGTACTCTCTGTTTGGTTAATGTCCGTGATAGCAGAGTGTCAGGTCTGCATCCAGTCTGTACAGATAACGAACAACAATACTGGTGACCACTGCCTCTGCTACCTGCTAGCTGAGTAGAGAAAAAGCAAAGCACATCTTCCTCTAAACCTCTTCAATAACTTTCTCCCATTGCTATGAACAACGATAGTAAATTGCCATTTTTTCCTACATTTGAAGGCATTTCAGTCCCAGACTTGGCTCTTTGCTGAACTCGGTGTAGGGAAGTCTTCCAACAGTGCCTATGCAGGTCTTACAAAGCCAAGGAGGTTGCAGAGCAACACTGGGCCCCTGAGCTTCTTCTGTTGTCTACTGTACCCCTTGTACTGCCTTTCCTCTGTCCCCATGTGCATGAGACTCCCTGCCTGCTTTCAGGCAGACCTGGCTATGCCAACAGCCAGGGCAGAAAGCGTAAGTGCCAATGTAAGGCACAGAAGCTTCTTATGTTGAGCTGAAGACATAATAATTTCTGAAAATGAAAATGCTGAAACTCAAAGGGCCATCTCTCTAACTCTTTTAATGGATTAAAAAAAAAAAAAAGAAAAATTTAGAGGAATGATCCAAACTCCCCTTGCTGTAGATTAACTCTGTAACTGCATTATCATGTTGCATTCTCATTCCTTTTAGAAGTGCTGTAGTAAAGCATACACACTTATCAAATCACAGAAGTGGAGTTACAGAAATCAAATTCACAGGCAAAATGAAGTAGCCATTCCCTGCACTAAGTTTCTCTTACATAAAGGTAATTCAATATTTAATTGAAAGGCTATTTAAAAGTAAATTAAAAGATCCCTATTTCTATAGGAAATAGACTGGGCCATTGAGCAGTCAACTAAATTTATTTTTAAATAGCACCCTTCATGCAAAACTTTCAAAGATAAGTGAAGAAAGAGCTACAAATGCATTCTTACATCCCAGTCAGTGCAGGAAGAGATCAGGGGAATCAACTGATTGCGTGTCTTAGGAATCAGTCCTGAAATTTTCTGGGAAATCCTGAGACCTGAGAAAGGTAACGGCCGTGTTACCCTGAAGTGAGACCTCTTAGTTTAACATGATAATATAGTCTATATACAACAGATAGCATGGCAGCTCCCTCACAAAATATCCCTATATTTGAAGTATACAAAGTGAAACCAATTGATAGCAAGTGGCTCTAAGACTGCACCTAACCACTTAGAGGACAGTTATGCAAAATTCCCACTGACTTCAGAGGTCCAGGATCAGGTCCATAAAGACTAAAAGATAGCATGACTCTTTCAGCAATGAAAGATAATGTTGATTATTTTCCTCTGGGAGAAAAAAAAATAAATCACTAACCTAAGTACTTAGAAACTAAGGAAAAAATAACACAAAGCATTCAAGCATTAATACTGCAACCCAAATATATGGTATTGCTAAAGCTGCGTAAAGCCAACAAGTGACTTTCATGGCGATGTTACAAGGAACTACCAGAAAAGACAGAACTATGACCGGCATGAACGGCAGGTCTGGCCGTCTGTAACCCGAGAACACCGATAACATCCTCCCTGCAAATAAAACTGCTTTTTGTGCTCAGCAGCGGGGCTGACAGGCCTCAATCAATGTAGAGATTATGCCACCTTCTGGTCGTCACATAGATGACAGCTCCTTGTATTTGTAGACCGATCCATTCATCAACAGTTCATGCAAAACTTGCTTTGTAGGCATGAAAAGACTTGCCACAAGTGCTACGCTCTTTCCTTTTTCCTTTCCATAAATGTCCTTTAGTGACTGCTTCCAATCAAATGCCTTTTATCACTGCAACGTAGCAGATAGTACAACGTAAGGCATTGTATTTTTTAGCAGGGACAAAGAAATGGGATTTTTTTTTTTAGTTCCACTACCATATTGCTAATTTCCATTAAATACTTAACTTTGGGGATGCTTACTCAGCTGAACGTTGGCATAGCATCTGTTTCTTATATTCAAGTCGACTAAACTAGAAGCATTGCTATGGCTCTGCATAACATGGCAATCCTGCTTCTCTAATCCCCGGACAAATGTTAAATATATAATTCTCCTCGAATTCCAAGTTGGGTAAATTCCATCTTAGCTGCCTAATTTTCCATAGCTATTTGCTAAGTCAACTAATAAGTATTATTTGGTAGAAACTGCAGGGAAGAACAGATGATGTATTTTTTCCTAGAAATAAATGCATTTTTTTGCCAAGGCAAATTACTTTTAAAAAATCACATCAACTTGAATTATGTGTTCTGCTAAGTAACCCTAAGACACAGTAGACTGAGGTACAGATTTCCTTCCCAGAGCAGAAATTCTAAGGCTGAATTATTTGGAAAACTTCTTAGGGACAAATATTCCTTCTTCTGATTTTGATCTGGTGGATTACCATGACAGGTGAGATTTTTCATGTGTCCTTTCAAATAGGAGCCAGATCAGACCTACAACGGAAAGCCCTATGGATCTTCCTTTCTCTTGATTTCCTTTTTTCCACCTGGCCAGGCTTCTCAAATGCTATGTATTCTTATGCTTATATCAACCAGTCAGTTTAAAAAAGTTCCTCTGTCGGTCTTGATCACCTTTTCTGCTCTCATTGCCGCTTTTTGAGATAAGTTAGGACCCCCTAGGGAAACACTGTACCTATGCATGTTACCACTAATTGACTTCCACATTGCTTTCTAGAACTGCTGCCTTCAGCCCTCTACTCTTATGGGTAAGGACTGCATGAATGGATTGTTATTTACTCTCCTCCTAGCCAATATAGGCAGGAGATCTAAATAAAACTCAAATATTTAAATCCACTTGGGTAATTTGGATTGCATACTCTCAATGTAAGTTCCCAAAACACATCTTTACAGTACTTATTTCCCATTTATTTACCATCCTTCTTCTTCGGACCTTAATAATGTAAGACAAACCATTGGTCTGATTTGTACAGTTCTGAAACATAGCCATTGTTTTCAATTATTTTTCACGTTATAGTCTCTGATCATTTATTTTTTATGCTTAGTTATGCTAATTAGGTTAAAAGCCCCTAGTTGTAAGCAGTATTTTTCTTTCACAGTGTTTGAAAGTTATTTTATATAGGCTGTGACAATCCATGTGTTTATAAATTAACAGGATATAATATTCTAAAAGGTCTAGCCAGTGGAGAATAAAACAATAATGGTAGGTATTTTTTAAATTCCTTTTCAGTGGGAAAAAATCCTGTAAGTACAGAATGGAATTTGCATAACTGGCAATTAATGAATTATTTGAGTAGAGTAGCAAACTAAATACTGAAAAGATGTTTAAATAACACATTTATCACTTTCATTAGCCTTTTAAAATTGTTCTCACTGAATCACATAGTCATGAATGACTCTTTCAGATGTTGTTCCAGAAAATACATCAATGAAGAAATAATTCTAGCTTTTATCATAATTTAGGTGAAATTTGCACACAAAAATATATTTCCTGCTCAGGAAAAAAAGGAATCCAGTAGAGAAGATATTAAATTGTAAATGGTTTGATAACAAATACGATTACATATGAATGATGGTAACTCTGTTACGCATTTTTGGTGTGCCCTTAGCCAAGGTAGAGATATTTGCTGAGGTAACTGGCGATTGTAGCATAGGTGTATGCAATCCTAAATTTTATTGAGCTCAGCCTTGCTTTAATACAAAGCCAGGTCACTTGAAGATCCTCTTGAAACAAGAGATAGTCTTCAAGGTCATTTATGATGAAGAATCATAACGCAAGTTAGAACTTCCCAGTGCATACACTTCTGTTATGATTTAAATACAGGATCAGGCTGTGCAGGCTTGCCCTGAAGTGCTTTATTTCCAGTTACCTAAGATCCAACAAAAGCTTGAGAGATCTACAGTTACCTTAAACCCACCAGTATCATGAACCATAATGTGCTCATTTTTAAGAACACACAATCATAATGAAATGCAAAGAATAAAAAAATAAACACAGGGCCATGAAGTGTCAGTTCTGCTCACCATAGTGTGTAAGTGCTGCCATTTAGTACAAGGTGAATAATTAGATCAGATGTGTTCACTTAACCTCATGTTCTTTGATCTGATATTTTAATGGTGAGATGACACCTAACTGCATCTTAAAAATAGCGGTGAAGTTCTGGTCTCCAAAAAAGGGAGGAGTGAAACAGATTAAATGAATTTTTTCAAGAATTTTGTTTCTGCTGTCCCCAGATTGCACAGTCTCAGCCATTGCGTACCTCTCAGTGTTGTGCCTGTCACTCCAACTTTTATTTCCATTGGTACATCTCTCCTTGTATGTGGGGCTGGCTTTTTTCTCTATAAGTACTTTGAAGTCAAAGTGTCCCTAAATGAAATTTACTGTGCCAAGTGACTTAGAAGGTGGTGCCCGGTTACTGGAACTGAGAGAAGGCTATCCAGTGATGTTCATGACGCTGGGAGCAGGCCTTCATCAGTCTGCCTAAAGAAAAGCTATGGGATGCATCTTTGAGCATCACACAGGACTTCTATTAAGGTAAAGGAGAAAATTTTCAGGAGGGAAAGGAGGAATCAACTCATGAATTTTGGGTGATTGAGGATGCCACTGGAGGTAGCAAAAGAGCTCAGTATTCTAAATTTAGTCAGTCTTGAAAAAAATACACAGTGGAAAAACAAAGAGAAAATCCCCAGCATGACAAAATACTTTATTGTCAGTTTTCCATCATAAGTGAGCTAACATGGTGCAATGCTATATAAAAGTAACACATGCCTACATTGATTATCTTTGTTTTATCTCATCTTTTTTTCTTAAAACTGAAAAAAATTCCCCTCTTTTTTTTTCACATTAAAGAAAAAAAATGCTCTGTCATGATTTTCAGATTTCCAGGTGATCCATGACATTTGACAGAGCACCATAAGGAAAGGCCAGAAAGCACGCAGGGATGAATGACACTTTTGCCAAGTGATGAATTCTGCGGGCCTGGAAACCTGGCATTTTGCATTCTGTCAAGATCAGAGCCGTTTTTAAGCTGTTTAAGTTGTGATTATTTTCTCACATCTGTTTCCTTGAAAACTAATTGTAGATCTGAAGTTGCCGTTTTTTAAATAATTCATAAAAACATAAATCCAGAAGAAAGTGGCAAAGGTATACAGGAACCCAGTGAAGTACAAAGGAAAGGGTCAAGTCAGCTGTAGTTATCTGAGTGCTTCTCCTAGTCCTGAAGTACTTAATTAGGCCTGTCTGTCTGTTTGGCCCTCGGTTGATTTTTTCTTTCAAGAGAGCTGTTGACCTGATGGTATATTAAAACACACTCAGCTGTAGCTTCAAAATGGTTACTGAAAACATTTGTAAATGCCGTTGTTTTGGCAATAGGAAAAAAAAAAATGTAGCCTAGCTAGTGAAACTTATACATTTATAGTTTTTTTTTCATGCTACTGTATAGCC
Source organism: Ciconia boyciana (assembly GCF_034638445.1). Lineage (NCBI taxonomy): Eukaryota > Metazoa > Chordata > Aves > Ciconiiformes > Ciconiidae > Ciconia > Ciconia boyciana. The sequence goes on along the minus strand of NC_132934.1, from coordinate 172,327,757 downwards.
TTTTAGCTCTACCAATTACACAGATCAGCTAGACAACATCATTTAATGTAAGCAACAAAATGCCCAGAAGATCCTTATCTATGAAAACAAGAGCTTCCACAAGTTTTGGAGGGTCTCCCAACCAGGCAATTAATTGAACTAATTCAACTAAGCCTTTATAAAGTTTATAGCTTCTGGAATTATTGCTGAGCTTACAGAAGCATTTTAAAGATTACATCCTCAAAACTTCTAGATCAATTATTTTACAGAAGTAGATCTCTTGCTTTAAAACGCCTCTTTGTGCTGATCTATCTTTTTTCCTAATACAGGCTATTTTTGCAGGACTAATTAGTAACTTATGCCCTGGAGAAAATTCTGTCTGTTGGTTTGTCCTCTTCTCAGAAAAAAGAATTTTTACACTTTTATTCACAGGAAGAAACTCATCTTCTGTGAAGATAAGACATTAGAAGAAAGAATTAAAAGGAAAAAGAAAAACAACCCAGACTCAACAGAGCTGCAGCTACAGCTGTTTTGAGAGGGGAAAGGGTTTCATCTTTCTCTTGTTTGCTAGTCCGAGGCTTTCCCACTAAGAGCTGTTCAAATGAGCATTCCTATGATTATTAACGCTGCACTCCTCTTAATAATTTGGATGTGACTTCTCCCCTCTCCCCCTCAGCATGGTACCAAGCAGGCTCCTGTTTTATATTTTGTTGTTGAAAGGGAGGCTGTCAGGGTTGACATTCTGAAATATCCATCTGGCTCCTTAAATGCTATCATGTCTCTTTTGTTTTCCCAAGTCTCCGATGAGAAGATGTTTGTCACTTAATTGCTGCTGAGGATCACAGATGATGGTTTATAGGTTTAGGCAAATTGCAGGCAGCACTTTGTTAACAAACGGTAGAGCACAATGGTACTTCATAATTATCCTATAGAGCTCAATTGGCCCTTAACGGCACCTGCATGTACAGCATCAGGGAGCCTTGTTTCAACACAAAAGCTCCTTCTTGTTAATTAACCTGTGTGCACTTGTTACAAATGAAACCTATTTGTTTCCACTTAATATATTTGCAGCTAGTTTAAATATTCATTTATTATTATGCTTGTTAAGTGAGGAGTGGAGAAGAATAGTTTGGATCACTTTCATTAGTATGCATTGAGCTTAAAAGAGGTAGCAAATAGACCAATATGTCAAGTGTGTTCCTTTGTGCTTTCCTTCTTCCTGCTCTGTAGGCCCCCAAATTAGGCTAACAAAGATGTATATCCATTGCTGATTGAAATAATACAAAAGGAATGAGAAGTTTAGGAGCCTCTGCTAAAAATCAACAATTTCTCTGAAAGGGGCTTTGTACCAAATGACAAATACAATTCATTCTGGGTGAAAAATGTCTTTTATTGCATATTTAAAATGAGTATGTACACACACACACAGATTTTATTTGTATGTAAAATGCTGTGAAATAAAATAGTATCCAGTGTATTTAAATGTTATGCCTCTATTCATGCTGTTCTAGCACAGATGCCTTTTAATCTTTAACCAAAGAATTTACTTCTTTTTTACCCTCACAAGCAAAGCAACCTTTGCTCTTCATCTGATAGAAATTAGATGGAAACTGATAGAAATTATTGTGTGTTTATTAGAGACTGTAAGTACATATAAAGGACCGTTAATTCAACTGCATAAAGAGATTACTGAACAGTGTTTGTTGCTGTTGTTGCTGCCTTGCATTTTACTGAAGAATATTCTAAATACTTTTATTCCTGATACTGGAAAAACAAAATCTCTCTCAAATATTGATTTAGATTATTTTGTTCCTTTTGGAGTAGCTTTGTGGCCTGAAGATTTTCAGAGTTTCTTGTTAATGTGAGTAGTCCCACATATAGTATAGATTGCAGAATGTAGCTGAGCAGTGAGAAAAAGCTCAACTTTCCTCCTGCTTTTTGATTGACTTTTTGAAGTTATTTCTAAAGTATATCACTGCAAGGGAATCTTACCCAATACAGCAGAGTTCCTTCTGAAAGGAAGCACAAAGGATGATCGTCATCTCTCGATTAGCCAGTGTGAATCCTGAATAATTCCATTTCTTTCTAAGTGATATACACCAGCAGCACTGACAGTAGGATTGAGTCCAGAGAATTTGCCCTTTCACACCTTGGTATTAGCAGATAAACATATTAAAGCTAGATGGAGGAGGGGGGAGCAAGATTTAGGCTGCAGATGAGTTCTTGTAATGGTGCACTGAAAACTGTCGAAAATACACTTACGTATTGATGTAAGATGCATTCCAACAGCTGCTAATCAATTGCTGTGATTCTTCTGTTTTAAAATTGGCCCAATAATGCATTTTAGAATGGGTCAATACCGCCTCCTACATAGAGTAATACATCTAATTTGTTTCAATTCATCATGATCATATATTGTAGGCCATTTTATTTAAAATTTCAACTTGCCAGGGGGAATTAATAACACAGAGTAAATTGTAAGTTACTTGTATGATGCATGCTTAGAAGAGATATAAGTCAATATCGCTCAATAATACAATAATTAAATGGGGAAAGGAAAACCATATAGTGAAGTTGTGTTTGTGTTTGTATGTGTTTGTGTGTGTAGTAATTTTATATGTGTATATATATATTTTAGAAGGGAATTCAGTATTTATGTATGTGACATGCCAGGTTGAGAATCAAAGTGGTATAAATAATCTCTAGTCACAAACTAAGTGCAATGGGGTTTGTAGCAGAGGAAGCTTCAGCATGTCATCCTTGTGAAACACCTTGCTTTTTCCATAGTGAGAATATCTTTAAGAATCATGTGTTACTATTCTCATTCTTTAATCATCGTTTTATTGCTGAGGCTTCCAACATGTAAGTGTAGAAATGGCCCCTATGATGTATATGTATCTTCTAGGCTATAGATGGCACCAAGTCAGTAGCCACTTTTGGTTATTACTGATTTGCAGTGGATTTCAATAGTTATTTAAAATTGAAAGTGCTTATCAGGTCAATGAACATTCATAGCCCTAATGAACTCTCATTACAATATCTTTCATCTTCCAGGGCCCCAAATTGTTGCAAGTCTCCAGGATGAGTTCTTCAGTTATTTCCAAAGCAGGTGGGACACTGAGCCATTATTTTTGCTGCTTCTCTGTTTTTGTGATACTCTCATGCCTCCTGGCAATTTGCACAGTGACAAAAGCATAGAAGACCCCACTGCACCCAGCATATATGGCATCTGTTTCTCTGGGGTCCACAACAGAATCTGAGAGAAGCAAAACAATACAACTTTCAGCAGTCCAAACTATGGCTATTACTATTATAGTGAGCTATATTTCAGGCCCTTTTCATCTCTCCCAAATGCATCCTGCTAGTGAGAGGTTTCACAGCCCCTTTTTAGATATACTTGCACAGTCCCTAGATTAGATCACTGGGCTACAGCCCTCTGTTTTTCACCTGTGAAAAAGCAGCAAATCCAGACGTATTTGGCGCCTGGAAGGCCGCTTCTTCAAAACAGAGCATTATTTATTCATTGCAGAGTACACAGCATTCTGAGAAGGGAGATAAAACAGCAGAAGACCTATTTCTGAATCTTGTTTATTCCTGTGAGTTTTGTTAACTTTTTTTTTGGAGTGGACACCCCTTTCCTAGCCTGGGAGATACAGGCAGTTGCTGCTTCCCCTACATTCACTGCCTCCCTGCAGCATTTTCTTATAACTAAATACTCCCCACACCACCCTTCTTTAGCCAGGGATTTATTTCTTTTTTAAACAATTTAATTTTCTTTTTCTCTTAGGCTTTGGTCAGGGAAAATACACCTGTTAGCCTGACTGGAGACAAGCAGGTGCCTGTCTCACAGTTAATAGCTCCCTGCCTTCTTCCCTGTCGCTTGACATTTCTCTGGAGATAGCTCATCTCTGTCGTTTTGTTTCTAGCTTGGTTTTTCCCTAGCAGCCTCTTTGATTTAATTCTCTGTAGTCAGGTGGAATAATATTAAGCTAGAAAATGTAGGTACATACCACATTCAGAGAAAATAATACTGCTATCTCCCTCATTAGCCTCAAAGGAGTTTATGACTCAGAAGATAAAGGAAGTGGGAAGCACTTACAATAAAAACTGTGTTCCAGAAGGGGATTGTAAGGCAGGATTTTTGTTAAGATGGGGACCTGCTATCCGCTACATGGCTCACTGGTATGTGTATCACTACTGATGGGGCAGGTGGGTCTTATTTATCATCTCCCTCTTGCTTCAGATTCTGCACTCCTGCACCTGTCCTCAAATGTCCATACCAAGCTGTTCTCTACAGCCATGAGTAGTATTTTGCTCTCCTTGGCTCCTTGATTTCACACCTTCAGCATGTGAAGCTGTTTCCATCATGTTCACTGCTATAACCAGTGACAAAACCTGTCCAGGTGTCTATTCTGCCACAGCCAACCCCACCGTGTCCACAGTCTCATCTTCCTCTGTCTACCAACCTTCCTTTCACATTAGGAAAGGTGTATACTGCACTGCATATGTCCTAAGGATTTTCCAACATCTTTCCTGTAGGAGCTGCCTAGCCAGTGACCAATAGTGACCAAGGAAGAATCTCGTGGCAGGTGGTGATGCTATGGCAGTGTGAGTCATTGAGAGGCTCGAAGAGTGCTAAAATGCTGCATATAGTGTTATGTGCCAGCTTTTTTATGACACGCACAGCCCCAGTTTCATTTGCTGCTGCATGTATTCAGGAATCAAGTGTCTATTGTAACAGCATACCATAGCCACTGATCTGTGCACTCATGAAGGTTAGAATTTGCCTGGACATTGGGAAGTGTGCTCCAGCTTCTTGCAGAACTACTTGGCGTCACTAACCACTGGGTGGGAAAAGTATTCCTTCTTTTCCTTCTACCTACCCAATGAACGCAAACACAATCCTATTACTAAGATTTACATCCCTGGCTGTTCTAGATGGACCTCTGAAGAGAAATAGTTTCTTCCCCACCTTGCTCAAATATAGGTCTTTGTTCTTAAAATCTGTATATATTGTTATGGGGCTGCCCATATCAACACAATATATACAGAGATAAGTGCATGCTTCCACAACTGAATTCACTGCTGGTAAGCTTTCCCGTAGTATAGAAACCATTTTGGAAATTTAAAATTCAGAAATATAAAAGCTTGAAGTGAAATCCACAGAGCTATGTTCTAGATTTAAACCCCTCATAGAGTTCCTGGACAAGATTAGACACTTCAAATCAGCAGTGTGGTCAGAACAGCAATCACCAGAGCCAGTTTACTGGGGGTCACATTGCCCTGGCTGGCTAACCTGAAACGTGTAGAAGAGGAATGTGGTTTATATCCCAGCAGCTCAGGGGCCCTGCTCAATGAAGAGCCAACATTGGCCTGAATTCACAGCCTGAAATCTTCTTTCCAGATTCAGCTAACTGAGTTGGATCCCTTTCAAAGAGCAGTCTTTCTTGCAAAATGTCTTCACAGTGCAGCTTTCCTTTTTAGTGGCTAGAAGGACCTACTTTAAAGAAGACATGGATTTAATTCTCCTGCCATTGGCAGAGGTTCAAACCCACTGTTTCCACCTCTCAAGGGGTGCCCTAATCAATGAGCAACCATCTGTTCAGGGTAAGGGGGGAGGGCTCACCCCACTTCCCTTACTGGTGTCCTCCCACTACATAGGAAGAAGATGTCATGACTAATTGGGCTCAGTAGTTAAATCACTCACCTGAGAATGGGGGAGATTCTGATTCCTACTCCTGGTTCAAAGCTTGCTTTTGCAGTGAGTGTGTGTGTATATATATATATATATATGTATATTTATGCATGTGAAATTAACACTCTGAAATCCTTTTACTATATTGACAATAGAACCAGTAGACAATAATCCAATTTAAAAAATCCCAGTAAAAAATAACTTTTGACCAAGAAAATTCCACTTGTTTTTTTAAATTAATCATGTTTGCACATACACAAAAAAAAGCCAAACACAGAAAATAAAATGTCAGGTTTTGAGTACTAAAAACTGAACCTAGATATTGTTTTTCAATTGAAAAGACAAAAAAGACTAAAATATTTTGCAAAAGTAAATAAAAGAATATTTTGTAGGGAAAAAGTGTGTATGAGTGCAGGCTATATTTTTGTTAGAAATAGCATTACTTATTCAAGCTAATGTCAGAAAATTAACTGTGGTGTATCTTACAGGAACATGGGAAATGTGACATCCTGAATGCTGGGACACATTTTTCTCTGCAAGAGACAACTGCTGAGTTGACATTTTGCCTATGAAGTCCCATAGATAAAACACTGAGAGTTGGCCAGCATAGGCTTTAAGCCATGCTATGTGACTCACTCTGTTGTATAATTCGATAACTTTATCCCAGAAAGACACTGGAGTTGAAGTCCTTCATTTTGAAAGAGTTGTACATATTTTAACTGAGGAAAATGGTTCTAAATTTTCTAGGTTCTCTTGGTGATCGTATACCTCATTTCTCTGTATTAACCTACCATAATGAGGTTTTGTTAACCCTTTAGACAGCTGAGTGCCATGACTTTTTAGGTATCAGCTTGGACTGTCTCATGGTTGACTTCGCACCAGTGAGCACTTCACAACCACAGATTCATTTTCCTCAATTTGTTAAGTGGCTAATTATAAAGGTTCACAAAAGAATTGACACAAGGGAAGGAGACAGCCACACTTCCATCGGCAGCCCCATGAGGCCTGTACAAGTGTCGTTTGTAAAAGAGACCAGAGATTAAACAATGGCTATAATAAGATCTAGGGGCTGGTGGATAATGAAAGAAAACTTCCTATGTAGATGCAAAACAGGCACTAAATGGGTTGTTTTTATGTTTGACAACAGGGCCCCTATGTAACTCTTCATGAATTCAGGGTCTGCTGTTAAGGTAATATTATTGGACTAGACTAGATGGTAACAAGCTAAATAAAATGACTGCTATTTATTTTGTGGCTGTGGCTGTGATTTCCAATTTCATTTCCATACTGTAGTATATCAATAAGAATTTTTAAAGCTGAGTATGGTGCATGCACCGTTTCCCAAATAAGAAGATATTTAGGAATTTGTTGGTAGATATAACTGCAAAATGAGCAGTGTTTTATTTTAAGAACAAATGCAATCGACGTGTTAACAAATCATTTGTTCTATCTACAGTCGTCAACCCCTTATTATGAATAGCTGAATTTAAACTAAAGAATAAATTTAAGCAGCAGCCTTTTCCTTGCCTGCAAGATTTATATACAGCAAATTGGACTTACTTTATTTTGTCGGTTTAAGTATTTAATGAAATTGAATGAAAGTCTTTTTTGTGCATGTGCTGTTTCTCCCTTTCACCATAATACAGCTACTCTCTATGCATAGTGTTTGCATCATTATGTAAGACATTTGCAAATATGTATGATGTGTTTGCCTATGGGAAAACCCTCTCTTCTAATGTATTCATGAAAGATGAATTAACAGTGCTTTAGGTATGATAAAGAGATTCATAGTATAGTCTGTTATAATGCTGATATTAAAAAGCAAGCTCATCATTTAATAAGAAAAATGTTAATCTTTTACAATCATGGCAATATGTTTTATTTCTGAGAATGTCTTCCTGCCACCATTGTCTTCTTGTTAGTTATAATTTTATTTTATCATTTGTATTAGGCTGATATCTAGATAATAGTCAGGACACCGTTGTGCTGACATTGTACAAAGACAGCATCCCTACCAGAAAGATCTTTGTGTCTATTTTCTTTCTTCTTCTATATTTCTTTCTTCCTATGGTCTTCCCCTTTTCTCTGTAGTGTAGACCTCAAGCATATCTGCTCCAGGATGCTGATATGATACTTTTGCCACAATAAAAAAAAACCCCAAACAAACAACAGGTATGAAGCAATTTTCTGCAGGATGATGCAGTCCCTGATTTTCTCCAGATCCCTGTATTTCAGGTGACAAAATTTAAGCGTTCTCTGGCCACCTAGTCAGATATGCTAGCAACCTGCCTGCAGGAAGCTATGTTTTGCAGTTATATTCTCCATTTATGCTTTGCTGGCAGGTATACTGGTTTCTTTGGCTCTGTCTATGCTGTTGTATCAGCTGAGGTCTCAAAGTTGCACTGTAGCCCAAACTACCCAATTGTCTCCCCCATGTTGATTCCTGTGCTGACCCTAGTCCAGAGCAGACCAACTGCCCTCCCTAGCAAGGATGCTCAGACACAAGCAGGCAAATGACTTACATTCAAACACAGTCACATAGGCAACCCAGAAGCAATTAGCGTGAGCTACTACTTCACTGAGAAGAGCAGAAACCCAGCTTAGCAGAGCTAGCAAACTCCTGTTGCATTTCATGGAGACATGCAGTGGGACAGGGGAAAAGGACTGTGAAGGAGGATTATACTGGGCAAGGACAGACAGAAATCCAAGAGATTTCATCCTTTGCCTGTTCTCAGACATGTAGGGTCCTTGTCTATTTATCCTTTCTTTTTTGTGTGTATCTCACTGTTATCTTCTGAAGGCTTGCTGCTACTCCACGCTATATCCATTCTTTTGCACGCTAGCACTCCAAATTTCTGATTCACTTATTTGTAATTTCTTGTAATCTGCACCAGTTTCCTGCACATAATCCCCCCGGGTCATGTACAACAGTCAGTGAGAACATCCTCTGTGAAAGTACCCTGCAGTTAAATACATTTTCTTATTGAAACAGAAGGATTTTGCAGAAACCGTTGGTATCCATGCCATTTTTGTCATTAGTAGATATGGATTCAGAGTCTGTAGCTGAGGAGACGCCCAGATTCAGGACCCTGTACAGCTGTAGTCAAAGCAAAATGTTTCATTCCCACAGGCTTTTGAGACAGTCTGCAGAAGGACCTAAGGTTTCTTGTAGCACACCAGGGCACTAGCCAGTGGATTATTATGCATCCTGACCTGGGAGCTGTACTCTCAGGCTTTCTTATTTCATAAATTTCTGAAACATGAAGAACTTTAACTTTTTTTGACTGAGATCGTGAACACCTTTGTAAGTGTGTTTTCTTCCTGCATCAATTTCCTTACGACTGTTGTTTCAGAAAAGAGACTGCATCATGCTTCATAAGCACATTGGCCCCAAACACACGTGTTAAAGAAAATACAGAAAGAAATAACAGAGGGTCATTCATTGCATTGCTTTCTTCATCTTCATGTTTTCTTATTCAGTACCTGTTCCTCCTGTCTTCTGCTGGTTCCTGTTGCTCAACTGTCTCAGACACATCATTATGTTGTCAATAACAGTCCTGGGTAATAAAGACAGAAAATCCTTACAGTCTAGTTTGCCTTTTGGTTCTTCATCCTATCACCTTTTCTGATGGCCATACTCATGGTTTTTTGGACTTGCTTGGCAGACCTCCTTCACTTGTCAAGGAAGGATACAGCAGTAAAAATCTGAGCAACCTAATAGGTGGGTCTGACTTTTAAGGACCCAAATCATCTTAACGCCTGCTAAAGCATGTTTGTTTTAAGCGAAGGTCATCTTTCCCTTAGAAGACAGGGTCAACATGATATCCCAGTGTGGGTTTAGATATAGCTAACAAAGTTTTACAACTTTTGTTTGGGTATACTGGGAAGGTTTTTCACCTGATCTTTTGTCAAATATTGAAAGAGAGCTATTGGAACTAATGGAATTACTGCCATAACCTAGTGTTGCAAGTATTTCTTTTTATGCTAGGGCAAGAAGGACCTAAGGAGAATACAATGATACCAAGTCTTGATTAAAAGCCTACACTAACAAGATTTCCAGACTTATTCTGCAAAATATAGTAAGGATCAGTATCTGTTTTACAGAAAAAGGCACTAATCCTCAGCTTCCTAAATTTTTGAGATAGATTAGTAGTAACTGATATCTTAAAAAAATGTATAGATGGATAGGTATAGATGTAGACTGCATGTAAATATATAGGCTATATATTATATGTGGCCTGATTAATGTCATTAAAATGCTTGTCACAGGGAAAGACAAAATTTTTATTATATAGTGATATCTATATAATAAAGCCCACATACACCTTTAAAAACACCTTTAAATATGATTTGGCATATAAACTGAACTCTAGCAAGGCTGGGAGCTCACTGTACAGAACCACAAGGGGAAGCGCCTGGCATGCCACAGCTGTCAAAGAAAGTCATTCGCAACTGCATACACAATGTTGCTATCACAGTTTCATGAGAATATCTGATATGTGAAGGCAGTTTGATATCTGCCTAACCATTTACAAGTGCAGTTACAACATCAACATGCATGATCATTCTAAACGAATGCACAAATTTGACAAATAATTGCACAAACACTTCTGTACAGTGTCCTGAGCCTCTATAACATTAGGAATTGGGACCATGAGTTTTTTTGTCTAAGTGAATATTCACTGCCCTAAGTTACATGGATTCATTTCAGTTTTGTATATACATTCAAAATAAATGAATTTGCATTTTTAAAGGGTAAAATATTTATAATCCAAATTAATAAATCTTTCATTAAAAATAAATTCTAGATATTCTCTGGGTAGCATTTTGAAACCATCATTAATGGATTCTGTTTCAGTTTTGATTGTTTTTTTTTTTTTAATGTCTATCCTATCCATTTTAAATTTTAAGCATAACAATGTTTCCCCCACTATTTGAACCAAGCTATTATTATTAAAGGATTGAAGTTTTCTGGTGAATGAAACAGCCCAACTGCTTTTCATGACAAAGTTGGTAATTAGAAGGCCAATTTAATGGTGAATCAGGCAGAAATATTCAAACCATGACAAATGACTTTAATAATACAGCTTGCAATGCTTGAACAGAAATAAATTTCACTTCTGAAACTCTTGCCTTTTTCTGCCTGCCTGGAAGATAAAACTGTCCAGGAGGTATTTTGTACCCTTTATTCAGTAAAGCTTTTACTAGAACTTAAGCAGGCCAAATAGCTTGCAAATGCAAAAACATCATTCAAGTTCTTATGATTTTTTTTTTCCTGAAGGTAGGCTGTGTTGAGAATTCTGTATAAGTCAAAGATTTATTTTTTTTTACATCCTGCGTAACCACTGCAATAGTGTTTTATTGTTTTATCTCTGACTTGAAGCATTAGCAATAGTCTACATTGGCTTCAAAACTGAAAGCTAATTTCAGCGTTTGTCATAAGTTTGTTAAGACCACATGCATTCCACAGTTTGAAAAATTTCATTATTCTGTCCATGCTGGGGCTTCGTAATTGGATAGTAAGGATGTTCAAAGACTAATTTAGTGAATTGCACAATATTTTAAATGGAATTATGCAGGTTTATGGGGCCTCAGGGGACTGAGCTAGGAGCCTCTTGAGAAAATCTGTTTATCAGTAAATGATATTAGCAGCTTTCACCTAGCTTTTGTCTTCATTAAATTGCTGCTCTTCCAATTGAGGGTCACATCTGAGGACTGCTTTGATAATTTGTCATTATTGTCTTGTTTATTGGAGCATAAAGTTGATACAGCAAAGGTTGTGCAGTTTATATACAATGTGCAAAGAAGTTTTTCCTACCAACCCTGCCAACCCTTTACTGTAACAAAATATGTCAGGGCATAAGAAATTGTAACTTGCCCAGGATTCTAATATATATTAAATCAGCACACCCCTGCATGTTAATTTCCTAATATTTTCTAACTGAATGTAAAATTTTGTACTCCAGGTTACATCAAATTGTGTTTTCTTTCTTTCTATCATTTTCAACTGTTAGTCTGAAATAATTCTTTTTGAAAAATGAAGTAAAATTTTGTTTTCTGTTAGTATGCCCCTTTCCCAAACACACTTTGTGTAAATGTGACCAGAGTTTGTCCCAATTTATTGAAATAAATTTTCCACAAAAAAGTGTATATAGCAGATTTAGTCTATATTTTAAAGCACCAAGGCCACATTTACATTATTGTTTACAGCAAAGAATCTCAGTAAAATTATATTTCAATGCTTGTATTTATAAGAAGGTTAGCTGTAAATATAGACAGGCTGTATCATCCAATTATTTGTTTCCTTTCATGTTATCAGCACTGTAGAAAAATTTTTATTTCTCTAACAGAAACTATAGGTGAGATGCACCAATACTATGAAGTCTATATAGACTGAGAGACTATTGACCAACTTTAGACATGCTTTCTTCAGGCCTCCTGTCTGTGAATTATGTACCCTTTCAAACTTTATTTATGTGTAGAGATCATATACTTTTTATAACACATATGAATTAGGCTTATTTAAGCCACCTGAAAAGGCTTGGCAGTATGGCTACATTTTTTATGCTTAAATTATCCTGCAGACTAACATAAGCATGAAAGAGCATTCTTCTTGTTATATTTTATACCAGTTTCCTAAGAAAAACTGAAACTTCTGAACTGAAAACTATGCAGGTTTGAAACTAATAAATATTTTTTTTATTGAAAAGAAAGTGCATTCCAGATAAGCACCAATCATCAGCATTAGTTGAGGACAATCAGGTTATCTGGAACCCTTCTCACAGAAAACTTCACAGGAAACTGTGCCTGGAAGGTGATTTTGGTATCAAAACAGATTTTCTTGTTTTATGAGATTTCAGTGTTTAAAGCAAGAGACTTCATCTTCAATTCTGCATTGTTGTGAAGAGGATTCAGGTGCTAAAAGAAACTCAAGGCCAAACCCCAGTCCCTACTCATGATCAAAGTAGATCCTTCAGCCTGAAAGATTAAGCCAGACTGGTCTAGAAACATATGACAAAAAAATCGTATGAAGTTGTATACATTCCTAGGCAGAGCATACCAAACTACCACTCCAGAGTGTAGGTCACACTTTGTTATCATACACAAATGCCTCGTTCACCTTGGCCACAGACCTTCAGCTCACCCTTGCATCCTTCCTCTTTTCCTCTCCTTTCTCCATGCACTGTTCTCCTTCCCTGCAGGATAGCTGCTGTCTTCCTTGACATGCTAGCATTTTTATATCCCCATTTACCTTCTCACATTACCTCAATGTGTTTCTCCAACTTAATTTATTTTAGCTCTCATCCGTTATCTTTGCTGTATCAGTTCCCTCTTCCTATCTTCTCTTGACATTGCCCAAAAACTAAACAACTTCAGTGGAGTCAATGTGCAACTTTTAATAGAGCCATAAAGGTAAAGATCCCAGCTAAAAGCCTTGTGCCTGGACTATATCAGTAGTTCAATGAACATTTTTAGTTGTTCCTTATGCTCCTGTGCACAACTTTCTGTCTTAAACATTTGCTGATCTTGGCCTCTTGCTTGATGTTTCCATGTCATGTTCTCATGCTGCTGCAGAACCTGTCTAAGCAACAGAGGAGGGAGCTATTTAAACTTCAATTCTGTGTCTCAGCTACAAGGTGTATCTTACTTATATTGAGTGGGAAACCTCTTGTTATTAAGAGCTCAGGATGTAAACAGCAAGAACATTGTGCATGTGGGATCCTAGGGATGTAATCTGGTACAGATGCCATAAAAAAAACTTATGGGAAAATGCAATTGTTCCATTATTGCTTTATTTGGAGCAGAGTAAAACCAGTCCAGGTGGTTCACACTCTTGAGTATTTTCAAAGAGAACTGACTCTCTCCAGTGACTATATGAGGAACTGCAGAACATGTGCTTCACTAACTAGTAGTTCCAAAATATTTAGAAAGGGGTTAGCTGGTCCAGATCCCATCCATTGTTTCTGCAGCTTTTCCTCTCCTCTGAGACCAGGAGAGCTTCTTCTCTATTTTTCTCTCTGAGTGAGGTATCAACTTTAGAAAGAGAGCAAACAAGATGGACCTCTGAATCCCAGTGACTGTTTATGCGTTATGCATCAAGAGTCATTGTATAAACATCTGCAAGCATGGTAGCCTAGAGAAATCTAATCCTTTCCCCCATTTTACTTTGATGTTGTTATTACTGATAGCAGATTTATGCTGCCTCACATCTGAGCTCAGATTGACATCCCTTTTAAATGTTTCTGAGTCTTGCACACTTGGCTAGACTGAGTAACACCTTCTGTAGGAGATCAGAGCTGGTCAGGAGCTGAAGAGGTCACAGAACCTGTCTGGAGTGAGTGCCCCAACCATCATAGGTCGAAGCTTCCTCCACTTTGCTTTTAGGAGAAAAAAGCCAGCCAGCTATTGTTCCCCTAAGGGATTTATGCAATGCAGGGTAAGGAGTGAGACAGTGGTCCCCGGTGTCCTCAGTCACTTATCGGTATAGGTTCCTAACTCCAGGAAAGGACAGGATTTCAAATATTTCTTTCCCTTTTGTGCTTCCCCTTGGCTATTTTAGGCATTGAACTCTTCCCCCTTTTTTACATTTAACTTATCAATATGCTGCTGTTGTGAGTCCTAATCTTAAAGACTCAGCATTTCCCACCCCATTGTGAAAAAACTTCGGAGCATAACTTGGTTTTGTGAGTATTATGCAGGGAGCTGGTATATGAAAAGTAAGCATGGCATCACTGAGCATCATAACATTACAAAACTTTTCCAGATCTGGTCCTCACTGAACATACGGCATGGCAGTGACTCCTACAGATTCAGAAACTATGAGTCAAACCCTTGTTACTACAAGGGATATTTGCCATCTGTGACCCTGTAAATGACATCCAAGGCTTGTCTATACCACAACAAAAATTATGACTGAAGTTACTGTAGGAGCTCCCTGAGTTGGCTTTGGGACAGCTGGCTCTTGTGCCAGGAGTTATGCAGTTATGGCAGAAGGGAGTCCAAATCAACCTTTGGCAAATTCCTAGCATTCAGGTTGTCCTGAGCTCTGTGCTGCTGCAGTCATCACTGTAATCGCACCAGCTCAGGTACTGATACAAGTATAGGCACAAGGCTGGCATGTATACATTTGGTTGCAGTGCCATCATAACAAAGCTAGCTGCCAAGGTCCCATCAATATGGCAATAGCATCAGAAGCTGAGACAGACCTAAAAACTTTACTGGTGATGCAAACTTTTCCCTGGAGCTCAAATGGAATGAGTGTGGGGCTAAGATTATATCTGCATAATGTTTTGTTTCAGTGAAACATAAGGGATTTTGTGGAACCAAAACACACAAAGGATTGTATTGGCCTTGTACCATCTTTCTGATACCGTTTTCTCTGGAAATGATTTAGTTTGATGGTGGTTGGTAAGTGGAGAATGATGGTAGAACTAGTCCTCAGTGGGTAACTCTTTATCCACAATGAATTTAAAAGTAGACAAAATGTCTAGTTAGACTACATATCTAGTTTTTACATGGCCATAAAAGAGGTAAAAGAAGTTCCACTCAGTGTCATATACTGTTTTGGATAAAAAGCTAGATCTCAGGCAAACCTGAAATGAAGCCTGTCTACTTTGTCTGTAACTTTTATGAGAGGATGCTCACATAAATTTGATACTGCATATGCCAGCATTTCTTGTAATACAAACCTGGGGCTTCAGCGCAAATAATTTTGTTGTCTTATTACAACTAAGCTAAACTATACATTATGTATGTTTTGCATGTGTGAAAACCATTTTGACATGCAGAATAAATAAGTTTACAAAAACAGAACAAAATATTAGACTATCTGCAAATATTCTGCAGAATTTGAGGGGACATAGTCATAGGTTAGAAAGGAACATAGAGCTGCAACTATTTCTTTAAGAGAAAATTAAAATATTAAATAATTTAAATATGAAAGTGAGATTATCATGGGGGTCAATGCAAAAGTATAAACTTATGGCTCCCAGCTGCAGTGGGGGCAGCTCAGCCATTGTGAATACAAGGACACACACTCGTTCTCTGTGTTAACTGCTCTGTGTTTATATATGTATTTTTCAGTTCTCAGGGGACATCAAAATGGTAATGATTTCCTATTTTTGTAAACAAATGGAAATACAGCCTTTCATGACAGCTGTTACTTCAAAAATGATCTAAAATATTTATGCAAATTACAGCTTTTAAAATCTTTTCACTGAAGGTGTTTTCCCTTTTTAAGAAAGACTCCAACAATTAAAAATAAACACAAAAAAGCATCAGAACCATGCCTGTTATTGTTTAGTCCATAACAAAGACAGCTGTATATACCCTTATTGTGAGTCTCTTTTACCCGAGCAACCTTGCTTAGTAAAATTGGACAATTTATCACCCCAGTGCCTACAGCAGTATGCACTACATGCAAGTGATTAGTTTGCCACTTCAGCTACCAGCTTTGATACACCTCTGAGAAACTTGTAGTCTGAATGAAAAGGTCAGTGTGGAGCTTAAACTAACTCTTGGGGACCAGATGGCCCAGGGGACTAATAGTGGGCTATAGTGCCTTCTGCACATCTCAGCAGTAGCTGAGACCTGGTTAACACCTGAAGGTTGTTCCTCACAACAACCTGAAAGGGGGTTCTGGTGTCTTTTAATACAGAAGGTAGAAGATATGATGTTAGGCATGTAAGTAAGTGAGATGTCCAGATGCACCACATGGTCAACAGAGACACACAGGGTGACCTCCTGTGGTTGCCTGTCTTCCCCCCCTGGAACTGTGTGGACTAATGAGAGGAGCTATATCTCTAAGTTAGACACTTTACACTGGAAAGAATTAATGTGAGCTTCTGGTTGTGATTTCTTACAAAACCCAGGAATTTTCTGGATCTGAAGACCATAGTCTCTTTTGAATCCTGCAGCAGGCCTCTCCAGAGGCCCACCACTCAGGCTAGCTTGGTAAACTTGCACTTCCAGCACTCGTTTTGTGAATACATAAGCAAACAATTTCAATCTCCAAGGTTTTCACAACCACCAAATTCAATTACACAATGCAAAACAGTGTATAAATAACAACAGCAATTTTTAGGATGCACCTGGCCTTATCTGAGCTGAATAAATTCTTCACAAGTCTTTGTACGTTTAGAAGCACAAGAGAAAGTTCTAAGAAGGCTTTGCTCTGCGAGAATACGAAAAAATAACTGGAATAATAATTCTGGCTGCCTTTGAGAGGTAACAGTGGAAGGTCTCCTTGAATCTGTAAGCACCAGTAGTTAGACTGTACACAGCTGGAAAGAAAAGAAAGAAAGAAAACAGAATTTTGATCTCTAGCTTCTAAATAACTGGAAATGAAAACCAGTACTAGTGTAATTTGGCCAGTGAGTCAATAGTGGAAAAGGAGAACCTTACTTTATCTGAAACTGCAATAGGCTTAGAGTTAATAATAATTTAATCTCATTAAAAAATACAGTGAAAGAGAAAACTTTTGGCTGTAACTTGTCATAAATACTTCACTCTAGATCTGCCCCAAACTAAAGAATTCTGAGATTTCTGAAGAGCTTTTGTAAATATGAGAGCCAGTAGCAGAGTGTATTAGCAGAAAATAATTTCAGACTTGTGAATGCATGGGGGATCCAGGCAGCCTGGGATCAAGATCTGATTTCCACCCAAATTTTATATTTAGCAAATCAAAGTCAGTAGCACAATTGCTTAAGCCACATTATAATTGGCTGAGAAACCTAGGTGCCTAATATATGTAAAGCAGATATTTCTCTGAAGGCTAATCCTTGATTTTATAAAGGGATTCATCAGTTATTCTATATTCTACAGGTAAAGGGAGAAAGGCAGTTGTCTCGGAAAGTCTGTGGTGAAAGATCCTGAGTACTTATCTGACGCATTGTATCCAAGCCCCTGCTTCACTGGCAGCTTACGGAACTTGGGCATAGACCTTCAGATGGTTCTGCTGGGATCCTAACGTCTAGGCACTGCTCAGGTGTCTGCTTGAGGTGGCCACATCCTGCACCAGCTTCCTGCCTATTCATCACTGGGTACTTTGAGTTTCACAGAGCCTTTCTTAGAGATACAGTTTCAGTGAGGGGGTTTCCTAGCTGCTCATTGCGAGCTGCTTCACAGTTTAGATTTCTGCTGGTAAGGGCACTCCCTTCTGTTTCAGTGTGTGCATATACTGCAAGTGTTACTTAATTTAATTTCTTCTCATAACCACTGTCTGGATAAGTTTTGGATAGTCAGCTGATATCACAGGTTTTAACTTAACCAGAATATTATGATACACTGAAAGCTGTTTACTTTTTTTATTTGCATCCTAAACAATAACTCTTACAACAAATTTCCTTAGACGCAAAGTTTCATTGGGAGACATTATATATCAAATACTTGACTCTGTTGCAGATCTTTAACGTTTCCATATTTAATTTCATTACAGCAGGAAATTTCTTTTGAATTCTGCTCTTTAGAAAAAGGAAGTTTTAGCCCCTCGAAGACCCAATAAATTACTAAAACAGGGCAATTTATGATCTTCCATGCATCTCTGCAAAGAAAATTCTCCCTGCAGGTAGACTCAGTCTGTCTAAGATTCAAAGATATTAGAGGCAATTTTATGAAAGGGATCATTAATTATAAGACATGAAATTTTAATAGGAGGCTTCTTTTTCCTGATATCTTGCATGAGCCAAGATCAAAGTGACTCCCATATGTTGACCTAGTAAGTATGTTAACTGAGAAGATCAGCTTCTCCAGATGCTTGTCCGTCCTTTTTAACTTCAGATGAATCACACAAGTGATGTGTTTTAGGAGAGTGTTTGTTTCAGTATCACATATGTAACCGTACAAGGTGGATAAACATTGCTTCTTGTCCATGAGAAGACAGAACTGGGTTCCACCAGTCATGGTGACACATATCGTCACAGTCAGAACAAAAGTTCCTGATGCCTTATCAAAGGTGACTAAGACGTGCATGTTGCACATTCAACTTGCCTGCTGCTTGACAAAATGCTGTTGTGGTTTAACTCCAGCCGGCAACTAAGCACCACACAGCTGCTTGCTCACTCCCCCGCAGTGGGATGGGGGAGAGAATCAAAAGGGTAAAAGTGAGAAAACTCGTGGGTTGAGATAAAGACAGTTTAATAGGTAAAGCAAAAGCCACGCATGCAAGCAAAGCAAAACAAGGAATTCATTCACTACGTCCCATCAGCAGGCAGGTGTTCAGCCATCTCCAGGAAAGCAGGGCTCCATCATGCGTAACGGTTATTTGGGAAGACAAATGCCATCACTCCGAACATCCCCCCTTCCTTCTTCCCCCAGCTTTATATGCTGAGCATGATGTCATATGGTGTGGAATATCCCTTTGGTCAGTTGGGGTCAGCTGTCCCAGCTGTGTCCCCTCCCAACTTCTTGTACACCCCCAGCCTACTCGCTGGTGGGGTGGTGTGAGAAGCAGAAAAGGCCTTGACTCTGTGTAAGCACTGCTCAACAGTAACAAAAACATCTCTGTATTATCAGCACTGTTTCCAGCACAAATCCAAAACATAGCCCCATACTAGCTACTATGAAGAAAATTAATTCTACCCCAGCCAAAACCAGCACAGATGCCTCGTTGTACCTAGCCTTTTATAACATGGTCATATGAACTGTTTTCCTTCCATATAACATGAGCCACAAGCCATGCTCCAGTCATTAATTAACCCCATTGTGATAATCCAAATTTGTCTGCTTTTTCTGCATGCTTGTGCTCAAATACACACCGTTTTCTTGCATTAAGGTTGAGGCCAGAAGGGATTCATATCCTTCTGCATCAATGATCTTTCCTCTTCATTATTGACTACTACCTCCATCTTTATGTCATCTGAAAACTTTATTAGTGATGATTTTGTATTTTATTCCAGGTCATTGATAAAAATGTTAAGTAGAACTAAACCCACTGGACCTCGGCTATAAATGTACCCAGTCAACAATGATTAGTCATTTACAATTACATCTGGAGAGCTATCAATTAATGTGTTTTTAATCTGTTTAATTGGTGTTATATAATGTATTGTTCTAATTTCATAATCAAAATGTCACGACTCACGAAGTCAAATGCCTCACAGGAGTTTTAGTGTATTATATTGACACAATTACCTTTAGTAACTAAACTTCTAATCACATTAGAGTATCAAGACCAAATTTCCAAGACCCCATATTGATTTGCATTGATTATAATATTGTGCTTTAATTCTTTGTTAATGAAGTTCCATATAATCTGTTATTTTGCACAGGACAATAAATCTATTATTATCCCAGCCATTTACTTTTGATTTTTGTCTATGAATTTTGAGCTTCAAAGTAGTTTAAGAGTTATTGAAAAGACAGTACCTATGGTCCAGGGAGGTCCTCTTTTAGAAACCTACTAAATTTTTTGCATGCAAGTCACCTGTTGATTTATTGTTGATAATTCTGGTATCTGTGTATTAACTGAACTGCTTTTGGACTGGAAAGTGTTTCATCATCCTCTAAAGAGACTATGTCATGTGGCTTTTTCTCATCTATAAAAAGACTTGCTTGTTGAATGTTTCTGCCTTTTCTGTGTTACTACTCACATTGTATAGTACCATGCAACTACTTTTGTTAGGATTTATTTCGTTGATTCACTTCAAAAATTCCTTTCTCTTGTCTTTAATTCTACTCATCACAGACTTCCATTGTGCTCTTTTGCTTCTCTTATAAATTTCCTTCAGTTCCTAGATCTTCATGTATGCTCAGTTCATATCAACTTCTTTTTACTTGCATTATATAATATATATATAATCTGTACTTTGAAGCTCATGTATCTCGCAAGCACCTAATCCTTTGATACTAGTAAACAAACGTAAGATTATGGAGAAACAGTAGCTTATTCATATTTAAAATTGCAATTCATTTCCAGTGTCTGTATCTGATCTTGGTCCTCATCTTCAAATGTAAGTTAAATATATATATATTATATATATATCTGCTTCATAGTGTCATATGATGTCTGCATCCGAGGTAGAATTTCCCACAAGATTTGAAGGAAATTAAACAAATGGTTAATAAATAATGAGATCTTAAATGTGTATGTCTTCATCAGAATAATAATAAAAAAGGCTAAATTTGGTTTTGCTGAGCAGAAAAGAATTGGGAAAGAGAGAGAGAGAGAACATATTTTGTAGGATGCATATGTATGAGATCAATGCACAACACTGATGTTCCTCTGAGGAAATGTTGACTTGCCCCGCTTTACGTTGACAGTTCACCAGGGCACAGGAGTTGTCACTTGGTGAGGTCTGCATGAGGTGAAGGAAAAAAAAACACTAAAGGCAGAACTTCAGGGTTCAATTTGTTTTGGAATGAACGAGTACCTGAAATGATGGTCTGGAGATGGGTCTGGGCAGGCTGAGATGCAGCTTGGGGAGTGCTAGCAGGGATAAAGGAGCTCAGTTCTAGAGACTGAAGAACATTTTTCTTCTGCATCACAATCCAGCTGCACCCCAGTACTGGTCAGGGCAGCTGCTGTCATTCATATGATACCATATTCCAGATGGCAATAAGGGGGCAGACAAAAGCAAGAACCCCTAGATCCAATTTATTTATCTACCTCTGAAAGTGATTTTTTTCTTCAACAATGGTGATCCCCTGTTGTGGTTTAGCCCCAGTTGGCAATTAAGCACCACACAACCGCTTGCTCACCCTCCCCCCCCCGGTGGGATGGGGGAGACAATCAAAGGAGATTTTTTATTCTCACCCAAATAAAAACATCTAATAATCATATCAAGCTAAAAACAGAAATCAGCTCATAGACAAGAACTTACTCATGTCAGAACTGCCCCAATTTGCCCAGCCTGATAACTAGCTCTTCCTTAGTCTAATTGGGATAAAGGGAGTAGGTATTACATCTTCTGGGAAGCCCATCCTCCAGGAGGATGAAATAACCCACCATACTTCCAGGGGGAGTGCTTAGGCAACAGCATCATGTTCTCACTATTGCTTTCTTCCTCCTTCCCTTTATTCCTTTTCTTCAAAACACTGAAACCTTTTCTGCAGAGCAGGACAGTTTCAACAGAGTGACTGAAGAAGACCTGTGCTCTTCCTTCCCTGTATGTCCTGTGCATACAGGATGTGAGGCTGTGCACCATAAAGCCAAGCTCAGGTTAAACTGAGATCTCCCAGTTTCTGAACTAGTACTGTAAGAATTATTTTATTATATGAAAGGGAGAAATGCACATTTTATGAAAGAGAGTGGTTGTGACTGCAGATTTCAGGGTTGCTATTGTGTATCAGATGTGATCCAGCATCTAACATGTCAAGCCCAGCAAGGGACTTAAGCAGAGGAAACTCAGCTGGTGAATTCTCAATGGCTTTATGATGCCTGCATGCTCAGCCATGCCCAGGCAACAGACTTGAGTTTCCCAAGTAAATTTTATGGCCAAACCACAAGCATGCTTAGTGTCAACACTTTTGTGGTTCCTGCAGGCTTTTCTGGATCACTCTCCACTTCTGGGACCAGGCACCCAAGTCTTTTGCTGAATTTGTCTTCTGGTGTCGATAATAGTGTATCCCCAGCTGCACTCAGCACTGGCTCTGACAGAAAAGCTGCCAGCATTTGCTCAGCAGACACTTTTGCTGAGCTTACTGTAACTGGGTCCTCTAGAGTATTGTACAGTTTTTTCCAAATGTAATAATTAGAATTCTTTGGACCAGTAGGACAAGCTGATTGCCATTAGCAGTGCCTTTTTCTCCCTGTTACCACATGTGCACTAGTGTTTGTTTTTGTTATTGTAAATGTAAAGTATGACTGCATTTTCTTCCTCTTCTTTTGATCCTAATGCTCAGCTTGCCCCTGAACTTTTGGTATCCCCTTCTGTTTCATAGTGTTTGATCTAGCTATCTAAAATCAGGGAACACACAGGATCACAGCATCCAGAGCTCCATGTTAAGAAATTAATTTGGAGAGCAATGACTTCCTCCTTCCCTCAGTTTTATCACTTCAGCAGAAAGATAAGTGAGTTCACAGTGAAGGATGTGATTCAAGCTACAGCACATCCTAGTTTCCATGATTCCCTGTGGTCGCTTTCTGTGAGCTGCGCTCTGGTCCAGCCTTGTGTTGAATTTCCATCCCTTGGAAGCGAAGGTGCAGACAAGGCTGCTGTAGATCCTTCAGCTTTGTCTTGATAGACAGTAGTGCTACATAGCCAGGTGTACAGTAAGGATCCTTGGGAACTGAGTCTTACAACCCTTACCATAGGCGTAACCTCACCTGAGCTTTAGATACCCTATACTTTAATGAGATCTTAATTTGTACTCAAATCACATAGGAACTAGAATAAAAGATTACTTTGTGATCTTCTCATCTAACTGACAGCATGGTGTACAATTCATCACCACAGCAGCATCCTCCTGTTGCCCCATTCTGTGTTCAGAAAATGCTTAAAGGACTTTCGTTTCTAGATGACTTAATATGATATTGGTCTCTGATTTGTCATACAGCTCAATAAACTGATTGTTGTTTTTCTTTGTCAGTGTTATTAGCAACAACAAGGGAATTTATTACCTGCTGGCTACCAACTGTCATCAGTCAGAGAAAATAAGCTATTCACACTTACTTCTTGTTAAGCATGACACATGTTAACAATATTTGGCAAAAATGTTCTATTTTTTTCTGGTTTTGTTTCCATTCTATATTTACCAGAAAGCCCCACCCTTTTTATTACTGCATCTTCCTTGTGAGTTTTTTTTTACAGCAGATGAATTCTTTATAATCAGAAGAATTTGCAACAAATTAAAAGAGAAACTGCTATGAACTTCCTATTCTAATGAAACCCTGAAATCAACACTTCAATAAGCAAAAGAGGAACAGGTAAACAGATAATTTTGTTAGCTGGTCAGAAAGATATTTTTTAGTAAGTACTAGGGAAGGCACAATTGGAGATTTTTCTAGACATCATTGCAGAGAGCTCAGTAAAGAGATTTTCTTCATATACTGAAAATAAAAAATGGATGGATGTAATAAGATGCTAATAAGTACAAGATTAACATTATATAAACCTTAAATGGTGACATAGCCAGTTACCTCATTTCCAAAGATATGGTTGTCACTGCATTGATACTTTTCTCATATGAATATGTCTCAAAGAGCAGCAAAATTAACATTGAAGAGTTTTTGTCTCATGGGCATCGAATATAAGGGTGATTCCTCCAACACAGTGATGAACTGAGCAAAGGGGTAAATACGATGTAAGAGTCAGGGCCTTTCTTCTGACTTTTTCTGGTGTGTGGGCAGAAAATAGAGACTAGGGCAGCCTAAATACACAGTTTACAGGGAATTCACTTAACCTAACATGCTGTAGATATCTACACTGCAGCTTATTGTATGACCTTCCTTTTCTGTTCCTGGAAAGGAAGAGGTACTTCTAAGGAGAGAAAGATTCATGTCACCACAAAGTAGGCTATGAAAATAGGTGAGAGAAATCACATCCCAAACAAGTCTGTTTCTCTCCATTAACTACGAGAGCCCACCATGATTAAGGTGGGGGCAGATATCTCTCTGGCAGACATACAGAGTTAGTGGACCTTCATGCTCCTCTTGTTTAGGGGAGGGCGATGCTGATGATTTCTTAAGGAAACCAGGTGTATGCCCATGTGTGTTCCTTTGACTATATCTCTGACTCGCAGTTAATTTCTGAATCCATTGACCAAATTCAGTGATTCTGTGTGGCTAGTTTCAACATAATTTGGCAAACAATGTTCTGAAAGACGTTTGGATTCTCAAGCAGCTGAAAATTGTTATCATTCTTTTGTTTGAGATTATTTCCCCCACCCCCCACCCCAAAGACTACTGCTATAAAAGTAAAGATTTCCTAACTGAAACTCCTACGAATGATGCTCAGATTTTGCCTAGTAGAAAAGCATGCTCATCCACTGTTCTTCTAATTCTCATTTAGGATACTTCTCTGACCTTTTTGAAGATATCCATTTCTCTGCTTTACCTTTAGCTGGCACATAGGCCAGCTTATGCTTCTAAAGTTCATAGGACAGAATTCATCCCACAAAATTTCAGTGGTCTCTATTTTACTCACTTTTTTTTTAAATTTCCTGCCTGTTGTTCCCCTTGACTGTTGATATTCTAGGTAGATGAGTAGCAACATTGACTGAAAAAAATGAATTATGAAGTAGAGAGAAAAATGAGAAGACACATAGTAATATTTTTAAACCACATAAAAGGTGTTGAAAGAGGTCAGGATTAATGGGCTTAAATTAATGAAATTCCAGTTAGACATCTGGGAAACATTTCTAGCAGTAAAGTGGTAGATTAAGTTGCCTAGGGAGGCTGTAAGAGGTCCATCAATGGAAGTTTTTAAGAACAGGTTGAACAAACCTCTGCCAGGATTGGTGCACTTATAACTGATCCTTCCCTGAGGAGTCTAGTAAATTTGCGTGAATTATGATCCCTGCTTACAGAAGTTATACTAATGCCACAAGAGTGTCATGATGCAAAAGACACAGAGCAGAAGGCAATAGAGGCTTATCAGGAGGTGACACTACTGTATTGTTGAAGTTATGCCTTGCTTTCTCCTCCTTGTCATCCACCTGGCTCCTCTCTTTCCTCAGCAAAACATGGGAGTGCAGTGCAGCCCCTGAGAGTGCAGGATAGCAGAGGAGGGATGTGCCCTGCACAGGGAGGGAAGGGGATGAGACTTTTTGGTATGCTACAGATACACTTCCTTGACAGCTTCTTTCTTCCCCACTATTCACTCTAGCCGTATCTTAATCATGAGGCACAGGAAAGTACCCATTTCCCAGATCTGGGTGCATACTCCAGTCAAGTCTTTACTCAGTGCCAGGATGAGAGGCTTTTCCTTCTCTGCCCCAGGAAACCTGAGCCTAAGGTCAACAAGAAAGACTGAGTCTCCCAACAAGTTCTTCGCTCTGGACACCAGTGGCACCAGGACCGTGATACCCTCAGTAGGATTCTTTCTTCTTGTTCTCTCCTCCTTCCCATCTGATTTGCCTTTTTCAGGTCTTTATCCTGATTCACTTCTTCTCTGAAAGCAGCCCTGCTGAGAAGGACTTGGGGGTACTGGAGGATGAAAAACTGGATATGAGTTGGCACTGTGTGCTCGCAGCCCAGAAAGCCAACCGTATCCTGGGCTGCATAAAAAGAAGCATGGCCAGCAGGTCGAGGGAGATGATTCTGCCCATCTACTCCACTCTGGTGAGACCCCATCTGGAGTATCTGAAGTCCTCAGTACAAGGAAGACATGGACCTTGTGGAGCAGGTCCAGAGGAGGGCCACAAAAATGATCAGAGGGCTGGAACACCTCTCCTATGAGGAAAGGCTGAGAGAGTTGGGGTTGTTCAGCCTGGAGAAGAGAAGGCTCCAGGGAGACCTTCTTGCAGCCTTTCAGTACTTAAAGGGGGCTTATAAGAAAGCTGGGGACAAACTTTTTATGAGGGCCTGTTGTGATAGGATAAGGGGTAATGGTTTTAAACTAAAAGGGGGAAGATTCAGACTAGATATAAGGAAGAAATTTTTTTATGACGAGGGTGGTGAAACACTGGAACAGGTTGCCCAGAGAGGTGGTAGATGCCCCATCCCCAGAAACATTCAAGGTCATGTTGGACAGGGCTCTGAGCAATCTGATCTAGTTGAAGATGTCCCTGCTCATTGCAGGGGGGTTGGACTAGATGATCTTTAAATGTTCTTTCCAACCCAAACCATTCTATGATTCTATGATTCTATGATTCTATGATTCTTCCCTTCCTTCTTCTTAGTTCCCTCCTCATTTGCCAGTTATCATTTTTCTTGCCCCATTTTCCCTCTCTTTGTATATCTCCTTCTTTTATCCAAAGCAAATTTGTTTCTTAATTATGTGCTCTTTTAAAACTAAGTCCCCTATTCCAAATTATATCAGGTCAGGATAATTGAATTAAAGTGAGATATATCTAACTATAGAGAACTGTGGAGGTTTACTGTTATTTATTACAATATGTAGAAAAAAAATGTGCCTTTGATTGAATTAGATGATTTTTTGATTGCCTGAATCCTCTTCCCACTGCAGTCCACCACTGTCTACCACACCACCCTGTGACAAAAATTAGCAGATTTTGTGTTTGTTTGTGTCATTCTGAAACAAAGTTCAGATCAAGTTATAAAGCTGTTCTACTTTTTTCCTGGGAAAAGGTTGTCTCTCAGATTCAAAGTAAGCAACACACTTAGGTCAGTATTTACCACCTCTTATATAGAATAATTATTTTATGATCAGGACATGCATATCTCAGGCAAAATTTTACTTCTGTGAATATATTATTTGCTAGAAAATATCCTGCTCCATTGCCTTGTAAATTATTTCCCAAAGTTTGAAAGTAGTGAAACACAGGTATACACATAGATACACATATATTTGTATAACCTTTGTTTAATAAATGTATATGTAACTCGAGGATTAATTAGGAGAGACAGAAGAAAAAATAAAGATAAACACATATTAAGAGAAAACACAGCAAGGTGGTCAGCTATAACTGGAACTGTAAAATTTAGAGAAGGGGTAAATTAAATAGTGTGGAACCTGGGGATACTTATTAAGCCATCAGCGGGGAGCAAGGTGATGATGTCACACCTAGAAGAGGGAGGAAGACTCATGTAAAGTTGGATGAGATCTAGTTTGTGCTGTAGATTGATGCAGTTAATTTTGTCCCTTGACTGCATTCAGATGAGCATTTCTCCTCGACATACACCAAGAAAATTGCTGCATTATAGCTGTGTTAATGGTAATCAGCATGCTAATGAGCATCAGAAGGTCATTACAGAAAAGAGAGGTTCAAAGATGTATAACCTAGAGGAGAAGATGAAGTAAATCTTTAGGGAATGCAAGTGTCTTGTTTGTAGGTCATAGATTATTTGTTTTGGTCATTGTAGAGCACAGGGAGTTTAATTTAAGGACAGAAAAAGATTAAGCTTTTTGAATTTTAGGAGCAGCATAACTTAATTAAATATATGCCTATGAAGTAGACAGCAACCAGCGCTGGATTGTTTTTATTCTATTCTAATGTGTTCCTTGATAGAGATTATACAAGTGTATTTTATGTCTTTCATGACATGAATCTAACACTTATTCATGCTTAACATAAAATCAGAATAAAACTACACTTACAGCATTTTGTATTTTGCTAATGACACAGAGTAAAAGAGGAAAGGTTTTGCAGAGAGAAAATCAGAGCAAGCATGTCAAAATATAAAGTGAACATTAAAAGGGAGTAAAATCAGAGGAAAACGAAAATCTATCAATGTGTAAGAAATGCCAGTGAGATAAAAGAAACCATGCAAAATAGTAGTTATAAAATTAGTAAAAAGTTGAATACCAGTTACATAAATATCATAGGGAGCATGCAAAATGCTAAATTGGTAAATATCTTCCTATTTAATTCAAATTTCTCTTTCTGTTTCAGAAGGTTGATATGCTCCCTGTTACTCAGAAAAGAACATGTGTATGCATTTGGATGATTTTCTCAGAGAGAAAATGAGACAGAATAAGGACTACATATGTTTTAGGGGAAGCCCTCAGGGAGGGGGACACCTTATAGAAATAGCGAGAGAATAGGTTTATAGGAGGTGTAATACCTCCTATAATCTAGGCAGACCAGATTTGGATTTAGATCTTCCAAAAAAATCCCCACCACCCCCATATTAGCAAGTAGCTGAAGTAGTTGAAGTTCAAAGGAGAACCGCACCTCGCAACTCCAGCAGGAAAAATAGGAACACAGGTTTTAAAAGGACATTTGCATTTAGGTGGTTGAACAGGGCACACCAAGCTTTTCTGGAACTCTAGAAGCTAGAACGTTAGAGAAGAAAACAACAGCCCAAACAAGCCTTCTCAGCCCACCTTTTTTTTTTTTTTTTTTTTTTTTAATCCCTTTATTGATGGGTCTTAGAGGGAAAAATGGAATTAAAGATTGAATCACAAAACAATCCAATCTTGAGCTGTGGGGAAAAAATTCACAAGCTTGTCAGAAGCATTGGTAAGCTGTACTGGACAGCTAGAAACTGACATGCCCAGAGAGTCTGCATCTCTAACTCCCAGTGCTTAAAACTCATCTTAGACCCTACAACAAAAAGTTTTAATCTCTTCCAAGAGTCGTGTGTTTTTTAAATGCTCTAAGAAAATTCTAATCCTTCATCTAAAAATTAGGGCTGCCTTTAAGTCTGATGCTTCCTGTGGGGATCAGTTCCACCAGCTAAAAGCACGTCAGCCCTACTAGTTCTTACCATTTGAAAGATCTAATGTGATTATTTAGACCTCCTTATAGTAAATAGAGAGGAACTGGTACTTCCAGGGGGTGGACTCACCCTAAAGTAGACACAGAGGACACAATGAGGTTACCAACACAGGCAATCAGTGTTTGAAATGCTCTACAGCCCTGAGTCACCTCCACCAGGTTGGTTAGGCAGGAGCCAGGGGAGACAAAGGCCCTTTTGAAATGGCACCTGGAGGCCAGCACCCCTGGGCATCTGGTTTACACATGGGCAACTGAATTGAAGTGCAGCTGCTCAAGATGAGCTGTCTTCTAGGAGCACCTATCTCCATCTTTCAACTGCAGAAGGTGTTTTGCAATAGCAGCCTACCTCTTAGGCTGTTTGAAACAAGAGAAAAAATACTTTAACTGCACACTGTTTATAAAAATTAAACTTTCTTCTTCAGAGTGCTTTGGGCTCTGTTCCTGCAAGTACCTTTCAAAGTTGTGAGAAGGCTGAGCTTCCTACACATTTTCTAAAGACGCTATGCAGTAGTCACCTTCTGTTCTTCTCCTCCTCTGAGCAGAAGTAACCAGAACAAAAAAGGTATAATTAAAGATTGCTCTAAAAAACTCCAGTATTGACTGGGGCAATATGTGTAATTTGTATTCACAGACAGAAGAAAAAGCAATGGAATTAAAGGCAAAAGCTGCAGAGAAACAAATATAATGGCAAAATAATGCAAGAAAAGATGGGAGAAAAGCCATAGAACAGAGATCAGGTATGGAGTGATGGATACGGCATCTGGTATGATCCCAAGAGAAGACAGCGCTCAGAGCAATGGACAAACAAAAAAAGCAAATAAATATATAGTGTGCCAAACAAACAGAAAGTTGCATAAAGTCAAGATGACTGATTGCAGTAATTGTTGAAGGACAGTCAAATTACCTTGGGGAAAAATGTTTTAAATGGTTTACCATATGTCAAAAGCCCTTCCAAAGACAGATATAGACTCAACACAGAGGTGGATTCAGTTGCATAAACTTGGTCTGCTGCTGCTATTTTAGTTCCCTTAGGGTATTAAAGCCACTGTACCTATGTAGCTGACAGATGTGGCACAAGACCTGTGGGAGAGCTAAGTCTGCCTGAGGTGCAACTGAGGTGGTAATACATGTCTGTATTTCAGCTATTGTACCTCATCCTGCAGAATAAAGGCTAAGTTTGACATGATGGAAGTCTGTCACAGAGAACGGATAACGCCCAGGAGGAACTGAGACCAAACGGCATCTTACAAAGCTGAACCACAAATATAAAAAAGTGGATTAGTTAAATAGGTTGCATAGGTTGCATACATACTGACTATATGGAGCACCCCAAGTATTAGCGCTCCCAACATAGGTGTTTCGGTGAAGAGTCTACATTAATGTTTTCTTCTTTTTTTTGTGTTCTGAACATAGCCAAGCCTAACAAAGCAAGCTGAAAGAACTGAAGCATGGCGTTTAAAGGTCTCTTCCAGTTACCTGAAGAGCCAAGGGATTGAATTATTTCTTTAACAACTTTCTTAGATAATTTTGCTTTTTTACCCATAGCATGTCCCTGAAGGAAAACATGAAGTAGGAATATTTCTGTTTTCTTGTACAGAGGGAATATTGACTGAGTTGTTAAGGTTTACGTTCTTTGAGAAATTAGACATGCTGGTAGGATTTGGCAGTTTTCCACAGACATAGGAAAAACTAATGCTACCTTTTTACAGCTGCCTTTTGGAATATAAGCTAATCAGCTCCTGAAGTATTTCATCATACACTGAATGCCTTATTAAGATGCCTTCCAGGAAGGAAATTATTAAAGGGCATAGTATTTGTGGCAGGTAAAGTACTATTCCATGAGCGATCATGATGAATACTACACAGTGTAAATAGGAGCCCAAAAGAAAATGAAAGTGTGCAACTTTTTTCCACAGGACTCTCTAATCCATTATGGATAACAAATTAAAAATGTTAATACAAATTTCAAAATTCAGATTTTTTTCCCACTAGTCCCTAAAGAATAAGCCAATAACTTTGAGCTAACAACCTAAGTATTATTATTTAAACTGAAATGATATAGCTAGGAGAAACACTCTCAAAAGAGCCAAAATCTGCCAAATCTAAAATTCAGGGCCTGTCAAAAAAGCTGAGGGATATGCTGAGTTTTAAAACAGACAAGAATATTGAATTACTGAAAAGTTATGAATCTTAATGAACCATTAAAATATTTCCTAGAAGAAATATTTTCTTCCAGATTAGGCATATCAAAGCCATAATTGTTTCTCATGATATACAAAGATGAAAATAGAAACAAAACTCTTCAAAAACAGGCTGCCACTAGACACTGCCAAAACATTAATAACAGGATGAAATATCTGTATGTAAAAATTTTTCATCTAGACAATGCATACTGTGTATCGTGAGATACTGTTTAAAGTAATTATTAAAGCTTTTCATGCTTCCCATAAAGAACAATGTTACAAACAAGAATATCACAATGATCTTCACTATATTTTGATCAATTTCTCATAAAGATTGTATGGTCATGGTTTCCTGTCTTTATGGTCATAAAGAGAAGGGATCAGAAGATTAAAGTTTCTGATGGCAAAAAATTAGCAGGTTGGTGTGCTGAGGAGAAAAGCACATTGGAAGCAAATTAAATTAAACCACTCAGAATTTACCTGATTTTAAATTAGAGCTGGGATTTTGGACTCAATTTAGTTGTCAAAACATTGACATCAAATGATGGTTGAGAAACCTGGTGTTTTCCACCTCACCTCAAGCTGCTGCTCCAGAGCACACATCTACTGTAGATTTTATGTGATATCTGCCCTATGTGGATGTGTGAAAATTTTTTATGGCATCTAAAATGCAGATAGATTCCTATGTGATGGCAACTGACTCAAACCTCTATATTTGGGATTCAGTTGCTTAGACAGAGACATCTACTGTCATTTGAGATGCCCCAATGTACCCTATCCAACCTCCGAGTTCTTGGATGGGCATCCCATATGTCCTAGGTCAAATCTACCAGCCCCATGTAGACAGGATGTTTCTGGCAGCAGCAGAAGTATAGCACCTTAGAAAAGGTTCAGAAAAGGACCTTTTCATTATAAAAATTCAGAAAAAAAAGTGAAGATGTAAATTCTTCTTTAGAAAAGATGACACTATATATTAAAAGTCAATAAAATAAAGAAAGGTAGAGAGAAAGAATGTAGGCCATATGTATTTGCCCTATATCGTAATGCAAGAGCCAGAGGATGGTCACTTAGAGTTAATAGGGACAGATCCTAATCTGACGGGAGGACGTGTTTTCAAGCACTGTGTAATTATACGCAGGAATACTGCCCAGAATGTAACACTACTCAGAAGTGGGTTGGCTATCAAAAACCTTTGGGCTTTCTACAGTAATGATAGAAAAAAAACTAACTTGATGTGGATTCTGGGGGTCCAGGTGTTCTCCTTCACTTGTCAAATATGAATTTGTAGAATTATTTATTCTTCTTCTCCTCCTTCAGACATCCTGCCCATGCGCCTTCGAAAGATTGTTATCTGGCAGTCTAAGGTCAGCAGTTAACTCTTTTATGACACTCCTCAGGAAGGGCCATCTGATGTATTTTAAATTCTTACTTTAGACTAAATGAATATTATCTCGGAAGAGTTTCGTTCTTTCCATTAATTGTAAAGGCATCCTAAAGCAACAAGCTCATATGTAGACCTCTTCTGAGCAGATGAATCCTGAAGGGCCCATAATGTGTTATGTTGTTCTGTACTGTGACCTACAGGCCAGCAAGATGGGGGCAATTCTACAGCTAGTAGTAGCAAGTGTGGAAGCTTATGCTAGAAGTAGCTTAATCTACATTTGGCGCACAGCCACTATCACATTTCTTCCTTTATTGGCCGTTCTTACAGGCACTAAGTACTAGAATAGGTGAACATTCAGCCTCACAGAGAGTAGAAGTGACTGTAGTAACCTGTTTGTATTTGGTATAATGTCAAGAAGTAATATACGTGTACACATACGTGTGTGTGTGTGTGTATCATTATATAACACTATATATTGCTATGTGTTATTATAAATAGTAAATTAGATACAAATATAGTATACTGCCTAGTAATGACGTTATTATTGACCAAATGTCCAGCTTCAGCAGAAGTGTTGGGCTATACTGCAGATTGTGTAGTGAAACATTTGCTTGCCTGTTCTTATGCATCAGTCAGTTTCCTTGCAAGCTTTACCAATTTTTGTAGGCACAGAGTAATGCATATACAGCATTACTGTATTCATTTTCCAAGTTTCCTGGAAACTTACCTTAGCAACAAATATGTTCTCTGGTAGGATTTATGTGTACCATGGGAAAGACTGCCATTTATTCCAATAAATATGACCTTTACCTTTACTTTTATGCACTTCTTCTATACATTGTGGAAGTATGAACTTAAAGAAGAAAAGAAAATTATGGGCTCAGTTCTGGAATTTTAACCTTTGTTTACTACTTGTTTTCTGTCTTTCAATGAAAATAATTCAGTTCATCAGTGACTCTTAATTCAGAAAAGCACTTATGTATGCGTGCAAGTCCTCTCCTGCTTCAGGCAAATACCTAACCCAAGAATTGAGAAGACTCTATGAAATATGGCCCAGAATTGGAATATAAGCTTTCTCCATCTAGCAAATGGTGCCAGGTTTTCTCTTTTGTTTTGGTTCCAGCCTTTTTCTCCAAAAATACAATTTACCCATTGTTTTGATCAAACCTCCCCAGGAATTCCAGGGGCATCACAGACTTTATTTCTACATGACCACGAAGAGCATAATGTTCTAGTTTACTGCAAATCCAAGAAAATAAAGTATAACCAGCAGCACTTTTCTCCTTTCTTATTCTTTCGCTGTGGTGAAGCTGAGTGCAATGCCCTTAGGTTTTTTTCACTATATATGTAGATGTGGAGAGAAAATCAGCCACTTCTTTTGCACAGGTTCAGAGACCGGTTAAATTAAAATGGTTAAAGGTAATTTGTTGATCTTTTTTACATAGTATTTATATACTAGAAGCATCACCTCAGATCAGCTATTTTAACATAATGTAATTCTACAAAATATTGTTTTAGTCACAAAGAAATTCTATAGAAGGAAGCATATTGGATAAAGTATTGCTCATGGTGTAATTTTAATTCTGAAATATCTTGCTAAGAGGGCTTATTTAAATAGGTTCTCTCTGAGATGAATATTTAGAAAAAATTCCTACAGGATGATTTATAGAAAAATTATATGAACAGAATGAAGGACAGAAGAATTTTATTAGAAAAGAGACTCATTTCCACAAAATATAAATTATACCTTTTAGAAAATATATTGAATTTTATTAATATTCTGCAGACAGCCTGCAGTGTTAATCTCCACCCCTACCTATAAGATTTTCATTATGAGGTACAAGGTGTATTTACCCTTTAACCAAATAATTTTTGAGTAGTTCAATGCAGCTTTGACTGCAGTTTACATATCTTACAAAATATTTTCCTTTTGGAGGCACAGCTTATTTTATGGCGATATTCTATATAAAATGCTTGGTGAAACATTTACATGTATATGAACCGATATATGCAGTTGCACATATGCATATGCATCTATGTAAATATATGTTATATACATATCGGTATCCAATTTATACATATCTCATGTTTCCATTAGAGGTATAAATCTTACTGTTTGTACATTGTACATAGGATATTGATCTTTACCACTTGTGTATACATTTTCTGACCTCAATTACTTAACCAGCCAGGCTGACACTGAATTTATTTCTGCCTATCTGGGAGTCAATATACAGAGCAACAGACTAAGAGTTCATTAAGTAGAGAGATTTGGATAATCAATAATTTCTTTACAATTATTTCCTATTATTATTTTTTCCACAGGACTCCTCTTTCTTTTGAAGCTCAAGAAATTAATTACAATTGTTTTTTGGGAGAATGAGGCTGCTCTGCGGGTACTCTGCCTCAATCATTCCAGAAGTATGAGGATGGGTTGTCTGCAAGAAGAAAAAGGGGTAGGGAGTCTCCAATAACATATTCTGTGAGGAGTTTTCTTAAAAACAGTTCCATGACCCATACCTATAACCATGTGAATTGTAGAAGGCAGTGCCAGCTCCACAGAAGTTGGAAGCTTTACATTTTTGAACAGGTAATATATCTTTCTTTAAAAAACTAAATACTTAAAATTCATCTTAATCACAAATCTCTTAACTGTGACTAATTTTGCAAAACTCCAGAATTCCAAAAATAAAATTTTAACAGTGTATGAAAACTTGAATCAAACCTCAAATGTACCATAAATGATTTTTTGTCTAAATATTTGAGTTTGCCTAATAAAATCTTTCTCTGAAAAATATAAGATAAATATACATAGAAAGTTGCTAAATATATCTCCACAATGACATACATCATAAATTATTTTCCTACCCTCTTCAAAATATATATTTCATTATAGCATACATAATCAACCCATTACATCTACAAATTTACATTGATTTTCTGTACTTTACAACTGGCTTCTAGCTCACCAGAACTGCTTTATCCTATTACGTGGAAAAAATTTATTCAGTTTTGTATGCTGGTAGTCATAAATGTATGACTAACTTAGTATTACTCCTGGAAAGAGAATCCTTGAAATAAAAGATGAATCATTTAATAGCACTGTTAATTGTACAATGCGGATCTGATTCTGGCCTCAGTGCCAAGCTTGAGTAAATCAGATTTACTCAAGGAAGTTCTGCAGACAACAGAACACTACAGAGTTGTCCTTTCCTGGACCATGACCTGCTTGGAGGTCTCAATTAGTCCTTAGGACAGCAAGAGTTTAGTGGCTGTAGACCTACATGCTCCATGTGGTTTGCTTTGAAGATGTTCATCATCACAAATCAGCCAGCAAAGTCAAACACAGTGTAAGGGATTTTATTCCAGTCCCTCTGGAAGTTAACTCTATACTACATAAAAGCTACAATTTCCTGCTTGCCATGTTGTCCCTGTATTGCAATCCCATGGCCATTAAGACTGTTCACAGTGAGGGAGGTGGATGCAGTGTTTTCACTGCAGTTGTTTCACTGCAGTGTGTTCACTGCAGGATGCAGTTGTTTCAAAATCAACAGGCCTCATATTTCAACAGGCCTCATATTTCATATCTCATAATTGTCCTCATATCTTCTTGTCATCCTTGACATCTCAGTCTAACAGTTACTCCAACAAATCTAATTGCAGTTGAAGTAAATGATTGTTGTAGGTCCCTTCCAATTGAAATATTGTATTCTATACTAATTGGTTCCCTTCCCTTTCTAAACTCATAGACTTAGTTTATCCAACTTTTAAGCCCTGAGCTAAGGTCTAACAGTGATTGTAGTCAGGGGCTGTTGCCCCTAAAATGGGAAAGTGACTTCACATTTTTTGCAAAGGCTCATTCTTTGTTAGCGCAAAATTTGCCAGTGTCTAACTGTTCAGTCTAAATGTGTTTGTAAGCAGTGAACACATTTAGGCTGAGCCCAGAGCTTTTTGCCCCCCCCCTTTTTTTTTTCTGGTGAAGGTTTTAAGAGTTTCTAAGAGCAAAGCTAGGAAAGATGCGTTGTTAAGCAATGTTAATGAGCCTTTGGTGCTCTGTGTGAACATCTATTACCATCTGGGCATTTTATAAACTTTTGGAAAGCTGCAGTAGAAATTCCCAGCTCAGACCTCTTCAGAATTTGTTTGAGAACCTCCTACCAGTGCAGCAAGCTCTACTAATCTACACCAAACAAAGAAAGCAAGAGTTATAAGGATTTGCTTCACAAATTGACTTGTTTAAGAGGTGGATGGCTGAAGCTAACACCGTTCAGGCAAGACATCTAGAACATGTAGAGTAAACTGCAGTGTTGAAACAAAGGGAGATGGGTAAACAGGTTGGCCAAGAGCTGGAGGCAGAGGAAAATTGGTAAACCAGGGAGAATGAGCACAACTAATGGGGAGGCAGAGCATGTGAGAAGGAGCCAGCATGCAAATGAAGAGCTAGACCTGACTGGGCAAAGTGATAGGTATAAGAAACTGAGGAACGGACAAGAGAACCTGATGCCAATGATTGAGTGAAAATCTGAAGAAGGAGAAGTAGAAGGTGCTGGAGTAAGGAAAGAAGGAAAGGAAAGAAGCCTGGTCTGTGTAATAGCTGATTCTTCACAGATACAATCAAATATCACTGTGCTTACAAAATACAGCATGGTAAAATGCTAAATGTTTGAAAACAGCAGATCCTATGCATCTCAGATTACTGGATGCTTTAATCAGGTCTCCCTTGGTAAAACATCCTTCCATTCAGAGAACAATTGCAAATACAAATTAACACATTTCCAAAGTATGCCACCATTTAGGGACGAGCAACATAAGAAAGCCCACAAGAAGATTTGGAATTCTATCTTCTGATCTGTGGATGTGGCATAAGGAGAAGAAAAAGCACCAAACAGCTCTTAATTAATGGAGCACTACCCCACTATGCACAGAATGAGGCTGGGCTTCTTGGAAAAGGTAGTAAGTGATCACATCCTTAAGCCCTACTTCTTAAAAAATATGCACAATAAGATTAAATGAAATAGTGCAAGCCAATAGCTCTCAGGTTTTTGCTAGCTCTATCAAGTTTTATTTTATTACTTTCATAATAAGGAAGATTTTTCCACATAATCATACTTTCTTTTTACCTGTGGTAACCTGACAGAACCCTGCTTATGGCTCTTAACCCCAACATAACAGACAAGGTGTAAGGAAAATAGAAAGATTTTGCCCTCCCCGCCAAACTTATTTCATGCTCCACACAGAAAACAAATATTCATATACAAAGGGAAATCATGTAACTTACCCTTCATAAATTAAATGCATGTATTTGGCTCTGCATCGCATGTTAAGATATGTTTGGATCTGCATGTACCAAAGAGATGTTACAAGCCAAAAAGGAGATTAAGAACGAGGCGAAAAGTAAAACTGAAGAAATAGTGCACAAATACTGATTCATGAAAGAAAGCAATAGAATTGTTTTGGAAATTTGAATGTTCAAGAATAGACAAGCCCTCAGGCAGGGCTGACTTGCATAATCGACCTTTACTGGATTTGGCAGATACAGAAACCAAGTGTGACAGTGCTAGACGTAGGAGTTTTACCAGGCTGAATCATCCTTCAGCAGTCATTCTGGTATACTGAACTAGGCACAAACAAGTGTTCCTCCAGCCTCCAGTGAGCATGTTTCTGTTATTAGCCAGCATTTCTGTCTCTCAGGCATGGAAATGGATGTTACTGATTTTGGCAAGTGAGGATCCTCTGTGTGTTTTTTGCCAGACTGCTCAAAAGTATGTGTTGGCATTATCAGCAGATCAAAGGAAGATAAGATTTATGTTGTCAAAGACAGACAGTCATTTAGTGCAATGTAATTTGAAGAATTTCTTTACTATACTTCAGAACTAAGTGACAGTTTTTCATCATGTTGTGAATATTTTTATTAGGTGATTAAAAACATTTCAGTGCAGCTTCTTCATTAATCATGTCCATGTGGTCTAAATGACCTTTGAGCTCCTTCATTCTTTTATTATCGTATTTAGCAGCATTTTTTATTTATTTACTTTTTGCAAGGAAATTTAGGACCTCAGTGATTATTTTATTCTAATAATTTTTTAGATAACCTGAGTTATGAGCTTGAAAGTGGATTGTAATTTTAAATCATATGGCCTGCAGCTTGTTAGATTAAACAAGTGATAAAGGTAGGTCAGTTAGATACTTGTTCTTTAGTCAACTGGTCTAAATAGTCTCATGATGATTGTTAAAGTTCTTCTTGGAAATACTATGACACTGCATCTAAGAAAGGAAAATCTGTACCATGCTTTAACACTAATTTTCAAGTAAACTTTTTAAATGCTTGGCATATCCCATACTGATAATAGATTCCTTAGCCAGTGTGATAGAAACAAACTACAGAGCAGAGGTCAAAGGGCATTTCTGAAGAAATAACCTGATCTTTTCCCTAAATATGTTTTTCCCTCAGCTACGTAATTTTCACATGCATTTGTAAACTGAATCCATTGATTAGGTACTTCAGCATATCCTTAGTATACCTATATGTTGGTTATCATTATAGCGTCATGGGAATCATAACATTGTCAAAGACTAACTTGACAAATATCTTGGAAAATTCAGTGTGGCTTCACTAACATAAGGGCAGTTTATATGAGAAGGGTTTTTTTGCTATCTAGGTTATAAACATTTCAAGCCTAACTATACTACAGAGTTTATTTCTCTTACTGCCCTATTAACAGTGGTGGTTTTTTTTATTCTAATGACTTGACATGTTTATTTCATTCCTATGCCCAAGTTCCAGATACTCTTGTATCTACATAAAATGCAATCAAAACTTTCAATAGGCCTCTACAAAACTTCTGTTTGTATATCATTGCAAAATGCCACTGTATAAATAACAAATATCCCAATATAATCAACAAGCCTATCTTTCCTACTTCTCCCAGTTTTTCCCCACATTTAACAAATGACCGGAGCTGTCAAATGCTAATTGTGACATTTTACTTTTTCCTTTTGGCCCCAGTGGAGGTTAAAGTTCAGTAGTGATGTTCTGAACTCTGGCCCCAAGGCACCATCAACTATTGCATGCAGGAAGCCCAAAGCATTAAGTTCTGGCAGGGACTCTTTGTCCTAAGCCATTTATAAGGTGGAATAAAAGCAGCTGGACTGATTTTGTCCCTACTAGGGAGATCTGACCAGTTGCTGTTCTTTTGTACTACATGAGTACATGAATGGCATAATGAAACAACCTTTTGGAAGCAGCAATTTAAAGCTGTTTAGAGAAAATGTTTTTTTACAGACAAAACACAAAACTTGCAGTGTTCTTTGATGCTGTGTACCATTGAAGCCACAATCTAGAAAAGAAAACATTCAACATTGACATCTCTTGGGAACTTGCAATATTTCTCTTTAATGGTAATGAATTAAAATAAAAACAAGAAATAGAATTTTGAAAATATTTGAAAATGTTACAAGTCCTTATTTTCATAGTTTATGGCACCTGACATCCAGGTTTTTCTCTCTTCCAAGGTTTTTTTTTCGCTCCTTTCCTCTGAAATACTCACTGAGAAATACTAAGGATTTGATTTAAATGTCTAAATATAGGTATCTATTACCACTTCACGCAGCCTGAAGTATCAAACATAGAGTCACCTGCATGGAGGTAGTAAGCCTGATACAGAACTTATGGGAGACCCTGGCACTTGCTGAGTGGAAGCTGGAGACCAAATAGGATATCCTGAGGCACCTCAAGTGGAGTCCAGCTTGAAACATCTTTATTTAGACACCTATATTGAAGCAGCTGATTAGGCCTGAGGGGTCAGATTCAGGTTGAAATTAAGACCTCTGAATTTAGGAGTCTTCATGTGGTCACGAACACACGTGAACTAAGCATGGAGATCTAGTCTATGCAGTTGATAATGTCTGGAGAGAGAGTTTGCAGAGCAAGTACTACTCTACAACAACTCAGGTTTCTCCTTCAGTGTGGGCTGAGCAGTTCTGCAGACTCCTCTGACTATTATTGTCTTGGGAGTCAATTCTGCTGGCCTCATAAAGGCACATATTGTCAGGGCATGGCCTTCATCTGCTACTCCTGAAGGTTACAAGCCTGCCATAGACCTGTTTCATAATTGCCCCATCTGTAAATATCTGTGTTCAGGCAACTGAATTAAGCTCTGGATGTCCTTTGACTGTGATGGGAGTTAGCCACCTATCTTGCAGGAAGACTACCTTCACATAGACACCTAAACTCAGATATCTTAACACAGAGGTGAGTCACAGGCCTTGCGGCAAAAGACTGAATTGCGCTAATCATTAGATGGTACAATTCATATGATTCAGGAGGCGGGATGCCTAGCTAGTCTGAATTACTTTATTCCCATAGTAGAAGCTAGCACTCAGAACTCACACAGGGGTTGGTAGTTATTATTACTCCCAGTCCGCAGAGGAGAAGAGTAATCCCCTGCCCTACCTTACACAGAGTACCTATGACAAAGTTTCAGGACCAAACTCAACTTTTTCTTTTTTTCCATCCATATCTTGTGCACAAAAAAAGCAATCTCCTTTCAATAAAGTCCCATTGAAAATAGATCTAAAGCAAATAATCAAAATTATTTCAAAAAATGAAACTCAGCTGGATTTAATCTTCTTCATAGAAGCAAACAGCTGAGGAAAAGGGACCTGGTGAAGAAGAGTTTATGTCTGGAGAAGCCTCCTCAAGCAAGTAAGTTTAAAGTCTTCAAATAAGGTTACATAAAATTCAACCAATTTTTTTTTAATTTTTTCCTATCAAAGCTGTTAGAAACTTAAATTACATTTTACAAATGCTGGTGGTTTCCTTCAATCCCAGATTCTTACAACAACCTTGTCTGTCTCAGTGACGCTTAAAAATATGTATATGTAAGATGTAACAGTAACTTTTAAACCAAATACTGAAGAAATGGGGCTGAATGAGGACTCTTGGATCACTGAGTTCCATGACCCAGTATCCATGACATTAAACAATCCTTTCTTACGGCTTCTACCCACTATTCTTTTGCAGCCATATGCTTGTCTTTTCATGAATGTGTTATTCTTTTCTATCTGTATGAAAAGTTTTAAGAGTACAAATTCAGTACAAGCTATTATCTGTCATAATGGTGATAATGGGATAAATGTGGATGAGCTATGGCTGGTAATGGAGGGACTTCAGCATAGGAGGGGTTAGGATTGCCTGGTTGATAAGTAATATGGGTCTTGAAGCAAGTAATATTGTTGCTTGTAAGATATGGGGCAACTCCAACGAGAGCTGGACCTGGGGAGAAGGTGAAGGAATTGGCATTACCACCCATCCCCTCTCACTGGGACCTCACTTAAAAGAGTGGCGGTAAAAACTTGTCCCCCCCAACCAGGGCTGGCATTCTTAACTTCCTTCTTATCCGCTTTTTCTTTGTTGAAATGATGGTAATTATACTTTTTGGGTAAATGTTATGCTTTCATTTTAAAAGTGTTTGTTAACCTCTGATAAACCCCAAAGTCAATACAAAGTAGACTCACCATTCATCTGTCACAGTAACCCTTTGCTACACCTCTTCCAGTTTGAACTTACTCTTTCCAGAAAATGAATAATCAAAGCAGTCCAAGATATTGCAGACAAGCTTTTACTTCCCTTTTGTACAAAGGCATTGATACTCTTATCTTTATTGAGGAATACCACAACACACATACCTAAGGATTGCATTTTTTTTTTTCAAGGCCACATCACCTTTGTGGGTCATAGTTCCCTTAGATGAAATTAATCTCACACAGATATATCTAAGTAGTCAACTTAGGGTTCCTTTATGGTTGATTTAGAGAAAGAGGCACTCAGGAATCACTAATCTTGCCAAATATCTATTTCAGGATGAAATGGACTATGCCATAAAAGTGCTGCCTATTTCTCCCAGTTGACTGTAATGGCATACATCTGTCTTTGGTCAAATGAGTTTCTTTTCTTGCAATCAGCGAATAGGTCTTTCCCATCTCTGTCATACCTAACCAATAAGCTCTAGGAAAAATTCTCTTTATATATCTTGTGTCTGTGTGATTAAATTTAATCTGATCTTTTTCTCCAGTTCTCAGTGTCACCTCATTCTCCCTTTATGATATCCCAGTTAATCTTCTTTGAATATATCCCACAAATTTATGTTAAAAACAAACCTTGTCCACAATCTCTTATTTTCAGAGCCATGTAAAAAATGAAGTTGTTAAATAAGATCCTTCCAGGTTGATCCT
This sequence comes from Ciconia boyciana, assembly GCF_034638445.1. NCBI lineage: Eukaryota > Metazoa > Chordata > Aves > Ciconiiformes > Ciconiidae > Ciconia > Ciconia boyciana. Next base: position 172,285,003 of record NC_132934.1, on the reverse strand, counting down.
TGAAAAAACTAAGAATAACCTGAAAACAAAGGGTCCCATATCTAGACAACTTAAATAAATAAATAATTAAGAAATTGCATGTAGGTAATTTCCATGAGTTAGCTGCCTTTACCTCTGCCAGTTTTCTCAACCATTTATGTTCCTTCTTCCAGTTATCTTTACTGCTGCTTTAGTCAGCTTCATTACTTTCTCATATTACATACCCTGTAAGGATAAATGGAGGATATGCATTTCACAAACTCTCTCTTTGATCTGCTATTCCAACTCTCCTATTATCTGTGCTCTGGTCACTGAGATTTATTTATTTATTTATTTATTTATTTATTTATTTGAACCTATGTTGATATAAATGGTGCAAAAGTCTACACCAGAGCTTACTGCAGTCAGTTTGTTACCTAGCCAGTTGAGAAATAGACATTTCTTAATTTCTCTTTAAAGGTTCCTACATTTTTAAGTGTAGGTGAGAACCATTGCACTGAGTGACTAAACTAAATCTTTCCTGTGTCTGTCTGTTCATTTTTAAGTTTGTCAGGTAATTGTCCACTAATAAAGGATGGAAGTTGTGATTCCCCATCAGAAATTTAGGCCAAAGCCTCTGTTTCATTTCCAACATAGCCATGGATTGCCCTTTAAAAATTAAAAGCTGTAATCAAATCAAGTGCCAAAACAAATTCAGTTATCCTCAGCTGAAACCTTCATATCCAAGGAAATATATATCCAGGAAAACGATGCTGACACCAGCTGTTCGAGAATTCTCTTTCAAAATCTGTAATTTTTTAACAAAAATAAATTTTTGCACCTTTTTCAGAAAATGATGTTTTGCTTAGTTTTGTCCCCACATTTCCCTTGATGTACTATTTCCTTTTTCAAAAAAGAAATGCACTGTGCGTCATTGATTACATAATCATCCACCACAGACAAAAAGAAATTATAAAAAAGAAGCATAACACACCCAAAGAGTAATTCTCATCTTCATGAGAGTAGTTTTCATCTTGGCAATGATCTCAGAAATAAATGTTGCAATTTTCAAAAATGATATGTCAGGACTCTGGAGGCCAAATATATGTTAGAAAATTTAAACTTTCATGGAGAAGAAAAATCTACTGATAAAAATCCATATTGGAATGAAAGTAAATTCATAATGTAAACCTACTGGAAATTCCAGTTTTGCCCAATGTCAGTTAGGACATATGAGACAACATCTTTTTTATGTATAAGAAGGCACAGCATTCTTCTTATATCTAAATATAAGGTCCTATATATTTGGACCTTATATTTAGATATCATTGGGAAGTATAGCTGTATGCTATATCCTCACACACCCCAGTGGCAATTGATTGAGAAAGACTTGTTTGGTCTTGTTGAAGTCATGGCATGTTTAATGAAGTGTCCCTTAGTCAGTAAAACACCTAAGTTTGTACTCACCTACCTTTAAACAAGCGTATTAGCTTTTTGTTGTATCAGGAGCAACATGCTCAGTATTTTGCAAAACTGAACTCTGAATCAGTTATAAAATCTTCCTGTGGCATTTCATTTTTTCTTGAATTTCTTTTATGAAGAAAAACCAGGATCAATATTATTTAACTTATGCTTGATTAAGCGACACCCAAAAATCATATGAAGAAGTTACATGGTTAATGTGTAGCAAACCTTTTCATTATTTACTGAAAAAAATGTTAAGTTGTGATACTAGTTCCCGCATTATATTGTTTGCAAGTGTTTCTTACATCTGAAAATGATAAAGGGTAACCATAAACTACAATGCATTTTGAAACAAAAATAATAATAAAAAAGTTTTCTGTTGCTTCTCCAGGAGTATATTGCTGTCAGATAACCTTATACTGTACTCTTGGGCTTGATTTTTTTTCTTTAATGTGGAAAGTACACTATTGAAAAAATGGGCAAAGATCCCAAAAATAAGAAGTCTGATTATTGCTCCTGTATAAGTCCAAAGGTACAGAATATGAACAGCCATTTCAACTGGTCTGAATAATGTTCATGAGTTCCTCTGATTTATCCTTCCATTGGCCCTTCTAGGAAAGTACCTTTCTTTTCCTTTTCTCCCGTCTTCTATATTTCATTTCATGTGTCTATCGAGGCTATGAAAGATAAAGCTATCTGCTTTCTCCTGTAGTAAAGAACTATATGGAATCAGTTCACCTGTCTGTCACTCCTCATTAAATTCTTACCCTCTTCATTCACATTCTGATCTTTGCAAATGAACATTTGCTTAATAAATGTTCCCAAGACTAACAGTGCAGAGTGAAAATCCCACACAGCAGTAAATTATTAACTCAGTCACAGGGGGAGTGCCATATATGACTTTTCAGAATGAGTTATTATGTGGATCATCATGTAATTATGAATTTTTCAAGCCATGATAGAGGAAAATTGAATATTTAATATTTTATGGACATATTCTGCACTGAGGACATCTTTCAAAATTTTATGATAATTTTTTGAGTGAGCAAAGAGCAGAACAAAAGTTACAAAATAATTACAAAGTGGAATATTTAATCACCATGGACATTGTTGGCAATTTCTCAAATTGCATAATATCATCAAGGTTGTGAACTTTTAATCACGATGTATTCAAATGGAAAAAATATATGCATTAAAATTAATCTACAAGTATGTTTTGATTGTTTAAGAAATGAGAATATGAGGCTTCCTACTTTATTGTACGATAGGTAGAATGATGTAAATATTCATGGCAAGACAACGGGCTGTCAAATGCTCCTGAATAGTCATGGATTGCCCCTATGTGGGGCATTTAGAAATACAGAAACATGGACATAAACCTATGCTGCTTGCTCCAGGAATGCTTGCTGCAAGCAGGGAACATGAGGGGGAGCAATGCAGGTGCCTAAGCATAGTTGTTTAGCACAATTTTAAACATCCTGGGGTATTCACAGCATCCACATGAGACTGGCAGAGACAACACAAGATCTGTGGGAGAGAGGAGCCCTTCTGAAGCAGCAGCTGGATGCCAGGCAGGATATCCTAGGACATCTAAATGGTATTAGACACTTATGTTCAGGCTTTTGAATCACTCTCTAGGAGTCAAAGCTGAAACGAAGGATGTTTTAAATGGCACTAAATTCCCACATATGGGCAATGGACTTGAGCTGTGAACTTTGGAAAGCAAGAATCACTAAGGAGAGGAAAATATTTACTTTTTGTTCTGATAAACAAGAATTTGAAAAGAAAAAATATTTTTAAGGCTGTGTTTCTGGGAAAAAAAATAACAAGTGCTTGATAGTAAACCAAATCAGATATTGATTTTGGCACTTTGATAACCTATCAACTTCATGCAAATCTACCATAAAAATACCCAAAGTAGTGTTATTTTCCTTAACAGTCATTTACAGCTTGCCAGAAAACCTGCTGAAAACCAAGGTAAGGGAAGTACAAAAGCTTGAGAAGCCCATAGAGCAAAACAGAGTATATATAATAAGTACATGTTAGTCTGGAACTACTTGGGGGCTCATGCATATTTACAAATGTCTTAATTCTATTTATTTTAATTTATTTGTTTAAATAATTCACTCCTTGTCCATTACTAAAAAGTGTCTTTATGCCACACATAAAATAATTCACAGTTAAAATACAAACTATGTCCACCATTGCAGATTCTAAGGCACCAGCCTGACTTCATTGCCCAGAAGGGTAAATGATGGAAGTTAAAAGGTTTGGACCAGAATGACACTACATTGGCAATATGCTCAAGTCTTAAACTTAGTCTCAAAGGGCATACTAAAAAAACACAACAGAGAAAGGGACCAGCAGGTACCATCCAGATGCTGAGAGGGTCCAAGTCACCCAAATATTGAGCGGAAATATCTTGCTTCCTTTTACCGAAAATTCCCACATTGTCTTGATTCACAACTGCCTGCTTCCAGACAAAACTGCTTCATGCCCTTGCAAAGTAACTGGATGATGGAAAGTCCTGCAACGTGCTGGGCTGAGAAGAACTACTAAAAAAATTTTGTGTAATATATTGTCTTATTTTAATGACATTGTATATCTCTTTTGGGTTGTATATGGACCTCTACGTACATCTATATACACTTTAATATATAATTTTCAATATGATGTACTACTGAGCATCTACCTGATCCCTGCTGTGTTCCTTACTCTGAGGACAGCTCTCAACACCATTCAGAATGAGGCGCTTGTAAAATTTGAATTATCTTTTGATTTTGGAAACAAAGTTATAAGGTGTCTAGGTGACAAAGAAAACATTTTTCTTTTAAGCTACAAATAAATCTAGACATTATGAAATGCTAGGAGCCAAGTACTTAGTGTCAAGTATGTGATTACAATATACAATAATAAGAATGATATTTCTTCTTCTCTTTGCAGGAACATCATCGATAAATGACGTGGCTCAAATCATATGATGATCTCAATAATGAATATCAATTCCAGTCCAGGTAATTATAGATTTTCTATCTGTAATTACACTGGCAGTTTCAAATATGGATAATACCTTTTGTTGTTTCCAGTTTCAATTATGTGTTTGGGTTACTACATGCTATTAAATACTTGCTCACTCCGAAAATGACTATCAGAGACAAGTTAAGTGTATGAATGACATGTAGAAGTGTGATTACTATTAACATTTTGAAACAGTACACATTTGCTTAATGTTCACCCAAGAAACTTATCTTTGCACACGAAATTCAATAACTGGTATTAGGGTCAGAAAAGCATGTAATCTATCTCTGCTAGCCAGTGCAGGATTTTCACGCCTGTTCCAGTGATATTGACTAGGCATTTTTGGCAGTGCCAAAATTGGACTAGGCATTTTGATATTGACTAGGCATCTTCGTATGGATCTACAAAACAAGCATCTTGGCACTCATCTCTGCAATTTCTTTGCAGAAGTGAAGCTACAGGTTTTCTCACTGTCGGTAATCTCTGGCCCCGACAGTTCGTGGCATGGACATTTGGTAGGTCACAGTGACAAGAAGAGCCCATCCTGCTTCATGCAAATGTCACAGAGCCACCTCTGCCCCCTCAGTAGCACTCCAGGGACTTTTATATGCTAATGAGCATTTCTAGCTATAACAGCAGAAGAGCAATCACGGACAAAAGCTCAGGTGGATTTCTTTGCTTGCCTAGGCATCTCCCTTCATGATTTTATTTAGCAAATGACCATACTGTACTTTTCAGGATGCCTATGGTGATAAATCTTCTGCAGCCTGTCCAGGAATGTAGATTCAATGAGCTTACTAAGCATGAATTGGCTCCTATTGAAATCAAAGCCAAAACCTTTACTGCCGGCATAAAGCACCAGCACTAGATCCCTGAGCCAGTCTCATATCACCAAAGAAAATGGTCCATACTAAATTAAAGAGCAGTGTAGAATACCATGTAGAATACTATAGAAAACTGGTATTTTAAGTAAGTGGGGTCTGACTGGGAGTCACTTACTAACAAAGAAAAATGGATGTCCTAATTTTGCAAAGGCACAAAACCCAAAAGCTTTATTTTTAGTATTAAAAAACACTGCTCCCAATCACAGTGAACGGAACAAAGTCCTGGCTGACAAGGGACATGCACAATACCCCTCACTACATTAGTGTTTTCTTTGAATAGTAAACAAAAGCCATATTTAGCACTTCCATAGCACTTTATATGCTCAAAGGACTTCACTAACCATTACTGGCATATCTAGATGCTTCTTATATGCAAATGAATGCAGATATGAGAGTAGGCATTAGAAGGAAGGATATTAGAATACATTAGCAAATGGACAATAGAAAACAGCTGGTTTGACTGGCTGACTGTAGAGGATCTGAGTAGGGAGCAGCGGATAGCATAATTCACTGCTCAGAATTATGGAAAGAATTGTGCTGATTGCTGTCATGGCTTAGAAACTCATCACTTAATTAACAATATAAATATTTTAAAAATTAACATTTTATAAAACCACAATAAGAGGTTCCATTGTGAGAATGGGAAAAGATTAATTCACAGTTGGCTGGACCGATGGCACCCAGCCTTCATTCTCTTGCCTTACAACAACACACTCGGTGAGAATTAATACAACACAATTCATGCCCTGTCATGTCTCATTACTTAATTATGAAATGTCTGTAGTACTTTGGATATTACTGAGCCTGTTTGATTGGCTGTGACTGATGTCATACCCACTTTAATACTAGCCGGTACATGCATGGATAGGCCTGTCCCCCTTCTCACCATTTTCCTTCTTTCTATTCATGAATTCTATTTCATAACAGTAATAATATACTCCAGGTGGTGCATTTCTAGGGAAATATTGCATTTCTCAAGTGGGTAAAGTCATTTGGCCTTTCAGCCTTATGCCTTGCAACATCTTCCTGGGCATGTTATAATTGCCCAGAAATACACTATATCTTGTGTATTATAATTTTTACACGCCACTGTTTCTTTTTCACTTGACCAGCCCCAATAGACTCCAATAGGAAAAGAGGAGTCATCAGGTGCATTTTTTTCAAATGAGCCTCTCACATATATTTGCAAGACTTGGAGTGTCTCATGCACATATAATTTAAATGCATTAATTTACAAATATTAATCATTTAACATCCTGTATAAAATATAATGGCCACATTCTTATGTCCCTTGATAATTCCAGAGCACTGTCTCTAAGGTGCAGCAGCACAAGATGACACACTTGATTTAGTAAGAGTGCAGAACCACATGCAGTGATATAATAGAATGCTTAGATATTTTTAAGTGAGATGCTACAGTAAATGCTTATGAAAGCTTAAAAGGAATCATTCTTGTAAAGCAATCTTTGAGTCTAATGATCGAAGAAAGTACAAGGCATTCTGCTCAGTTTATGGTAAACTACTGAAGTCAAAACCTACTTTAAGTAGGCAGAAAAAATAATTTAGGCATCAAAAATATCCTCAGATTTAAACAGGAAAAAATCTTACAAGATATTTCTAGTCCCTCCAACACAGAAGTTTGACATACACACTTATGGATCAGCAGAGTTGGGCTGAAATCTGAATCAGCTTCATCTCTTCTGAGTTACTAGAGTTCAGTTTTGAAGTTATGATTCAGCCTGTCATGAATACTTTGTACTCCTATAGTAATTTCCAACCAAATATCTCTAATAACTCAATGAGCTTTAATGAATCAAGCCTTCTGGCAAAGTCCAAAAGGAAGGTCAATTTAGTAGAAACTAAATTATGGCAGTTTGCTAAGTTAGCACTTTTTATACCTGTAATTATAAAATGGGAAACCACTCTCCTACTAGAGTCAAATATTCTTCCAGTAGTTCCATTCTTACTTTACTTTTTGCTTCCTCTGGAGGTGACACCTCCCATTGCCTGAACTAGGGCTGCCCTAGACTTAACTATAGTAAATGTAAGATTGGAGCACGACTGGGCAGTTAAACACAAGACTGTGCCTTACGATGCTTCTGTTCTGCCCCCATCCTGGCCTGGACTTCTCATGTCTGCTACAGACATACTTCAGGTGTGAAACAGTATTGCACACAGTGCCTCCTCTGAAACTACCAGGTAGAGGTGGTGACTTCCTCTCTGTTAGGATGAGCTGATAAATAAAATGAAGGCCACAGCCAGAAATGAACACATTTCAGCACCTGGAAAGTGCACACATTTGTGCCATCTATGGCAAAGGGGTGTTAAAGCTCTGAAGAGACTGTTCTTAAAATAAATGGGGCAAGAACAAGCTGAAGATTTTAATTTTGCATGATGTGTAATGTCAAGTTTATAAATAAATAACAAATTGGATTTTCCCATGGTTTTCTTCAGTTTTGGTATACCTGCTGTAAACCAATATGGTCCTGGAGAAAACAAGGTGTAAGGCTAACCAAGTTTACAGCCCTGCTTTGTGGAAAATAAAGCAAGGGGAGGTGAACTAGAACAGATAGCTGGGATATATTCTATGAGAAAGAATTTTTCTTCAGAGTGAATATTTAAGACCTATTAAAAATGTCAATGAGTTGAATGTAGAGGTGAAAATGTATCCAAACCACATCCTCAAATCCAATTTGCCTCTTAAAAGAGGGAAAATTAATAAATGAGGTCAGCATCAAATTCCAGAATAATTGTGGACTTAGGAAGACTGACATTTCCCATCGTCCAGGAGCTCTAACCTAGCAGCTTCTTCTGTAGGTAATGATTTCAACCCCATTTATCAGAAAAACAGAAAGCCTTAGTCCTTGGTGGTGTCTCTTCTCCTCTCGTAGGTATTATCTTTGGCTCAGATACTTGAATGCCTCGATATCCTTTGGGACAAGCTCCTGAGTGATTGGAGCATTAACGGCACTGCATTAAGTTCCCCCCGTCTCTGCCCGAGGGACAGTAATCCATGCCTCCTACCTGCATGAAGAATGCCTTTATCAGCAAATAACAGTTATTCTGAGGCTGGAAGCTCTCGGTCTTCTTGTTAAGCTGTTTCACTTTGTATAAAACAAGCACTCCTTCACACAGAGAGGGAACCGGTCCTGCCTCCTACCTGAGTTTCCTAACCACTCATCTATACATCCATCTTCATCTACTTTCTGGCACAACAGCATCCTCTGCAACAGGACAGCCTCCATCCTACAAGACTATCCTAACAGCGAAGCTATGAGAGGAAAACTAGAAAAAATTCCTCCTCCTTTATGTGTGCGTGGAGGGGGCGGAGGCTTAGCTAGCTATTCCTGCACTGTATGCAGGCAAGCTCTTGTTTTATGACTCCCAGAAGGGCCTAAATAAGAGGCTGAAAGAAGGGAACTAACACAGCATACCAGTGCCAAGACTTACCTAAGGGTAGATGTACGCATCCAGCTACAGAAATTTCAGTTTTCTGTGCTTTTAGGATCAGGCCTGAGTGTCATTGTTGCCAGTGTTTCCCATATCAGATTTAGACACTAGAAAAGGCATGAGTACCTCATTTTCCCTTGAGAATCTGAACCTTAATGTACAGCATAGTGAACTATAAAGCATCTTGGGAAGTATTGGGGTTGACATCAGGTAGGTAACAAGTACTAGCTCATCGTTTGATGTTGCATATGTAGATCCCTGGAATTCAACAGGTAGCCGGAGTCAGTCATGCTCAGTCACTGACATGCAGGTAATTCCTGTTACAATTGTGCAGTACTTGGCTCTAGGATTGTTTTACCATTTCCCTTAAATTCATCAAACAGGCTTTGAACAAAGTTATGACGGACATCTGGTTTCAAATAGTGGGGGTTTCTAACAATTACTATCAATTAAACCCTAGAAACCTACCAAATGGCAATAAAAAGAGAAAAAAACAGATATCAGGTCATAGTGGATTATTTTGCCAGTAGTGAAGAAAGATCTGACAAATTAAAATAACTATTTTAAATATCCAAAAACATCTGTAACCTTGCCAGCCTTCCTCTATGATAAAAATTCATTCTCTCTCTTTAGAAGAATTATACTTATCACTCTTTGCTCTTGTTTATTATCAGAGTAATAGTTTTTCACCTGAGAAAACAACCGTGTGTTATCAAAGTGACTGATCACACAGCAGTATGAATAAATAAGTAATAACAAAATCATAGATGAATATAGTTTGTGAAATACTGATGCAATTACAATTGTTTTCAAGAAACTTTTAAAGATTCATTACTAGAGGTAAACAGTTTTGTAAAATTACAAACTGTTTTGAAACCAGTTGTGTAGAAAGACAGTGATCAAACATAATTTATCAAATTAATTTTACTACTAATTTACTACTACTACTACTAAATTATTTAATTTATTAATAATTATAAAGATCCATAAGAACTTGGAACTCAAGGAGTGACTAAGTACATTGAACTGTTATTGGTACTACTAAAGGCAAGTGAAAAAGTTACACCGACTAATGAATAAGACTGCAAAATATATGATAATTTATATCATATATGATATTTTAAATTATGGATTATCTCCATACTTTGTTTTTCAGGATAAGCTCATGCATCCTTTTTTTCAGCAAGGAGTAAAAGTTTCAGTAGGTTGTGAATTTGAAGATATTCTCATCTTAATCGTGACATCATTTACTTTGTTTGGAAAGACCCAAGTGACGTTAAACAATTACATAAATAAGGAATACTGCCATGTAAGTATTAAAATGTAATAACTATTTTTGCTCTGCAATGATAATAGGGCCATGAGTGATATGAATTGATAAGGAATACAATCTATTTCTGTTGAAGACATTTACTTTCAGTGTTAGCACATACATTCGCACCAGCAACATAGTTTATGTTTACCAGAAGAGCTGTCATTCAACTGACAGATGGCTCCAGTGGCTGCACATAAAACAACTCACTGAAATTGTTCAGCGATTCCCAAACTACTTTAACAATGTATTCCAAATTCCCATAATTTTATGTGAAACTATAATTTATTTATTGATGTCACTTCTTATTCAACCCCTATCACTCCAATCTGAGCACCTCCCAGTATTATAAAACATATATAAAAGATATATTATTTCTCCCTCTCCCTCTTCTTTCCAGTCAGCAAACATTTTAGAACTATTTTATTTTGCTATACATCTATATCTCTGTGTATTTGGGAAGAAAGAACAAATCCCACTTCTCCATCACAACTTTTACTATATGCTCACACATACATATATATAAAAATATAAATATACTTTATAATATCATATATCATATGTATACCACATACACATATAAATGGTAAAAGTTGTGATGGAGAAGTGGGATTTGTTCTTTCTTCCCAAATACATAGATTTCATTTTCTGAGGAGATTTAATCTGCTTTTCTAGCCCCAGTACCTTCAATGTTTTCTTCCAGAGAAACCACTCTGGGAAAGAGGGTTGGTGGTGCCTGTCTCTTCTCTGTGTGTGCATGGCAGGGTGACTTTGAGAAGTCATACCTTCTCCTCAGTACCAGCGCTGCATCTCGAGGCAAGGAACATATCAGTGTTGCGCATTTTATCCCCAAAGTGCTGAATATGGCCAAAAAACATCTCTTTGTTCTGGAGGTGTCCAATTTCAAACAACTCCAGGCATCACGGAAGTAACGCTCGGATTATTTTGAAGTCCAAATTCTCACCTCAGCATGGTGGTATCCTTTTCAACGGTGATATTGACTTAGAATATTTAAGCCAGATAAACCTAGACAGGAATTGCTCTGTACTTCTTGAGCGCAAGCTCAGTCCTCCCCAGAAATGAAGATGAGGTTGAAGTCTGAGATAACTGCAAAAATCCTTCTGTAGGAAGAGGATGACCATGCAGCAGGAAGAGGCATTGCTGATCTGGAAGCTGCTGGGCTGTCCTTGCATCAATGACCAGCATCAATGACCACTCACACACAACATGGTCATGCAGCACACCCAGTTAGGTTCGCAGTTTAAAACTAATGGCAAGCCTGTACACTTTGTCCCCTTTCACCTTCAATCAGCTTGCCTGTTCATGCCACAGAGAAGAGAGAAGAGAGAGCAAAGAGAAACCCTTGCTCGGAAGGCACCACTCCACACAAAGAAATGTCACCTCCCAGCCAAGGAACTGGACCTTCCCAGCTAGCCTGTTGAGCTGCAGGAGCCTGTGCGAGTTTTCTACCAAAACGTGTCAGAAACCAGTAACTGCCAGAGCTGGGAGATGAATAAATGATGTTTGTGGTGTAGGATATGGACCCAAGAGTGTGCCATGCTCCCTGTTCCCACAGAGCAACTGACAATTCTGAGATAATCTGGAAGTCTCTGTACAGTGTTTCTTTCATGTTCATGGACCGGACTAATCAGAGCATAAGATAACTGTGTTAGTTAATTGTCACAACTCAGAGAGGAGGAGAAAGTGGATGTGGAGCATTGGGTCAGCAAGGTTCTATGAGGAGTTCTATATTCAAATAAAAACTAATCTGTTCAGCCTTTCTTGGCTTTTGATACTGCTTGGTACTCTTCAAAACCAGTGCAGCTGGGTAGATCTGCTTTTGCAGCAAAGTAGAAGTTTGGGTACACTGCTCAGGCATTAGATATGGCTGTGTGTGGCAACTGTCAAGGGACACAAATTATATCAGACTATCAGACTATGAATAAACGGGGGCTGGCAATCAAAACACACCATGCTTGGTCAGTATGATCTCGGGCTCTGGTACATCCAGCTGTTACATAGCCTAGGATCTCCTGACAGTGCCAGCTGGTGGTGTTGGGTTTCAGGGCTGGGCCACAGCTATGGACCATTTGTGAAAGCCAACAGCTGATAAAAAAAGGAGTAAGTCAGTGTGATTTGTGCAGCTGTACTTATCTATGAGGTGAGGTGAGAGTAATACCACAAGGTTTTGTAGAAAGACACACCAAGGGGTCATAGGTATCATTAATGGCATGGTGATACCATGCCAATAAAGGAAGAGACATTGCCAGAAGTGGGCAATTCAGGGAATCTCTGAGGGCACTGCCAGACTTCTTAGGATCGCAAGTGGGGAATGGCACAGCACAGTGCACGTTGCAAATGCCAGGACATGGAGAGCTGGCATGTATGGGTTGTGTGAGAGGTCTAGTAGCAGAACAGTGAAGCAAGCTGTGGCACCAAAGTCAGGACTCTTGTCTACCACCAATGTTGCTGTCAGCAGTGACTAACAAGTAGGGAAAAGTCTAACAGTAAACATGATATTATAGGGTGAAGGAAACAGGGTGAGTGGAAGGTTTTCCTAGGATCAGAGCCAAAAGCTTTGATGACTTCTGAAGAGAGATATCTATTTGGAATTGATGGATGTGTTTGTGTGTGAACAAATTGGAACATTTTACTTATTAAATGTGCTACGTAACAGAAGCTGATTAGGACATTTTTAGAAGGAACCTCTTTATCAAAATTTTGGTAGCAAATATTTCGAAAACTATACTTATTTACTTAGGGTTTGTTTGTTGTGTCTTTTTTTCTTCTTATAAAATATCTGCTTCTATGTCACATTACCTGTGTAAATATTTGAAGTTAAACCTAAAAGCACTGAAATAATAGCTCCGTGGTGAAAGAGAGGTTCTTGTCAAAGAATAAAAACCAAAGCCTTACAGAGATGTACACAAAAACAAAAATAAAAGGAACCTCCCCCAAAATGCCTATATTTAATATCCTCACGTTAAAATTTGTATTACAGTCAAAGCCCTGCAAATGTTATGCCTTCTTCCTGTGTGCTCCATCAGCTAGAAGACATATGACAATTCAGCAGTATAGACTTTCCATACCAAAGGAGGAGTCAGTTCCAAAACTTAGCAGTTCAGGGAAATGAAAAGTTTTGCATGCAATTTTCTCTGATGTTCCTCCTATATAGCCAGCTAGAACATATCTAGTCTCAATTGTTACTGTTAGTAGTAATAAGAAGGGTGTGGGGCAGGGGGAAGCAGTTTGCCTAGTACTTCTCTTGTTAGAGAGAATATTAATCTCTAGTTGTGAGGAAATGATCACAGAATCACAGAATCACAGAATTGTATAGGTTGGAAAAGACCTTTAAGGTCATCGAATCCAACCGTAAACCTAACACTACCAAGTCCACCACCATACCATGTCCTAAGCACCTCATCCAAACGTCTTTTAAATACCTCCAGGGATGGTGACTCAACCACTTCCCTGGGCAGCCTGTTCCAATGCTTGATAACCCTTTCGGTGAAACAAAATTTCCTAATATCCAGTCTAAACCTCCCCTGGTGCAACTTGAGGCCATTTCCTCTCGTCCTATCACTTGTTACCTGGGAGAAGAGACCGACCCCCACCTCTCTACAACCTCCTTTCAGGTAGTAGTAGAGAGCGATAAGGTCTCCCCTCCGTCTCCTTTTCTCCAGGCTAAACAACCCCAGTTCCCTCAGACGCTCCTCATAAGATAGTTCTCTGTATGCTATGAATCCAAGATTTGTTTTCAAGCTGTCGAGAAAATCTGGCCAATTAGAGTAGCTATTAAAAGAACTTGCCACTATGCAGCTTGTGGTACTGGTCGTGACTGTGGTACTGGTGAGTTTAGGCAGCTAGCATATGCAGACAGGATCTCCCTCTGGAGGGCTTCAAAAGCATGTACTTCTTTGACCATACAGGTGACTCAAGAATCTCTTTAAGGATGTCTGCTTCTCTAAGTACTTACGTTTAGGTATAAGTTGGATGCTTCACCTACAGATGCTGGATGACCAGGGGGTGAACTTCTCCCCTTGCCTATAGACTTGGCTTTAACTGTAGACAATATACTTGGGTACATCACTGACCCCCATGTTATATAACCCCACATTAAAAGAAGCATTATTTAATGCTATTTGAAGCACATGATGGACAAGCAAGAATTTTGTTCCTGCCACTCACCAGATGCATGACTTTGGGCAAGCCAGTTTCCTTGGCCTCCGTATACCCATAGAGGCTACGGTTTATGACAGAGGCTATTCTTAGGTCAAAAAAGTGTAATGAAAATAAATCACTATTGTAAAACCCTACGGGACAATTGAACAAGGGAGATTATATAACTGAAACTAAAGCATTCATTTTATTTATAAATTTTTAAATTAAGAATCATACCCTCTTATCAAGTTCACTAGGATGATTTTCACATGTATTCAAGCCTCTGTAGGCTGAAGTGAGGGAATATTGCTGGACTGCTTCCGTACTCCAAAGAGGAATTTACTCTCACTGCACCTTATATTTCTATTAGAGACACATCTGCTAAACAGCTGAAACCCATTTTTCTTTTATTCTCAGATCAACACAAATTGCAACAAATTTGGTTTCCATTGACCATTTGTTTAAGAGAAATGCTTTTACTGATCTTGCCAACACTAATGTTCATGGGAATGCTTGAATTATTCAGGCCCACTTTGCTTAAAAACAAGTTATGAAGTTCCATAAATGTATGGAGTTATTATGAACAAATTGTAATACAGATTGTCCGACTTGAAGACCTAATGCTCTTAAATGAGATCCTTAATGACAAAATCAAGTGTATAAATATGGCCTTAATTTCTGCAGACATGTAAAGATATGGAGTTACCTTGATGTTTTTCTGAATATGGGCTTTTTCCTAAACCAGGATCTCTCTCAGCTGTAGAGTTGATGGGAAGATTATTCTCCTCATAAAAAAATCTATACCAAGAGACAGGACCAAACACTAAAATATATGTATCTTTCCGACAAGAAAATTAACTTGTAAAAAAAATATATTTTTTAAAATATCTTCTTGGTTTGTTTTCCCCAGCAATTTTTACAGAATATTTTTAATCCAATCTGCTGTCTGTAAAACCATTTTAAAGATTCATTGTATTACAACCATGACTATTTTAAACTACTGAAAAATAGCTATATAGCAAGAAAGAAATAGGCAACAAATTTTTTAATGGATATTTAGAAATACACACCAGTTTGTTATTGGATGAGTGAGCATGAGGAAAATCTAATGGTCAGACTTTTACCTTTTGCTGCAAAAGCTGGTGGACAGTCAGAAAAGATGCTATGAGGAAAGAGTTTGCAGAAATCAAAATAGCTGTACAGAATATAAAGCCATAGGTAGTGAAGGTAGGGAAACACTGATTAAAGTTACCGTAAAAGCATTCCCTTTTTCAGTTAGTTACAAAGCAAAGGTGAAGCTTCTTGTCTTTTACATTGCATCGTAAATAGCTCTGCTGTATTTCCACCATAATTATCTAACTTTGTTTTCCACAAGGCCTCCCACTTTGCATGCAAGCCTAAATCTTCATGGTACAGATCTACAGTGCAGATTGGCGTCTGCTCCCTCTGTTTAGCAAGAACTACAGCAACAGGTTTGTCGGGTGAAATATTGTCGAGACCTTGACATCCACATTACGCATGTTTCAGGGGTTACATCAGACCCCTTTCAAAACTGATTTTGTTTCATCCAAGAACCCAGTTCTTGTGCTCTGAGGTTTTTCTGCAACATGAACCAAAGCATGCTATGTGGGAATGACTGGAAAATTTGCTCCATAAGCACACTGACAATCCAACCTAAAATAATAATATAGACATATCTTTCATCTGTCAGAGGAGGGGTGGCCATCTCCTTGGCCCTGTGTTAGACAGCATTGTTTGTAAAGACAAGTCCTTTACTAAAATGAAAATAAAGCCACATGGTTTCTCATGTGGATCCCATACATGAAATGAAAAATGAAATTCTGGAAATGTACTTTTTGGGGAAACAGCCTAAACAAATATTTGCAAACCTTGTTATTCCATTGTATCTTAAAGATAACTGAAGGAATTTATTGACTACTTTTGGTAATTTGTTCACACCAGCCATGACACACATACTTGATCACTATCTGTATTTTAAACATCTGTCTAAAGAAATAAATTAACCTTTACAATTTGACAGGTAATTATATGAAAATTATTAGTGAACAGGAGTGTAATATTTTCCATAAAAATTAGATGTATGTTTTTGCATACTTTCTTCCATTCGTCCTCATAGACAATAACAACCTTCTGCAGCTGATCATTTTCATTTCTCATGAGCACCTTCTCATTTCTTTGGGTTTTTTTTCATTAATAAGTTCAAATATCAGAACAACAAGGCATCCACCAACTTAGACTTCTAAATTAATACTTGATCTTTGCTCTACTGTGCTTTGTATTTCATTAAACGATTGCATAATGTTCTTATTGGAAATACTATTCTTCATCCTGAAAGACTGCTTTCTATTCTTTCTGTTGTGCAAAGTCTAAATTTAGTTTCTGTGCTTTTCAGGGCATGAAAAAATGAGGAGCAAAATCCATCTTAAGTTCTTTTGCAAGTTATATGCAAGTTTTCAGTAATATAAAATAATAATGTAAACATTTCTGGCACCAAAAGAAAGATAAAACCTTTTTCTCAATTCATTTTCCAGACTTCAAGTGTAGCTTTGTCCCTGCTGCTTACAGGGTTCTTTGGTTTGGTGACTTAGCAGCCTACAGCTTCTAAAACTAGGAAGTATTCAGAAATGAATCTGAGTAGTTGAGGGCATGAAGGATGTGCATCACTGGGAGAACACTTTTAAAGTCTTTGTAAAAGAATATGTATGAAATTTGTACGTGATCAATACAAGTACACACTGACATCACCAAATTAAACTCTGAGAGACTGAAGTGCTGCCCTATATATATTTAGGTGCCCATCACACCCTCAAATAGCACTCAGTCCACAGAGTGAAAAGGGAATTGGACAGTCAGAATGGAGAAGTAGAACTTGAAAACTTTTTGTTCCTGCTTTTTAATGACAGGAGATTCTCACTGATGAGAACTGAAATAGGAATTGCAGAACTGATCTTCACCTTAAAATCACCCTCATCAGAAAACTAAACATCTTGTCTTCTCTTGTCAGGGAATTTTATTCATAGTCATTGACAGAACTGAAAGCCAGAAGCTTTATTAGACCTGCAGACTGAAAAATTGGCTTATTTTAATTTGTCTTAAAGCCCAGAGCTGTCAGCAAGTGCCTCACTGTCTGAAGAGGTAGCCTTAGGACATCTTTTGGCTGGGCAGTTAGTAGGATGTGCATGTAATAGGAAGAATGTACATGTACCTAAGGAGTGCACCGTACATTCTTTATCTTGGATTATATAAATCCCATTGTTTAAAACGATCTGAGAACTATATGTAATCTGAATTAACATCCCCCGGTGAGGCAAATTGTCACTTACCTAAATTTGCAATAGAAATGTTGGAAGATAATAGAATTGCTAAGGCTTTATTTGGAGAAAAATAAAATAAAAAATATCATTTTTAAAGTGTTTCTACTAGGCCCTTTAAATGATAGTTAAAAGGCTTTTTTGAGTTCCAGATGACATATAGAGGTTGCAAGTTCACTACTGGCTCTAAACTTCTCAAGGTTTTTTAGGTTGCAAAGCACAGACATACCCTGAAGATTCCTTTTTTTTCTATATGGTTTTCAAGGCATCTGATACAAAATTCTCTACGATTTTCCTTTTCTGAAGTCAAAGTAACGTCTTTGTTTAGAAGAGATGGCAGTGATAGATTTCTTTCAACTCAATTTTGAAAGGTTTATAATAAGAATGGTCTTCTGCTGAAACTTAGTTGAAGAACATCTCACTTCTCTGTCATATTTGAAGTTTGTCCCTTTCTTCTAAGGAATAAATCTGGTCATAATAATTGTCCTTGTGATTAACAATTAACAGACATGAGTCTGTAACAATTTCACAAATCTTGGTTTTGTGACAGGATGCACACTGCCTACTAGAAATATCACACACAGCCTGGGAATTCAGAGCACCTAAGCAAGGTGGCTCCATTCCTGTTACACTGAATAGACTGGGAGAGGTGTTTGTGGAAAGTGTCCAAGAGATACTCCTTTTTGTTTCTTTTTGTCTCATTATATATACAGTTCTGCACTCTGGATCCAGTTTGGATTGTAGCCGAACTCCTGTTCCCCTCTAGAAATAGAGTAATTAATTCTGGATCTTTTCTTCTCATAATGCTCAGTAAACTGAACCATACTTAGTGTGCTGCCTCTCTTTTGCATGATTGGCACGTGATGAGAGCACTCACCCAGGAAAAGGTTCAAAGCTGCAGACCACGTCTCGGTGGGGCCTGGGCGAGACGAACAGCTCAAGGACAGGGCAGGCCACTTGCGGGATCTGCTGTGGACTCTTCCCATGGAAGCTGAGATCCTGTGCAAATAGGGGAATAGAGGAAGGAAACATCTGGAGGGAGTCCGACTGTCATTCACTTCCTTGGATGTATTTGAGGATCATCTTTACCTTCTCTTAGTGCTGCTTATGCATTTAACCTGCTGACTCTGTGATGCAAAAAGGAAGATTTAGCCTCTAGCAGCAGAGTGCTGTTGCCATCAGGCCACAGAGCCTTGGGATGTCCACCTCTTAGATACAACTATTTCCTGTGTTCCAACCCTTCTGCCAGGTAGTTTCATTAATAGTATACAATCATACACACAAGCACCCATAGCATGTATCTGTACAAAAGCCACTTCATATTCCCCTGGCTGCACAAAGGCATCTTGAAATGGGAATATAACACATTTACATGCATGTTAATGCTCCCTTTCATTGATGGAGTAGTGTAAAATGGCCTAAAATGGCAAAAATGGCAAAAATCAGGCTACATTTTGTTTAGTTTTCCTTCAGTACTTATAAAGAAACTAGAAAAAAACCAAAACCCAGCACGCAGACAGAAATAGAATATTGAACATATTAAATAGTCAGGACACCACCAAGGAGTTTAATTTGCAAAATTGAACCTCTAAGTATTCATTCAGGTAACCAAGTGTGAAAGCTTGGTAAAATTTCCACAGAAGTAACCCTGATTGGAGCGAAACTGGATTGCTTTTTTTTTTTATGTTGTTTGAGTGGATTTTCTTCTTGTCATGATCATTTTCTGATCTACATATATAAAAAAGACAGAGATAGTCAATTAAAGTGGAAACTTCTTTTCCCCTTGTACAGAAGCTCAGTTTCATGTTCATTGCTACTTTGAGCTGTTCTAAATCAACATCTCTTACCTAGATTACAACAGTCAAATTAATATTTCATTTTCAGTCTTACCATTTCCTACTTTCCACTGTCACCCTCATTCCTCATGAAATTTTGTATCAGAAGAGTATCTCTGTTTATGTTCTTTGTAAACTCCCATCTTTTCCTGTTACTGAATTGTCCAACAGGGAATGAATTTGTCTTCCAAGGAAGCTGTGTTTCTGATTTGCTGTGTCTGATATATCAGAGTGCTCTGACATATACACTTCTAAACATTGTCTATATAATTTGACATATGGGAAGCCAATTATAAAATCTATGCATCCAATCATTCCACACATGTATTTTCATAAGCTACTAATCCATCACAGAAAATGAGGCATTTGCAAAAATATCTTGTAATGTATGACAAAAAGATGGGACAGACATACGTATAGACAGAGACTGGAAGGAGAATCTAGGTTTTTATGCAAAAAGTCTGAGCGTTTTCCATCTCATAAAAATTGTGTTCTACTCAAAACTAATTAGAAAATCTCCTCTACATGAAGTGACATATCTCATCACCACTCAGATGCAATTCTAGTCTTTGCTTTTAAACTTACATTGACACCTGCTTCCTAGAAACCTTGAAAAGTTTTTCAGTATTCTGTAAATTTTCAAAGAACCTAACTTTTCCACTACAAATTTATAGAAGTAGCAATAGAAGTCTTTGCAATAGTTGCTATTTTCTGGTGCAGGACATATTCAGATGTACGCCTTAATATTCTGAAACTATGAGCTGATTCATACTTTCAAAATATTAATCACACTTAACTACATTTAAAGTGATATTCCATTGTAAAACTGTGGATCTTTCCTGCAAACAGCATGTCTTAGGTGAAGTAAAGTTCTAAAATAATGTTATCTCACATTATAACAAGAATCATACCTGAGACTGCCAACATGGAAAAACTAATTATGGAGTTGAGGCTCAGTAGAGAGTTCTTCCTTAGTATCTAACACAACCTTGTAATCCTTGACTCTGGATGCACAGATTTCAAAACAGATAGTCATCCTTCAGCAGCATTAACTGGAAGAAAATATTCCCTAAGCAATAATGGAAATCCTGTATCCTTTACATCCCAGTCACACTTCTTTCTGCTCAACTAGTATCTAAATTTCAACACCATTTAACAAAACAACAGCCCTGATTTTTGTGTGTGTGTGTACGTATATGCATATACATCAATATGGATTATAGGAAGAATGCTACTATAAGACTAACTTTTGACAGCAATTGTGATGTTTCCCACTTGTGTAATGCTTTCAACAATGCAAAATCTCCTAGTACCTCAACCTCCAGAGAAAAATATTATCTTGCGTTTAAAAATCTTGAGACCACTGGGCTTTATGCAACACACCAACAATGAGCATATCTGGCCCTTTTTGACACTGATCTTTCACAGCATATCAGCAAGCCTAAAAAGATTTCTTGGTGCCATCATTTGTCATCCATCATTTCACATTAATTTTGCTATAGAGGAAAAACTCTTACTTGCTTGGCTCTCTACTACACCATTGAGGAGAAGCATACCTGGTGCATGCTGGGTATCCAGGATACAAGGACATTGTAGGCAAAATCACAGGTTATTTTAATTCTGTTGACCTGTAATTCTTGAGGAATTTTCCCTTTTTTGAGGAATTCCTTGGATTCCCTCATCCAGCCCTTGGGATTTTTTTTCCAGTCAAAGATAAATAGCAGAGTATGACAGGGTTCTGCTATCACAAAGTTGCATTTCTGTCAAGACTCGTATATTTGTCTCATCAGTGCAGCATACAGTGTACATGGAGAAAAGTTCATCTGAGTAGTGGGCTTTGACTCTGAGATTTTTCTTGGAGTGAAATTCTGATACAAGACAAATCTAACCCCCTAGTAGTAGCTGCTTCAGGAGAGAAAAGAATTCTGGTCAGGCAGGAGTAGAAAGACAGACCATTCCTATCAGTCTATTCCTATTGGGAGTACCCAAATGAATGTATGTGAGAAGACTGAACATCTCCCATACCTTTGACCAAAGTCCATATAACGTGTTTAGGTATGGAAAAATTACTTTGTTCATTTAGTGGTCTCTCTAGTCTCTCTTTTTATCCATATTTCATGGATCCCTGAAAATATCCTATGAAATAAAAATGGTTTAGAAAGCAGAGACCATCAGCAGGTTTTGTTCACATAGATTCTGTGATGTATAAATGCCTGTTTAGAGGGCAAAAAGACTGTATGTGAACCGGTAAAAAATATACTCTGAGAAGGGACAGATTAAGGAGAGACTTCTCTTTCTAAGACAGGTCTGTGCAAATGAGGTTTTCCTTTCCTTTCTAACTACTCTATATCTAGAGTTTGGAGGCTGAGGCTGAAGCCTGCAACAAACTTAAAACATTACAAAGTGTAATAAATGGGTCTCTTCCAAATGAATCCCAGATGATGCCAAGTGGAGGAAGATTTATGTATATGTTGTATGAATATTTAATGATATGGCCAAAAACCTACTGCCACTTAGCAAAAAGACATTTATCATTCCTGTGAAATATGACTTTTTAGCCAATAAGACTAAAGTATGTTAATAACCTCGAGTGAATTGTATTGTTAGTTATTAAACATTTTCTGACTTCTGATTGGCTGAGTCACCTCTGAGATCACAGTCCCACCATCAGCCATAAGTTATTTTGTAACAGCCAAGAAATAGGTCTGAAGCATTAAAAAAAAAAAAAAAAAAAAAGTCGATAAAATTTCCTATAGGCATGAAACAGAAAAAAAGGTATATCTTGTATGTGAATTTCAGAAGAGCTATTCTCCTGAAATTTTTGACAAAAGCAAAAAATGCTTCATATAGCTATGTGGGAACTTACAGAGAACTTCACAAACACTCTGAGACTAAAGTTTGAAGAAAATTCCCATAATCTGTTTGAAAAGTCTGCTTTTTGCTGAACTGACCTTAGTCCTTATAACACATTGAACTGTTGATAAATGTTCTTTCCATAAAGTGTTTGATTTTAATGCCTTTTCAGGTCCATTGAAATCTGTGAATAATGGATAAGCCTCTAAATGGGAAAAAATATGGCTATTCAGTTAAATCCATGCTCTTAGAGTGGACATACAGTGGACTTTAAAGTGCTACTTAGAGCTGAAATTATTTCTAGTAATTCAGCTGGTTCCTCAAAAGCTAAATTATGCCAAAGTCCCATACCTGTACTGACTTTGTTTTGTTGGGGTGTATGTTCAAAACACCTGGCAAAGAAGAGAAAAGGAGTCTCGCATTTCCTGTCCTCTGAAACAGCAATGCAGACACATCAACCCCAGCATGGCAAAGCACCACTGGAGGTGGCCGGGTGATAATATGCATTGCTTACATACCGTGTGGGATTGAGTCCCTGGACCCTGACAACACAGCTTGCTGCACTCAATGCAGATACACTCGCCTTGTCCAGGATGCTGCATTCTCCTCCTCACCCATTTCCACATCCTACATGACAGACAGCATCGGAAAATTTGGGCCAGGGAAAACCAAGTAATTCAGAGTACTATTGGAATTTCACAGACTTGGATCTTCTCAGTTCTGAGCAGCAGTTTTTGTTAATTTATTTCTACAATACAGACGTTCATTAAAATAATTATTAACTGTAGGTGACATCTTAATATGCAATATGATTCTGTGGTCTGTCCTTCAGAAAGGTCTACTTTTTTCTGTTGTTAACTTTCCAGCTCACTGCTGTTCAGACGATAGATTGGCTGGTAAGTTGTCTCAAACACCCGGGACATTAACAAATTCTAATTGGCTTTGTAATAGGAGCAGACAGCATGTACAATGTTAAACCACTTCTGAACCACCTATTTTCTGTATGCAAATCAGACAGAAACAAATGTTTGGCCCCAGCTGGGCGAAATGTCCCATTTAGAATTCTTTTCCTCTTCTTTGTTCTTTGATGTTCTGCAAATGAGCTTTAGAACTCCGCTCTTCACACAATTCAATTTTACAGGCCCATTATCTGAGATATAATGTGGAGGTTAAATATATCAGGGCAGCCATTATGTGAAAATAATTAACAGTAATGAATAATGCACTAATTCCACTGATGAGAGATGGTTATATGTGTAATGAAGTGTTGGGGCAGCCCTGACAAATGAAATTAAAATATTTAAACACTGTTTTATGATATTACTTTGCTCATATAATTTCCTTTACCTACAATGAGCCACTTCGATTATCGTCATTATCTTGACAGCTCTGAAGGATGAAATAGTGCAGGTTAATGTGACAGCGATTAGTCAGAGAGAAAATCCATCACATAAAGCAGAACAGAGTGAGGGAGAAAGGTCTCTATACTTTCCCGTTTCAAACATGAGAAGAATGATACCATCAACATCACTTCAATATTAAATGGATAGAATTATCTTGTCATTCATTTACAGCCTCTGAAGAACTACCTATTTGTACCTGCAAAGGAAAGGTCAGCCTTTCTTAATCATCCATAAAAATATGTTGATGGATTCCTTATATCAATAATGGTGGCAGAAACAGAGACAGGAAACAAGCAAGGAAATTTAAAAGGAAAGCATTCTAGGTTTTATATTCAAATCTTTTAATGGTTTTAGATTTTCAAGTTTTGCTTCACTCGGTGTGATCTTCAGAAAATGCACAGTATGAAATAATGTGAGACACTGACAGTGTCAGTTGGAAGTTGCTTCAAATACTATCTAAATAGCAAAAGGGACTGCCTATTGCACAGTTAGTCCTCATTTTTTTTTGTATGAATTGACTATGAATACACACAAAACCTAAAAATAATCATACAGATGCCAAAAGTTAGGCTAAAGTCAGATTCAACATTATAGTCACCTTATTTTCAAAAGTACTGAGCACACATTGCTCCCAGATACATCAGTGGACTGGCAGGACCAGACTGTTGGAAATAAGTTCAGTTTTATGGATCAGGCAGCCAGGTAAAAAACATGTGGGTAGTTAGGTACTCACAGCAAGGATCCTCAGAAGAGAAATAAGCAGAAAGATGTCCAGTCTAACCTGGGGAGAAATGCAAAGGAGCATGTGGAGATCAGTTACGTAAACTGACAGATCAGAGGCATGCATGTCCAGAGCACCAAGACACCCCCAAAACCAACCGTTTTTACTTTCTTATATTAGGAACAAGTTTGCAACTCCAATGGTTGATGCATTCAGTTGGGATGCTGCTTCACAGTCCTTGTTCAGATAGAGAACAGTAGAGATTTGAATCCCTTATTCTCAAGTGACACCTGAGATTTAATTTTTCATACGATCCTTTGTAGAAGCACAGACAAACACCAGCTCTCACTAATGCTGGCATTTCCCTCAGGTGTAACCCATTCAGATTCAATTTCTCTCTGTAAAAAACTTGGGCATCAGTTTCCTGTTTGAGGGGCATTATACTGGCTGAGGAGGTGGGTGAATAAAGAAGGTGTAGCAGGGTACACAGAGGAATCCCTCTTTTGAAGTGCCACATAAGGGTCTCGGAGATACCTGCCCAAAAAGCCATTTAAACTGTTAATGGCATCTTTGGCCATTGTAGAAAAATTAGTGGTTAGAGCACTTAGGACCCTGTCTAACTAAATGGCATCTGAACAGTGGGCGTTCTTAAGAACATGAATGGTGACTCTGACAGGCATAATATTTTTATTTAGGTGTCTAAATACAGCTTTTACAAGGTCTAACTTTTGCCATCTGCCTTGAAAAATGTAAATTTAACTTACAAACAAACAAAAATAAATTGGTAAATTTAACAGGACACCTTTCCTGTTCATGCAAGCCATTATAATTGCAGTTGTTCTTACTATATTATTATTATTATTATTATTATTATTATTATTATTATTAGGTAGTGCATACACAAAAAAGTGAAAGGTGTCCCTTCACTTTCTAAGTGTGTCCAGTGTTTTAAGCACTGCATGGGTACAGAGTAGCAGATAATCCATGTGCTGAAGAGCTTGCAATTTAAATAGACACGGCAGATAAAAGTTGTCTGTACACCAATTTTACTCAAGTGGCATGAACAACACGGTGGCAGCAAATGTCATATGTTAGTTCCACAGTGCAATGATGGCAGCGGGAGGGAGGTGATACGCAGCACTGCAGGATATGCCAATACTGCTCAGCATCATTGTCCGTCCTGCAGGGCTGCAACCATGTCTTGAAGGCAGAGCCCTTCATTGAAACAGCACAGAGATGCAATGCCTCAGAGGAAGCTCTTGAAAATGCTTGGTATAGCATAGCATGGCAACATTTGTGTGCACAGAATCACCTAAAAGATGAAGTGCACACAACATAGCAAATCTTTTTGTTTTAATCTAAATACAATGGAAACTTATGTCTCTGTCATACTCAGCTAAGAACCTGACTTTTTACTACACTGAAAGGTAGGTAATTTGTAATTTACTGTTCTCCAGGACAGTTTACAGTGTCTTTATGCAGAGCAATTGAACCACTACAGGAAGCAAATCTGAAAGATGACCAAGTCACAGATCCTACTCCCAGCTGTGGCCGGTTAAAACAGAGCAAGCAAGAGGTTTGAAAACTGAGGAAGACAGACAATAAAAGGAGAAATACATCAACAAATTAAAAGGCTAATTTTCGACATCTTTTTTCATACTGAGTATCAACCCCATTGAACTGAATGAGAGTGCACACAGTACAAGCCGGGATGAGCAGGGAGGGCACAGTCCCTGCAGATGGCCAGTGACCCTGCAGCAACCGCTGCTCACAGTGCTCAGGTCTGTTTCTGTGTGCTTCAGGCTTATGCTTTTGGGAGGCTAGCACACACAAGCCCAGAATAAAATCTCTTATTTGCAAACTGGGGTCCACAGAAGAGATGCATAAGGGACCTTTTGAGCTAATACGCTTGTAAAAAACTCATTCAAATTTCAGTGGTTCTTTCATTTTGCTACTTTTAAAATACAATTTACTTCATTTATCGGACAATGAAGTGCCTCTGTAATAAATCTAACATTAAAAAATCATTTCCAGCAAATTACTCCAATAAAATCAATGAAGGTCAGGCTCAGCTGTAGAAACAAATAAATTACCTGCTATTGATAGGGTAGGCAGACTTAATTGTCATTTAGAAAGGCTAAAAGGGATAAAGAAATCTAATAGAAGGAACACATTTATACAGCAAAAATGAGAAAATGGCGAAAGTTTTACCCTGGCAGCTCCCATCCATAGGATTGACTCAGTCCCTGAGCAGCACAGGCAGTTGTTTTAACTCTCAGTAGGACACTGGTATGTGCTTTGGATCTGTCAATATTTACCTGCTTCTGTGTTGCCTTGTGATCTTTTTACCTTTCATATATTGAAACCCCCAAACAGGATTTCTGGTAATAGGAAATGAAGAATTGATAGAATTGAACAATCCCATCCTTAGATTTTTTTCAGCCAGGTTAAAAGCTGTTTGACCCAATTCAGGCTTTGCAGTACTTCCAACTATTAAAGAAATATAAAGCTGGGCATTTGCTAGTGGGATTTGTCATTCTCTGATAACAAAGTGATGATTTTATAGTTAAGATCCTCTTTTAAAACAACTTTCTATTTATTTATTTTAAAAGCTGTCCAGCTGTTGCTGTGAGGAATCTGGAAATGGCACTAACCTAATGTATTTTCACTTCAGCAGTGTACTCTTTCAGTTTTCAGCATTTCTCTTTGAAAAACACTTTAATTTTTTTAGTGCTTATTTGTGTTTACACCTCCTAATGGGGGAAAACAAAAGAAGACAAAAATGTTGGAATGTCCATATGTTCAATGTTCAATCGTCCATCAAGTCTTATGGGAGGAAATTTAAGTTATTCTCCTTGAAAGTGTGAATCCTGCTCTGGACTGCGGAGCAGTGCTATATCCAGTGACATAACTGGATATAAGGGCTTATTCAACAGGGACAGCTTTAAACATTCCTGTGATGAATACAAAATACTCTGGGAATGAGCCATTTCCAAGATTTTACAGAACTGAATCCCTACTCTCTTGCTTTGGAGGCTCTGTGACCTCAAGAGATCAGATGATAGTCATCAATTCTGCATGTCAGCACTTCTAACAGGACAGGAACTTCTACTGTGCTTATTCTAAAAAAACCAAAAAGTGCAAAGCAAATTCAACTTTGAGTAATACTTAGCTACAATGGGGAAAGCAAAAACCAACAAATGTCAGACACAACCAAATACAATGAAAAGTAAAGGCTTTTATGGCTGCAGCTGTTTGGTCCAGAAGTGACTGCAGTAACACTAATGCGTGGCTGCTGCAATGCTTGCAGTAACAGATTTAAACCTGCATCTATTCGCAGATTTCTGGAGTATAGAAGTAGGCTGGGCATGTCTTTGGAACAATTTACTCCTGTAAACTGTAAATTGTGGCCACATGAAGAACAGGCAGATGGCAGAAGGATGCTCAGGACCCAGTGAACAAAGAGAAATCCTTAGGAAGGAGGTACACCTGACTCTTTGCGCTATTGAAGCAACCTCTTAGTCACATGTTAATGAACCACAGGTTGCCAGCCTCTGAATGGAAACCTAAAGTCTTGGAACTACCGATTTTTCTTTCTTTTTGGAGCTACAGAACTGTTTCACACTTATATGATTGCACATCTGGTTTTCTTCACTGCCACATGGATTCAATGACAATGTAAGTTTCTTTGTCTCAGGGAATTCTGTTAATGCCTTCTCATTCTCTTCAGCAGCAAACTCTGAACGATCGAACCAATAATAAACAGATGTCTGCTGCTTGTTCGTATTTCCCCTTCCAAAAAAATAATTTATCAGATGACAATTGCTTTCTTTCTTCCTAGCCCTCAAACAAATTAAAATTTGTCTGCAGGTATTATGTTAGCACATGCTCTACAGCTGATATGATCTATGCTGCATGCTGCAGCAGAGACACAAGGACATATAGAGTACCTATTTCTCCCTGATCATTTTGACCAGATTAGTTCTTTTGTAAAACTAATCAGAGACTACTAAACAGTCCTACAATCTTCTATCAGGTCTGCTAGCATAGTCTTCAGTTCAAATGCTTTAGTTGTCACGTCTCCTTTATTGAGTGGGGGTTTTTTTCTCTTGATTTTAAAGGATTGTTGTAAGATAGAAACTTCAGCTCAGTACATTTTTTTTTCCCAAATGACCAAGCAAGGGTTTTATCTAGCATCAGTCTAGGCCATTGGAAAGATGTCTGCTCATCTCTGTGGGCTCCAGTTGGTAGTTGTCTTTAGTGGTCTTCAGTTGGTACAGGTACATAATTAAATACATATGTATCTCCCTTTATATCTGTATTCCACTGCTTTATACAGTCTTTCTTAGGTGGTTGGAGGTTTCTTATAGCAAAGTTATTTGGGACTAGCTGGTAAAATTTACAGCTGAATTTGTTGTCATAAACCATTAGGCTCGTGAAGGGCCAGGGTGCTGCCAGGGTACCCCTGTTAACAGCATCTGTATAAGCTTAATCTGGAAACCAGCAGTAACATGAGCTACTGACCTATTTGTTGGGGCTCCTATGGCCCTGTTAGAGGGTAAAAGCTCTGCTGCATCTGGCAATGCCTCCTAGCCAGGACCATGCCGGTTGCATGAAGCCCTTTACCTGCCCACTTGCACTGGAAACAGCTTCCTTTGTAAAGGAAGGGGATGGATGGGATTTGAAGCAGGTGAAAACAAGGGAGGATGGGTATATATGTTGTTCCTAATTCCTTCCTTCCCCCATATAATTTCATAGAATAATTTATGTTTAAGGTACCACTACAGGTCATCTGGTCCAGCCCCTCTCTCAGAGAAAGGCCAACTTTAAAGTTACAGCAGGTTGCTTATGGCTCTTTTCCAGGCAAGTTTTGAATATCTCCAAGGATGCAGATTACACAACCTCATAGTGCAAAATTTCTTCCTTATAAGTAACCAAAATGTCCTTTGATGCATCGTTTGCTTGTCTCTGTCAAGCGATACCCGTACTCCAAACACAGACTCACAAGCCCCAAAGAAAGGGATCAAAAAAGTATCAGGATCAAAATGGGAGACATAATTTGGTTAAATATGGGGAACTATGTGACAGTCAGAGCTGAGTGGTTCATTACAGTACATCGATACATGATGATTTGCATAGATTCGAAACAGCTGCTAGTGACCTTCATTTGCAATATCGTACATATTCTGGACAGTGTCAGCTCAGTTATCAACTACTCATTCTCCATGGTACCTTAAGTCCTAAATACTTAGTTTTATTGGATCCAGTTTATCAATAGGAAATATTTTACATGCATTTTAATTACATTTAGAGAAATGCAGGAAGGCCTGGGTTTGACTTAAGCTAAGCTAAGCATTTGTCTTTGAGATTTAAAGTAGGATGTAACTTTCTAAGATACTATACATAAAACACGACACCCTGGTAAATATTAGGTGTATGTTTATTCATACACATTTCAGATATAATACATATAAATTTATATATTTTTATATATGTGTATCAATTACTGTTATTATAGATCTAAATTCACTCACGAAGCCTTTAATGCCTATGAAGTAGAACTGGTTTCCTTAGTTTAATTTGTCAGACAGAATTATAGCACAAGTACTGCTTCTGAACACAAGAAAACACTTTTTACTGTGAGAATGGTCAAACACTGGCACAAGTTGCCCAGAGATGTTGTAGAGTCTCTGTCTGTGGAGATAGATAGTCACAACCTCACTAGACACAGTCCTGGGCAACCTTGAGCAGGGCCGTTGGCCTGAGCTCCCTTCCGATGTAAATGATTGTGTGATTCTGTGATTCTGCTTGTCAGGAGTGATTTCAAAGTCGGAGATGGTCCTTGGTCAACACTAGTCAGGAAAAATGGCTGGGGTTTCTTCCTAAGAGTTCCAGTGTCACCTGCTACAAAGATAAATGAGGCTCATATGTGGCCTGAGCTCAGGCTCATTTTAGGCTGCCTATCCAAGAACAGGAGGCATTCAGGATTGAATTAATGCCACCTAAATTTATAAGTGACCTTAGTGGCCTTCCAGAGTCAGTAGCATAAGAAAGGTTCTTTCAGGCCTTTATACATCAGATAAGTTTTGATGGTGGTATTAGAACAAAATTAATTACACTGATTTATTTCCACACATGGGAAGCCTACAGTCACTATCTCATATGCATGTATCTCTGCAGTAGATATCTACCTCTGGTCAGAGGAATCCCATTAAAGAGAATGCTTGGCTTCATGGTGCTTCCATGACCCTACAGCCTAAATAAAAACAAATGTAGCCCTAGTGACTAGTTTCTGAAATTGCTGTACTCAGTGTCTTAAGACTAAAATCTTGTATGGTCTGTCAGCCCATGGAAAGCTGTTCCTCTTGATTCAATGACTGGGAAGAAATAGGTGCCAAATGAGCTCTGCAGAAGAGAATGGTAAGAAAAGATGAAAAGGTGGTAACCAGACAAATATCCCACAGAGCTCTGTCCCATTGCCCTGCCCATTTTCCCAGGAGGACTCTCTGCTATATATTAATCTAAAATTTGTCCTTCAATTGGCCACTGACATTCAAATCAAAGTCCAAATATGTAAAATCATGCAAAGAATATGTTGTTTTTTACACAGTGGGAAAGGAGAGGTAGAAATAATGGAGGAATCCTCCCACAGAGGAACAGGCAAAGCCACATGTACCTTATTTTTTGCTCAGTGAACAAGCATGAATTTACATTCCAGATAAACAGCTGAGGGATGCCACCTTCTGCCCTGCAGCAGGGGTTATGAGACAGTTCACAGACTACCTTGGTGAGGGGGCTGGGCACAGTGAGCAACTGAGACTACTCCAGAACTGTCATGGTATGAGGGACAGATAAGGTATTATGATGACAGTGTCACCTGGATGGAAGATTATTGTAGTAGAAAGGTATGGGGTACACAGAAAACAATCCAAAAGAAAGCAAACTCATTAGTTCCACTACTGATGGAACAAATTTTTTTCTTTTATGTTTGGAGCAGAGACTCTTTGATTTTACCAAAAGTATGTTCTATTAGAGCAGAAAGTTGTTCCTGCAGTGAATTAGTGCAGCACTTTACAAATATGCTTGCCCCATGGGCCCACCAAAAGCACTGAGTTCACTCCCAGAGGTCAAAAATACCAGCAGTGCAATAAAATTTGCTGTACAAGGAGGAATACTGTGTGTATTGATTTGTGCACTCATTGCCAATACCATTGTGTGATCAGTAAAAACAACGGACAACTCTTTATCAACAAGCAAATGCCTTCCACTTACTAAACATGAATAACCAATACCACTTTACTCCTGTGACCTACGGTATAACCCCTCTGGCCAGTTGACTTACTGGTGGAGCCTGTCCTCTAAACAGTGCACTGCTTAAAGAGAAATGAACCACAGGGACTATTGCAGCAAGACCAAAACACAGGAGATATTCATTCCTCCTTCATAAGACAGTGGACTTTTCTCAGTCCCAGCAAGGATTTTCTCTGCAGGCTGTACTTTCTTGCTTTTCCAGAGGTGAATGACTGGTGAGAGAAACTGACTGATTTTCCCTTTATCAGAGTAAAAGAAGATGTGTAAAAACATTGAATGAAATAAAGATGTTATCATCCCATACGAACAGAAGGGAGGATATCGTTTCCATCTGGCTCTAGATGTCTACTATGTAGATGTCTACAAAAAAGTGTCTAAATAAGTTACTCTAGGAGATCGCTCAGCTGACCTAAGCTCCATGTCTGCTTTAAGATGAAATTAATCTCACCCTGGAAGTGCCTTTTTTCTTTCTTTCAATCAGCTCTAGGAAGGACTATTCAGATGTAGACATCTGTGGTTGGTTAGATGAAGCCCATTCAAGTTCTTTTGTCAAACTGTACTTGCTGTCTGTCTGCCTGCCTGTCCAACTGTCTCTCACCTTCTATTTCAGCTATTAGCAGATATTAAAAAATAAATAACATTTAGAGAAGGAGTAGTCATTATACACCACATATATCAGTGCCATTTTAGTATTTTCAGTTATTCTTTGCTGTGGTAGCTCTTAATAACACTTTCCCATGTAGTTAGGTTAAACAGTGTAGAAGCATAAATTAAACATCAAACATGATCTTTCTTTACAATAGCACTGGGGTAATATTACTGGGCAAAACAGAAAGAAGTAAACAGATTTGCTAATCTGACAGTCATATTAAAGGTGAAATATATTGTGTGCATAGCTTTAATCAGAATACTGGACATTTTAAGAGTTCATTTGTTCTGCCTAAGGTAACAGGTAACAGAACGCCGAATGACACAGATAAGTAGGATCTGATCTTTCACATATCATACTTATGCCAAACAACAGAAGCGTAGCAATCAGATCTATTGTAAAATAGCAGTGCTGGGATGAAGAAATTTCCAAAATCTGGAACTAAATCAATAGGCA
Source organism: Ciconia boyciana (assembly GCF_034638445.1). Taxonomy (NCBI): domain Eukaryota; kingdom Metazoa; phylum Chordata; class Aves; order Ciconiiformes; family Ciconiidae; genus Ciconia; species Ciconia boyciana. Next base: position 172,252,196 of record NC_132934.1, on the reverse strand, counting down.
AAGTCAATGCATGAAGCTATCAACAGTAGTTTGACTTAATAATAGTTCCTTATTTGTATTCAGTAAAATAGCATTGTATTTTCAGTTCTACTGCTAGGGATGAATCTTGGTATAAGAGAGAAGATTCTTAGGTATCTTTGACAATGAAAAAAGTGAACTGTAGGGACACCTGAAATATGATACCTCTTCTAAACCAGTGCAGAAATCAATGGAAAAGGAAAATCATTGTCTGATAGGCGTAATTGCAATGGCATCATTTCTTTTTGATGTCATGGATTTCTCTCTTAATCCTTTTCATTTTCAAGGCTGCATTTAAAATAAGATTTTTGCTGTTTTGCACCAATCCTACACATTCAAACAATGACAAATCAGGTACAAAGTAGGTTTGGATGAATAATTAATTACAAAACAATGTATGTAATGAATTTAACTTTTTTTGATTGTTTGTTTAACCAATGTCCTCAAACTTATCACAAATATTTGTGAGTTGATCCAATTTTGAATTCATGTACTACTACTAAAGCAGTAACGTGGATTTTTTAGGGGTGATTGGTGAATGAAGAATATGTCATTTTTGTGCTCTAAACAAATAAGTCCATTTTAGAGACCATTTTTTGCAATAAGAAGCAAAAATGAAACAGGAGTTTTGCTTTGCAAAACTGTGTGAGAACAAATTTCTAAAATGAATGTTTATGAAAGATTTATTTTAAAATTTCCCAAAAGGTGTTAGGCATGTGAGTTTAATTTTCACCATCCTTTAGCACTCATGAGAGATCAACTTAATCATTCAAACATAGAAACACAGAAAAGACAGGTACAAATATAACAAACTAAATGTCGTCTGAATTCAGAATATATATTTTAGAATATATATTTCAGAATATTATTTATTATATTTATGTAGTGCGTATGGTATTTATGGAGTATGTTACGCAAAGGTAACAGAATCTCTATAAATTATTACAAACAATTCAGTTGAGGAAACATGTCAGTATTTTTTTGATGAAATATGTTAAATGTATTTTGGTAATGTTAAGATAACAGTGTACACAGTTATATAGCAGATATGTATCATTATAATAACACTTCTGATTCTAATTAATTTGCACTACAGTTTTAAATTTCCAAGACTATGTCTTGCTCTTTTACTGTGTGACTCCCCACAGCAAAGAACAATTAGCCAGTAACAAATCAAATTGTATTCCTGAATACAATTTTTCTTTGGGTTACCTGTAATTTTATAATATTTTATCCATATAGAGAGTGCATACTCTCTTTTTGCTTACAGAAATAAGTGTCTGACCAGAGATCTGGCAGTCAGGTCAGCACTGCTATTCTTAAAACGATATTGTCATTCTCATGACAGTTTTTCTTAACACCCCAGTTTCAGAAGTCATTAGATGGGAATCTTGATTTTCCTTTTCTAACATAAATGTTGTCCTAATTATACATTTGTACAGAAAAGTTTGAATAGGTGAACCTTGAAGGTTCAAAAACGAAGTAGGCAAACAAAAATAAAATATATGCATCATTTTGTTCTGGTTTGTACTAAGTGGATATTTCAGCAAACTTTGTGCTTTTAATAAAAAGGGATGATTCCAGATTTTTTAAAGTATTTTTATTGCTTATACTAGTACATGTGATTTTTATTTGGTATATCCCATATTGTCAAATTACCCTTTAAATGGTCAGAGTAAAGAGAATAATTACGAAAATCAGCAACACATTAGTATATGAAAAGTATAAGGTGCACTTTCTATATGCAGATATAACTATGTGGCAAATGCATACTTTAGAATACAAATGATTTTCCTGTACTTGACTTCTAAAACTTGGTCGTATTTTTGCTGAAAGCATTTACTTTTGTTTTCCAGGTAATATTAAAATTTGGTGCTAAATTGCGATAAAATTGGAATCTTCTTTCCTGTAGTTTTCACCAGTTCTCTGGAGATTGGTCTCATGAGAGAGCTGTGGTTTCCTCTCTGGAAACCTCTCACAGATTTCCCTGTGTTTTTCCTCAAGTGTCAAGGTGTTATGCACACCTGTAATATCACGGAAAACTACTGGTGTGTACTAATTTCCGTAATATGCAATGAAATAATAAACCACGGATTCCAACAGACTTGTGCACAGAAATATAATGATCCTTCACAGACCAAAAAATGAGTTATCTGAATGTAAAATATATAAATTATTTCCCTTATTCACTTAATCACTGCTTCCTCTCTGATTGGCAAATATACTTAAGACTTTCATATCTGAAATTTTTTATCACAATTGAGTGATATGTTTTAATTACATTTTACACCCTTCTCAGGGAAGATATCCTCTCAAATTCCCACTGTTCACACTTCCATTACACTTATAACATAACTCAGGAGTTAAAATTAAAAATTAAAATCTTCCTTAAAAGTAATTAATAAGCTTGTTGCAGCCAAAAGCTCCATTAGATACAAACAGCCACACGTATGCAGAATTAAATGGTAGGCAGGATAAGAAGAAGCAGAGAGTATTATTGATCCCTCACCAACAGGTATGCACAAATTAGTTAACCGCAGCTATCAGTATTACTACATACATTACATTACAGGAGAGCCAGGGAACTTTACCATGAAATGGAAGATAAGTTAGGTGAACAGGGCAACTGTGACATCTAAAGGCTTCGCAATGGTCGGAATAAAACAATAACCTGACACGTATTTCACGAAGACAGATATAACAGACTGCAATCTGGGCACTAAACACAGTTTTCTAAATAGGTACATTTCATTGCATTTTACTGTTACGTAGGGTTCCATCTGCAGCAAAAATTTGGAGCTAATTTCACAAGTAAATGTGACTTTGTCTTGGAACACTCTTAAATCTGTTTTCAGTAACTTAAACATCATGAAATCACAAGCACTACAAACCTTATCCTAGTATTACCTTGATTAAGGCACAAAACATTAAAAGCAAATTACTATGAAAGTATGAAACAATTTGCCCTTAATGTTTCAGTCATATCTGTAAAAAATATGACTTAAATCTAGTTTTATTAATAATACATATTTTAATTAAACGGCTAGAGGTGCATCTAGGAGGAAAAATTGAATCTTCACTGGATTTCACATACTTGTATGATTCATGGGCAGTAAATATGCAAAGCTTTATGCCCATAAGGCAATCAAACTGCAAAGCTGATATGCATGTTTTTATCTGAAAGAATGAAGTCTAGTAAGGCTTAGAAATAAAAATAATAACAATAATAATAATAACAACAACAATAAATGCTCCAAAAATTAATCTATTTTTGTAGACCTAATGCATTTCTAGATACAATCCTCATTTTTTGCCAGCTGCACGGTGTTGAAAACATATTTATTGTTGTTTCCATTAATCTCATTACACAAGGTTTGCCTGTATGGATTTGTATATACACACATAGTATCACAGCTTTAGCAATAAAACCATAGGATAAAAATTATCATGCTACAGTAGCATAGCATGAAATACTTTCATTACAAACTGTTTGGGGATTGAACAGTTCTGCAATCTGCTGATCTAACAAAGCCTCTCCTCATTTACGTCAATATTGTTTTTAAAGGTTTGACTCTGCATGCTTAGTTTGCTTTATCTTTTCTTCAGCTACAACCCCACACTTCATCAAACATTCAGCTCAGTTTTATTTAATGACAGCTGTGTCGTGTACACCAACAATACCTCTCACCTGGTGGTGTCAAAACACAAAAGCAAACATAAAGTAATTACAATCTACAATGCTTCTCTGAGGTAACTCAGTGGTGCCAAATTGCCACCTCTTCTTGAGTGGAACACAGCAACTGCTCATAACACCCTGCAACAGCACAGTGCAGTAAATGGATGCACGTTAAGGATATTGAACTTTGCTGAAAGTACTAACAGGGTTAAACTGAGTTTAAAAACTTGCTCTTACTGTTTCAAACAAATTCTAAAGTCAGAACTATCATTATCATCAGCTTTTCCATCACTGTGGTGATCAAATGTTAATGAATGCCATCTCACAATGGCTTTATAAGAAGGTAGCCTCAGTCACACTTCCATTTCAGAGACAGAAAACTAATGAAACAAAAAACTTTAGGTCCAAATTTCTTGTGATTTCAAGGGGCCAGTCAGAGATGCATAAGTATTGGACACTTTTTTTTTTTTGTGGAGGTCTTGGCATTTTAGTGTTGGATAGGCCCAGAGCACAACTCCTATTGTCATAGAAGTAATCAGGAGTTTCCAGCCTTTCTGCAGCCTGTTGCACAGTGACTCAGACAGGGCATTTAGGAAAAAAAAGAAGTTATAACTTGATTTGAAATCTCTTGGTTAGTGACCACTTATGAAAAGTTTGATCGCCACAGTGGCGGGCAAGGTTTTGTTCTTCTGAACGGAGATTCCTCCTAGAATTTCTGAGATTTGCCTAGACAGCATTCTGGTGGCTAAAAGTTTTATTGAATCCCACTCTCCATCTGAAAAATAATAATAATGTGGGGGCTAACTCTGACATATAGGCACCTATCGGCATTTACATCTGTCGATATTTGCGCTACTGATTTGGACTGCTCTGCTCTAAGTACAAAGACTTTAGGGGGAAATATGAAGAAGACTGCATGAAAAAAGGAGAGGACTAAAATAGTCAAGAGGAAATACTGAAGAGAAGGATGCATCAGTCCTGAAAAATTCATGCTTAATTCTAAGGTGAAGAGAGAGATCTATTTCTATTCCTTATTTATAATCCTGAACTCTCAATTTGGCTGAGGCACCAAATCGATCATTTTTTTTAAGAAAACCAAGGCAAAATGATACTATCCAATTCCATAGTTCAGGAAGAGTCAAGTCCGTATTCTTCATCTGATCAGATGCAGTAATTTTAATCCAAATTCCCTCTCCTCTCTAAGGAAGCACCCTATGCACTGGTATGGCATATTTTCAGATATTTTCTCTCAATTTCACCTCTTCAAATCGACCTACCTCATATTTTATATATACGTATAAGTTCACTGGACTAGGAAGTAGATGACAGATCCTGCAGTTGGGTGTTTGAGCCAGCAAAGAAATTTATATAAATAAAAAAGTGAATCTCCCACATGAAGGCTGCATTTAAAAGCAATATCTAGAAAATAATGGTTGAACTGGACAACGAGGCATCAACTATATAAATGTATCTTCAGCAAGCATCCTTGGCACCTCAAGCCTTTTCATCTTCCTTTTGCTTTCATGTGTGTGTATCTCAGGGCTTGCTCTTGGGACATAGTGAAGACCTAGAGCCCATGAATCCTCTCAAATAAGTTCATCTCCATTTCAGGGAGGGAAAATGTTGCCTAATTCTGTTTAAGAGACACTCTGCCATTTCCTTCTTAGTCTGGACCAGTCCAAAGACCTCAGTGATTTCCAACCATTAGATCTGAGTCTCTGCTCCCACCTGGAACAAAGCAATGCTGTCTCTCTGCTCAAGCTGAACACTTCCTTGTCATGGTGACTTTGAGCTGAATAAAAGGGAAGTTTGACTTTGGGTCTTTCAGCTCATCTCTTCCAATTCACTGATCAATTTGCATCACGTGTCACTAAGGTGCCAGATGTGAAGCATCAGCACAGTGCAGAAGATTGAGTCCTGCAGGCACGCTGAGCCTGAACACGAGCACACTACCCCCCAACACATCAAAGACCTTCTGGTCCTTCTCCTGCTTTGGTTTCACCACCCAGACTTCAGACGGGTTCAGCTGTGGTGAGCTACTCACTCATCATATGTTAAGTAATGTATTAAGTATCAAGTATATTAAGTAATGAATCCAATTGCTTTTCAGTTACATAGCCACAGCTGTAACCTCCACATCAAAAGCCTTATCTGAAATTTAACAGCTTAACCATGGGGCATGAGCTGCTGGCGGGGTGAAGAGGAGAGAAGCTTGTGTACTGCCCATGAGCATGAGCTCAGTGATTTCAGTCTCTTGCTATGATTTGACCAACAGACAGCATCACAGAGCATTTACCTATATGATTTCCCAGGCCGTTTGGCTCGGGCTGTATTCAGGCTGTTCTTACTGACTCTCAGGAGACCCATAAGACAAACTTAAAGGCTATGACATAACATTTTCTGTGGAATGGAAGAACTGTGAATGTACCTGAACTATGGTTAGCTGTTTATCAATTAACACAAAAAATAACACTGCTTTCAGCCAGTATTAATTTAGTCACTAATGCCACTAACATGGCATTATTGTGCTCTTATTTACATCAGAAGAAATGAGTGCTGCATGTCTTCTTGCTTTTAGTGTGATGCTACAAGACATGTGAATGAATCCTGCAACACTAGTATCTTAGTGTGTCAAGAATTTTTCTTAAATATTCAATTCATTATGTCTGTGTATTGGCTTGATTTTCAAATAGCTCAGTAGTAAGCACTCCAAAGTATGAAGTTCTTTAGATTAATATATATCTTTATATGCTCAGGGAAGTAACGAAATAAACCAATGACAAGACATAACATTATGAGACAGTACAGACTTCAAGAGATAGTAGAAATAATTTATAGATTAAAGTGGTGATAAAAGGACACAGACATAATTATTTTTTAAATTGTTTTGTTATAATGTTTCACGGAGATAGTAGATAGTGTCTTCCCAGAGGAAGAAGGAAAACTGTTATGAAAATCAAGTTCATGAAGAAAACGTGGAGTAATTTAAATATGTAGGGTATGGTTTTCAAAAGTGCTGAGCTTTGGCTTGACCTCTCTTTCAAGTGAAGTCAACTGTGAAACTGTTATTGACTTCCATGGGAGCAGAGTCATGCCCCTACTACATTCTCTCAGCAATTCCACCTGTGACATCTGAAATACATTTAGGTCTCAATGAGCCACATCCAGTAGATCTGACATGAGTGGAATATAATGAGAGAAACTTTGTGATTCTTGCAGACAAAAACCAGAGGAAAACACAGAAGTAGCATCTGTGATTAAGAAACGATTCACAGTATGTAACACCCCAAAATCTATTGATTGATGACTGAAATGCTGACTGGGGACACAATGAGCATAATCAGTCTTCTCCAATGTCTGCTAGGGATAACCAGACCTTTTCCAGTTGTGAACAGTGGAGGGGCAGAAGATGAAGGAGGGACACAGGATGTCTGAGTACCATGTCTGTATTGCCTTCAGAGAGACCTGTTACTCTGTATGGATTGCAGAGTGGAGGAGAGAAGGAGTGGAGGAGTAGCCATAGGCTACTGCTAGCCTTCAGGAATAATCTTTGGTTTTCCTTCCAGGTTTCAGCTTTAAGGTTAAGTAATATTCATAATTACCAAATCAACACAGGGTATACTTTTCTAGAAGCGTTGTGGGTTTGATTTTGGTTTTTGTTTGTTATGGATGTAGAAATTATTTCCTTTGCTGATCAAAGAACTGCCAGCAGGAGGATAAGGGATCAGGAGCATGGACTGTCAGAAGCTGGTGCTATTATGTGGAGCCTTGAAATATTCCCTGGGTATGCAACTACTGCCAATAATAGAGGACCATGAAGTGACCTTGGGCAGTGGGTCTCTGGTCACACTGCTTAACTGTTAAATTGTTCCCTGGCTCTGTTGTGGAATCCACCAACTAGCTCTCTCCAAGAGAAAATCTGTAGACAGTCTGCTGGACAGCTGACCCCAGGGAGAGCTCCCAAGAGTCAGTATGCACCAGGCTTGGCTTCTTTCTCCCCACACCATCCTCTAGCATTACCCCAGCAGATAGACTTCCTACATGGTCTCACACCCCACCATAGTCCTGAGGCATGCAGTTCCACACTCTTTCTGAAACCTCTAACTGAACACCGTCCCCCCCGAAAAAAACCAAACCAACCACCACCCCACAGAAACAAGATATTTATATAGGTGAGGATCCCATGGACACCACACAAGTCTGAAGAAGATCCAGGGAAAAACACTGTGTGGTGTGGGTGTTCAACTTCGCTCCAGAGGCAGCTGGCTCTCAGCAGTGTAACACAAAGCAGTCTGTGTTATTTGACCTTTGGGGAAGGGTATAGCAATATAAATCTACCTACACTGCCTACTTCACTTTTTGCATAAATAGAATAACAAAATTGCTTTCATACATCCACATAGCTTTACTTTTTTCCCAATCTCCTTCACAAATATGGTGCTAACTCCCCAAGTCAAGCTTTAGATTACCCAGACTGCAGTTTATTTTCTATTAATAAGAGGCAGGGTTTTATATAGCAGCAGCTAGAATAAATTCCAACATGGTGAGTCAATGCATTTATAGACCCACAGACATGACTGAAAGCAGGACTGGATGAATTGTACCTAATCCATCCCTGACAGCCATTAGTCTAACTTGCTGTTAAAAATTTCAGGGATGGAGATTTCACAACTTCTCCAAACAGTCTATGCCAGTCAACAACCACTCTGGTCCTTCCATAGTTTCAAGTTATTCCCTCACCGTCAAAACCAACTAGATGTATGAAGTGACTGTGTGACCTTGAAGGTATCCCTCAAACCCTTACAGCTCTTATAGGACATAGCAGGATACAAACACTGTGCAACCCACAAAGTACTCTGACTTGCCTTTGCTTTTCAAAGACCACCTCAGCTGACATTTTCTCAGCCACTCACCTTAGGAACAAAGGAACTGGCTTTCTCAAGAGTAAATAAAGAGTTTTCTCTAGTGCTTGCACAAGGCCAGAGTATTTGTTCCCATCATTAATAGAATGAGGTAGACCAGGTCATAAATGCACTCTGGAGATGATGATTCATGTCTCTTTGACAGGAATTGTTTAAGGATGTTGGGGTGATTAGAAACTCGGGCACTTCATCTAGTTGCCTAAAGTTTGGTGTAATGAATCCTGCACGTTATTGTTTACTAGAGGTGTATGTAGCAGGATATATACTTTTGTTCTGTTTGTGCAGGAGTTAGCACATTGCAGTCCTGGTGCTGTATCAGTAAGTATGGCAATGCAAATAAATAATAGACTGAAATAACAGAGCATGAAGCTTTTATCTCAAAAAAACCCCCCACAACACATTTGCATTCAGTGTGTTTCTTAAATGTGTTATGTGTCTCAAATGTGTCATGCCCTATTATATCCAGTCACAATAACCTAATGTGACCAACAGACTCCAAACAGAATGGAGAAAAAACTTGATCTTAAGCCAGAGTAACATACAGCAGAAAAAGACAATGCATGAAGAAGGCTGTGTGCCACATTGTGAACTGGTGGAGTTCTAGACTAAGAGATCATTTTCAGTCACAAAAGTAAGATACATACTCAGTAAAAATAAGGATTCTGAGTAAAAATAAGGATTTTCCCTAGCACACATGTAAAACAATGTGTTGAAGCACCTTGGAATTGTGCAAATGGGATTTATATAAAAGTATTACATTGTAAAAAAATCAGTACTCTTCAAAATAAATTCCATTTTAAAATAGTATGAGGAAACAAGAAAATGTATTTAAACTGATGTGCACAAAGACCTCTGAGGCAACACACTGGAGGGAAGAATAACTCTGCCTGTCTTGAAGGTTCTTCCACTTCCCTGTAGTATAGGATTCATCTCTATTTAAAATGTATTCATCAATGTCTAAGCCAATCATAAAGGATCCTGTTACAGCCCGTGAAGGGAAATGAGCACCTCTGGGGGTCAGCCTATGCTGCCCATCTTAGAAACCTAAAGTTAGCTGATGTTAATTTCACCTTACAGATTAGTCCTATGCCATTACAACTAAAATATTTTTTTTTCTAAATGGTTTAGAAGTGGATTCAGATCTATCTGAGTTGACAGTGAAACTCAAAACTGGGATCTATGTCCACCATTGCTCCTCGTAACACTCATTTCTCCTTGTGATTTCCTGCAGAAAAGGGAAAGTACACAATCATGTGAATGTGGAGAACCATTACTCTTGTTCTAAGAACCTGGTCTTCAATCTGGTAATAAATAAATGGATAAAATAGCACTTTTAAAACATTCTTCAGATATTGGGTTTCTTGTGAAAATATTAGGAAGGTTGTAAAAAAACCACCTTTGTTCTTTAGAAAAATTACAGGATATGTGTTTAACAACATTTTCATTCAAAGTGAGTTTGAAGGATTTCATGGTAGTATTTAGCAAAACTCATCTATTATGAGGTTTCATTGGCTGTGTTACTGTTTTAGGTCAGATCAGGAATGTATTGTTGAAGTGAACTCCCTGGTTATCCTCACATGCTGTCTTGGTTCGCACAGTGGTGTGGCCTCAGGGAACTGCACCCTTTTCAGATGGAGCTGAACCCCAAAGTGTTCTTTGAGGAACCACCTAAAACACCCTTTGACAGCTGAGGTGGGCAACCCTCAGGATAAGAACAGAGCTAGTCCGAAGTCACTCTCCACCTCTAAATGGGGCAATGTGGATGTCGTTGCAGGTGGTCACTTGCAACAGTTTTCCCTGTGGATCTGCTCCTATTGTTCCACACCTCTTGTAATGCAAGCATAGCTCTAGCGAACCTAAAAAGACAAAGTACTGGTCTTATCAAAGTAAATGAAGATGACTGATTCCAAGAGGAATGCAGAAGTTTGCAAGTTTTCAGGACGCTTAATCAGTGTTTCTCTATGGCAGGAATCAGAACACCACGTTGGCTGTTTCCATTGTTTTAACTGTGGATTAGGGCAAATTTCAGCTGTTTTCTTCCATTTGATTTGGGGGTTCGGTTGAAACTCCCAAAGGAGAGGATATTCAACGCCCACAACAGTAGAATCATGTATGCCTGCTGCTGGCGAACAGAATTGTTGAGCTGCTGACAGCTCTAAGTAAACGGGATCATTTAAAAGAGCACATATACTCTGTGTATTTCTCCTCTTTATCGTTCTTATCTCACCATAAGCAGAGATAGTTACACTGATTCATGGTTGGTGGCACCATGCCACAAACTCACATCTCAGAAATAAAAACAAATCAATAATCCTTCTGTAGGAACTAGAAGAGCACTGCCCACAATCAAATTTACTCCAAGTTTACAGATAGCTTATTAACTACCCAAATCAAGTGCATATTTTAAATAATGCATAGCAATGTGATCAAGATGAGAAGGTTGGTGAAATGATGCCATTTGTTTGCTTCATACAAAAATTGGGTTCCATCAACTTAATGCCTTTTTTCCTCCATCTAAATTTAATATGTTTAATTTCAGAGTGAGTTTTGATCAATGTGTCCAAATGACTTTTAAATGCTTAGATAAGGTTTTATCAGTCTTCATTTTTCTCATTGGAGCCTGGGTAATATGTTCAGTGATATATAAAAGCTGTAGCTCATTCCTGGTTTTAAAAGAAAGAAAAAAAGAAAGAACGAACAAAAGAAAAAGAAAGGTTTTATTTAAATTATCTGCTCTTTGGAGATTTAAAAAGTGCCCTAAATGTAATACAGCATAAACATTCATTCCTTATTTCACTTATGACTAGTTACTAGATTAATCCTCTTGCCCATCAGTGTGGTGTTTTCCACTTTATTATGCATTTTTCTTATTGAATAGTCCTTTGTTTCTCAACAGATAGTTTAGATTTTTAATATTGTTAGTGTTGAGAGATAAATGCTTTGGTACATATTGGAGAGTAATAAATTGTGTTGAACATTGATAAACTAACGCAATTACTAGCAAGGTCACAGAGTCAGCTAATTTAGAAATATCAGTACTCGGATTTTGAGTTGTCCCCTGGAGAACTGCAGCCACTTTATTAAAGCAGGAGGGTGAAGAGAAAATGGTACATTAGGATTGATCTTTTGATCTAATTGTGGACCTCTGCCATTCCTTGTTTGACCAAAAGTGCTTAGCAAGCAAGAGGAAACACAGTTCAACTAATTGAGGAACATCCCTTAAAAGCCAAAGGGATTGTGGGAAAAAGAAACAAATTGCAATTTGTACAGTTTTATGGTGTTAGTTATCAATGAAAAGGTGTAAATACTGTACAATTAATCTCTACTTTTCACGTGGGAATTTTTGGGGCTTGCAGACATACTGCAATCATACTTCCAATATGTTCAAGCAACTAAATTTCTTATACTGCTGAAGTTCCAATTAAGCAATATTAAAAATGAGTAATATTTTCTATGTTGTGAATTATTTTTAAAGACTTAACGTAAGACCCCTGCAATAGCACTCATGCACTAGACAAAAACCTGAACTGTTGGACAACATGATGTCAGAAATACCATGGTATGCTCCCATTGCACAAGAAAAAGGAAAAAAGTCCATCTGCTTCAGAGAGCTAAAATGAGGCCCATATTCAAATTTAAATGCATTTTCTTCAATGAAAGATGCTTTCATTTACCTTTTTTCGCCTCTCTACCTGATGTGTATCTGTTTATTATACTACACTGGAATCACTAGAATGATACAAATTTAAAAGGTATGTATTAATTAGTGGACTGGCATGCCAGAACTAAAGGGTAATGATAATGGGAGATGTACCATTATCTTTATAGAACTGTTTTAATTTTATTCTAGCCAGTAACAACTGGGACTCATTGCCTTCTGAAAGGCAGTTGGCTGCCTAACTCAAATGAACAGAGAAAATTATTTATTAAATGTTTTAAATGGCAACTCCACCAAAATAGTATTATCATTATAGATAGTACATAATTATCATATTAGGTGGTAAATTTTGTTGGCCATCTCTCTCTTTCTCTGTCTCTTTCCTCCCTTTCTCCGTCTCTCTCTCCCCCTCTCCTTCTCTCTTTCCCTCTTTCTTCCTAAGTTGTTTCAGCATAAACAGCTGCAGGAGCGAAGCACTCAATGCTAAAACTGCAGGAGGAAAATATTTCAGATGTATTTCAGTTTGGAGATTTTGGGCTTTATATCTTTTTCATGTTGACATTATTTCATGGACAGTCAGAGACATTGGGATGCAGCTGGAGATCTTGACATCTACATTTGGACACATTTAGGTATCTACAAGGCATGTATTCAGTGAGAGTTGGGTATCTAAGCTCTTATTGTGGTCAGTTGGGACCAAGTCACAGTCAGAGGAGTCTGGAAAGCTATTCAGCTGACTGTATGTAGAAGATGAACATTGACTGTACTGACTAGTCCATTGCCCGTATGCAGACACCTAGTGCAGTCTGAAAGTACCTAATACCATGGCAGCATGGACCTAGACGTAATTTACCCTACTTCTCAGCCGTGTAGTGTATACCTTGGCAGTCTGCAGGTTCAATTCTCCTGTCTGTGTTGGAATGAAACATGGTAACCGCTGACTCAGTATTTCTGAAATGTTATAAAAGGATTTAACTGTAATTCAATAGAAAAAGAAATATAAACATATGTTAAACTCAAAGTAGAGTTTCAGGGTTTTGGTATGCACTAAGTACCAAAATCACTTTGGGCTTGGTAGGTTTTGTCCTCTGTGTGATCCTGATGTGTAATGGAGTCAGATTTCAAAAGTTTAAATTTCCTGAGGACTTTTTTTTTTTTTTTTTTTTTACTTCTATAATCAATCACTGGCTTCAGTAGAGAAGTTATGGCCAGTCATCCTTTCTGATCAGAGTTCAACACAGTATTACTTCAGGATCTTTGTTGTACCCTTATTGGGGACCTCAGTTTTAGGTCTGTCAGTTTTTCAGCTTTGAAAAACATAGCCCTTAGTTTAAAAAGTTCCTATTTAAAAAAGCAGGATTTTGTATTACAGGTCTTAAAAAAATCTCTATGACTCTGGTGTTAATATGACCCTCTCACAGACAGTCTCTCTTACTGCCACAGGCTCGAGCAGAGGTGTGAGCCACCAGGGTTTAATATGCATTCACATGGAAATGCGTCTCCTTTCAGCTCCCATGAGAACCACTTTTGTCCTTATGAAATCTACAGAAAATTCCCAATTTACATTTGTTAATTAGAAAGCTTTATTCTAAATAGACTAATTAATTACAGCCACATTTACATTTTAAATTTAAGTGATTATTTTAGAAGATTTTGTAGACTTCTAATTACAAGTGTTGTTATTCTCATTAGGATTTCAAGTGCTGTCCCGAATGAAAATGGCAATTGATCTACTAAACCCCATGGAGTCACCCAGTTTAACTAGTTCTGTGTACTGCCTAATGCACACAAGCAGACACCGCTGTGTGACCCAGTGCGTGCCAGCGCCAAATAACTGTGGAAGAATACCTCTTCCTGACAGAATCCAAAAGGATCTCCCAAGTTCCTGCAAAAGTGGAGTACAGGTTACCCAGAAAGAAAAAGAAGAACTTGCTTGTCTTGCTGCTCATCTTGATCAGGAGTAAAGAGATCACAATAAAAAAAAGGACTTTTGGTTGAAGATCAGGCATATGAAAACTATACCAGCCTATTTAGGGGCTTCTATAGAAGTTATGACTTATGCAAGCAAGCTGCGAACAGGAGCACAGCAAGCAATGAGAGTTCTTCTTACGTAAAGAATTGGAACAAGATGGTCACAAAATAGGGAAAAATTATACAGTAGCATTAAAGTTCATTGGAAACCTTTTCACTTCATATTACTCTTCAGGTTCTTATTCCTGAAATGGAATTAAGTTGGTGTAAATATAAAGAATAGTAATAATATTAGTAATAGTAATAATAAAAAAAATAATAACAACAATAATAGTAATAATAACAACAACAATAACAAAAATAATAATGCACTGATGCAGTGCAATGGAACTTAAAATCACTTCTTTTTACAATCTAAGGAACCTGTTACCTATGTACTGGTTGAGGAATGTAAAAATATCACTCACTTCCTTTTAAAAGGATGTGTCAAAACCCAGAAAGAAAAGTTTTGCAGAGAGAGGATGTACTTATCCTGTTTTCCAACAGTTTGACCGAGGAATCCAAAAGAATAAGAATGAACCCGCCAGCCTAGTTCTTGAGATGCCTACCCAGAAGGTTGCTTGCCTCAGCTCCTCCCTGGTGAATGAAAGCCATCAGAACAGAACTGCCTCTGCAGGAGAGACTCTGATCCCCCCATCACAGTATTTTACAACTTGGTTAATGAGGCCAGGTCACCAGGAACCCGTTGGGAATCTCATCTCCTGCTGTCAGTACTGTTTCTGTCCAAGAAGCAGCTGAGAGTAAAGATCTTCCTTAAAATTACTTAATCCCTTTATTTAGAGCTGCAAGGACTATTTCAGTTTGAAGAAAACTACTGCAACAAAGATGTTTCTCTGGCCAAGAAAAATGGAGTACATATAAATTTGATACAATACAGACACAAAATAACATCTTAAATTCCTCATTTTTTCTGTCAAACCCAAGAAGCAAAGTTTCATACAGCTCTACCAGCATTGCAGCTGCTCCGGATATCATGCTTTCCTGCAGCCTTTTGCCTGCTGCTGTGCCTTTGAACACTTTGGTTTGTAGCAAGGAAGAGACATCCATAAAATGAAGCTGAAAATGCAGAACTGTCTTAATTCCCTTGGGGCAGAAGGAAGAGACACAGAACGGAAGAAATTTGACCCTGGAGTCAAGGACATGGGAATGAATAGTCTCCTCTTTCCTAAATCTTCAGTGTGGGTCTGCCTGAAAAGGAAGCAGCACCGGCCAGTTGTGAACATATCTTCACAGCAGAATTAACTCCAGTACTACCTTTCTCTTGGTGCCCATTTCACAATTAATCTGTGCAATTTGGCTATCAACTAATATTGCAGCTGATCTCCCATGATTCTGGCCAACTCAGGTGGACTTTGTAATGCAGATATAGCCAGGGGATCTCCTCTTTGAATTCAGACTTTTGAGGGAGCTGATCTCACAGTCCAGAATAACTCCTCTTGTCCCACGTTGGTTGGACCTTTGTACATAACATTGCATTATGGATGAATCTTTGCTTTTCTCATTTTAAGAATGTATAAAATACTCACAAGGAGTGATTAGGAACCTAAAAATAGCAGTCTGCTATTTCAAGTGGTCAAGATAGGCACCTAGGCTATCAGATATGACATAGGACCTACAAAACTAGTAGGAGGTCAAGAAAGATACCCTGTACACACAGTGTGTCACTAAACATCTATATTTAGGCAACTAAATCCCATTCCAAGAGTCATAAATCCCTGTCATGATCAGGACTTAATTTGTATTGTACATAAACACATCCTCTGAATGTGCTGCAACCAAAGGTGTTAAGCACTGCAGCAAAGAATAAATCCTAATATTGTTATGTACAACACTGGCCATAGATGCAGAGTGGAAGTTCTTATAACCTTAAACCCCATCAGTATTCACATCCAGAAAAATATTAGAGAGAGAGGGGAAAAAAAACCCCAAACAACCCAAAACCTAACCATTAAGTCATTCCTTCAAAACATTCATTTGTAACAAGAAACTAATTACCAGCATTCATGCTAGATGTTTTGTCTTCATCCCGAGTTTTATTTACTGTTTAATGAAGTTGGTTTTCTATTTTCTTTCATCAGGCAAATGACAAGGTACAGCAAATGACACCAGCAAATTACGAAATAATCCCTGCAAGTTATACAAGGAGACAGAGAATCCATTCCGTGTGATCAGAAAGTACAAAGTGATAATAAGAGCAGGTTTGATGGAGGTTATGTCTCACAGCTCTTTAGGTCAGATAATAATGTGCTATGTCATTAAGCTGCGGTATCACTTTCCTGACTATTGTAATTGATGGTTCATGATATGGATATACTATAAAGCAAGTAGTATGTTTTGAAATCCCCATCTATAAAATTGAGATGTGTTTTCTGTAAGCTCTGCATTTCTCTTTGCTCTTCCTTAGGCTATTTCTTTGCCTTTCTGAGTCATGAATAATAAACACAAGCACCTTTATTTGACAGTTCAAAGTAATCTAGCAAATTACACACATATGCATGCATATACATCAGCACATACATACATAATTGTATGGACATATATGGTATTACGTACATATTATATTCAACATAGTTATATATATGTACACACACACTATCATATATGTATCTTCAAAGAGAGCAAAAGAGTGAAAGAAACTGAGGAGGACTGTTTAAATGATCTTGGAAATCTTGACTACTGTGCTGATAAGCTTTGCCAGTACAGCTAAATAAAAGAGGACCCAGGAACAGAAGGATGGGAGCACTCTGCTCTAGCTGCCCACACTGTTTAATTGTCACCTGCCTTTCCAATATGTTTTCAACTACTCAAACTACTTCTCTTCCAAGCACAATTTGGGGAATAGTTTACTCTGGAAATCAGCCTCAAAAGGCAACTTGAACAAGGCTGGATCTGTTTAATTCCCTTTATCTTCCTACCACAGTATCCCAGTGGGCTTTGCACTTTCACACACCCCTGTGTATCCCACTTATCCTCAGTTTCATGCCCCTCGCTTTCCTTATGTCTGTAAGCTGCAGCACAGCCTTCACATTAACTCTGGTGCTCTGTACTGAAAATACATCTATACATAAATAAAAATTCTCATTTATGGCCCTAGGGACATCACGTGGAGTCAAGGGAAAACACAAGGCTGTATAATGTGGACGTGGCCAGACTGCTCTGGAGGGTGCTAGCTCTGAGCAGTGTGAGTGACGTCCAGTTCATACCACCTGGCTCTGGGGCCAAGAAGTCCTCTTTTTATAGCAGTGCAGAAAAAACACAGAAAGACATGTAGAGCACTTTGTATTGAATGTGCGTCGAAAGAGCCCAGTTCACATGACTACACAAGCAATATACTTAGTGAAAATGTTATAGATCTGACACATTCAGATCTGGCTTTCTCTAAATTTCTGGCATATGCATAAGAAACATTTTTGCAAGCTTCAACCTCCCTGAGCTGACAGGCATCCCCAAAAATATGTCTACCATAAGTATGGGAAGAGGTGTGTGCCAGTACATTTTCACACAAGGCCACAGGATTTTACTCTAAATGGACCATCCAGCTTTAGCAGTGGCTACATGTTCTGGATCCTTTTTGGGTGTTGGCTCTGGATACATCTTTTGCAATGGTCCTATCTATGACCCACAAAATGAAGGTACTGCTTGACCTTATAGATTCAGACTAAGACACTCCACAGAGTCTCTACTGTGGATTTAGATAACTTAACGATCTATTACTTAGTTTGGTACCCTAGGCCAAATCTGCATTATGAACACTTTGGCAGTGTACAATACCAGGATCCCTACCTGTGAACAGTTGGCCTGTGAATATTATTTATACCAGTGAAACCAGCTTAACAGCACTTGACAGTATCTCAATAAGGAAGTGAACTATATTAAACCAGAAGTGCAGTTGTGCTGCTACTACTACCCTTGAGGCTTTTTTGCCAGCAGAGCTGTGCCAGTCTCAGACCACAGTATCTCAAGGCTGCATCATTCGTGTGTTCTGGAAAGATACTCCTCCACCTCTCCAAGAGTAATGAATTTCCCATTTCTGAGTCATTCCTTGGCTTCCCAGCTAAAGACTACTGTGAGTGTATCAGAATAGAAAGGTTAAAAAGAAAACCACTCCTTTTTTCTTTTCACAATTTGTAACCTCAGCCTACGAACTATCTTGATCAATGTAACTGAATTCTTGTCTCAGCTATTTTGAAGGTACTTCTCAACTCACAGGCTCTTGAGCTAGGATTCTTACCCGGCTTGAGAAGCTGGGACTTTTACATGTTTATGAAGTGTTACTATAATTTGTGATAAAAAATACCAATGCCAACACCTTTTCTGTACAGTTATGGACAACTTCAACAAAAACCTCAACTTTTTAAGAATGACTGAACTAGATAAGTGTTATAGACCATCATATATTTGCATGTATATGTGTGTTTATGTATATGTTATGTATGATTTATGCTATTAAATATTTTTGGTTGTATTTATAAGCCAGTTCTTAGACATTTAAGAGTAAAAATCCAACTTTTAAAACTATTCACTTTAATAATTAAGGTGAACATAGGAGGATACGCCAATTGCACAGAACTGGTACATTTCAAAGAGGAGAAATTGTAAGTGACAGTAACCCTTTATCAATTCATTCCAAGTCAGTTAATTAAACCTGGAATTATTTAAATAAGGTGACAGTCAAAGGAAAAGGTCAATGTTCCCAACGTTTCAATAGGTCTTCCTCATCTCTGGAGTTTAATTAACTCATTTTGAACAGAATGGTCAAAAGTATGCTAAAACTAATAATTCCTTCCCTGTTTCTTAAATGCAAAATGCCTATTCTCCTTAGGCCTGCACAGTGGCTTTTCAAACCACCAGCAAGTGAAGGAAATTCTCTCCGCCCTCACTAAACCCACAGACACATCTGGAATCCGAAGTAGCTGAAGTAGTGCCTCACCAGTCCATGGCTAACACACACTGCTGCTGCAGGGTCCCCATGGAAGTGGATATGCCAGTCTTTAGGTCCGGAAAACATCTGCACAGCATTTTAGTCAAGCACTGGGGCTAAAGGAGCTGGTGGCCTCTCCATTGACCTGCTCTCACTCTGACATTTTGGGGTCATGAAGACCCATCTTCATTGAAAATAGCTGCTAGAGACAGATTCAAGTCAGTCATTACTGCCCTCTCTCTCTCATCTGCCCACACTCCATTTCACCAGGCCTGCTCAGGAATTCAATCTCTTGATATATGAAATTGTGCTGGGATTCACATGTTGAAACAGACTCAAATGGGGTTGATTCAGAGACTGGAAGAAACGTGCTGAAACAGAGCATGGGTCCAGAGAGAGTGTGGGAAAACCCTAGGAGAAAAAGCCTACAGAGAAAGGGTTTTGGAGGTTGTTAACCAAAATAAATTTAAAGTTATGAGCTGCAGTTTGTTCTTTCTTTCCATGTAGAAAATCGAATGAACAAAATTGCACTAAAGAAAAACTTGACTCTAAGATTAATCACCTCCTTACAAGAACAACCTGAAAGATCCTGAATCTTTGACTGGTTAGTCAGTTTGAAAAGAGCAGTGGCAGAAATGCCTCTAGTGTATGTGCATACACATAACAAACAAATGAGAAATGCTAGGATGCAAATGCTTGTTCATGCACCAGCTACTTCATGGTAACTTTTTGTGTTTGTACCTTTACTCAACAGTAAGCACAGCTTAGTGAGCTAAAGGTATAGCACCTCACCTCTTATTTATACAAGTCAAAGAATGTACGTAACCCATGCACAATGGAAAAACAGAGGTGTTATAATCACATTTACTAACACTGTGATAATTTGCTTTTGTGCTCATAATCTCAAAATTATAGCAAGGGTGAGGTAAGAACGTTAAATGCAAAAAAAAGGTGCCTGAATTCTTCTGTCTACTGCTGCTTTCTCTGAGGAAGATCTGTTGGTCTAGAGAAACAGGAACTGGAGAGCTCAGGTAAGACACCAAGGGTATGCAGGAGGACATGATGCAGGAGATCAGTATTCAAGGTACCATATCTTTCATTATTGCTCTGATTTTTAGAGAACAAGGAATTTTATGCCAATAAAATATTCTTCCTCATTTGCAGACCATGGACAATTAATAGCAACAGAACATAAGCATTTAATATAAACTTGAAAGGAGTTGCAAAATATTTTGGCAAAAAACTATCAGACACCTCATACTACTGGCTCTTTTAATTATTCTGTTGTGAAATGCAATGCAAAATTGTACAATCATGTTGTCTCAGAACATTTGTGTGATTTTCTTAACTGAAAAGCAAATTTACAGCTGGAGTCTCATTTAATGATACGTGTGCAGCTTTCCATAAGATCTTTGTTCCTGCTGCACCCTGGAATCCAACAGTATCATGAGAGATAACTATCACATGGAGCACTCTGTCTTTCAGTTTAAAGAAAAATACCTTCTGTCTTGAGAAAATTTTTGTGCAATGAAAGCTGATTCCGCTCTATAAAGATTTTACATGTTGAAAAAAGGGTCCTGAGCCCTTTCATCTCTTACAGCTGATAACTTATACCTTATTTTTTGCTTTGAATTTTTATGTGTTTCCTTTGTGTTCTCTTTAAAACTTGTTTTTACTCTTTTATTACTCTTTTAATTAACCCAGGAACAGAGTCTTTGTGTCCAGACAACTTTGCATTTCCTTGTGCTTCTTGCCTCTTTATGTCTTAGGAAATTGTGTGCAATTTCATTAGTAACCCAAACCTTATACTTGACTGCAGTTTACAATAAAAATTGCAGCTGCAGTTTCCTTGAGCCTCTCAGAAAAATGCAACCACATCTATGAAGCTATGAAGCGCTATCTGTCAGAGAGGCATTTAAGTGAACAAATGGAGGATAAAAATTAGGCTGGTGAGAAGAAACCACTTTTAATTTCTGGAAACACAGAAGAAATTACTCAGTTGCCTATTCATTGCCATTTTTAATTTTGTGAGCCTTACAACACTTTACCATGACCTGAGGGCAAACAAAACTAGTTGGCTGATTCTTTTCCATCATGGAGTTAGAACAACAAAAATTGTTTATGATTTCTAGCAACACTGCTAAAATACTTCAGTGTCTTTATGTGTTCAGTGTTATCGCAAACATAATTTGAAAAATGAAATTGCCTTCAAAGGATATATGAAGACAACAATCTTCTCAGTTAATTATCTCTTACCATGTCTTATCTGGAACATTTCAAAAACCTTGGTAACGACTAAACACCTGAGCTAGAATTACGAGCACATTGATCTTCTGGACACACACTGGTAAGACACTGCACCATCATGGTGATAAGCCCAATGTAAATGTTTAGATGGAAACCATGGATGGTTGTAAGATTTAAGAGCACCTGATACACTTTCAGCTTATACAGGAATCAAGCAGCATTCAAGTTTCCCACACCACAGAGGATAGGCAGGTGGAAATGAAATATTAGAAGCACAGTTCTACAAACTGTATTCACTAGAGAAATCCTAATCCCCATAAATTTCTATACAGAGAATATAAGCTCATGTTCTAATGAGTCAGGTTTACTTATAGAAGTGTTATAACATTAGAGCCTCTTCAGCCAAACCTAAAGTACAGATGCCAAAACACCAAAGGGGGTGAGGTACACAGGTGTCCCTTATACACTGACCATATGTGCCCACAGAAAAGGCACAGCTCAGTGAAGACCTCTGAGCAAACAGACTTCATCTCAGGTGGTAACTTTATCTCAGCTGTTGAATGCTATTCCCCAACAGCTCAAAAGCTGTCCCAGAGGAGAACTGAAAACTTTATTCTTTGTTCCATTTCTTGAAAAACCAAAGCCCATGACTTCACGTTGATCTAATAATGCTACAGTGTCGTGGTTTAACCCCAGACGGCAACCAAGCACCACTCAGCCACTCGCTCACCTTCCCCCCATGGTGGGATGGGGAGAGAAGCTGAAGAGCAGAAGTAAGAAAACTCATGGGTTGAGATAAGAATAGTTTAATAATAGAATTATTATTATTATTGTTGTTGTTGTTGTTATTGTTATTATTATAATATAAAAATAAAATTGTATTGAAAAGGAAAACAACGAGAGAGAGAGAGAGGAACAAAACCCAGGAAAAACAGTGATGCAGCCGCTCACTACCCACCGACTGATGCCCAGCCAGTCCCCGAGCAGCGACTGCTACCTCCTGGCCAACTCCCCCAGTTTATATACTGGGCATGACGCCATATGGTATGGAATAGCCCTTTGGTCACTTTGGGTCAGCTGTCCTGGCTGTGCCCCCTCCCAGCTTCTTGTGCACCTGGCAGAGCAGGGGAAGCTGAAAAGTCCTTGACTGGTGTAAACACCACTTAGCAACAACTAAACCATCAGTGTGTTATCAACAGTATTCTCATACTAAATCCAAAACACAGCACTATACCAGCTACTAGGAAGAAAATTAACTCTATCCCAGCCGAAACCAGGACATACAGAAAGAATAAAGTCAGCAGTCGCAGCTTTACTCTGGTGTTTTTCTGCCCATAAGGGTGCTGAAAGCCCATATGTGCATTACATAGCCTTGGTTAAGGCATTTAATAATATGGATAAGAGGTGAATTAAGGAACACATCTGAGTTCTGATCCAAGCCCAAAATATAAATTCTTGGCCTCATTGCCTGCTCCCCCCAAAACAACTTTCTGCTGTATTTTCTGGTATGAAGATTGCACTGTGAAAATACAGCTATGAGAAAAGACAGCATGGGAGAAATGTTACATTTACTCAATACCAGCTAACTTAATTCAAATCCAAGAGCCTCACAAAACAAAACAGAGCTTCTCCTGCTAGGTTTTGTATGAGCCGGCATGTCCTTTTCTTACTGTGTATTTTATCTCATAGGAGACAAATGTTTAGATTGGAGCTGAAATAAAAAGGCTAGATAGAGGTGAGCTCTGGGTCACTTAGATGTGCATTATTCTAGTTTAATACTCTTATATTTGCAAGTAACAGAAAAACTAGTTGCAACAATAATCTGTGTGCAATCATTTGATCATTTCCTTCATGTTACTCCTCTTTCCACCATTTGTTTGAGAGAGATTCAAAATTACTAAAGCAGAATCAATTGTTATAAGAAAAAAGACTTAGATTTACATTAGGGAAGAATTTCTGCAAATCATTTATTACACTGAAAATGCAAGGTCTACCATTTCATAAAGGTTAAAAGGTAAACAGATTAAATGTTCAAATTATATTACATTTGTTGTATTTTTTCATTTGTATAAAATTAATGCTAAACTAGATCCTCTCGAGACTCTTGCAAGAGTCTTCTCTGAGTACTTCTGCTGAAATCAATCTAAAAATATTTAGCATTGTGTAAATCCTGTAATAGGAGCATGCATCTTTGTTAGATCTTGCCAATATTAAAGAGATTTACAAAAATCCAGTGTGTTTGGTATAGTACATTCCTCCCACATACTATGACCATTATTAAATTATTTGCAGATCAGAAAATTAATCTGTCCAGCAAATAAAATGAGATAGTTTATTACAAAGCTCTGTGATTGCAGCTGGATTTCTATGGATACTTTAAAAAGTATCACTGTTTAGAAGGGTGTGCATTCATTTGTGTGTGTATTTATATTTATATGTATATAAATATATTTAAAAACTAAAACTAAAGTGCTTCCTTCTCCTCAAAAAAAGCTCTCTTTTTAGATATTTCAGAAATGGTTGCTTTAACACATTTCCAATGCATTTTCATTAATATTTTATTCCACCATCTTACGAATCCACTTCAAGTCACAAACAATAACAAGCACAGTTAGACTGCCTACAAATGTAGCCTCTTTTCAGCGACTTCCAAATACATGGGGATTTAGTTCAATAAGGCAGTGCACCTGAATGACAAAAGAACTCAAGTGAACCAAACTGAAAAGCACAACAGCTGTAGGCTTCTGAGCAGACAAAGTGCCTATGTATTCTGGCACTGGGCTGTACTCGAACTAGACCAAAAGCAACACTTTGCATTCAACTTTTCTTTCACAAAAGTAGGACACTGAACTTTTCTTGATGGCATATTTTATTTGAGATTTAAGGAGGATTAGTTCTAACTGGCCTGACCATCTCTCTGACTCATTTTTACTCCTTACTATTTTATGGTGCATGCTTCTTTTCATCTTTTGCATCTTTTTCTCTTACCAGTACTAGTCCCCAGCTAATTTGGGCTCCACATATGAGGCCAGTTCCAATTCTTATTCAGGAATGTCTCGTATCTTTGGCTTCTAAGAGAATATCCTGTCATTTTCAAAAAAAGATAATTTATACGACTACATACTTGAGTTTGGCCCATGAATTATAATTGGTGAAAAAAGCACCAAATATCCTGATTTGCAGAAAATCTATTTTTTTTTTGCAAAGAAGCAGTCTTTTCATTTTAGCCTATAGTTTTAGACAGAGTTGTGGGTACTTATCAGAGCTAAGACAGTCACAAAAAAGAAACATGATAACATGACAAAAGCGTATCAGATGATTTTCCGTGTGATTCTTGCTATTTGTTGTGTTACTTAATATCACAGTAAAGAACCAAATAATACAGGAAGTGACAGTGAGAAAAGTGAAATCCCAAAGATGAGTCAGTTTAGAGTAGAGCTATAGACCACTCCTCTATTGATAATCTATCTATTCCCTTTGCAAATGGAGCTATTACTTAGACTGTTAAATCCTTACATCACTATTGATACATTCCACTTACACGCTTATAGCAGGCAATGGTTTCTAGCTAAAGTAGATAAAGGACTAAACTGACAGGGCAACCAATGTTGCAGTATTAAAGGTTTAGTGTTAAGAGTAATTCTAGTTATATGTAGTTGATTGTGTGGACTTTTTGAACACTTCCACTAACATTTTGCTTTTATGTGTGAAAATATATAATTTTATTGCAACAAATATTTTTCCCAAGCATTTATAAAACTCTCCCCTCTCAACCATTTCTCAATGCATCTCTACCTGAATTACCATTTTCAATTGAAATATGGCTCTTTCCAGCTATATGTATTAATAAAGCCATAACTGGGTTTAACAGATTAAAATCAATTGCCCATTTTTAAATTTCATTGTAAATCAATTTGCATTAGAAATCTAACTGTAGAAATAACAACACATCTCTGCATCTCATGGTGTATAAGAAAGGTGGGAGGTTATTTCCACTGCTTCACTCCACCATGCTTGCTTTGGTTCCTCTTTAGAACTTCATGGTAAAAAAAATGTCGTAGATGGATGTTGTTGCTATTTGCTATAAGCTAGAAGCACTTTTCCAGGAAGCCTGGAGCTTTTGAGTTCTACAACCATTGTACCTACAATGGCATAGAGACATGAGGAAAGGAAAGGTTTGTAGGAAGGCAGTAACTGCAGCCTGTGGAAAGCCTGAGCTGGAGCAGAGGAAAAGTCTGGGAGGGAAGGATTGGCAGAGAGAAGCTGCTATGTACTGACCACCCTGCACCCCCAGCCCCCTGCGCCACACAGGGAGGTGGGTAGAGGAGTTGGGAGTGAAGTTGAGCTGGGAAAAGGGGGGAGGAAAAGTGTTGTTTTAATGTTTCTCTCGTTTCCCACTACCCGAACATTTTATTTTGCAATAAATTAAGTTAATTATCCGCAAGTTAAGTTAATTATCCGCAAGTTAAGTCTGTGTTGCCCACAACAGTACTTGGGAAGCAATCTCCCATTTTTTAACTCAACCCACAAGGTTTCTCATCATATTTTTGCCCCTGTCCCACAGGGGAGGCAGAGTGAGTGAGCAGCTGGGTGGCACTTTGGCTGTTATCCAAGGTTAACCCACCACAAATATCTCTGAAAGACAAGGC
This sequence comes from Ciconia boyciana, assembly GCF_034638445.1. Lineage (NCBI taxonomy): Eukaryota > Metazoa > Chordata > Aves > Ciconiiformes > Ciconiidae > Ciconia > Ciconia boyciana. Next base: position 172,226,074 of record NC_132934.1, on the reverse strand, counting down.
AGTCGGTATCCGTAGAGGAGAGGGGATGCTAATAAAGAACCAAAATAGCCATCTCCTTTGTTCCCAGGTGGTATTTATCACTGAAGTCTATTTCAGACCTGACAGAGAGCTTCTGTGATGAACAGCTTGTCATTTTTTTTCCTGCTATTGCTGATAAAACAGTAATATCTGAGTTATTTTGACAATATCTCAGTTTTCCCTTTTCCAATCTGCCACAGCATAAACAAACTCAAAGGCAAAGTATATTTCAAAGTGTATGTATATAAATATGTACGTATATATAATGTAAATCAAGGTGTATGCACAAGTATATATATATATATACACCAAGAGGTTTTTTTTCTTTCTTTTGCAATGTTGAAACTTAAGTTTACACAGATATAGTCATGAATCCTTGTGCATCAGTATGTCTCTAGACACACAGCCTAGAATGGGGTTCAGAACAGCAGGACTTATGCTCACTGGCATGCTAAGGGCAGACAACTAGAAACACCAAAGAAAAATAGTATGTTACAAAATCTGGGTATATGATACCTATGTTGCAGATTCAGCTAGGTTTTTTTCTTTGAGAAACTGAGCTACAGACCCTGAAATGACCTCCTCCACTTTGACAGCTAGATGGTCCTTTCTTGTAACAGCCCAAAGTTTAAGCAGTCACCTAGAATGAGATGACCAAAGTCCTCTGCTTCTGAGGTCTTTAGTCCCATAAATAGCCTCCACTTCCAGAAATATGCCCTAGTCACAAGCCTAGAGGGGAGGAGGAGTGAGAACAAAGCAGAGTTATTGTTCAAGAATATTTTATACATGGACCCACAATGGAAGAGATCAAGAAGACTTGATGCAATATTTTTTGATTAAGGCATCAATTGTTTGAGAGTCTGTGTAGGAAAGCTAACCTAAAAGAGAATGAACACATTTCATTTGTAAGAAATAGGGAAACACCAATACTTTTTTCTGTAATATTCCATAACAACCTGAAATGTGGACATCCATAAAATTAAAGGACCATCAAATGGTTGACAATTATTTTCTTTCTGGTTTAGGCCAGTTCCAAGGTACTCTGCATGAGTCACTTCAGCTTTCAAGATACTCTTCTCCTGATATTGGAAACCAAGAATGGTCATTCTCCTTCCTATCTAGAAATACAACTTGCACTACTGAAGTAGAAGATAGTCAGGCAGAGTGGTACTAAGCAGCTCTAGACTTATCCCCAAACTGAGAAATTCATTAAACAGGGTATCTGCTAATTTCTCCAAGAGTCACCTACTTCCCTCTAATCAAAGGTTTAGAAAATACAGTCCAGTATTAAGAAATAAATATGGGAAAGGTAGATATGAGGTATACTAGTTTATGGCCAAGGTAATTAACTTTTGCTTTCTGCATCCTAGCAGAGGCAGTCTGAAGAGTCTGGGGATCTAACTTGAAGTCAGCAGTTTTCAATATGGGTAGAAGCTGCACTCAATCTATAGCTGAGAACAAGGAAAAAGAAAACTCCATCAGTGTGTTTCTGCATTTCAAAGTTAGGACACATTTATTTCTTGATTTATGTAAGATGAGACAAGACAGTGTGAGACACTTTGGGAGGGGAGCTAATCAGAAATACTTTTGCAGACTGTAGGACTCAATAAAAACCAGCAACTTTATGAATTGAAAATATTTTTGAAGGTAGGAGGGATTTGCATTCATGCTGACAGCTTCTGTATCAAGTTTAGTCCAGTGGGAATTGAAACCGCTGAGATATTAAACCTTGAAAAGAGGGATTTATAATGGAAAGGCTGACAGAACTTTAATTATAGCCAGTAGCACTTTAAGCATACTTAAATGTACTATGTTTTTATAAGTACATTATAAAAACCAAAGGGATATAGGTCACAGACTAGATTGTGCTGGAGTAACCACTGGAACATCTAAGCCTTTAGGCCACTTTTTGGCCCATGTTGGCTGACTGAGAGATAAAAAGTCAAGCACATGAGAATCTAGGTAATATTAGACAACAAGATCTCATGTTTTTAAAATTATTTCACTAACAATATTCACATATATATGTTTTTTCCTTGGGAATGTATAATTGGTAGTCTTTTGCCTTATACAAATACATGAAAAAATCAAAATAAGGATAAAGAATCCTTTCCTTGTTCAGACAGTTTTATGCCCAACCCACCTAGTACATTATAATACTATTAGGAATATACAATGTCACTAAGAATCTGCTATACTCTACCTCAGTGATTTGTTGATTTTCATAGCTCACATACTTTGAGGCTCTCAGTGTATAATATTGTTAAATACTATATTAACAAATAACCCACATATAAACATCTGATTTTTAAAGCAAGAATTTAACACTAGAGAAAGGAGTGAGATTGACATCCCTTGTAAATGAACTCGTTTGTTTGTGTACAGAGCAGTACTGTGGCAAACGTCTCAATCATGGCAGTGAGTTTAGGACACAAGGCCTAAAATCAGAAGCCAGAAAATTTTTATCCTGAAGAGGTCACAGTGACCAAAGAGAGCTCATTAGAAAGCATTAATTTTGAATCTCAAATGGACTGAATCACCTTCTGTTGTGAAGGAACTGAAGGGCTATAAAAATTAGTTTGGATGAATCAGTCTATGTCAACAAATCCAAGTTCCCCAAGTAAGAACCAACAAAGAGTCTCATAAACACACATTTATATTATGTATTACATTACAAAGGTTAAAATAATGACTTGTTGATAGGTTCAGCTCTTCCATTTTACTAAAGAAGTCCTCTGTGCTCATATAGCCTTTAAGCAGTTAGTTTATGGGAAGCACTCTGAGATAGAAGAAGAATATGTTCAGGCTTCATTCTGGGCTGTCTGAAGTCCAATGGTTAAAAAAACAGTTATCAGTAGTACCAAGATTTAAATGCCCAACTTAAGGCAACAGGAGTCCCCATGACACACAGGTCAGGTCTTTCACAGGTTTAGCTTCTTTTCCAAGCCAGGACCAAGCCAAGAGTGAAAGGGTTCCCAGCTCCCTCATTTGTAAAAGAGAGGAGAGACTACTGACTGGTTCACAGAGAAGCTGTGCAGCTTAGTTATAGAAGTAGTGTAATTAACAAAAGCATTTTGTAAAAGAGAGGGTGTTCAGGTTTTTATATGCTAATCTCCAGTTATAAATATCTTCAATAAGTCAAAAGGCATATTAGAAGGAAAATATTCCCCATTTTTCATAGTATCTATTATGTCTCTTTCTTGGCACACTTTACAGATAAAGCTAACAGGAAAACATAGGCTCCATTTTGTCAAGTATTTCTAGGATTAATTGCTTAAAAAATTTATACAGAACAAAAACGAGATCCATTCACAAACATTTGTGAAAAGCACATGAGACAGAGTCCTCTGTAATCCAAAAACCTTAAGCTCATACATGCAAAATCACCATGTATGTCCCTACTTTGACAAATGCAGATTAAGGATCTCCTGTGATCTACATAAACAATTTACCACTGTTATGAATAGTGATTGATAGCTAATAGTGAGTTATAGCTAATATCACTAATATTAGCTAGCCTGCAAGTACTTGGCTACCTTATAGTTTCAAGCTCCACCTTGGTACCATTCCAACCAACGTTATGTAAGAAACTGTTCCTAAGAATAGTTTTGATTTCAGCAAAAAAGTATTTTCACATAATAATCAGTACTTATAAATAAAAAATATTCCGTGCTAAGCAATTTTAATGTCTCAGCTTCAAAAAGCAGGAATGTTAATTGAAAAGACCAAGGTACTCATCATTCCAGTTTGTACTTAGGTTGTGTCTACTGTTGTTTCCAACTATTTAGAGATACCGAATAGATAACATGAAAAGCATAGAAATAGAGTCAGGAGACAAGGGATCTAATCAACGCTGCATCAAGAACCAGTTCTTATTTCTTTATTCATTTGTATATCCATTATTATTACCTTGGGATGGTTAAAAGACACTCATTTATCAACCGTCCTTATCACCAGTCAAATCTGAGGTCTTTGCAGTTTGTTCATGGTTAGAAACATGGGGAATAGAAAACAGATTTTCTTTGCTTTTGACTGCAATAACATTTCCAGTACCACCTAACCTCTCTCTTTCTCTGGATATTATGGGTCAGGCTGACTCACATTCCTGCTGTCTCTAGACCATACCATGAAAATGCATGGCTAGATTTACTGCATTTTGGCAAAAGGTGTGAACTGAAACTTGTGGGACTTTGTGGAGGGCTGTGTCATGAGCCTGGGGGAAATGCAAGCATGCCGGTCATTTGTGAAAGACTGCAAAATGGAAGAGGGTGAGTACAGTCAGGGGCCAGCTCCACCAGTGAGACCAGTGATAGATAGGAACACATACCACATACACAAGATGTCAAAGGAAAATGTAGGTGTGTCATTTGGGGTGTTCGCAGTTTAACCTTCACACTTCAAAACCTGAAGTTGGCCCTGTCACTTACGACAGCAGCCAGTAACTGTATCTGTACGAGCATGATATTGCAGAAATTTACTGTATGCTCCTACTGAACTGCTACAGCCAGTTCATATTTTTCCAACCAAATATCCTCTGGAAACAGAACTGCATTTCAAATAGTAAAAATTCTCTCTTTTCTTTTTTTGTTTTTAAAATATCCATTGACTTACTTTGCATATCTCAAATAACATTTTATGGCACACTGTTGTGCTGATGTAGATACAGGAAAAGCAGTAAGCATAATGTATAGGCCATGCAGAATGATTTATTGAACTGGTTGTTTAGTGAAAAACTAAGCAAAGGGCTAATCTAATTTATGGTTCTAATTTTGTGTGGTCACAGTATTACTTGCCTTTTTTGTAGTATGAAAATATTACTATGAACGATAAACTTCAAAGAATCATTACCTCTGGCATTTGTAACTGTGCTCGAATTGAGTACTTAATTACAAAATCTCAAATGCATGTTTTCTACAACTTTTACCTTATTAAGAAAGAGCTGTCTGAATATGTGCCTCATAGAAATGAGCGCAATATTCTAAGGCAGCAAGCAAAAATGCAAAATCAACTTGTCCTTTAAAAACTAATTAAAATTATTTGTTATGCACTTTTCAACATTGTAAAATGTGATGAGTCTAGAATACAAACAAATGAGTGTTCTGCTCACAACAGATAAAACTCACCAAGAGCTCACTTAAATCATGTAACAATTAATTTATTTTTCTGTAAAATTAAACATCATCTATAAAGATTTTCTGGTTAAAAAACATTTATAATACTAGTAATCTGAGGGAGGGACCGGGAGAAATAACACACTACTATTAAAAACACAGATCTTGTAATTAAATTATATGAGTCACTGAAATTGCAAGGAAGAAGCAATGGATTTCATATTTCAACCAGTACTCACTTTGTATTTAAAATATATTGGGTATATCTATGGTTGTGTGTGTAATTCACATTAAGCAGGATTAGACCTGCTATATAGGCTTCCTGCACCAAATAGTTCCTAAGAAAACTTCTCTCTCTAAGCAAGTCATTATTGCAGAATAAACTTCAACTTCACTTTTTAATTTCTTTTAACTTTTTCATAATTGTGTATTACAGTAAACAAGATGACCTGCTATGGGATTAATATTTTTCACCCACAGCTTTAAAATACCTGTGTTTGCAGTGAGTAATCAAACACTGCAAGACTACTCCACTGCATCTGTAATTGTATTTATAAATAGAGCAGATAAACCAAGAGAAACAAAGATTCCAGCTGCCTCCACTGGACTTTGAATTAGGCTTAAAGTAGTCTTGGGAGACACTTTGTGTTCGTACCCACAGACTTCTGTCTTCCTTAAACCAGTGAGATATTTCACTGATTTGCATCCTTATAAATTGTTCTACATATACCAATAAATGCCACTGTAAAAAAGTGTGCCATATGCAAGATACGAGGAGTGCTTCCAGCTGTCAAGGACCAATCTCATGGTGGAAGAAGAAGTTTTGGTCTCCTTTGCGAGTCCAGCCTTGCCCACAGGAGAACACTTTGCTTGCTGTTTCCCCTGTGCCAGCTTCAAGTATTTGGCCAAAGATAAGATCAGGGCACAAAAAGTTCCTACAGTTTCCCCTAGAAAGGGGAGGACCTATACTGAAATCCAAGAAGGAGAGGCAGTATGTGGGTTAAAAGCAAAGAAGAGTATTAGGGGGGAGAAGGGCAGATAGGGGGGAGGGGGAGGCTGAAGGAATAACCAGGACTGGGGCAGAAAACTGATTATAAGTATCCGTGAGTGCCTGGAACCAGCAGGCAGTTGACAAGATCTCCTGTTGGTTTGTTAGGCCTACAATATTGTAAGTATCAAATAATATTGAATGTATGTGCTGGTCACCATTGCTGAGAAGTCATCTTTGGCATCTTCCCCCTTGTTTTTTGGAAGGCTTGTAAAACACAGGATCACTACAATGACCAATTTTAGGTCATGACTGCACAAGCAGTTGAACAAGTACTGCTGCATAGGCAATAACTCGTGGCAAGTGGGGGAGAAGAGCAAATGGATTGGCCCTTGAAACTCCCTTGTTACTAGAGAAATCATGAAGCAGAATAGCACCTTCAGTGACTTCCTGATAAGAAGGCTGTGATTTCAGGAAATGTATTGACTTTCAGGCAAGACTGAGAAGCAGAATCATCAACCTTATCTTTAAGTCATCACATCAATTACACTGGAAATGAGGGAGAAATCCTAGTTCTATAGGTCTAGAGAGAAAAAGAGGTGAAGTTGCCTTCCAGAAATTGCATTTCTGGTTCCCCAGGTTGGTGCATTTCAAAACAACATTTGGTTAGGCACAGCTGAACTGCTAGGACGACAGCTTACCTTTAAATATAGCCTACATCACCTTTCATGCATTGCTCTACTTGTCGCTGGCCAGCCTGCAGAGAACTAGTGTGGGAGGCTCACAGGTCCACCTCCTGCTTTTGGAAAAGAATTGGATCTTGCAGGCATCAGCAAGTCCCCTTCCAGCAGAGAGCAAGTTGCAGTGAGTCAGCCCACAGCTGAGGAATCACACAGAGAGCTCTCAGTTTGCAATGTTAATAGGTAGCAAGCCAGTTTAATACATTGCAGACCTGCCCGACAGCGTTCATGTTCTGATTCAGACGTGCTGCAGCAAAGTGGGGAGCCTCACAAAGTTGCAATTTTAAAGGTTAACTACAAGTCTTGCAATAAATGATAGGTGAGTTACACATTTCTGTGATCATCCAGCAGATGATAGAATCAAACATGGCTTTTCATATGCTCTTTATCATCCTTCCTCAGTATTTTGAGGAACATGAAAGCATCCTATACAGTTGATCAAACCAGTTGGGGGTGGTCTTTTTTGGGAGGGGCAAGCAGAACCTAGGAAAGATGGTCACAAACCCCATTGTTTTAAAATTTATGGTACGTGGGCTGTCCTCTGAGAAGATGTCTCCCATTTTAGCAGGCAGGAGAGGAAGCAATGAGCAAAAAGAGAAACAGTGACAAGACCAAGGATGAAGGGAATCAAAAAGCCAGAAGAAAAGAATGGTATCTAGATCAATGCAGGCAAAGTAGATTGAGGGCATCAAGAAAAGTGCAGGGACCTTTTCTGACAAGACAGTGTATAGGGACTGAAAAGGAAACTGGAAGATGCAGCAAACTTTGTTGATAAAAACAAAACTCATTATACTTCTTGCTCATGCCATCAGCAATTCTCTCCCTGACGCTGTGTGAACTAACATCCTCCTTTACAACTGCTCATTAAAATGGAAACTACTTTCTCATTCTTCAAGGCAGGGCACTACAATAAATGCTAACTATCTCAACTGATATCTTACTCATGTGCTATAAGTTACCTAGGTTAAAAAAAACTTACCTAATAAATGATGCTTTTTTCCCCTGAACAGCAGCACATTGTTTGACTTAGAGGATTGCTCTCTGGAAACTTGTGAGCAAGTAGGCTATATTCAGAGCTAGTGTCCTTCCCTTTATAGTCCTCTGTGGAGCTCAAATGCTAAAGGGTTCTTTAACATGTTGTACATTTTCACATTTTTAAAAATTTAAATATGCAATTTACAATTCTGTTTTTATGTTCAAATATATATTATAAAATTAATTATTCCTCAATCCTTTTTGAATTCTTCTAGTTTGCATATCAAGTGTTTCTCTTATTGAAAAAAAAATCCTTGAATTTTGTTCCAATAAAAACAAAGGAATCCTTAATATTGACTGCTCATACCTTTGCACATTTCAAAGTACCACCTTCCTTTGCGGTGTCTGAACAGCCTTCCTTTAGGATTTTGCTTTTTAAAATGTTAATGACTTCCTCCTCCTCAGAGATGACTGTTTCTGGGCAAGTTTGTCAATCAGCATTATATTTGTATAGATACAGTATTAAACACTATACATTTACATGGCAAATACAAACCATATCAATCAGTCAGTCTAGAGAGTTCTCAGTAATCTGTGCCTGTACTTTTCATGGCCTGAGGGAATAATATGAAAGAGATCTGCGAATATTCATTCAAATGCAAATCTGAATTTCACATCACCCTTACTCATGACCCATTTGTTTTTGCTTTCCTTGAATGTTAAAGCACTCAAGCAAATACATGAGAAATTGTATCCACCAAAAACTAGACAGAGCTACATCTGACCTAATCCAGCATTGACCATTGTCCCACGTCAAGCAGGAGGTTGGCCTAGATGATCTTCCAATCAACATTTTTCTGATTTCAGGATTCTGTGATTCTGCAGCTAATTTCCACACATGCAGGCATGCACTTCCACATCCACAAAACTGAACACTGATCTCTACATTACATTCTAGTCAATGATCAAAACCAACAGCAAGTGAATGTGCATAACTAAATTATATTTTCTCAGAACTGCATGTTCAGTTTGACCACTAACAAGTCATGCTGAGCTGGCAAGTTACCTAAATAAGCCATGCCATCAAACCAATATTTTTCATGAATCTATCAAGTTGAAGGAGTTACCCTGCTTGAGAGAAGAGCAAAATAAATTCCTGTATCTTAAGAGAGGAATATATTGTGGAGTAGCTACTGATTTTTGTACTATGTCCATTACTAGGGGAAAATTTGATGGAAGAGTAAGTTTTCACAGAGACAACAAAAATTATGTATTTGATAAAATGCAGCTAACTCAAGGGATTGTGTTACAAGGAGTTTTATTGGACTGGAAGGAGGTTCTTACTAGGCTTTCCTGAAAATTTGAGACCAAACTTATTTAACATTTTAATGTCTGAGTTAGGCAAGCAATATAGCTGTATTCAGATGACATTTGCTTGTGACATGAAGTCGCATCACACATCAATAAAGAGCAATGTTGCAATATTTTATAGAAACAGGTAAATGACTCTGGAGATTGAGTAGAGAAAATGGTTTAAAAATTAATTGTACAAAGTGCAAAGTGATGCACTGAGGGATGAATACCAACAACTGCTTTAACACCTATAAGCTTGCTAGCCAGAAATGGCAGAAGAGAAAGACCTGTATGCAGCAATGGCACACATTATGACTATGTCCCTCTGCTACCTATAATGCATCAAATGAAGTATTTATTTCTAATTTCTCTCAGTTTATTTTTTTATGTAGTTTTAGACTTTCAGTTCACATGACAAATAAATGGCTGTATGATATTATGTAAGTAGCCAAAAGTACAATTTAGAAACTGCAGATAGTAATGATAAAACAGTTTCTTCTGACAAAAAATGTATTCACCATAAACTGCAATCTGCCCCCTGAAAACTGAATAAAACAAAATTTGAAATGAAATAAATAGATGAATATGCATAGTATTGGAAAAGTTCTAAGATAGATCCCTAGTTGTAATTTCCCTCAAGAAGGTGATCTCATCTCCCTGAAGAACACTATAACTGATCTGCGGACAAAATACAACCAGGAGATGATATTCATATTCCAGAATAGGGAATATGAGATGTGCCTAGCTTTCCCTCACACAGAAAAGTTCCAAAGTCACACAATACTGAGGAACATACTTTTTCTTACCATACATTTGGGTCTTGCTGGGAACTCATCTGTTGGAAAAGGCACAGAAAGAGAAGGACCTGAAGGCAGAAGTCTGATTTTTTCTTGTGAATATTTTCCCCCCCAGTATTTCGTTTTCACACTATTTTTACCTGGCAATGCATATTCACTACCTCTCACAAAGGCAAAAAAATTTGGATTATATGGAGGAGGGAAGTGACAAAGCAAATGACAAAATATGTTATCCTTGTTTCCACAATGTGCTGCTCTGTCCAAGCCCATTGTTAAACACAGGCATCTTGCCTCCTTTCAGGCACTGTAGGGTATCATCTCACCTTGGTATACAGCTGCAGAAGGCTGTGAGTCTCCCATAAATCCTGTGTCAGAGCTACCAGCCCTGTGCAGATATTTTGTATACCTTGAGGTATCTCATACAGCACCACATGCCTAAGTCTAGGCAGCTGAACTGTGTCCTACATCTACTTTCAGACGAACTGAATGTCTCTCTAGGCTCCACTGACTGTATTGTCTCAAGGTGGAATTCAGCACCTTGAGTTATTCTATGGCATGTGTGACATCTGCACCATAGTAGCTGATAGGACAGGTGGCCTGGAGTACAGGTAGGTGCCCAGGACGTCTAAAAAGGCACTATATTTAGGTCATCTATTTTCATTAATGGAATACAAACAACAAGCTTATATACAGATGTCTATGTTTATATACTGAAGGTTGAGTGCCTACAATCTGGAGATGAATTCCCAGACAGTGAGCAGGACCGCGTTGCCTAAACACAGGCACCTACTGTCCTTTTAGGCACTGTGGAGTATCTATCTCACTTGGCCTTCCCAATGCCACACAGAGTGCATTTTCTGTAAGTCCTGGGTCCAATGTGTGAGGTCAGTGCAGATGTGTCTCTGGTGCCTTAGGGCAAGTCAAACTGCACTACTGGCTGCATGGTCGTGAATCATACTAGGCGTGACTATGCTGTGTAGAGAGACACCTACTATACCTCCATTAGCAAGTAGTGCAGCCCAAAAGGAACAGATCACTAGAGTGAAACAGTTGGTGCTGAGATCCCAACATTATTATTAAAGCTTTTTATTTTGGATTAGCTCTAGACTGGTCCAGGGCCTGGAAGCTCATTAGCAACTGGAGCAGACTAGGTGTATGCCTGGAGTACATCTTTCAGACATGTTTCAGTCTGCAACCTAATTCATGCACACTCATTTCTGTGATCACTTTTCCATTTCTGTGATGGAAACAAAAGTATGGGAAGTGGCAGGCTGCAGGAAGATTTGTTTCAGAAGGACGCTCCTGCTCCCAACTAAAATGCTATTGTAGACACTCCCGTGGTCTAGCTCAAGGACCAAAAAAGATCTAGTTGCAATAGCCAAAGGCTTTCTGTCTGCTAATCTGTCCCTTCCCTCCAGAGGAAAAAAGGGTGAAAATGAAAAGGAAGTCCTTACTGTGTCCTTACTGTGTTGAATTAACAAAAATGAGGTTTTTCATTAAAAGAATGCATTGTCAGTGCAACCTTAATTTTCTAGGGGAAAAAAATGTGTCTTCAACCAGCCTTAGCTATTTGCTGTATTGCCCTCCTCTGCAGTATTGGAACTGAATCGTTCTTGGTATTGCAGCACTGAACTTCCATAGGGCAATAGTCCAATCCTCTCTGATAAATGCTGTTCTCCACTGTGGTATATAACTAAATTCTCCCTTCTCTTAATTAGCTGCACATATCTCATTAACGAGCTTTAAATCAAAGCCAGTCAGAAAGTGGCTACTGTCTCCTCTTGCAGGAGGGAATATTTCCTCCCTGTTGCCCTTAGAGAATCACTAAACAATCAGCAAAGGAGATTTCAGAATAATGTGTCTCCTTGTCCCCTAAAGCTATGCAAATGATCTTTTTTATAACACTTTTCAATCTAATTGACACTTGTAATAAAATTCTGCCTGTACTGATCAATCTTACCTTAGAGTCATCTCACACCATCCCTTTAAGTAGTGCCCTTCAATTAAAACTTCCACAAGGCTGTGAAGACTGTAATAATCCACTTGTAGTGAGTGGGAGTTACTTGTTGCTCTGAGGATTTCATTAAAGATATTTAAGTCTACATATTTTAGGGCAATGGCTTTGTGAAGGGAGCTTTGTGAGCTTATGAATTCCACATGCTGTTTAATTATGTCCAGGAGTCCACTGCATGAACTCAATGAAAACCATCCCATGGTTTCAAACAGAATATAGCTCTTTTCCCTGTTTTCTGTAACAGGCAGCTCCAGCTATCTTTATTTGGAGCATTCTGCCACTACACATCAAAATAATGACAGAAACCACACACTGTCAATAAGTGAAATAGTGTTTTAAGCAAATAATCCCAATCACATCATTCTAGATTGATCATCACTTGAAAATGCCAATTAATTATTCTGCGCAAGATGAATCACCACCAGCCACATCCATTTTCGAGAAAACTGGAGTACTTGATGGAGCATTAGAAAGCCCTTCAGATAGCCAAAATAAACTTTACAAGAGAGATAATAACATTCCTTTTTATGCACAAACAAGATATCTACAAAAAGATATAGCAGTTCTCCAGAATGGTGGCATAGCTGTCTATATCATAAAACATTTTCTGTATCAAATGAACAGTCCTGCACACTGCCAGCCTTGGTCCATGTGATCTCTTCCTACAGGGAAACTAGGGGGGGGGTTAAAGCTGTTGCCACTTTTACTAGTACTGTTGGCAGAACTAAATGAAAGATGAACATTGTTTTTCACCTTATATTTAAGATAGTTCTAATATTTTTTACATATTGTTGAAAAAATTGGAAAGTGTTATTAAAGATACAAGGAAATAAAAGCTCAGTTTCTCAATTCTTGTGAGAAACAGCAAAGATTAGCATGTGATTGTTTATAATAAATCCTACATATCAAGGGTTTGTTATATTTTATTAACTATAAAAAGCACATTTTGGGACTGTATCTATAATAATATTGTTACCTGTGCCAGAACTTTGAGAACTTCAATTTTTATTTTTTAACTCCGTGCAGATACATTTCTGAGAACACTGCAATATTGTAATTTCCTCTTTCAACTTCAAACTGCTAAGACAGCATGTTAGAGATAACTGCTCTAATTCATATTACAAACATATATTGTAAGTAAAAGCGACTTCTGTGCAGTGAAGCTTAAATGCTTAATTTACAATACGAATTTATTTACTCACTGAGTAACTAAATACCTACAAAACAAATTGGTAATACATTCCTGTCTAGTTTTAGTAGGATATGTGCTGCTAATGCATTGCAGAATGAAGGAAAATGTATTGCCATATCATCACAGATTATTCATAAACATGAAGTTTTTTATCAAACCACAAATGTAGTGGTTGAAAAGTGTATCAGAAAAGTTTGCTAAACCTGTCCAACAAATACAAACAATAAAATGCAAGAGGAGATTATGAACTAATTACTCAACTTATTTTTTTTAAAAATATCACTTTTTTTCTGAAGTGGCAGCATTGTTCAGCTCATGGGGTTGATTTGATCAAAACCACACATTTCCAAAATGGTATCAATTTGCAGAGTGGAGTAAATGCAGTAATTCATAATCAATGCCTGATTTTGTATGAATTAACAGGAATCATCAGGGGTATTTTAACCAGAGGCTTTTGTTTCCCATGAAAAATTAAAAGTGTTAGTTTATTAGAAATGTTAAAAAGAATCAAAGAGAAGAAGCTACACTGCAAACTGCTATAAGACAGACCTTTAGAACAGCAGATGTAATCTGTGATTGACCAAACCAGCTATTGAATTCAATGTAAAAACCCACTTTCAGCTTTGATGGATTTCAAATCTGGCACCTATTTCCTTCTTTCCTTATGCTAAGATTCAATGAGCTTATTTGAAAAAAATCAAAATTTTGGGAAGAAAGTAAAAAAATTACCTGCACAAACTCCATTTTTGCTCCCTTGTATTATTTTTCCATTGCAAACATTGCCATATGTGTACAGGGCATACCACAAAGGAAGAGAGGTCATGATTTGTCTTCCCAGAGAGCTCATGGGAAGCAATGACCTTCAAGTAAAGGTGTTTTTCATTCCTTTCAGAAATTCAGTTGCATTTCTGAGGCACAAGGATAGCATCTGTAAGTCAATTTGCAACTGATCCAAAGGCATAAGCTTGATTCACACTTACACTGAAAGCCACACTTAACTGATCCATAGATGGATGCCTGTTTCAGGTGGCTTCCAGCTGGCTGGATATGATTTTAGTCACTGAATGGTTTTGGTTACAGAAAGTGAGATGATTTAAATTTGCTAGCCACCTAAGCTCAAGAAGATATTCAAGCCATCTTGTTTCTAAATGCAAATGTCTTTTATTTAATCAAAGTTTTTCCCTAAAAACCACATAAATTTTAATGCATATTTAGCATGACCATTCAACATAACCGAGAGAAGAGAGAGCTCTGTGTTTTGGCATCTGGACAAGTCAGAAATAAGCAGATACCAGTGGATGGCATTTTGGAAAACTCACTAAAATATGGACATCCATGCAAGATAAGAACATGGTCCTGTCCTGCTAATGGCACCATAAAGAACAAGGCTGACTGCAGTCTTGGCTTACTCCCTACCTTGCAGTTGCCTTGGCTGTCAAACTTTAAAAAACATCGCAAACTTCAGGACAGTGGAAAGCATTAGTAAGTTGAAACTTAGCCTAAGCTTTTTCTCGATTGTGTCAGTTACATTGCATGAAGGAAAATTCAAAGTACCTTCAGCTACTCAGTGCAGATGTCTGCGTCGGGTCAGCCTCCCTGGTGGAGAGCAGCAGTCTGCGTGACTGTGTAAGTCAACTTATCATAAGGTGGATATCTAAACTACACCAGAATAACAACCCTACAAGTGTCTATTTCTCTTTCCATTATCTGTAAAGGGAGCCTACAGTGTCTGGCTCAGATGTCGTCATCTACATTTTAGATATCTAAAATTAGGTTAGATGAATCATGTCCTGTGAGTCTCAGAAAACAGTTGACTGGCTTGTCTCACACACATCCGGCCCTCTGAATACATCTGAAACAGGCAGAGCTCAGGTCATGGGCCATGGTATTTCCTAGGCACCTGGGCAAAGTTTGTTATGCATGCTCAGTAATGCCTGCATTTGGGGACAGGTGAACTTCACCTTACAGGGTTTGATTCATTCGGTGTAATCAGATCATGTCTAAATTACTGAAATAGCACTGTGTTGAGCTCAGAAAGCATAATCAATGGTAGTATCCACTTTTTATTCCTATCCAGGGGATTTTTCTTAGACTGATTTTTAAACCTTGTTTCTGCATACCAGGAATATACCTCACTCTTCAGGTTACATACAACTGCAGGACAAGAATGATGTCACCCTATATGGATGCATCTTTATTGTTCCCCCTGAATCTGACTGGTGTACAGAAAGGCATATAGGATTTACAAAGGTAGATGAAGAGATCAAAAAGAGAGAGACTATAGCTTGATAAGCAAGTGACTTCTCTAAGGAGCATTGAGTTGGTCACTTCTATAATCAGCAATTGATACAGGAGACACAAGGCTATTCTCTGGGAAGCCTCACTAACTCATAAATTTTGTGTGGAGGAAGGAACCTCCTCTCTCCACCCTGAGAGGCATCTGCCCTCAGCTTTCTGCACCCCAGCAAGTGAAAGTGCCTCCAGGAGATGCATTCAGACCATCCTTGGATCTGCACATGCCTAAAAGTTACCTCCAGGCTGTTCCGGACACAGTATCCTGATTCCTCTACAGAGTTGCTTTAGATCCCTCTGTGGTCAATGCAGAGGAGTAGGCTCCTGACTTGCAGTCCCTTAACCAGTTTTCAGAAACATTAGCTCCCTCTTTTAACTGTGTAATCTATCCAGGCTTTCAACTCTGGAGGTCTTAATCACTCTACAGAAACCAGAAATCCACTCTTAATGTTTGTAATATGGTAGATAGCTCCCTGCATAGGCCACTGAAGATGTCCTCTGTCTCCCAAGTCCAACTTCCTTTATATTAAAACTTTGGCACTAATTAGGCATAACTAGCCCAATTGACAAGATGACTCAACAAATTAGAATGATTATAGTTTGTTGCTATTTTACAGATATAAAAAGACAGTGCAGAATGCAGCTCCAAATCTCTACATTTGTGTAGACATTAGTTTTGGTAAGCCTATGTATTTTAATCCAAAAGCTGCATATGGGAGTAAACAGCCCCCCTGGAACTTACTGTTCTTCAGTTCCTAATGAGAAGAAGGCACAGTCAGGAAATTTCAGAGAGCTTCAGTGGCTGAATATCCCAGAGAAGACACTGAATGTTGCACTCATTTATTTCAGCCGTAAGTTTGGCTCAGATCTAGCTGAGCTGTTGCAGTCCTCAACAGTTTCTTGCCATTTTTGCCACCTACATTAGTGACATTTCCTAAAAGCATCTCCTTGCTAGCTAACACCAGTTTGGTTCCCCTGGGGCTAGCAATAATTTAAAATATATTTATCCACTTCGGAAGAGACAGATTAAAGAGCAGCTGGGTTAGAGGGGGGAAAAAGCAAAAGCCAAGACTTGAGGGGATTCTTAGGTTTCAAAATAGAAAAGGTTGCTTTTATACTTTTTTTGGTTGTTTTTACATTATACATTTTTCTAGCATCTCCACAAATATGCTGATAGAACAAATGAATGAATTCTGTATGAAAAAAATTTGTGACAGTTTGAAGGGCACAGGATTCTTCTGTTCCAAGATCTCTCTGTGGACACTGCCCAGAAGTGATGGGAATTCCTAGACTCCAAGTGCATACCACTTACATTAATTATTGAAATAAACTTCATATCAGGTTCAGCATTTTAAAATATATTTATTTGCACAGAAGAAGAAAGAAGTTGGATGCCTCCGATGCTTCTGCCATCTGCTCCTTTGAAAAGAAGACTCATCTCCTTGTCTCTTGGCATAGATAATATCTTATTTACAGAGCTGAAAAAGCAGCTCCAGAAGCCTGTGTTAAGCTGAGGACTTTGGTATCATAAAACAATGTCTCTCAGTTTTATATTCCATTTTGCAGTTCAGAAGTTCTCATTATGGATGTTCATTCTTGAAGATCAGGGTCCCAAACAGCTTAAGATGAAGCTGACATGGAAAACATGCCCTCCTGGTGTCCCTTCTCTGCTCACCTAATATTCCGTCTAAAGCAGCTGACATCTCAAAGTGATTGCTCAGGCTATATTTAAAACATAGTTATTGAATTAAAATCAAGCTAAGAGCTAAAACTACTCTTATTCTGGTGTTCTAACTCCTCCCCACTCACTGCACAAAGCTTTCGAATTCCTCATTTTTGCACATTGCTCTCCAGTAGGCAGTCGTTACATTAGTTCACCTCTAAAGTAAGTTGTTATGTACTTGGGATTCTGGTGCAATTCCCACAATTAGGAAATTGATTAATTCTCCACCTACAAATTTTTCTACCATGTTTAAATCACAGGCTGACATCTTAAACACCAAAAGGAATCAAGGTCCAAAAATATAGTATTGGTAAGAAATCCACATTCAGGTTATCACCATGTAACTTAATAGCTGCTTCCCACATGCTTGTGCTCAAAACCAATTTGAAAGTAAGTATTGGGAGTTTCATTCAGTGTTTAGCAGGAAATAATTTTCAGTGAGCTAATAATTCCCACCCATGTAGCCCTCAAAACTACAACATAGTAGCAGTTGGCCTTTCTCTCAGTAGCTGATTGATTTTCCTTTAAAAACTCTGAGATATGAGAGATATCCCATCATGGAGAATATTTTCACAGTGGAGCACCTAGCCACCTTCCCAGAACCAAAAAGGAAGAATGGAGTTTGCAAGATGGGAGTTTGGAGAAAATGCCAGAAAATGTGTCTGTGAGGGCTCTCACCTCCAATGTAAATGCCTACAAGCTAGTCACTTTATATGCCCTTTATATACATGCCAAGCTTTCTTTGTTTGTCCTTTGATTGCTAAGGTTCAGTCTTTCTAGTGGTTTCCACAATGCTGCCTGTCCTTTCAAAGCTGATTCAAGACTTATGTACTGAAGACTATGACCGTGTTCATCCTTGGTCTCAAAATCCCTTTTGATTCCCTTTCTTCTTATAGGCCATTCTAATTCATTTCCTTGCCCCCTGCTGCAAACTCTACATGGCAGCAGAGAGGGATCAATGCAAATGATGCAAACTGTGTCGTTTGTTCTGCTTGTTCTTGCTCTCTTTGGTCATTACTTGATTAGTATTTTGCCTCAACATTTACAGCATCCTGACAATAACTTAGCTCAGTTCAAAATAGTATAGTTCCTTTATTTGTTGTTTACTTCTCACCTAAAAACATCAGCAATGTTTGTGAAGAACATGAATTGATCGTAAATCAACTTGGGAGTAACTGTGAACTAATTAGCACAGGGTATTTTAACATAAATTGGATGGATGAAAAAACCTATTCAATTAAACACCTGTTTGTTGAATGAGGTTTGTCCTACTTGATTAATGAGCCTGCAAAGTTAAATAACCACCCAGGTAAATGCTCTTTTATCTACTGAACTCTTCATTGCTGTCTGTTGAGATTCAAACCAGATGTACAAATTCGGACTTTTTAAGAACTGTTGTCTTGTGATTTTGCATTAAATAGAGGAAATAGCCATACATTAAATGTTTGGCAATACCTTTCTGTAGTCACTTTTATTTCTGATTGAGTGATGGACAGGCAGCTAAGGAGGAAAAGATACAGTCTCGATTTAAAATGGTCAGTTTGGTAACAAACTGGAACCACCTGCTGAGGCAGAGTGCACTGCTGGAGTTCTTTTGGTGAAACTGGAGCAAAACCAACTTGAGAGTGAAGACTGAAAGGTTCTGCTTTGTCACAGAAAATAAAAACTGTACCCTTTTAAAACTGAAAGAGACTATCACGTAATGTGATCTCCTGGATAATACAAGTTTAAGTGTTTTACTCATGAAACTCTACGTAGAGTCCATGACTCCTGTGGGGGATAGCACATCCCTTGTGAAGACATCCAGTTCTGATTTTTAAAAGAAGGAGAAAGATGTTAGAAGAAAATTCTCTGTTTTGTTGATGACCTCTGCTTGGAAAGTGAACTTTTAAAATCTACAGTAATGTTACATTTAATCAAGAGAAGACAGATAAACAAAGGACCTGGGGAGTTCCTTGTGACAGGTATTCATGAACCAAAACAAAGGAAAACACAACTGAAATCGAATACCTGTTGTTATTGCAAGAGCGTGCTGGTTTTGGCTGGGATAGAGTTGAATTTCTTCATAGTATCTACTATGAGGCTATGTTTTGGATTTCTGCTAGAAACAGTGCTGATAACACAGGGATGTTTTCATTATTGCTGAGCAGTGCTTACACAGAGTCAAAGCATTTTCTGCTTCTCACCCCACCCCACCAGTGAGTAGGCTGGGGGTGCACAAGAAGATGGGAAGGGACACGACTGGGACAGCTGACCCCAACTGATCAAAGGGCTATTCCATACCATATGATGTCATGCTCAGCATATAAAGCTGAGGGAAGAAGAAGGAAGGGGGGACATTTGGAGTGATGGCATTTGTCTTCCCAAGTCACCATTACGCATGATGGAGCCCTGCTTTCCTGGAGATGGCTGAACACCTGCCTGCCCATGGGAAGTAGTGAATTCCTTGTTTTGCTTTGCTTGTGTGCACGGCTTTTGCTTTACTTATTAAACTGTCTGTATCTCAACCCACGAGTTTTCTCACTTTTACCCTTCCGATTCTCTTCCCCCATCCCAGCCAGGGGGGAGTGAGTTAGCAGCTGTGTGGTACTTAGTTGCTGGCTGGGGTTAAACCATGACAGTCCTTTTTGGTACCCAACATGGGGCGTTCAAGATAACGACAGGTTTGATTGGAATGTGCCAGATCAAATTTATAGCTGTTGTTGCTGTTTAGTTATTAATGAGCAGGCTCCTGTGCTTGCCATGGGGCTTGCTTGACTTACTGTATATTAGAGTCTAGTGCTTGTTAGCGGCTGCTTTTTGCTTTCGCTGCTTGCTGTACTGCTTATCATCTTACTCTGCTGTGCTTGGGAACATAAGGATGAGCTATTTATAGCTCGGTGGGCCCATGACACATCAGGACATTTAGGAAGGGTTGCAACATACAGATGGGCTCGTGATCAAGGGGCGGATTTGACTACTGATGACATTGCACAGGTTATCCATGAATGTCAAATGTGTGCCATAATCAAGCAAGTTAAGCAGCTAAAACTTTTTTGGTATAGAGGATGATGGCTGAAATATCAATATGGGAAAGCCTGGCAGATTGATATATATCACACTACCACGAACCCACCACGGCAAACGCCATGTGCTTACAATGGTGGAAGCAACTACTGGATGGTTGGAAACATACCTTGTGACCCATGCCGCTGCCCAGAATACTATCTTGGGTCTTGAAAAGCGAGTTTTATGGAGACACGGCACCCCTGAAAGAACTGAATCAGACAATGGGACTCATTTGAGAAACAACCTCGTAAATACCTAGGCCAAGGAGCATGGCATTGACGGGGTGTATCACATCCCCTACCACGCACCAGCCTCTGAGAAAACTGAATAATACAATGGACTGTTAAAGACTACACTGAGAGCAAGGGATGCTGGGACATTCAAGCATTGGGATACACATTTAACAGAAGCCACTTGGCTAGTTAGCACTAGAGGATCTGGCAGTCGACCTGGCCCTGCCCAATCAAAACCCCTGCGCACTGTGGAAGGAGGTAAAATCCCCATAGCACATATAAGAAACTTCTTGGGAAAAACAGTCTGGCTTATTCTGTCCTCAGGAAAGGGTAAACCTATTCATGGGACTGTTTTTGCTCAAGGGCCTGGGTGCACTTGGTAGGTAACCAGAAGGATGGGGGAGTCCAATGTGTACCTCAAGGTGATTTAATCCTGGGTGAAAATAATCCATTATTTGAGTTGCATATTATAGGAATTACTGTAGCAGGAACCCCTTGTTGCTAGCCAGGCTAGGAGAAAGGGGAGGAGTTCATTGCAATGTTAAACCCTATAGTCTCTTCCAAAGGGACCAGGGGTGGAGATTGCAATGGAAATACCTTTAAATTGTTGTAACCCATGATTTGAGTTGCATGCTAGAGGAATTACTACAGCAGGAACCACCTGAACCAACAGAGGAGAAACCTTACAAGCAGCAGTGCAAATGCAGCAGTGGCCTGACCTGAGCTGGCTTTGGTGCCCAATAACTCCATGAACACACCATCTCTCCTGTCCTGAGTGACCACCATAACAGATGGAGCCCAAAGTCATGGACTAAATGAACTCAGTGGACATTCGTGGACATTTATGGACATTTTAAAGACATTTAATACGGGTGGTCCGTAGACCAAGGGAATTATATCTGTGTATTATATCAAAGGATGGGAAGGGAGGTGGTGGTTAATGAGGATGTATTGGATAGTGTGGTACCTGAGCATGACGTAAATGGTATGGAATAAGGGGTGGAGAATGGGCTGGTTTTGGCTGGGATAGAGTTAATTTTCTTCACAGCAGCTAGTATGGGGCTATGTTTTGGATTTGTGCTGGAAACAGTGCTGATAACACAGGGATGTTTTGACTATTGCTGAGCAGTGCTTACACAGAGTCAAGGCCTTTTCTGCTTCTCACCCCACCCCACCAGCGAGTAGGCTGGGGGTGCACAAGAAGTTGGGAGGGGACATGGCTGGGACAGCTGACCCCAACTGACCAAAGGGCTATTCCATACCATATGACATCATGCTCAGCATATAAAGCTGAGGGAAGAAGAAGGAAGGGGGAGACGTTCGAAGTGATGGCATTTGTCTTCCCAAGTCACCGTTACATGTGATGGAGCCCTGCTTTCCTGGAGATGGCTGAACATCTGCCTGCCAATGGGAAGTAGTGAATGAATTCCTTGTTTTGCTTTGCTTGTGTGTGCAGCTTTTGCTTTACCTATTAAACTGTCTTTATCTCAACCCATGAGTTTCCTCACTTTTACCCTTCTGATTCTCTCCCCCATCCCACTGTGGGGGAGTGAGCAAGTGACTGTGTGGTGCTTAGGTGCTGGCTGGAGTCAAACCATGACAAAGAGAAATACCGATAAAAGCAAACTAAACATTTAGTTTGAAACCAATTCTGCTGAGCCAGAACTAACAACAGCTGCAATGCTATGATTCCCTAAAACAATGAGTTTTAAGACTCACATATATTTTATTTTTTATTTGATTTATGACCTGGAGCATTAAATTCTGGGAGGACTTTCCAAAGATTATCTTCTAAAGCCACCTGGTCAGTGGTGGTATTTTTTTTTCAAAAAATAGCCTAAGGTGTTGTGATTCTCTTCCCCTGCAAAACAGTATTCTGAAAGATGCTTGATCATCAAAATATTTCTAGGATATAGTAATAACATGTTCTGAAATAATTCTGCCTTGGTTGTTGCAGTGGGACCTGGTATACTAGGGTAAAATTATGACCACTGGTGGCACACTTCACAGATAGCAAACAGTGGGGAAAGGACGTAGAACTCTGTGAAGAATCTCTTTAAGAATTTAAAGATAAATACGCAAAAAGTCTGTGGGGGATCACTCTGAAGTAAAAATCACAGTGGACTTGATCTGTTTGCTAAGCTGCTCCATCTGATATTATATAATATTGTTGTAGTTTGGCAGCCTTTTACTTTTAAAATCATAATTCACTTAGCTCTCTTTTGTTTCCATCCCTGAGTATTGTAAATTGAGGATAGATTTTTTTTTTTACCCCTCTAAAATTATTGCCATATACAGAAGGCCATACCTTAATCTTACTCATACCTGTGCTACCTGAAATCAATTGACTTGTACAGATGAAAATGAACCAAAAATTGCAAGAGTTTTGAAAATTTCCCCAGAAATTAGGACCTGGTCTAGAAATGTGCTAGCAAGAGTTTGAAATTTATCTCTGAGGAAAGGAACTGAGGATGATCAGTACCTCTTCTGTATGAAGTCCCACCAAAGTCCTCTCCAGTACTGCAACAGCAGCAAAGAAAACCACTTTGTCCTCCATTTAATCTAATTAAGAAGTAGCATGAGAAATGATCAATGACATTTTGCTGGCAGTCTGAGTATTTCAAGCAGGTAAATAAAACTGTAACACAGGTGTAGAGATCATGAGGGTTTTTCTTACAGAAAAAAAAAAAAGGTGGGTTTTGTTTCCTTCATGGCTTTTTAGCCTTCAGCCTTACTTCTTCAAGATTTTCTTTGCAAGCATAATCAGGTAATTAATGTTTAAACTTATTTTTAAGAAAAATTAATGATCTGACCTATCAGGACTTCTTAAAAAGGAACAGGTTTACTACAGAATGGGGTAGTATGTTTGAATTCAGATGTTTTGCTGAATGTAACCCCATTTGAAGGTTTTCTCACTGTTGGGTGTTCAGGACATCTCTTCTGTGTGGGGGTTCATGGGTTTTCAGTAAGCCAAAGGTCAAGCTTGACTCTCCCTCTCAGGGTTAGTTTGGTTTGCGAAACTTTTGCTATGCACAAAGAAAAACTGTGTTTGTCCTTGCAGAGTAGGACTATAAAGCAAATAGTTACTCAATACACATGATACAGCTAAGTAGTACGAGTGATGGGAGAGTGGGAATGAAGATACTGACAGCAGTGGGGCTGGAAGCTGTTGGGTCTAATCAAGGTTATGTCACTCTCTTGGTGAGGCATGTTAGACAACTGATCCATCTTTTCTTTCACTAATCACCTGGCACAAGGAATGATGATTAGCTGCCTCAGAAGTACAACATGATGCTTAAGTGGTGTTTGAGTAGTGTTTTAATTGGCTTGTAAAGGCAAGAAAGGGAAAGAAATTTTTCAGCTAGAATGCTAGACAGGGATTTCTGCTTAATTGTAGAAACAAGCCTTGGAAGACTATCCTCTAATCAGAAGCAGAATCAGGAGGTTGCCAGCACAGGTGACATTTGAGTGAGTTGACTGAGATGGGACAGTCAGTAGATGTTAAGCTCCCCTGCTTTTTACTGCACCTGGAAGTGACAGCTCCAGAACTGTTCCACGTGTGCTTCCAGAGGCAAAGGATGGGACCTGGTCTCTCTGGATGAACTGGGATGCCTGATTTGTATCTAAATTGTCCATTCTCAGGGAAGCAAGTCTTCGGAGGTGCAGAAGTTTGCTATGTAGTTCATGCAAAAATTCAGGTGAAAGTTCCACAAGGAGAACTTACCTTTGGTGCCCAAGCTAAATGCATGTTTACCTAGAAGGTCCCAAAGCACCTGCTTTTCTCTACTGAGTGTACCAGACTTTAGGTAGTCTCTTTTTGAGGACAGCAACACTGTGCATTTAATGTACAGATGCAGTTTAGGGGGGCAAATTGAAGGTGGTGACTTTCCTGTAGTAATGAGGAAAATCTTCCTACTTGTAGTAGCAGCCCCCTCAGTCTAACAGGCAGTACTCCCTAGTTCCTCCTGTGGAGAGACTGACTGTAAGCAATCTTACCAAATGCAGAAAATCCCTGTATGGTTAAACCTCTAAACTTGTCCCTTCTGAGAACCTACAGCCAGCTGAAACAAGATGACTTGAACTTCTCAGGCTGAAAGTGTCTACTGTATAACATTTCATAAATGATTTCCTTTTGTGATTACATTTTTAATACAAAAATGTTGTCATGTTTTCATTCTGTTCAAAGTTTGGGGGAGAAACACATTTCTGAATAATTCCTTTAGATCAAAGAGGCCAGACTTATTTTGAGGAGGCACTGTTTCAGTTTTAATGAAACCAGTAGCATTTAATCTATTGACCCTATTAGCGAGGAGGGATTAGATGGTAGTGTAAGGTGCTTTTTTTGCTGCATAGCCATTAAGAAATGATACAAAGGAGACTCTGGGTTGCCAGACCTTTTCAGAGGAGAACAACTGTGCAAAGCTGGCTGCTCGCGGACACCTCTACTTTGTTCTCTGCATAAATCCATCATCTTGCCACAGACCGTTTTAAACAAATAATACAATCCCTTTGTATTATCACATCAATCACTATACAGCACTTTCAATTGCACAAACTTTTTATTAAACAAATTAAACACTACATATTAACTCTAACTGCAGTAACCCCCCCACTATGTGCCACAGGCAGTTTTACATCTGGTAGTATCTGTACTGAAAGTACCATTCCATATCTGCAGTTACAGAAATGGCTTTCTTTGCTCATCAGAGACAGACAGGTTTCTTTTTCTCTTAAAAAGACACATAACTATGCAAAATTAATCATTGTGCTTCAGCAAACATTCATTCTTACAGAAAGCACCTTGTACTGTCAGTTTTAAGTGATGGGAATATGCTTATTTTTATCTTGATTTCTTTCTTAAAAGTTTTTCAGGATATGTTAATATAAAAATTGTCAGGTTTAATACAGTATGGTTTTATTGGCTATCACCACAATTCACATGGAGCACCACTGAGTGCCCATCCTATACTCCCCATTAACCTAAATATCACATAAACATTTCCATACTTTTCTTGCATATCCCATTGAAAGGTGTGGGAAAATTTCCATCAGCATTTTCAGTTACACTGCTTCATGCTTCTGGAGTTTCTTTCTGGGTTGCCTGCAGAGAAATGCCTGTTTGTTGTGGTGGGTATGTGGCAAGCTCCATTTTGCATACAGATAATATAAAAATATAACAATTCTTATGTGTAATCTTCTGTCACACATCCATTGCATTGTCGTTAGCTTGAATGGTAAGCACAAATTGTTTTTTACTAGATTGTGCAGAGGATGTGTTAGATATTGTCATCACAACAGGTCCTGTTACAGAGTTGAAGAATTCTGAGCCATAAAATGTGGAGTAGCTCCATACCTACAAGGAGAGGTCACCTGTCAATGAGGTAGTTGCTGTTCTTGCACATGCTTCTTGCAAGGACCATCAGCCAAAATCCTAACACTCTCACAGCCTCTGCTAGATGGTGAAAAGGCACAGACTATTCCTGCATCACAGGGAAAAGTGAAGAAGTCCTTAAAGTCAATCCATACTTGACATTTTGGAGTGAAATTAGGGCTTTCAGAGCCTGCTGCAGCAATAATGGACCCACGTCGAGAAAGGGCACCCTCTCCTGGCACAGCGCCTACAGTCTGTGGTTTTAGTTTCTCCTTTCTATCCACTCAGGGCCCCTGCATTACCTCCAGCAGCAAGTTGAAAGCTATTACATACAGGCTCATTTTTAAAATATGAGCTGAGCAAAATCATCTCCGTGTACTATTTTCCAGTTGCTCAGACTGAAGGATGGTGCCTTGCGTGAGAGTCACAGTCCCTGTGATTGAAATTTAACCAAAAAAAGTCCTCCTCTGACACTTTGCTGTGCTAGAAGTGTGCTGAGACCTGATGTGGCTCTGCCTTAATATCTCTGCCGCCTACCCTGAGACTGAAAACGCTGGGTACTTTTGCTGGTGTGTGAACAGACTCACTGAACGGGGGAAGAGGCCAAAAGACTGTGGCCCCTTGCCTTCCCCATTGCAAACAAAAGATGTATGGACAGAAGGAACTTAGGAAATAACTCATGCCTTGCTGCACTAGTCATGTGAATCGGCCACAAAGGAATAACCTTAGGAAAGTATAAGAGAGAATAAGCAGAAGAGCGAAAAGGCGTTGTGGCCTTCCCAAGTGATGTGATCCCCTGCTCCTTGCAGTATATTACACTTCAGCAAGAATAATCCACTCCTGCACCCTGCAGTGGCGAGATGCCCCCTCCTCCAAACCATGTGCTTGTGCCACCTTTTCCTCTGTGCCTGTGTCATCCAAAAAAACATTTTTAGCGGAAAGGAAGAGATAAGTAGAAGAATTCTGGAATTCTTCTCTAGGAGGTACCAAACAGTTTTTGCAAAGCTACAGGACAATATGTTGTAACAGCACTACAGAGGAGAAGACAAGCACCGTGAAAGAAGTGGAACCCTGCTTTTCTGCAGACAGTGAGGAATCTCTTCATGGATACAAGTGAAGGGTGGGGAAGTGGTCCAGGCCTTTCTCTTTCAACCAACCTATTTGGTGCCAATATTTTAAATGATAGGCTTCAGGTACAAACTCCAAGAGCCTGAAAGCATCGCTCAGCATGCAACAGTCTTTTAATCTCGGGACAAAGAGGATCCTTTGGTTGCCTCCAGCCATTAATCAGAAGTTTGGAAATTTTGCTTCTTACACATCTCTATCCCAAGAGCAAAATTAACTTACACCTCTTTCTCATGGAGATAAAACAGCAGAAAACGTAAAAGACAAGTGATGCTGTGCTAGGGGAATAAAGCAAAGGAAATGTTACAAACTGATAGCTTATTCCCAAAGAAACAATATGAGCTCAGCCAAGCAGAAAAATGTGCAAATACTACTCTTCATTCACTCTAGACAATTTGTCGTTTATAATATTTTCTTTAGAGTTCATGAAATGACAAACTCGGTGGGTAAAATGCTGCTATTTCTCTTGTGCAGCTGTTTACCCAGGGAGGAGAATGGGAACATGGGCAGGGGGTTGTAGAAAGCTATTTAAAAATGATCTGGCACCCTAGAAGTTAATACTGAGGTGCTTGTGGTAGCAGTTTCCTCTCATTTGTGTATTTCATTACTTTTAAAGCGCAAATATATTGCAGTTAAATCTCAGAATTTAATTTTATTTTTGCTTTTCCATAATGCTGCTTTAATATTCATTTATTTATAATACATGCGGTATAGAGAAATCTGTACATATATGTATGTGTAGGAGTAGGAGGTGGGAAGGCAATTTACTAAAATGATGAAGTGACATAGACTCTTTAAGTCTTATTGACTTTCAGGGGAGCTATATTTAAAGCTAGTCTTTGCAAGGAAATTGATGGACAAAGTTTTTTTGTGAGGTAATGAAAACTGTGCACATTAGTGTTAACAAATATATGGCCAGTTATTTACGAATAAGTTACCTTAATCTGTGGCTTTGCAAAACAGCAAAAAAATGTAGTTCAATACACAGCATAGCTCCTTGTGAAATTGGCAAATATCTGTGATGCAAATAAATAGAAAAATGAGGCAGTAAGTAAATAAATTATGGACTGAGAAGTTTTTGTTTCAGTGTTTTTAGGATTAAATATTTTGGTTTCTTAATTTGAATCTTTTCAGTCAAAAATCTTTTCAAGTCTACCTGAAAGGAAGTGTCTTTTTTTTTTTTTTTAGCCTGAAGAAAAATAAAAGGGTTTTTATTTCCTTGAATCTCTTTTTTTTCAGTTATTTGGCAGACTAAAACAATCTGTCATTCACACTTATCCCATTAATTTTGCTATGATTTCATTTTTTAAACCTCTTCTCTTTTTCCCAATAGTTACACATCCTACATGGAAACTATAATCACTGCAGCAACACAGTTATTCCAAATAATTATGCACATCTGTTTCCTCAGGAAAAATGACCCCTCAGGCATATGAAAGTTAAGTGTGGGCCCTTAAGTTTCATTATGTACTTCTTAAAGTCTTACTGTCAATTTGGAGGTAAAATTAAGAACTGAAACAGATATCCTAAATCCTAGCTACAATACCAAATATCTTTCCATAGGCAAATCACTTGATCACCCCTCTGAGTCTTAATCGAGTAGATATAAAGTATGGTCTGATGAGCTAATAAGAAGCTGAGACTATTTTTTTAAATTATTGCTTCACTGCATTTGAAAATGAGAGTTAGGCTCCTAAATCATGTTGGTATCTTGGCAAAATGGTAAAATTATTACAAAACAATCCAGTATATTTTTGTGGATAATGGTTAATAGAAGAAAAAAATCTACAAAGAAAAGCTATAGTTTCCAATCATACTTTTAATGGAATTAGTTCAGTGAGAACTCTGATGTGCTGTTTATTTTGGTAAGCTTTCTCTACAATCAGTGATTTCAGTCTTCCACTGAGATCTTAGCTCTCAAAAAGGAACTGTCATTCAGGGAATTCCCAAAGGTTAATTAGTAACAATTTCAGGCTCCTTTCAAAATGTTCCTCTGTCTTATGTTTTGATTTCTGTGTATTCCCCATATATTGCAGTTCTGACAGAGATCAACATGTGAGTTGTGCACCTCTTGCCCCATACCTACACAATGCAAGGTTTTATCCCTCGTAATTCTGGCTCAAGTTGTTTCTTTCCTTCATGTCTAGGTCTGCAAGACATCCATGCATGAACTTCAGCAGAAGCCAAGCGGCTGTGCAGGGATGGACATCTATTAGAAGAGTACTTTACCAGAACAGGGCTTTTACTCTTTTGCCTGCTTCAAGCTACCTGCATTCTTTGTTCAAAGCTTCCTAAAAATATGGAGGCCTTTTTTACTGATCTGTTCTCTGCACATGCTACCTAATGTCTTACGGTTCGAATACACGGCAAAAATTTCCTTTCTTGGGGAAGTTTTTTTATCCATCCATTATCCATGGATAATGTTTTTATCCATCAGAGTCAGGAACATAATTTGATATGCATTTTAGAAGAAAGTGCAAAAGAATCTAATCCAAAATACCATTATAAGTTTTCTGTCAGTAGACTTTTTCCAGTCACCTTTGCCCTGTTCATGCACCTATTGGAAGAGGCACAAAGTGATATTAAACCCTAACAACTAGTTTTCACAGTCTGTCTCATGGATTGGTGTTAAGATAATAAAAAGTAGATAGGAAAAGGTCCTAGAGAGTTTATCTTGTCCATTGTACTGTTGCAGTACAGGATCAGCTCTGTTGACATCACTCCTGATCACTTTTTCTCTAACATGCTCTGCAATGCAAATAATCCTTAATTGATGCACAGAAACTATCCCGGTGCTTCAAAATCCCTTAGTATTAAAAGTTTCTTCTGTTAGCCAACATGATTCTATTTTTCCTAATTTCAGTGCATTCTTTCTTTTCCTGGTCACATGAATATGAAAAAAAGTGGGGTTTTTTTTCCTCTTTGAAAAGAAATTTATGAGAATAAAATTTATGTGCTTGGAAATTTGTACCATATTCCCACTTGAACTACTGTTCTTTACACTAAACAATCCGAATTATAAAAGTCAAAAAGCTCCCTAAATCTCTCATCGTTCTTGTAACTCACTGGACTTCTTGCTTTAGCCCACATCTGCCTTGAAATACGGTACGCAGAACAGGTCAAAGTTTACAGTGGAGACCTTGTCAAGGCTGTCAAGACCAGAAGGACGTATCCAGGTGTCTTGAAAGCTATGTTCCTATTGATAGATCACATTGTGAAATTTGCCTTTCCAGAAGTGTGATATTTTCAAGTCATGTTTAGTTTGTGATCCATTATAAATCCCAGTTTATAACTAGTCTTCTAAATCTGATATAGAATGTTACTCTTATTCATCAAAATCATTCTGACTCCTTACTTTTTCCTAAAAGTCCTTTTACGGAATAGAGTCAAACATAGAGTCTCATATGCCAGGCTACCTCTGGATAAAATTTTTAATGTCCCTTGACAAGTGCAATTGCAGCATGGGGTGTCTATGCGGTTATGTTAAGCCATCACAACGCTGCCTTCTCACTGTTCTAACTGTTCCCTTTGATACACGTATTGTGAGGAGCTCAGCTTGATGGCACATCACTCTCTGCTTTCAAACATGTTTTCAAAGGGCCTGTTTTTGCTGTAGCATCCTGGAAGACACACGCTTCAGAGTTGTTGCAAAGGCTCGTTGTAAGTATGGTCACTGTGAGACAAGTCAGACTATTGCCTAATGTTAGTCGCATTAAAAGGGAATGCTGGATGAGCAAGGCTGCTGCTGAGCTTGTCCCTGTTCTCTTCATCTTTGATCTGATTCAGAAGCATCAACTAAACCTTGCTGGTAATCTGGAAAATAGTGACCATAGTTCACCCCACTTCAGAGAGCAGTAAACAAGGAATGGCAGAGCCTGCCTCTGCTGCACTTCATACCATCTTGAACAGTGATATGTAGGTTTAGGGAAGCAGCTCCAGCATAGAAAACATATTAATTTCCCCACTGTTCTTCCTTCAGTTTCACCTATGCATCACAGAGGTGAAAAGCAGCTCCTGACAATACCAGGGTAAGAAAAAGAAAATAAAGCCAAATACAGATTTGGGGTTTGCCACAGTTTTAAAAACTACAATGAAAAACTTGCTATAGGTCAAGCTAAGAGAGAAGTATTGTATTCCCAGATAGTCAAAAAGTTGAAAATATGTAAAGTTCAGTTAAAAAAAAAGTTTCAATTCTGAACATTTTACAAGTTTTGAAGTTAAAATAAAAGTAAATTTTAGGGTGAAGAGTTGTTTCAAGTACATGGAACTGAACCATTTTAAGCTTCCAGAAACCGAGGACGATTCCTCTCAAATTAAATCATTTGTTGAAAATGAGACACACTGCAAAAACTGTTAGTGTCTCGAAATTGTCCTTCATCTCCCTCACCCAAATTGCCCATCATAAAACTTCATTCACATCTTATAAAGAAAATAGTGAGTATAAGGAGTTAAGCGCAATAAGAAGCAGAAATCCTTAGCAAATGGAAAGGAAACTGATGTTTCGACTTTTACACCCCAAATAAGGAAGAATGTAGAGTCCTTTGGGAAAATGACTAATGTAGAAGGAGCAAAAGACTCTCGTTCCTGGAATAACAAAAATACACATATATTTTAATCTCTGTTCTGGCTTTCATAATGCAACTACATACTTTCGACTCTGTGGTGCTGTCAGCAAAAATTAATTTTAAAAGTAGCACACATGAGTGACTTCAGCCTTTGCCTTAATTTAGTTTTTCACTAAGGGCCGAGATAAGATGTAGCCATGCTGAAGAAGGATGGACGGCTGTACACTATATTGTAGGAGACGACAGTGCTAAATTAATCATGTTCTATCTGGAATTTGTAATTCTTTCAGAGATGCTCAAGACAATATAAAAAATTTAGTGGTAACAGTGAAAGTAGGCAGGAGGTTGTGAGGCAGAAAGCTTCAGAGGGCACTTTAAATGTGAAAGATGCATTACAGTTTCTCACAGATGAACAAGATAGCATGCCTTACTAAAAATATAATAAATAAGGAGTGTATTCTGCCAGATGCAGCTGTGAAGGGAGTGCTCTCCCAGTCAGATGTACAGAGCATGATTGACACCCCCTTAGCTTTGCTGTGATATGACTAAATATGAAAAAGAACAGCCTCAGAACGATGTTTGCATTAGGAACAACATACCATTGTTACTTTCAGAAGCCCAGCAAATATACCAGAAGTTTTGGTACATGTACTAGAGGAGTCAGTCTGTTCCTCAGTCGTGATTTCACTTTTCATTTGCTTTCCTGCTTCTCTGTTTTTCTTTTCTTTTTTTTCTTTTAATTTTCACTGCATTGTCTCATTGCTTGCTCCTGCTACAAACATCAGGTGAATGAAGGGAGACGTAAATTATCCCATTAGTGGCTCACTGCTGATAGTCTGCTGTAATTTGAATAAATCAGTGCATGCCTAGCTGCAGCAGCAACAGGAGGGAGAGGCAGAGGCAGATGCACAGGTTCTCTCTGCTTGGGTACCACGGCCATCAAGGGCTTTCAATGCACACATGGGTTTTGTGAGCCTGCAAAGCTCACTACTGCAACAGGGACCCTCCCCTTCCAGAAAATAAAATGTAAAAGAAAAACTCCCCTTTGAGTTTGGAAATAAATAAGTAACTAGTGAGTTTCCTTTTCCTTGCAAACCTACCTGCTGCAGTCAGTGGATTACAACCAGATGTTGAAAGTTGCTCTGGGAGTTTCCACAGCAATCAAAGACTCTTTAGGGTAGCCCCAAAGTCACTCTATTTCTGAGGGAAGATCAGGAAGTTGCTGACTTGATCAAGATTAGTGAGCAAACGGCTAAATAAGTTCCTTCTTTCCCATATGAACATACTATTGATGCTTTTGAGTCAGGGCCTCTGCTGAGGGTCTGTATGGGCTTTTGACTGTAGGGAGGGACCTTTCTCTCACCACACTGCTGTCTTTGCATTTGGGGATGCAGGGAAGTGGGGGAGATGCCAGCCTTTCACCAGATAGCCCTCTACAGACCATTTTTAATCTTGACAATAAAGTGGACTGTTGTTACATAGGTGAATGTAAGGCTGTGCGCACTGTGGGAAAGGCCGCCAAAAATATATGGGAGGAAAACTTCTAGAGTACCTTTCTCAAATACGGAGAACAAGTATACAGTATAACATTTTCAACAGGGGTGAATACCCAAGGAGCACAGGGAGATACTGATAGTGACAGTGAGAGTGAGAGATGCCCTACAGTGTAAGGAAGCAGTTTCTGAAATCATTGCCTTGTGGTTTCAATTCTTCTTGCATGTCCAGCTGCATCTTCCCATTTCTCGTTGCAAGACTGTCTTTTGCAATTGAATTTTTCTCTGAGGTCACCACAAAAATTACACCTCACACCTTAGCTTGGGAGACAGTGGTCTTGGAAATAGGCAGTGCCTTAAAGGATAATTTTGGATCTCCAAATATCATCAACAGAGCATCTGGAGTATATTGGCCAGTTAAAAAAATAGCTGTGACACTGCATCAGTGCAAATCAGCCAAAGTGTAAGGCTACTTCTAGGCTTCATTTTTCACTATACTATTTGTTCTGGGAGACAATGTTGCAAAACTAGTACTGTTAGAAAGGGCTAGGCTGAAAAACCTCTATTTTTTCACATTGACCCCTTTTGGCTCTTTCTACTTTCACCAAGCTGTGCTGCTTTCTGGGAAAGAACAACCTGAGACCCCACAGGGGAGTCTTTAATGTGCCAGTAGCCCTGTAAGCAGATCATTTAAAGAGCAGAGCAAGGTGGGCAAATGAAACTGCTGGGCAAACAAGTTGAGTCTGACGCATACTGCTGACTCATACTAGCAAAATACTTCCATCCAGGTTAGTTACAAGAGAAGACAATATTTTGTTGAGTTACTGTTCATGTCTCAAAAGATTCACTTTTGGGTTACCTGAACCTGGTGATTGTAACCACCTAATACAGTAGTTATTAATAACTGTTTCACTACAATTGACTCATAATTTCTGAAATTCAATTTATGTACAAAATTTCATTTAACTAATGGTATTCATTTAATTATAGAATGTGTGGCATGTATGTTATTTAAAAAATCTAATCATTTGTAACAAAGATTGATAAAACTCACAAAACATCTCACTAGATACATTTTCATTACAGTCTTTACAAAGTAACTAATAAATCATAAAAATTCTTTAAAATTCTTTCTTTTTATCAAAGTATGCACACTGTAAGTGTTGTAAAGATAATTTTGCCTATAAGCTTCTCACCTGTTCCAAAAGAGATCCATTTCTGTGCAAAATCAAACATATTCTCAGCTTCTAAGCTGTTATTTGTGTCTCAATAGCTTTGACTCCTTTTAATTTTTATAAATATTCATTTGGTTTGGAGTATATTAGCATTACGTTATAAGTTTTAGGGTTGTAATAGACACAGTGGGTCCCAACCTAGCCAATTCATGAAGTAGAACAGATGGTGGTAGTTTGCTTAAGCAATTTTTACTGCCTGTTCTAGTCTTGTTTTAAATGTCCTTCACATTATTATTTCCTAATTTCATACTATTATTACTAATTATATGATGTTGGCTTTTTTTTTTTTGCTTAGCAGATAATTCACCTTGACACATGAGCTAATCACTTTTGTTACTATGAATTGCAGAAGTAATTATTTTTAAGCTAGAGCCTTTAGGTGTCTCCTTGTACAGTAAATGAAGGTGTGATTGCAGCATGAATAAGCAGTAGCTATTTATGCTAGCTTTAATCCTGTCAGCAGGAGTAGCAGGAGTAGAGAAGCCATGACCTGTACAAGCACACTTGGGACTCTAGGTTTCTGCTTCTGCACTGAGGTCTCTGCTATCACCATGTTGTTATTGTTCTTAAGACAGTAGTAGAGTACTATAACACCACTGTGAATGCTAATTAAACCATTGATAACTTGGACTTACCAAACCACCAAACCTCTCTTTTCTGTGTGGACAAATTAAAAAGAGGAAACAAGGCTCTGTGCAAGTTGTCTTGTTATAAAATGACATAAAAGGGTGAGGCTAGCTCCAAAGTTAGGCAATTATGATGGTTGTTCTTGAAATGCTCCATTGGAAAAGAACTTTCCAATACTGCCATCACCTATAAAGAACAGTGGAAAAGTTATCTTTAACCACTGGGGTGGCTGGGAAAGAACAAGTATTAGCTCTTACCCAGTAGGCAATAACTCAGTGATTTACTGTGATGGCTGATTTGTGTGTGTGTGTGTGAGAGAGAGAGAGAGAGAGATATTTCATGTTAATTTTAGAGCAAAAATATTCTGGTGCAGAGTGTTAAATCTTTTAGAGAGCCATTTTAAAATAAAACTTTGTTCTGACTCATAATATGCTTCTTTGTAAATTGTCAGAATTTTTTTTTCACACAGGTAAATACCACTTTGTAGGTGATTCATTTTTTTTCTAAGCAGCTCAGTATTTTGGTCTTCCTTCTATAGCAGTCAGTAGCTGAATCCCTTCTTTAAATGAACAATAAAGCACCACCTGAACTCTAGCACTGAAGAAGGTCCTTCTACAATTAAGGTCTTCTTCCCACCATTAGAGTGAGAATATTTTAAATTAAATACAGCAAAGCATGTACATATCATCTGGGCTACAAAAATACACCAGGTGGGCATATATAGCATAAAATGGGGTTTATTGTGAATGGAAATCAGTACATTTTAAAAAATGCAGGGTAAGCATTCCCAGCAATTGCTCTTAATACAAATTTGCTTACTAAGTGGTACTAGCTTTCTTCTGTGACTAGGACAGAAAATGTTCCAAGTGGGGAAACAAATTATTAGTGCTCTTTTCTTCTGTGTGAAGCTGTGCAAATCCATGATGGGTTATCACAAGTTAAATTATTTTCAACTCTAGGAAAATATATATTTTTATTTTGTGTTACATAAAATATGAATTGTTTGGTATAAGACCTTAGCTTCTCTCATCTTCCAGAAGCCTGAGATAAAGCAGCCATATGCCCCAAAATTTTTATCTGCTAGTCTGTGAAAATGGCAAGCTCTCTTTCTTGTCTTCACTAGGATTTTACATCATAGTAATTACGATATGTTAGCTAAGTGGAAGTAAAAAGCACATTTTCATGTTGGTGCACATTAAAACTGAGTTTCTTCCTCTTTCCTGGCATGAGAGACTCTGTAAGAGCTCATACATACCCACTACATTTTCTGTCCTCCCAGTGAAACACCTTTCTGAGCAAGCAGTCCATGTATGTGACCTAAAAAAATTGTATTAAGCAAAAAAGATTTTGACTTTTCAGTTTGGCTGCTCTTCATATATTATGGCAACTTACATTGCAAATTAAATTTTATATAACTTGGAGAAGTCCACCAATAGCGAAAATGTCTTCAGTCAAGGGTGAAAACATTTTAAGCCTTTGAAACCTGGGATAGGGCAGAAAAAAATGCAAACACCTTTCTTGGTGATTTCTACGTTGGAGTGATACAGGATTTCTACTACTGTATTGGACTGTGCGGCTATTGTTGACAGAGTGGATGAGGAAGAAGCCACTCAGTCCTTAAAGACATTGGCCAGAGCTTTACCCAGAATGTGGAAAAGATTTCACTTGAGGCTGGTGTATTTTAATCTGAAAGAGTCTGAAAACCCTGTTTCCTCTCCCTCTCAAAGACATCCAATAAATAGAATTAGTTGAGCCAATTCTCACCCATTTAA
Source organism: Ciconia boyciana (assembly GCF_034638445.1). Classification (NCBI taxonomy): domain Eukaryota; kingdom Metazoa; phylum Chordata; class Aves; order Ciconiiformes; family Ciconiidae; genus Ciconia; species Ciconia boyciana. The sequence continues at coordinate 172,189,402 of NC_132934.1, read as the reverse complement.
AGAGCATGTTGAATGGCTCCAGTGACACAGATATCCAGTCATACACTTCCAGCGGGAACTTCAAACTTTGTCCTGTGCCTCCTTGCTTCTCCTAATGATCCTGCTTTCTCACCTCTGCCTGACCAGAAGAAGAGGAATGACACTGGAGGCAACTATTTCATACCTGTACAAAAAAAAAGGTCCCAGAGAAATCGCTGCAAGACTGCTTCCCAGTCTGGTGCCTCAGAGAGCCCTGCTCTTCTGCAGGTGTGATGCAGAGACACCAGTGCCCTCAAAGCACCTTCCCCTCTTCACATCCCTTCTAGTTCCTCCTCTCCCCTACCCCTGCAAAACTTCTGTCATTATGTGCCCAGGACTTTCCCTCTTGTTGTGATCCCCAAATTATACCACTCTTCCTGTTTTGTTTCCTTTTTATGTTACTCTGCTATTTCTTCTCCATCCTTCTTTTACTCATTCCTGCTTTTGCTTCTTGCTTTTATCAAATTGTGTATTTTTGCCAATGCTGTCCCACTGCCATTGTACCGTTCCACACAATTTCTTCTTCCCCAGAAACACCTCCCACACCTTTATTTTCACCTTTACTTTCTGTTTATGGTCAGTTACCCTCAGCATCTCAGGTGTAGTGCCGCAGGCTCAGTACATTCTCCACCAAAGCAGTTTCTTTCCCCACATTGCTTTGTTTTCTTCTTCTTCTGTGCCTTCTTTTCTCCTAAACAAAACGTATCCACTCAGATAGTCCACAAAGTGATATATACTCTTTGTGAGTTCGTGAGGTTACAATAAGGACTTTGAAGCCCCGTTGGAATATCTGACATCCTCCTCTCAACAGCTTTTACCTCTAACAGCTAATTAGAGACAATTCAATGTCTCTACTTTAATGGTGGCTGTACGGTAAGAACTATTTCGATTAAAGAAATCTTTTTGTCCTTCACCTGCTTTGGACAATTTCAGATTTCATATGAGACTAGGGCTCCACAGTCAATATTGCAGTTAACACTATGTCTTTGCAGTCTCTTTTTTTTGGGGAGGTGGTGTGTGGGGAAATTTGCAGAGATTAATATCCATTGAAGATGGGTGATATACCCAAGGGCATACTTTGTGGAAAACTTCTCCGGCTGAAAGCATAAAACATAAGAGGGGTGGAACAGCAAATAATTAAAGAAACGAACCAGAGAGGATTACTAACGTAACAGCTTTGTTCTTGTTCTATACAAGCGTATACAAAATCTAACATGATAACGGCAAAGGTAGCCAAATGCATGCACTGCAAAAGTGTTTAAGGGCAGTTATTTACTTACTTATTTTTAAATAACTGCCACTGTTTGGCATAGTCACGAGTGCCATCTCATACTAGCATACCATAAGGCCTAACAGAGAGTATGTTCTTGAGAGGGAGAATTCAAGGTCCTGAATTTTTAAGTTGTTTTCACATGAAAATATCATATACACATACTTTTTAAACATAGTAATTTCCTAGTGTTTTACTGTAGACATAGAGAGTGTTTATTACAGCGTTGGTTAAAACATGGTGGCAATTCTGGCCCTTTCTTTTACTGTTGTCCAGAACTCTTTCCACCAGTTTGATTTTTGGCAGATACTATTTGTGCTTGATTTTGGCCTAAAGAGTAAATGTTTTTTTTGAAAGTTAGAGGAAAAGTGGAACAGCCAGGTTGACACAGGGATATATCCCAGCTTGCTCCACCTGGGAACAGAGTTTACTTGAGAAGAATATTCAACCAAGGTTGTTTGTAGAGCTCATCAAAGGATACCTCGCTCTTGTCGAGGCGATAGCAATCCCTTCTCATGTCAGTTCCCATTAAGTCAATGGAAGTGTAATCTTTACCTTACTATGAGTGGCACAAATGATAGAAACTCTACTTTTTAATTAGGAAATATCATACACGCAGACTTAAGTCTAGGCAGGAGCTCTGTTCATGGCTGCTTCATTTATGCCACTGCCCCTCATTTCCCATTCTGTTTGCATCTACTCTCTAGTCTTGAGTTGGCCCTGATTTGAGGTACGGGGTGAGAATAGGCTCTTTGTGGTGACAGGAATAAAAGTTTAGATTAAACTAAGTTTGAAGTTTAAGTTAAGTTTTCCATTAAAGAAATGTGTAAGAACTCAATTTTATGCTGAATACAAAAAAATACCTCTATTTTAGGAGCTTAGGAGAAAAATAAGGACATGAAAAGGTAGATTTGCAGAGAAAGAGTCTTTGTCCTTTTTTATGGTAACCTATTGATTAGGGCATGCATCCAGAGTGTGAGAGATCTGGACACCAGCCCCTTCTCACATTAATATTTAATAGTTATACAAAAGGAAACAGCATCTTAAAAGAAACTAAGACCCTAGTACCATTGCTCTGTCAAGCCAGCCCCCGGGGCAATGGGAGACTGATAGTCAAATATCGTCACATGGAAGAGTGAGTTGAACCTAGGGCTCCTATATCCTGGCATGTCCTAAATGTCAGGTTACTAAGTAAAGGAGGAACATCTTTTCTGCCAATATATCTGACCAAACTTCACCAGCTCTCCTCTCTTTCTTCACCCTTGTTTACTGCAAGGTAACAGGTCAGGAGAATGCTTGACGAATGAGACCTACATGTCTGAAAAATAATTAATGAAAAATAATATACAAAGGTTGATAACATTGCCTCTGCCCTTGCTCAGCACTGCTGGGGAGTGGTTTCAGAGGTATGTGGACATATTATAACAAAAATAACACAACTGTGATTCCAATAAGTATAGTACGTTTCACAGAAAATGAAATCGGGAAATTCAATTGAAAAACTCTCAGCTAAATTTAAGTTAAATAACACTTCTTTAAAAAAAAAAACCCTAAAGAAAACACATGCAAAATAACTAAAGGTAGTATGAATTCAGAATTTGGGAATGATGAGCATTCATCCTTCATTTTTTTCTCCTATATAAATATGTGTATGTATATATGTCTATTCATATGTATTTTATGGTATGTATTTGTATACTTTCACCTGTGTTTATTTTCCTTTTCCTGTTAAGTTTGTCACCAATAGAAAACACTTCTAGTTAGAATGTCTTTCTCTTATACACAGTATATCCTGTTCTATATTATCAAGAAGAATTGTTACTGAACAAATTAATGTACATAATTTTAGCCTTGCAAACAAGCAGATGTGATCAACCAGTCTGGGTGTATCCATATTAATCCTTTTCCTACTTTCTACTTCCCCAGACTAAATTTGACCCCTTGGCCAGCATCAGACACAGAGGACAGAGGTTTCAACAACAAGCAGGAGCAAACTGCTCAGTGGCTAACTCAGATCCTGAGGCAGGATTAACCTAGACTTGACTTAATTTTAAGGTGCAGCGCAAAGCAGTCCTCTTAAGTTAGGTAGCTGTTCCCAGCCCATTGCAACAGTGAGGTCCATTCTTTCCTCAGTGGAAAGCAGTGGACATCTTTCAAGGTCTCAAAAAGCAGAAGATTACATCCAAATTTAGATAAATTTAAGGTTCTTTCGTTTGGGATCCTTTGAAAGCATCTCCACCCTTCCATTGACTTTATTGGGAAATAAAGTGGCTATGGCTGTATGAATAAGTCATTCATACTGAGGTTTCAGGCAAAGTTAAGTGTCTGTGTTAAGCAGACTGTTTTCAATACTCTGTTTCCACAAGTTCTGTAGGTAGAGCCTGGGATTCAAATATACTCAAGTTCACCCCATAATAACGTTTGATTTTGTGAGCTGATAGCTGGAGTCAAAGCAGTCTACGTTTTGCTATCAAAATATCCTTTCAGAGGATACTTCAAATATGCGTGAAGATGGTATGAAAATAATCTTCTTTAGGTCAAGTGTTCATCCAAATTCCTTGATTTTTAAAAGTTTTCTAAGAAACCCACCATGTAAATTCATTTTTTATGTATACTTCTGAGGTTAAAAGTTAGATATGCAAAAGAAAATATACGTTCAGTGTATTTAAATTGTAGGACTGATCTGCAGTTCTTTATGGGACTTTACAACAAGGTAGTCACAAATTGGCAGCCTCCCCTATCTCTTCAAGGAGCAGACATTTAAAGAAAGCTCAGACAAACAGCAACGTAAGTGAAATTCTTCAGGAAGTACTGCTTTACCTGCAGCAAACCAATATTCATGGAGAGATTTCCAATATCTGTACTCTGCATTTTGCCTGAACATGGGCCAAGAGAAGTGGACTGGAAAGCATCTCAAAAACTGGCAATATGGAGGACAGGAGGTTGCTCTTCCAGAAATATGTCCTTTAGTTGGAACAAAAGCTCAGAGGAGTGAACTCCTCTCTTATTCTGGTTAAACTCCTAATTTATGAATGTGTAGAAATTTGGATCCTGCAATACTTGGTTCATGCCTGCTTGACTTTAAGCATAAGCAGCACAGCTGAAATCAGACTACTAACATGCCTGGAGTTCAGATTACAGAATGCCTTTGCAGAGCTGGGCACACTTGCTCACCGTACCTTTTAAGTGAGCCAGTATATAACGGTGGTGTCAAGGAGGAGGACGTGGGGCACTGGCAGCAGCAAAGGCTGCAAGTAATAAAAAGTGCTTTTCTAATTGGCTGCAATAATGTTTAAATTTTCTAATAAATAACATTCACACACGTCACAAATAAGCCCTAGGTGGAATGTTCCAATAGAGATATTTATTTGGTATACTGAACAGATTACATTTACAGAGTTATACTGCACAGCAGGGAAATCACTCTATACGGAGTGACAGAGCAACGGCCTTATAGCCATCCAGTCCCTTTTACAGCGAAGCACTTAGGCACGCAAGTATTGATTTCAGTGGAGCAGCTCAAGCTTAGTATTATGGATGTGTATTGCAGAACTGGGTCGTGGAGCAGTGCGGAAACCAAGCAACCTTTAGGAAAATATTTATAGGATCCAGGTGGGGTGTGATAAGCCCAAGTTCAAGTGAAAGAGGAAGACTAATTGCTTGCTTCCTTGTTCTTAATTTTATGCCCTTATATTACAGGTGTAACTGTCAGATAACTTATTTTTTAAATGTGTTAAGAATTGCGTTCTGCAGAAGCGTAAATGTGCTCTGTCAAGAGAAATATACTCACAACAATTAATTCATTTTTTAATTAAGAGATTTCATACTATTTGGTACCTTAAGCCATGCAGCTGCTAGTGTTTACTGCATCTCTCTGTGTATGTGTGTTTGGCCCTTACTTCCGTCAAAATGTTCTCCTCCGAGTATTTCTTTTTTTCCTGTTCTGTGCAGGGATGCATGAGGGAACAAGATGAAACCTGACTAATATTGTTTGGTAATATGGTTGTTTGCAGTTTATTTGTTCTCTGGTGGATTTTATTATAGCTGCTGAATTTTTACTCATTAGTTTAATGGTGGTTATTTTGCAGATTTCTTTTATCCTGTATTTTTTATTGAATCCTTATTCACAATACCACAGTGATTTGAATATGCTCTTCATGATGCAAAATTTAATTAGCTGCTAACTAAGTAAGTGGTCCATTAAAATATTATTCAGATTGCTCAGGGAAATATTTTGGTAAACATTTTCTTTGGAAGTTGACTTTTTGGTAAGGGAAATGGAAAAAGACAAATGAATGTTGCTGTTTATTTTGTCTCTCAGCATGCAAAGGGTGAGATAGTGTGTATCTGAATTACATCCCCATTTGCAGTGGGGGAAAGGACCTTGCCATTAGAGGAATCATAGTATCCATTTATTATGCAGTTCAGGTCTAGACTGGCTATACTGTAGTCCATCAAAAAGTATTTTAAAGGAAAGATGCTCATAATGTAGCAGGGAGCTCCACTGTTTGAATGATGATGATGATGATGCACTGCAGTTGCTGAAGCCACGTAATACACATTGCTGGAAAAGGTCCCAAAAAAGATTTGAGCTGGAAATAAAGATATACATTGTGTGTATTTAAGTATGGCTCCATTCACTAACAAGAGAGGCTTTAATTATACATGGGTTTTCACAAACAAGTTAGTTCAGAGAGTGTTCAATTCACAAAGGTCTCTTTCTCTATACTCTGGGCTCCCTGTTCTAAGCAGTTTTGCAGCTATTGAAACAGCTGCACAATTTTTGATTTGGTCATGGATATTTTTAATGTGCACATAAAAAGAAGAGGAGAGAGAGGGAACATCTCTCTGCCAGCTCCATGCAGAAGAGTGAGCCAGCTTGGTATCTGAAGAATATTGAATGGGTCTGTGCTGACCTCATGGAGCTGGAAATCAGACCTCCCTAAATCACACACACAGCTTTGATGGCGAGCGGTTCGCCAACTGGCAGCACATCCTTTGGTGGCAAGAGGGAGGGAGAGAGACTTGTTAAGTAGAGAGGTGAATGGGAAGAGAAAAGGTCAACTGTTAGAAGGAAAGAAGAGCATGTGAAGCAAAGGGACTAGAAGAAATGTCAGAATTACAAGGGAAGACAATTTCACTCTCAAGACAGTGTACTGAAACCTTTTAGCCAGAGATCTGTGGTCAAAGGCTGTCCCTCATCCCCCAAATAAACTATTTATTTTAGTACCATGAAGCTTCTTTCTGCATTCAAGAACGCCCTGGTGGGAAGCATCAGCTGCTCTCTGCTGAGGTGTGGCCATGGGGAAATATAGTCAACATGTTAGTTGTGGTGTTCATGCAGACACAGAGAGTGGAAACATTTATATCTAGGAAGCATGTTTAAACCAATGCTACCAGTAAAAGGAAAATTAAAGTGGGAGGCAGAGCTTCAAACTGGAAGACCTCTGGCAGGAACTATTATTCTTTGATGCTACCATTTGGCAGATCAGTAAACCTGTTGAGGGAGAAGTTCATCTGGGAGTTGAACTGGAATAAAAGACAGGGTCTTAGGGGAAAACGGAAGAAGTGAGCCCTTCAACATGGCTAGTGGGATTTTTTTTCTATGTTAAAGGATGTTTTTCTGGTCCAAAAAGGAAGCCAAACCCAAGTAACATTCAAGGTGCTCTGCATGGGAAAGAGCGATGTCCAGGAAAGATGAAAAGGTCTTAGGATACCTTTATAGCAAAGACTGGTTTCTCAAAGAACTAACCTATTTGCTCTATGGCAGTTTCAAAAACAGGTAGATTTTTCCATCAGCATAATAGATGATACCTCATTTATTATGAATTTACATCTTTAGGCTCACCTCCCATGTGAATTACTTCTAATGTCAGCACTTGCATTGCAACCTTTCTCTCCTCTGGGGCAGGAATAGGAACTCCTACCTATTTCTATAACCACGTACTCCTACAAAACTCATAAAAATGTAGCACCTTATCAAATGGAGTTAAAGTTGGATAACATATTTTAAATTATTATGGTGAGAATGACAGGTACATATGCATACATGTGTGACTGTATACATACATAGATGATCACAGAGCACTATCATGGGACCTTCATATCCTTGGGAAACCAGATAAATTATAGCATTTCAGGCTGAAGAAAATGATTATGTTTGTCTTTTGTTGATCTGAAAGGTTGAGAGTTCAAGTTCTTTAAAGGGCATCAATAAGATTGTAAAAAATCAAGAATTTTGGAAATTAACTAGATATTCTGACATTTTCAGGCTTTTTTTCTCCCAAAGTATTTGCAAGACTACCTTGGTATTGCCAGCTTTGTGGTTCTCAGCCCATTCCAAAACTTCAGTGGAAAAATTACATCTAAATGTGAAAAAAAAACCCAAATCCCAAACCCTCCCCAAAAAAGAACAAAAGAACCTCAACTATGGATGCAGATTTCTAGGCAGTTTTTCCTCTCTCCCATGCCATGTTGGAGCAGCTGGAGTCTCTGGGGCATCAGGATTCCTTCCTGCCATAGAGATTTCACACAAGGGCATGCTGCAGGGTCCCTATGTCCTCTTACACAGATGGACAAGACAGCATCATTTCTGCAAAAAGGATGTTCTCCATTTCCCTTCCTTACCTTTCCCCACGTAGGTGTAGAGAAAAACATAGCACCTGTGGGAATTTGTGCCTGATAGCTGTGGGACTTGTTGAAACTGTTAGAGAGATCCTAGAAATTATTCTTCCCGTGAGAGCCAGATTGGACAGGGAAAGATGAAAAGGCATTGCAGGAGATGAGGGTGGAAAAGGGTGACTATTAAGCCCCTGTTATACATCTCAGGCTCACTCCCTCCCTCCCTCTCTCCTCAATGCAAAACATGATCAGCCAACTGGCACTTTAGCTTGCAAACAGAGAGCAGCAGTTTTCTCTTGTGTGTACTGTTTCAGGTTTCAGCAGTGTTTGAGTAGAGTTGCTTTTAAATGTTTATATTTTATTCAGAAAGCTTAATTGGGAGTTCTTCCTATCCTGCTGAAGCTATGGATAGGAGAAGTTAAAAAATTCTAGGAAATTACCACTGTCAAGCAATTTTTAAAGCATGAGGCAGCACAAATTCTCTTTAGAGGACCAACAGTCAAGGACCATGGTGAATGGACAGTGAAGTCATGTTTTCATTGCACTTGTATCACAATAGTGTCAGAGACAAGGGACCCTGATCTCATCTCCCTTTTTTTCTACATAGTTTAATCAGGTAATATCACTCATTTTATGTTTTGAAGAGTAATGGCACTAGCGATAGTGTGTATTGTAATGTGAGTGTTTTGGGCAGGTCTACCCCAACATGGGTCTTTGCAAAGCATGTGTGATGCTGCAGGTGACATGCCTGAGATGCCTGTTCATGCTTCTTCAATGGCTCAAACACACTTGTGGCATCCCACTTCCTTTCTTCTCCTCTCTGCTTCCCTTTTCCTCACTGCCTGGCAAAATTCCTCATTGAAGACACTGTATCCACTGTGTCTGGTACCTAGTGCTGCAGAGGGGTGTTACTCTGCCAAACTTGCTTGTTACACTGAACTATATAACAGAAGTGCTTTCTTCCTTTGAGCTATGTCTCAAACCAAAGAGGTTTAAGGAAAGGAGTTAGAGATAGGATCAAATGAGAAACTGTGGAGGACTCAAGGATATTTCAGTGACAACTGGGCCCCTTCATTAAGTGATTTGATCAGGTGCATTTCTGAAAAAAAAAAAACAACAAACCATAATACTCCACTCTGTTTGTACCTACCCCTATATACTTTACCATGAAAATGGTGGTTGTGCGCTGAAGGCATATGTTTTCATGAGAGTCTAGAGGAGATAGTTTCTTATGCAGGTTAGCACAAGACCCTTCTGCAGAAGCAATTGCTACAGAAATTAAGTAGGTCCCCAGAGAGTCTACCTGGCTCATCCTCATGAGTAACTTGGGATCCTATCATGCAATACGGTCCCACTAAGGTCAATAGATGGTATAGTTACTTCCAAGAAGTAATTTCAATGCTCCTACTGTTTTGGTGCTTTCTGTTAACTCCTCTTCCAGAATTTCTTGTGAGAGATCAAGCTATTGCAGGAACGGTAAAATCAAGGGGTTGATCTGGATACTAACCCAAAATACAGGTCTTGGTATTAAAACTTATACTGACTTATAGGGAAGGTCTTAGAGGAAAAAGAAAGAAGCATGAATCCATTTGCAAAGTTGCTATGCTACGTAGCCAGTTTCTTCTAACTACTTTTGATCTCAAAAGGTAGAGACACGGGAAACTTTTTCTTAAATCAATAGGTCAGTAGTTTTCTGTGGAGTCGGTGAAAGACATGATGTTGGCATGTAGCCATTTTAGGTTATGTGAAAGATGAATGGGCTTTGCAAGCTCTTATTAGTGGTGCTGTCTGTATATATACTTTAACATACTGCCACTTAGTGATAGGAATGCAGTACGGCAAGAGAAGCTGCATTTAGCTTCCATGAAGGAGTAGACAATTGCCATAAACCAGCTGATTTATTTTCACTCTATTAGGTGTGTCAGGGGGAGGGGAGAGGGCGTTGGTTTTGTTTCACCTGGGTTTCGCCTAATTTGGTGACAGTCTTTTGTTTCCAGTCATCAGAGGTTATGAGGCTATTACTAGTTGAAGTCAACATGCCTCTTAGATTAAAGCCTTTTACTTGCGTATTTACACATTCTCTTCATCGTTTCAGACATCTCTGTCTCATGCTTTGCCTGTGGCCCATCTTGTATTTAAAGTCGATTGTGGGCCTGATGTCTAGAGAGAGAGGTTGTCTGAATCTTACTGAATCCAGTGAAAATTAGCCTCAGAAATAGGGCAGAAGAACTGAGCTCCTATATTTTGTCTTGATCTTATCTTGACTCCCAAGCTATGTTCTCTGGGTTTTACCCTGTGTGAATTTTCCAAGAGCATAAAAATCCCTTGTAGGAGGGACTGCTACTGATGCAGGATTTCCTGTTTGTCGTTATTGTCCTGAGCATGAGATAAAATGACTCATATTGGTTTAGTCACAAAAAAAATGTAATATTCCCTGACTGTAGGATTTATTTTCATTATGAAAATGTAGAACTAATAGGGTCTTCCTGATTTTTCACTCCAGTTCAATATTACCAAGTGTGATGGGGTAGCACACATTGTCTCTGTCATGAATTTGACAAGCTCCACAATAAAACTGTTTCTTCCCCATTTTTCATGTAGGAAAGCTTTCTTTTTGCTGCTGTAATGTATAGAAGAAACTATTATCATCTCTTGTGTACAGTTATGAGCTAAACTTATTTTATGACAAGGCTGATGCTTAGTTCTCTTTTTTTTCCCTCCAGAAGTTACCCTGATACACTTTTAGAAGGCAATGTTATCCTGTTGTGGTCCTTGCTTTGGTCTTCTCATTTCCATTCTAAATGTGAGCTTAGACCCTGTCTTTTTGTCTCATATTATGATAGAAAAGTAAAGATGACGGATCTTTTCCTTATCATTTAGACAGAAGGAGACTGATTCGGAGAGATTGCTACTACTACTACATTTATGTTGTACTACTACTAGTACTACTACTAGTACTACTACTACTACTACTACTACAACTACTACTACATTTATGTTGTCCCGCTGGTGAATAAAATGAGATAGGTATCAGGTTTTGGGGCAAGTCCTTCTATCTCTTTGATTAGTTTTAGAAATGATAGTAGTTAAAAGATCTCTTCTCCTGGTGATTGCTTTGTACTTTCCCACCATTTGCAGTAATAATTGCAAAAGCAAGTGGTGGAATGTGAAGTTTTAACCCATATTTTATGGGTCACAAATGTGCTCTAAAAACACTGCAGTCTTGCAATTCCATCTAGAGATAATTATTAGATAATGCCAGTAATAAATTATTTGCTGCTCATATACTCCCTAATATTCACTACTTGCAGGTAATTATGCCACCATTTTAAAGAGAACATACATTTGAGACTATTAGCTAGCACTTTTAAGAATTGTACACACAGTGAGCAAACCATTGCATCAGCATTTGAGCATACTCAAAGTGGCCATATCATTACACGTGCTGGGTTAGAAACACATATGCCACTGTCAATCCAGACCAAGAGTCCTGGCGTTACTGACCTGCATAGAGTTGCCTCCTCATCCCTGATGGATCTCAGCAGAATTGCTCTGGGTTCCTACGGGTGTAACAGAGGCCAGAACCTTCCTTTTCTGTATCACGTCCTAAATGCACCTAAATATCTCCATCAAATACATGGGAAGTTTTTGGTTCAGAAAACCTATTTTGGTTCAGTTGTCTTGTTCAGATGACTGCTACCCAGTATGGTAAGAACTCATATAAGACTTTTCTGTCTTAAAGTAGAACTCAAAGGCTGAAAGTGAGGCCATGAAACCATTTTGACAGCACAAACATAAAGGGTTTAAAATTCCCATTTCCAAGATAATATTGTAAAAATAAGGAGGATTGTCAACTTGCTTTTTTAGAAAAGCTAACTCACTTGGTGATGGCTGGCAGTAACCATTTTACTGCAAAATAATCAACCACATCATCACCTATAACTTACATGCAGAGTAGACTGTGCACTATATTTCTAATCAAATCAATTTTCTATTTGCTTGTCCATTCCAGAGACCTCAAAACCACCTTTTCTGTTTTAAATTATAATCAGTTCAGGCAACCCAGATTGGTTTCACACTACCACAGACCCAGCTGCCTCCTCCAAAACAGTTCTCCTATGGTCAAATAATTTAAATGATAAATTTAATGTTAAATTAAATTAATCCAAAACACACTCTTTACCTCCAAGAAAGCAAGGCTGAAAAGAAAAATACATTGACAGCAATTTCGCTACTAATGTATTGTGCTGAAAGCTCTGCATGAAGTTGGTTCCGCCACTGACAAAATTACTTATAAGTAATCAACAAAAGTGCCAGAGTAGCCTGGACTGAAGCATTCAGTATCTCTGTGAGTGAAGGTCTTCTGCAGAAGTCTTTACAATGTGTTACCACTTTTAGTAATGCCATCCAGACTCCCTTTCTAGGCAAACTTTTTCTGTAAATAAATCTACCGCATGATGCCTCACATGTTTTAGTATTAGGATGTGGAACACCTCCAAAATCCAAAAAATCCTTTAAGAATTCTATTACATTGTGTAAAGCCTCAAAAGAAAAAAACCCAAACACCTGCTTAAACGCCAATTACCGGTAACAAGGCTGAGTCACACTAATAAAACTATACTCAGTCCTCAAAACTGGGACTTAAGGAGTTCCCCTCTACTGAAACCACCTGAAATAGTTCCCTGTTCAGTGTGTTGGGAGTGCACTTTCCATTATTGGAGACCTGAAGAAAAGCAAATAAGTCCCAAATCCAGAGGAACTCTGTATCAGTACCACCTTTTTGTTTGAATTCCCCCTTTTTCACAAGACTCATTGCTTGAGCAGATGCCCCTTACTAAAACTGCTGCCAGCAGATGGAGAGGACTTGTCAGAGCTGTGCCTGGAAGCTCACAAGACATGCTGGCACGGTATCTGTGTTAGCTAATGCCATCAGCATCTCTTTCATGAGTACTTAAGTCATCCCAAATTTTTTAAAAGACTTGTCATTGTTTCTCAAGTAGATAAAAGCTTCATTACATTTCAGGCTACCGATGCTGCCTTCTTCATGAGTTAGGTGATGTTAAACACCACTAAAAATTGATAAAGAATCAAATCGCTGCCTAATTTACAAAATAACAGTCAACTGACACCACATTAAAAGGCTGATCAGCCTTCAAAATTATTGCAGTGTGTTTATTTTTTAGATCATTTTTAGTCTTTGAAATGTCAAGCGCAGTGATCCATCTGAGCTGCAAATGTGGATGAACATACACAGGAATGTCATCCGCTTGGAGAATAGTTGAAAGCAATTGCACATGGATTCATTACAGAACTTATACCTGTTCTGCATAAAATTCATGAAGAACAATGTAACCAGCCAGCCTCCATTCTGCTACTTAATCGGTTTAACTTTTGAGACGGATACCCACCTTTTATCTAACACATGCCATTCCGGCACGCAGAAAAGCCAGGGTCATTGTACATGTCCCCTCCTGCCCCTTCTGTTGCTGGAACTCATGAATCTAGAGCCCCTCATCACACATTTCTGATGCAACTCTGAAGCTACGTATGGTGATACACTTTTAAAGCAAGAGCCTAAAGTAAGTCTCTTCAAGCCATATTCAGGCTTTGCAAAAGAGTTGAGCTTCTGCAGCCAGAGGTCTCTATAAATAGGGCATAGATACTCACTGATTCTGTGTACAGAGGTAGCTAGGAAACTAATGAACTTTGGGAATATGCAACCCAGCTTATGGGCTCTGTAGAAACCATTACTTCTTCTGAATTGCAATGGCGTTACATGAGAGTTTCCACTGACTTTGCAATTTCTTGAGAGGCTGTGGTTGTTACTGGTTTATTGCAGAGGCTCATGATGTACAGTACTAAACAGCTGAGCTCCTTGACCCCAAGTGGGTGCTGAACAGTGCGTGGGAGAAAACAGAACTAAAATTATACTGGATTATAAGAGTGGAAGAGTGGAGTACTTAAAAGTCCTAGCAGATCCAAAAATCTCAGTATGGATGACATCTGGAGAAGGTTGTGAAAATGTTTCACTCTGTCACTGCAAACAGTGGGTGCCAACAAAAGAAGAAAACAAGGAAGAGGGTGGTTTTATTTCAGAATAATTTGATTTTTAAAATAGTTTTCTGTTGACTTGGGCAAAAATGATTAATTATAAACTCACATTTGACATAGCCTGGTGTGTGGTGAACTTTATGTATATGACTTCATCTAAATTGTAAGGATAGGGTGGAATTTTTTTTCCACAGTTGAATGTCTTGCTGCACTGTGGTTTAATTGAACAAAGTGGTGTAGAAAAAATTAATAACAATGTCAACTATTTTATTTCATAGAAAACCAGATCCTCTTTATCTCTGGTATCCCATTTAAACAGCTTGCTGTTATAGATGGTTTAGGGAATTTTAAAATGATATAATACAAAATACAACTTGTTTCTTTCAAGGTAATCTGAAGAACTACATTTTTGATCAGTCACACAGGGAACAGGTAGAGAATTTATTTTAATAAACAATTTCTAAAAACCATGCAAGCAAGATTAGATAGATGTACACAGAATGAGGGATACAGAATTCTGCCTTGTCAGATCTAAAAACATGCATTCACCATCACTAAAACTTGTTATTAAATGTTGCTAATAGATTGAAAATGCAACATCTGTGATATTGTTAGTGCTAGGAAAAAGTTTACATTAAGGCTTTTACCAGCAAAGCACTCAAGAATATGTTTAAATCTTGGTGAAATCAAAAGGTGTTAAAATCCATGTAGAAAGTTAAAGATGTGCCTACATCCTTTGTTGAATATATGCCTGGACTTGAATGTATGCCTTTCTGAATGTGGGTATCAATGTGAACATAATTTCAATTATTTTTTCAAGAGTCGTAATTACATTACAAAACAACAGACTTAGTGGATGTGTAGTTCTGGTCCCAATGTGCTATCATCAATAAAAGTTTACCAGAAGCAATTGTCTCAAGAGACTATAAAGAGAAACATTTTTGGAGGCATCTCCAAATAAAACTCTGTAATTAGTAACCATTATCTCAAGTATCTAGAATAAAAGATTCATTAGCACTAGATTTAAATCAAACAAACACCAATAGTTTTCTCTTTACATTTAAGGTTTAAATTGATACCTATTTTACACTTAATTTTGAGCTGTTGCCACTTCTTGTGTTTCTAATCTAGAGTGTTTGTATTTTTTCCCACTAGTAAATATTCACATAGTTTTGTTCTGGCAACCCTTGATAGCAGCAATTTCTCTATCATGGATTGGATGGCTGGTTTTCAGTAAGATCTGGTATACAAACAGGCAGATGCATGTTGAACTACCTCTTTTTTTCTAACATCCTTCAGGGGTGGAGACACCAGAACCAAACACACTGTACCAGCTGCCACATCACATCCTATAAGCTATAGTATATTGTCTCTGGTTTGAATACACGTCCGATGTGTATGTGACAGGTAGGTGTGTTTCAATGCGGCTGAAACATTGCACTGCATTCAGTACATCGTATAACTTCACTCTCAAAATCTTCCCCCTTTGTCATATTTAATGGATGCATTCTCTCTGGCAAGCTTGACCCATGCAGACCCATCCCAAGTCTATGTCTCTTTTGCCTTACTTGTTACACTCTCAATTTTGACAAAATCACCACTGGCTCTGTATTGAACTTTCGAGAAGTGCAGGCTTTTTCATCACAACATCACCTGGTGTACATTTGAGTGCCACGCAGAAACCCAACTGTCACCACAGTTCAGAACAACCCTCGCTGAACTTTTGCTCTAGTCAGAAGAGCAACACCGGCATTATACAATAAAATGTCTTTTCCATAAAATCACAAGAACATCTGAAATTACGTTTGCTATTACACTTTCATTCTTTATTACTCGTGTTCCACCTCAGCCCTTCTGCAGTAGAAACCTTGAGCTGAATGGCATACGGTGATCCAAGCTCAACCTGTTTGGTTATTTTCACAAATTTTTTTGCTGCGCTTTTCTTACATAGAATCTTTCATGCCAAAGCAAAGCACCAAGCACTACTCATTAAAAAAAAAGGCCATGAATGAATGTTTTAAAAATAAATAAGTCAGTTATGACTTTAAGTAGCCAGGCTCCTGTCCACATTTTTTAATATATTTTCCCTTTGTAAATAAAATAATTGTAAACAAATGAACTGATAATCTTCCTGTTCTAAGTGTTGAGACAATTCAACACTAGTGAATTAAATCTAAAGACGTGTAATACCATCCAAAAGATGGTATTAGCTACTGTTTTAAATAAATTTCTCAGCTAGGTATGAGACAAAACCAGTGTGCTCACATACACACACACAGATGATTTTTGCTTTTACTTCTCTCAAATTAAGCAGGGATTAATTTCAAAAGAATCAGGCTGCTGTGCATTTAAACACTTTAAAAAGAGCTAGACAGTCTTCCAGTGTGCAGAGACAGTTATTTTGATACATCTCCCAAACTCTGAGAAATTACAGATATGGACTGCTCAACAGAGGAAATGAAGGCATATAATTTTATTCACAAGAGAATATGCTAGTGGGTGTATGGTTTTCACTTTAAGAAGCTAGAAATTGGGCATAGCACATAGCCGATGTCAAAGGTCTACCTACTCAGACTTGCAATAAGCCTGTTTGAACACTTCTTAAATTTCCCTTGTTTTCAGTCTGTTGAACTCTTTCTTCTCCTACCTGTTCTTTCCAATATAGGAAGAATGAAAATTCAAAACTTAATAGGGGGAGAAAAAAGGAAGAAATACACTAGATTTGTCATTTACTGTTATAGAAAAGTAAGTATAAAAGCATGTTGTGGTCTTTGAATTTCCCTGCTACTGTTTCATTATTCTTTGTCAGCCATGTCCCAGATTTTGCACAGTTAGCCCACAAATACACCGTTTCTCCATCATAAGCAAGCAGTCATGCTGAAGCAGCGGTTGTCGGGTTTTCAGCTGCCCAGTTCTTTCTGAGAAGCCTTTTCTTGCCACAACTGCCCTGAGCAAACTTGCTTCCTTCTTGCAACTCCGAACTGTGTCAAGAGCAGTGGAGATACAAAATGTTTAATGATTTTGAACTAGAAGTTAGACATTTTCTGAAATGAGAGAAGCAGAGGAGGAACTCACACTGAAGCTTCCTCGTAGCTCAGTATAAAGTCAATCAACCATGTGACACGGTTCTATTGGAAACCAAGCTTCAATAGTTCTGGTGCTCATGGTACAACTTGTTTTTAATTAAAGTACTAAATGAGGGATTACATGCAGAGACTGCACTGATACTGTAATTGCTTCCAGTGATGAAATTCAAATTTCAAGCCGTGAGCTTCTGTAATACAAATGGATCTTTTATCTAGCCAGAATGTAGAGCTGCAGTCAGTTAAAAATAAGGTAATAGCCTTATTCACAACAAAAGGGCTGTTCTGACATTAACATCATGATTGTTCTGTGACCTTTTCAAATAAACATGTATTTAAACATGTACTCATACCAGTGCATAAGTCATCTAGAAACTAGAGCTAAACTTGTTTAATAACAACAGCTGCCAGGTTTCTTCAGTTACAATCTGAGTATATGAGACATAAGTATCCGTTTTAACAGATTCAGAGTTTGCAAAGGTAGTGAGAACCAATGAGAACATCTATTCTGACCTCTATCATAACTGTGGCTGAGGAACTTCAGTCAGTAGTTTCTGAACCATGTGCAGTAATTTATGGTTGAATTACAGCACAGCATTTAGAAAAGAGTTGCAGGAAGAAGATGCATCCTGCCGTTTTAGGTCCTCAGTGCGAAACGCACACAGAGGTAGGTTGTTCCAAAACTCCAGGCTCAGGAGCTGAAAATGCTTGTGTGCAAGAGTGGAACATGGATATGGACGCTCACTCAACAGAGAATTGGCTGAGCGTTGTTTTTCAGAAGACATCAAATCTTAATTTAAGAATGTCACACTACAGTGAATCATCGTCTAAATTACCCTTGTTAAGATTTACCCTTGTCAAAACTTCCCCACAGGGTTTGAAGAGCTTTCTCTTTATGTAGAATATGTCAAGTCACTACTCCACCATTTTTTTAATTACTAAACTAAGAACTACTTACATCTGTCCATATAGGACATATTTTTCAGTTTTATTTTTATTTTGGCAATATATTGACATATGTATTATGGTGCAACCAAGCACCCACCAGCTGCTCACTCATTTACCCTGCAGTGGGATGGGGGAGAGAACTGGGAGAGCAAAAACTAGAGAAAACCCATGGGTCAAGATAAAGACAGTTTAGTAAGTGAAGAAAAAAAAAAAACCAAACAAAACACGTTCACCCAGTCTCTGAGCAAACTTGGAAAGACTACTCCCCCAGTTTTATTGCTGAGCACACCATCATATAGTGTATCAAATATCCCTTTGGTCAGTTGGGGTCAGCTGTTCTGGCCGTGTCCCCTCCCAACCTCTTGCCCACCCCCAGCCTAATTGCTTGTGGGTTTTTGGGGGGGGACACAGTGAGAAACAGAGAAGGCCTTGAAACTGTGTAAGCACTGTTCAGCAACAGCTAAAACATTAGTGAATTATCAACACTGTTTTGGTCACAAATCTAAAACACAGCACCACATGGGCTGCTATGAAGAAAATGAACTCCCTCCCTCCCTCCCTTTATGAAAGCAAGCAAGCTAGACCTGGGATTTGATTCTTATGGTTCACAAAGCACTGATATCCTGAAGCATGTATCTGTGGAGTAAGGCTATGGGTTGAAGTTCCTATAGTAATAATTAAACTTAAATTGCAATGGATGATGCTGAAGCTAAAGAAGCACCTGCCTTCAAGTTTCATAATTACATTTATTTTGCAACACAGATTAAAAAATAATGAAATGCCACTGGTATAGGAGAAAGTATACGAAATCAAGAAAACATCCATTCCATTACACATCTGTAAAGGAAAAATAGACATAAGTCAGCTTTCTGACTGCAACCACATTTTAAGTTGCAGCCGCTTAAACAGACTATTTTGATACTGTCCCTTTTTTTCCAGGACAATGGTTTTCCCTGAAAATCCTGGCTCTATCTCTGCCTGCTTCTTTAAAGATGGTTGTTCAAATTCATTAAGTATGTAGGTATTAGTCTGTATTAGGTTATGTGATAAAAACCTCACCTGCACACAAACAAAGGTGCACAAACGAGCAATGGCAAGAGGGGTAACCCAACTGAAATCCTGCCCAGCGACTTCCAGGCCCATCACAGGAGAGATGTCAGCCCCAGGAGTGAAACCCATCACCACAAGTCAAGGGGAGCAGCTCTCCAGAGCACCTTTTGGACTGAGGGGCATCACTGCCTAGGGGCACGGGACGTGTTATGGGGTGCAAGGGAAGAGGGTTTTGGGATTGCACAGGACTTACTGTAGGACGTGCGGGGGAGGAAGCAGCTGGTGAGTAGGCAAAGTGGTCCAGGAGCCGGGCGGGTGTCTGAGGGTAAGACCATGGGAAAAGCTGGCTACTGGAAGCACCAGGAGAATCCCATCCAACTGCTGGAGAGATCTTGGGGCTTGGGGGTTGGCTGAGAGACCTGTGTATGGGTGTGCATGAGGCACCTGTAGACAAGAGGATCCAGCGGCAGTTACCAGACAGGCTGTGTGTCGGAGCCCAGTTACTGGAGAGATCCACGTTGCATATACATCTATATTTTTCCCACAAATGGGCCTTCATTCCCATCAGCCAGAGAAGAGAACACGATGAAGCCATGAGTGCCGTTTATGTTCACATGTGTCTACCTGTGTTGATCTGTGTGGCCGGACAGGTATATGTATTTATATACATGTATTGTATACATGCATTTGTGCGCATGCCTACTGGGAATACATCCCCAGCCTCGCCACTGGTCGGAGCTGGGCGCCTGGAGCTGTGGCAGCCTTGTCTCCGTGGTGCTGCCAGATTCGGCAACACCTATGAACCTGTACCGATATTGCAACATATCTAGTTTTACAAACATTGAAGACTTCTGGATCAGCTTTGATCTAAAAGTACTACACATACAGAAGTGGAACAGCAGTACGTTGTTTGTTCGTTCATGTTGAAGTGTCCCTTTTTTTAATCCTTTACTAATGCCTGCCTTTCTGCCACATTGTTGTGGTTTAACCCAGCAGGCAGCTAAACACCACACAGCCGTTTGCTCACTCCCCCGCAGTGGGATGGAGGAGAGAATAAAAAAAAAAGGTAAAACTTGTGGGTTGAGATAAAGACAATTTAACAGGACAGAAAAGAAAGGGAAAATAGTAATAATGATAAAAGAATATATAAAACCATTGAGGCACAATGCAATTGCTCACCACCCTCTGACCAACGCCCAGCCGGTTTCCAGGCAGAGGACCCCCAGCCAGCTTTTCCCCTAGTTTATATGCTGAGCATGACATCATATGGTATGGGATATCCCTTTGGTCAGTTGGGGTCAGCTGTCCCAGCCGTGTCCCCTCCCAACTTCTTGTGCACCCCCAGCCTACTCGCTGGTGGGGTGGGGTGAGAAGCAGAAAAGGCCTTGACTCTGTGTAAGCACTGCTCAGCAATAACTAAAACATCCCTGTGTTATTAATATCATTCTCATCCTAAATCCAAAACACAGCACTATACCAGCTACTAGGAAGAAAATTAACTCTATCCCAGCCAAAACCAGGACAGTATCCACCCCTTATTCTATACCATATACGTCATGCCCAGGTCCCATACTTTCCAGTACATTTCAATTAATCACCACCAGCTTTCCTGTATTTTGATATATATACACAAATATCATTCCCTTGGTCTATGGGCCATCCCTCTAAAATGTTCATTGGGTTCATTTAGTCCATGACTTTGGGTTCCATCTGTCGTAACAGTCCTTCAGGGCAGGAGAGATGGTGTGTGGTGTTGGACTGTTGCACGCTGAAGCCAGTTCTGGTTCCATCACCGCTGCACTTGTCTGGTTCTATCACTGCTGCACTTGCTCGGTTTCATCAAAATTCATTCTTCATTATCTGGGTGATTCTTTCTATAATACCATTGATATGACATATAGTGACCATAGAAGTGATGACATACAGTATTATATAGCAACTGACATCATACAATTCAAATTATTGGCTGTTCTCACCCAAAATCAAATTCCCTTGAGATACACATCAGGCTTCCCCATCTTCCCTTATCACGCATCAAGTGCACCCAGGTCCTTGAGCAAAAGCAATCCCATGAATGGGTTTACCTTTGCCTGAGGCAGGAGTAACCCAGCCTGTTTTCCCTAGCATATTTATTATGTGCACTACGGGGACTTTATCCCCTTCTACAGTATGTAAAAGTTTTGATTGGGCAGGGCCAGCTCGATTGACAGATCCCCTAGAGCTGACTAACCAGGTGGCTTTTGCTAAGTGTGTATCCCAGTGTTTGAATGTCCCACCACCCCTTGCTCTCAATGTAGTCTTTAACAGTCCATTGTATCGTTCGATTGTCCCAGAGGCTGGTGCGTGATAGGGGATGTGATATACCCACTCAATGCCATGCTCTTTGGCCCACGTGTCTATAAGGTTGTTTCGAAAATGAGTCCTATTGTCTGACTCAATTCTTTCTGGGGTGCCATGTCGCCACAGGACTTGCTTTTCAAGGCCCAGGATAGTGTTCTGGGTGGTGGAATTGGGCACAGGATATGTTTCCAGCCATCCGGTTGTTGCTTTCACCATTGTAAGCACCTGGTGCTGGCCTTGGTGGGTTTGTGGGAGCGTGATATAATCGATCTGCCAGGCCTCTCCATATTTATATTTCAGCCATCGCCCTCCATACCACAGAAGATTTAACCGCTTGGCTGGTTCGATTGCAGCAAGTTTCACATTCATGGACAGTCTGTGCAATAGTGTCCATGGTCAAGTCCACCCCTCGATCACGAGCCCATCTATATGTTGCATCTCTTCCTTGATGGCCTGAGGTGACATGGGCCCACCAAGCTATAAATAATTCACCCTTATGTTGCCAGTCCAGATCCACCTGAGCCACTTCAATCTGAGCAGCCTGATCCACCTGCTGGTTGTTTTGATGTTCTTCAGTGGCCTGACCCTTGGGTACATGAGCATCTACGTGACGTACTTTTACAACCAGGTTCTCTACCCAGGCAGCAATATCTTGCCACAGTGCTGCAGCCCAGATGGGTTTACCTCTGCGCTGCCAGTTGTTCTGCTTCCATTGCTGCAACCACTCCCACAGAGCATTTGCCACCATCCATGAGTCAGTACAGAGATAGAGCACTGGCCACTTTTCTTGGTCAGCAATGCCCAAAGCCAGCTGGATGGCTTTCACCTCTGCAAACTGACTCGATTCACTTCCTCCTTCAGCAGTTTCTGGGACTTGTTGTATAGGACTCCATACAGCAGCTTTCCACCTCCGATGCTTTCCTACAATACAACAGGACCCATCAGTGACCAGGGCATATTGCTTCTCATTTTCTGATAGTTTATTACACAGTGGGGCCTCTTGCACACACGTCACCTCCTCCTCTGGTGATATTCCAAAATCTTTGCCTTCTGACCAGTCCATGATCACTTCCAAGATTCCTGGGCAACTGGGGCTTCCTATCCGAGCCCGTTGTGCTATCAGTGCAACCCACTTACTCCATGTAGCATCAGTTGCATGATGTGTAAGGGGACCTTCCCTTTGAACATCTAGCCCAGCACCGGCAGTCGGGGTGCCAGGAGGAGCTGTGCTCCAGTACCAACCACTTCCAAAGCAGTTCCAACCCCTTCATATGCTGCCAATATCTCTTTTTCAGTTGGAGTACAGCAGACCTCGGATCCTCTGTATCCCCAACTCCAAAACCCTAGGGGTCGACCTCGAGTATCCCCTGGTGCTTTCTGCCAGAGGCTCCAGGTAGGGCCATTCTCTCCAGCCGCGGTGTAGAGCACATTTTTTACGTCTTGCCCTGCCCGGACTGGCCCAAGGGCTACTGCATGAACTATCTCCTGTCTAATTTGTTCAAAGGCTTGTCATTGCTCAGGGCCCCATTTGACATCATTCTTCTTCCGGGTCACTTGATAAGAGACAGCTTACGATCAGACTGTAATTTGGAATATGCACTCTCCAAAAACCCATGATGCCTAAGAAAGCTTGTGTTTCCTTTTTACTGGTTGGAGGAGACATAGCTGTTACTTTGTTGATCACATCCATTGGGATCTGACACCATCCATCGTGGCATTTTATTCCTAAAAACTGGATCTCTTGTGCAGGTCCCTTGACCTTACTTTGTTTTATGGCAAAACCAGCTTTCAGGAGGATCTGGACTATTTTCTTCCCTTTCTCAAAAACTTCTGCTGTGTTGCCCCACACAACAATGTCATCAATGTATTGCAGATGTTCTGGAGCTTCACCCTGTTCCAGAGCAGTCTGGATCAGTCCATGGCAAATGGCAGGGCTGTGTTTCCACCCCTGGGGCACTCAATTCCAGGTGTACTGGACACCCCTCCAAGTGAAAGCAAACTGTGGCCTGCACTCTGCTGCCAAAGGGATTGAGAAAAACACATTAGTGAT
This sequence comes from Ciconia boyciana, assembly GCF_034638445.1. Taxonomy (NCBI): domain Eukaryota; kingdom Metazoa; phylum Chordata; class Aves; order Ciconiiformes; family Ciconiidae; genus Ciconia; species Ciconia boyciana. The sequence continues at coordinate 172,165,971 of NC_132934.1, read as the reverse complement.
ATCAGTTGTGGCACACCACTCAGCTGCCTTTGACTCCAGTTTGTATTGCAGTTCCAGCATGTCCGGCACGGCAGCACTCAGCAGCAGCGTGACTTCATTCAGGCCACGACAGTCTACTGTCAGTCTCCGCTCTCCATTAGACTTTCACACTGGCCATATAGGACTGTTAAAGGATGAGTGAGTCTCGATCACTCCTTGACTCTCCAGTTGATGAATCAGCTTATGGATGGGAATCAGGGAGTCTTGGTGCCATATTGCCGCCAGTGCACTGTTGCGGTAGTGATCAGCACCCCAGCTACTAGAAAGAAAATTAACTCTATCCCAGCTGAAACTAGGACACATGTCTATGTTCGTATTTTAGTTTGAAAAGATATCTGGCAACTTACTTTACTTTATTAGAACATAAGAACTTTTTTCTCTAAGTTGGTAAAGTTCATCCAAGTTCAGAGATACCTTTTGCCAGACAGGTAAGAAATACCGCTGTCACCTCTATTGTCTGTCTCTTTACAGCACACTGATAGCATTGCTCTGGCACTGCATGTGGAAGACAGGCTGTTGAAACCAACTGTGTATGGCATATGCAGATTCTGCTTACTTTATTATATTAACCTCAGCTCCTTTTCATTTTATGTGAGTATTTTGATTCAGGTATAAGGCAGTTTTTATTATATAATATGTCTTATTATTATTCTTCCACCTTACACCCCAAAAGGTCCCAGCGGCCTCCATTTCTACCATTTGACTATTTGCAGTGTTTCAAAGTAACCATTGGGTGCCTGTCCTTTTTAGCATCTAATTACACTTTGGAAGGGCTTGATTACCAAAATGCATTAAACAATAATTAGATAAGGATAATTTACATCCAAACAATAAAGTTGAAAAGAACAATATAACTGGTAATTGGCCTTGACCAAGGTAAATAATGTCCTCTTTTTTATTTACATTTGGTTTCCCCCATAAACTGCCTACTGGGTTGTAGAGAAGTAAGAGGCTAGCAAAAATCTGAATCCCCATCCATCAGTATTAATCTCACACTTTACTGAGGCCCCATCCATTTATCTTTCCGACACAAATTAGAAATTCAAGAGTTTTAACAAATGAGCCTGCAAATGTAAACTTATTAGGCCATATATTTTTACTACACACTGTGCAGTGCCCTCCACAAAGCTGTCCCTTCAGAGAGTGTTTTCCTATTTTGTGTTATTGATGGCAGCTAACTAATCACATTTTTAATGTTGTCTTTGGGGAGGGCTGTTTGAGTGAATGTGCAAACTAAACTACCCAGAATAAATCTACCTTATTAAATGCTTGAAATTATGTGTCTTTTACGATAAAGAAACTCTCGAGCATTGTTACATTTGCTAACCTTCTTTTTGCAGAAATCAAAGGACTGGGATTAATTAAAATAATACATCAAAACAGGGGTTTGTACAGAATGTGTCTGTGCTTGAGAGAAAGGGCAAGAAAAATTGGTTAATTGGTCTCTTCATCCCTGCACTCTTTCCCTCCATTAAAATATCTTTTAAAATTGCTTTTAAACTAACCTTTTTTAGCTAAATATTGTAATTATCTAGGCTCTCAGAGAATTTACTAGTGAATTGATCAAAATGCAAACCTCGAGACACAGCCCTCCTCCTGCACTTGTCACAAGAGTTTGTCAAAGCTTCTGCATAGCAGGGAGACTCTCTGAACAAAGCATGTCAGGATTTACAAAATCAGGTTATTTTATGATAACACTAATTCCTGAAAGTTTCTGTTAAGTGATATATTTAGTTTTCTATCTGCTTTTTTTAAGGCATAGTTGTTAGTGTATGTATATGTCTTTAAATTAGTATAATTTTAGAGAAGACAGGGAGAAGAAGGGACTGATCTGAATGGCATAGGCTTTCTACAAGACCATGCTTAAAAGCTTTTAATATGCACCGATAAACATCTTTGACCGATGATACCCATGCTGTTTTATCTCATCATTCTTAGCTTTTAACAAAATGATGTAATTACTTCCAGGATCTTTATTACTTTGCTAAAAGGTGGGTAAATCATTTTAACCAATGATCAGTAGAAATGCTAATTGCCCTTTTATTGCTCCCTACCCAGCAGCAAATACAAACACGGGCAATACCTAGATTCTTATCTTTAAAAATCAGGCATATTACCTGTTTCCAAGATTTGAGCAGTGAAGCTGGTTTGGTTTGATTGGGACCTTTAGGACTGTTCAATGTAGTACATTTCATTAGTGACTCCTATAGAAAACACAGAGAACATTTTCTGGTTTTCAGATAGGTAGGAAATGAAACTTGAGGACTAATGATTTTATTTTTAAAAAGGGAAATATTAGTTTTAAATATACTTCCTCATATAAAGAAAGGGTGCTAGTTTTACAAAGCAAGGCAGGAGATGCAGTTCAGTTTGCTTTACATGTGTAACAGTGCAGATGTCTGCTTCTGCACTAGTCACCATTTAAAATCAGTTCCCATTTGTAGCAGTCATTTATAGCAATGGTTCCATGAAAATGAAAATCAAGCACCACAGCTCTTGATATCAACGCAAAGGAAAAAGAGCTTTAGCACAGGACAAGAGCAAGCCTTGTGAAAGGTACATAATATTCCAGTTACTGCAATGGACCACTTAGTCATAATTTTTCTTTTCTTAATTAGACTTCAAATTCTACAGTACTTGGTAATTAATAAATTACTTAGATTATTTTTTATCACCTGTGTTTTTATATTAAACATATGGTTTTGCAGCTGTTATCCCAAGCAGATTTACTAGATATAGTCACATTTTTAGCAAATTACTTGAAATTCTGTTCAAAAAAATTTTTTATTAATATATACCAACTGGGAATGCTGTAGGTGCCACTACAGTAGTAAAATTATCTAGCAGAATTTCAGAGCAATGAATATTCTGCCATTTCAATACAATATATATCCTATAAATAGCACTCTAATGCATATGAAATTACAAATACTGTTATGTTGTTGAAACCCTATGGCTTGTGCTATAGAGAAGGTCAGGCAAGATGATCATAATGGTCCCATTTGGCCTTACAATCTATGAATTTCCAGGAGTTATAGGTATAGTTTAAGTGCACCCTCAGCATGGGTTGCCTTATTATTTAGCAGAAAGGGGGAAAAAGTAACCTTGTTCATGCTTATACTGTAATACAGTAGGTCAACACACATTTTAGCCATAGGGTAAATAAGTTTTCTTTTTTATATAAAAAGAGCAGGCAATTTAACATATCTCTCTCTTTGCATATACCCACAGACCATGGACATGTGTATATGTAACCTGATAATCTTTCTGTGTGTGCTTGTTCTTTTGCATTTAGCTATAGTCAAGAGCTAAGCTCATGGGAAGGGGGTCAGCTTTGTATAACAGAATATATAGGGAGAGATGGAGCAGTCGTCTCTCTCACATGCTGATGAAGTTACTTGCAATCTAAAGCAAAACAAAAAGCAAGTTAATGGAAGTTTGTTTATTCTAACATCCAACCTAAGAGACTGAGCTAAGGAGAAACCTTTATTTACCCAAGCAGACCTGGGAAAATGAGAAAATCCCCATGAATTACACGAAGGTACTTACAGAAGCAGGGGAGATTGTTTTTAATCAAACATCAATAGATATCTAGTTGAAGGATAAATGGAAAGTGTACATTTTATTAGAGCTGAGGGAATATGGCAAAACATTTTCCATTAATACTTGTTCAAAATTTTAAACACATTTCTTGCCCTCGCTCTGTTGTATTTCTCTGACTTGCCTAGCAAAACATTTTACGGATAAGGATATTGAAGGATAAAGAACTTGAAGAAATTTTGCAGTGTAGTTTCTCAAATTATAAATCAGGCATTCACATTTACTTAGGAGATAGATAAACTTACTGAAGAAAGTTTAAAATCTAATTTCCCTTTTCAGAAACTGCCATTTAAGTTCTACTGTCACAAATATTCTGACTACAAAACTTACCCTGAGAGCTGATATTTTGTTTTGTGGCTGTTGTGGTCAGTCTCTTCCATTCTCCCTTTCTTGCACTACTTCAGAATAAATCTAACAAAATACATAACTAAGTTCAGAGAGAGGCAAAGGAAGTAAAACAAGGGATGAGGATTTTTTTTTTTTATGAATGAAAAAATTCCAGGATTGAACAATAAAATTTCCACATCCCAATATGGTTAAATTAGAAACAAAGCAAGAAATTAATGTCCTGTTTTCTTTTTAAAATCTGAGAAAAAGCAGAGGACAGCATCTTATCCATAAACATAGATCTTCCTAAGACCAATATGGTACACAAGCCTAAATATTTAATTCTGTTCTAGCAGCTTTAACATATCTATGAGATTTCCAGATCAAACCATTGCATGGTAAGAAGAGATAACAGCTTATCAATAGATATTAACCCCACTGTTGAAGAACAAGGTAACTAAGGAAATTTTTATTGCTCTCTTTATATGAAGAAAATGGGTTTTGAAAATGGTACCTATTTTCATGAGTAAATAAATCTTCTTCTGCCTCTTTGATCATAAAGATATTTCAGGACATTTCAGCTATCAGGATGTATTTTGCAAGTGGGAGAAGCTGGGAGGGAATATGAGATTCACTATAGAACACCTTGTTGAAGGTTACTCAGAGTAATCTAAAAGATGTAACAACATTCTGGAAATCCGCAAGCCACCTTTTTGGTCTGGACTAAGAGCTGCTACTTCAGATTTTCAGAATCAAACCTGTTGGCAATGTAGTTGCAGTTTGTCAAGTACAGAATTGGGGTTTTTTTAGCTAACTCATGTCTCGAATTTCCATTGCTCCTCCATTGGATGCTGGGGCCCTGACATGCTAATGAATAGTCTCTTCCAAGCACGTCTGTATCCCTCTTTTCCAGATACTTTATTTTGCAAATAAGATTTGTGTATTTAATGTAATTCATTGTTAAACCCGAGAAAGAGGGCAGGAAAGGAGGACAAATTTGGAAAGCTATTAATGAGGGAGGAGATAAAGTAGTATGATGTGAAAGAAGGATGTGAAAAAGGAAACCGATAGTATTCTAGTGATCACAAACAAAATGTAGTGAGTATAGAATACAGCACGAGTTATTTCTCCAGCTACATTTTTGATGACAGTAGAATTCAGTAGTAAAAATGAGGAAAAGAGCAAAATTTAATGGAAAAATAAAGGTCAGTGATCTCCATCACCCTGAGCTGTGAATGTTAGTGTCTTGAATTGCTGCAGTTAAATACATCAGACTTTGTCTGTCAAAGGTCTTTAACAGTTCAGCCTGTTTAGCCTAGTAAAATGAAGGTGGCGATGACACGACAGCTGTTCATGAACGTATCAAGGAAGTAAACATCATAAAGGGAGAAAAGCTATTTTGAACAAAGGATAGCTAACCATAGTTAACTTGGATGTAAATCAGTTTAGGCTACAAATTATATAGTTCCTAATAATCAGAATTTTTTTTTTTCTTTTTTTTTGCAACCTTACCAGAGAAACAGATGACTATATCCTACAGTTTTAAGATAGGTCTTGATCAGTTTATAAAAGGGATTATGCCACATTACTACCACTGTTATCAGTGAACCGTACTTGACATGAAGGTCACTTGAGGGACTTTTCCCCCTTCACCAACAGAAGGAAATGAAATTAAAAAACATTTTAAGCAAAATGTTTTCAATTTTATTTTTAAACAATATTTTAGTCATATCTGCTGACAAATTATTTTCTTCATTTGAAAACAATTATTTTGATACTTTAGTACTGCCAGAAAAATATCAATTATTTATATATGTCTAAATACCAGCTTTTCTTATCAGGTTGGTTTTGGAAGCTTTCAATGGCCTTTATAGATTTGTATCCACTATGTCCATGTTATCATCCACTTTCTTAAATTATGACAGTTATGGGCATTCAGAGTATAACCAACATTGATACCAAAGGAATGGATGATTTAGGTATGTAGATGAATTTTTTTGCATATTTGTATAGATAATTGTTTGGCTGAACCTCCTCTCCCCTCACAAAAAAGCAACATGACATTCAACTGTTTTAATTGGTGACATTTTGGTATACACTTTAAGAAGTGATTTGTAAATTATACAGACAAGAGAAGGTGATCTGAAATAGAAGTATGACAGCAGTTGTAAGTACATTTGGAAAGCTAAAAGTCAAACCCCAGAATTTTGAAAAATCACAATAATTTGAACAATACAATCCATGAGATTTCAATTCCAGTTCAAAAATGGGTCTTAATTTCAAATTAACTTAATTTCAAATGCACCAGCACCTCTGTAATAGGCTGCCACAAAGTACCCAGAAATAAGACTGTGTTTTTATTTACTATTCCCTTTTGAGAAGAAAATCCTAGTCTTCATTTTCAAATAATATATGTTCCTCCTATATATAATCAAAAGCAAAGACATTTTCAGGGTTCATAGGAGGACAAGATAAAATGGCAAAATGCAAAGGCATATACCAGTAATAGACTGCAAAATCAATTTAAGAAGTGCAACTGCAGTTGTCTTTCCCAGGTTTTTAATTATGTGTTTGTTTGCCATGGTGGCCTAATTTAGTCAAGTAGATGAGCCAACATTAAAAGCTGGTAGGAGAGGTAAGTAATCCCCAGGGTGGGCTGCTTGTGTAGAGAGTTTAAAAGCTACATGTACAGAAGCAGACGCCAAGGCAAATTTGAGAAGGGGGTCCACATGATAAACAGTGAAAAGCCAGCAAATCAAATTTTTCACAATTAGTTGAACAACAACTGTGACAGGTTCAGCGCTTAGCATTTTCATTTGTGTGCTCAAATTTGGTTATCCGTCCTCTTTTATGCAAATGTGATGTGACAGGAGAAGCTGGGAGCACTCAAGCAGGCCGATCACTCACAACAGGAGCTAGGTCTGTACAGCTGAGAGGCCTGGATTAAATGGACTGAGTGCTGAGGGATAAATGACATAAGCCAGGCTGAAAGCCTCATGAAGTGATTTAGAACTTCCACAAGATGATGCCCAGAACATAAATTGTACTTTATCCTCAAATGTAAAAATAGAGGGGAGAAAAACATCCGCTTCTGCTAGTAAATAACTGTGCTTATAATCGCACTAAATCCAGCATGCTTGTCGCCTACTAGAATACAAAAGTTGGGAAGACTACCTCGAATAATTGCTTATGTACCACCATGTAACCATACAACTCACTGTGGTGTTTTTGTGCCTGGAAAGCTGATTAAGCAATTAAAGCATTCACCCTACTTTGACAGATGGAAGCATAGCTGATGAAATACACGTACAGACACAGAAAATATTTTCATAGTGTATGTGCAAGTAATTTGGCAACAAAAAATATCCGGTCAGAAAATTCTATCCTGCTGCAGAAGGTATTATAATTAAGGTGATGTATTGTGCTAGAAAGCATACTTACATGCAAAGGGCTAAAGGATGAATTATCTGTGTATAGCTCACACCCTTTGTCAGTTTATAGGGAACGGCAGTTCTATAGGTAGGCTTGCCAGAAAAGTATCACAGCTTGCTCCTTTGATTACAGTATTGCGTTATTGCTAGGTTAAATTTTAAAGATGTCTGATAATACCTAGTGGATAGTTCAAGAGACCTCCAAACCTTACTAATGATAGGAAAGTTTGAATATAAAGGCCTATGCATATTTCAACTTTAAGATTTTTATTCATTTTCTTTAATAAGGTTTCTTCTAACTCTGTACCTCACAAGACCATCATGTATTTTACACTTCTCATTAAATCCAGCAGTTACTATAGTCTATAAATTTTTGATTGCTAATTGCCATTTATTTGTATGTTAGCAAAAGTACTAGGATTTATTTATTTTTTTTTTTTAAGTACCCTTTCTCTCTTTTAGCTAGTGACATTTATCGCTAGAGAGGATGGTTTCCTTGCAGAACAGCGTTGTCAGTTGTCACTGCCTTTCCAAAGAACAGATCTTCCTCCAGGCCCCTCCATCTACCAGTGGAACTAGACACCATTACCTGCTGCTGTTGGGCAAAGCTTGGCATTTAAAAATACTGCACAACTTGGACCACATCTGAATTAGTAAAACAAACAGGTCCAGCATATATCATAGGCACTGGAACTTTATTGTCGGTACTATTAAATTGTTAGGCCTTAGCACCACAGAGACCTGGATCAGCTATCCCAAGCCAGCGACCATTCCCAGCAGAGAATGCGGATGTGGTTGTCCTGTTTTGAAGCCTAATAGTGTGTATGAGAGTTGTTCCATGCCAGTTGGCCTCAGCATCAGAGAACAGTCCCAGCCATGTTTAATTTACTAGTATTGATGCAGACTAAGAGTCTGAGTACCACATTCAGACAGGGAACAAGACACCAAAATAACCTATGTCTCCTCTCCAGTGAGTTCTGCTAAAAGCAAAAGCTACGAAGTCATGCTGAAACGTGATAGTGCCAGCTAGGCAGCAGACTAAACCACAGCATGACTGCATGACATCAAGGCATTCGGAAGCCACCACAGTCTACCACCTTGTAAAATCTTCAGGCAAGGTGCTACAGGCAGGAGCAGTTGGTGTTGCAAGAACATTGATGGGCTTTTCTCACCATTCAGTTGTTGGGGTAAAAGTGCAAGTTGCTTGCAACTGTTTGTCCTTCGTCCCATAAACATTTGGTTTAAAATTCAGAAGGACTTGAAATACCCACATCGTTTAAAATTTCATTCAGTATCTTTGTAACCAAAATTACAGAATTCATGCTGAGGGTTCCTAACACATTATTCCCATAACCACTAAATAATACTAAACAGAGTGGCTAGAGAAGAATACTCATTTTTTGTTCGGACGTTTGGAAGGAAACAAACTGTTGAATTCTTCAAAAGGCAATGCATATTTTTGCAAGTAACAGTATATATGGTATTCGGGTACATTTTAGAGATTTGCATATATGCTACTGTCAGCTTTCAGAACTCTTTAGATTGACCAGTGGATCCATGTAGATAAAAGTAGAAAATTATTTTTCATTGTGATTTTTGGACTCCAACAAAGATGTAAGATTACAGTCTACCTTTCCTTTCATATTAATATTTTCATTTTGAATGCTTTTGATTACCTGATTTTAGAAAGCAGTCATCAAAGCATACACAGCCTCTCTCAGATAAGACAGTACTTAGTATGGCTCCTAACACTTCAAATGTTCGGATGAGTTCCCAATCTGTTCAGAGAAAGAAGGGCAAGACAGGACCATTAATTCTTTGGACAGCTGGATACCTGAAAGGGGTTAGGCACTGAAATGCTTTGCACTGCAAAGTGTCCACCTCTAAAGGTTCAATTGACACAAGCTCCTGTTAATGTAACATAAAGAGTTTAGACCCATACCTTCCAGCTTATTCTGCAGCCATGATGACCAAAGAGCATCCTATATTCCTATACTACAATACCTCATCGTCATTCATTTTCCCATCTGAAATTATGATCTGCACGCTAAGTTGCTCATGTAACTGCTTCCTAACTTGCTCACTCAGGCAACAGGGTCAAACAGTTTAAATAACAGCAAAGAGCCGTTAGTTGACCTGTTTAAGCTAACCTAAACTTGGACAAACAGGCTTGAACACACAAATACTGCTTGACTGGAAGAGGACAGTAGTCTTTCAAAACAGCAACTGACTGACAACACAACATACTCCGTAGGAATTCATAATAAGGAACACTGAATTCTGCAATCCCTAAGCTATCCAGGAGGAACCACTGAAGTAAGATTTCTCTAAACTGTTAGGTATCTTGGATGCTGTTTTAAAATTCCAGATAGAAGCCTCTGTGAAAGCACAGGCCAGAGAATCAGTATTTCCTTGGCCAATTCTGTGGATTTAGCAGTACTACCCAAATCTTTTATAGCAAGTCTTTTCTCTTCTGCAACAAACTGGGCTGCCCACAGGTGTGGCAGTGGGTGGATTGCAGGAAAGGAAACACACACATAACCAATTGTTTGGCCAAAAACTTGAAACCCCAGCTTCCATCTACCTCAGCACCTCCTTCTAACAATTTAATATTGGTAGTTTATTTCACCAACACCCATCAAAATTCACCAAAACCAGCCTTGATGCTGCCTAACGTAACTGCAAGTTCCATAGCACATGGTACATCCCTATACTTATTCCATTCTCTTCCCACCTGCTTGATTCCCTGACTGGCTAAGGTCCCTAAATACCATCAGAATTGTCTATGTTCCCTTCCAATGGTTTAGCTTGTCTACACGGATCCGTTAGAGACAATGATCTCTTCCTGCTGCAGCCCAGCCCCAGGGCTGTTTTACCCAGCTGGCAAATCTGAGTTCTCCTAGGAAGCGAAAGTGCAGGCACTGTGGTCCCACTGCACAATGGTGATGTGGAAGAGGAAGCCTCTCTCTCCTAAGTAGCTTGCTGCTACTGCATTAGTACTGCACTGACACATGAATCACATCACCTTTGACACAAAACTACTATACTCACAATAAGCTAAGCAAAGATCCAAAAGGTCTGACAGAATTCTTCCAAGGCTTCTCAGACCTCCTTTGGAGGTGATCCTTGACTCATCTGATAATGCCTGCCCCACACCATCAGAATCACTGAGGATTCGCTCCGCAAAAGGAGCCAGAGCTCCCACAGCAAAGTCCCTGTTTATAAGGCTATTAAGACTACCTTTCCACTGACTTCCAAATGGGTACAGAGGGTCAGCTCGAATGCAGGGCCATGCAGCTTTCAATTTAGCAGGTCACTGCTGAACAACAGCATGCCTTGTGTTTCTGAGGAGCCCATGCAAGTATGATGCTTCTGTTCTCAGTTGTCTTCTGATCTTCTGTGGAAGCGCTTCAGCTTCCACATTTTGCTCACTAAATGCTTTGTTAAATGTTTTGTCCTGGCTCCTGTAAACTGGGGGAAGAGAAGAATCAAGAGTTGAAGCCGAACACATGTAACTGAGAACAGCACAGTGTTTTCCACACAGCTGGTGTTTCCAATGGAAGTAGCTCAGGTTGAACCAGACCTGTGGTATGAAGAGCTCTACTGACCCCAGCTCCTCACTCCTGCCTCAGCATCCCCCAACACTAATGTCTTTTCAGCCACCTGGTGAAGTAGATTAGGAAGGTAATTCAGTTGGACTACCCCATTTTTAAATGCATAGCCCAGCTCCTCAATTACTACATTATCACACAACTACCTACTCTGTCAAGCACAAAGGATGGACAGGAGTGACCAGCCAGGGTCACCTTTAATGCTGGCATGGAACAAGACTATTTATGGGAACATTTTGCGCAACTTAGTCCTGGCCATGAAAGAGTTACTCCTGCTCTACCTAGAAAATGAGTTCTTGAAAAACACTATAAAGTTCAGTAGTGGGCAGAAATTAATAACAAAAAGATTCAAAAGCTAAAAGATAGCTCAGTATTTGTTAATTCAGGGTGACTCCAGAGAGTAATTCATAAGCTTCTAAATTAATATTTTTAAGGAGGTCATAAAATGTGAACTTTAGTAACTGCTACAGCCAATCAAGCTGCCATCAATCCTGCTTTAGACTACTAAACCACTAGTAATTACCTACTCAAATTACTTTAAAAGTTTAACAAAAGCTTATCTACTGGTAGTATTGTAGCATGATATACTGCCATCTTAAAAATAGCAGTGTAGTGAAAGTTACTGGTTAATCTTTCTATTATTTCAGGTTGCAGTTTGTATAACTTATTCCCCTAATACAAAGCTATTTCTTCACTGTTTTCCTGGCAAGCTGTCTTCAAAAAATTCAATATATAGTAAATTTGCAGAGAAGGGCCAATATAAGAGCACACATATCAGTATTTCCAGTACAGGAAGCATTACAGTAAATGACGATGGAAAAAAAATAGCACTTATCTTAAACTCACTTGAAAGGATGTTTAGAGATAGTTCAACACAGAAACAGAAGAAGAATATATTTTAAATTATTTTAATATTAAAGTTATCAAAACATAAATTTACTGAATGCATACAAATAATATTGTGGGAAGTTCACCAATACAAAATTGCAAATACAGACAGCATTAGCCTGTTAAAAGTTAACAAGGCCTAATGGTGACTTATGTTCCTTAATTTTTTACTATGTATCGACAGAAAAAAGTGCACAGTTTCATTCTGCTTTACTGCCAATATACTTACATAATTTCTAATAGAAAAATTATTTTGTTATTCAGGTCAGGCAGCAAGTCTGCTGACCAGCACTTTGCGTGTTAACCATCTCTCAGCTTCTTCCACCATAAGGGCTACTGCTACTGCTCTTTGCTCTTTAATCACATATTTTTCAGTAACAGAATACTCCCACACATAAATTTGGCTACATCACAATAATACATCTAAATACACTATGTGCAGGATGTTGCTTCTGGGAACAAAGAATTCCAAACTCTAAAATTAGAAAATGTCTTTTTCAGACTCCAAAAGGTAAACTAACTGATGAAATTTTACCACAGAAAAAAAAACCCAACAGAAGTAGCCTGCAGGAACCCCAGTGTTCAGATCCCTGAATGCTGGAAACAAATATTCACCAATTATTGACTTAGTATTTTAAAAGTAGACAGATTTATTTTTTCCCCCGAAAGATACTGAATAAGTACTCCTGGATATAGCTGCAAAAGGAGTTTTCTATTCTCTCTGTAGAAAGATTAACCCATTTAAAAGGTGTTCCAGTAGATAAGCAGTTATGGTTCCATATCCAGGCCCATTCAATCACTGGAATAATGCATGGAAGCAAGCTTTCAGGTATAAGCAGGTAACATTTCCTTTCACTGTAAGAATTTGTTTGAAAGACAGTCAAGATTTCAATTACTCAGGTATAGAAAATCCACCTTTGTGAACATCTGTACTATACTGCACAATTCTATACTGCAGCAATGTTTTCTAAATGTGCTCACTTGCTGCTGGGTATTTCTGTTTTTGTGTTCTTGATAAAACTTGCAATTCTACTTAACCTTACACAACTTTTTTTGTCTTATACATGAAGGATAGTACAGCCTATGGTGGAGTTTTGAAAACAGCAGCAATGAGAAAGGTTAAGGTTGTAGAACTTTGCAATAAATAAATAGTATCCTACCACTCTCTGTTTTCTAAGGTAAAATACTACCATGGAGAATGTAGGTGGAAAAATACCATTAAAAATTGTATCAAAATACATATGAAGATAGTATGTCTCTTTTATTTGCTACCAAACTGGTAGAAATAGCACATGGGGGATATCTCATTTCAAACATTATTTAATACCTCTCTGAAAGCAGCAGTGGGTAAATGTTAATCATCGATCAGATCTGAATGTAAAGAGAGAATTGTGATTAAAAAAAAACAAATAATTTTTTCAACAAGAATTTATCTTTTCACAATCAATTGTGGCAAGCAAGGTTTCCATCTTTAAGTGAACTCAAAGATACTGACTTCTTAGAAGTTTTCCAGCATTATACAATGTCTATCCACAGGCAATGATACAGCTGCCATCTTGCAAGAAAAAAAGAGACCATATAATAATCTCCACATAGCTGAATTTGTGAGTTAGGAGGAATGTAACAAAATCTGTGATACCTCAGCACTTTCTGGTATCACACTAATGACTAAAGGGAAAAGAAAACAATACAGAATGAGTTATGTTGTTGGCCTAAATGTGATTTGTGTGCATGGACGTTACACACTCAGAGTTCCAAGTGTAGAGACGCATGGGCTACCAGTAGCTTCCCAATGAACTCAGGCAAGACAGTAACAGACAGTATATCGGAAGTACCAGGATGAACAAGTATTCCATACCATAGTTGAAAAAATGTTTTGTGTAGTTACACTGCACCAGTTGGTGGAGCTACAGTAGTAATTCTTTGATGTATTTAACGTGAGTCTACCATAAAGCAAAGATAACTGCCTACAGTGGCGAAATCTCTCCACACCATGTTAGGCTGGCAATTTCTTTTGTACTTTATATAAAAATGTAATACCATCTGCCATTTCTGCCCACCCACTTTCCAGCAGTAAGTTTTAACTTTCCATTCACTGCATATCCCCTATTCTAGAGCATAAACACATTCTTAAAAGATTCATTTTTATGAAAAACTTTGACAAACAGGATGTAGCTACCCAAAGTTTTCTGTAACTTCAACTGTAATCTATCAAAACCTAATTCAACTCCCAGAGCAGAAAAGGAGATGGATATACGCCTCTTACAACACAGAAATGTTCTTCTGTTTTATTCAGATTTAAACACCTGGAGTCATGTTTTACCATTGGTACCTAAATCCAAAGAGAGATACTTTGTTTCAGTTCACACAAATAGAATTTCTGCTGACATGGTAGAGATGTATACAGGTTTCTGCAAGAAATGCAAATATTAGTATGACAACTGAAACAGGAAAAATATCACAGAAGTGTTGAAATGGGAGCAAATTACTTCCAGTTATTGGGTTTCACTTGTGTACCCATAGTGCCCTCTAGCAGTCGAAAGAGAAAATACAGGGCTTTATCTCAAGGAAAAAAAAAAATCCACAAAATCAGAACTGACTTTTTTTTTTTTAAGCAGAGAAAGGACAGTTTGCAAATGTGAAGAAGAACAGTTCTTCATGTTAAAAACAAGGTACTTTAATGGAAAGGACACATCTCTCAGCTTTTATGCAGCGGAGTCCTGCAGAGCTGGGAAGCTCTGTAAAAAGAGGGTTCTTGTACCCTAAAGGCATTTCTGTGCTTCTGTAGATCTCACCTACACCATATAAGCATTAGCAACATGCACTCGATTTTACCAAAAGGATATAGATTTTTACATGCATAGATCAACATATGTTTTTGTGAAGTCTTTGTTTTCTGTACAAGGAGGAAACATTTTGGCTCAAACTTCTTTATCGCACAAAATTCCATGCAAGATGAAGAATAAATTATGACCTTTAAAACCTAAGAAACACTTCTCATTTCCCTAGATAGCAAATTATTGTATAGACAGAAGAATTAGCAGCCTTAGAGCTGAGAAATTTTCTGTCTAGCTCCAGATCATTAGGAAAACATTTTGGAGAAGTTAGTGCTTCTTTTTTTCCTTTGCATTTAAAAGAACATTAAGCCTAAGAAGCAGAAGGCATTCTTTAGCAACTGGGAAATGGTCATCTGCACTGTTCAAGTTTTGAGGCCTGTAAAGTACATTTCTGATTTCAAATAACCTCCATAGCTTGTCAGGAAGAACTGTAAATACCAGTTTGCTTTTCTTTTTCCTTCCTTTTTAAAGAAAAGTGTATGCCAGATGATATAAAAAAGACCTGTCTCACCCATCAAATTACTATCAAAAAATCTCACCTGAAACTGCAACACAGAAGAGTAAAATAGCGTAATAGGGTAAAAAGATTATTTTACCCTCTCTGCATCCCAAAGGTCAAAATAAAAAATATGTCTATTGCAGATGTTTCTCAGAAAAAATAATTTTGAAGGGTACATGCCTCAAAATTTTTTTCTCCCCGTTGCTGACAGGGAAATACTAAAATCCAGCTCATCAGCTAGCACAGGCAGATTTGCTGAATGTGGTATACCAGTCTTTGCCAGAGAAAGGCGAGAAACTGAATTAGTTTGTTGTTCTAACAAAGCAGGAAGGATCTTGGAATTCAAGAATTCAAACTGTAACATCAAAATTATTATAAAATACCACAGGGTCAGATGAGATGATTTTCAAAGACATCAACTGGTCTCAGGATTACAAGCTTACTATAAGAAGAAAAAAAAAATTAATCTTCACTCACATGGACAAAGTACCAACATTCAGATATGCTTTAGCATTAACACATACAGAAGGATTATATAAATAATGATCCATTAGAAAAAAAAGATAAATTTCTTGTGCAGTATGTTCTTGAAATCCCTCTCATTAGCATTCCAATTAGATCTAAAGAGAATTTAAATAAAAGACTGAAATCACTGGTCTATTTTTGTTGCAAGTATTTTTGATGTCTACAGATTTAAAACATGGTTCAGAATAAAACATGCAGAGACATATTAAAGTAAAAAACGAAAATAATTATTTTATAAAACTACAATATTTAGGCAACTGTGTGACAAGTACACTAGTGTGTTCATAAAGGTCTACATGAGCCCACAAAAATTAAGAGTTCATTTTTACCAAGGATCAGTTTACGGCTATATTGGCTCAACTGAAAAAGAATTGATAATTTTTTTTTAAAAATCTTATCAAGGAGTTCTACTTTGTCTGACTTAACAGGTTCGTTTGAAAGTAATCAAGTGCTCTAACACCAGTACAGTAAGAAACAGCTCCACTTAGCATAGGATGATGAAGAACAATCAAAATTGTTCCGATTTTCACACTTAATCACTTTTTTCCCCACAAACCCCTCAAATCTCTGCTATTTGCTCCAGTTGTTCTAATCTTAATTTGTTAACTGTAACTTAATTTGCTAATGGTAATAAAAGGTAAATGGTGTAGGATTAAATCTGACTATATCTTCGTTAGTTGCAACACTACAACAATGTTGAATTATAGTAAATGAGGTGCTTCATTGAAGGCCTGTGCCCCTTTATGTTACTTTGTGTATTGGTACAACAGTAGTGTATAATGGGTGAAAGGAAAAAAAAAAATCCCCTGCTCCATCCCCATCTATTTTTGGTGAGACCTACTAGTTCAGGAATTAGTTAAAAAAATACAGGGAACATCCAAAATCACTTCCTTGAGTCAAAACCAAATTCTTGTGCATCTTTTTGTGCTCTTTTATGGTCATGAGACAATCGATAATTACAAATTGTAATTTACCATCTAAAAAAAACTCAAATAAATGTACAGTTTTTAAAAGTTATCCAAGGACTGACAACAAACAGTAAGCTTAGCCAGTTTGGGGACCTCTTCAGAGTAGATAGTCAACAACAAAATCGGACGTTTTAAATTAGGTACAATCATGCTACACTATTCTCAGATACCTAAGTTACCTGGATAGTATTTTTTGCCTCCTTTTCTAGTTAAGGAATAGAGACTGTTTTCAGAGTGTGGTTTAGAACAGAAACCTATTTTAAGTGCCTGAAGTTATACAAATACTTTTCAATGGATGTTTTCTCTATTGAAGAAATAGACCTGCTTAGACTTGGTTGTAAAATAAGTCCTGTACCTTTGTGTTTCACTAATAAATAACTTTTATTTCTTCTGTGGGTTTTCTGATTTGAAATAAGTGAGTTTTAAGAGAAGAAAAAAACACAAATAGCACTGGCCATAAGTAATGCTTCGAAGAGGTATTCTTGTTACTTCGTTTTGTAGACTGTAATATAGTCTGAATTACTGACTCCCATAACTTAAAATTTTTTGTAGATCAACCAAATGTAGTTTACTACAATATTGTCATTGAACTACATGTCAGATCACATCTTATTCAAGCCCTTTAGCATCTAGCTGGAAAAGAAAATACGTTCTTAAATGTTTACCTTTTTTCCCATAGAAATTTTGAAAAGCTGCCTGGCGAAAACCAAGGTAACCCCACTCTCGGTGCTTCAGACTAGGAAAATCCATTTGCAGAACTGTTAAAAAAATACAATGATTTAGCTAATCACAGTGGAGGCACACTTAGGAATGCATTCAGAAGGATCAACTAAGTAAAGAAGGGAATGAAAGTCAGCAGGATGCTTGGTTTGTTGATTCAAACAAGGAAGGATGCTGCTCCAGGTGACAACAGATTTCACTGAAGGCTATGCTAATAAGGATCTGACTGAACTGAAAAGACAAGAGTTGGCTAAGGTAGTAGCAAAAAAGGGAGGGGAGAGCAGAGCTAGGCAAGGAATACAAGGACAGAGCAAGCCAAAAAGAAATCAAATCAAGTAAGTAATTTGATAATTACAGAAATACGTACAGAATCCATTTAGATTGCAACCGGGACACCATTCTCTTAACGCTGAATGGCATATAATCACAGATTAGTTTTAACTGAAACAAACATGTTTGGGTTTGTTTCTTAAACTGAATCAAACCATTCTGTTCCAGGTGGTTTTCAATCATTCAGTGTCACAAGGTAACAGCAGGGGACAAAATACATGCCAGTAAGAATCCCCCCAACACCTTTCGTTGATGGAAGTTTGGGGGAGGAAGGTGGTAAAAAGAATTTTAAAAGGTTTCATCACCTTATAGGTAGACCAGGGTGAAAAGTTATTAAGAAATGAATCCTGCATGGATGCATTACCAGGCTGAATTCAAAACAAGCATGCAAACTTGCAATACTAATTTTAAAATTATGTGATACGGCAGTTTCAGATGATTCGTAAGAAGCATCCATGTAAAGAACACACTAATAGCTGTGATTAGCTTTTGTTGATTGACTGCAGTGAAAAGGCAGGTTTGAGCACCAGAGAAAGCATGCCACACAACCAACCACCTTAAGGCAGCACACACAGTCCTTTCCTGTGCTGTACCTGTTCTGTAAGACAACACACAAAAAAATTCCACCTCCCGGACTGTCAATTTGGCACCCTTCAGATGTACTAAATTATTAAAAAAGAAAAGTAGAAAAGCTTGTATTTAATTCAGTGAACTAAAACAGCTCACTCAGAGCACTGGATAAAAAGGTTCTTAAAATATTTTATTTTGCCTGAAATTCAGTGTAAAAGGAAATCAGTTTCCCAAACACAATTCCTTATGGCAAGATTTAGAACTTACTGTAACAAGCATGGCAGTCAATTGTGAAATTTCAATGTGAAACTAAGACTATACAAAAATTTTAAGTGCATATTTTTGCAACAAGATATGCATACACACGGGGGGGGGATGGGGGGGGACACGGACGGGACACAACCCACAAAAACCCCCAAAACAGGATCCAGGTCTTAAAAAGCCCTCAAATAACTGAAATGCACAGAACAAAAATTCTACAGCTGGAGCTCTTCTCTCCGGGATACTACTTCTACTTCCTCTAGTCCTATTTTAGAATTAAAAAAAAAGGCAGAGACATGACTTATAGTAGTTCTCCCTCACCTCCCCCCAAAAAGACAAAAACATGGACTAAAGAAAATACATTGTTAACTGAAGTACTATCCCCTGCATCTATTTGATAAATGAGATAGTGGTTTTATGCTGAACTCATTAATGAGTTGACGGGGGGGGGGATATAAAATAAACTCCACAACTGTAATACTTAATAAATGGATTTGCTTGTGAAAACAGACCAGCAGAATGCCACTAAATGGAAATAAAAACAAGTCTTTCTGTTGAAAGAGGTCCTTTACTGTGAAGGACTAGGCAGTCCCCCTTCTTAAGAAGAGAAACTTCCGACCTCACATAACAGAATGCCCCGTTAGAAAGAGGCAGTTAAGTATTTCTGCGGAGTAGGAACTCTACTAACATTTCATGTATGTACATTTTTAAATGATGAATATACACTACAGTGTGAACTTAGTATCTGCTGAGTATTACTTTTGAAATGGAAAAACGTAATCATAGAAACACAGGAATAAAAAAGATGCATTAGTGTGGTCAAAGTTTTTAGAATAAAACCTACCAAATATTCCACTTCACCTAATGTATTTTTCTAAATTACATTTCAGTACTGCATATATTTTTGTGGGATCAAATTTTCTTCTACAGTTGCACAGTGCACGGATACAGAACAAATTCCTTATTGTTGGAATATTATTCTATTTACCATTTGACTTAAATCAGTTTAAAATTCAGAAGACATCCAAAAGCTTTTATGCAACAGAGTACATCTGTGTGTTAATGTAAATGAAACATCATTATGTTGAGGATTTTTTTAATATTCAATACTATTTTAGTGTAAGTGATAGTGATTAGAGCTCCTTTTGTGAATATGGGGGTGGGGGTTGCCATTTGGAACGGTCTTTTTTCTTTCTTTTTTTTTTTTCTTTTTTTTTTTTTTCATTATGAAGGACCATTGCCTTAGCTTTTTTGGTTATTGCTTTTTTTTTTTTCCTTTTTTCTTTTTTTTTTTTTGAAGACCATTCCATTTCTTTATTTTTTAACATCTTAAAGTCATAAGGACTTATATGCAAAGCAGTCATACACTTTATCATTAAAACCCATAGGTAAAATACGTACACAAATCCAACAAAAGGCTAGTACATAGTAAAGCCTAAGCATACTACTATGCAATATTATGAATACATAACTTTAGAGACTTCAGTTTAGTACTGTTATCTATTCATTTCTGAAAACATTCACAAAGATTTTAAATGCAAATTTTCATTCCGTATTTGGAATAGAACAAAAATTATCTATGTTATAACAACTTTTGGTCATTTGTGTTTGACCAATTCCGTAAATTACAAAGAACCCAAAGAATTCTGTAACTTTCTGTAGAACTATGTAATAAAAACATTGCATATGTTCCTAGTATGATGTCTTTAGCAATCATTTACTGAAATGTAACTCAAACATCAATCTCTCAAAATGTATAACCGACCAGCTGCTTTTTAGTCTATATCTGAATCCAACTTCATCACAAAACTCCTTTTAATACAAAGATGCAGAAGTACATTAGGTAATACTAATGCAACACAGGTGCAGTTCTAGCACTGTCACTGAACAGCTGAATCATCTTCTCCATGAACGAGATTCATTATCCTCCTCCTCTTCATCATCATCTTGAAGCAGCGAGTCATCCACCAAAGATTCTTCCTGAAACTTCAAGAGAAAACCTTTTTACTCTCTTGATCTTTAGTATTTTGTGATGTAAAAGGCAAAATACAAATCCCTGACACTTGCGATTTAATAAAGAACGAATTTATTTTTTAAGTGTAAACAGTAATGCTTTCACAAAAGTATACTGTATATGTATTATACACATATACTAATAAATGGCAAAGGAAACATGTTTTTTTCCTTTTCAGTGGACTTCAGAATGATCAGAACATGAGCCTCACACTTAAATAGCTCTTCTGATTCTTTGGCATATCATTCATGCCCAAGCTGCCATGTTCCCATGAATCTTAAGATGCTATTCTGAAAAATACTATTAGTTTTTGCATGTTCACAATAACTATGCCTGTTTTCATAGTATTTCTTTTCCACAGTATTAAAAAGGTTGAATCTGAGACATTTTGATTCTGACAGCTTAATCAAGCTTAAAACCGACAAAGGTTTAAAAGATCAGGGCAAGGAGACATGTATTTACAGAAATTTAGACAAAATATATTAGTGTATTTTCAACTGCTTTCAGTAACGACATAGTAACTCCATAGACTTCACAAAACCCTGAACATTTCAGGTCAATAGTTACAGGCTTCAGAGAGGCAAAGTTAAAAAAAATGAAAGATATAACAGTGAGTTGTTTATTTTTTGTCTACATATAGACACAGGGGTGTACTTATAAACTACCCTGTCTCAGAACTTTTTTGGCAATTGCACCTATCACAGCAATTTCTGCACTAGCTGGAGAAAGTACGAAAACACAAGGATGTCTTTCCTTAGCAAAGTCTCCCAGCTGTCAGGTAACAGTTATGGTCTTCCTGGCTTATTCTTCTTGTCCCAGTAATTGTCGTTTTTGCCACAGAATTCCCAAATTCAACAGGAGGCATGAAGGTTAATTTGTGAAGTTAGGGAGCCTTCTGGAGAGATGTGAGGCTCTAGGCTGAAGAAAGCCTAGAACTAAGCCTCCTCTCTTTCCAGTAGGCTGTTTTACAAGAGGGAGAAACTACTGTCTTCATTACTTTTGCCTACAGAAAGTGCATTTTAAAAAGCAGCTCTGTTGACACCTGACCTGTCTGTCAATGTATGCCTGGGTACTCTGAGCCAGACTAAAACACAGAAGCTTTCTGAGGATATAGCCTCTTCCCCTGGTGTTTACATGTCCAGCAGGCTAAAATACAACAATGCTGTCAAAAAGGAGTAGTCCTGGGCAGCGCACAATGCAGTACTCCAAGGTGCACAAGGCTGAGTGGCAGCAGGGATGACCAAAAAGCCTGGAAAAACTTCCATATAGGGGAACAACTAAAGGGGTTATCTGGCCTGGAGAGAAAATAACTGAGGGGAAGTATAACAGGAGTCCATATATATTAAGTGTCTCGGAGAAAGTGAAGAGAGAATGATGGTTTTCTTTTTGATGCAAGAGGAGGAGAACATCAAAACTAAACATGCAGGTGGCAGGTCCCATATAAAGATACTTATTCTTGGTAGACATAGTTGAACAGTAGCATTCCCTGTTGCAGGACGTTACAGATGCTATTCAGATTCCAAAGAAACCAGACAAATTCATAAAATAAACACCTATCAAGGTCTTTCAACTACAAAGACACCACATCTCTGACTCAGCAGGTCCCTGAACTGCAAACCACTGATGATTAAAAGCTTATCTCTACTTACATGTCTTATACTCTTCCTAGGCATCTGTTGTTGACTCAGTAGAGTCAACTCTTTTGTTAGGCACCCAGGTGTGGAATGTAACAGGTGTGGACGTTTTGGTTGACAGCTGGCTGAATATGAGCCAGCAGTGTGCCCAGGTGGCCAAGAAAGCCAATAGCATCCTGGCTTGTATCAGAAATAGCGTGGCCAGCAGGATGAGGGAAGTGATCTTCCCCCTGTACTCAGCACTGGTGAGGCCGCACCTTGAATCCTGTGTTCAGCTTTGGGCCCCTCACTACAAGAGAGACATTGAGGTGCTGGAGCGAGTCCAGAGAAGGGCAACGAAGCTGGTGAAGGGTCTAGAGCAGAAGTCTGATGAGGAGCGGCTGAGGGAACTGGGGTTGTTTAGCCTGGAGAAAAGGAGGCTGAGGGGAGACCTTGGCTCTCTCTCTAACCACCTGAAAGGAGGTTGTAGAGAGGTGGGGGTCGGTCTCTTCACCCAGGTAACAAGTGATAGGACAAGAGGAAATGGCCTCAAGTTGCGCCAGGGGAGGTTTAGACTGGATATTAGGAAATTTTACTTCACTGAAAGGGTTATCAAGCATTGGCAGAGGCTGCTTAGGGAAGTGGTGGAGTCAGCATCCCTGGAAGTATTTAAAAGACGTTTGGATGAGGTGCTTAGGGACATGGTGTAGTGGTGGTCTTGGCAGTGTTAGGTTTATGGTTGGACTCGATGATCTTAAAGGCCTTTTCCAACCTAAACGATTCTGTGATTCTGTAAGGGATCTAGGAAGATTAGGTGCTTTCATAATTAAGTGGCTACTCACCAGAGATTTTCTATAGCATCCAAGTCCAAAAGACCTACCTCATATTTTCACAAACAGACTCGGAACCCTGTTTCATTATTAAGAATGTCACTCTGCTGAATGACCTAGCTCCCTTTTTTCTTTTTTTTTTTTTAAACATCAAGGTACTTAGTTTCACTCAAGTCTTAAGCCTGCTATCCCTCTTTAGCATAGTATTCCTTAGCCGAACCAAAATGGTAGTTTAGACATGGAAAAATGAAGGAAACCTTTTTCATGTGTTTACAATAGCTGCTATACAATGACGCTAAATAAGTAGCATGATGAATTTTAGGCATGCAGAAACTCAAGACATTTTGCATGTATAAAGAATGTATGACAAATTCAGGCCACTGACTCTAAGAACCTAGCCCACCCCCAATCTAATCCTGCATAAGTTCCCAATTTTAAGCAATAAAACTATGTAAAATTTCTTTTATGCAATTGGTTGAACTTTAGCACATGAACATGAAGTTCTTGAACTCATCCATCTGGGAGCTGGGGATCATAACATTGTACTTCAAATACTAACTTAACCAAATGCTAGTAGCAATACAAAGCTCCCAGAATGAAAGAATGGCATTTAAATGCAAAATTTCCAAGGATTATCGAATAGAAATCCCACATGTAAAGAAATTTGGTGAAGGTTAGGAGGACTAATTCAGTTGTAGAAAACTGAAATAAAATCCAATCTCATTATACAAAGCAGATAGGAGAGCTACATATATTTGGCTTGTTTTGAAAATGGGAAAGGGTCAGAGGTAAGTACATCAATCATGTTAAATAAAAAAATCTGTAAACACTGGGCCAAGTAAGAATCCAGCAACACTATTAAGAAAAATATACTTACACTAGTATTTTTATATTACATATGTGCTACTGCAAACATTTCAGCAAGCATACAAAAGTAATGAACAGCTAGGGTTTTTGATCCAAGATTAACTCCTATACATTTTCCACAAGAATAATTAGCCAAGGAATGACTGCAGAAACAGTCCAGAGACAAATAAAAAAAAGTTAAAGAACAAAATCAGATCTCGAGAAAAGTGTTAGAAAAATAAATGATCGGGAGCAAAAAAAAAAAAAACCAAACCTACAATAACAGTGAACCTTCAAATCATGACATTATTTCTTAACAATAAAAAACCCATTACTTCCTCTTTTTACTTAAATTTTGAAAATCTGGAAAGTTTTAGATGAGTCCATCAATTTATGAATTACAGAAAACAGTTTCATGCAGTCTTTCCCCTGAGTTTTCTTTCCATACCTGATGACTCCTGTTAAGGAGAACAACCATCCCCTATAATAGATGTAACCCACTATCACAAACGCTTCTCAGCTGACAAGATATCATCAAGCATCTAGGCCCAAGGTCTTCGTAAATCTGTCCTTTCCCTTTGCCAGGGCAGCCAGCACATGTAGCTTGTTACTATCTTCATGCCCTTTCCCCCACTACCTATACCCAGAGGTTCCCTCCTACACTCAGTGTCTTCAGGTGGGGTTAAAAGATGAATCTCACCTACCAATGAATCTGTACTTTCCTTCCTTTACTCTGCTGAAGTGTTTGCATGTCCCTCCATGCCCTTCCTTCATTATGCAAAATGGAGAAGTCTCAGTGAAGTAGTTACTCAATGAGACCTCTCAATAAGGTAGACTCCTTGCAGCAACAAACATTGCTGTTGGTCTTCACAGGCAATACATCCCTGAAGGGAAGTGACAAAATATCTAAGATGCTCTGAAGATTCCCCAATGTAGCCTCTTGTTCACTCACAGCTCATTATTACCTGACAATGCTTGAGGTTTGCATATACAAGAAAAGTAATATTTAGTAAGTCAGAATGCACAAATGCCTAATATGAATACACAGTGGTGGAGGTAGTCTACTCTACCTGTCTTCATCTGACATGCTAAAAAGAAACTGGTATTTTTGGAGACAGAAAGCAAATACACAAACTGACGTTCTTCAGAAAAAAAGCAGAAAGTGAATACTACAAAATGTAAAAAACTGAATTTGGTTATATCAAGACAATCTTGTGAAGCTGCTTCTACGGTAGGTCTGCCAAAATATCAAAAGAAAAAGATACACACAGAATACTATCACTGAGTAAGTCAAGATGTACTTCTACTTCAGCTATTCTATGGCAATTATGTATATACAGTTAACTAACAGTAAATGAATTAGAAAAAAAATATTGCTTGACTTCTTCCCCAAGTGGCATTTATTTTTCAGAATTCACAAACATCGGTATTTTGAGTGCAACTAGTTAAACGCATCAAGAAATGTTGCCCCACTTTTTCTACATTATCCAGTTAAGGTTATTTGGATAAGGCTTTAATCATGCACCACAATGAAGACTAACACATCAGCAGGGATACTTCAGATGTCTAAATGAAGTTAGTAAATGCTCTAAATTATTCCTTCACCTGTATCCTCCAAGCCATATCTCTCTATAAAGGAAAACTGGATTCTGAAATTTGATCCTCTAAGAGATTAGTGCCTACAGCAGATGGTACAAAACCCCATGTTTTGGACGAAATCCTCAATCTCTCTCATGCAAGTTCAAACCCACCCCTTCCATTTTCTAGATATATCCTCTAGAGTTTTTTGTTGTGTATCAAATTAAACATTTCTGCAAGGAGAAGTATTTGGACTTTCAACAGCCTAGAAAACAGGAAATATATTTACAGATAAATCCACTTTCTGATATCAAAATATGAGTTAGATTCAAAAACAGAAGTATGAATTCAACAGATCATTTTCTCTTGAAAAAGCTACATTATTTCACCTTAAAAACAAAAATGAAAGAAAAAAAAAGCAAGCTTACTTCTTCTTCATCAGGTTCAGCTTCTTCTGTTTCAACAGCTGACATACTAGCAACAGGCTTGTTCCATGCCAACTTTAACTCTTGTCCTTTAAAACGAGATCCATGAATTGCAGCCTAAAACGAGTTTAAACGTTTTAGTTATATATTTGTCAGGGGAAAAATTAACTTCAGTAATACTTAAATGCCAGAAATAAACCAACAGCCTGCTTTTTCAAAAGAAAATTCAAGTTGTAATATGTTCATACTGATTACTGTTAATAGGTTAAAACAAAATAACTTAATTCACTGCATATGGAATTCACACATCCTTTCAGGAAAATTATCAAAACATATTCAGAAGAAAATAAGCTCTGAAAACCATAAAGCATTTGGTGATGTGGGTAACATACTGAACCAGCGGGTTCCTGGTTTTTAATATTATCTTGATGGGTTCTTCACCTTTCAAAGATGGACACAAAACTGTTAACGCATAACTTATTGGAAGAAGTAAGATACACCACAAATACAAATGATTTAATATATTAAAAAAAAAACCCAAACAACTAAAAAAGCCCCTTTGTGATTACAACTTAATCTACTGGAAAACGTTCCACTTCCTGTAAAGCCGTTGTAATTGAAATGTAAAAATTTTTAACTTATGGGATATTCATGCGTTTCTAAGTACCCGCTGCATTAAGTGGCTGCTTTGGAAATAGTATGTTCAAATTAAAGTAACATGAATGAGCATAAATCAGCGTTAGCAACATTCCGAAATAACCGTCATGGTCACAAAAGATTTATAGTACAATCTGAAAGCACAGCATAATGTGAAATGTAGAAACAATTACATGTTCAATGACATCTGAACATGAATTGTGTGATATTAAAGTCCCCAGGTATAAATTTTAAATCTGTACATATAAATTTATGATAAATTTAAAAGATTCTATGCTTATTAAAATGCAGCTCAGGAGCTTTTTGTCCATGGTCTCATCACAATGTCACACAACTAGAATTTTTAAAAGTACTTATACGTGACATTTAGGTCCAGAAACAACTTGTAATCTTTGGAAGAAATTACTACTACATAAAAATGCAACATTTTACAATAGGGAATTCTCCTCTTCATTCCAGGCTAGAACATATATGGTCATAAAGCTTAGGCCTATTTTCATTTAAGAAGGTAAAATATTAGCTGCATTTACATCACAATCGGCCTCAGAGATTTTTAATGATTACCTTCTACAACTTCTCCAATTGCCAGTCCTAAAGTCTGCTTTAGTAGTAAACACAGAAATTCCAGTGGAAATACATTTAATATCTAAAAATATCTTAAGGAAAACACAGATTTTACTATATTTGATTGAACAGTCTTCATAAAATTTTAATTTAAAATGAAGGTGCAATTAGACACAAAGTCATTTGACAATTAAAAGTTTTAATGCTAACTAGAATGTCCTAACTCGAATTGATCATGAACTCTGACCCAGCTAAAATATCCCCACTTTCCAGAGCATATTCTGAACTTCACCTTGAATACAGCTTGAAAACTCCACCTATTCTATTTGAGAGTGATTGAGGAAAAACATACTGCTTTTCAAACACATTGAAATGCGTTTGAAATAAAAGAAAAAAAAAAGAGAGAGAAGTACATAATGTTGACTTCAACCTTTCCACCAAACATATCTCCCTTCTCCCCTGCCCATGTCTTTCCTCATTCTCTGTACTACCTTCTTTTTCAAGTGCTTCCTATCTCTACACTTCTATGTTTGGTTCCAAAATACTACCATTCCCTGCTTCTTGGGTATGAAATTTATCTAAGGCTGAAACGATTCTCCATGACGATTTTTGGGCAAAACAATTTATAACAGTAAAAACTGTATTTTGCTCATAAACAAGTATCTGTAGTAAGATACTGTCAAGATCCTTGTTGTGAATCATATTCCACCTGGGAGAAGTAAAGACTTTATTTGGACAGTGCATAAAAACAGATTATTGTTCTAGGCTACTTATTTTCAGGGAAGCAGCTAGAATATTTCTTATGTAAACAACAACGTCAAAGAATATGAAGTTGCAAAATGAAGTACCCAATGTCAGGAAGCACCAAAACTAAAAGTCCAACCTTAATTCAGTCCACTTGTGAGTATACTAATTATGACAGCTTTTATCTGCAAGCAGGTGTTTATTATTCTCCACAGAACTTTTGTTCACTTGGAACAGTGCTCCTTTGATACAGTCATATAGTACTGGTTTTCCCTATCAGTCAGTATATACTATGTACCATTAATTACACTTCCTTTTTTACAGAGTAATTACAATCTCCATACAGTTAGTGTTCATCATTGCCATATCTAAGAGTTTCACAAACAAAATTTCGATGTTTTTGTAAAACATCTGTGGCACATGCATCAAATTGCTTCTCAAAATATGTAACCACAATGATACTGTAAGTGTTCAAAACTATTGTCATTGGCTTAATTTGCATTGTAAATATCAGTATTTCTGTCAATCAGGTCACTGGTGTGTCAAGATAAAGCATATAAAAAGAGAAGAGTCTGGCCAGGTGTGAAAATTGTGTTCAAGCAACAAACCCCACAAGATGAACTTTGTGCAAAAATAGAAACTTTGTGCAAAATATAAATATAAAATGAAATCTTTCCATACAACCATACTGTAAATATGAATCCATTCTTTCTGGAGTCCCTATTATTTTCAGGATACTCCTTTCCAACAGTGATGCAAGGATTTTAAAGAAAACAAAATAATTTGCAGAACAACTATGGTTGTTATTTTGCGCAGTTTCACACACTGCCTCCACTATGGACTGAATAAGGCAGGAGGTCCTGCTGAGCCAAATGTATAAAGTCCTAATGATCCATATGTAAGGATGCTGAATTACTACATACCTCAACTCTGGATTTTAGTCTCTAAAACTTACTTCTGTAATTCTATACTTCTGTAATTTCCTAAATATCTATGCTAGCATATTCCTGATTATGCTAAAAAAGGGGGGAAAAAATAATCACATTTACACTACCACAAGTTTTCAGGCAAAGGTAAATCCAACTGATCCCAAACAAAACATATAGGCTCACTCTGTAGCCTATATATTGTCAGCCTATATCTGATGTCACTGAAATTTCAGGTGAACTGTGAGGGTACCAAGTCTTCAGGTGAAAACAACTGGCAATTAGATAAACCAAGACATCCAGCTATCAATTCCTAAGTGTTTCACTTAATTTCTCTCTTGTATCCTCTACTTAAGTATGCTATAAACATGCTAATTTCCTAAGGATTTCAGTAATATGCTGTTCTGACAGATCTGTTTAATCTGGAACTAAACTTTTGTGTCAGACTTCTTTTAAAATGTTTTTAAATAATAAGCAGCATTACATTTAATCAAATATAGAAGTATAATGTAACTTAGTTTACAGTAGTTTAATGTTGCACAGTATTTTCAGCAGACTATACTCACAGCTTCCGCTTCTGCTCTTGTCTTAAAGGTAATCACCGCATGGAGAGAAGAGTCATCTATCTGGCAATCTTCAATTTCACCATATTGCTTTTAATAAATAAAAAAAAAGCTTAGTGAAATAGTTCTCCACCTCTAAAAATGCTGTCCTAAATCAAATGCCCTCAAAAAGCATATAAAATTAGAATAGCATACCTTTCACAGCCTTAACGCCAATCAGAGTACTTTGCAAGGAATACAGTTACTTTTACTCGCATTTCTAAAACACAAAAGTGCTGCAGTCTCTGGATTTCCTGATTGTAAACATACAGGTATGAAGTAAAATTATGGCAGAAAAAGAGGTTCTTCTGCTTGAATACTTCTCTCTTGATCAGAAAGAAGGGGTCTTGAGATGATTCCATTAGTCTATTATGAAACCCTTCCACAAAAAGATTTATTAGACACAGGGACTGTCGAAAAAGTTTCAAAACTTAACTTGATTTCAGCATCTTAAGAACCTGACCCATCTATTCCTGTAATGGTCTCTATGGTATTGCTACCTTTAATGCTGCCATCACTGTAAGCTGCAATGCCCAACATATCTGTACAGGTGGAGTGCACTGCTGATGTGCAGAGTTGTGATATCTTATCACAGAAACAGAAATACAGCTCAGTGCATTTCCATGGAATTTGGAGCAAGTTTAAAAACAGCAAATGCACAACCTGCAAAATGAAATAATTAACATTTTTTCTCAGTGTTGTACTACTAACACTGTGAACAGAACTGTATTTGTTGGCATTACTAAGTTTTTTTTCGGTTAATATATTTGTTTGTTAAAGAAAGTAAGTTTAAAACTCCCTGCAATAAAACCAAAGTATAAGAAAAGTCTAAGTTCTGAGCAAATTTATGACCATAAACTGACAGCACACAGCAAGCTTTTAACAGTGGCAGATTCTCTGTCTTCATTTTTATATTCTTTGCAGTCAGTAAAAGAAGTACGTAATGAAATGCAAAATATGAATGGTGACCAGCAAAATTTACTTTAGCAATATTCATGAGGCAGACTAAATCACAATACCATGCTGTAGATTAAAAACAAGTTTTTTCTTATATTCATCATTGAAACTGAACTTAGAAATGTCCTATGGTTGACCAAGTGGATTGTATTGCTTCATTTTAAAGTTTTACGTTCTTAGTTTTACACCAAAAGTTTGTAAAGTCATTGCTCAAATGTTCAGTACATCATTCATCTCTATAGAAAGTATTTTTGTTCCCCTTAAATATGCACACACGCATATATATAGGTATGTATAAATGTTCAGTCTGTCATTCATCTCTATAGAAAGTAATTTTGTTCCCCTTATGGGTATGATGGTTCCTTTTTTGTTCCCCTATATAGGTATGGTGTGGTGTATTTAAGGGGAACAAAATATACATATACATTTATGTATGTGTATATATATATAGCTCCTGGAAACATGACAACTTAAAAAACCCAGTATAATAGCCGTGGTTTTTTTATTGCGGGTTTTT
Organism: Ciconia boyciana; assembly: GCF_034638445.1. NCBI lineage: Eukaryota > Metazoa > Chordata > Aves > Ciconiiformes > Ciconiidae > Ciconia > Ciconia boyciana. Next base: position 172,135,092 of record NC_132934.1, on the reverse strand, counting down.
ATAAATTTATGCTGATTTCTCACTTTATTATATTTGCACATTAAAAATTGCTAAATATTATGTACGTTAATTTATCATTTTTAGACTAAAAACAGAAAAAAAAAAGTAGAAAAAGCTTTGACTTCTTAAGGTTACAGAGACTAATAGACAGAAAGCTTTGGCTGCCCTGCCAAGATCTGCATATAGTTGCACAATTCTCATCTTGATTCTTAAATTCAGAAAGTTGGGCAAAAGCACTGAAAATTTTCAGGGAAAATTTTCATTAAGCACTTGTTAAGATACTTCAGTAAAGATAAACAGACTTCAGTAACTGAAAATTTGGCACTGAATGAGTCTTTGTTCTCACCATCCCTTCAGTTGTTTTAGCTTTCTATACCTAGAAATTTGTAACAATTTTACAAATACCCTGAACAAATAAATATTATAAGTCATTACTTTATATTCCAAATTTCCTTTCTTTTTAAGAAAAAACCCAAGCCTTGTAAATGCTATGCAGTTACAGTTATAACTAGTTGAATCAACGGTGTAATTTAATTTCTCTTTGTTTCACCTTTTTCTGACGCATCCTTTTTTTCCCATGAACAGGTATATCACGTTAAAGATTCATTCCTAAGTAGTATTTCCAGATTAATTGAATCAAGAGAAAACAAGTCATTCAACAGAAGAATGTCGTCCAATGAACAGAAAAAGTGAAATTGCCACATACCGCAAAATGAGGAAGAAGATCTTCTCTATCACTTTCTGTAAATGCAGAGATTTCTAATGCCCTAGGTCGATGATCCACAACTGCATGCACAGGAACTCCTCTGCCTCTACCCCGGCCTCGTATTCCTCTACCTCTGCTACGTGATGCACCCCGACCTCTTGCATGAACCCCTCTACCACGAACTGAAGAAAGAATCCCTCGTTTGGCAGCCTAAGATGTTTATACATAACATATTGATGTATTAAAATTAATAATCTAAATATTTAGACAAAATTAACAAAAATATATTCTGATGTTTCCTAAAAACACATCCCCAAACAAGCCTCAGAAAGAGCAGCTTACAGGTCTTAAAAACGTGAACATGTTAATAACATTAAAAAGCTAATATTGTTAATTATTAACAGATCAAAAATAGGATGGAAATAGGAAAAAAGAACCAGGTATTAAACATAGATATCAAAAGAGCCCTTATCTGTGAGGATAATTCCTCATAGCAGAAAGAAACTTCAGGACAACATTTGAAATTTCATTAATAAATTTTCTTGATGTGGTGACTAACTACTTAATTTAGTACTACTTGCTGACTACTTTATCTTTGTCTCTTAATTTGTCTCTGAAAGTCCAGCTGGGACTTTTATTCTGACCAGAATTAATCCAGCATAATAGTTTTTGGCCACAGAATTGTGAAGTATGAAACAGAGACTCTAACGAGCACCTCCAAGGACAAAGTATTCGCTAAAAATTTGTCTCTACATACTCACTAATTTCCATTCCCACAATACCTGTGTATCCCTTCTAAAGAACTGGCATGCACTCTCCAAGAAAAGTCAAAAGGCCGATGACAGTATCTCTGACAGCCGTTTAAAAAATAATTCACAAAAGTTATTTTAAGTTTCAAAAAGCACTTTCAAGGATTTAATTTCAACGTTTATAACAAGAAAAAAAAATCTTTTCAAACACAAAGAGATCTGATGTAGGAATCAAATGTTAAATGAAATCACCATCACAATGTTTTTAACATATCCTACAGTGTTTACAACTCAAGCACTGATAGCACTACTTCAATGCATGCCAGTGATATCACCCATGAGGAGATCAATCTGTTATGGCTTTATTAATGAAATTATTCAGATAATTTCACAATAGTATATAGTTCACTTTCTATTTTTTGTAAAGAGAATCCTGCAGGGTTTTTTTGTTTTTAAACATTTTTAAATTATTAAATGAATAATCCAGAAAGGTAAAGATTATGCTGACTCAACAATCAAGATGTATACTGTTTCGGTTTTCTCACAGTAAAATCAGGGCCACCTGGAACACAACAGCAGGTTGAGCCACAGAAGCAACACATGAATATTGTGGGAGTTACTGTCACAAAGACTATGCGTGAATAAAAGTTTTTCTACAGAATCTGTAAGAATATTGAGGAATCAAACAAACATCAAGGGAAAAAAACCCATATCCCTCTTGTAAATTATACAGGGGGTACATTTCATGCTGTTCCTTGAAACATACTGGTGTGCTTTACTAATAACCCTGTTTTTCTCCATCTACTTTGATCAGTATTTGCTGAAGGCCTCAGAATATTCATTTTACTAGAAAAAAATATTTTCCTGAAAGAGCTACAATTTTTTTTTTCCAACTTGAAATAAGAGAGACAATGAGAGATGGAGTAGAATTAGCACACTCGACTACAGTGTAACTTTATCTTGAAGGAGCACCTACTTTTCTACTGCTATTTTACAGCTCATTCAATTCACGTATTTTCTAAAATGTACGATTTATAAATAAGCTTTCAGTACATCTATGAAATATTATTCACTATCAGAATATATATTATTAACATAAGCTTTTATGTCATCTCTATTCAATTGGCTTGGCTTATTAACAAACCTATTTTCACAATTACCAAAGCTGCATAACAACTTAGTTTTAAAGTAAGATTTTAATGCAACTTAACCGTACGTATGTGCATTGTGTTCATATGTAGTTATACATAAGACATGACCAAACTTCATTAAGACAAGAGGGATTTAAGCGACACAGCAGCCTGCTTAACAGTAAAAAGAGATAAGATTATCATGCAATTAAGTAGATATTACACAATCATATAGGCAAGACAGTGTGATATAACTCAGAATAACAACCACAGCATTCAGAATTTCTAAAATAAGACACAGATATGAAGAATCTTGCACAGCGTTCTGAATTTTTTTTAAAGCAAGTACTTTAAGAAAAAGCATGTTTCTATACATTGAACACTTCTTGAAACACTGTATTTGCTTTTGGTAAGTCCTCCTCTTGAAACCAATACTGTAATATTATTACTTCAGCCTTTTTGGTTAATCTCATTAAGAGGATGCTAATACTTAAGAATAAAAGATCAAGCAGTGTTCTTTTAACTCTTCTGTGTCAAACACACCACCACCTACAGGCAACAATTTAAAAACACTCCACGCTCTCAAAGAAGTATTACTGCCACAAATCTATAAAGTATCACGTCATCTAAATAGTTACAGAATTTAAATAGATTACCAATCAAAATTAAAGACATTACTATTTCTCTACCTCAGTGGAATTCAGAAGCTGATTTTTTAAAATACTATTGCTAAATGCCTCCATCTACATGCAACTTAATACTGCACTCTGGAAAAAAAACAGTTTATGATAAAATATATAACAAACATATATGAAAATATTTGATTAAAAGTTAATTGCTACAAAAGAAGAGACAAACATACTTCCAGCTGTAGCTCTGTATATTTTCGTCTTAATTCAGTAACTTCCTCCCCAGCTTGCATCTTCTTGTATAAATCCAGTTCAGTATCTAGTAACTCTTTCTGCATCTAAGAAATTGTTACGGTAAATTATTAGTTCCACAGTTCACATTCTCTACGGAGGAAAAAATTTTCTGATAAAACCCAAGAATCTATTGTTATGTTCCTATCAGCAGGCTATTTCAAAAATACAGAGCGACTTAAGGATTGGCCAGCATTGGCCTCCAGGTAACGCAGAAGTCTGCCACAGCAACTCTATCTGGAAAACAAGTCCCTAGAAACTCTAAGGAAAGGGAATTTGAAAACTAGAAGCTGTAGTGAAATTTTAAACTTAACCAATTGTGGCTTATTAATTCAGATCACTGATGTAATTTTGCAGGCATACTGCTTACTATGCTAGGTTTCCACCTTCAAAAACAAACCAAGCACAAGCTTAGGAGCCTTCTTGGCAACATAAAACTTCAATATGTAGTAATATGTTTCTGAGCTTGGTGCTATCAAAGCTTTTAGACTACCACACAAAGCCAAAGCCAATGGAATTTTTTCTAAACTAGAGATACACAAAATAGAAAACGCAAAATTATATGGTAGCGATGATGAGATAAAAAGGGATTCTACACAAAAAAATGCAGTACAATTACAAATGAATACAAAATCTATAATCAGTAATGAGAAAAAGCATCTAAGTTTATCACAATTCCATAATGCAAAAAGCACAAATGGTAGTTCTGTTCAGACCACAGTAGAAAAAATACAGTGACAAGACCTCTGCTAACAAAAGGTTGGTCTCTGATGCACCCAGAGTTGCCTTCCAGCACATAATACCTTAAAAAAAATTGTTAGAAAGTTCAAAAAATATATAGGAACCTGAAAGGTGTCTCTGAACCCAACTTTAGACACGTTCATTGCAACCACTGATGTGCAGGTGCTGGTACAGGTGCAGGAAAGGGCTTTATGTGACCATGAAAATTGTAGTTGAAGTTCTGTTCCAAATTGGAAGGTTTTTGTTTTTGTTTTTTTTTTAAATGGAAGAAGCAGCAGCCAAATGTTCCAGTGACATCACAAATGAAGGATAAAAGTATAGATGATTGTGAAACAGTTTTACATTTACACCCGTTGATTCAAAACCACAGCATGTAATGTATTCAAAGGCTGGTTGTCAAGAGATGAAGGTTTCGCAGTTGTGACAGTTGGAAACCAAGTATCACCACTGAATGATAAAGAAAAGGGGTTTTTTGTTTCTTTGTTTTTTCCTGGAAGCTTTAAAAGAAAAAAAGCTGGATTATTCAATTGGCAACTTCAACCTGAATCCCTTTCAGCCCCATTTTCTGATTATCTACAGCAACCACAGAAAAAAAATCCATTATCTCCCATATAATGGTGTTCAAAGTTTTCAAAACCGGAATCAGCGTTTTTCTCAAATCCCACTGTGTTGCAACACATTAATGACACAGCAAAACAACCACTTCTGAAATTTAATAATGACCAGCAGCTAGAACTCACAAAGCAGCCAGTGACACGAGTGTGGTAAAGAAAGTCTCTAAACTTCTGAGGTTTATTTCTAGTGCTCTTAATGAAGACTTCCCTTTTATAGAGCTGTGCCAGGTCTCAAGAAGAAAATACCTCCTTCGCCATATACTAAGAAGCAGCAAAAGTTTCTACACTCAGGGGGAAGAGTATTTTGTGATCTGCATGAACTGGAACAATACAAAAATAGGTAAAGATAACGGCATAGCCACACAGGCCTCCTCTACCTAATGCTTCAAGTTTGCAGCATCTTCTGAGCTGCTCAGGTTTTAAACACTAAGAAAATGTAAGACAACCTAGAGCAATGTCTTTCAGAAAATTGTCAAAGTTGTAAATTTTAACTGAAGGCTCTGTTAATTCCTCACTTTCACAAAGGCCAGATGGGACTGATTGTTTTCCTTCTTTCAAATGTTAACAAAACAATGCTCACAGATACTGCACAATCTCCCTGAGAGGAAAGATACCAATAAAATCAACTTTTCTACAGTTTGGATATTTTGTCCATTATGAAATGGGTTTGCTTAAAATGTTTCTTCACTTTCTATATTACAACGGAAATGAAAAACCAGCTCAAAAACTTCATTAAAACTGTAATTCACATTAGCATATCGCCTCACTTTACTAAGTAAAAACAACAATCACACAAGGAAGTGATGGACCAGGTTGCCAAGCAAAGGGTGATGTGGGCAGAAGAGATCACAAGATCAGCAAAATTGGGTTGAAGGGGGAGACCACCTCAAGCACACACATACCAATCCACATAAATAAGGGAGGGCCTACAGAACAATATCACAGGGGAAGACCTCATTTCTCTTCTGGGAAATCAGTGCCTCTCTGAAAAGCCTGTACACTAATACACACAATATGTGAAACAAAGAGGAAGAATTCGGTGTCTGTGCGCGGTTACAAGGCTACAATATCACTGAGACTACAGAAACACTGTAGGAAAACTCACATGACTGGAGTGCTGCAGTGGATGGATACAGTCTCTTACGGAAGGACAAGCCAGGATGGCAAGCAGTGGGAGTTGCCCTTTATGTGACAGTGCTGCATGAATGCATGGAGCTCTGCCTGGGTACAGATGATGAGCCAGTCCAAAGTTTATGAGTCAGGATTAGGATGGCAAACCAACGCAGGTGACGTTGCAGTGCGTGTGTACTACACACTGCCTGATCAGGTAAAAGAAGTAGACAAGGCTTTCTTCAGACAATTGGAAGAAGCCTCCTGTTTGAAGACCCTGGGCCTGGATACCTGCTGAAAAGGCACGACGATTTTCAAGAATCACATCCTCCAAGTTCCAGAGCATGCAGGAAATAAAGGTGGCAGAAAGCTGGCCTGGATGAACAAGGAGCTCCTAACAAAACTTAAATCCAAAACCAAGGTGTACAAGAGACGGAAGTAGGATCAGACCACAGAAGGAATACAGAGAAACCATCTGAGCACGCAGGCACTGGTTTGGAAAGCCAAAGCCCATCTGGAGTTGAATCTGGCAAGTGGGGGGTGAGGAACAAGAAGAAAGGCTTCTGCAGGCCCATCAGCAGCAAAAGAAACACTATGCTGTGAAAAATCTGGGCTGACTGCTGAATGTGAAAGGGGACCTGGCAAGAAAGAACACAGGAACAGTCGATGTACTCAATACCTCCTACTCCTTAGTCTTTACTGGGAAGACTTGCCTTCAGCAGTCCCAGATCCTGAGACCAGTGGAAAAGCCTGGAGCAAGGAAGACTTACCTTTGTTGGAAGAGAATCAAATTAGGAAACCTTTAAACAAATTGGACATACACAAATACCTGTGACCCAACAGGATGCAACCATAAGTACCGAGGGAGCTCACTGACCTCATTGCAAAGCCAATCTCAATTATCTTTGAAAGGTCATGGCATTTGGAGGAGGTTCCTTGGGACTGAGAAAAAGCAAATGTCACTCTGATCTTCAAGAAGGGCAATGAGATCTGGGGAACTACATGCTGGTCAGCCTCACCACAACCCCTGGGAGGATGAAGGAGGAAATCATCTTGGAAACCACTTCCAAGCATATTAAGAACAAGGAGGTTATTGGGGAAAGGGAAGGAGAAATCATGCATGACCTTAACAGCTGACTACAATGAGATGACCGGCTTGGTGGACAAGAGCAGAGTAGTGGAAGTTGTTTTATCTTGACTTCAGTAAGGTTTTCAATACTGTCGCCCACAACGTTCTCACAGCCAAAAGACGTCCTAAATAAACAGGTAGACAGTGAGATTGACTGAAAACTGGCTGAACTGCCGGATTCAAAGGGTTCTGATCAGTGGCAGAAAGTCCAGGTGGAGACCAGTCACTACAGGTGTACCCCAGCAGTCAATACCGTTTAACACGTTCGTTAGTGCCCTAGATGGTAAGGACAGAGTGTACCCTCAGCAAGTTTGTGGACAATACAAAATTCGGAGGGGTGGCTGCTGCACCAGCTGGTTGCGTTTCCATTCAGAAGGAACTTGACATGCTGGAGAAATGGGGCAGGAGGAACCTCCTGCATTTCAACAAAGAGAAATGCCAAGTCCTGCACCTCGGGAAGAACAACTCCAGTCCCCAGTACAGGTGGGGGGCTGCCCAGATGAAGAGGATTTGAGGCATCCTGGTAGCAGAGAAGTTGTTGAACATGAGCCAGCAATGTGTCCTTGTGGCAAAGAAGGCAGACAGCCTTTTGGGCTGCATTAGGAAGAGCACCGGCAGGTCAAAGGAGGTGATCCTTCTCCTCTACTCTGCAGTGGTGAGGCCACATCTGGAGTGCTGTGTCCAGTTCCAGGCTCCCCAGCACAAGGGAGACATACTGAAGAGCGTCCAGAAAAAGGCTACAAAGATGATTAAGGGACTGGAGCATCTATTATGAGCAGAGGCTGACAGAGCTGGGATTGTTTTACTTCAGGATGAGAAGGCGGCAGGGGGACAGGACCTCATCCATGTGTATAAATACCCAGTGTGGATGAATAAAGAAGACATCCAGACTCTGCTATGATCCCCAGAGATCCCTTCCAATCTCAACCATTTTGACCAATTTTGTGCAATCGGACTATTTCCTTGTCCGCTCTAAGAATTTACTGGACCACTCTCAGGGTAAAATAACTGTCATGGGTTAAAATGCCGCGTTCATGATTTTCTAGCCAAGAATTTACCAAGTTTTCATGATGCAACTTGCTTCTTTATTTCTGGGGGTCTGGATTCTTTCCCATGCGTGTGATGAAACCCACAACCAACCATTATTCTTGGATCAAAACTGTTATAAACTATTCTTCCTGTTCAAATTTATGAAGCACTATACACCACCAGCTGAAGAGTATTTCTCAAAAACATGAGGCTTTAACAATCAAATGCAGCTTTGAAAATATTGCCAACTTCTAGGACTTTTATAGTTCAAATTCACTCTACAGGTAGGTAACTTCCTTTAGACCTCTCAGAAACATTTTCTCACCAAACGATGTCCACTCTCTTTTAAGAACATTAAAAAAAAACAACTCATCTGTCATCACCAAAAGAGGAGGAATTTCATCTTATTATAGCAGTGTCTGAATTCTGGGATTATTACAGTCAGTTCCCCCTCCAAAACACAGTGGAGTATTCCATTGCAACTGAAGTTGTTGTAAGAGGTATAAACTGACTTCCAGAAATTATAGTCTATGTCCATTTTCAGGATAAAAATATGCTGCTTCAACTTTTTCCTGACTGACGAATGATGCAAGAAGCTACAGTGAGTACATACAGGTAATTTCAGTATTTATTTTCAAAACTGTACATCACTAACTCACACTGCAGTTACGATTAATGCCTATATTTCTATGTAAAACAAAGCAGTAGTAATGCTGTTTCAAACTGAAAACTAATGATCCATTTAAATTAAATCTGGGTTGTAATGTTACACCAGCTTTTTAAAACAGAATCCCAAACTTTAGAAGAGAAGACTAAGCATCCTGAAGATTTAAGAACTGAATAAAAACAGCAAGAAAAGATCAAGGTTTTTTTGTCTTCTACTGGAAAATACACTGTACAAAAGCCTGCTCTTTTATTAGTATGCACTTCCTCACTTGATAAAGCAAGAAAAGTTTATAATGTATGTAAACAACACATTCATTTCTTAAAATGTTATTTTTCAGTGTCTCAATTCTTAATCACCTTGTGACCTGCTTAAGAGCAAATACTTCTACAAAAAGCAAATACTGCATTTTAAAAAGGTAATATAATTGTATCTTTATGCAGTTGGGAAACTGGTTACAGCCATATACTAACAAGAATGATAACAGAAAGGGAAACTCCTCTCACAGGTACAACCCAAATGCAGGTAGCTAGGTCAAAGGAAAACTGACCAGTTACAATCTTCAATCTAAAAAGCTTAATATATTGACAAATTCCAGCGACAAAAAACCCCAGAAAATTAGGTACCAGTACAGTAGTCAATTAGTTTCATGAAGCAGTTTGTTTCGTGTATTAAACCTGACCACAAGACATGTTTTGCATAATGATAATCCTTTTGCATAAGAAATACTATTTTTGTGATTTCTATTAAAAATTTAAGAAAGCAATAGACTATACACAAAAGATCGGATAAGGCAAAGGAAATAATCACAAGATTTTTAGTGGGGTTTTTTGATTTTCCAAATGATGTAATATCTGTGTAACAGTGGATAAACCTTTTAGACAATGGTATGGTTTTAAAATTAACTATGTTCCTTTAAAAAGAGGGCAAAACCAATCTCTCTTCAAATAAGACTTCAAAATTAAACCAGTATGGTTCTAAATACTGGTGATGTGGCTGCATATTTTTATTCTGCTGACATAAGCATGTGCATTCATCTTATTAAAAAGCTGACCAAAACTTGAGTACCTGAGTCTTAGTTTTCATGCTTTTTAAAGGAGCCCCTCCTCCTGGTGATACACCTTTTAATTCATCCTTTAACTTGGTAATGCTGTTAGTCAAAATTTCCAGTGTTTTCATGATTTCTGCTTTGTCTTCTGACTTCATGGCTTTATTCTTCTCCAGCTTTGAAATCAGCATCTGTCCAATTTAAAAACAAAACAAAAAACCTTTTTATTTAGCAACTACTATTACACACTGGTTTTCCACTACTCGTTACAACTAGCAGAAAAACAGAATATTGCATTTCTTTTGCTGTGATCTTCAAACTCAACATATAGGGCTTTTAACAGCTTATATTAAATTAAAATCTTTGTCTGAATCTCTGATTAATTCATTTGCCAATGAACATCTGATGTCTCCATTTCATCTGGACATATTTGCTCAACATACTTATATTATTTCAAAATTTTTATTCAACTTAAATGTCATTTTGACCTTTTTCTCCTCCTATGCCTGAGTGCAGTCATGCATGCTTTTCTACATCAATCTCTCCTGCTCTTGTCGAGTAGAACTCTCAGGCTTTCACTTCTCCCAAAAAACATGTGCATGTTGCACCCAAATTAGGCAATTTTAACTAAAATTGCACCTAAATTGCATAAGCTTGTAGTTTTTTAAGTGAACTAACAAGACAAGTTAGATTAAAACTCTAAACTTAAAATAATGTGATAATACCATTCTAAGAGAATGCTTATTTTATAGGTCAGTTTTGTAGCTCATGCTTACGAATTCTGAAATATTTTAGAGAAGTGAACTGAGATTTCACAACCGAATTGCTGACTTTCTTTAATGCTAACATTTTACCTTTTGTGTTTCAATGTGCTTCTCTAAGATTTCTTGCTTCTTTTTTCTCACATCTTGTTGAAGCCGTAATGCTTCCTAGAAGCATAAAAAAATTACAGAAAGTTTCTAGATTTTGAAAAATAATGCCAAAAGAATAATATACTATACCTCAGAACTATACGGTAGTAACTTACAATAACAGGGAAAAAGTTAGTAACAGAAACTCAAGGTACTAACAGGCAATATTTCAAATTATGTTTCGGAAAACAGTGCATCACCAAATTAGTGAAGGATCTAATGATCTTTCTTAGTTAGATCTGTGCTGGGAAGACTTCATTATTACTTACAAAGTAACCCCTTACACAACTCCACTGAAAGCTGAAAGGCAATATAATACACTACTGCAAGAGGTACAACATACAAGAGTTTAAATGTGCAAGGACACTATCTTGATAGCAACTGTAAATCAAGTCCATAAATTAAAATACATTCTCCAGTACAGTTACAAGCAAAAAGAAAATGCATTCTATTTCCTAAAATTAAAATGTTACACAAAGAAAACCATCTCTCTTGTGTCTGACTACTGTAACTTGGAAGTGACAAGTACTACCACTCAACCTGCTAAAAACAGAATCTTGACATTGCAATGGGCAAATCAAAATGAATTGAAACTGATAAATTTGTGACATATTGCACTCAGAAGCAGCAGGAGGAGATGCACAGCTGCTGTGTCCAGCTATTACTAGTGCTGCTTGAGAGAAAGCAATTGCTTCTTGCTCTCGGATACAGAATGTAGAAGTCTTAAATAGCAGGATACTTGCAGGAAACAATTAAGAGCTTTGCTACCAACATATTTAATGGGATAAAAGAGGAGAGGCAGAAGACTATTTTGCATCTCTAGATCACCAATCAAGTGGGATCAGACTGCAAGTAGACTACCTTATACAAAGAGTGTAAATGCACAACAGCCATAAAAAAGAAATAGTAATAAGGTTCCTGTATGTCTTCCCAAATACTGACAAATTCTGTTGCATGAAATGTTAGTTTTGCAATACAGTGTGCAATTATTTTTCTGAAGGGAAAGGGAAGATAAGACAAAGGGATGAATGCTAAGAAAAACTAGGGAGACAGAAGGAAAGAAAGAAGCGAGTCCCACAAAATCACGTTTTTCCACAAGTACTAGTATATTGTAATAGAAATCTCTGAAGAGAGGAAAGAGCACAAAAGCACATGAAAAAAGAGCCAATCACTTAGCATGTCTTCACTGTCTTCTCTCAAAAAAACCCCTACAGCTGTTAGGATAAGTCAATAATTTTATTATGAGCTTTTCTCCCATTTCACAGGCACTTAGGATCTTAACTGAAAGGTAAAGGCTCTAATTCTGAAAAACATGTTTTAGGGGACAAATATGAAATGAAATCCCAAAATTAGAAGCGATTTCTTTAAAGTCTGGACCAATGCCACAACTGACATGCAGCTACAAACTGCTACTTCAAATTATATTAGACATTAATTACAGAAGTTTATCAGTAGGCTAAAATCTTTGTTTAATGGTTATACTGCTTTCAATACTTATGTTTGAAACCAGTAAGATAAACATTGTCCTATATTAAGTTTTTCTAAATGATAAGAATAAACCTGAAAAAGGAGCTTTACTGGCCTCTTGAGAATTCTAAGCAAGCTAAACTACAACTAAGTGACATATTCAAGGCCAAATGCATTTTTGTTGCATTTCTTTTCTAACATTAAAAAAAAAAAAGAGAGAAAAACCTAGTACTATGCAAAAAAAAAATGGATGCAGAACTAGTTTGGAAACAATAAAATGCAGAGTCATACAGTTCTCAGTTCTCTCAAGTGAAGAAACAATTTTGGTCACAAGTACAAAACACACTGAGAATAAAGGCCAGTTTAAAAGAATAAAGGCCAGTTCCAGAAAGGCTTAAGAGAGAAGAACAGTGACTATAGTATACTCCCTTCTCACTCACAACAGACAGTTCATGTCTCAACATGGATATTCTGCTTCCAGGAAAGTGTTTCACATTTTGAACTTTCTAGAGAGTTTTAAACCTGCTTGCACTGCCTGAACATACACTGAAAAAAAAACAACAAAACAATGCTGAATTTTCTTGTTCTTTGAAAAGAAACCATCATAGTGAATTTAATCTTGTAACTAGTTTCACCTATGCTCCTGAGATGAATAGACATAGTGTACTATCTCTAGTGGTCACAAGTTCCCAATCTAGGTCCATTTTATAAAGAAGCATATTTAATTTACCTGTTTTTTCTTCTGTGCTTCATTAGAGTCTAGCACGGAAGTGGAAACAACAGGCAAAGATTTCTGTGCTGCCTTCAAAGCAGCAGGGTTGTACACAGTTTTTGTCAAGCCAGTAGAAGTGGATAAAACCTATAGGAGGAAATCATTTTATTTTTTGCCAGTGAATTTCAATTTAATAAAAAAACATGAGTGCTTAAAAATATATAAGCGTCTTTTCTTTTGTCTGTTTTGATGATATGGAATATAAAAATTTGGTGTAACAATTATATTTGGAGTTGTTGAAGTTAAACAATTTTTAAAGAGGCAGCATCACATCAGGTATCTAAGAATTATAAACATTAGATTATAAATCCTTTCCACTGAGATTTCATATGTACTTCCAAGTTTCAAATATATAAAATTTTATGTATTTGAGCATAATTAAGGAAACAGAAGACTGAGATTTTCCCAAGAACTGAACTTTTTCTTTTTTGTTTTGAAGTGTAAAATGCAATTTTTCATAGCTGCATGAATTTTCCAAGCTAAAATTCAACATAATTTTAGAGACTAAGGTCCAAAGTAGATACAATAATTCCTTTTCATATGCAGTTTGTGCAAAGTAGAGCTTGTACAATCAACAAGAAGTAACTCAAGTACAGGGAAGTCTTCAACATCATACAGCAAAGGAAGAGACTCCTATGTGTCTCTGTTCTCTTTCCTACATTTGTAATGAGGTATGAAAATTTCTCCATGACTTACTGAGAACACAGCTGTCTGCTTTACAACCTCTCTAAAGGATACTATGTACATCTCCACAATACCTGAAGATTTGGACTATTCTGTTTTCTTATCACGTTCCTTAAAGGACATTTTGTCCATGTTAGTATCAAAAAATCCATGGCTAAGTGCTGGAGATAATATAGGCATGATCTTGTCCGCCTTGTTAGCACATCACAGCAATTATGCAATTGGTATCATTTCCAGGAGTTTAAAAATACTTTATTTATATGTGGAAAATTAAAAGATGCATGCAGAATCTATTGGTCACCATGCACTCCATAAAATAGACACAATGCCCACCAACAGAAGAAAAAAAGAGACAGCCAAGAAACATTAGAAAGACAGAAAAGATCAAGAGGTCAGAAGAATTTACAACAGGAATGCTTCATATAAAAGATTTTCATGTCATGGTGCTATTTATACTATCTCTTCCCACAGTAAAGTATTTTCTAGAGTAGGCAGTGCAGAGAGGAGAACAAAAATCAAAGCATGTTATGGGGTATTATAAAAGATGATATAAAATGGTCTAAGCAGGCCATTAAAAAGGAGATGAATGCTTTTTTTTTTTTAACTTATTAAAGCACATTAATATACGCACATCCCAAACATATAGTTCCTATTACAAAGTAGCTTTAGGACACGCTACATCACAAACAGAAGACCAAGTAACGACAAAAATACTGACACACTCCTTTTGCCCTGAACTGACTTCATGGCAGAGCGAACCTGCTTCCTCATCTCTTTTAATACACAGAGAGATGCCACAGCAGATGCACCTGCATCAACTAATACAGAAGAGCAAGAAGCAACACATTAATGTCGTGTAAATCTCTTAATACTATTCAAGAGAAGGAATAGTGTGAATCTCTTCACAAGTTCATAAATTGCAAGTCCCTATACAGATCTTAAAAGGCCTCAGAATGACTGTTTCATCTCCTTTGCCTCCTGCTCTTTGGGAAGCATACCTACCTACTTTCTTACTGGAAAGTTCTTGTCAAGCCCTGCAGTCGAAAGCAAAAAAACATCTAGGACATGACATCTATATTTTCTGACAGCTGTCAATCATTTAATTTCTAACGGTTATACAGCGTTATCACTGCAAACTAAGCAAGGTATTTCCCTTTGAAGGGACAGTACTAGGTAAAAACAGGTCAAACCAAGTTTCAGAATCCTACTAAAAATGCCAAAGGAAACTGCTGCTTCACAACCAGTCTACTGAACAGCCCAGCAGCTAATCCATATCAGCCTGTACTATAAGAAAGCACAGTGGAAAACCATTTTAACATGAATTTACTCTTTGTAGAGAAGTGTTTCAGGATAACTCAACTCTTACAGAACGAGGAAAAAAAAGTATTTTCACTCAAACTGAAGCAGACTTCCTATTTCTAAAGTATACAGTATGTATGTAAAATGTAGTTCAGGAATACACAGCAAGATATTTATCTGCAACTAATTTAGGGCAACAAGAATGCAACTGACCAAACCAACAACAAAATATAGGCAAGAAGCCAAGATCAGTGCATTTAGGTGGACTTCTTGGCTTGAAATGAGTCGAAGAGACATCCTCTATAATTACAACTCAACATTGTTACCTTTGTATGCTAAGTACAGCGTAGTATCTTTGGAGTGAATTTCACTTGTTAGATTCCACTAAATGCATTAACTGCCATACTGTAAGGGGGTCGGGGGAAAATGCAGCAGATGCTTAATTCATTTCAGGTCAAGCCAATTCCCAATAGAAAAGACATATACCTAGGCAGAGGAATCTTGCTACCAGGTAAAACTTGCTGCCTTTCTACCAAAAGGTCTTCTCAAATGAACGTTATAAACACAGGGGAAGTTTGTCCCCTAAGGTGCTAAACAGATCTGGAAACACACATCGCAAACTTTGCTACTAAAGTAAACACATCAACTACTCCGTGTTCTGAAAATTGCAACTACTGGGCAAAATACATAACTCATAACCACAATTCAGATGCACCTTTCCCATCTTACCTCTCTTTGTCCTTTCTGTACTGATTAACTTCCACTTTTATCTTTTCACAAGTACTGCCAATTGTAAGACCAAATAAGAGGGTAAATGTTTACAGCATCATCTTTTAAGGGACACAAAAGCCCAAAAATGGTTTTACAGAAAGGCTTTCTATAGATTCATATGTAGTGTCAAAATTTATTTACTTTTTAAAATTTATTTCTGTATTCTTCTAACAACTCAGGATCCTGGAACATATCTAGTTATTTTCATGACTGAATAAATGGAACTTACTATATTAAAACAAAAACCACAGAATAGCAGCTTCTGTCCCAGCATGTTTTATTCTTCTTATAATCATTTAGCCATCTGCTGAGTTTTGATATATTATACTTCATAAAACTAACCTTTAACAAATAACTTCATTCATAGTTATGAAACTTAATATTGACACAAGGGGTTTTATAATAAAATTAATTCTACTGAAATTAAATGTGAGAGGAAGAGAATATGAGACATTCTCTTACCTTTTCAGTTGTTGGAGCAACTGGCTTTGACACAAAACCCAGTCTATCCTTCACAGATAATTTAGTCACATTCTAAGAGAACAAAACAAAATTATAGTTCAAATATACTTTATTTTATGAATATTCTGTTTCCAGTGTAATTCCAAATGTTAGGAATTTAGAAAAAAACATTTTTGTTTTTTCCCATAGACTTTTGACCAACAATACAAGAAAAATAACATTACAGCAGCTGATAAAATTAATTATCGATATTTGATTTTACAGTTAATATACATCTATAAATAGATTGGATAAGACAAAGGTAAAGCCAAATTTGGAATAGAAGTTTATACTACATATTTTTTGCAAGAAGTCCATGACATGCTAGCTGGCAGAGGATTATCTACACAGGCCCTTTTAAATACACTTCTGGTTTTGGTTTATAATCTGGTATTTGCAGGCATCAATTGCAGAAAGTTGCTTTTTGAATTTAACCTACCAGTGTTTTCTGAAGTGTGGTGGTCTTCCTTTTCAGAAGTAAAACTAAAGTAGTGGCACAATGCTAATAATGAGATACTTCTAACATAATAAAAATTTAGAGGCTGTTTCTAATGGGAGTAACATGGCAGATTTTGTCATTATTCATATTGGTACTGTGGTTACATTCTTCCTTGTATTAAGGGTGATGCACAAATACTGAAAACACTTTTAGATGCTGACCATCGGTCTCTTATGGTTTTAGCTGTTTAACAGATATAATATTAAAAAAAGGATAGCTTTTAGTTCTTTGGATAGAAACCAACTTTATTTTGAAATCTGAAAACTGCAATTTAACACAGCATTACTGAAATATTTTCAGAGTCTTTTGGGTTTTTTGTTTTGTTTTGTTCTGTTTTGTTGTTTTTTTTAAAAAAAAACTAAGTAAAAAGCTACAATACTAAAAATTAAGTACCATGCTTGGGTAAGAAAGCCAAATATCATTGCACTGAGGAAAACTTCAATATCAAAACCACCACTCAATCAAATTAGAAGCACTTACAAGTAGTAAATGTGTACTTGCACTACATGAGTAACTGTAACAGATACATTCATACACTACAGAACCTATTACAGAAAGAAAAACATGCAACAGATTTTTTGACTATCATACATACCTGAGTGACTTCTGTATTGGCACTCTGTGCTTCTGCAGGTTCAATATTACTTGCAGGTACCGGACCTAATCGCTCCTTGACTGATTGTTTCACTACCGGTAAACTAGGTTGCTGAACTAAGGGTTGTATTACCTGTAACACCGCCCCACCCCCAAAAAAGCACATCATAATATTAACAACAAAAGGTTGCTACATACGTAGTTCAATAAATACACAATGAAATTGCTGCAACAGCATTTAGATTTACACTTTTTTCCTTTCTATCATTCAATAGCTTTTTCACCTGATGGCAAAAATAAACACTTGATGAGACTTAGGATGTTATACTATTTGTGTAGTGCATACAACAATAACATCTATTTTGCACTTGCAGCTCACAGAAGTAATCAAACAACTATGGTCTATTTCTAATAATCATGTCTACTTAGACTATCTTAACTTCCACCTGTTAGAACTGAACAAAAAGGAGTAAGCAGTCTTCTGACCCCTTTCACAAATCTTTCATCATCAACCATTTAGTTATGGAAAGGCAGAATACAAACTTGCATCATAAAGACTCTTTTTTTTTTTTACAATGGTATGTCACTTTTCATCTCCTATGTGTTTAACTTGGACAAAATAGAAAAAGAAAGGAGGATATGGAGACATGAAGTCATGGGACTGAGGAAAAAGAAAACAGAGCAGCTAATCTTTGAACCTACCATGTATATGCCCCGACAGCTAACACCTTGACTTTTTTTATTTGACAGAAACATTAAACACTTAAGACCAAAAACATATGCTTCCAAGCAAGCTTCCTGTCATATTTATGACCCTCAGGAGGTTACCTAATCCATTCCTCCACTCCAGGGCAAAGTCAGCTAAACCTAAGCCATTACTTACAGTATCTATCCATCTAGTTCTTGCAGATTTCCAATGAAAGAGGTCCTATCACCTCTCTAGGTAAAAGTGTTTCAGTATCCTTTAGCATCAGAAAATGTTTCTCAATATCTAACCTAAATCTCCTGTGCTGCCTTTTAAGCCCAGTACTTCTTGTTTTATCTACCATAGATGTGGAGAGCACGTTATTTCTGCTTCCTGGCAGAAGCTTTTTATTTGATGATTTATTATGGTTGACTCCTACCGTCTTTACTAAGTACTTCCACTCCTTTCAGAATTTCCACAGTAAGAATTTTCCAAAATAGTCCTGCTGAGGAAACAGCAATGGTCAAGAAATTGTGCAAGACCAGATACTACTGAAGGGACAACTTAAAAGCCAACTGATTTTACATTGAAAAAAATTCAAAAACCTGTCTTTAGTGCCTGACACAGAAAAAGTATGGCCAGAAATCATTATAAATACAGATGAAATTAATTCAGCTGTAATTAATACACCAGAAATCTTGACAAAAATTCAAATACTTATAGTACATGAAGTACTGTAAGAGTTTCCATACTGCTTGTAGATATGATACCAAATATTAATTTCAATGAAAAGGGAAGTAAATATTCATGCTCCTGAAAGGCTTATGAATGAAAAATACCTGTTTACTGACTCAACAATTCGATAATTGCTGTATTTTGGGGTAGAGGAAGATTAAAGCATTGCACTTAAAATTTTAATCTCCTGTTTAAATTCTTCTTGTCACTGTGCGCCCTCTATCGCCCATAACAGACTTCACATTGTAGTTTTCTGCCTTTGTGAAGTAGGAACCCTTAATACTGTCACCTGGTACCAAGGGGAATTCATGCTCAAACCATCAAGGTTAACTTGCCAAAGGTGGTGTGCTGGGAAGCTAGTAACATCACTAAAAACTGTAAGACTATTTAAAACTGATGTTTTGCAAAATAACAAATACACAGATATGTGTTTGGAAATACACAGTTAATACTCCAAGCTGGATAGCATAATCAGCAAATAAGCTGATGTCAATAACTATTCAAGCTATCCTTCTCAAGAGAGGTAAAGATTGTATGAATGCAAATGACATACTCCACTGCCCTCTTCTGGCTGATCAGATGTAAATCAAGCTTAGAAAATAAATACCATTTTGAGTAGCACTAGTTCAGATCAAGCATCAAGGTTATCCATAAATTTGATTCCAAACTCAAATCTAAAGGATGATAACTGGGGAGATAGTGAGATAGGTGTTGTTAAAACTGCATTTTTGTAGATAAAAAGCAGGGGCATTTGTTACAAGAGAAGGAAAGAAAGGAAACTGTTACCTGAAATGCCCTACAGCAGGACTGCTATGGAAAACTGGGTCATTGATTCTGAATGATCACGATGTACACCATCCAGAGAAAGAAGGAATTAAAAACTTCGAACAGCAATTGAGAGAATCCTCTAACAACTCATTTGTTCATTATATCAGTGTATATAAATAAATGAACATTTCTTCTACAGAGCCTGCCTCTTATTTTCTAAGTGTAGAATGCATTGTTCCACACTTACAGCAAATCCAATAAAGCAGGAAACACAAGTATTTAGAGGGACTTGATACATCGGGAGCTAACTGAGAAGACTCTATCCAATAACCTACATGACCTGGGAGAATCCAAGCTTCCCCTTATGTTTGAGTAGAACCACTACACCTGCTAACAAATCTGATTTGGCTTGCCACTGGTTACAAATCTGAACTCCACAACAGTAACTGCTGTTTCATATTCTTTAAAAGTTGCCAATGCTACTATGCACATGACAACTACCAATAGGTGCTCCACTGTGCAATTCAATCCAAAAATGTAGAACAGAATAGCTCAGTTGGAAGAGACCTACCTACAGTAATCACCTAGTCCAACTGCCTGATCATTTCCAGGCTAGTCAGAAGTTAAAGTACGTTATTAAGGGTATTATACAAATGCCTCTTAAACACTGACAGGCATGGGGCATCAACCACCTCTCTACAAAGACTGCTCCAGTGTTTGACTACCCTCTCGGTAAATAAATGGTTCCTAATGTCAAGTCTGAACCTCCCCTGACACGACTTTAAACCATTCCCACGTGTCCTGGCACTGGATACCAGGGAGATCAGCACCTCCCTCTCCACTTAAAAATGTAAAATGTCCCTGATCCATTTCCACAAAATTAGTCTCTCTAATGTAGCGCTCCTCTTACACTGTGGTTTGCATGTCCTCTCTCTCTACAGATATACGCGTGTATATCTGTATATACATATAGGTACCTTTGTGTAAAATAAATTCTGCTGCTACTTTCTATAGCAGTATGCATGTTCAACAGGAAAGGAAAAAGAAAAAGACTGGAAAAAAACACCACCTTTTGGAAGAAAATTGAGATTATCTTCCAAGAAATATAACTGCTGTCTTTCTTATGCTCACCAGAAGGAAAAAAAAAAAAATCCTATACTAGTTAGAGCAAAATATATGTTATTCAGCAGACAGTAGCATCAAATCTTGCTTCACATAAGATGATGACAGAGTGGAATTCTCCCTAAGTCACAGAAAGGCTTTCTTTGAATACCTTCAGTCTTACCTTGCTAATCAACTCCTGAACCTTGTATCTGAGGTCAAAGAATCTAGAATTAAAGAGTAACTTTTGGAAAAGAATTACATGAAGTATTCATTATTTCAAAAGTACTTAGTTTACTTTCTACAAACATTTTTTTAAAATGTCTAAAAGATTATATTCTACATAGCATTCTACATAGAATAGACTTGGATCCTCTACCTTCTGTGTGGTGGTTTGGATTTGCGGTGCACTGCCTTCTCGATGCCAATAAACTTTAATAAAACGATTATTTAATACTGCTTCTGTACTTGATATAGCTTTCTTTGCTTCCTCATGTGTGGCAAACTGAATAAGGGCACCTTCTGGATCACCTTGATATGCAACCTAAGATTTAAAACAGAAGAACAAAACTTACTGCATGTAGGATTTTCATTTGTGTCTCGATTATCATAAAATCACTAGTTTCAAGGCTCAGAAGCTTACAATTTAAACCCGATACGGGTCAGCAGATAAATGCTTCCCTTTCATGACTCTGAAAAGCCTAGTGTCAAGAAGCAACCTCGAGATTACGCTAATAAACTTTAAGAATAATTAAAAAACCTAAAACAAACAAACTGAAGTAAAATACCTAAAGAGTCAAACAGTATTTCTAATTGCAAATATGAGTTGCTGTTTGAAAGACAAGAGGAAGCATCACTGAAGTAAAGAAAATTGCTACAACAAATACAGGGGTCAGTTAATAAATGTCCTACTAGTATCAGAGCTAGACAACAAAGTTAATTTTGGTTTTCCTCCTTTGAGCATTAACATATTATTTTAGACACCTTCAAAGGACAAAATCACACCTTTTGGAAGAAGAGCAATATCTATCTGCATATCTGTTTGTCTCTATACACATTCACACACAATTTTACTTGCCTTACTGAATCATACTGCCTGCTAATACACCCATATTCTTAGGTAAACTATGGAAAGGCTTAAGAAATACTTAAGAGCCATTAAGAGAGATGTAAATTCCCTCAGTGTTCAGACAGGCACAGGAGGTTTATTCTGTACTATATCAATATGCGCAAAAACATTGTATTACACCTCTTTGCTCAACCTCTCAGTGCAAACAAGAAAGCATACATAAAAACACTAGCTAGCATCTGAAACTTGTTGTTGATAATGAAACATGATGAAAGATCAGACTGAGTAGCTTCAAGACTGGATATTAAATACTGACATTACACATGCAGCCTCTAATATATAACAGCAACCTAAGTTAGGACTCAGTTCTTTGCATCTCTTTTGTATCTTTAAGTGTTTGCTTATTTCTGTTTATAAATGTGGGTCACTCAGATATAATTACTTCATAGTGTAAAGGATAAACCACCACGACTATGGGACTAGAAAGCAATTATATCACAGGGACTGCTTTCTGGATGAGAAATACAGGTTCTCTGTATTTACAATTTATCTCAAAAAATACATAGTTTATGATATCAGATCCAAACTTGAGAAAGGGGGTGAAGGAAAAACACTTCCAATCAATTTTTGATGTATCTTAAAAGTCTTACATGTGAGGAAAACATTTGTTTGAAATATAAAAGAAGACTAGAATATTTCACTTCTGCTTCTTCAATGACAATTCCATTAAAAACACTGAGATCATGTTTAAGAAACAAGTTAGGAAATTAATGAGAACAGTTTCAGTGAACCAGTTAAAAAACAACTGACCTTCTCCTTTTAGCAACTACCTCTATCATTAAGTCAAAACATACTGTCTTCTCGTTGTTGACTCTTACCTGCAAGTTGACTAAGTTTCCAAACTTACTGAAGTGCTCATTAAGTTTGCTGATATTGTTAAGTTCTGGGGGAACTTTCCTCAATTCAAGTTTTGTATTTTCATTTCCAAACTGCACCTTCTTCTGGAAACCTGGGCTGTTTGTTCTGTTAAAATTTTGCCTGCAACAAATAAAAATCAAGCCAGAAATCCATAGCAAGCTAGCAAACACAATGTTAAATTGTATATGCTTGCATAGGAGCATGTGCGTATGAGACACAAAGATCTGCAGACTTTAAAAAAATAATAATAATAATAATTTTAGAAAAGTGTAGAAGAGTACAGCACACAGGCCCATACACCTGCAGTTTTCCCCATCAACACTCTCAGCATACACTAGCGCATAAATCTGTGAGATAATTCACAGTAATTTGCTTGTGTCACTAAGTCCTGACTTTCACATTGCTTCTCTCCAAAAACTATTTCTCAGCTATTCCACAGAATCTCCCCACTAAAGTTTCAAATAACTATTACTTCAAAGCTCTCCTCAGTCCCACTAATCTCCTAAAATCTCTTCCGACCTTTTGTCACCCCAGGTGTATCTGGACACTATGCACTGCACCCTGTATTTTCTGTCAGTAACGTACCTGGCAACTCAATCCAAAATAGCAATGATACAATTCACATTTCAAAACTAAAATCAGTCATCCCTAACAACCATCACACTGCAGCTTCTCTGTTTCTTAAATCATTCCAGCTTTCGGGGAGATCATCTTGGTATCATCCAAAGCAACTTCAGCTATTGCTATACTGCCTTTGAGAGAATACAGTCAAATACAGATCACTCTGTAGTGTGATTTATTTTAGTACAGTCAGCTTATTCACAGTTTAACTTGCTTGCAATTTATAGAGATATATATGTTTCAGATTACAGAAGAGAGCTCCACGGAATTTCAACTATTAAGCCAACTTTGTGTTAATGAGCACTCACTTGTCAAACCAAGTCTTCTTTGTAGGAACTCCACCATCCCCTGCACCAATTGTTCTTTTCCTGGATTCAGCATCTACCACTATTCTCATACTACTTTTATTAGGAGGTTTTTCTGTAAACAGATGAAAAGATTTTACAATATTTTTCGTATTTTCTGTGTATTTGATAGTAAAAAGGTATTCTGAATTTGCATTGAAAACAAGTAACTATACAAATACATACAAAGGTAAACAAACCCACATTAAAAAAATTGGTTTTATCCCTCTTCCCTTCTCATTGTGTATGCTGCTGCTGCTTCTCAGGGCCATAGGAACTATGAGGTTAAGATTACTCTTGCGTAACTGTCTGCTACCAGATAAAATGACTCAGCAGCAAAAATCATCTTAAGAGTCTGTTACAGAAATATTAACTTTTTTCTGTATAAAAGATGTACAAAGTGACCAGTTATTAAAGGCAAGTGTAAACTGTGCAATAGTCTAGCAAGAGATTTCATTTTACCTGTAAAAATGCACACAACAAAGCAACTATGAGCATAATTCCCTATTCAATTCTCTTAATTCCAGAAGATTTGAAAAAATACAATGTTTTCCAGTATTACATTCTCTGAGAACTACCTCAACCTGCATTAATGTAAGAAAATTACGTGAACTAAATAAGTATAGCTTTGAGAGCATACCTCTGGGTGGCAGATCCATATCACCTGATGTAAGTCCTATCAAATTTGGTCTTTGGGCATGTACTCTATGTCTATACATAGGTCTTGAAGTATTTGTTATACTTGGAGCTTCTGGATTATATCCATCTGTGTCGTACGTTTCTGGTAACAAAGAAATTGTCTAATTAAAATAAATTGCAGTTAAAACCTCTAAGGTTTCAAATATAATATTCATTTAATCACAAGATATAGGTACAATGGAAGAGCTGTATAACAGCTATCCTAAAAAAAACGCCATGCCAAGTTTTCTGCTTAAACACAGTGGAAAATACTATTCCATAATCAAGATTCACATTTTACATGCAAATTTTACTTCTGTCCTGAACTAAGTTAGAAAAAAAGTGTTAAGTTACTGTCACAGTCTAAATGATACAAACTTATTCTCCCAAACTATGAAATTATAATCTCTAAAAAGTACAGTATAATATGAGTCAATGTTATTCTATTTAGCAAACCTTGTGGGCAAAGCCTCAGTACTACACCTGCTGTAAAAAGAGAGGGTGGAGCAGGAGGCGGCTGGTGATGAATACCCGTTGTAACAACAGTAGGAACTGAGCTAGTTGCTGAGTTTGGGGGAGCATCCATGCCAGCAGGCTGCAATGGGGGAAGTGGAGGGGGTGGTCCTGTCAAAAACAAAGGAAAACACTGCATTCATTTATTATCCACTAGACTTACATTACACTCAACTCATAAGGAAATTGATCTGAAATGTTTTGAAGGCTATTTAAAAAAAAGGGGGGTGAGAGGGCATGTATACAGACACAATGCTGTACCACTCATTCATATGAAACCATCCCCGCTAGCAAATGACTCCGAACTTAGATTACAGACAAAAGCATTTGAATAGTTTAACAATTCCCCAAACGCCTGCTTTCTATAAACAAAATTTAATTGCTAAGCCAGTATTTATCTTCACCAACAGAAGATCTTTAAAGCTCTATAAAACCCCCTCAAAGAAACAAATTCTGTTTTTTAATAGTGTATAACAAAAATATTCTATGATGACAATAACTAACTTGATTGAAATTATTTTTCCCAACACCCAAGAAGATACCTACAACTCTGGTAGAAAGCCAAAGACATCCTTCTTAGGACTGAGGGGGTTTTTTTCGTTGGTTGGTTGGACTTTTTTTACAACAGGTAACATCGCACTTTAAAAGCAGAGCAGTCAAGCCTGACCTTCAGTTTAATCATTGGCAAAACCATGTTTTGCAAAAAGATACAAAGTCATATATTTGGACTTTCCACACAGATCTGGAAACAGCATGTGAGGCAGAACTGATCACCCCAGCAATACAGTTACTCTCTATACTAAGTGAAATAAATAAATGCAGTTCTTTCTTAAATATACTATCAACCAGAAATGAAAACAGTTTAAGGAACTTTCAAGCAATATCAAATACCAATTGTTCTTGAACAATTTTACCAAGTGGGACATCTAAGTTAATAAAAAAGAGAGAAAGGAATAATCACATAAAACTAACATAACAGTTATTAAACCACACAAGGGAACTAAATACTAAACTGCTATTTTATAAATGACAGCCAGGCACAAAAGTCTTCATGTAGTTTTTAGTACTTGAGCCAAAGTACTTTCCAATGAAAGAGTAAACAAGCCGGAGAATTTTCTTTCTTAGTTACTTTGCAAGTTTAGTTTCAAAATTAATCACAAATGACATATTTTCAGGTGTAAATTTGATGTGGTCATGAATTCTCTTTAATTTTAGTATTGCAACTGAAATGCCAAATATCTGTTGTTTCCAGAATTTTCCATTCTTCTCTAACAGTAATCAGTTTCAGACAACTTCTCTTATAAAACTCAAGGAACAGAGTTTTGGCACGCCATGCTTTTGCTTAAACAGAATAAAAATATTATTCCATATTCAAGATTCACATTTAACATGCAAATTTTACAACAATCACCTATGCAACAATTACTACAGAAAACAATCACTTTGGGGTAAGCTATGCCATGGTAGAGCATAGTACAACTTTCTAAAATATAGCTGGCATTCTTAAACAGCTTTTTGCACTGCATTCAACCCAAGTAACATTCAGGCTTTTCTACTAAAAAATGGGTTTTAATTTTTTTTAATTACCTGTAACAGGTGGAAGGCTAGGTGGTAAGGGGCCTGGTGGTGGCACTGGAGGTCTAAGGTTAACAGGAGGAGGACTCAGAATTGGTGGAGGGGGAGGAAGTCCAGGAGGAGGTGGTCCTTCAACAACAGGGGGTTGTGCTGGAAAAGGCAGAATGCCAGGAAGATTCACATCTTCTACCACTACTGGATCGCTTCCATGATCAAAAGGGCACATGTCTCCTCTCATACAGAAACCCTTTTCTGAAACATCAAACCAAAAAGAATTGTTGTTAGTATTCAGTAGCTGTAGTTTGATTCAGAGTAGAGACAAAATGTTCTGTGTAATGCAACAGTTTGTAAATTAAGAGCTTCATATATCAGCAGAAATTTATATTAGAAAATGAAATTGGCCATTTAACTTTATTTTAACAGTCAGCACACAGGAAGATTGCAGTGACATTCTAGCAGAATAAATATAGGAGTCAGATTTTTCTTGAAGAATTAATTCTGCACTGAATTGTAACAAACTGTGAAAGCAAAGAATTAAATCTAGGTGTCATGACATTAACAAAACCACAGTGTTTCTAAGTAAAAAGTGCAGACACTGGGATTGAGAAACGCTTACTAAAGTTAGAAGTTAATATTATAAAATTCCAACAAGAGAAAATTAACTCAAATTCTTTTTTCTCTTTTGTAATTATTTCAAGAAGAATTAGAATATTTTGCCATAGTTTAATGTGACCATGTAAGAGCAAAAAAATTTATTTACATATGTATGTATTGTATATGTGTATATATACATACATATATAAATATGAAATACACGCATATAAACAAAAATGAATATGCATTCATTTATTTTCTTTTACATGCAAGTAAAACAGTGGAGCAGGTCCAGAGGAGGGCCACAAAAATGATCAGAAGGCTGGAACACCTCTCCTATGAGGAAAGGATGAGAGAGTTGGGGCTGTTCAGCCTGGAGAAGAGCAGGCTCCAGGGAGATCTTATTGCAGCCTTTCAGTACTTAAAGGGGGCTTCTAAGAAAGCTGGGGACAGACTTTTTAATAGGGCCTGTAGCAACAGGACAAGGGGTGATGGTTTTAAACTAAAAAAGGGCAGATTCAGACTAGATATAAGGAATAAAGTTTTTACAATGAGGGTGGTGAAACACTGGAAAAGGTTGCCCAGAGAGGTGGTAGATGCCCCATACCTGGAAACATTCAAGGTCAAGTTGGACAGGGCTCTGAGCAACCCCATCTAGTGAGAGCTGTCCCTGCCCATGGCAGGGGGGTTGGACTAGATGATCTTTAAAGGCCCCTTCCAACCCAAACCATTCTATGATTCTATGATTATCTGTTTAGCAACAGCCTCCACAAAAAACCCAATACAGTACAACGCAATATGGGGGAAAAGTTCAAAACATCTTCCAATAAAATAAGAAGAAAGCTGAGTGTCCACGTCCTCAAAACATGATGCTGAAAAGCAGTCTCTATTACCTCATTTTCAGGAAGAGTTATAGAACATATAAATTGAAACGTTAAGGAAAAATAGAAGTTCTGCAGAGGGTCAAGTAGAAAATGTGAAAGTGCAGATAGGAAGAGCAGTATGTTGGAACTAGCTAGCCACTGAAGAGAGAGATGAGCTTATAAATTTAGAAGACACAAACAGCCAGGAGAAAAGCAAATGGAAGAGACATCTACTGAGAGATTTTAGTAACAGTCAGAAACATAGGGAAAACAAAAAAAACAGTAAAAATCTGAGGACAACTATATCACAGTTTTCCAACACATTACCATTTGCTTCATACTCAGAAATTGGAAATAATAAGCTGCTGTAGAAGACAGACTGTTAAAGGTACAAAGTCCCAGTGTCATGCCTGGAGATGTTACTTCAAAAGTATACTAGCCTGCACATTTTGTTCCTTTCTAAAAAAACCTGTAGCGCTGGGAGACCATGACACAACATTTTGAAGCTCAGCTTGCATTAGAAGAAAACTTCAAAACAAAACTACACTTTCACAATTCTACTTGCTCACAGTATTGCTGTGATGTATACTGGCAAAGCTATTCTTCACAAGTACAACTCTGCCAACACTTGAGAGCTCAGCCTCCCATTTTCTTTACTTAAAAATAAATTCTATTCTAAAGAGAGTTCTGAATGTAAACTGGCCTAGATATTAAACTCATCATTGTGGTATACAACAAAAAAAACCCTGAGAAAAAACTTCAGGGGGAAATTTAAACTCTTCTGAACTAACAGGTTGACTGGCTGAATTTAGCTGAGTCACTGCCAACTGCAGCAGCCTCTTGTGTGGATTTTGGAACAAGACATGCAAAATGATAGCTTAAGACACAAAAAGCCACCCAATTTTAAGAAACACCTACATGGGAAAAAATGAGTTAACATGGCGTCTGGGAAGTTGCAGCTCTAGACCTTTCTAATTAAAAATTATCTCTTAGGATGCGAATAAAAAAAATGATGAGGTCAGTAAGGTGCTAATCATGGTCAAAACTATCAAATACAGTATTTGGCTTGAGCACGACATAAGACAGAAAACCTGGGTAAAAATGAATTGTTTTTATAACCTTTTAATATAAATATACTATTTTTTATCTATTTAAAATAATTCTAGTAACTAAAAAACTATACAAACACTAATAAAGCTGTCTAAAAGCTAAGTTAATAAAAAGTGGGATAAAATTTGCATTGAAGAACTCTGTAATAGAAAAAACACAGTATTAGAGGAGATCAGGAGAAGAAAGGAAAACTACCTCAGTCTTCTGAGAAAGGGGCCAATCATAGCCGCAGGAAGCAATTAAAAAGAATACAAACTTACCATCATAATCTCTACAGCGTTTCTTTGGCAGCGGAGGTCTTCCATAGGAGTTGTGGTCCAGCTGCTCTTCGTGGAACTCTGACCAGCTTTCAGTAGTGTTATTTCCATGATGAGCAGGAGCAATAACAGTAATAGTGCTGCTCAGTGTAGGGACAGGGTAGTGGCCGGATGAAATATTTGTTACAGAAGAAACTGGAGTATAATTGTTCTCTAGTGGATCTGTTCTATCGATATCATATTTTGGCTTTCCCAAATCCCTTTCTGTATTAAAAAAAAAAAAGGTTATATTGGATGATTCCCTCTGCACATTTTCACCAGAAGCAGCCACTAACCTGTTTAAGTATCTTTATTCCACATCAATTCAACTCAAATTATAAAAATGATAATTGAGAAGTTCTACAGGTTGCCCAGAGTGCCTGTAGACTCTCCACCCTTGGAGTTATTTATAACCCAACTGGATAAGGTCCTGAGCAACCTGCTTCAGTTTATGTGCTTTAGGGAGAAACGCTGACCTACATGACCTTCAGAGGTCTCTTCCAACCTCAACTATTCCATGATTCTACATTCCAAAGGTTTAATTGGAAAAATAACAATCTTAAAAGTATATAGTCAGCCACTGGGGTATTTTAATAACAGCTATACCCACGGTAAAGCAGAAACGCTATTTAACTTCAAGCAGAGTACATCTTCTGTAGTGATGCATATATTCTATGAACTTCAGAGGGAAAGTTATTCTGAATAAAGGGAAGCAATGGGCAAGAAAAAGGTAACCACCACTTGAAAACACTATAAAAGTTTCACATCTTTAATGTTTCAAGACACTGTTATTGTTGTATCTTCATGCTTCTTATCTTAATTTTATCTGCATTCAAATGCATATTTTTATCGCATGCAAAGCTTTGTCACGACAGGAGAAATAATAGTGCTTGACAGGTGTGGAACGCTCCTGGACAGATACAGCAGTAACATGACCTTTTATTCTGAGTATATACAAACTATTCTCTTAATTTTCTAATATTATCATCAAATAAACAGTAAGTATCCAGATTAAGACAGAAGAGCTCTGTCATGAGGTAAGTTGGTAGACTCAAATAACCCCACAATAAAGGAACATTAACAAAAATGTCTTAAAGATGGCAGATTAAGTGTGGATAAAACAGGCTTTTCTTAATGTGCTTAGAAAAAGAAACAAAGCTTTCACTGTAAGATATTGTCTATAAGATATTATCATTGCAGTTTATGTAAAATAATCCTTAAATTAAGATTTAACCACACTGTAATCTTTTAGTTAAACTGCTGCATGCTATTTAACTTGCTTGTTTGTTAAGTTGTTTGGAAAATATCTGCTCCCATATTTTCAGGAACTCTGCATTCTTACTTTTAAGGCTGAGTTACCAAGGCTCATTCTACAAAAAGAAAAATAATACGCAGGAGACTTAAACCAGACTATTTTTACACCTCTACATTGTTTAAGACAGAATTAAGATATAAAATTACTCTCAATGCTCTTTTCCAGTTTATCAGTAGCAGTATTGGGGGAAAAAGCACTCTTTTCAGCTGAATAAACAGCTTTGTTTTTAAAGAAGTTTAATTCAAAAAACTGCTGTACCGAAGCCTTAAGACCTACAGATATCAGTGCAAATGCACTGTAATAATTTCAGTCCCTCCCTGTGACATCAAGGAGGGGACAAGACAAAAAGAACAGAGCTGTACTGTTCTGCTTGACAAGTCATTTGCTGTCAAACAGGTAACTTCTGCCAGTTCTACCTCTGCAGATGGGTATTAATTTCTTTATCTTCCCAAACCGGATAGGTGAGTTTCCTAAAACTTAATGAAATGCAATTAATTTGGGTTTTTCTGCCTCTCACAACACTGCTCAGAAGTGGCCAACACAGTCAAAGGTATCAGAGAAGAATGGAGGGAAAGAGGGGAAAACAAGCACTGAAAACATCATCACATAATCCCTATTTCCACAGAAAACCAAGCTAAATTTGAACAAAGAAATAAAAACAATAGAGGAAATTTTGGTACATCTTGAACATAGTGTTTAAGTTTAGTGTCTAAATTTTGTAGACAACATTCACCGTATTTTAGAGACCAACTGTTGGTACCTCTGCTTCGTGTTCTGCTCCGGCTTCTGCTCCGGTCTCTATCCCGGTCCCGCAATCTCTCTTTGCTCCAACTTCTACTTCGACTCCTGCTGTAGCTCCGACTCCTCCCTCTTCTTCTGTTGTATCGATCCCTATAAGAATCTCTTCTGGGAGGATTTCGGTCATAATCTCTCTTCCGAGAACGTTCATCTTTTTTCCTTTCATCACGGCTTCTAAACATGTAATTTTGTAGGTAATTACAAGAATTATAAAGCCGTAATTTAAAACCTTAACTACCATTAAAACTTCAAGAAATAGCAATGGGAAATTAGAGAAAAGCTACAAATGGAATCTAACTATGGCACTTCCTTTCTTCTCAGAAGACTTTTAGAATTATTTTATTTGGTTTATGCATTTTACTTTTACCATCCCTAAGATTTAAAAAATCTTAAAAATCCTGTTTCTGCCCAATACTGCACCTTCCCAAGTTGGAAACACCAGACAGGTAACAATTATTGAAGGCAAGGCTTCTAAATTAAAATTATCACAATTCTATCTCAATACTGAGCAGAGTAAGTGTTGTAATATAAACCACAAATCTAACGTAAAAATGAGTAATAAAACCCAAATGTGATAGTTGTGCACAACTCAGAGACAGTTTACACTGTCACTTATATACTTGCAATTTAACTACACAGGCATAAAACCAATAGAAGTCTTATTTTTAGGCGACCATACAGAAAAAAGACATTTAATTTAGTAACACCATAAAAATCCAAATCCATCTGATTACTGATATAACACAACAGGTTAAGCAAAATTTATTACCTGGTATCTCTGTACCGAGAACTTGACTGAGGAGGGCTGTGATTTAATCTTCTAGAAAACTTTTTCTCTCGCTCTTCCTCTTTAACTATCTGAATTTAAAGTATATACATTAGATCAAAACATGAGTAGACTATCATGGAGACTTCTGCACAATCAAAATCAAAAAACTCAAAATGTTGAGCAAAGTCAACAGTAACACTGAACTGAAAAAACATTTCTGCATCCAGTGCAAGTAGAGAATCTTCATAATGTATTAGATTTCTATTTCTAGGAATATTCAAAGCACGAGTTAGGAGAAAATAAAGCAAAATAAGCAATCCTTACTGTGCTGCACTGAAAATACATCTGCTTTTGCTACAGGTGGACAAAAATCCACGCTAAGGTGCAGTGACAGATCTGGGAAGTCATGAATATTCAACAATTGACACAGTAAGGTCTTTTTTCATCAGCAGGTTAGCTGGTTTAGATCACAGTTAAACACTTCCATGCAGCCAAACCTAGGCTGCTGTTGAAAAGGACAAACCTACTCTTCTGGCTCAAACAACAACATAAACACGTGTGTCGGAATAAGGATGTTACCTGGATCAAGCAGCTGGAGGAATGAGGACTGCCATTTGCCAGCAGCCTGGACTTATGCTGAATTAAAGGGCAGCATAACTACAACAGCAATCCTGAGCAAAGAACTAACGTAGGTTGTACTGCAACTCCTACACCACTCAATAACTTTATTTGCATTTGCCTAGTCAGAAACACTTTAGTTTACCTTTGAAACACCCACTTATGTTTAGAAAAATTGTGCAGCAGTACTCAACATACTAGGCACAAATCTTCTGACATATTTTAATGCTGTAGTATAAGTTTGGGAACTGTTATTAATAAACAAATAAACATGATGAAGTTGAACCACGTAAGTAAACTACAGGAATGAGGGAAAAAAAAAAGACATAAATTTAAAGTAAAATCAATGCCTACCTCTTCTTTTTTTGTCTCTTTTTCTTGGTGCTGAAAAAATTCTACTTTCAGGCTTCCTGACGATGGCTGTTCTGGTGGAGGTAGGTAGCTTTTTGTATTCACAGCATCAAACAGTTTTTCCACAAATATCTGAGTTTCTAAAAGTAAAGAGTGTACAAATATCCATTATTCAAAAAATTAGTTAACGCTTTCTTTAAAAACGAATTAAAAAAATCAACACTCACAAAAAAGTTAAAACTATGAAGAGTATGATTTTTAAATACTCTGCTATTAATTTTACATTTTAAAAGGACATTTACAGAGTCAAGAAACATGTCAATAATGACAGTGTTTCATAAAGGTTTTCAATCATTGAATTATTTAATGCCTCTTAATAAAACGTCTGGAAGAATATTTCTGGAATATATACAGAGCTCTAATACTTCAAATTCTGGCAATAACTCTTAACATCCGTAATTTACTTCCAGGAATACCAATAGACACAAAACATATACCTAATATATGCATATTGTACTGTACACCTGTTTTGTAAAAAAAAAAATTACTTTATGCAAATTGAATTATATACTTCGAAGTAACAAAGCTAATAAAGAGATAAACACACAATTCTATGGTAAGAGATTGTTTGAATGAATTAAACAAGACAGACTTTTCACTGAAGCTTAATTGTTATGACAAAGACCATACCTTTCTGAAGAAATACATCCAGCTGATCAACACACAATGCCTTCAGTTCCTTTTCACTTTTATCCTTCTTTACCAAAGCCAGAACATATTTAGCTAGGGCAGATGGATCTGCATCACATCTGCAAATAGAGTAATTAAAAATAAAAAAAAAAGAAGCAATTATATTACAGAAGTTAATGTCTGAAACTGGTATGACCAATACATATAGAGGACCAAAACCTTTCCTACCAAAGTAACTGAAAAACACTCAGGGGTATTTTTTAAGACAGAATCCAAATATGTAAGATTGCTAAGTATCACTTTTCTCTTCCAGAGAAGCAATTGCCTAGAGGATGTCCAAACAATATTCCACAGAGCACCTCATAGCAAACTAGAAAGAACTATTTAGAATGCAACAGCTCCAACTGCCTAATAGTCTTAAAAACAATTACAAATACAACAAATACTTCTGTAATTTCCCAATGATGAAACCAGTAATTCTGAGTGTAATACTAAGTGACTGTTAACAGGGAAAAGTGAGTCTACCTAATCACAAATGAATACGGTGATACAGCAGAAGTGATCTATGCTATAAAAAAATTCAGACTCTCACAGACACTCTTTCTCTTAAACATGTTTTTGAAGAATCTTATTACTACCTACATATGAACACCATAAAAAGCAGATTAACTGAAAAATCTTTATTTTGAAAGCCTAAGGAAAAAGTGTTCATACAATATTATCACAGAAATCCCCGTATGAGGTACACAGACACTGAAGTGAAATTTAGGGGATCATTATCCATTTTAGACATCTAAATCCAATCTAAAATTAAGTATGGAGCACTTCAGTGTAGAAGCTGATGGTCTCGTGCACATCAACAAAGAACTTTGAACAGAGTAAGCAGTATATCCACATTAAGTAGAACATTATTTAATATAACTGGTAGAATTTTATTATAATGTTTCACAAATAGTAATCTACAATGAACTTTCTAGTGGTGTTCTATAGTAAAACCTGCCAAAGCAAGTGAGAACACTGCAGAAAACCACTTCATGCTTCATAATTCAAAACCAGTAACTAATGAAATGGTTAGACACTGGTTTATCAGGCAGAACAGCAGCATTTTCTTAAACCATTTAATCCCATTATTTAGCACAAACCAAAGGAAGACTTCAGACACCACAAAGCCAAGCAGGATTTAACACATGCACACTGGTCATGTGATACAGACAGCTAGCTTGTTTGGGTGGCGATCAAAGTTAATACTAGTGTTTTAATGAACTACAACAAGAGGAAAAAAAAATTGTACTGATGTATCCTAACTGTACATTCTCTCTAGCAAAAATAACTGAGAAGTAAAATTAAACTGCAGTCAGGGAGTTGCACTGAATATAAGTATCACACAAATACTGCTCCAGCACAGAAGTCCACTAGTCATAATGATGGAGTAAAACTGCAGCTGCCAATCTCTTCCACATTAAAACAAGTGACATTTCAATGCTAAGCTTAATTATAAATCTGACTGTTGATCATTTAAATGACACGTATTTTAGACACTAGGTAGAAGAAACCAAATCCTTCACCATATTGCGCTACCCAATTCCTCTCTCCAAGGAAGCTATCTCCTGCACAGCAAGCAACATTCTCTGTGCAAACATATCCACTGAGCAAAGGGAGCAGATCCATCGGCACCCATCCTCGGGAGATCCTCTGGATAGCCTGGGCCCAGCACACAGAGTGCTCTTAAGTTAAAGGTTGAAGCTTCAAACTTAAGTCTAAGGTTGAAGCTTCAAACTTCCTCTAGAAAGCAGGCAATAGCAGAATTTCATGCTGTAAAAGCAACTTGAGCTGCCAGGGGACATACCACAGTATTCTGTATTAGTCTGCACTATTCATAGGTACAGGAGATGGGAGTTCACAATCAGTCTACATTCCAGAAGAACCCACACACACTAAACTGACAAAATGCAAATATACACTGTTAATCGAAAAACAGACTGCACACCAACTGAAAATTCTCCAGAAATGTTTTCCTTCAACTACCACACCTGGTCTGCCCCTGTGCAGATTTAACAATCCTTTGTCCAGAAGAAAATGCTGTCCAAGCACCAAGTAATCTCGGAAGCAGGCACATAAATAACCTCCTACAACGAGAGCAGTAGGACCGCATGGTCTCTTTTACACTGCTAGTACCTGAGCACATCATCCAAGCAGATTATCTGAAAGCCTGATGTTGAACAGTGTTCGTCATAGGCTGCAGTGAGGGTTCTCGTCCAGTACAGCCCCCAGGAGGCCCTAATGCCAGCATTTCATAACTTCTCAATGCCTGAATTTGCAAAATTATTTATTTTTTTTTTACTGTTCCTTAATGCAACTTCAATGTCATTACAGAAGATTTTCAGTCCTCTCCCAGTTTCAAGCTGAATCATGCCTCAGAAAATCAGTGTGCTATTTTCATATTATCTATCTATAGTCATAACAGGAAAACAATTTTGGGGGGAGGGGGCACTTTTCATGATAATCCTCAATTCTTCTCTTCTCCTTTCTGTTCTCCTCAAAAATCAGACAAAACATTACAAGCTGAATTGTTTTATTTCA
Source organism: Ciconia boyciana (assembly GCF_034638445.1). Taxonomy (NCBI): domain Eukaryota; kingdom Metazoa; phylum Chordata; class Aves; order Ciconiiformes; family Ciconiidae; genus Ciconia; species Ciconia boyciana. The sequence continues at coordinate 172,098,763 of NC_132934.1, read as the reverse complement.
ATTTCCACAAATTTGGTTCTCATCTGATAATACGGCCAGCTGTCACTGTTCGGAATCTGCTATAACTGATCTAAATGATGACACATGCACTCAAAATTATTTAGTGAAAAAAAGAAAAAAAAAAGTCAGTCTACAAGGTAAAAACCCACTGCTGTTATCTACTGCAACGTACTTTAATTCTCCAGCTCCTACAGTAGTGACTATACAACCACCTCATATTCAGTTTAAAGTAATTCCTCTCTCGTGAGCAGAGTAGAAAATGGAAGATCTTGTCTGGAAAGCCACCTAGACTCCAAAAGGTGTAACAAAAAAATAAAACAAAAAAATCTCCAAACCCAAACAAACAAAAAATACTTGTTTAAAAATAAAAAACAAGTAGTGCTTTCCTCCCTCCCCCCCAGTGATGACTCTGGAAGTCTTGGCAACATTGTCCACCCCAGAATGACCTCAGAATTTCAATCCACACACCCAACTCCAAGATACTCTAAAGAAAATATCCTCAATAAAAATGTACATAAATGTACTTTTAATTTCCAAAACACACAATCACTTTCTCCTGTGTCACTGTCTTAGCATTTATCATTCCATATGTGATACAACCACATATGAACAATGCAAAATAATCATATTGAACTCTATTATTATTATTCAGTATGTCAGCGTAGAAATTCCCCTGTACACAACAGGAAGAACTTACATACTTTCAAGTTAAAACTCTTTATTTTGGCTATTCAACAAATACTATTTTTTAAGAAATACTAACAGATGAGTTACTTCAAATTGATGATAATTAAGCAATAATGAATACAATGCATTTTGTGGTAGAGTGAGATGGAGAAAATGTTTTTGTAAATTTGACAGTATGATTTTACGTGATTTCTTTTCACTTTTTAAAATTAAAGTGCTAATGATCTTTACACAGCCAAAGGCTGACTTCCTTTTTTATGTAATGACTTGAAACAGAAGTCTCCTCTTCTGTATCTGTTGTTCAAAGCTTGAAAAAAACCACAAAGAACTGATCTATTTTCTCCATACTATCGTGAAAACAATGCTTGCTTCTGTAGCTAGTATTTTAGATAGATTTAACAAGGTTATAGTCTGATCTTTTACTGCTTTTCAGACTTCTATAAAATGCTTTGCCTTTTTTTTTTTTTAAGATTATGCTAAAATTAAATTGCTAGCAACCTGAAGTGGTGGAAAAGAGGAGTAACTGGCCTCATGAAGTAAAAAAGAAATTTAAACTTTACAGAACTGTGAATACAAAAGGTCTGCCTGAAAATTTCTGTTCCTTATAGCTGTTAGAGTTCTGGATATTATCATTAATGGGGGTTTGTTTGGGGGAGAGCTGCTTTTTTTAAAGCAATTCCTTTCTACTTTTTCATTCAAACTGAAATCTAAAATGTTGTCTATGAATTCTCCATCCTTTGGTTTAGTCAAAATCTGCTGGTTTGGATTATAAGAGCCTTGAGTTTTTCTAATAAACAAGTTCTTATGTTCTCTGGTTTGACAGCATTTTCTTACAGAATAGTAGCCTTTGTGTTGCGAATAATATGCAATATGCTTGCTCTATCTTTATTGTGTATACATGGATTTTTCATCCATTTTGAGCTAGCTTTACCAGTTTTTCTAAACCTCTGTCTTGTATTTCATGTTCTTATAGTCAACATAGTTTTATTAAGTGATGTCACTTTAAAGAAAACATGAAAGGCACCCATGCTGATGGCAGCAAAACATACTGTGTAGCACAAGGATTTATCATACAGTATATATCATGCTATATTCCTGCAAATTATAAGATTAATAGAGAAAGGTCCTTAATTGACAATTTAGAAAAATGAGAAAAATCAGAATACCACCTACACATTTCAAATAGTCTAAGTTGCATTCAAAATTAAAAATAAATTTATATTTCAATTCTAGTGTTCACTGAATGATACACATTTTCAGTTGTTAGATACAGGTTTGAATCCTTAGCTTAACTTGGACATGGTGTAGTACATCACAGATCTGAGCATAAATGGAATTTGTGCATTAAAAGTGTGACAGAAATTTAGACATAACTTCATTCTTATGCTATACATTTGGCTACTAGAAAAATGTTCACATACATTTAAACATGTAAAACAACATTCCTCAACTTTGGATCCCATGTCTATATCCCCTCAACTTTGTGCAGGCGTGTGCTACAAGCGGTAATAAGCACCAATAAGCACGTAAATTTCTCCTCCTGTTTCCTCTTTCATGTTTTCTTTAACAAACAAAAACCAGTTGGCACAAGTAATCTGAACTAATTTCCACTGCAGCAAGTACATCCCAGTGTCTGCTACAATTAAACACCACAGCATGTTTTCTTGCACCCACTTTCTGAATATATGATCCTAACTAGTAATGCTAAATGTTTTCACCCCTAGTAATGCTTTTTTGCAGAGTCTGTACTCTATCAGTCAGAGAATATGCAGCGTCTACTGCTCTATATTAAACAAGGAACACTGCTCTGGTAATCCTGCTTTAATAAACAGTATTTAATTTACAGGCATATATGGAAGAATTCTCTTGCTAGAGCTTTACACGTTCTTCAGAGAATGATCTGGACACCTCCAACTGCTAAACACCAGAGAAGAGCTTCAAAAAGGAAAGTAACATTCAATCAAATATTTTGTTCAATTGTAGGAGCAAGAGTTCACAACTGCAACAAACCGCACAGAAAACTTCAAAATCCCTCTTTCAAAATACTTTGTTTCTGATCTCATCTCGTTTTGCAGTCATTACTTGAAATTACCATTTCAAATAAAGAAAATAAAGCAGAATAGGAAAGCTGAAGTAGTTACAAGTAAATTTAAGCCTTAAATATATATATTTTTTTAAATAATGAATGTTTGAGAAGGGGAAAGTAATCTGGCTGAAGAGGACTCACTTCTCTGTACAGTTATGGGGTTTTTTAATTAAATACTTTTCAATTCATTAAACACCACTCACATCTATCCATTTCAGATTTACATATTTTAAAATATAAAATACTAAATATGTTCTGAGAACCCGCTTTGATTTTTATAATCACTATGCAATTACAGGCATCAGCCTTAACTTACAAATTCAGTGGATGTGGAATACATATTAAAGTTGTTTGCAAAAAAATGTTACTGGTGTAGCTGTACATACAAAACCCCTTACTAACAACAGAGCTTATATTGACTTAGAAAGACTTTGCCAAAAGAGTTAAAAGTAATTCAACAAGGCAGATAAGCTAAACCAGCAAAATACCTTTGTACATAAATATTGCATAAGAACCATTTAAAAGCTATTGAATAGAAGTATACAGTAAATACCTCTCAAGCCTTAAGAAAGAATAAAGACAAACTTTGACTACAGTATGCTGAGGACGTATTTTGGCAGGTTAGTGTCTATGAATGTGTTTAAGCATCAGCACAAAAATACATATTAAAATGAAAGACAAAACATGCTCTTTGAGTATTTTTAATGTAAAAAGTATCAAAAGGGAAGGCAGATCTGAAAGCCTCTGCTGGGCTAAATATTCCACTACTAACTGAGAACTTTGGGCACGTCTTCCCAACAGGGCCCTGAACTCTCCACCAAGTAAAGGCCACTAGGAGTCCTGTTACAATACTCACACCGACAGCAAAAAAACCAAACCAAAACAAAACCAAACCCCAAAAACCCACCTGATTAATTCTTTAACCAAGAAGGAAGAAATGCAAGGAATTAAAAAATGGCAAGCAGACTCAAGAATGATAGTTGTGAAGTTGATAAGAATATACCTGGAAAATTCTCATATTTAAATAGCTTATTAACGTTGCCTATCCTACTCCAGCCTGACTTCCGCAAATAAAGTTTTCCAACGTGACAAAGCACAGAATGAGTAAAGATACATATTCTAGGTATACTACGTATATACCAAACTGAAGCCTTTTAAAGTATTAACTAATTAGCTTGGGGAAAGGTCTGAAATATCTAAATCCAGGTATTTTCCTCTCAGAAAAACCCGCATCTCCAGTGCTATGAAGTTCCTCATGCTGCAATTCATCATTTAAGTCAGTTTTTAATAAGCAAAATAGCCACTTTGAACTGGAGCCTTAAAAAAGTAATTATTTCTCCTAATATTTTAAAAGTAGTATCTACAGGATTTGGTGCAGACCTGATACTATGGTGCTGCAGTAAACACTACAAAAATCAGTTTAACAAGAGGATAATCCTGTATTTTGCTAAAAATCTCATTGGCATGGCAAAACAAACTGCTGCTTACGTTTTACAGTTATTAGACAACAACTCAAGCATTACATAGAAAAGGAATTTGATTTTTTAAGCTTTTTGGCAATATAACTTAATTCATACTTTTCTACATGCCTTTTCTATGGAAAAAAAAAAAACACCAACCTAGTATTCCAAAGTCTACTCTCTGGTGAAAATGTTTGGCAAATGTATGAAAACTCCCAAAGGGAGATATACATAAGTAGTGTTTAACTATGGGGTACATAACCTTTTTTTTTTTTTTTTTTTTTGGTTCGGGGGGGGGGGGGGGGGGGGAATTCCCATGCTGAAGCTGTCAAACTGAAATCTGACAGTTTTCACAAAATGGACACAGTTACTCAGGGGAAAAAGTGTGCTTGGGGGAGGGAGAGGAGTGAGGACAGAAAAGAAACTTCCATAAAGTTTCCTTCTAACGGAAAACACTACTGTCCATTTCAGATATATTTCATTGCCTTTATTTCAAGCTAATGCCAAGACCCTCAATCTAGACTTCATTTTGGACACAGCTAGTGCACACAGACTATTTTTTTTTAATGGTAAAAGAAACTACATGAGGGGGGGTTTCTTCATTTTTTTAAAATGAATGTACAACCAAAAAGGTGCTGCAAGTCCTGAAACTAGTTCCTTGACACATTTAAACTACCACAATACATTTAAACCGCAAAAGCATGTCTAAAGTCCTCCAGGCAGTGAATGGTCTTTCTGTAAAGGAAATAACATGTAGGTGCATGTTATTTGTTGTACTCTGATCTTGAGAATTTAAAACCTAAATTTCAGAGTCTAGTTTTGTTGCCTAAAGATTAATATTTATACTACTCTAGAATACTGCCCAGTTCTTGATGTTAACCAAGGTGGACATGGTTACGTTTGAACGCTGAGAGACATGCTTTGTATTTACAGGACTGAGTGGGTGCAGTAAAATTTATGTTGCATATTGGGCATAGCAGCTAGTCTAATTTAGGCAGTTCTACCATTGTTCTGTTGTGTTGCTACTAAAAATGATCTATAAAAAGTTACAGCGTTCAATAAGTAAAATGAATGACAGACTCATTCAGCAAGATCTGACTTTTATCTTGAGACACTACTGTAGATGAGAAGGATCACTCCTGTAATGCTCACTTTCATTAAGCGTTTAACAGTACTTAAAGTAATAGAAATACACTGAGGAATGCAACAGCCTCCAATGCTGTTACATAAGTTATTGATGTCATTAGAATAGTTCTAAATTATGACGATATCCAGATGTGACATGTTCATACAGCTGCAACCAGCAGCTTAAAATGCCACCTCTAGTTGCAAGACAGCTCTCATGAGGCAGAAGAGCTGTCATCTTGCTGGTTGTCCAACACACATTCAATGCAGAAAGCAAAAATCATCACAGTGTCTCTATGACTTGCAATGCAGCCAAGGGGTTCCATTTCACTGCTGGTGTTCAGTTAAGAACAAGAAAGGTTTCCTGTAAAAGGAATAATTTTCTCCTCTTTATTTTCTGCTTTCAACTACACCTTATAATATCAATATTTTAATTCTATCATAGTATTTTTACACAGACGCTTAGCAGTATCAGCACTCTAAGTTAGGAACCTCGATTTCTCAAATAGAGCAGCTCTCCATGAGTCAGGTGAACAAACTATCAAGTTTCATAACAGATGTAGAAGAGTAACTTCACTAGTGTTAAGAGAGGGACATATCAATGACATCTATTTGTGCTTGATTTATCTTACTTATAAATAGCTTAATGTAAAATGCTAACAGAGTAAGTGAAATGAAGAGAAATATCTATTGCTTTTGAACTTAGGAAGTTTCACAGCAAACGAGAGTGAAACCTCCTGGTGGGCCAATGAGTGTTACAGGTAGGATGGTGTGCCACATATATGTGGAAAGGAATGCCGAAGTTTTTCATTTTAACTTATTTCTGTTCTTTCAGTATCTTGGCTTATTCGCATATTCCTTACACCATTGTTAAACCTTTTTTATTCACTACCTTTCTTAAGTAACTGGCTGAAGATAACCCACCAGTAACCTATTAACAACTAAGCAATTATCCAAACAGCCAAAAAATATGGTGAGATTTAACGAAGAAAGGTTGAAAAGCACAACAAACAAAAAATAGAACAGTGAAGGCATAACTGAATGCCAGAGCATACTGACTGTTTGCCATAAAATATTCCAATGATAAATATAGTCAAAATACTCTTTAAATAATTTGGGGTTTATTCCCCTGACATAAGTAGTTACAACACCATGATCAATTACAGAATTAACCAATGCAAAAAACCTTTCCATTTTAATGAGGTATGCCTAAATACTACATAAACATTGGTTTAGAATTATTTTCATCTTCCTTGCAAGTCTGATTTAGTACATTAACAAACCTTCATAAAAATGTAAATACAGTGAAGTGGAAAAAATTAGATATGGGAGCCTTAATCAAGTTGTAAGTAAAATTCAGTGGGCCAGCGGAAAATTTTAATTAAATTTATTTTACACAAAGTAATTAAAAACAAGAAAATTTTCCACTGTAAAGAATTAGGGCAAGGGGGAGAACATTGCAGTGTCTGACAAGGCAAAATGATACATGCAGCATTACTACAAAAGAGATAATCTTTTCACAGGTAAAGATTCAAACAAATCCAAGGAAAAAAATATGAAAAAAGACATCCCTATTTGGAATTTTGCCAAGCCAGATCCTGATATTCCAGCAAGGATTATATACACAGTTTATACAGGATCTGGAATGCACTTGCAGAAAAGAAACCCATTACAATAGATATGGCTCAGTGAAGACCTTGTTAGTACAGAAATTAGAAGTGACAGAGATAAGGTTATATTCCAAGTTTAACATTATTTTCAAACACTTTACAGAAGCCATGCCATGGACAAGAAAAAGTGTATAACACTAGAAACTAAGCATGCTGCTGTCTGCAAGCAACGAAGACAACTGTTGACAAATGCCTCCTTTACAGAGCTGACTGGAGTTGAACATACAAGATAGTTCTAGTCAAATACAGAGCAGCGACAGCACAAAAAAAATACTCTTGCCACTTCGTTTACACTGGTACTACATTCACATAGATGTATCTGTAATGGTTCTGTGTGCATATTTAGTAATTCTCTGCACACCAAACTGAGCTGCTTAAAGAGTTATTTCCAAAACCACAAAAGCAGCCTCTCTTTGGAGAACTGTAGAAAGTTCCTAGAGCTCTACCAGCCCCAAGCAGAGCTGGACTGTGTAAATGCTCCAGCACGGTAGCATTTGCAGTTTCCGCCTCACTGCAACACAACCAAACTCAGATAAGGAGTGTTTACATGGAGAATCACCAAGGCTTTCTCAAAGGCATTAGAACAGTCCAAAACAAACAAACACCCCAACCCCCCCCAACAAACAAAAAATTCCAAAACTTAAATCCTCCATCATCCCTCTCCTCCAAACATTCTTGTCTATGAACAGTGTTTCCCAGAGGCACCATGTGAAAGCAATCCAACAACCAAATGATGTCCAGTCCATAAAATTATATAACACACTTGTTTCATTACACTAAAAAGTTAGCATTCTTGCTAATGCTTTAAAATAGCTTAAAGACAAAACTTCATAATAAAATGAAACAATCTTTACGGATATTGCTATCTTCTAGTTCTGAAACATTATGTTTCAGAAGCACACGTGTTACGGCCTTTGGAACAAGCTATACAACCTGATTAAAACTGCTAGCTACTTGGAAAGAGGCAACTTGGAAAATAAAGCATGTTCTAACTACTCAGCTCTAGATAACTAGCACATAAATACAGACCTATATATGTGTGTATAAAATTTATTTATCTTCTTAAGTGCACTTCTCCCCTTAAAACTACCAAGACAACACCTCCATAATGAGCTAATAGTGGTGTCTTCCTTAGTCTAGTCAGGAAAGAGCCACGAGATAAAAACAGTTGGCACTTTTTTTTTTTTTTCATTAAAAGGAAAAGATGAGTCAAAAATTATTTTCAGGTTATGGTAATACCTCCAGACAATCAGCACTTAGGGCCTCATTGTACTAGTACTGCACCAACAGCAGTTATTTCTTTAAAAGTAACTTCTTTCAAAGTAACTGCACACTAAAATTTTCATACAGCCAGAAGCTATGGCTGTAGACACACATTTCAGGTAGCTGAGATCAGAAGCAGCTCCAAGAGTATTTGACTGCTAGGAAATGACAATACTTTTCCACTAATTCCAATATTTACTGGAATAATGCAGTTACATAGGACACTGCACAAAACTGAATGACAGCTGAATTTAACTGTCCCTGCTGGCTTGTTTCCTCCCAAAGCTAAAAATTCAGAGAACTCAACATCCTCCAGGTCAGCAATTCCCTACCCCATGACATAGTTTTCCAGCATGAGAGCCACATTTGAGCTGCTCACGCACCACGTTTAACTTAACAGAAACATGCTGGTCCTTTTAATGCTAAAAAAGCAGAAAACTGCACTGATCACAAAAGCTGAAAATCCCAATTTCATCCTTTAGCTGCTGACTATCACTAGCCAATATCACAGTTCAATATTCAAACAAATAGAGAAACATGGGACAACCTGAGTTTGTTATCAGGATAAGAAGTTACTACTACACATCACTAGCGAATGGAGCTTGAGGGGAAAGACTGAGGAACCATACTGACCTCCAGATAAACAGTATCTGGCAAACTTTCGATACTTTTTATATTGTGAATAGGAAAATTTTATTATTCGCTGGTGAAAATTAAACTTCAGCTCCTGATGCGTAATACTCAAGAAAGAGCAGAAGAACACTATAAATGAATTTTGGATACAGATCTACAAAATCAAAAGAACCTAATGTATTTACTCAATAAAGGGATTCTGTAGTCAACTGAAGCCCTCCTGTAAACGCCACCAGCAGACTTCCAGTTTCAGGTTTCACAGAATTTAAAAATGCTCCTTGTAAAATGTTTGAAGCTAACATATCAATCTCCATCTGCTGACCAACTAAAGGGTAAGTGTGTATGATTTATCATTTCAAATTACCAACATGTATTTTGGAAATGACAAGATTTTCCAAAGTTAAATATTGCCTGTTCCAAGCCTCTTGACCAGCACACTCTAAATACTGATAACTGCTGATTGCCATTAACAGAATATTCATGCAAGAAAGTATCCAGAGAATAACAGGGAGCATTCTGCACCAGAGGACTAGCTGGATCTATTACCACAGAACACAACGTGCTCTGCTATTCTAATATTACCTTACCAATGTGCTCTGTTATTCTAATATTACCTTACATTGACCCAAGAGGAAGATTAATTCACCTTCCCCAAACTACACCTTTACAAGAAGATGCATTTTTTTTTTCAAATAAGAAAAAAAAAAATCCTACCACAGTCTTAAGGGTCAAACCTTTTATATAAAGGCACTCAGCATAATTTGCCACAAGCCTAATTCAAAGTCCACTGAAATTAAGTTCACAACTCATTTATTTCATTGTGGTTTGAATCAGGTCCTACGGAAAAAAAAAAAGAACACCACACCCCCAAAAAACACAAGTGAAGCTCTCCTAAAAATGTCCCCAGCATTTTATAACTTATTCAGGTTATTTCAGCATAAGCCATACAAACTATACCTGTACCTACATATACCTAACTAATGCCCATGGAAGCCATAGAGCAGACTTCTTTTTTTTTCCTATTGGATAGCATCAGACTAAAACTGACAGTGGCCAAACATTTCAGGAAAAAAGTTAATATCAGAATTAACTTGTAAGTTCTAGTTCTATTGACTCAAATCAAGCTCCAGCAATTTAATTCAGACATGTTAAAATGGTGTTTCAGAATGACAAGTCAAGTGCATGCCTTGATCTAAAATGTCTATAGACACCATACTTCCAGAAGATGAAACCTTCACACCAAGTTCACATCTCAGTTCTACTAAAATATCATTCAGAGAAGGAAGACACGGACTATTTGCAGAAGAGCCCCAATTACTCACACGAATGTTACGCTTAGAGGCCAAGCAGGTATTCACAAATAGGCAAATTATTCTCTGGGGCTCCTACTCCCAAGCGCTCCACTGATGCAATTTTTATTCGAGGGGAGGGAAACAAGAGAGCGTCAAATATTCCAAACGACTGAGAACGACGTGCGACAAGTCTATAGAAAATGCTCCTGGGAAGATCCCAGGATCCTGGAGAACGTCCCAACGGCACCTGAGCTCTCAGAGAAGGTCACTGGACAGGGCGGCAGGCCGTGGTTATTAACCGGGCCTCTACGGGGGCTGAGAGCAGGGAACCGCGAGCTGCACACGCAGACACATTATCTCCCGCTTACCCTGGGCTACAAAGGGAAAGACGAAGGCGGTCGCTAGGGGGGGAAGCTGCATCCTCCGGAGAAAGACGGTCCTACCTCCCGGCCGAGGACGGCGCCGGGAGAGCGGGGAAACGACGTAGCCCCGCGCAGGGCCCCCGCAGGAGGCGGCCGGGGCACAAGGGCGCTGGGAGGGCATCTCCCGGGACGCCCTCACGGCCCTCTCCGGCACAGCGTTTCCCTCCCCTGAGGATCCCCGTCTGTTCCAAGGGAAGGTTTATTTTGGAGGGGGCTGGGGAGAGAGGAAGGGTCGCGACTACTCACATGGGCTCCAAGGTTTTGCTGAGCCAGGATTTCAGCGCCTCGAAGTTTTCTATGATCATTTTAATCACCATCCAGAGCGGCCCAGGCCCCCCGCCTCCTCGGCCGCTGCAGCAGCAACAACGGCGGCGGGGTCCGCACCGCCCCGCCGGTCGGGACCCCGGCTCCCGCCGCGCCTCCCCCCACCCGCCGAGGCTGCGGCCGCCTCCCGGTTCGGCAGAGGCCGCCTGGCAGGGGCCGGAGGCCCAGCGCCACGAAGGGGGCGGAACCAGCCGAGCGGCGGCTGCTCCCTGCGGGCCCCGCTCTCGCCGCTCCTTTGCCGAGGAGCGCGGTCCGGCCGCTCCGCAGTTCCCCCCCGCCTCAGCGGTGGGCGGAGGGCAGCGCGGCCGACAGGCCCGACGAGCGGCGGGCCCCGAGCGCGGCTCCGAAACGCGCGGCCCCCCCCTTTCCCCTTAGCCGCAGAGCAAGACGGAGTGAGCGAGCGAGCAGGTAAGATGGCGGCGCCCCGCTGTCGCGAGAATAAGGAGTCTCGCGAGGACGGGCGGCGCGCGGGGGCTGCCGGGAGGCGGGGCCGGGCCGGGCCGGGCCGGGCGGGGCGGGGCGGGGCGGGGCAGCGGTGCTGGGGTGCGGCCTGTGGCCGCTATCGGCGGGGCCCGGGAGGGAGCGGCCGGGAGCGGCCTCTCGTAGCCCTCCCGTAGAGGGGAGAGCGGTCCCCCGGCCGCCCGGGTAGTCGGGAGAGTGCTGTAATAAGGAAACGCGCCCTGGAGAAGCAGGAAGGGAGGCACAGTGAGTGCTCCCTCCCCCGTGGCGCGAACTCCGGTAAACGTTTGCAACTGACAGAAAAAATAATTTTATTTCTTTTTTTTAAAAGGTCGGAGTAAATAATTTCTCTGAAAACATGGGAGTTGGCAGCAAAGTCCCGTTTCTTCCCGACGTCGGCCCCGCGTGGGGTGGGACGGGGTGCTGCTGTGGGCCGGTGGGTCCCGACACCAGCCTGCATGTGGCGGTTCCCCGGCTGGTTCAGGCCCCACAAGGTGGACCTGACGGAGGAGCTGAGCCCACACAGCTGCTGAGTCACCCCCAGAGGCAATGGAGGCAGGGGTGCATGGACTGGCTCCACAAAACCTAGTGCCCACCAGTGTGGGACCTTCCCATGAAATGTTAACGTACACCACTGCTTTTGCCGGTACCCTGGATTAACTGAGTGCTGAAAGAAAATGTCCGCAGTGAATTTATCTCGGTCAGTTTGGTGGGCTTCCAAAAGACCAGCGTCTCACCTGAGTTGCCAAGCGAGGAGTTTTGCACAGTCAATGAACAAAGGCAAGTATTTCAAAGAAATCTTTCGCTCTGCCTTTCTCGGGGCAGAGTGGATGACTTTCAAGCTGCCTGCTTGATTTTCTCAGTTGGAGAGAAACTTCAGGTAGTCGGGTTAGATTAGACGGCAACTGTGGTCTCGCCTGAACTGTCAGTTTATGAGCATCCTGAAGTTTTACCTTTGTCACGCAGAGTTGGGATAACAGCAGAGGGAGCCCTAGAGAACAGGGGTGAAGGCGAGAAGACATGTTTGGCTATAAAGGGGATGCCTGCCTGTTGTCCAGGCATGGGAACTCCTTCAAGATCCGTCCCCAGCTTCATCCTGCCCATGGAAACGCACCACGGACCACTAGTACTTACTTCTGTTTGAAAAAGCTCAACTTTACTTTGCTGCATCTGTAACGGAGCAAGGGTCATTGGCAATTATGACCCTTATTTACAGTTTTCCATGCCGCTGAGAAGCACTTGACCTCAGCAGAGAGACTGCCAAGAAATCCAGTATCTGAGACAGCTAAATAAGAGCTGGAGGAGGCTAAGGCTGCCTGCATGTGATTATTTGTGGCTTGATTATCATCCTTGAAGGTTTGTTGAAAACTGGAGAGTATAGCAAGCCAACCAAATAAACTGCCAGCTTAGTAGGTACTTCAGTGAGGACTTCCCAATTACAAGACATACTTTGGTTTCCTTGCATAGTGGAGAGTGAACAGAATATCCAGTCAGTAGACAGAAAATCACCAGAGCCTGAAATTCTTTGGAGACTGTTCTGTAGACATCTAAAAAGTCCTTGGCTCACAGTCATCACCAACTTGTAAGTTAACTCCCCCTGAACACACAAAAAGGGTCACTAAGCTTGGGATTTCGATGGGTCTTTGAAGAGACAGGCACATAGAAATTGGGCATTATGGTAAGAATCTAAATTTGGTTTTGGATCTGGCCCTTAATCCTTTGCAAAAGCCAGTGTCTAGTGGAAATAATTCAGGCAAGCACTGTGTCAGTCCCTTCACTCTCATCTTTGTAACTACCTTTGATCCTTGAATATACAACGGCCAGCAAGAAAACAGAGCCTCTAAGGCTGACCCAGATAAAATTTATGGATATAATCATGGTAGCAACTTCTCTGTGTTTGACAGTTCATTTTCTACACTGCTTTCCAGCCATTCAGAAGCACAGTGCTGTAAGTAAATGAAATTTGTGATCAGCAAAAGGATTTCACTAATACATTTTAGGCACTGGATAAGACTTGTCTGCATGTGGTAATTTTTGAACATTACTGTGTCAATAGAAGCATGCTGTTACCACACTTCTGTGGCGATATTCTGAGTAACTATAATAAATAAATAAATAAATAAAAGCTGCTGACATTCCCAATTCAAGAGTTTGCAGACTTTAAATCTTAAGGCCTTATTAAGATTTAGATCCCATGTCTTCAGAAGTGACTGCAATGTTCTGTGGTATCTTTCAGGCAATTTTCGTTTCATTTCATGGCAGGAATTAGAGGGGTACCAAGTAAAACAATTACATCTGAGGAAACCATTTCCTCTGAAATGTAAAGTGGCTTCTATATATAATGTGGTTTCATTTTAAGACACAGCATCTTTAGGTTCTTAATAACAGTTTTAAAAACACAAAATAGGGAATAGTCTTTACTTAAATCAAACTTTAGTCACATGTGAAATCAGTACTTTAACTGAAAAAAATCCTGAAAATCATGTTTCATTTAATGCAACATAATAGAGAATCTGTGCAAAGGGTCAAAGTAATTATTAACTTCTACAATGTCATATTTCCATGAGACAAATAAGTTTCTATTTCTCCTGTAGCTGTTCAATGTAAAATTCGTGAACTGTCCAAGGGAAAATAAAGCATACCCTAAATTTCATCCCTACCTGTACAATTAAAGCCCTGAAGAAGATAACAAGGAAAAACTTGAATCTGTGAAAAGATTGGAAAGCAGCAAAAGAAGAGTTGAACACACTCTCCTTAGGTTTCAACAGTTTTAACACCTTTATTTAAAAAATCAGTTCCTGTTGCTAAATCATAGTGATATTCTGTACCACGTATATGATCTATGGATACCAAACCTTTAACAGGAACTAAATAATAGACATCTCAAAAATATGAAAATAGAGATCTGTATTCTGTGCTTTAATATAAAAAGTGCATTTTAACATCAATAATCTTAAAATAGAAATAAATTGTTACGTTAATGAAGTAATACAAATCTAATTCCCTTATTTATTCATGCATCAGAATTACGGATTCCTAACAGCCCTTTTGGCTTATGAAAACTTTTTTAAGTACTTCAGAGTAGTATAGATGTTTTCTTATGTAGTAACTCCTGAAGTTCATAGGTTTGCTATGCGCTTAGTTTGCAGTAGTCTTATCTAACACAATTTAGTGACCTTTGATGTCTAAAAATAATGGGTTGTATTTATTCACATTTTAATTGTTTCACCTACTCACATGAGAGCTGAATGTTGCCAGCCAAGACAGAGATATTAATCCTTCCTGAGATTTCTGAGATTTTATTTCTGCTGACGCCTCTTCAAAGCCATTGGACTTGTGCTCATAAACAATCTTTGTCAATGTGTAAAGCTGCAATTTTTAAGTGTTCAAGATTTTTCTTTGAAAGCTGAAATTTTCTTAAATGTTCATAGATCTCTTTTTAACTCAGATTTGTCCCTTTAATTTTTGAATACAAGAAGTAGTTGTAGAAGAGAATAACTTTTGGGCACATCCATCTTTTTGCCAAACCTATCCAACCTTCATCAGTCAGTGTTTATGTCATACAGAAAAAAAGGTTAATTATTATTCTTTTTAATTTCTTTGTGTGTTTGTTTTTTGGGTTTTTTTTTTATTTGTTTTAAGTTAGTTTAATTTTTTTGCAGCTGCTAGACTGGTCTATGGCATTATGAAATTATTCAATCTATCCTTCTAACGCTTCATCTTTTTATTTAGGAAAATGTGATTGCATTTGCAATTGGATTTAAACATTCATCTCTGATTGTAGGTTTTCTGCGAGTGTTAAATGTGATTCTGGTTTTGTGTAGCGGATGTAATCCACCAGATCCAGACTTGGGGCCCCTAGTGTGTCCCAGGAAAAGCATTTAAGCATTACAGGCCTCAGATGTATCTGGGCGGATGATCTGGAGATCAAGGGTTCCATGTCCTTGCAGCGTACCACGGCCCTTAGCATCAGAGCACGGGCTAAAACAGCAGGGCTGGTGGAACTGGATGGTATCAGGATAGCTTGATGGAACAAAAACATTTTTGTATGTTCTTCAGATTTTTAGTTTATACTTTCATTGAGTTTTGAGTTTTGCTGTTAGTTGCTATTTAGACGGACAGATGTACATCTGTACGTCTGTATATCTGCTGCCTTTGTTCTGTGTAGAAGCGGTCAAATGATGTTCCTCCTGATACTCCTTGTCTACTCTGTAGTGAGTTTCATCTCAGGAGGCATCAATATGAGCTTTGAGGATAACGTTGCAGAATGGACCCAGACCTGAAGACTGCCCCTTCCGTCCTTCACAGATAGCAAATGTCTATCAATTCCTGAGTATATGAAAGCTGAGGCACTTCTGCCTTTCCCCATAAATACACCTACTAGTCCTTCAACAGAGCAAGCAGGTCAGCTTCATATTACTCTTACCTGACTGCCTCAAAAAGATCAATGTTTATATGAATGTTTAGTCCTTTGCTTTTTTATTGTTGACTCCTGCATAGTGAATCTAATCAAACTGAGCCATTGCCACTTAAAAACTGGGGCCTGTAAAAGCTCTCAGAGCAGATGGTCTTTAAGATCTGAATGTCTTCCTCTAATCTTGAAACCACAAAAATTTAATCATGAAATATGCTCTGGGCATTAGACAACTTTCCCTGACCATGGTCTTTCTATACAACAGACCCAAGCCATGGGATTGTGTGTATCTCCTGCTTCTGTGCTGCAGGAAGAAGATCAGTGATATAGCTGGAGAAAAGGGCTCTATGTGGCCCTGCTTGAGCACGGGGGTTGGACCAGATGACCTCCACAGGTCCCTTCCAGCCTCAACCATGCCGTGGTTCTGTGAAAGGCTTTTGGCAGAGTGTCCCAAAGCCACATGTCTTTGAAGTATTTGTAGCTGGTGCATGTAGCATTTAGCCCGAGATTGTGAGTCATAGAATTGAGCATTGCTTTTTTGAACTGACATTAACAGTTGTTAAACAGGTTTTCTTGAAAGCCAAGGTCAGGACAAGTTGTTACAGTCAAAATTCAAATCTACAAACTTTGTGGTTTTTATTATTGTTTAAATATAGGGACGTTACCAGTAGTGGATATTTTAACAACGTATGTCACACTTCTGAAGTCACACTATGCTAAGTCTATATTGTATAGCTCTAAATGGCCTTGTGTTTAAAAAAATAAAATGGGTCAGTTTTGTAATACAAGGTGCTCATGTTGTGGAACCTCGTTAGGTTGTACTAACGTGGGGACAGCTTGTGTACTTGCTTATTAGCTTGTACTAACGCAGGGCCAGAATTGCTCCACTTTGCCAATGGCAACAAAATTAAGCTTAGCCCCTGCTTGTGCCTGTGGGAAGGATGACTGGGAAAGGGCCCAGGGTGTAATTAATACCTCATCTTCTTCCCAAAATGCGGTGGAGCAGGAAAGACATAGCTCATAACTCTGCCCCTGTGACACCAACCAGCAGAGCTTCATCTTCTGGAAATCTTTGTAGTGCAGTCAGCAAGTGCCAACTGTGTCATTCTGGTCTGCACAAGCAAACGATTACAGGGCAGAGCCACACCTGGACTTGTGCCTGCACATGAGGGTAAGTGGCCGCCCACGTTCCTCAGTTCCCTCGGGCAAACCCCTGTGACAGAGGTTCCTTGCAGGAACACGGTGGCTCCATGATCCTGGCCGAAGCTGGAGGCAGCTGTGACGCTGATGACACGACACTGTGGTCTCAGCTTTTGTGTCATGAAGCACATGCTCTATGTGTGGGATTTACTGCTGGGGAAGAGAGGCTGGCTTCCTAGTAGTTAATTATGTCCATCCCAAATGTTATTTCCAAACTCCTGTCTACTGTGCATCTTATACACCAGCTAATGCTCTGCCCCATTTTTTGCCATAAGCCTACAGTTTTGGACCGCATTGCACAGCACGTGGACTGTTGTCTCCTGGAGTGGCAGATTTTGAGTTGGCACTGTCCAGTGTATTTTGCTATGCAAATCCTGTACAGAAGTAGAAGACACAGTATCCTTTCCATTTCAGGTGTTAGTCATACACAAACCATAGGAGGAAGCAAGCAGGATCTTGATTTTGCCCTCCCTGCTAGCCCTTATGCCCAGCCCACCTTCCCGTTAAATTGAACAAGCGTAGAGAAAAACTGTTTTTCCGAGACAGTGTTTGTACAGGATACACCACACTGGAGGTAAGGCATTCCTGAGCCATGGTATGAACCTCCTTTGCCTCTGAGATGGCTCAGCTGTCTAAGATCATAATCAAACTTGTAGTAAACGAAAAGAATAATCACAAGTGGCAGAATGTACTGATTGGATTATTAAAAATTACTGCAGTATCACAAATACTGAAAAAGTGCTGTTGTCCATTATGCAAGGCATTTTTACATTTTTCAACTGTCAGATCTTGGAAAAAACTTTCAGGAAGTGTGGAAACAAAATTTTTTTTAACCGTTTTAATTTCCATTTGCAGCAACTTTCAATTTTTTCTGTTTAAGGAAGCTGAAACAGTATGGTGCATTACGTTTTTGTTCTCTTTGTTGTGCACAGGCCTCAGCTCTGATGTCAGCAT
Source organism: Ciconia boyciana (assembly GCF_034638445.1). Taxonomy (NCBI): domain Eukaryota; kingdom Metazoa; phylum Chordata; class Aves; order Ciconiiformes; family Ciconiidae; genus Ciconia; species Ciconia boyciana. Next base: position 172,080,774 of record NC_132934.1, on the reverse strand, counting down.
GGTGAGGATTTGCTTACGTCAATGCTGCTGCAGAGCCAGAAGAGGGAGCACAGACATTGTTTCTTCTTGGTCATGCTGTAGAGGCAACTTGGATTATTTCGCAGAGGAAAAGCACTAAATTTATTTTTAGAGGAGGAATGGTAGAATACTTTTATGTTCTTTTATTTTTAAAAGATTTTTTAATAAGATTTAATTACAAGAAAATTAAGAACTGGATATTTTAATCAATTCTTATCAAGCAAAAAAATCTGTTCGTAATTTTATGAATGGCTAGTATAGTATTTTAACATTTTTAACACCTTTTACAGAGTATTTTTACATTTTCTTCTGCAGCTGCTTAGGAAGGTGAAACTTACCAGAATCCAAATATAGTAGAAAAGCTTGATTCACTTCAGTCTAATAGAAAGTGTCTTTAAGCATGTTATTATATTTGTATTCTGACTTAAGATAATATATTTACTCAGTAATTTTCCGATACATTTGTATTAAAAACGTTATTGTAAAAAAACAAAGGATATCTAAATTCTCTCCAACTTTTTAATAGTAATTGTTAAAACTTCTCATATCTCACCTCTGTCATAATTTCTTATATTTCTCAGTTGTTATAATTTCTCATACCACTTAGATGTTCCTGACTTTGTAGAGAAAGTAATTAGAAAGTGCCTTGTTGCACCCTGATAATAATTTCTACTACTTAATCTGTTGATAATAGGAGAGTTGCACTGCTTTCCTGTAGCAGGACTTGTATGAAGCTTTTTTAAGAATTCCCTGAATAAAATTAAAATGTATAATCTGTGTGATGGCTTCGTGGTACTGAAAAAAGATTCACTCATATGCCTTTAGTTTTGCCTAAACTGGCTTCTGTATGGGATTTGTGAGAGCAGGACCTGAGATCATCTATGGATTACTCTTTCCAAAAGTGGACATTTGCAAGGGATGTGTGGCATTATGATCTTAGTGTTGTTCTCTTGGATAAGCATAGTTAAATACTGCACTTACTCTTCAAACTTTGGTCCTTTTGCTACTCCCTGTGAGATAAATTACAGCCCCAATAAATGAATGGAAGCTTAACCAGCAAGTTTTGGCCTCACAGAAGTGTAAGTAGGTTTTGCGATAGATTTAAATGAAGCTAGCTTTTTTTCTTATTTTCTTTCATGCCAGCATCTGTCTTTTGAATAGTACCATACATGTTCCTTCAAATCTCTTCCTAAAGTCAGTGTCCTTTGCAGAACTGCTTGTGGGTTATTAGATTATTAATAATGTTTTTAGATTAGATTATTCAGATTATTAATCAGATTATTAATGATGGTTTTTTGTATTTGAAATTAATCTTATAGATCCCATCGACTAGGTTTGAACTTCAGGTCCCAAAGGCATTAACTGAGCAAAACTCCACAAATAGAATTATTTTGGTTAGCATCAAAATAAGATAGGGAGAATATTACTTCTAGTGTATTCTGGATATGCCACTGAATGTATTATATTTTGAGCACATATTCCTGTGCTGACACTGTAGGATGGTCACGTTCACAAACCCAAAAGTTATACCTTAGCGTAGTTCTGTTGAAGCCAATGGAACTGCAGCCTACAGGAGTCTTTTCATTTGGCGTATTCATCCCTAGGATAGCCCTGCTGCTATAGTGATTGAACTTGGTTGAAAATTGCCAACTTTTACAATTAAACAATTACCAAAAAAGAAGAAACAGGGAAAAAAAAAGAAAGAAAACCAAAGAGAAACAAAACACCTAGAACCCCACAGTAGGGGAAAGGATTTGTAAATGCCTATTAAGAATTGTAAGGGTGAAGATATGCCCTGTAACCAAAGAATATATGTGTTAGCCACTATGTAGATGGAGAATAACTTGATAAATCTCAGTAAGATGGAGGATTTTCTGGTGGGCAGAAGTGGGCATTTTGAGACTCCTGTGCTCACAATACAGTCCTTTGGTAGAAGACCCCCACCAGTAGTGGTCCCTATTTGAGAAGTACTGAATACTCCGATGAGCTCCCAGGCAGTAATTCTCCTGTAATTTGTCACTGGAGAGAAGACATACCAGAGAGAAAGCCACAGACCTTATCATCAAAATCAAAAAGTAACAGAACATGGCAGTGCATATTCTGGCAGCCGGCACAGAAGTCATTGTCATCAAAAACACGATGGAGACACAAGATCCTAGAAGCACAATGGGTTGCAACAGACCAAGCCCTCGTCCTTCCCTCTTTGCACAGCATCAGCCAATGCTAAAGACTAAGGACACCAACTCCAGCAGTCTGTGGTTATCTGTAGACTAACAGATGCTATTCCAGAGGTAATTTTTCTCTACAGATTGTCAGTGGCCCAGGTCCAGGCAGCATGGAGCCTACAGTGCTGTCCATGACTAACAATTCAGCTTCTTACATATAAAGGGTTGTAGTGAATGGGACTACATCTGGCTGGTGGCCAGTCACCAGTGGCGTTCCTCAGGGCTCAATTCTAGGGTGAGTTCTGTTCAATATTTTTATCAATGATCCGGATGCAGGGGTTGAATGCACCCCTAGGAAGTTTGCTGATGATACTAAACTGGAGGTGCTGTTGACTCTCTCAAGGAACAAGAGGCCTTGCAGAGGGATCTGGGTAGATTGGAGCATTGGGCAGTCATCAATGGCATGAAATTTAACAAGAACAAATGCCATATTCTGCACCTGGGATGGAGTAATGCTGGACACAAGTATAAATTGGGAGAGGAGTGGCTGGAGAGCAGCCCTGCAGAAAGGGATCTGGGGGTGCTGGTTGACAGCAGGCTCAATATGAGTCAGCAGTGTGCCCTGGCAGCCAAGAGGGCAAACCCCATCCTGGGGTGTATCAAACACAGCATAACCAGCTGGTCAAAAGAGGTGATTATCCGCTGTATTCAGCATTGGTGTGGCCTCACCTTGAGTACCGTGTGCAGTTCTGGGCCCCGCAATTTAAAAAGGATGTTGAGGTAGTTGAATGCGTCCAGAGGGCAACAAATCTGGGGAAAGGGCTGGAAGGAATGTCCTATGAGGAGTAGCTGAGGACTCTGGGATTGTCTAGATTGGATAAAACGAGGCTAAGGAGCAACCTCATTGCTCTCTACAGCTTCCTGAGGAGGGGAAGTGAGATGGAGGTCCTGATCTCCCTGGTTCCCAGTGCCAGGACACGTGGGAATGGTTCAAAGTTGTGTCGGGGAAGGTTCAGATTTGACATTAGGAAACGTTTCTTTACCAAGAAGGTAGTCGAACACGGGAGCAGTCTTCGTAGAGAGGAGGTTGATGCCCCAAGTCCGTCAGTGTTTAAGAGGCGTTTGGAAAATGCCCTTAATAATATGCTTTAACTTTTGGTCAGCCCTGAAGTGGTCAGGAAGTTGGACTAGATGATCGTTGTAGGTCCCTTCCAACTGAAATTATTCTATTCTATTCTATCCTATTCTATTCTATTCTATTCTATTCTATTCTATTCTATTCTATTCTATTCTATTCTATTCTATTCTATTCTATTCCTTTCTATTCCTTTCTATTCTATTCCTTTCTATTCCTTTCTATTCTATTCTACTCTAAGACAGAAATTATAGTCTTTCAACCCAGAGAACAATATAAAATATTAGTAATACAGAACTGATGCTACATTTTTAGGTGATACGCAGACTAAATTATCCTTTCTTCACTAATTTCTACTTAATAATTTCCACACCATCTCTTCCTGACAAATCATAAAAAAGTCACAGTTCACCAGCTATATGTTTGGGCACTTTCAGTTAGAGGTGCCAAGGGTACTTAGCTAAGGCTTTCATGGAATGGAGCTCAACTCTAGGTTCTTCTGGTGCAACAAATTGCTCAGCCATTAACTTTGCTTCTCCCGTTTTCTATTCAGTGATGTGTCCTTCTGAAGAGGAGGCGACCCCATCGGCTGCAGCCATGTCATCCACTGCACTTCTGGCAGCAGCAAGCACAGCGGGACAGGAGACAAAGCTGTCCCCTTCTACTACAACGATGTTTTGTGACAGACCCATCCTAGCTGTGGGTACTTTTTGACAGGTGCTTTGGTTTGTCTGCAGTGCCAAGAGAGCAGCAGAACTTGCAAAAGTCCAAAGTCACTCGGGCAGTCGGCCACCACCCTGTAAAGTAGCGTGTGTGCAAAGAACGGAGCTTGACTCTCCCTGGAGTCATATACAAGAGGGCTCGGCTGCTTTTTCACTGTGAGGAGCAACCCTTGATCACTTGCAAAGGCTGTGGTCGTACTTAAACAATGCATTCTCCTACATATACCGACGTCAAATGATTGTAGGAGTAACCAAAAGTATATTCATCTTCTTCAATGGCACCTGGGAACTTACTCATTTCAAGTCCTTTCAAGGTCTTGTCTTCCTCAGAAGGGCAGCTGTCAATGACAGCACACGCAGGCTATTAGGGAACAGACATCCTGCACAGAGACAGGCCCCAACCATCCTTTGATCTCCTCTACCTTCCCATTGGCCCCGTGCTCAGCTGTGGAGTGACAAGAAGGTCTAGACTTGTGTCTCGTCCTGACTGTCATGTTGCCTTGGTCTTGCAGCATCTCGTGGTGATGCTTGGCTTTGAAGCACAATACATGCCAAAGGACTGATGGGAAGGAGTCGTCGAAAAAGCCATGTGAAATGGTGCCCAGAAACCCTTGTAAAATGCCAGTGGCAGATGCAAAGATAAAATATGTGTGTGCTCCCCTATGTCACTTTTCAGCCATCCGATACGTCCATCTTCAGACACTCATCTTGGCAAACATGCACTGCATGAGGTGGAGGTATTGCAAACCTGGAAACACTTTCCTACCACTAGTCCTCAAGGGCTTACAGAGAGTGCTGCTCACTCTTTCTCTCCCTCTCATTCCTTCCTTCCTTTCTTCCTTTCTTCTGTCCTTCCTTCCTTTCTTCCTTGCTTCCTTCCTTCCATCCCTCCCTCCCTTCCTTCCCTTCCATGAAATGTCACACAACAACTTGGGTTTGGGTTTTTAGCTTCTCCTGACTTAGCTGCATCCATTTGGAGCCAAAGAGACAACAAGGCTGGCTCAAGCAGGCAGAAGGACGGCTTTCTTCCCTCTGCCGACTGTCTAAGCATCCCAGGAAGAGTGGGAAGTGGGCAGGGTGTGTCCGCAGCCCCTGGGCTGCACTATTCTGGTCTGCTCTGCTGCTTGCAGTTTCCCCCCGATGTTTTAGAGGCTGGGATCTCAAAGAGAGTGCTGACCACCACCTTTTCCCCAGACGTCATGTGAAGATCAAAGCTGGTGTGAAAAAGTTGGAGTTCAGGAAAAAAAGACAAGGATGTAGTTGTGTGGAAACTCTGTCCTGCTGGACACCACGTTGAGCAGAAGCCAGCAAGGTGCCCTTGCCCAAAGGCGGCAGCGAGGGGTCCCCTGGCCTGCCCTGGGCAAAGCATCGCCAGCAGCTGGAGGGAGGTGAGCCTTCCCCTCTGCTCAGCGCTGGCGAGGCCGTGCCTGCAGTGCTGTGCCCAGCTCTGGGCTCCCCAGTACGAGAGAGACACGGGCATACTGGGGACAGCCCCCAGCGCCCCTCCCCCACCAGTGCCACCGCTGGGGTCAGAATGCCGTGTTGTGTCAGCTTGGCGCTGGCCTGGCAACAGCCCCAGTGCCTGCAGGGACGGCGCTGTGCCAGCACGCACCAGTGCTGCGGAGAGGCAAGTTCTGGTCCAGCAGCGCTGTCCGGCACAGGGACCCCCCTTGGCAGCCTCGCTCAGGCCGGCTGGGCGCTGTCCCGAGCCCCACCGGCGTGTCCCAGGCGAGGCTTCTCCTGGCCCTGGCGGGATGGGCCAGCTGAACTGCTGCCGTGGCTCCAGGTAGGCTCCCCCCGCAGCTCCGGGACACACCAGCACAGTCGGGCCCCGCAGCAGCCGCCTTTCTCACGCCCGACACCATCTGCTCTGCAGGGACGACCCTGACCCCGTGCAGCAGCGCGCGCCCGTCCCGGCATCGCCCGAGCCGCTGCTCCGCCAGCGCGTGCGCGTGACTCAGGGCCCTGCGACGAGGAAGAGGGACCTCCTCCTCTTCAGGGATGCCCTGGGCATCGCCAAGCCCAAGTAAGACTCGCAGACCCCAGCTGCCTCTCCTCCCAAGCCCTGGCCCTGGCACCGGGGCAGGGACACCCAAGGAGCAGCCCCAGGCCCCCGGCACCCTGCTGCTGCATGCACCAGTGGCCATGCCCGTGGCAGGCGGGTGCTAGAGGGGAGCCACCGGGCTCGGCCACCTCCAGGTCACTCCCTGCCGCTCCTCTCTGCAGACGTGGCAGCACCCCGCACCCGCAGCTCTGCCTGGCCCTGGGCCAGCTGCAGGTGCTGAGCAGCGGGAAGGGGGCGTCCGGGGATGCCGCTGAGGAGGAGGAAGGCAAGGCCACCAACTCCCTCGTCCTCGTCTGGCCCTGCGGCTCCTGCGTCCTCACCTTCCCGTGAGTCTCGGTGCCACGTCCCACGGTCCCACGGCAGGGCTGGGCAGCACCTCTGTCCTGCCCCACGGGGCTTCGTCCTGCCTCTGTGGCCGTCCCCACGGGGCAGGGCTGTGCCGGCGCCTGCCTCTGCCCGCAGGCTGGGGAGCAGCGGGCACTCAGGCTGTTTCTCCTCTCTTTCGGCAGCTCCCGGGCGCTGAAGGAGCTCTGGGTCAGCGCGCTCCTTGGGTAAGCCCTGCCTGGCACTGCAGCCTGGCAGTCCGTGCTCACAGCACGGGGGGATGCTCCGGGCGTAGCCGTACGATGCGGAAACACCGCTCCCCAGCTGGGGAGAGGTGCCCCCACGGCTGCGGGCAGCTCTGGAGCGGGCAGAGCTGGCGGAGCGGCTTCGCCCAGCTGTGTCCAGCCAAGGCCTGCCCAGCCCCATCCTCACCACTGCCGCTGCTCTCCGCTCGACTGCCGGGCGACACCCAGCTGCTTCGGGGCAGCTTGGAGGTGCTCCCCAGGCTGGCAGGAGAGGGCAAAGGCGGCTTGGGTCTCACACGTTCTCTTTCTCTGCCCCTTCCCCACGCACAGCCCACCAGAAGGAGTGGAGGGAGCCCGGGTGACCCAGCTGCCCTCCATCAAGCTCCTGCTGAAGGAGCTGAGCGGCCGCAATGCCGTGAGTGTCCCTCCTGTCTCTGCTCTGCCCCCACATGCTGCTGCAGCCCAGCATCAGCTGCATTGCTGCTCACTTTCTGCTCTTTTCCCCTTGCCCAGGCGATGACACTCCACGCCGGCAGCCTGGAGAGGCTGCTCGAGGGCCAGGCAGAGGTGAGGATTGCTCGGGGTGCAATCTCGGCCGCCCCCACCTCTCACGCATGGCCAGGGGCCGATGCAGCTCGCCGGGGGCCCTTTCTGCTGCGGGGCTGCTCGCTGAGCACAGCGCGTTTCTTGCAGGCTGGTCCCAAGCAGCGGCCACCTCCCGTCCCCGCTGGCAGCCAAGGTGGACTTGGCCACTCGGCTGGTGAGTTTGGAGAAGACGGGGGCAGGACGGCCCTTCTCTCCTCCTCTTGCAGGCGGGCACTCGTGCTGCACTGGGGCTGCCGTTGCCCTTCCCACAGGGCACGTCCGTCCCCATCGCTCTGCAGCAGGAGAGAGCTGAGCCCCCGGGGCCCCTCGTTCCCAAACAACGCCTCTCCCTTGCTCTCGGCGACCGGGGCACAGCGCTGAGAGGGTCCGGGAGCACTCGCCTGGCGCTTCTCCTGCAGGGGCTTTTGCTCTCTTTTCCTTGGCAGCAGGCGGGACCCGCAGGAGGAGGAGGGGGCTGCCCTGGCCCTTTGCGCGGCGAGGGACCTCGGCCGCTGCAGAGGCACCAGGGCCATCGGGCTCCGGCGGCAGTGGGGCTCTCTTCGGCCGGCCCCTGGCAGCTCTCTGCAGCCAGGACGGCACACTGCCCCAGCCCATCCAGGTAAGCAAGCCTGGCCAGGGATCCCCATCCCGCTGCCTCCTCCAGAGAGGTGGTGTCCCCAGAAGAGGGATCCCGGCTGGGGCTCGGGACAAAGCTGGCTCCTCCCCATGTCCCCCACCTCCAGCCACCCCTCTGTCCCACCCCAGTGAGAGCTGCGCAGCCATCCACACTTGCCCCTGCCCCTGGGGAAGGTCCACCTGTCCCAGGGCCTGTCTCCAGCCAAGCAACTGTCCTCCTCTGTCCCCTGCAGGACCTGCTGGCTCTCCTGCACCAGCACGGGCCATCCACGGAGGGGATCTTCCGGCTGGCGGCCAGCGAGCGTGCCTCCCGGGAGCTCAGGGAGGCCCTCGACAGCGGAGCGGAGGTCCGCCTCGAAAGCCAGCCTGCGCACCTGCTGGCCGTCGTCTTGAAGGTGAGCCCTGCTGACCTGGAGCCTGGCAGCTCCTGGCTCTCTTGGTGCTGGTGGGCACCTGCGAGAGCAGGAGACGAAACCCAGCCGCCTGCTCGTGAGCCAGAGTGCCGGGGATGCTGCCCGTGCTCCTGGCCGCAGCGCTCAAAGCCTCACCCGGAGCCCTTGGCATTGCAGGACTTCCTCCGTAAGATCCCTCCAAGCTCCTCGAGGAGGAGCTCTACGAGGAGTGGATGAGCGCCCTGCAGAAGACCAGCGGGCAGGAGCGGCTGGCAGGGCTGAAAGAGTAAGTGTGGCGAGCAGCCTGCCCGCTCCGCGGGGACTGGCAGAGGCCGGGACTTGCCTGCAAAGTGACGGCCTCCTTGAAAAAGCTGTGCTTTCTGCCAGCCACCTCTTGCTGCTGTGGGGTGGGGTTTTGGGGGAAAGCGGCACAGCAAAGCATTTCTCTCCTTGGAGCACGTTCTGCAGGCACTGGGGGTCGCCTCCACGAAGGGACTCTTGCCAGAAGGGCAGGGAGGGAGGGAGGTGGCCGTACCTCAGTGAAGGCAGCCCTCCGCTGTAGACCAGGCGTGGCCAGGGAGTCTTCCCTCGGGTGAGATCAGCCTGGGAGACCTGCGGTGACAACGTCTCCTCTAGTAACCTTGTGTTCCTGTTCCCTCAGGGTGGCCAGCAAGTTGCCCAAGGCCAACCTCCTGCTCCTCAAGCAATTGCTCACCCTGCTCCATAACATCAGCAGAAACGCGGCCGCCAGCAGGATGACTGCCGGCAACCTGGCCATCTGCGTGGGGCCGAACCTCCTGAGCCCAGCCGAGGAGCACACGCTCCCCTGGACGTCCTGCTGCAGGTGACGGCCAAGGTACGCTGTGTTTACCAGCCGGCTACAGCCTTGCGGCCCGACCCGAGCTTTGCTGTTCAGAGCTACCTGGCTGCCTCCTCTCTTCAGCAAACGCTCGTGGGGAGCTGCCGGGAAGAGCAGCCCCACAGCTGCAGCTTTCTGCGCACAAGCGAGGGTCAGGAGAGGGAAAGGCTGTTTGACCCATTTCCAGCCACCTAGGTGCAAAGCAATGGCTTGCTGTGTGCAGGTGACACGGCTGGTGGAGTTCCTCATTGAACACCACGGGGAACTCTTTGAGGAGGAGGTGGCTGGGCTTGCCGGCGCATCAGCCGAGGAGTTGCCTGCACCAGGGGCAGAAGCAGAAACAGCAGAGGTATGTCAGGGCCACAAACAGCGTGACAACAAAAGCCTCCCCCCTCAGAAGGTGGGACTGCTGCCGCAGGGACACGCAAGGTCATCCACCAGCCTGCAGCTCTGCAAACGTGCAGAGTAAGGCTGAGGCAGGTTGGCCATGGCACTTTGTGTGGTGATCCCATCAGAACTGGCTCAGCTGGGCTGAGGGAATCCATCCAAGGGATCTGCCTTTCACAGCTAAGGTAGCAATTGGACAGGTAGGTCCTTGCCACCTGTTAACTTCCACATTTCCATTGCAGGTGCCTCCAGGTGCTCCAGAAAGCGAACACCTGAAGAGCTCGTCCAGGGAGAGAAGGTAAAATGAGCTAGCTTTGATTAAGAGCAGAATTGGTTCAAGTTTATCATGGCTTATCATTACTATTGAATGGAAAGCTTGCCAGGCTCTCCACAAGAAAACCGAAAGCGAAAGCCAACCTGTGACGAGGGGAGCGATGAGCAACCAGGCAGGAAGAGGAGGAGGCTGGAAACAGAGCTCGCAGGGATGGGCAACTGAGGAAATCCAAGCAGGGCAAGAAAGATGAGGAGCCCAGGTGTGTAGCAGACCCTGTTGTCCATCTTTTAAATGCTCTGAACACTACTCTGAGTATAGGAAAGAGTTCCGAGGTGCACAGAGATGGCCCCAGGCAGGAAGCATGCACCTGCCCTTGGGAGACTCTCTATGTCAGGAGAAACATACCGCTCCAGTGTTGGCAGTTTTATGTTGCACTTGTTGAAGCTCTGTTTGTGCAAGGCTGAGCAGACACCCCAGCAAGGTCACAAGACTCACAATTTTGAGCTCTTTGACCCGCTCCCTACATAAAGAGGCAAAGTTCCATGTCAGCTGGCAATCCTAGCACTGCCTGGTACGGTCTGAATCCCAAAGACACAGCAAGGAGTTGTGCCAAGTAGCTGTAGACACTGAGATATTGGCACTTCTTTAAAAGCTCACATTTCACCTGAGATACTTGAGGGAAGAAAAAGCCAACCAAACAATAAAAAAGAAGCGTGTTTTGCCTGCAGACCTGGGTTTCTAGCAAGGGACAGTGAGGGATGCTGCTTCTTGGCTTTTGGAAAGGACCACATCACAGCTTCCTGGGAGCTCCCTGCCGAGCCCTACTGCCTGGCAAAGGGGCACCGCACATCTCTGTCAACTTGCCGTGCTCTGGGGGTATCGCACATGTTGAGAAGGGGCCAAAGCAACACCGTAGTCGCTGCCAGTAAGGGTTCTGTCTCCCGTGCCAGGTACGACCCCTTTTTCATTGGACTTCCCAACAAACGGCAGACAAAGTGATGCCTGTTCCTGTCTTCATGGTTTCATCCGCGCTTTCTGACTCTGTGCTTGTAGGTGCCGATTTCTTTTTGCTGCTTGGATTTCCAGACAAGCTCTGACTCCTGGGCTTCGAGGGGCACGATGCAGCCCCAGCACCACCTTGGCGGAGGCGAGGAGAGAGGCACCATGCCCTTCTGATCCGGCCAGCAGAAGGGCACCACTTGGGTGCCCTTCTGGTCTTGCTCGTGCACCACTGAGCTGGAGCAGCCCCGCACCGCCCTCAGACCCATTCCACCCCTCGCAGGAGACCTTGCTGGCTCAGTCATCAGCTCCGTGAGCAAATGCCCACCAGCTGGCACACCTCCCCAGGTGGGGAGGTGGCATGTGAACTTCAGAGTGAACAGCCCCAGCACCACCTTGGCAGAGGTGAGGAGAGAGGCACCATGTCCTTCTGATCCAGCCTGCAGATTTCACTTGGGCACCACTGAGCCAGAGCAGCCCCGCACCGCCCTCAGACCCATCCCAGCCCTCGCAGGAGACCTTGCTGGCTCAGTCATCAGCTCCGTGAGCAAATGCCCACCAGCTGGCACACCTCCCCAGGTGGGGAGCTGGCATGTGAGCTTCAGATTATATGGAGCGTGTTCCGCATGGCGGTGTATACCATCTGAGAGGGACACGAGGGACATGCTGGACGGCATGTTCCATACTATAAAACACACAACTACTCATTCTCAGCAGGCAGATGCTGAACCAACTTGCTCAATGCAAGGAGGGAGCACCCATTGCTGCTCACCCGTGCAGCAGAATACCCTTCCCAACAATCCTGTTTTACTATGTCCTTTAGAAACCAATATCTGGATATACTTGATATGTTTTTTGGATACACGTTCTAGCAGAACCTGCAAATGTAGTGTCTTAGCTCCCTTTCCTCCTCTTAAGCCAATATAGATACAGTGATAGGAGTTCTGGTTTAGTGGTTTTTCAAGTTGCAAAGTAGACGTGTTGCATTCTTTGAGCACACGCTTCTAGTAATTTTGTTTTATTTCACAAGACCACTCTTAGAGTGACTTTTTAGCTATGTTATTAAAAAAGCAGAAAGAATGACAGAAGTCACATCCCCCTACCTTGCCGTCTGCATCCTGCAGTGTGCAAAATGGAAAAGAAAGTATATTGTCAGGGTCTATGGATTAGGAAAGAAATGACAGAAAGATATTTATGAATGCAAAAGAAGAATGGTAGCTTGTCACACAACTTCCTTGACACTTCCAAGTGTGTGTCAAGAAGGTGGATAATGCCAGCAGAGCTGCATTGCTTTTTTTGTACAGGAACAAAGCACTGCACCTTTAAATATTCAAATGGGCTCCAGAAAAGTACTGGCCTGCTATTGGCATACAGCTACATATCTTACACACCTGTTAAGGTTCGGAAGTAAAGAGCATGTAATTTCTAAAAGCAAATGCAGACAGGCAGCAGACAGGAGCAGTGAATTACTCCACTGCATTTTTATTTACACCTACTAGTCATTCTTGGCAGAGAGGTGCTGAACCAACTTGCCCAATACAAGAGGGGAGCACCCATTGCTGCTCTTTGATCAGTGCAAGTACCTGTATGCAGCACACAGCAGAATACCCTTTCTCATAATTCTTGCTCTAACGTGACTAGCTTGCAGTTTCCACTAGGTTAATCACTCCAGACCAGCTACATCAGAAATTCCTTTCTTGCTTCTTCTCTGGCAGATCAGCTCTCTCTGCACTGATGCAAACACACCCCTTTCTGTCAGTCCTAGCTGGAGTTTTGAAAGCAGCTTTTCCCAAAGCTCAAATACTTAAACAGCCTCTATCGTATTGATGCTGGAGCCCTGTGTATGATGCCTAAGGGGGCTGAGCTCCTTTCAGAAGGAAAAATGCGAGTGCCAGCCACAACAGGAGAAAGGATTGCACGGCTGATCTGCAGGTCTTGCAAGGATTGTGCAGGAGTCAGCAGAGCACGGAAATTCAGGTGCGGCTCTCCTAGCCGGCACCTGAAGTGTTTCAGAGGCAATGCCATCTTTTCTTCACAGGCAAAGCCTCACTGGATACCCTCAGCAATCGCTGCCCTAAGTAATTAAACTCCTACCTGCTAGGAGCTCTGCACTGTGGCGAAACCGAGGGGGTTTAGAAAAAAAAGCCCTAAATCATTTTGCAAAAAAAAAAAAATCGCTATGCACTCAAAAGGGAGAAATGTCAGACATCGAGACCTTACTGTGGTCTTTCTTACCATTTCCCTGCCATTCATTTACCTGCCTCTGTGGTTCATTGAGACCTGCAGATCAGCGTTTGGTCCGGAGTTACTAACTGCAGTCGATGGTGCTATTGTACACGCAGCTGTCCATTTGCTAGTGCTTTATACAGACTTCGAGTCCCTGCTAAAACATTGGAATACAAAGTTGTGCCCCTTTCTCTTTTCCGTGGCACGGATGTCCCAATGTATATTGCAACCAAAACACTCAATAAATACAGGATTATTTAAATGCCATTAGGGAATGATTGCAGGCATCCCAGCCGTCTGCAGACAAAGCCATCTCAAATCTGAGTACTCACAGAGTGATTTGTTTGTAAGAGGACTGAATGACCGGTATGTGCCTATTCCCCTTGCCTTTGCTGGAATACATTGTATGGACTGTCTGCAGTTTTAGCATTTCGTCCTATGTCCTTCTTTCTAAAACTTTTTCTTTACTGAAATAAAGTGTCAAATGTATATCTGGCCAGTCTCCGTATCTGGATGAATCCCTTCCCTTCCTTTTCTTCCTCTCTCCTTCTCTGTGTTTCACCTCTCTCTCTCTGATGTTTAACTGCCCCAGAAGACAGAAAGGTCAGGCAAGGGTTGCCCTTGTAGGAGCCTTTTCTTTCTCCCAGGAGCTTTGTTTTTTCTCATAGGAAACCTGAGTGGGCACCTGCATCCAAGACAAGGTCTTGACAAGGAAAGAACTGAGTGTGTTACTACTTCTCCTGATCTGGGAAATAAAATCACCCCTTTTTGTCCAGAAGGCCACTGGTGGCTATTCCTATTCTCCTGCTGTGCTTTTGATCTCCTCTACCTTCCCATTGGCCCTGTGCTCAGCTGCTGAGTGACAAGAGGGTCCAGACTTGTGGCGGGGTCCTGACCGTGATGTTGCCTTGCTCTTGCAGCATAAAGTGGTGAGGCTTTGCTTTGAGCCACAATACATGCCAAGGGACTGATGGGAAGGAGGAGCCGAAAAAGCCAGGTGAAATGGTGCCCAGAATCCCCCCACCCGCCACAACAGGAAAAAGCCCCTTGCAGGACTGATTAGGGCCTGGATCTGTCTTCCACTTCCATATTTATTCCAGTAATTCCGCAGCCAATACAGTAATTTCAGTGTTTCTTCTAGTTGATTCCGTAGCTTTGTAAGAGCTGAAACATCCAGGTCATCAAGAAGGCTGATGGAGAAGGTAGTTGATCTGAACTGGCCCCGACTGCCTATGATGTGGCAGTGTCCATAACTTGGGTTAACCACAGGTTGTCCTGTGACATAAGGACGTACAGCTCTTTCACCTTCCTCCTTGGAAGCTTCGGGGTTTGTGCATGAGGGCCTTATTTACCTTTCTTTGCAGAGCTGCTCATCGTTTTAGCGTTGCTTACGATGAGGAAAAGATCCTTTCTGCATATATACCTTCATTTATTTACATTTAATAAACAGCATGAAATCCTATTACGCTAATGATCAGTTTTCCAGGCTAATGAAAATTAAAAACAAAAGGATGCTTTGTGCCTGCTAAAAAAAAGTGTAAGCCTCTGTTACCGTATTAAAAAGCTGCGATTCTTTCAGTTGCGGACGTTTGCAGCTACAGCACTTACAGAGCTGCTGGCTACCATACTTGGAGGTCCAGAGGACACCAGACCTCTTCTGAAGCCTTTCTACCAAAGTCGTACTGTTTGAGACGCTGCTCCATTAAGATAGGGCTCATTCAATACTAGGTTCCTAAACGAAAACCCAAGGATAGAAACTTGCTCCTCATTGGCAAAGTGAACAGCACCATGAGGCGAGGCTGCCCAAAGCCTAGCTGCTGCGCTTGAAGAAAATGTCCCCTGAGTTTCACTGGGCGGACAGGGCACGCTTTTGGAGGCCTGGTCTGCCATACAATACAACACAACAGATCTGTGTCCAAAGAGCATTAACAGCAATCACGAGGATGACCACTTACAAATCAGGCAATTCCTGAGTGAAGATTGGCAGCTGTCCTGATGGCTGGCTTTGTTGTTCATGGCCACAGACTCTCTTTCCCGGGCGCTTCTAGACCAGGAGGCTGGCTTTTCACTCAGACAGCACATAGCCGCTCCGTAGCTCTGTGTCTCCCCATGGCTGCTTATCTATTCAACGGATAATATTATCTGTTGTTTGTGTATAGAGAAGGACTCAAAGGAGATGTGAAGGTAGGTGGGTGTCTTGGCCACAGTGATCACAAAATGGCTGAGTTTAAAATTTTTGGTGTAATGAGATAAAGACAGCAGAGTTGCTACCTGTATTTTGAGAGATCAAACTTTAAGCTACGCAGGGAGCTAGTTTGCAATGTCCCCTGGGAATCTGCTTTTGAGGACTTAGGGGTCCATGAGAATAGGTCAGTTTTGAAGAACCACATTGTACAAGCACAGGAGCAGGCAATCCCATGCCGTTCTAAGTCAAGCAAGCAGGGCAGAAGACCAGCTTGGCTGAACAGGGAAGTCATTTTGAAACTCGGGCAGAAAAATAAATTCTATGATCTCTGGAAGCAAGGTCAGGCTTCACAGGAATATCACAGGTCTGTAGTTCACTTGCGTAGGGAGAAAACACAAAAAGCCAAAGCTCAACAAGAGTTGAAACTCGCCATTGTTGTGTCAGACAATAAAAAGGGCTTTTTTAAATATGTTCATAGCAAGAGGAGGTTTAAGGAAAATACTGGATTGATACTTAATAAAGATGGTCACCTGACAAATGGTGATGAAGAAAAGGTGGAAGTATTTAATGCTTTTTTTGCCTCAGCCTTTAATATTATTATCAACCTTGGGCTGCCCAGTCCCCTGAGTCAGAGGACCACACGTGTGGGAACAGTGAGTTTCCATTTGTGGGCACTGAAATTGTAAGGGACCAGCTGTATCATCTGAACGTTCACAAGTCCCTGGGGCCTGATCGGATTCATGCCAGAGTACTGAAGGAGTTAGTGGATGTTACAGCAGGACCCCTCCCAATCATCTACCAAGGTTCTTGGGAACCTGGGGAGGTCCCTGATGACTGGAAGCTAGGCAATGTTATTCCAATCTACAATAAGGGTGTGAGAGAAGACCAAGGAAACTACAGACCTGTTAGTCTAACCTCAGTTCCTGGAAAAATTACAGAGAAGGTTATACTGGGTACTATTGAAAGGCATTTATAGAATAATGCAATCATCAGGCACAGTCAACAGGGGTTCACAAAGGGAAAGTCCTCTTTAACTAATATGATATCCTTCTACGATAAGGTCACCCGCCTAGTGGATGAAGGGAAGGCGGTGGATGTCGTTTTTCTGGATTTTAGTACGGCTTTTAATTCTGTCCCTCACAGCATCCTTCTGGACAAGTTGTCCACCTGCAAGATGAGCAAGTACACGGTGCGCTGGGTGAAGTGGCTGAATGGCAGGGCTCAAACGGTTGTAGTGAATGGCTGGTATGGTATTACGAAGTAAATGAAAGCTTCCCAATTTTAACACCTTTTACAGAGTATTTTGACATTTTCTTCTGCAGCCACTGAGGAAGGTGAAGCTTATCAGAATGGATGAAGCTTATCAGGATGGATGACTCATAGTGGATGAAGGGAAGGCAGTGAATGTAGTTTTTCTGGATTTTAGTAAGGCTTATATGTTAAATGCTGATACAGAAAGAACACAGAACTTTCTCAGGGGCTAATCTGAAACTGAATTACTCCCTAGAAGAATCAAAAACTACACAAGGATTTTCTACCTGCTGTTTATGCAAAGATGTGCAGGATTTTGCTATAAAAAAACCAAGATGCAGAACATCTAATATAAGAAACCTTTTCTTTTTTTCTTTTTCCTCTAGAAAAAGAGGAACGAAGACACACACACAGAAGATGACAATCACATTTTATACATTTCCATAAAGCACTCTGACCTGGCCTGATCTAGAATTATTTTTTTGCATCTAACTTCTGATTATTTTAACAAAATGCCCTTTTGTTCTTTGCTCTCCCCATATTGCAGCGTAGGCCCATTGCGTATTTCAGTCATGCGGTGTGACAGAAAAAAATCTCTTCCAAAAACCCTTCTCTTTTCCCACTAGAGGGCTCCCGAAACACTCATGGGATATAGTTCCACTGACACAGACTCTTCTACTCTAGACAGGCATTTATAGTAATGTTTTGGGTATGGTAATGGCTAGCCTGCAATGAAATGAAATGAAATGAAATATCTGTCAGGTTTTGCAAAAAGAATTGAATATTGGTATTTGCTTATTTTTTTAATATAGGCATATATTTGCTGGGGGGTTAACTAAAAAAAATCTATGCACATTCTGAGTAGTGAAGCTGGCGGATTTTTAGATATATAAATCTTGGAAATGTAAGAATAAACACAATTTGTACACAAGTATTTGACATCTTCCTTATAGTAATACGTCCATAAAGCTGTTGGCTCAAGAAACCTTGACTGTGTTACAAATCTGAAACTAAACACTTGCACCAGCGCTCAGTAAATATGTCGTTCAACTAAAAATAGAAATTACTGTCATCAGCAAAGGGTATCCATGAAGGAATGATATTTCCTATAAATATACTAAGATACATGTGGATTAGTTTAATCTAATGAAGAAGATGCAAAGAAACCAAAGGACGGAGCTTTGAATGGAGTAAGGAGGATGCATAGAAAATGTTCAAGGGAAACTTTTCTGCTAGTTAAAATCCTTAATATTATGCCTTGTTTAAAAAATAACAACAAAGTTTCTTGTTTGTTGAGCAACTATTACATTAAGAACTTGTAAAATACTATCCCCAAAGAAGTCAATGAATTTTACAAAGAATTTCAACAGGAACAGGATTTCTTCTATATTTATCTTACATTTTCAAATATCAACCTGTGGTTTTGAGTATGTAAATTTTAATTTTCCGCCTGAGATACCTGAAAAGGGGCACATTTTCAGAAGGTGATTGCTTAGAGTTTTCTGATTGTAGTGTTTCTCAAAACTTTTATAACTCAGGTGAGGGTCACAAAAACTCATACAAAATAATTGGTGACATTTTAAAATTTAGCCCATGGAGTTAGAGACATGAAAACATTTTATGAAAAATAATGTATTTGCCTGCTATAACCCTTTTTATGTGTCCATATTTATCTGTAATCAGAAAATGATGGTTAGAAATTAGTTTGATATTCAGAGAATTTTGGCAAAGCTCACACATAAAAATAATATCAGAAGCTTTAAAAATATTGATGAGAATAATAGTATGGATAAAAATACTGATAATAATGCAGTTTACAGTCACAAGTTACAACAGGAGTTCTACAGAAATAATTCCTTTAAATTTATTTGCCATGAAAGCATAGACACAAGACACAGAAAGGGAGCTCTTTCAGCTCCAGAATTTGACTCCTATCAACATTTGTTATAATCTCATTGGTTTAAAAACCAGTGCTCCTCACTATTTATTCCAAGAGGGTGTGGGGTGTGGAAAGCCTGCGGATAGATGCTGTGTCAGATTATGAGGGAGCAAGAAGACTCAGCTTTGCTGACTGAGGAGTTCTCAGCTGTGCCATGCAGGGAAAACACCAGCTGGCTCTGAAGCCCAGCCAGATTTAAGTGGGTTAAATTAGTTCACGTATGTCCCCATTAAAGTCAGTTTGTATTTGGAGTCAGTGGGCAATCTTAGCTAAGGGCACAAAATAACTTTGGAAGAGATAATCTAATTGTTCTTTGGCAAAAGTTATAAAGCTAACTAAACTGTAACTTAAGTGGAGTACAGTTAATCTCCACACACACGCACTAACCATTTTAATAAGTGAAAGTAAAGTAGTGGCATCTTAGCATTTAACACACTACAAAAACCTGTAGACTTTTTCTATTGATTTTCTCAAGGGTACAGCCCAAGATTATATTGGGCTATATATAGCCAAATATATATGTAGCCAAAATATTCCAATATATATTGGATAACTGTTCTTCTAAAGGATAATGAGCAGGAAGAGAAGATAAAGGAGTTTCATATAGCTAGACAATAAAAAAGTTGTTGGCCAGATATACTGTCTACACTTGGGCTTTCTTCACTGTAATTTTGGCATTTTCTAGTTGGTAGAGGTCATACTCCTATTACTTATTGATCCTCAAATGCATGGTTTTGTACAAATACATAGAAAGTAGCCATGTTCCTGGTGAAACATTATCCAAAACATTAGCCACTTATAATACTTCAAGGCATACATGAAGCAGTAAAGCACAAGGCCATATTGGGGAAAAAATATATATATATAAAATGTATTTTTAGAAGACAGTTGAATGAGGAGGGAGGGTTATTTGGTTCATAACAAGTTACAAGCAGTTCCAAAAAAATCTGTAACACCACCTATAATAAAAGTATCCATATTTTTATTATAGGGGTGTCCCTCAGAGGTCTGTACTGGGACCAGTATTGTTAAATATCTTCATCAATGACATAGATAGTGGGATTGAGTGCACCCTCAGCCAGTTTGCAGATGACACCAAGCTGAGGGGTGTGGCTGATTCGCTAGAGGCAAAGGATGCCATCCAGAGGGACCTTGACATGTTAGAGAGGTGGAAAAAAGTAAATCTCATTAAAATCAACAAGTGCAAGGACCTGCACCTGGGTCAGAGCAATCACCAGTATCAGTATGGTCTGGGTGGTAAGGGGATTGAGAGCAGCCCTGTGGAGAAGGACTTGGGAATACTGGTGGATGAAAACTTGGACATGAGCCACCAATGAGCGCTTGCAGCCCAGAAAGCCAATCGCATCCTGGGCTGCATCAAAAGAAGCGTGGCCAGCAGGTGGAGGGAGGTGATTCTCCTTCTCCACTCCGCTCTTGTGAGACCCCACCTGGAGTACTGCATCCAGCTCCGGGGTCCCCAGTACAAGGGAGACATGGACCTGTTAGAGTGGCTCCAGAAGAGGGGCATGAAAACTATCAGAGGGCTGGAACACCTCCTCTGAAGAGAGGCTGAGAGAGTTCAGTGTGGAGAAGAGAAGGCCCTGGGGAGGCCTTACTGTGGCCTTTCAATACTTACAAGGGGCTTACAAGGAAGACAGAGAGAGACATTTTACCAAGGCCTGTAGTGACAGGACAAGAGCCAATGGTTTAAACTGAAAGAGGGGAGGTTTAGACTGGACATAAGGAAGAACTTTTTTACAATGAGGGTGGCGAGACTCTGGAACAGGTTGCCCAGAGAAGTTGTGGATGGCCCGTCACTGGAAGCGTTCAAGATCACGCTGGATGGGACTTTGAGCTACCTGACCTAGTGAAAGCTGTCCCTGCCCACGGCAGGGGGGTTGGACTAGATGATCTTTAAGGTCCCTTCCAACCCAAACCATTCTGTGATTCTATAAATAATGCATCCAGTTTTGTACTACCCCAGGAAACTGGGTAAGTTCAGTGAAGGGCCAGCAGGATGGTTGGGGCTCAAGCACTTGGCCTGTGAGGAGAAGCTGAGAGACCACGGCTTGTTCAGCCTGGAGACATGGTGGCTTCAGGGACACCTAACAGCAGCTCCCAGTGCCTTCAGGGAGGTCAGCAAGGAGATGGAGGCATGCTCTTCACAGCAGTGCATCATGGGATGAGGAGAGACAACAGGCAGAAACTGAAACAGACTGGATATAAGGAAGAATTTTTTCTCCATGAGGACAGTTGGGTGAGGGAGCAGGCCCAGAGAGGCTGTGCCATCTCCGTCCTTGGAGGTGGTCAAGACTTGACTGGACACAACCCTGAACAACCTGGTATGACCTCAGTGAGCAGGAGGTTGGACTGGAGACTTACCGAGGTCCCTTCCAGCCTGACTCATCTTGTGTATTTATGATCTACGTCTCTGTTAGTCACCTTGGGCTCCCTTTATGATTAGCAACATTTCTAGGATGTGATTAATTTGACCTATTTATTATGAGTATTTATTTTAACTGAGAGGAACGGTGCCGTACAACTGCCTGTTTCTTCACTATGAAGATAGTCCAGACAGCTAAATCAGGTCTAATTATCAACATGTTAAGTGTCCAAAATTAGGTCAGGTGGATCCCATCCTGGGCATCTGTGCTCCCTGAAGGGCCCAGTTGGATACCAGGGAGGGAAAGGAAGAGTTATTTCTGTACAGCATCATAGCAGTTACAACACTTGCCCCAAAAGAAAGATATCTGAAATCTGGACTGTATTCCCCAAATTCTTATTTTTTTTTGTCCAAAACCTCATTGGTACCAAACTAATACATGTGTAGAATATGGATTTTCCCATCTCTCTGTTCATTCGCACTCTTTTCTTGCCCGATCTCTCTCTGCCCCCTTAGGCCTTGCACAGGTCTGTGCCCTGTGCCCTGGGCTCTCTCTTCCAGTGATGGAGCCATGGCTTCTTCCTGAACAAACCGCAGGGCCAGCTCTCCCTGTTCCTCAGGACATGCTCCAGCTGCTACTAAGCTTATCTTGACGCCGGCAAAATCATAAATAGCTCATTTAGGTTCTTCTGCTGGGACTTTGATTTGTGGCAAAGGGACACATTCTGATCTTTAAATTGAAGTGTTTAAAAACCTTTCTTCATGTAATTTGTAAATAGGCTACAGAAATAACATTAATGCTACCACAGCATCTTGCCCCTTTTACCAGTGTAACAGTAAGTCTGACATAATCTGTTTATACATACATTTTGTAGATGTATATATAGACATTGAAAATATTGCCATGTTTATTTATGTTACTAAAAATGTGTTGGCAACAAACAATACAATTAAGTACATCAATAAATTATCATAAGGATAATACTGTTGATTTTTCTCTTGAATACTCTATTCAGATTATATGTGTGAAAAAGTTCAGTAGTTTTCAATCCATTTCAATGTGTGGATCTCCTATACAGGATAAAACTATCCCGAAGTTAAGCTTCCTAGAAGCACTCTTGCTGTTCTTGGCTATTTTTATTACAAATAGTCTGCAAATCCCATGGTGTGGCAATACCACTCTGACTTCTAGACTTTTCAAAACTATGCCTTTAGCTTAATTATAATCATGGTTTTTCATGCCTTGTTAGTGTTCTGTGCTTTATGACCTTTGGCTTGTTTTTAATGTATATTCGTTATACTGAGAGACTTTATGTTGCTTTTCTTCTATCACTTTGCATGTTAGTACCCTTTTCCTTTGTGATTCAAGCAACAACATCTTTTCTCATACTAATTCAAAGCAAGAATGTGATACTGCATTTGAAAGCGTAGGTGTTCCTGACACAACTCTTGCTTTTACATGGTGTATTTTGTCTTCAAACATTAGCACCCCAAGGCACATGTGTGACTGAGCCTTGGGAATGTGTATTTCCTTTTGAAGTTTGTTTGTATCGCTAATTCACAGCAGAGTGCAAAGTTAAGATTTCTGTGCACAGAAATAATGACTGATTACCATTCTTTTGTTTTCAGCATTTCATCCATAGACATGTATATTTTGTCTCCATAATTATTGTAAACTGTAAACTTTGTACATATTGACAGATTAATTTTGTACAAACTCTAACTTAGAGACAGATTTACATCTATTTTGCTAACCTATTATAAGGAAAATACCTCATAAACAACAAAATTGGTAAAAAATCATATCACTGAAAAAACCTGTTTGTTGGTATATACAATATGGATTAAATGAAAGATATTGGATGAAAAGACGTTACTCCTGTGACTTCATAGAAATTAAGTGGGTGCTTAACCAAGAATACAAGTAGTCCTACTACCTGTTTCAGATTTAGCTAATTTGAGTACTTGCATTGCTTTAAACACTAGTTACATACACTGTCCTACTGCCAATGGGAACTGAGAACCCTCAGCACCTTTCAAGACGCGTTCAGCTCTCCTTAGGGTTAGGATGCTACTTGGACTCACATGTCTATGTCTCTAGAATGAGAGTGTATTTTATCCTCAATTAGGCTGCAAAGGATAGGAGTTGTCTGCTTGGACCCGTTCTTTTTATGATTAAGAAAAGGAACAGAAAGATAAAGCTATGAAAGAATTGTTTTAAAAAAGTGTGTAAACATACCCCTCCCAAAGTCTTTAACAACTGAGGAGATAAAATTATGTCTCAGATACCTATCCAAATAATGTTGCTTTCCGTTTTCACTTTGTGTAAATGCTCTCCTTCAAAAGTTGAATCATCCTATTTTTTGGTCTCCAGTCTTGAAAACACTTATATATGTTCTTATGTTTCAGATATCTCAATAGAAATGGCATAAAAAGTACTGTTCCCATGTAAATTTTACACTTGGGAAAACATATGCAAGATAAGTCTTGATGAAGAACTGCCTGAAAGAATATTTGAGCTATATTTTACAAATTTCCCTCCTACTTGCTTCACTCAATACCCACGCTTTATTGTATGTCAGAAGATCTTCTTCTATATTCTGTCATGGATCTGCCGTAGAAAGCAATCACTGTTCAAAATTATCTTTTTTATTATTGTCACTTGGCAACATTAATGCTATCACTGTTGAAAGGTCTCCATTGGAACATCTGCCATACACAGGAGTCTTTCTGTACGAACATGCTTTAGTTATTTGCCTGAAGACCACTGCAGAGGAGTCACATTTTCTTTGTAGGAACCATATTTATCACTCAGCAAAATTAATTGCTGTTATGTCTCCAGAATTTTTCTTTCAAATATTGACTCTTGACCATGAGTGGCCTAGGACAGTTCTTGCTAGCCTAGGTTTACTTTTTTTCATGCTGGGATTGTTATAATTACCCATTTAGGATTAAAAGACTTCTCTTCCTCCTCTACATTTTTCTTACAATTGTAGTAGGTTAAATAACTGTATTTCCAGTAGACATTCACAGAAAAAACTGTCAGGATTTACAGCAAATACTATATGCTCAGTCTTCTGTTGTCTTTATTCACGATTTTTACTGAACTCAGTCCAGTGATTAATTTGTGCTATCTCTAGATATGGAACACTCCAGGTTCTCTTTCCACTAAATTGAACCAGTCAGTACTTTTGTGGATATATGTGGAACAATCACCTACTTGAATAGCAAAAAATGAAAATAAATAGTATTAAAATGTGCTCTCATACAAGCCATCTATATTTTTCATTAAAAGCCTGATTGGTAAAACAGATATGCATGTCCTTAGTTATTAAAGCAGACATTGCTCAAATATGGAAGCAATTACTCCCATTCAGTTGCTTATCCCTTCCCTGCAAAATATATGCTGTGATAAAATAGAAAGTGACTGTTGATCAGGACACTATCACTTCAAGTCCTATGACTATCTGAGAGATGAGGGATGTTTAGAAACATGGATTTCAGTCCTGATTTATATGGAAAAGCTCACTAGACAGTAAGCTGGAGCACCTAGCCAGCCTTTTTTTTATGGTTATGAATAATAACAAAATCATACTAGATTCTTGCTTGTTTCATTTTTTAGAAAAAACAGTATTTTGCTAATGACTGTGATTGTTACTTATAATTTCCATTACAATGTTCTAATAACATATTCAATTTTGGTTTTTTGATGTTGCCCAAATAAAAAAAAAAAAAGAAAATTAATATTGTGGGTATATGAGAATGTGTAACCATTCTATGCACCTATTTGTAATGCCTCTCTACTTTGCCACGTGTTACTCCTTTTGCAATTATGTTACTGATGTCACACAAGCATTTTTAATATGACAGGGTTTCAAATGGAGTTTGGAGTCTCAAAATCAACGTGCAGCCCTTTTCACAGTCTGAATGTGAAGACTTCTGGATGAAAAAAATAAGCATCAAGATTTCAGTAGTTCTTATATACATGAAATATCCTCATTAGTCTGACTGACCATGGTATAGTCTATAAGAAAGTTTTCTGTATAAACATTAAACATTTATATGCTTTGGGAAAAATAATCTCTGGTTCAGTTCTGCTTATTTCACTGGCATAATAAAAGGATGGATTTTACCCTGCATGTCATCTCGGGGGGGGAAAGAAAAAAAAAAAAGAAAAAGACCAAAAGCCTCTCTGGAGAACAGAGAAAAATATACTAAATATTTTCCAGCTCCTTTTTCTATCTGTGTTTGCACAGCTGATATATTGAAGCAACTCAACTGGAGATGTAAGCACAATAGGCAGCCATGCTAATAATTGTACCAGATGCTTAAAAGCTTCTCCTCAAAGTTCTGCTTAGTTTTTTTTTTCTTTGTCTGAGGGATCCTAAGGCTTGCTGCACTCTCAATAGGGAGAAGTGTCTTTTTACTTACTTACGGAGGAAACTGATGCCTTAATCTTAGCTTTTGTTGTCATTTGGCTGCTCTCTTTTACTGCTCTCTCTTATAGAACTGAAAAATACAGTTTCAAGATCTCCTGTGTAGATAATTCCCTGCTTAAACTGATACCAGAAGAAGCAGACAGCTCTAACAAAACACAAATTTTTTTTTAAATAGCAAATCAGGAGGAACAGGAGCTCTTTTTATGAATTTTTGTGGACTTCATCCAAATGGAAGATAAGAAAACTTTTTAATTAAATTTTAAATTAAAATGATTGAACTCAGTTTGAGTCAACTTTCAGATTATAATTGTCTGTTATGGGAGAATTAGATATGTCCTCATTGCCACTTTCTGTGGCATACTGTACCATGGTACACTTAAATATAGGTAGACCACTGTTTTCTTTCTCAGACTTTCTAAATACTAAAAAGAATCAATCTCAAAACCATCTGAGGTCTGAAAGAGTATTCTTTTCTTAAAACTTGTGATTAGACTCTGACCCAACTCTTCAATGCCAATTAAATCTAGGAATTGTCCTGTCCCTAAGTTTCCTTTCATATAATCCTGATGGCAGTTCCCTTTTGACTAGTCCTTCTGTCCTCACATCACACGGCCCCCATCAGTACATCTCATGCCACCCACTTGTGCCGGTCATTGACTGAAGATAATTGAGGAACTAAAGATACATTTCTGCTTACCAGTGAAACTGAGCAATTCACAAAGGTAACTTTGTAAGAGTTGTCTTTGGAAAATTCATTATGGTTTGTCTTTCAAACCACATAACTACATGGGGGTTTTTTGCTAGAAAGCTTAAACAGGCATGAAGAGATGCAAATACTTGGCTGACTGATCTTTCTTCCTTTTTATATAACTTTGATCTTACCTTGGACATCTTTAATTTTTAACTTTTAAACCAGCGTTGTGATCTATTTTTCCTTTCCTTCTCCAAGTTTCAACTGCTGTGTGACAGAGACCAGAAAAAATCATAAACCCACAGAAAATAAGGTGGGGAGAGACTCCCAAGAACTACACATACCAGTGTTTCTCACAGTTGCTATTTAGTTCCACCAGAAGCAATCACACTGACGTCAGTGGACTACTCAGAGTAAGATATTGTTTAATACAAGCAAGAGGATCACAGTCTGGCTGCCTAAAAAATACAGTACAAGGAACAGGACTGCATCTCCAAAGTACTGCACCAGTTCATGTCTAACTTTCACAGGTTAATGTGTAAACCCATACCTAAGAAAGTGAGATGGTGAAAAGCTGGAAAGAACATCCTAGTCTAGTGGGAAAGATATAATGGAAGGTCTTTTCTCACTGAGATGAGTAAAGAAACAAAATGGCTTAGGCTAATCTTTTCCAAACGGGAACAGTAAAAGAGTAAAAGAAAAAAAACCAAGAGGCCTTGCTTTTAGAAATCCTGAGCACCTAAGAGTGCTTACTAGCCATGCCTGTGAAGCAATTTAAAAAGACTGGGGAGAATCCTCAGGGACTGTAATTTAATGCTTTCTATCATTAAACTGCAAGTACGATCCCTTGGAGAAGTCTGGGCTTTTCCCAGCTTTCTAACAGTTCTGAAGCATGGTTTGGGTAATAGCATGGGTAAGAGACCATTCCCAATAGGTAATTTGGGCCAGGCCACCCTGTCCTGGAGAGCCTAGTCGCATAGTTATGGAGGTGGGTGCTGCTCCATGCCAATTGCCTTTAGTGCCAGAGAACAGTCCTTGGTACATTTGATTTCTTAATATAGACCAGCCAGCTAATGTGGAAATTTCCAGATGCCTGACAATTCAGAAAGTCCAATTGCTTAAGTTGAATGTATGGATTTAGGGCCTAATTATAGACCTATTTTAAAAAAGATGTTGGCCTGAATAACTGAACAAGTACAGGGCAAAGAGTTCTTCCTTAATGTCGTAGGAAACTTAATGGCTAGGAGACATGCCAGCTGCCAGCTGGATCACTCCCTCCAAGCACTGTATTGGCTTTTCCCTCCTCTGGCTACTCAGTAAGTGCCCAGAAATGCTCCTTCCATTGCCCATTTGTACATAATTTATTCACACGGAAAGACTTAGGTTATCACCAGCAAACAGTTGTGACAAAAATAGCAACACAAATGACTTGACTTGGTTTTCTTATATTCCTTTACCCTCTTTGTTACAGCACTGCACTTTCAAGCAGATTATGTTTAAAAACTAGTTGATGAACTAACAACTTTCAGGCTTCAAATATGTAAACTAAATCCTCATGTTAGATGTTCAAAGATGGAAAAACAGCCACTGCCCAGATTTCACTCCTTAAAGTGCACAACTTATTTTGGCTTTAATGAACCGTGAAAATATCAAGGGGATAACTTGTACCTAAGTACTTCAATGTTCACAAATCCTCAGATTGCTTTAATAAAAAAAACAGTTGTATCAGTATTGTACAGCATTGCATCACACACTTCTACTTTAATTTTTTGGTTGGTACAACTGTCTCAAATGTTTAGTTCTGTTAAAGAACACAGATTCTTCAGCAGTTACTGTGAGGTGATGATTCTTTAAAACACCACAGTGGAAAAATGCGCAGGGAAAGTGAAAGAATCAGCGTGTTTCCTAGGAAAATGACACTTGAATGTGTCCTTCTTTTTGAACCTATTTACTATTTCAAGGTATTCTGGAAAAAGGGATGGAAAATTCAAATGACAGTTATGTTTCTATAAAAGTAATAAAAAAAAATATTCACTAACCCAAACATAAATTGGTACTTTATTATTAATTATTTTATAATATATTGAATTGTCTTTCTTACTCGAATGCTCCATCCATAGAAAACAAAACTTTAACAATCTTTTACATGAGACAGTCTTTCGCAATTAATTTCTTGAGCTAAAATTATCTGAAGAATAATTATAAGCATTCCGTCTGTGCACCCAGGCCTTAATTTACTCTGTCTCCAAATAATTCTCATTTAATGCTTGTAGGTATTTAAATTGCTTTAGCTTACTGATATATATGTTTACAGGCTGGTGGCTAATATCATTTGCAAGCTTATAACAGTTAGTTTGGTTATCTTTTTGTTTATCTTCAATTCCTTTTTCTTAATCCAATTCCACACCTTATGTATCTCCTATCATAACAAAATTATTAGCATATCTAAAAAGACGGTAGAGCTCTTCTCTAGTTGTGATATTCTGAAAATTTTACCTTCTATAAAACCATTTCTTCAGCAGTCATTTTAAAGAGGATAGAGTATATCCCAGAGTACTCATGAACTGTTACAAAATTGAAGAGAGATTTGCCTCCCTACCTATATAGTACATTTTTCAGTTCCAAGCATCTAATTTTATCATTCAAATATTTTATTTGAGATTCCAAATTTTTCATCAAAACCCAAGACCATTTTACAGAATGTCATGATGTTCTTTTTTTTTTCAGATTTGATAAAATCAATATATTTAATAGTATTTTCCATGTTTTTCTTGAGTAACTGACAAATGTAAAATACTTGATCCCCCAGGGGTACCTTTATTCTAAATCCCATATTGATGTTCCCTTCTCATTTCCTTTGATTTTGGGATAATGTAATAAAGACGGCATTAATGGTAAAGATGCCAAGATAATCTTTCGATTTAATCTTGTCATGCTTTCTCATAGTTTGGTACATGTTAATGTTAATCTGTTCCACTGAGATTACTTCCAGACTACTAAACCTACCTTGCAAAGTCTTTTTGTTGTCTTACGTGTTTAATAATTAATCAAGAGATTTACCAGTACCTGTTACCTTGCTGTTCTCAAGCAATCTAATTTCCTCTTCAGTTTCTTCTAAAAATTATTTCTCCCATATTTGCTTCCAGAAGTTGTTTGCTTTTAAAATAACTAGGAAGTGTACTCAAATCTTCCCTCAATTGTTCTATAACTGTATTATTTGAAACAAAAATATGCCTATTTTTGTTCTTCATCAGAACTTCTTCTCCAGTTCAGTGATAGCATCTTCCCATATTCCGTTTGCTCTACTCCATTTCCTGCAGACAGTTACATATGCAGTGCTTTTACCACCAGCTCTTCACTGGCTCTTTCAATACCAGACCTACAAGGTCTGAAAAAGAGAAGACCCAAGAGAAAGATGACAGCACTCTACAAAAGTACGGTGGATAGTGTGAATAGAGATCAATTGCTCATTGCCTTTTTGAGGAAAATAAATAAGGGGTATCAAATAAAGGTGGTGGGTGACAGATGAAAAACCAGAAAAGGAAATACCTCTTCACACAATGTAGAAGTCTTGGCCACGTTGCACCGGAATATTAAAATGTCACAAGAGTTGAAAAAGCAATGAAAAAATGTATTGAAGAAAAGACTACTGGGGACTGTTAGATACAAAGATGGTGCATATGGTTTGTATCCTACAGGTTGCTGGGAGCTGGGCAAATATTCTGGGGATGTCACTATATGCTTGTCTTGTTCTTACCCTTTTCTCTGTGCATCTACTATTGGCTGCTTTTGGGAGCAAGATCCTGAGGGAGTGGGACATTTTCTATGACCTAGAGGCCAAGGCTGTCCTTGGTTTCTCTTCTCCCTTATCACATTTTCCAGAGTTTTTGTTTCTGAAGACATAGGATCTTTGAGGCACATCAATTCTCAGTTGTTCTTTTCCAGTCTTTATCAAAACCCTGTTCCTATCATTCTTATTGCCATACTATCTAACGGCCTCCTTGTTTGCATCAAGATCAGCCATAACATTCACATGGTTTTAAAATCCACAAGCCTGTATTATTAATATTATCTGATATCCCTATCTTTATTTGGATTTCTCCAAAACACTGTATTTTATGAGCAACTCAGCTATTTTTTTCCATTCTTTATTGTGCCAAGGTTTTTTTTTTCACTGCCTTTCAGTGCTTTACAGCTTCACAGTCAGCTTCCCTTATTAGTATTCTGACAGACAAAAGTTAAGTGACCACCAGCTGGCATCATAATTTTTCAAAGCATCTTCTGAACTTATCATTTTGCATATGTAAAGCATATCTACAAATTCTACATATCTAATATAGAAAAGAAGTCAATATGAGCAATGCAAGCTAAAGATGTTCCTTAAATATGAAATGGTTGAGAGGTAGAGGCTATTAGACTAGTGTAATTACTGTCCATAGCTTTTACTTTTCATTAATACTTGATTGGAACCCAGTCATATTCCAGGAAGGAATATTATAGGACCAAATTTTATTATCCAACAAATCCCAGGAAAAAAGATATTTTGCAATGGAGCAAGATAATGGCTAGGCAAGAGAATCTGACAGTTCAAGTCCTGGACATTCTCAGTATTCGTGATCTCCTGCTATATCTCCTCTAAAGTTTATCATTTATTTGATTTATAAAATATCTGTGGAAGTAGTGTCGTGACTTTCATGATAGTCCAAGAACAGAAATGAGGGAAGACCTGTGGCAGAGAGATTTTCATTTACTAGATAACTGCTAGAGCTGGGAAAAAGGCAAGCTCTGAGGCATAAAAATCTTTTTTCAGGATATTATCTCTCCCTACATACCTTCCCTCCATTATGTAACATCTGTATAATTTAAAATGATTCATTATTTGCCTGGGCATTTTTTGTAACAGCAGATTATTAATGGAAAAAGTTATGGATCTATACAGTATTTTACTCATCTGCTGGGTGTTTGTGGGTAGCCTGTTGCTCTTTCATTTACTAATCACTTGTTTCTGTGACAATTTAAGCCAGTCTGTCCATTTTTAATCTTTGAGAACTTTTAAAAAAAAAAAAACAACTTATCTCAGAAAGATAATTTCATCAATTAAAAAATGAATTGCTACTGTGAGCTCGTTCTTAATTTCATAAGAGGCTGCCGTGTGGACTTCCTGAGCTGCGTGGGGAGAAGGAAGAGAATTAGACAGAAAAGATACAAAAGGTTGGTTCAATTGCCTCAACTTTCAGTTGCCATTTCAAAGACCCTCACGTTTCTCATATAGATGCCATCTGACACCTCAAGAAGCTGAGGTATGCCCTAGGTTCCGCCAGCCCTATTAGGATGCCTTGAGTATCTTAGGGCATTTCAGATGACCCTCACCTAGAGTCTCAAATGATGGAAAAAGCGTGGGGTTTTTTGTTTGGTTGTTTTTTATTTAATCTAGCATTTCCAGTTGATTTGGTAAGTTGTGTAGTACAACTATAATGTGAAGGGAGACAATGAAAGGAAATAATTGCAGTAATCCAGCCTTACTTTCCCATGAAGTGGGGCAAGTCTAGTAACTGTCTTACAGCTATGTTTTCTTAAATTCCAGTGGTCTGTGTTCTGATTCATGGGATATCTACTCTATTCCAGAAAACAATTATTTAAAAAAAAAAAGTAAAAAAAGAGGGAAGTTTTGGTGCAATATAGCAGCTTGACAACACCTGAGAATTTATTTCAGAGGGACTTACGAATCCTGTTTTTATAGCTGCTTCATGCCTTTTGGCATATCAAAACAGCTGGGGACATGCAAAGTTATCTGGCCCTTACAGTTCAAAGATGTTTATTTTAGCCTTGCTTATTTTAACCTTAGGAATTTCTACTATTGTGGTACTAACTGTTGTTGCAAAAGGCCCTATTATCTTATTCTAGGCTCATGTAAAAAGAAATGATAGTGATTCACTGGATGAATTATTCATACTTGGCTGAAATGACAACATGTTATTGTACCAAGATACAGGAAAATATAAAATTGAATTTTTTCTTTAGCTTTGGACACAATGGTATTTTTAAAAAATCAAATACTAATGTGTACTTTGGCACAAAATCTTTAGCATTTGTGCCTCCCTCTGATAAAAGGTGATGCAAGAGCTTTCATCCAGCCTCTGTGCAGACAAGGACACTGCTTCAGGGGAAGGCCAGACAATGTAGTAGCTCTTCTGTAGTAGCCAGGGAAAACATGGTTCCCCTTACAGTTAGCTGCTAAGTACCTTTTTTTATCCTCTTTCCTTTTTAAGTACCCAGTTCTGCTCTTATTGAGGTGAATGAGAGCTTTTGCAGGAAATTTGCTTTTGTTCCATAGAAATTTACAGGAAGGAAATGGTCCTTCAGGAAAAGTTCACTCCTGTGCCTTTATGAATTTTCTATAGCAAGGTTCACAGCAACAGCATTTCCACTACATTTACCTGCAATTCAGAAATAACCTTAAACTCTCATTGCTGTCAACTATGTATATGTGTGTTTAGCTGTCTAAAAATCAAGACAGACATTTAAGATCCTCCTGTGACTTTAGAAGACTAACTTTATGTGCTTGCATAAAACCCCCAAAAACTTCTGTTTACGTCTTGTTTTATCCATTGCCACCCTCTTGATGAAATACCTGGTACTGAGGTGCTGCACATCAGATGCCTCTTCTGTTTTGTTCTCATAAAGGGAAACTGGATAGTTTGTATCATTGTCGGTGTGTTACTCTGAGAGAAAATTAGATTACATCTTGAACTTTGAAGCAAAAAGTTGTGGCACATTTTATATTCTACAAGAAATACTGAGTCACGGAGGGATTATTCAAAAATCACAAGCAATCATTACACTCACTTTTGCTTGCTTCATTTTGTGAAAACAGCAGAGAGCAGTTGTGGTTCTGCATCATTTCTTGGTTACTGTGGACAGAAATCAATCACAGATTTGGAGACAGGTATTCCAAATCTTGAACCCTGCATGACATTCAATACAAAGTCAACATATAGTGGTTTATTCTTCTGAAGAACCAAGTCTGAGCACTTGCTTATGAATATTCCTGCTGTGGTGTACGTAGTGCACATATTTAAGACATATTCTGGTTAGCAATGTCTGTTGGGATTATGCTTGTGTCCTGAATATTGCTAGACTTCTGTACTGAAGACATGAAAAATGAGAGAAGTCTTGTCACCACTTAGTGGGTTTTTTTCCTATGCATGCTGTTGGGAAGCAAGCCAGTCACTTAGTATTGGGGCCATCGATAGACTCTGACTCATTGACATTTTTGCCCTGGTCATCTGTTTTTGCATAGAAAGTTTTTTGTTTTTTTTTTTTTTCTGGTATAGGTATTTAATCCAAGTCTTTCAGATTTAAGAGCTCTTATAGCATGACAGTGAGATGATGATCACATAAACCAATTCTAATGGGGTTTACAAGCACAGGCACTAAATATAATTACTTGCCTTTAGTGGCAACAGTACTAATAGTGAAATGAATTAGCAACTTGATCTATTGGATATATTAATTTTCCAGCTAGATTTGGACAAAAGTAATATAAGAGAGTGTGGTATCAGCCTCTTTATCCTAAAAGATAGAGGATACCAGCGCTGATTTCCTGAATACTAACTGACTCACTATCATTCTCTCTGACATATGAATCACTACATTTTTCAGTAATAAATGTCAGGTATAATGTTTAGAAACAGCAGAGTAACAAGTTACAGCGAAGATCCATACTGCTTTTTCCTTTGCTAAACCTGAACTTTGTATGAGTTATCTCTACCGTGGTGATAAGTAGCCTTCTCAGAATTAGTAGAGGCTAACTCTGTAACGTATCTCCAGACTCTCATTACAAAAATATCTCTCTCCTACTTAAATGGTACTCTTGTTTTTCTGATTGAGAAAACAGCCTGAAAAGCTGTCCTTTTTTCCTCTCTTAGCTCTGTTCTTATGGGCATGTGGTTCAGACAGAGTTAAGGGTCTTCTAGTTCATTCAAACATCTGGTGCTATAAATATTCATGCCTTGGTAGGATTCCAAATTTTTTGTGTCCATTGGCTTCTTTTTTTAAAAAATAGATGAGGAGTTTATATGAGGGGAGCTTTCCTCCATCTGAGTGCTTGCTCAGAGTTATGACTGTATCTTCAAAAACTGCTGAAAGAGGAAGAAAATTGAGGTTATATAAAAGCAGTAGAATAGCTATACAGAATCAGGCAAAAACACCCACAAACATTTAGACCAGCATCCTCTCTCTGACACCCATCAACAACACATGACACATTTGACAGTGCTAGCATGATTATACGTGGATTTCCTCAATGCTTCATTAAGCCTCGTCTAAAGTTAGCAGAGAAGCCCTTCTTAGAGCTAACAGAGAGAACGCAGTAAATGTGGACTCCAGTTGAAACAGATTCTCCACCCTTGGAGATATCCAAAATTTAACTGGGCAAGGCCTGAGTCACCTGATCTAACCGGGCCTGGTCTGAGCAGAGAGCTGGACTAGTTGACCTCTGCATCTCCCTTCCAACCTACATGATTCTGTGACTCTATCCTTGCTCTTTAGCATCCATCCATCTATTGCTAATCCCTTGGTAGCAGAAAAACAAAACCTTCTCACACTCATCTGGGCAACACAGCTGACAAATATTTCAAGATAAGTGTTCCTCCTTTTGTTTAGCTGAATTCACGTAACCATGTACCGGATCAAACCTTTACTGGACTGATGAGTTTAGAGCACTTCTGTACATTCCCAGCAGCATTTAAAGACACTCGAGCATAGCACTGTCTTTTTTGCCTCGAAACTGATATGAATGCTGAAATATACATGCACCACACAACTGAACAAAAGCTAGCTTCAGTGGTACTGTCATTGAAGATTATTTCTCAAAATTTGTTTTTACTTTCTGCTACTGCAGTCCTAGGTCAGCTCAGATATTGACGGATACTTCCACTCAGATTCAGCAAACTAGGCATTTTTTCCAGAAAGCTACATGCTTTTGAAAACAAGAGTAGGAAAAAGACTTGAGCAATTTTAATTACAGTTGTGACTATGTGTTTGCATATTACTAGTTCCTGAGTGTGTCTGTATAAAATTTAGGCAACTGCCTCTAGCTGAAATAGTACACTGTATTCTGACAGTGGGATACATGTTGTTTGACTGTTAACATGCTAGACCAGTGAAAAAGAACATTTTTCTCCACATTTAACAAGTTACCTGTTGAAGTAAGTGGTCGTATTCAGACAGTTTTAACTGCCATCTAAGCTCATGTGTCTAGCTAACAGGTAAAAACTAATACACGTCACTATAAAAGTCGTTTGAAGGGCTTTGCAAGATACAGAATGCTTACTCAACAGGAAACTTGAGGCATGGGGCCTTAGAATTTAGGCTGGGTTAGCATTGCGTCTGGCTAGGTTTGGTTGATGACATGGTGGTTAATGGCATGGTAATGCTCTATTTTTGTTTATATTCTGACTTAGATTCAAAGGAGACTAAGCTAGCATTACAAGGAGCCACTGTAACAGCACAGCACTGTGTGGTTTTTAATGCAGTTGTATTACAAAGACAGAATAAAAGGGTGGTTCCTAATCCAAGAGGTTTATAATTTCTGCAGAGCTTCGTTTTATATAGAAGAAAAGCAATTCGGGCATAAAGCCTCCTCAAGAGCTGTATATACAGGAAACATACATAATGATGAACAGACTGAAAGTTATTCAGAACAAAACCATTATCAGTACTCTGCAGGACATCTAATTTGAATGATCAGCATCATCTTGATACTGAAAAGATCGTTTTCACTTTATAGCTTTTTCAAATAGATTTTTATATTGTGTTGTAAGTGTTAGGAGAAATGCCAATACATTAGACTTACTGACCTAGCAGTAACTTACCGTTAATATATACGCAGCTTCCCTCTGTTCCTGTAGGACAGAGACCATGCATTGCAGTTAATATTTTAAAGCAATACTGGCACTACAAGATCATGGAGTTACTAGTGTATCTATCACTTTGCCTTTCCTCTTCTAGTCATATAACAAAATGATTTTCAGATAACATCCAGGCCTTTACTGTTTAGATTTTTTTGTGCACTTATTCTCATATAATTTCATGCAAGATGTTTTAAAACAGAGACAATATTCACATCATTCACAGAAGACCAAGAACCATTCTAAAAACAAAGTAGCTTTCGGGTTAATGGCTGAACAAATATTTGAATAATCTTTTTCGTAAGGAATACACACTAAAACTGTTTTCTACTTGATCATACCTTATTGGTAGTACAAAAAATACAAGTATTGCCAAGATCAGAGTGGAAAGGTCCTGTCCAAATAGGACTTCATAATAGCAGTGGATTTCTTCTTGCAGTATCCATCTGTATTGACTTTCAAGGCACAAAGCATATTGCCATCTATATTTTCTACCATTTCCTCCGCTTTTCCCAACAGATCTCAAGGGTTTGGGGATTTTTTATTTGTTCTTTGTTTTCTAACTGGAAGTATTTTCTCACATATTTCCCACATTCCTTCATAATTTGGTGTATATTTACATTCTTTGTTCTGTATTTCTACTTTACTACCATCAGTTTTATCAACTCTGCCTGACTTCTGCACATTCCATTCAACCCCATTTGTTAAACGGAAACTTCAAAGCCAAATGGGGATTTTTTTGTTTGTTAAAAATTACATCCGTAACAGCACATGCTGGCTACTCTCAAGACTAGGTATTTAACATCAGATCTGTATCTGAAAAAACACTGCAAAACTAAACCACATACATTTAAAAAATTGTAATTACTTCTCGGTTTTGTTGTTTGGCGTTTTTTTCTAGGTAGTGTCCATCACCAGTGTTTGTTACACACAAATATTTAAATTATTATATTTTATTACAAGGCATTTTCAAAAAATAAGTTATAAACTCATAGATTTTAAAGAGACAAACTAGTTTTAAAGAGAACGTCAAACTGCCACACACTCAAGTGTTTACTCTTGTGATTCTTCTGCTATGTACTGACTTCTCTCAGAGTACACATGCCTCTCCAAAGAGGTGGGATTTAGCAGATCCTTCTTACTCACTGTTAGACCCTCCCCTGTCACCTGTGTGAAACGCCATCAGCCTTTGTATTCATTCTTTATAGCAACATGCAGTTTGTGTCACATTATGTGGAAATATGACTTTTTAAGGAGAATCCACTGAGAGACAAGCACACACTGTCTCAGCCTTTATTTATGGACTCCGTACCATTCCTCTAGATTCATAGCTTACTCCACAAAATTAGCTAAGCACTCAGCTCTCAGTGGCAGCTCGCTACACTCTTTTTTTTCTGCAAAAACACCAAGCTATACTGAAGAAGCTGTTCTGCTGCTAATGTGAGCATAGTCTCCCTGAATTTGTCTGAAGCATAGCTATATCTGTTTAGCAGATAATGTTCCTTCACTTCTATGGTCTCCTGCTCTAACCGTGCTTGTGGCCAGCAAAGGTAACTAGTGTAAGTTGTAAGGGAGACAACAGAGACATAGTGATCTGACCATGCTACCGATTTAGACAAAGTACAGCCATGCACAGCTATGATGAGCTTGTCAGAATATACCTGAACTAGTTTAAAACTGCCTCTGTGACTAACAGGAAATAGCTGTGGCAGTATAGAGATCCGTGCAGGCTGCAAAATCCATCCTAGACCAAGGCAAATATTTGAGATGTTTCCTACCCTGAGCTCTGTGTTGCAGTAATGACATTTAAAGCTGGTTCAGATATATCTGCATGGTATTTGGACATATCCAAGGACCAGATTTGCAAGACTATACACATGAATATACACACTGAACAAAGATGATGACAATGTAATTGAGAATCTGTATTCAGCTGAGAAATCTTAAAAGTAGCCCAGTGTTCCTGTTAATGATGGCTCTGGCATTGCCTGTGTTGCCTAAAAAAGGAGAAGAAAAGTTGAAGAAAACCAAGCCAACCTCCTGCTGTTTCTTTCTAAGAAATTCAGTCCCAGTGGTTTCTTTAAGCCAACTTCCTGATTAAAGTAGCTATCTAAACCCATACACAGATCAGAAATTTTGTGCAGTTTACATAACCAAGAACATGGAATTAAAACTGAATAGTTTATAAGCAGAGTTTGCAAACAGTGAGGAAAACAAATACAGTCAGTAAATTCACAGCCTAGTTTCAGGTCGGTCAGTAAATTAGGTACATTAATTTCATTAGATTTACATTTGGAAAAATCTATTTATTTCCCACTGACATTATCTGTATTAGAGGTCTGAAAAACAATGCTCAAGATGCAAAATGAAGCTACAAAAACTGAAATCTTATTTTTTTGTTCAGTTCTTGGATAGAAATGTACAGCTTTTATTCTAAATTCTTTATATGGTACAGCAAGCAAAATAGGACGGTAAGCATAATATTTACTTAAAATAGTACAAAATTGTAGAATAATATAAATATGCAGTATTGGTTTTGTGTATGTTTATTAACATAAAAGTAACCTTGTTCTGAAATCTACATATTATGTAAGTTCCATCAGAAACCTTAAAAATTTGAATAGGTGTATACAGGTGAAGAAGTGTGAAATTAAATATAGTGCTTTCTTATTTGCTGGCCATTGATTGAATAATGAATGAAAAACAAGCTTAAAATTGCTAACAGTCTTGTACTGCTTGCCTTTGTGCAATTACCTTCAGACTTGTCTGAATTCAGATCACATCCTTCAAGTCAACGTTTTGCAGAACTGAGCTTTGCAACAGTTATTACTACCAAGAAGATTCTTTTCTTGGCTCGTTTTCATGGTGGAGCAAAGTTTAAACTGTTGTAAACTTGCTGACTAACAGCAATTAAGTTTCTTCTTTCCTAAAACAAATCTGAAGTAACACTTTATTTTAAATGTCATTTTGACACTATATTTTTTACATGCTATTTAGAACACTGGTTTTGTTTCCTTAAATACAGATCTTTTACAATAAACAATTTACTGCAGGATACAGAGAACAGTGATAACCATTACTGTCACTGCAGGCCCTTAAGGTTTAAGAAGGTCAAACTGAAAAAGTAAATCTTAAAACTAATATTAAAGTGTTTTAGTCAACATGACTTGTTCATCTAAGTAATAAAGTCCTAACAGTTCTGAAATACACATTTCTCACATTCAATATCTGTTTTGTACAGGAGAGTACAAGAGAGACGTGGACATACTGGAGAGAGTCCAACAAATGGCCATGAAGATGATGAAAGGACTGGAGCACCTCTCCTGTGAGGAAAGTCTCCAAGACCTGGGACTGTTCAGCCTGGGGAAGAGAAGGCTCAGAGGGGATCTCATCAGTGTATATAAATACCTGAAGGGAGGGTGCAAAGAATCTGGAGCCAGGCTCTTTTCAGTGGTGCTCAGTGACAGGACCAGAGGCAATGGGCACACATGGAAACACAGGAGGTTCTGTCTGAACATCAGGAAACACTTTTTTTTTTACTGTGAGAGTGACCGAGCACTGGCACAGGTTGCCCACAGAGGTTGTGGAGTCTCCATCCTTGGAGATATTCAAAAGCCATCTGGACATGGACCTAGGCAACCAGCTCTATGTGGCCCTGCTTGAGGAGGGGGGTTGGACCAGATGGCCGCCAGAAGTCCCTTCCAACCTCAACCTTTCTGTGGTTCTGTGATTTAAAGGTGCCTTAGTGCTTGCCGATTACTTTGCATTATAGATTAATATTATGCCATAGTCAAAACCTCTGGAACCAGACAGTTAAATTAAAATATAACACTATTAACACTAGTTAATATAACACTTGTTAATATAACTATAAATATAACAATATTAACACTATTATAAGACATATAACACTATTCTGAAAATATAAAGATCTGACAGTAATGCATGACCTTCTTTTTTCAGCCTTCTACCAGTAAAATGACATAGCCTCCTATCCAGTTACACAGCTTTAAAAAAAAAGTTACAATGTTCCAGAAAGAATAAGAACTGAAAAATGGACAAATTTAAAGCCTAAATTAGTCACATTGTCTGTTTTGAGGATAAGTTGCATAAGTACATTAATAATATTATTGAAGAAAAAGAAGCTGGGTCTCTGTATACCTCATAAGCTGTATCACCCATCCAAAATTTGTCCCTAAGTATGAAACCCCCTCCCCACACATACCTTTACTACCTCTACTGAATCTACCTGTGCCTCTACTGACTCTTTTCCCAAGCGTCTATGGAATATTTTCTAATTTCCCTATTAAAGACATTCTGGTTATTGCCTACTGTCCTTTCTTCCCTTAAAAGAAGTGATTTGCATAAGTTCAAAACTGAAAGTTTCATCTTAATAAATGCTTACTCAATTGTATTCTAATATTTACAGACTGAAATGCAATTTGGCAGCTATTAACTAGTGCCCAAGTTGGAGTTTCTAAGGACAGGGTATTAGATGGAGCTGAGATACAAAAAAACACTTAAAAAAACATAGAGGTCAGGTGACATTTTCAAAATTTCAGATCAACGTTCCATCTCTGTTTTGTACATTTTTCAGGAAACATCGTCCTGGGCTGAGATGTCACATGCAACACTTCTGAAACAGTTTACTTTGGGGAAATTTGTTTCTAACACTCTATAAGATACTAGAAGTTAAACCTATTACATGAATGGTCCAAATTCCATTTTCCATGAAATCTGGTAATATAATTAAGAGATTTTCCTTCTATTTGGTAACAGAAGCACAGTGCAGGACTCTGTACAGACTATTCTTAAACTCAACATGACCTTTACTAATAACTCTTGCTTTTAAGACAGAAGAACATAGAAACATAGAAACTTTCATTACATATAGAGGTAAAGAGGAAAAAGGAGGAAATCCTGTTAGGAAAATAATAACATTAATCCATTTCTAACCTATATTTCTCTGCCAACTGTGTTTCCTAACTGTTAGGGCTTTTGATGCGCAACAGAGTTCTTGTATGAGGAACACAAAAAATGCAACAAACAATAGAGTAGGCCCGCACTTCCCAAACTTGTTTTGTTTGGGAAGCTTTAGTAACCGCTGCATTAGCCAGATACGGGCTGCAAGTGAGGTCCTGGGCGCACACAGAAAGCCTCATGCTTTCCACCCTCTCCTCCCTGTGCTGGTTTTGGCTGGAGTAGAGTTGATTTTCTTCATAGTAGCTAGTATGGGGCTATGTTTTGGATTTGTGCTGGAAACAGTGCTGATAACACAGGGATGTTTTTGTTATCGCAGAGCAGTGCTTACACAGAGTCAAGGCCTTTTCTGCTTCTCACACCACCCCACCAGCGAGTAGGCTGGGGGTGCACAAAAAACTGGGAGGGGACACGGCTGGGACAGCTGACCCCAACTGACCAAAGGGATATTCCACACCATATGACGTCATGCTCAGCATATAAAGCTGGGGAAAGAAGAAGGAAGGGGGAGACATTCAGAGTGACGGCATTTGTCTTCCCAAGTAACCACTACGCGTGATGGAGCCCTGCTTTCCTGGAGATGGCTGAACACCTGCCTGCCGATGGGAAGTAGTGAATGAATTCCTTGTTTTGCTTTGCTTGCGTGCGCAGCTTTTGCTTTACCTATTAAACTGTCTTTATCTCAACCCACGGGCTTCCTCACTTTTACCCTTCTGATTCTCTCCCCCATCCCACTGTGGGGGAGTGAGCGAGTGACTGTGTGGTGCTTAGTTGCCAGCTGGGGTTAAACCACAGCAGTCCTTTTTGGTACCCAATGTGGGGCTGGAAGGTTTGAGATATCTTGGCTGTGGAGAAACTGTCCAAAAAACTGTCCCAGGAGTTCCAGCAACTCAAAGAGGATAGGTCCTACCCACCTGTACAGACCAGTATCTCAGCTATTAGGAGTCAGCGTCCCTCTGCCCAAGAGAGAGGATATAGTGAATACACACCATGGGGCACCCTATGGTTTTACCTGCATGAACACAGAGAGGACATGAGGAAGTGGGATGGAAAACCTACCTCAACCCTAGAGGCACGGGTACGTGAGTTACAGTGAAAAAAAACCACCAAAGGGGGTTCTTCCAGGAAAATTGCTGCTCCGGTTTCCAGTGGACAGTTCCCCAGACAGAGTAGAAGGGCTGATCTCACTTCTGATCTTAATAAAGGGACTTTTGATTCCCATTTACAAGAAGTGGGTAACGAATACTATGACCAGGACCTCCAGCCAGGAGGAGGAAAGGGACAACTGGGTTTACTGGACTGTGTGGATTCGATGGCCTGGCACATCAGACCCACAGGAGTATAAGACTCTAGTGCACACTGGTGCATGGCATACCCTAATGCCATCAAGCTATATAGGGGCAGAATCCATCTGTATTTCTGGAGTGACGAGGTGATCCCAACAGCTGACTGCATTGGAAGCTGAAGCGAGCCTAACTGGGAATGAGTGACAAAAGCACCCCATTGTGACTGGCTCAGAGGCTTCGTGCATCCTTGGCATAGACTGCCTCAGGAGAGGGTATTTCAAGGGCCCAAAAGGGTACCGGTGGGCTTTTGGTATAGCTGCCTTGGAGATGGAGGAAATTAAACAGCTGTCCACCTTACCCAGTCTCTCGGAGGACCCTTCTGTTGTGGAGTTGCTGAGGGTTGAAGAACAACAGGTGCCAATCGCCACCACAATGGTGCACCAGAGGCAATATCGTACCAACTGAGACTGCCTGGTTCCCATCCATGAGCTGATTCGTCGACTGGAGAGCCAAGGAGTGATCGGCAAGACTTGCTCACCCTTTAGCAGTTCCATGTGGCCCAGTGCGAAAGTCTAGTGGAGAGTGGAGACTGACAGTAGATTATCATGGCCTGAACGAAGTCACGCCGCCGCTGAGTGCTGCCGTGCTGGACATGCTGGAACTTCAATACAAACTGGAGTCAAAGGCAGCCAAGTGGTGTGCCACAACTGATATTGCTAATGCGTTTTCTTCAATGCCTTTGGCGACAGAGTGCAGGCCACAGTTTGCTTTCACTTGGAGGGGCGTCCAGTACATCTGGAATCGACTGCCCCAGGGGTGGAGATTGCAATGGATATAACTTTAAATCATCGTAACCCAGGATTTGAGTTGCATGTTATGGGAATTACTATAGCAGGAACCCCTTGTTGCTAGCTAGGCTAGGAGAAAGGGGAGGAGTTCATTGCAATGTTAAACCCTATAGTCTGTTCCAAAGGGACCAGGGGTGGAGATTGTAATGGAAATACCTTTAAATTGTTGTAACCCAGGATTTGAGTTGCATGCTAGAGGAATTACTACAGCAGGAACCACCTGAACCAATAGAGGACAAGCCTTACAAGAAGCAGTGCAAGTGCAGCAGCGACCCGACCTGAGCTGGCTTTGGTGCCCAGTAACTCCACGCAATATACCACCTCTCCTGTCCTGAGTGACCACCAGAAGGGATGGAGCCCAAAGTCATGGACGAAATTAACTCAATGGACATTTTGTGGGCATTTGTGGACATTTATGGACATTTTACAGGCATTTCACAGGGTTGGTCCATAGACTAAGGGAAGGGTATCTGTGTATTATATCAAAGGATGGGAAGGGTGGTTGGTGGTTAATGAGGTTGTAATTGGATGGTGTTGGGACCTGAGCATGATGTAAATGGAATGGAATAAGGGGTGGAGAATGGGCTGCTTTTCACTGGGGTAAAGTTCATTTTCTTCATAGTAGCTAGCGTGAGGCTATGTTTTGGATTTGTGCTGAAAACAGTTTTGATAATACAGGGATATTTTCATTACTGCTGAGCAGTGCTTACACAGAGTCAAGGCCTTTTCTGCTTCTCAACCCATCCCACCAGCAAGTAGGCTGGGGGTGCACAAGAAGTTGGGAGGGGACACGGCTGGGACAGCTGACCCCAACCGACCAAAGGGCTATTCCATACCATATGACATCATGCTCAGTATATAAAGTGGAAGAAGGAAGGGGGGGACATTCAGAGTGATGGCATTTGTCTTCCCAAGTAACCATTAAGCGTGATGGAGCCCTGCTTTCCTGGAGATGGCTGAACACCTGCCTGCCCATGGGAAGTAGTGAATGAATTCCTTGTTTTGCTTTGCTTGTGTGTGTGGCTTTTGCTTTACCTATTAAACTGTCTTTATCTCAACCCATGAGTTTTCTCACTTTTACCCTTCTGATTCTCTCCCCCATCCCACTGGGGGAATGAACAAGTGGCTGTGTGGTGCTCAGTTGCTGGCTGGGCTAAACCACGGTAGTCCCTCATAATCCTGTATGTCTTCACTCCCACCCCCATGTAGAAACAAAACGCCGAGCTCGCTCTCCACTTCTCTGCCCTCCTACGCACACATACCAGGACTTAACTCCACTCCCTCAAGTCCTCACCCAGCTTGTCAGTAATGACTGCGTGCACAAAAAC
Source organism: Ciconia boyciana (assembly GCF_034638445.1). Taxonomy (NCBI): domain Eukaryota; kingdom Metazoa; phylum Chordata; class Aves; order Ciconiiformes; family Ciconiidae; genus Ciconia; species Ciconia boyciana. The sequence goes on along the minus strand of NC_132934.1, from coordinate 172,036,501 downwards.
ACGTACTCCGCTGCACAGGTCAGCCCCCACACAAGCAAGCAGTCTGGATAAAGGCGAGGATCTGGGCTGCAGGATAAAGTTCTGTGTGCAAGCCACGATAGCAAGACGCTGCTTTCGTGAGGGCATTTACCTTGCACATCAGTTATACTCCTCTCCATTGCAGCTAGGAGCTGTAGCTACAGCTATTTTGAAACTGTTTCGTACCACAGCTACATCTCTGACAGTCTGGGAACCTAGGAATGAATCATCCTCATCTGATACACCAGTATGGGTGAAAGTGTTTTTCACTATTTTTACTCCATGAGGTCAAAAACATATAAACGCATAAACATTTACAGTTTTAGGAGGAAGAGAGGAGGAGAAAGGCCCATTTTCTTGTCAAGAGAATGGTGCTTTGCCTTCAATTTTTGAAAGAACTGAGGGAAAATAGGCTCACAACACAAAATTGTTACAGGGAGATGCCTATTCAAGATCATTCTCCAGGTCTGAAAGATCTCTTCAGTGCGATATCCTACATCTTCTCGCCCCATGGAGGTCGCTAAGCAAGGTACAGTTTTAGGGCCAAACATCTTCACAGAATACTAGTGAAGAGAAAGAGAGGGGAAAGGGCTGAGGTGGAGACATCCGGTCATGAGCTGGGCGCTGTGTATGCAGAGCCACCAGGAAGGGGCTGGTTGCCAGCATGGCCAGCGGGCTCAGCTCAGCTCAGCTCAGCTCAGCACAGCACAGCACAGCTCAGCACAGCTCAGCACAGCTCAGCACAGCACAACGTGCAGGCCTGCAGCAGAGCCAGGGCCTCTAACAGCCCTCGGCCTAGTGGATCGAAGGCAAGCAGCAGCCCTCAGGGCCTTCAGCAGCAAAGATGGCAAAGGCCACAGGCGGGAGGCCACAGGCTAGACCGCGGGCTCAGCAGCTCTGAGAGAAACAGGGGGAGAGGAGCGACGGCGGGGGGCAGGCGGGGGAGGAAGGCGGCATGGCCTTGCTTACGTGCAGCAGCCAGCCACGCCGCACGCCCCCGGACAACATGGCTCCCGCCGCCGCAGCCCGCCCCACCGCCCGGGCCGCGCCCGGCAGCAGCTGCGCGCATGCGCGCCCGGCAGCGTCGGGGTGTCGGGCTGCGGGGTCACGCGCGTCGCGGTGCGTCACGGGGAAGGGGCGGTGCCTCCCCCGCGCCCCGCCCCGCCCCGCCCCGCAGCCGTGCGCGCGGCCTGGCTCTGCCGGCTCCTCCCCCGGCGGGGGCGGTGCGCGGGAAGGCGGCGCCTGGGCCGGCTCCGCCGCCGGGGTGGGCGGGGGGCGGCCGCAGCGGGGGAGGGCCGGGGCGGTGGCGGCGGCGGCGGCTCCGGTCGAGCGGGCGGGGGAGAGGCCGAGGGACGCGGGGCTGGTCCGAGGAGCTGCGTTCGCGCCTGTGCGTGTCCGCGGACGGCCACGATGGATCACCACCAGCCCGCCAGCCGCTACCGAGTGGTGAGTGCGGCGGCCCCGCTCGCCTGCCCCCGCCTCCTCGGGTCGTGGCGGTGCGGGGGAGGGGGCGGCCGGGGCGCCCTTCCCCCCACCCCACGGTTCTCGGCTCCCACGCGCGGGGGTCTGGCTGGGACCCCCTGGCGCTTCTCCAGCGCCGGTGCCGGCCCGACCGCGGCCCCGTCCCCTCCCTTGCCCCGGCGGCGGCGGAGCTCTGACAGCCGGGCCTTCCCCGGGCGGCGCGGCCCCTGCGGGAGCTCCCCCCCACCCCCCGGCGGCCCTGCCGCCCGGCCTCTGAGGGGGCGGCTGGCCGGCCTCGGCCGCGCTGCCGGCCTGCACGGGAAACCGCCTTTGCCCGTTCCCCTTTCCCTCCCTTCGGCTCCCCCTCGGCGGCTGGTGGCAGTCTGGGGGCGGTGGGTTTTCCCGAGTGCGTCCGCCGCCGGTGAGGGGGTGGCGGGCCTCTCCGGAGAGCGTAGTCGAAGCGGGACAGCGGTTCCCGCCTGCCTCGCTGCGGAGGTAGGGAAGGGGTCGGGTTAGTTATCTCTGGCTAGTGCGTGTCTGGGAGTGAAGCGGCGTTTCTGCTCTGAAACCTTCTTATTTTTAATAGTCCGTAGCTGTCTGGCACAGGGACAGAGTGTGGTTTGTGTACGCCTGTTGTCATCTTTAAGCCGGTGTGTGCAGACACACACACGTGTACGCTGGCTTACTGAAGATGCGATGCAGGGCACTGTAAAACGCAGAAGGCTGACCTTCAGTAAGCCCATGCGTGTGCGTGTGTGCGCACGCACAGACACACACGAGCACCCTCGCTGAAGACGCTCAGTCTTCAGCACTTTTCAGTTCATCGAGTCCAATTTAAATGTCCGTTCTTTCCTTCCTAAACTTCACTACAGAAATAATCATTTAGGATGCAAAGGTTTTCTTCCTGCCCGAATTGAGTGTGCTGCTTGTTTCTCACAGTCGTTAGTTTAATGTTAGTTGTATTAATCTTGCAGTCATTAGCTTAATGTCAATTATACTCAAAATACACAAGCTGATTATTGGTTGCAAAAATTACTTGGGTACAGTCAGTCTCCTCAAATTTTGTCCTTCCGTTCCTTGTACTTCATGGCTTTGCTATGTATGTAAGGTTGTTCTATAGAAGTCTGAAACCTTTGCTACTGTCTGGAATTCAAATTTCTACTGCAATCTTCTAGCTAAATCCTGAATTATTTGTCTTATTGTTTGTGTTTTGCAGCTTGAGCAGTGAAAGCAATGTCTACAGAAGTAATCACGTTTACTTCTGTCCATATGTAGAACTAAATGCTGATACTTATATTCAGATTGTTCCTAGGTTATGATAGTTCTTAGGTTTAAAAAAAGTAATACAAAACCCCCTGTAATAGGTTTTGAATATTTATTTTTGTAGTCTTACAGCATGGGAAATTTCTGTATGCTCTTGGATGATTGAGATTGTCATATAGGTGATGAACCCATCTAGCACCCTGCGACTTCTTAGGAGTGACGTACACCTTTAGGATGCTAGTAGGTCACCAAGTGCTTTATGGGTCCCTGCTTTCCAGCACAGTTCTGTTCCTGCGCCACGCTATCATAACCTGGAATCAGCAGAAGTCCTAAAGTCATTCCTTCTTCTTCGCAATGGAGAACGAAAATGCTGGCAGAGCATTTTCTTAAGAGCCTGCAAACACTGTCCTCCCTGAGGCCTGAAGTAACCTGGGTATGTTTTGAAAGGCCTTAAAAGTATATGCTGTTAAAGTTCAGACAAATATAAGGGAAATTTTATTTCCATTACTCAAAGGAGTAGAAAAAAACATGGTAAGATAGAACGAAGAGACAGTTTGCCTCCATAATATTTTTATGTTACGTTTGATTAGGAATTTCCAGCAATGGTGCTGGTGCCCAACTTTGGGTAAATGCTCTTTGGTGCAGCCTTCCAAAAGGGCTAATCTTAGTATTTGACAGCAGGAGTTGGCCTAGTCAGTTCCCTGTGTATATTAAACTTTGTGGTCAATTTGTGTCACTGAGTTTTGTTACGGAAGTGTTCTCTGAAGCCATCGTAATTACAGAACATTAAGTTCAATTGAATTTGTTGTCAGTCGCAATGAAAGGGCTATCTTAATCTCTGGTGTCCTCCAGAGTTTAAAATACGACCTTTGGTGATTACGGTCCCATAGGAAAGAGTGTGTTGTTTTATCTTCTCTCTGTTATATCTGACTGCTAGACATTGAGATTTTTCTAATGTTATTTACTTACTGTGTTGGGTCAGAGAATGGAAGGAACAAGGCAATTGCAGGTATACTTAATTAGCACCTGATTATTCAAGCATGTGATCTTAAGTGTTATGATGTATTTGCTTACATAATGGCTATGATAGGAAGTTAGCAATAAATTATTGCAGATTGTATGGTTGTATCCTAATTTTTAAGGACAAAATATAGAAGAAAAATATGACTTAACGGGGCTAATGTCGCATTAGTTCTGTGAACATCCCAATCCCTAGTGCTAAGCTTATGAAATCTGACAAGTTCTGCTATGCTCACTGTATGTGTTCTTGTTTTTTTTTTTTTTTTCCATGAATAATAGCAAACACTTTTTTTCAATTGTACCATTCTGCCTTTACTTCTAACTGATCTGTTTTGCTCTATTCAGGGCAAGTTCTCTTCTAAATAGAAAGAATTACAGGCGTACATTATTATTGAAAGAATTACTGACTTGCATTTCTGTTCCTGGCAGTGACAACAGCACTTCAGTGAAATTGAAGGAGCTATCTCACTGCTGCCTCTTTTTATTTGTGGTTTCTTCAAGTAAGTTAAACTAAAAGACTTTAAGAATGGCAGGCAATTTAGTTTTGAGCTTTAGCACAACAAGCCAGTTTTATGACTTCTTATGAAACAGAAAATGTCTGATCATAAAGCTAACCCTCAGCTTCTTTTGTTTTTTATCTGTCAGAGCTAGCACTGAAGCTTCATTCTGCATCTTATTCTTTCTTGTGCATCTGCGTTTTATTTCAAAAGCAGTTTAAAAATGTTCAAACCAGGCAACTGTTAGAAAGCTGGTACTTGGAATTGCAGCAAAGTAAGTGTTGTGAGCAAAGAGCAGGCGGTACATCAGCATTACGTAACCATCTGCCGCGGGCATGTGTGATTTGTATTGCTTTCTGCCCCTCCTTTTTTGTCCTCTCTTCATAGGGCAAAAAGACAACTAATTGATGGGTAAGAATTTGTCATGCTTCCCTGCAGGAATATGACATCAGAAGTAAATTAGCCAACCTTTGTTGTCTTGCTTTACTTTCTTTTTTTTTTCCTTAGTTACTTGCATGCTGCAATCCTGTTGGTAAACATGTCTTAAATTTTACATTCATTACAGGTATAGTCAGTTCAGTTGTGTCATTTCCTTACTGTTGTATTTTCGTCTTTTTCTTCCCCTATTCTGGTTGTTATTGGATAAGAGGACTGAGGCATCAACTTTAGGAAAATTATAATAAAAATTCTTTAGTCATCGTTCTCCTGATTCTTTTTACCTTCTAGCTCTTTGTCATCTGGCCTTAATTTGTGCATTACTCTCTTGTCTGAAATGTCTGCTCCTAGTCTAGCTTGTTTGCAGAAAAAGTGATTTGAATGATGCTTTGTGAATCTATACTGAAACAAAGAAAAAGTGCAGCTGTTTTCTGCAGTGCATAAAACTGGGTGAGCAACTAAGTATTAAAGCTTTGGTTTGCCTTTTTTTTTCTGTGAAATGCGATTTTCCGGATAACCGAGTCATGAGGGAAGATTTCATGTGCATATGAGTGATTTAGGCACGGAAATCCCATTGAAGGCTGCAGGGCTTACATGCTGAACTGTGTAAGAATTATAATCAACTCACCACTCCCCCAGTCTTTCTTGATTAAAGCTTTGGGCTATCAATCTGGGTTCAGGTGGTCATCAGTCTTTGACTTATGGGGTGGTCAGAGCTAGATAGGTAAGGGATAAAATGGGTAGGTAGCAAACTGGGACAGATGGAGCCAAAGGCAGCAGTCCACATGGATGCCAGTTAAACTGTCACTGAATCTGCTGTGCCACTGTAGCACCTAGGTTTGGTGGGGTTTGTAAGTGATGTGTGGTGCAAGACTTCGAGACTGCAGCCCACTATTGTACAGCACTATACAGGGATAAAGAAATTGTGATTTTTTTAAAAGGTGTGTGAATCTTGTATAAATGTAAGTTGTGTGTGCTTTTTCAGAAACAGGGTTAAGAGATGAAAATTGCTACTGTAAACTCTTTATTCCAATCCATTTGCCTGAATAATGCTAGGTGTTGTGAATAGTTTTACAATTATCTTGGATAAGGCTTAATTTTCTGTATCTCTTAACTCCATTGTTGTTGACTCTTTACTCTCACAAAGTTATCTGGTTAAAAACCTTAATCAAAGTCAAGTTGTCTTTGTAGGTCTCAGACACATGAAAGTCAACCTACACAGGAAATGTGCACAAAGAAAAATATCTTCTTCCTTTCTTTTCATGGGACTGAGCCTAATAGTGATTGGCAAATAAAACCCCAAATATTGTTTATTCTTCACCATTGATGTAAGACCCCTAGCTTATATCTAGCATATTTTCTATAGTATTTGTTGTCTTTGGAGAACTCTTACGTAATTGGTGTTACTGAACAGATTGAGGCTAGCTTACGTTAGGGAAATTCTGCTGCTTTCCACAGTTCTGGTGGTGAAGTCATAACTGGAAGATAAAATACTGCATATAGGGGACTATGTTTATAGTACTGAAAAACATTGAGTAAAGGTGCATTAAGTGGTAAGTGTTACTGTTGCTTGCTTGTGACAGTTGCACTGATAGTTTTAGTGATCCGAACCTCTTAATCATTGAAGATAAAATTTTTCAGCGCACTGGCTTTTTGTACGTGAAACACCTAGCACAGACCTTTAACAATTTAGAAGGGCAAATGAGGATCTTCTGAAATATGAGGTAAATGACACTTTGAAACAATGGGCTGTCCTTGCATCTTAATTGTTTTTTTGAATTTGATAATGAACAGTTTAAATTTTGAATTTATTTCTGTAACATTTTTACCTGTGACAAATTTGTCTATTAAATGTAGTGGGCTTTCTCTTGAAAGAATAGCTTTATTTTTTTATGAACCATTTTCCCTATTTTTTATGAAGAATCCTGCCACAAATGAAGAAGAAAAAGTATAAATGTTGAGGTATGTTTGCAGATACAGTAGTGATGCAGTTAATACATAAAAAGTAATACATTTTACATTTTTTTCACTTTTTAGTTAAGTTTTTAAGTACTTTCATATGAACAAGGAAATAAACCTCCTATCTCTTTGTGTGTTCCTCCCAAATCAAGGTGATGAGGTATGAGACAGGTACAATCCTTTCTGTCTGTTCCCCTTTGTAAATTTAAAGCAGCGTGGTCTAACTTTGTGTGTTGCCATCACTGTCTGGTTTTTGGATCTGTCTTTTGGAGGGCCACAGGTACAACACCCAGCTCTGCAACTGATTCACAGGAAGAAACGCTGGCTCGCTGGTACAACAGGAGTTACAGTGGTTACAGTAGCTTTCTGGTTCTTTATGTGGGCACAGGTTGTGGCATGTGGGCAGTTTCATTTCTTTTTGGCATGGCCACAGAGGGAGATGAGGTGGTTTTTATCAGCCCTGCACACAAATTGGTTTAATTATACGGGGCACCGGTTTTACTGTGCTGAACAAAATAAAATGAGTAGTAAAAACCAGCAAGACGTACCTGGGTTGTTCCACTCGGGTTTTTCTTCAAAGGTCCTTGTTGAGTCTGCACGAGAGTACTGCAGGAGGAGAGGGTAGGAGCAGGGCTGGGCCTTTCTGGTGGCAGCAAGCTGTTGGTGTGGCTGAGCCTATCTTGCGAAACTCTGGATTTTTAGGTTCTTGAAAGACACACAAAACCAAAGGAAAGATATACTGGATCTGAGCAGTGACACTAAGTCATGCTCAGTGTAAATGTAAAAGGACAGCTTCAGGCTGTGGCATGCCACATTTAGTAAGTTTTCTAATCCTATTAAAAAAAGGCAGAAGTTCAGTAACAGGAATAAAATGTGTTCAAATAGTAGCTTTCTTAGCAGAAGTCAGTTGTGATGTGGCCAAGTTAGATGTTCTTTTCATGCTACTTTAAAAAAGAGAAACTCTAAGCACTCTCTCAGCTCGTTTGTATCTGAAAAATGTGGTAGGAACCACATCAGTATAATCTCAGAAATCAAGTGCTACGTTAATACAAAATGTTAGTAGCAGTCTTCTAGATGGGGAAAATGAGGTACTTTTGACAAATGGCTAATTCTAGGCTGATTTTGAAACGTTCTTCCTGGTGACAGTGTTGACAAAACGAGGGAGATGTGGCAACTGGTAATGTCATCACACCTAACTTTGTGAGACCTCCGTGCTCAGTTTACAGTCATAGATTTGAATGTTGTGTTGAGTTTCATAGCCTCAAACCTCCTTCTAGGCTTAGGTGCATCAGCTACTTTGGAAAGGGGAATGAACAAATGGATGTATACTAGTGCACCCACATTAGGCAAGCCATTTTCAAACGGAGAAGAAAAGTAATCCTAAAAGATTATGAGTGTAAAAAAAAAAAAAAAATTGGCAACTTGTTAGGTCGGAGAGGCACTGCCAACTCTTCCTACTGAGACTGAGCTATTGCACAGCCAAGGCTGTGGGTTTGAGCTGCCTCAGGCTTAGGTCTCCCACTTCCTGGACAAGTACTGTCACAGCTAGCTGATTTTAGTAAATGGGCACCCCCTTCGCCAGCTGTGTTTTTAATGAAAATGACTAACTGCTTCTGTTTTGTGCTGAAGAGGAAAAGTTATTAACAAGAGGAGGCTTACAGTATCAGTTATCTCCTTTTTGCAGAAAGTAAGGGGGTTTGGCTTTTTGTAAAGCAGCACAAAAGTAGCACATTTCAGACTTGCACAACCGGGCCTCACAGCACATGTCAGGATGCGGATGCCTTACGGTTTTGAGATTTACAGTGAAAGTGGAAAATATATTTCCATTTTAACATTTAAGTGTTTATTCCACCTAAGCATTGTTTCCATGATCGTAGGCTAAGATTAGCCTAAAACTGATACAGTCTAATTTACTCCTAGATCACTCTGTAGCCAAAACATTAGATGTTGAGTCACCCCCCAACCCCATCCCTGGCTGTGCCCCCTCCCACTGTGTTTGGAATGGACAGAATGATTTAGAAAACAAGCCTCCAAACTCTGAGTGGTGTAGACACAACAAAATCTGGTCAATAATCTGTATATTACTTTATTTCTGTTTGTAATCCCATTTTTTCTTTTTCTCGAGTTACTGTTCAAGGTGTTTGGCAGAAATTTGTCATCTTCCTTCTTGTAAAACGTGGCTTTCCAGTAAAAAGATTGAAGAAAAATTTTGGTCTCTAGCTATTGTATGGTACCTTAACACATTCACAAACATAGTTTGTCCATTTCAGCTTTGAACAGTATTTTACCTTTTGACAGTAATCCTATTAATGTTGACTGATTATTGTTGTAGGAGAGGTCAGAATCATGTCCTTGGTAAAGGTGTATGTATAGCTTGAATTATTGAACGTGTTTTTGCTTTTCCCTGATTAATCTGAAAAGGTTATGTAGAACAGCCTTGAGAAGTTATTGACAAGAGGGTGCTTACAGTGTCAGTTACCTCCTTATCGCAGAAAGTAAGGGGTTTGGGGTTTTTTTTGCAAAGTAGCACAAGCTCATGTTTAAGCATTGCTTTGGTAATGGTTAGTGTAGTTAACACTTGTCATCTTTGATGAGTCAGTGATGCCTTTGGTAAAGCATGAGACAATTGTGATAAGAGTCCTGGGTGATACTGAGGCCAATTGTCCATTTGGATTATGGTATTTTGAATCAATTGTCATATTTTGGAATTTAAGGGAAACAGTACTTAAGGTATTTTTAAGGAATGTTCTGAAGCATTAAGACTCTTAATTGAAACTCCAGAGTTGTGGTCACAAAACTGACTTGCATTAAATGCATAGAATAAATTATTAGGAAAAAGACTTGCATAAGCTGTTTACTCTTAAAAACCTGTTCCAAATTCTAGAATGAGAGTCCATAATTTGAAAAAATGAGCAGGCTGCTAAACCCTGCAGTGCTGGGCCACAGCTGATGATGAGCGGTGTGGCCCGTGTTCCTTTCTCATGTACCTCAATGTCTGCTACTTTTTTTTTTTAAATACTCCCTATGGTTTACAGATAGCACTAGTTTGGTCATCTTCTACTCTCCTCTGAAGAGCTGAGCTTCCTAGACTGCTGCTTTTTTGTTGTTTTTGTTTAGCTGCCTCATAATCAAAAAACCCTGACCTGCTGGAAAGTGCCTGCCTCTAGATGTATGCATCATCTATCTAGCAACTGAGACATCGAGAGAATTGTCCTTTGGGCCACATATTTTGTAGGCTTCCTTTAAAATGCTTAGTCAACACTCTTAGCGCTAACAGTAGGGTTGAAAAAACTCGATACCATCTGTTGAGACATAAAAATACATTCTTTAAAGAAAGGACCTTTAATGCTCATTGTTGTGTGAGTTGTGTTTGTCTTTGCTACTAAACTTTATTAAAGCTGTGAGTCCCATAGTGGATGGAAGAGAAAGAAGACCACAAATCAAAATGAGTATCTTTTCAGTAGAGCCTGTTCTTCTGCATGCAATGCACAAAAAGTGCGTTCAGCTGGTGTTGTGTATGTGTGTGGGTTTTTTAAGGTGTTGAAATTTGTCTGTATTATCTCTCTAATGATTTGATTTACTGATATCTTAAATTGAAGAGCTTGAGTACTCCATTTTCCAGTTACTAAGAAAATGAGATATGCTGAAAATGTCAGGCACAGTTGACCCTCTAATAAGAATAAAGAGGGTTTGCTCTTATTGATTAATAATATCCTCTGATTTATTTATTATTTAATGAATTATTTCATTTTGGGCTAACCAGTACTGTAGAGTAAGAAACTGTTCCTGCTTGACTAGCTTTATTCAAATACACAAGCAATAAAACCTTTGTGTGTTCAATAAAGTTGAGACATTTGAAGTTTTTCTTAGAGTTTTACTGCAGAATTTTTGAGGACGCTTACTTACCTGTGATATAGGAGACACAAACTCGAGTCACTTTTTCCCTGCCTGTCTCAAATCAGGAACTTAAGGTGAAACTGTATGCTCCTTCTGCAGTTCAGTTACCATGATAGTTCTCCAGGAGAAAACTCTTTTTCTTTATCCCTCTTCCTGTAAAATGAATTTGCCATTTTTAGCATCTTCCTGCATTGTCTTCATTAGGAAGCATTGTGCATGAACTGTCCTACTGTACGTGGGCTTTTAAGTGAAAAGTGCATAATATATTTAGAGAAATACTCAGCTTTTTCAATCAACATTGAATTTTTCAGCCCAGATGAATGTAGGCTAAAATGGAAGCTGGAACTAACTGTTGAATATTGAGTTTGCTCTTGGTGACAGCCCTGTCCTTTTCCTAATTTTACAGGCTTTCCTATTTCCTGTACTTTTACAATTTACATGTTTTCTGTGTTCTGTGCGACTTTAGAGTGACTGGGATCTACTTTCTGTACTGATTCTATAAAGCTGCTGGTAAGTAAAGACATGACCTTTCGACTGGCAATTCTTGGAGCTGTCGCTGATGGTCTGCTGAAGCTGTTGGTTAGTGGCAGCTGCCAACAAATCCTGATAAAACATTGTCTGTCGTCAGGGAAGATACTGAGAATGAACAGGAGGCATTATTGTATGAAACCTGGGACCTGCCCGTATGTTGGGTACCATACGCAGTTTTTGTTTCTCACAAGAGGAGCTACAGAAGGTAAAGGGAAGCAGCCTCCTTAAAAGTGGCGTCTGAAATGGGTGGTGGCAGTTGGAAATGATCAACATTTACAGAGTCACCAAGGCAGTGGACAAAGCGGTTGCGGAGCTGGTATTCACCAAATTGTGCAATATTAAAACTGGAGAGCACTCACTGAAATTTGGTTTGAATCACAGAAAAGACAAGGAGAAGAAAACATACACAGTTTGTTAATATACAAGATCATTGAGGCAAATAGTACTAGCAGATTCAGGAATACAAATTCACACACATCAAATCCATAACAGATTCAAATGGAATAGGCAGAGATGTACATTTTACCAGCCATGATATAACGGCTGTGAATGTTGGGGGAGTCTGAGGAAAGTGAATGGCAAATAAGTGACTAAGGCTTGCGTGCTGTCTGTGTATCTCCTGATGATTGTGCTGGAGATGGAACACTTCCTTAGACTGACCGCTGGTCTCAATAACATGCTTCTGTTTTATTAATGGTTCTGTGTTATACACTCTTACTTCTAACTAGAAAGTCTTCAAGGAAGAGAACCTTATTTTGTACTTTGTTTATAGAATTTAAACCAGTTCCTCAAGCTGTTCTCGAGTTACCATTTGACAAACAGAAGGCTACATGGTATATGGTAATCTTTTTAGTAACTTGTAAATTCTAGAGTAACTCAGAGTTGCAGTATTTCATAGTATACAAGCTCTAGAGTAAGCTTTTTACCAACTTTTTTTCTAGAAATATTTTTGTACTCGTGCTTGAAGATTTGAAAAATGTTGGTGCCAGCCATAGTCTTTATTAGTATTAGAGACTTCAGGTTTTTGTTGACAAATTTCACAATTAATTTCTGTAACCTTGAAATAGGAAAAACTCTTGAAAACTATGCTTGATTTATAATTTTACAATAAATATGAAGCATATATCTGTTTGGATCATATCAAAATTCCAGTATTCAGAATTATTAGTGAATAATCCCTTAGTAGAGAAGAAACCTAAAAAAATAAGTGGAGAGAAATGGATGTGTATTAAAGGATAACTCTACACTCCTGGTAGCGTTAGCCTCAGAATATTTACTTTTCTAAAAGAGTTCTCATAGTAACACATGGTATGTTACTGTCCTTTAACAATAGCTCCACTTTTGCTGTTAATGTGGGGGATGGGAAGGAATAGATATCTTAGAAGCCATAGGGAATGAATGCAAATGTGTATGTTGTGCTGTTTAAATGTGTAATTATTTGTTTAAATCTGGATTATAATCCATGAAAAATGAAAGAACAAGTGAAATGTTATATGTAAAGTAGCCATTAGGATGGAGAGATATATATCTGTGTAAATCTATCTAAACACACATTATATAGATATAATTTTTTTATTTCATTTTTTTCCTTCACAAAGTCCTGATCACCATTGTTGTTTAGTTTTTGTTTTTTTCTGACATGCTTATAAGCTTCTTTTTTAAAAAAAAAAAAACAACAAACCTTTGAAAAATCCAGTAGGTTAAAGATCCCTAGTTAAAGAGAACTGTCTAAAATGATTTAACTATCACTTAAGTGAAGTGCATGTAAAACACTTTCAATCGCTATGGATCACTTTATTTTTACATGAGGAGTCTTACTTTGGCAGAAAAGCCATTCTGTTGCAACATATTTTTCAACAACATTCAGTATAAATCTCTTTGGATTCTTTTCGGTAGAAGTTTGCTTCCAGAGGTTGTGGGTTTCCATGGTACCTAATGCTTATTTAGCAGACACACTTGGTATTTCTACACAGCTGTGGAACGGCAGCAATGGACTTCTGTTCTGCTTTCCTGCTTCTAGTGCAGATTTTACACCTTTGACCTTCTAACATATTGACTGCTGTTGAAAACTTTCTGCAGAGATGCATCAAGGGAAAAAAAAAAATACCCACTCTACTGTCATGAAGGGCTATTGCTACATCTGGGTGTGTGATTGTTGATGCTTGCGAAGTGATGGGATGGTGGGGAAGAAAAATGATGTGGGTCTGTTCTGTGCAGTCGGGAATTCTGATCAAATTTGATCAGTTAGTTTTAAATACATAAAAGCAAAAAGTAGATGAAAGTTGTTGGACTTCTGTGTTTTACTGGAATGTACTGAAGTGCCTTACAAGCTTAATTGCTTAGTACTTCAGTAGAATGTTTATTAAACTGAAGGCTCCCCAGTCTCTAGAGGCTGATGGTTCTCTGGAGTGTTGTGGCTGGGGCCAGGACTGTGTTTCAGGAGAGACTGTGTTTGGTGCTGAACTGCAAATAGCTGCCTTCCTACTAGCTGGGAAGTTAACAATCTGGTCTGCATGGGTTCGTGGCAAGTTGGTGTTACAACAGGAATTTGGTTGTTACAACAGGCAGGATGTTGTTGTAAACTACCTTATTGGTAGAGGATAAAAACTGATACTGCGGAGAAGGCTAGTAAGCTAAAATACAATGTGGTGTTTGTTTGTTTTTTTTTTCCCTCAAGAATTCTTGTATTTTACAAAATTGTGACATATTTCTTTCAAAGGCCATTGTGGATATGTGTTGTTCCTGATAAACAAGAAAATTAAAACATTTATTTTGCAGAAGGTTTTATTTATCTCTTCTGCTCTTATAATTCTTATCTAAGTGTAATTACAGATTATTGGTTTTAGTTTTGATTGTTCAGTGGCTACTAGTGACCTAAATTAGGGCTGATTGATCTTAGCACTTGAATGGCATTTATGGGTTAATGGTATAGGTTTTATGGGTTTTTCTAAAAATAAAAAAGCAATAGTCGATAGCGTGAGCTGTTGAGACTATTAGGTGTCATTCAGAAAAAATAGAGATGGGTAAACAGAGGTCAAAGCTGTCTCCAACATGAAATATTTTTATAACAGGTTCAGAATTAAATTTTATTTCAAGATTTCCTTTTGTTTTTTTCCCTTGAAAATCCCAAGACTAATATTTTGCCATTTACAGATGAATAAACCTATTTTTAGACTACTAAAGCTGAAAAAGTGCAAAATGTGGTTACAAAACAAGCATTTAATACACAGACTGTATTTGTTCAAGTGAAATTATTTTTATGCAGGTAGAGAATTCTGCTTTCAAGCCTCATTTGTAGGGAACAGTTTAGTACAGATTTACAAGTCACTACCAGTAGGTAGGTGTAAAAGGCCTTTGAATTTTTCAGCAAATGAAAATATCAGAGGTAACACAGAGAGGTGAGAAGCTTCCTGAAAGCTTAATGAAGATGATAGCACTTTTCTTTTTAACCTACTGTTGGTTACACCTCTCAGTATTTACTACAGGAGAATTTCTATGGAATAAATACCTGTGTAACAGTATGGAAGGTGTCATGAATCTAATGCAGAAGTGTTGGAATACTTTTTGTGCACTGCACAGGCAATCTTGAGATGAGTCTTTTATGCCTTTCCCTCCAGCACAAGAAGCTGCAGTAAGTGGATATTTTTGGTTGACCTTTTGGCATAGTCTGAAAAACTGACTCTAGAAGACCAAAGTGTTAACTTCTACAAAGTGAAGATGATGAACCTCTGTTGCTAAGAGTGTTGCTTTTTGTGGAGGAGGTGTACCAACTGATGAGTTTGCATACAGAAGTTGAACTTGCATGATCTACTTAGTTGTCTCCACACTTTTACTTAAAGCAGAATATTAGGTCCAGCATTATGGAGTTTCTATGCATTATATTTGGTTTAATGCAGTTTGAAAGAATCCATGAAATGGTCCATGTGAGGTCAAAACTGGAGGAGCCAAGCTTCATCAAAAATGTATTATCATTTGAAAGGCTGGAAAGGAGGACACATTAAAAGTGCTCATAATTTACATTTGCTAGTGAAAATGCTGTGAAGCTCTGTGGTGCCCCAGGCAGAACCATCACTACTAAAATTTACGCAAAAGCTTACCTAAAAGTCAGTCTTTGTCAAGGTGAGCTGGTAATAAAGGTATAAAAGGAAACAGGAAAAGAAAGCTGGCTAGTTGTTTGGTTTTGGTGTTTTGTCGTCGTGTGTCGTCCCCCCTCCCTGTATGGCACTATTTTCTGCATAATTTTGTGCTACACTAAATAAATGATATAAATAGCATAAAAATAGCGTATAAATAGTTATAAAGAAGATCTTTTAAAACGCTTGCAATGTGCTGTTGAAGTTCATTATGTTGCAATAATTTTATAATGTACTGGTTTCTGTAAATCATTTTATGAAATGGGAAAACAGTAGCTTTTGCAATGTGCATAAAATCAGGTAACAGAAATAGTGCTGTTTGTGTGTCACACTACAAGTTATGACTAGAGCTAGTGTGTGCTACTTTAATGCACTTTATCAGAAAACATCGTTCTAATCTTGTGTATGTATGGTACAGGTGATGTAAGACATCTTATCCTTTTCCACTGACTTTTTTTAAAAATTGGCATGTTTTCATAACTTGCCTGTATTGCCACTCTTGTACAGGCAGTTCATCACAAATGAGCAAACTCTGTTTATCTAGGCAAGCAAACTTTTGTAGGTCAGACAAAATTACTATTTGCAGGTAAATGAAAAGTGTTAAGCAGAGAATGAGATCTTCCTCCCAGTTTAAGTTTTTATTTTGAAAAGCCTAAAGAGTAAAAGCATCCACATCAGTCCCCTCAGTAAAGGCTTCTGTACTAAGCACTTTCTTGTAGCTCATGTTCTTTGTAGGGTGTCAGCTGATTTCAGGCATTGCATCTGATTACTTTGGAAATAATTACACAAACAAAATAACAGACTTAAGGAAATAAATTACAGGAGGACATGC
Organism: Ciconia boyciana; assembly: GCF_034638445.1. Taxonomy (NCBI): domain Eukaryota; kingdom Metazoa; phylum Chordata; class Aves; order Ciconiiformes; family Ciconiidae; genus Ciconia; species Ciconia boyciana. The sequence continues at coordinate 172,020,455 of NC_132934.1, read as the reverse complement.
AGTACTTTTAAAAAGAAATTATTTATTAAAAAAAATAAATCATAAAATTAAGGTAGCTGTATTTTCCACAATATTTTGGTGTTGAAAGGTCTGACGTTGACTTTAACTTCTTCTGAAATGAAGTAGTGAATCATTGTTTCATAGAGCTTTTCTGGGAAAAAAACTTGAGTATAGTGTAGGGTAAAAATCATATGAAGGAAACTAATGTTTTTTCCTGTACTGTACGTTCTGTAGTAGTTACCATGAGATTTTGAGTCATTGGTGGCGGAAGAGCCATTGCTCCTTGATTGAAGTGTCCTAACAGACATATATCTTGAATGTGAGCATCATGACTTTTGAGCCTGTAATGTACTGTAGTTCAAGGGTTGCAAAAGCAGGGATTGAAATACTTGTATAAACAGTTTAGGAGTAATATGTCTAGTAACAAAGTATTCCCTTTTTTTAATTTTAGAGCTCCATATAGTTAGCCAGACACCCTGCATGCAGACTAAGATATGAAGGAAAAAAAAGTCTTTGTGTCCTGCTTTTAAAATGTGAGGGTAGGGGGCAGGGGAAGGTACTAATTTACAGTTGTTTGTAGTTTAATAGGTCCTGGCAATTGTTTTGATCATAATCTTGGCAAAAGTAGCTGTATTGCTTACTACCATATAATGGTTCATTGGGGGCTGGGATAATGAACTGAGTTTTCCTTAGTCCTTTAATTAAAGCGGGCACAATAATCTTACTATTGGAAAAAAAATCTTAGATACGATTTCTATACTTTTAATGTTAAATGCTGTTTCAGGTAACATTTATGTACATAGCATAAGTAATGCCTTGAAACAGATGTTTTCTGTTCCCTTCTGAGTGTTTTTAGCTTGGTTTCTATGGCAATGAAACCTATGCAGAGTGTCAGGCCTCTTCTTCCCCTCCCCTGTCTCCAAAAATAACTTCTAAATTTACCAGCCAGTATAAGCCAAAATTAAACGGGAAGGGGGAGGCTCAAAGGTAGTCGGGTTCCTACTGGTTTCAAGCAAACTGGTGACTCCACAGAGGAGAATCAGTGCCCTGTGAAGACAAGGCAGAGTTGCTACAAGACAAGATGATATAACTACTTCTGCCATAGGCAAAACTTCCACCTTGCTGGGGCAAGTTCTGCTGCAGTTGTGGGTTTTTATTGTTTTGGTCTTGTTTTTTACCCCAGTGGAGTCCCTCAAGAGGAGCTGCAGTTGCTGCCTTGAGGAGGGACTAGGAGACAGGACACTTGAACAAGAACTAAGAACAAGAACTAAGAAAAGCTGGTTTCTGTTCATGGAACAACTTGTGTGTATTATTCTAGCTGTAAACACTCAAGCTGCTTGATCCACTTCTTGTGATTTTTATGGTGCAGTATTCTGTAAGGAGTCTTATGATTTTTCTTTACGTTGCTGCATTAGGATAACCTTGAGGCCTTTCAGAATTTCTGAAAGGTCTGTATAGTAGAAGACAGGATAAATAGAAATGCTTGGTCCCTGAATATGAGTCCTACAAAATAAAGACCTTTTGAATGCACTAAAGGGCATAACTGGGCTCTTTTGTATGGAGCCCTTAGGATGGAATTTTTCTGTTTCCTAATTGCAGTTGCTATAACAATTGAATGACTTGTTAACTTGGTCTTTGAAGGCAAGAAGTCTCATGTGCATGTTCTTCTCCCGTCCTCATATTACCTCCATCATTTGTAAATTATTAAATTACAGATAATTTGGAGAACAGTAACTTTTAAGAAAGCATGTAGAAGACACAAAACTAATTTCCTTGGTGATGGCAAAGTGGGTTTTGAGCAGTAATATGCTCTTTGACCAGTGAATGAACTACTGTGGATCTCTATGTGTTTTCAGGATAGTGACAGCTAATACTGTGGCTTGCTAGGGAAGAAAAGTTGCAGCGATTGGAGGGCAAAAGGAGAGGAAGAATGGAGGTAACAGCCAGAAATCCATTAACTAGGCTTTACTTCTTCCCCTGCTCATAGGTTGTTGTGGTGGCGTAGTCAGAACTACACACACATCCCAAATGAGGGTGGGTGTACCGGCCACTAGTGTAAAAGTATGCCAGTAATATTCTGTTATTTGTCTCATTGCTAATCAAATGACAGTTTTATCTTAAAATGGTTTTATTTTAGCTATATCCATTGCAATACTAGATTTTTCTTGTGAATGATTGTACTTAATTTAGAACCATAACATTTATAGCTCTCAGGCTGTTTGTCTGACCTGCTCGACCTTTTTAGAATAGAATGTTTTGTCTTTTCACTTGCTTTCTGTATCTCTAAATATATTAGATTATTTTGAAATAGGTTTGTTTTCTTTGGCCTTAACTACTCTAAATGGCTATACATATTTCTCAGGTTACTACTTCTTCTGGATCACTGATTAGCCATTAAATGACCTGATTGCTCAGTACCCAAAAACCCTCAATAACCCCTGTCAGTTGCATTGAAGGTGATTTCTCCTTAATAGTACGTGTTCGTGTGGTATTGTGCCTATGTATATACATATATATACTTACACATGCGTGTGCATATATATGTAGTTTATGTGTATAGATAAACACTTTATGCTATAGTTGTTTGAATACAGTATTTGGAGGGACTTCTGAAAAATGATGAAGAATGCTTTAGCAAGTAACTTTATCACTTTTTCTGATTTGACACATTTAAAGAGAAGAGTGTGGTAGAAGCCATATGAAAATTGCATGAAGTTGTTCTGTTGCACTAACTTTGTTTGAAGTACTTTCTGTTTTCCCTTGAACTATCTTTTTGCTTTACCTGCCTACTGTTCAAATGTCTTCTGTGCTTGTAATTCCTGCTGTTAGCCTCAGTTTTTCATTAGAAAGAAAGCACGGAATTTGTAACCTGCAGAACTTGAGCATGAGCCAGCAGTGTGCCCTTGCCACAAAAAAGGCTGACAGTATCTTGGGCTGCAGTAGGCAAAGCATTGCTGTTAGGTCGAGGGAGGTGACCCTTCCCCTCTGCTCAGCATTGGTGAGGCCACAGCGCTGTGCCCGGTTCTGGGCTCCCCAGTATGAGACACATGGACATGCTGGAGAGAGTCCAACAAAGGGCCACCAAGATGATGAAGGGCCTGGAGCATCTCACATATGAGGACAGGCTGAGAGAGCTGGGACCGTTCAGCCTGGAGAAGGGAAGGCTCGTGGGGGTGGGGGGGGATCTCATCAGTGTATATAAATACCTGAAGGGAGGGTGTAAAGAGGATGGAGCCAGGCTCTTTTCAGTGGTGCCCAGTGACAGGACCAGAGGCAATGGGCACACACGGAAAGACAGGAGGTTCCCAGGTTCCCTCTGAACATCAGGAAACACTCTTTTTAAAGTTTATTTTTATTTTTTGTAATGTGATGGTGACTGAGCACTGGAACAGGTTGCCCAGGGAGGTTGTGGAGTCTCCATCCTTGGAGGTACTCAAAAGCCATCTGGACATGGTCCTGGGCAGCCAGCTCCAGGTGGTCCTGCTTGGGCAGGGGGATTGGACCAGATGGCCTGCAGAGATCCCTTCCAACCTCAACCATTCTGTGAACTTTGGTGTACTCTGGATATAAAACAATTTTGATGTGAATGTTACACTACTTAACAAGGACATTAGCGTTCGTTCTTCTCAGAACATGCTTTTTCCAATAACCTGATTGTACTTTGCCTAATATGAAATTACTGTAGTTGTATTCTTAATATTTTTGTTATTGAAATTAAAATAATATTTCTCTGTAGGGTGTTCATAGAAACTACCAATTTGAAGTTACAGAATTATTTTTTCAGATATGTTCAACTAACGGATCTTATTTTCTGGGTTTTAAATATGGTGCTTCAGTAGTTGCCTTCTAGGCATCTTATCTTGTAGTTTACACTAGTGGGAACTAGCACTTTTTTCTTTAATGCTGGTACTCTTTCTTCTTAAAGTTTGATTCATATTCTAAACACTGTCAAGTTAGCTACAATAATAAAAAAATACCTTCTCTAAGAAAAGATACTAGTTGCTGGATCTGAGTTCCACAGTTTTAATCAACATTCTTGCTTATCCAAATTCTTATTTCTGTATATGCTTAACTGGACATGTCCTTTTATAACTGCATTTTAAAGAAACACCCAAACAAACTGGCAACTTAAAGTTTTATAGGGAAAGGATTCTTTCCAGACTGTAAAGAAAAGCTGAATGTTTTGAAAAGTCTTAGAATTTGAGAGGAGAAGCACTCTGACAAGATGCAAGAGTATAAAAATCCCAGTTAAAGAAGTAGAAATGTGTCTTATTTTTTTATTTCTTCTAATACAATAAAAGATAGTGTTGCTCACCTGTTGTATTTTAAACTGGGTTAATACATCTTATGAATGTATTTAAGGAAAAAAAGTACTAGTGTTAACATACTCATATAATAGGAAGTATTTTATAGTCAGCATTTTCCCATATAGTAAACATTAGGACCCGCAGATTTTTAAGACAGTGAACATCACTGATGAGAAGAAATCCGTTTCGGGGGGGGGGGGGGAGAAGGCAGTTAATATTATCTTAACTGTTTGCTTAAAAAGATTTAACTGGACTACTTAAAGTAGTCATGCGCTGTTTTGTAAACAATTTTTGTTTTGTTGAAGAGTAATCTCTCTTTTTGAAGATGGTTCTGCAAGTACTAGGCTGTCATGGAAAGTATTCCCTGAATCCATCTGAAATTTGTGTGTTTTTCTTCTAAGCTTCACAATGAGGATGACCCCCCAGAGTCTTCAGCAGCTGAGCAGCCTTCCACATCTACAGAGACTACGCAGACTCCCCAGACAGCAGCCTTATCTGAAGCAGATATTTCCCCTCCACCTTACTGTAGCATAGCTGTAGAAGCAGCTGCAACTTCAGGTATTTTTCTTACATAACAGCTTGTCAGGGAGGAGTGTGTATGAATCAGCACTTGGTTCAAAGTAGTACGATGCTGCGGTATGTTTTTTTTTTTTCTACGCACACAATTGCAGTAAAAAGCTATGCTTTCATGCACAGTCCTTTGGTTTGTTCAGAAGAAGCACACTTCTAAATTACACTGATTGTTCCCGATTACTAGACTAAATGGATGTTCATTAATTAGTGTAATGGGTTTTATTTAAGTCTGCATGTAGTTCATTTCTACATTTAATCTACGTGTTTGAGTAGTGTTCCGTTGTTAGACCTCGTTAGCAATTTTCATTACCTCTTAATAAAAAACAAAACCAAAGCACTGATTTGTCAAAACTCATACTTCTTAAGTGTGTGCCATTGTTTGGTGAAAACGTTGCCATGAAAAGATTCATTTTGCTTTAAAGACTGTTGGTAAAACTTCTTGTGGAAAATGAGTAACAGGGGTCTCTTTTTCTCCATTTATTCACTGCTCCCTTTCTCATGAGGTTGTAACTTTTCTTTGGGGTATAGGAGACTTAAGAGCAGGCAACATCAAAGTCCCTGTTTAAGCGAGGTTGCTTGGATTTGTGCCTCCCATGTGCCAAATAAATATTTTAGAAGTAACCTCCAACCTAATTTTTTTAATGTTGATTAAAGGAGCAATTTCCTGTCCCTGTTCTTTGAGTCAGTGTTTGCAAGTATAATACATAGCTATGCAGAATTATCCCTATATATAACATCTTTGTGGTCGTGTGCTGATAAATCTGTACCACGTAAGTAATCTTATTACAAACTACTGCTGGCTGTAGGAGGAAGCTCAAGGTGTATTTTAAAAAGTTTTTATTAATTTTGTTAATAATTCTGTATGATGATGTTTTACTATTTCAATATATAAGAAAGAAGTCTGTACTCCGTTTTGATAGAAGGAACATTTTTAAAAGAATGTGGTGAAACTGATTTTCACAGAACAACTGGAGTTGGCAACAAGGCCATGCTAATAACAATACAGCATGATTATTACTGGACTTAAGTAACTAATTGCTGTTGAATAACTAAAAGCTTTTTATAGAATGTTTCTGTGCATGTTTTTTGTATAATTTGATAAAAAGCCTTTGGTTGGAATGCCTAGGGATGTAACTCAGCAAATAGGATTTTTTTGTTCATGAATTTGTTGGCTCCTTGCAGCATCTAGGTTAAGGTTTCTGCCTTGAGTAGCAACTAAAAGCACCATCAAGCTGTTTGCTATTTTATTTCATAAAAATAGAGGTGTTTTTAATACTTGTAAGAACTTGAAATACAAATATCATCAATTTCAGCCTCTGTTGAAAAAAATACATTTTAAAGCTCAATAGTTATGTGCATGTAAAATTTAATATTCTTGACATCTTTCTGGCTTAAAAATGCATAACCTCTTTATTTTGAACAGAAATACACAATGAATTTTATCCTGTACCACCTCCATACAGTGTAGCTACCTCTCTTCCTACTTATGATGAAGCAGAGAAGGCCAAAGCTGCAGCAATGGCAGCTGCTGCCGCAGAAGTTGCCCAACGAGTAAGTGATATAGTTCTGCTTTATTTCAATTTTGTGAAACATGTTAGGCCGATCTAATTATTTATAACAATTGGGCCCATGTTAGGGCCTATTTAATAAAATAGTGGTGGGCTGGTGATTTAAGTATTTTGGATGCTTAGGTTTTATATAGTATAAGTTAGTTGTAAAGTACTATGAAAAGTGTATCATATTCACTCTTTGAGGCATAGCTGCTGTCTGAACAGCTTTAAAAGCCAAATTTTTCCCTGTTTTAATAGTTTATCCAGTATTTTGTCATCTTTTAATTAGGTATCCACTACTAATGTTACTTTGTAAGTGTTTCAGATGGTAAAAAAGAAATTGATGAACAAAATAGACCTTTAGAGAGGAAGGAGAATTCAACAGTCTGGAAGGGGCAAAACCCCAAATGTAGAATTTTTTTATTATTTTGTTTTTTTTAAAAAAGGAATGGTCCCTGTTGTTTGCTCCATGAAAACTTTTAATACTGAAGTTTAAAGAAATGTTCCAAGTACTTAAACAAAAAAAACACACCATGAGTTACGGTAAACAGTAAATTAAGTAATAGGTATGTATTTGGTGTTTATAGTTTTGTAAGAATTAACATTGTAAAGAATACAGTCTTCAAAATAGAAAATTGATATCTGCAATCAGTGTTAAATGCTAGTTTTGTAAGCAAAGTTCTTCCTTTTTTTTCTCCCAAGTTTTGGAATGTGGAAATTCTGCTGTTTGGTAGTATTGGCCATAATATACTATATGCAAATTAGACTTCCAGTGCTTTTACTAAAAATCTCCACCTTGAGATCAAATGTGATTGCCTTTGAGATGCATTTAAAATCTTGCTGGCTGCAGTGTGCTTGTGACTGGCAAAAAAATCCTGCTCCCCCAGCAGGAGGCTATTCCTTCCTTGACTGCTGTGCGGTAGTCACAGTGCACAACACTCACTTCAAGGTATGCACAGCTAAAGTTAAAGTGGATTTGCGTAACATTGCCAGTGACGGTGTTACACAAATCTGTTTTACTAAATGCAGTAGGGAACCAGGGACATTTGAATGGTTACTTGCAGGGTTTCTGCTATGAGGTGATGATCTCCAGTTGTAACCTTTCAAGTGCTTTAACAGGAGCATCAATTCTATGTAGTCTGTCCTTACTGCTTGTCATATAAGTAAAACTTTTGCTGAAATACTGGTCTGAATGAAGCCCTCAATCTGAAATTACAAACCTTTAAACTTACTTGGAACATTAGGAACACAAACCGTAACTTTTAGGGTATCGTTACCCGTCCTGTGATGCTTCAGACAGGACATGTGCAAGATTCTTGTTGCTTTTAATTTTGTCTAGAACCCTACGAGGTGAAAGTTTCAGACATACAAGCAATCTTCCTTGACCTGAATTTCACAGGGAAAACCTCAGGCTGGGGTTCAGCTAATTTCAAGAATAAAGCTAAGCAAAAAAAAAAAAGGTGTTTTTTTGCCTTGTCACTTTAAGCTTTTTTTACTTTGCAGAACTCTTTCTCACAAGTTCAGGTCACTGTGTCAGAAACATCTGTTGCCCTTCCTCAGAAAATCTGCCTGGCTTTGGCCAATTTACAAGTTTTTGAAAAATTAGTTTCCACAGTTGATACATACAGCTTCAGATTTAGTAAATGTGTGGAGATTGTCTTGCATGAAAAAGTTCAGGCTGCTCATAGCTCTGAAGAGGATGGGACTGCAGATGTGCTGTTCCCAGAGAACATTCTCAAATGTTCTGTATCAGGGTAGGATTATGGGACTAAAAGTAGATACACCTTATGACTGCTTTTGGTGAAAACACTGGAACTGAGAAATAGGCATTTCTGGTGTGCCCTGAAGTAGTTTTATTATTCTTGCCATTCGGTTAGAAGGGAAGGGGAAAGCCACTTGGTTCAACTGCAAGGGCATCAATGGTAGGTGAAGAAGGACAATGGCTCTGAGCCTCTGAAGTTTACGTGTTGTGGGAAGAGAAGTCTGGTTTTGTTTGGGCAAGGAGGTAACTGGCTCAAAGTGAATACGGGCAGGGATCAGAGAGGATGGGTCTAAGTCAAAATAAGAAAAAGCAAGGGTGAATGGAGGGCAGTGGTATGGAGAGAGTAGAGAGAGATTTAAATGAGAAACAGAAGGGAGAAGGACAAACTGGGATTGGTAGAGAAAGGAACCCAAGTGGGGACAAAATGTGGTACTGGGAAAGGAGCTGAAGCTGGTGTGCGAGAAAAGAGGAGTAGGGAGGGAGAAGGAATCTGGAGGTAAGAGGCAGGAGAGTAGGATATGGTGACAAAGTGAGAAATAAACTTCTACGTAGTCTGCTTTTCCAAAACATGCAGTAGAACTTGACATTCAAGAACTAGGTGCTGACACCGCAAGAGTTTCACTTATGAAAAATCAGTAGGAACACACCATCATTTCCCCAAAGCAGAGATTGGCTAAAAAGTTGTAGACTTATGGTAGTACTAAATTAGTATCAGAAGTCTACTCAGTGTACCTAAAAGCCACAGTCCTGCTGACTGCTAAAGATCTCAAGTTTGATAGAATTTCTTCTCAGTTTGTTTCTGTGTTTTTTGGTTTTCTAATTTTCTTTTTTTTAAAGCACATGCACGCACACACACAAGCTATATTAAAGAAACAGTATTAAGGTTGCAAAGTTGAGATTTTGAGAAAAAGTAGGAAATGCAGAAGTTGAGTTCCAGTTTTGTAGATTATATTAAAATTATGTACCAGCTCAGTTTTAATCAATGCCATTTTAGTTACTATGTGATGCTGCCGCAAAATCCGTGCCTTATTTAATACCTCTGATGGACTTACACTGGGGTGGACAAAGACTGTGTAATAAGACTGTCTTAATCTGGCATATGACTGGAATAAGACAAAAAGGTCATATTATTGTTAGAGTGGTTGTTTGCCATCTTGAGGGGAAGGATTTTGATCCTTAGCTGTGAATACCCATGGAAGAACAGATAAGTGACTTAAACTTTGCACTACTGGTATGTAGTTAATTGTTTTCTCACTCTCATTGTCTTGGATGTCACAAACAGTAACAGCTGCAGACGGTATCTGACTTGTATATTGCACACTTTGCAAAACATACACAAAGGATATAACGTAGTTTTTTTCAGTTTTTATTTTCAGCCTTATGAAATTAGTGCTCTTATGAATGTGAACTCTGCTATGATCTGTGCCTCTAGTTTCTTCCTTGTAAAATGAGGATATATTGCCTCTTCACTACAATAATGTGAACAGTTGGAAAAAGTTAAATGTCCTTATGTTACCTTGAGTGATACATGAAGCTGATAATTGTTTCATGGTATAGTCCATAGTGTGCAGTAAAGAAGGCTACGAACCTACTCATTGAGTAAAAGAGAGGAAAATGGTATAAAAAGGCAGCACATTTAATAAACAGCTTTCATATTTTTTCCCCTGAGTCATGTGGGAATCTTACAAAAAACATTAGTGTGATCATATTAAAGACTTCGTCATAGGCCCTGCATTCATAGATTGTATGAACAATCTAAACTTAACATTTACTGAAACTTTCAGTACTTGTTTTTGTAGTTCTTTGTGTAGCTTGTCTTACAAGAATAGATTGTGTATAAACATTTATTTCTTTCACATGTTCTCAGATAGCTCGATGTATCAAAGAAATTGTGGCAGCCTTATGTCATCAGTAGTGATAGCATTAGTTACCCTGGCTTTTGATGTTTTCCTTTTCAAATTCTCAAGGTCAGTTTTGAAAGGTCAATTTAAATGGACAAAAATATTGCTAACAGTTAAATGACTTGTTTGTATGTTGCAATGAATGGCTTTTACTTAATGCTTTTCAGTTGCATTTGTCTTATGTTTTTCTGTTTTTACATGCTTAGCACGCCCAGTTTAGGGAGTCTAGGAGTCTGTTTGATGAAATATTCCTCAGTCGTCCAGAGGTATGGTATAGTTCTCTCTAGTTTAGACTTTAACTATGAATTTTCCTGCTGGCAAACAAATGCTTCTGGGGTTCATTGTGCCTTTTTTTCCCCCACCATTAACTTCTCTGTTTTGTTTTGTATGCTGAAGGTATCATTTATGGGGTTTATTAAGTAATTTGACCCTTTCCTCAGAAGTTTTTCTCTGTAAATCCACTGCATTGAGAAGAGTTATATCAGTTTAGTTATCCAAGGGGTTCCTGAAAAAGCAGTTTCTTTACTTGATTAAAAGTGGTTGTGTCTCTATATGCCATACTAGGTTTCAGTTTGAAGAAGTTAAAAAGCATTGGGGGGGAAAAACAGTCCTCTTTTTGCAGAATACTAGAGAGCACTGTAGTTTCAGCGGAGTTAATAGGTTTGACTTCAATAGATGCTGTGTACCATTTAATGTTCTTTTGCTTAGAGAAATTATTCTGTGTGACATGCCGTTTATGTTGATAATATATTTTGCTGTTTAGATGTTTCTCTGGTCATAGGAACAGTAAGTTTTATGTTTATACAGATCTCAGCTTATTTAGCAAACAAGAAATATTGTCCATGATCTTTAACATGGATAAATTTGTCAAAAATCAGTATGAGATACTGAAACAGTATTATATATTTTATGGATTTGTGTATGTTGTTATATGACATTCTTGTTGTTAAAGAGAAAAAAAAAATATATAAAAATAAAATATATAATTATTCTCATTGATATGTCAATATCTAATAGAAGTATTGCTATGAAATTACGTTTAGTTCTAAGCATCAGCAGAGAGGACAGTCATTCTGCATTGTCCCTTTTCATTCCTCAGTGAATGGTGGCAAACAGTTATATCTTGAAGAAAGACTGGGGCAGTTGACACCAACTAGATCAAACGAGAGCACTGTGAAAGACAGCCAGTATTAGTGGGGCTTGAACAGTGGCCAGTTAGTGTCTTCTGTCTGCAGGACTGATCATAAACCCACGTAATACTAAATGATGTAGATATAGGCTGAACATGATTTAAGCGCAGGAAACTATTTCATTTCTTAAACATTCTGGTAATTTTCATATGCCAGTTTTTGGAGAGAGTAAATAGAACTCCGTTTAATAGAATTCCCTTTGATGTGGAGTATGATAAATTACAATTTGTTCACACTTACTGCAACAGTGTCTACTTGCAAATGTCTGCTCTCATGTTCCCTGGGTTGTATATTGACCTGTGTTTCTCACACGTGTAAGCCTTAGAGAAGTCTGTGTGTATAGAGAAGCCTGCTAAACTTGTTACTGTAGTTGAGCAAAATTTTCTTTTTGTGAAGCAATGTTTTGTATACAGTGTAATTCACTAATTGGTTTGGAAATGCCAGTATGAAGTATAGTAGTTAGCAGACAGTTTAAAAAAAAGTCCAAGAATTATTTTATAGACCTTCTGAAATTAAAATTGAAATTATTTTTTTGTTGTCCTGACTTGAAAAAGGAACTTTTGTGGCATACATTTCAGAGATAAGCATATTCAAATGCAGCTCTGTTTAATGCATTTTCAGCCCTTCCTTCCGTTCCCCTCCCCCCCATCAGTCTTGTAGCTGCAGCAAAGTTGAGCTAAATAAACTAATGCTTTCATAGCCACTTAAGATGACCATTTAGGGACATCTGAAATTATGTAGGGTTGGATTACAGCACCTTAAGATTGTTGTTCAACTAGCTTTTTGTGCTTTCCTTGGAATTGTCTATGTGAATAGCAGTGTTTTTAAAGCAAGTTGTCTGATACAGAGTCTTGGTTAATTAATCTGAAATAAAAAGCACAGCTGGAATTTCATGGCCATGTTACGAAAGGTAAAGCTGGCTGCCTTGAGTTGGTACAGTTTGTTCTAGCACATTTTTAACCATAATCGCTATACCCTGGTAAATTATTTTGCTGTGTTGATAAAGGTGAACATGTCAATCGCATGACAGAGCTTTACATCACTGTAATTGTTTAATGCCCTTTTAGTTATGAACTTAATATAAAAAATAACATTTGGTACAGCAACTGAATAATGTGTTAAAATCAGAATTACATTATTTCAGTAATAAGTGTTTGCTGTGTAAAGTAAATCTCTTTGCTGAGCTAAGTAAATCTCACTTGAACTCATCTCCCTTGATTTCATTTTTTTATAGATCATTTCTTATCTCAATTCTAATACAGTATGATTAATTGGAGAAAAAATAGGAGAAAATGTTACTCATGCTTATGTCTAGACCATATTACTGCTGCTACTGACAGCATTATTTAACTTGTATCATCCTGCATTGTTTTGATGTTATTCATTTAAGTGTAAAGATGGTGTGTTTAACTGGTTTTACAGTTTTCATCAGGCTCTTTTAGTAAGTGATGTCATCATGAAAACTTTTATGTTTGCCAGTCTACAGTTGCAGCAATGTTTTACTTGTGCACAGAACTGCATATATAAGGTTTGCCAAGTTTTGTTGAAAATCAAGTACTGAGAAACAAAACAAACTCATACTTTCAGTATTTTAAGACCTAGTATTTTGACACGATAGGAGAAGTCTTTGGATCGTTTTGACTGCCATATCTGTTTACTTTTGTTTGACTTGAAGTACTGTGCTTTTTGAGTTCAGAAGACTTTTGAACACTTTTAATGTGCTCGCGCCCTCTAGTGTCCCCAGAGGTTTTATTTGCTTTGCAAATGTTTTTCTGTGAGTTATAGGGTAGTCAAACTAGTTAGTGCAATGCTGTTGCATCAGCAATTTATTTTAAGATACCAACCTTATTCTAAAACTTTATTCTATATTTTGGGAAGCATTAAAAGACTTTTCTGGCAGGAAAAAGATAGAACATACTATGTAATGATTTTTCAAAAAAATATTTAATAGCTTGGCTGCATATCAAGATAGTTACAGTAAAAATATTTTTATTGGTTTTCATTGTCAAAGTACTCATCTGAAATAATTTCTAGCTTCATTTAAGATGAATAGGCAGTATGTACACATCTTAAACTTTTCAGTTAAATTTGGGCTCTTGTCAATATAAGCAACAAATAAGAGTTGTTTTATAGATATGAATTATTTTTCTTTTAAACTTCCTTGATGTGGACATGTTACAGAAATGTCAATTTTCTTCTAGCTTTAGAAACATAATTAATACTTTAATCCTACAGATAGTTATTCTAAAATAAACTTTTCACTAAATTATCACTAACCTGTAAATCCAGGAAGAAGAGTATCCACCACGAGATGATTTCAGTGATGCAGATCAGCTTAGAGTGGGCAATGATGGCATCTTCATGTTGGCATTTTTCAGTAAGTTATCTTGTATCCCAGACCTACTGAGGTATATCTTAACTGTACCTTTTTTCTATGGAATTTAAAAGATAGCTGTGATAAACTGCATTAATGTACTGTAATGAATGGATTTTTTTACCTGTAAACAGATATAAACACTTCCTGTTCCAGATGTAGCAAATATGTTGCACTTTTTTTCTGTGGCATCTGTCACAGATAAGGTGCCAAAGCAAAATCATAGTAAATGTTTTGAGGCATAGCAAGGCTGCACTATGAAATGGGAAATTCTGTCATCTTCCAGTTGGACTACCAACTTGAATAAAGGCTGGATCACAGAAATCCGGCAATTGATTTTTAAGTAGAACAAATCTGAGTGAAAGATGATGTGCCATATAAAAGTTGTTGATGTTAGCATAGTGAATTAAATAGCTGTGGGTGGATTTTTGGAACAAATCCAATAACGCTTATTTTCAGGTTGAACTAACCACTAGCATATAAAAATGTACTGTCTTCAGGTAATGTCTTATTGCAACCAGCACTACTATAGCACTTTTTCAGGTACTCTGTGTGTGCACTGTGCATGTCTTACCTTGTAACTTATGTACTGCATTGAGCAAAGTTAGATTTAGCCACTATAAGTTACTTATAGAAAGAAGCTACTTCTGTTTTGCCAGTTACATATTTCTTTCTAATTTCTGAGGATATTTTCCCTTCCTGAAATAAATGTGTTTGGCAACCTGGATGGAAGCTTGGTGTTGGGGGTGTAGCTGTTCTTTTTAGCATTCAACAGGATGAAAGCTGATTGATTATCCACTGAAATCTCATTTATGTCTTTTAACCTAGATCTCATCTTAGTTCTTTTTTCTTTAATGTCTTTCACAGTCTCTTTATTTAACTGTTACAGATGCAGGTTACAGAACTTCCATGAAAGTTTTTTTCATGTTGGTGTACGATTTACTAGGACAATGTGGTGTTTGCATCCTGGGATAAAAATATATGTATCTATCTCACATAGCAAATATATAAATACATATATAGGGTAACAAAGTGAGTTTTGACAAAAATACATTTGACAAAAATACTCTGTAGATCATAATTTTTCTTGATTATTCTGAGACTATGTTACTGCCAACTTTGCTCGCCTATGAATGACATGCATAAAATGAGTGCTTACACATTGCAAGATATTTATGCAAGTGTATACTTAATTGGGATCTGTATTGGCTGTTACGGATACTGGTTACATAAGGAAATTGATAAAGTTTACTTGTTTGTATTCATAGTATGAGGAGTTCAAAAAACCTCATAGCATTTATAGACTTGTAATATTAATTTTCAGTAGTTTTTCTTAGGGATATTGGAGAACTAAATGAAAAATGAGCTTAACTTAATAAGGGTAGACTGTAAATAGTGGGTGGTGTATTCCTGTCCCTCTAATAAGGAGCTAAGTCTCCATAAAGTTGATGTATGTAGATTTAAGAGAGCAGGAATTAAAATGAAATTTACAGTATGGCTATCTTTTGGGTTTTTTCAGGGTGGGATATGTTTAAACAGAGGTAGCGATCACAGAGAGCCAAGCATAAGTTCCCTCACTTAGTGAAAAAGCAGGAGAACAGTGTCAGGAATTGTGCTCTAGTGAGAGGAGCATGGAACAAATGGCTCGTTCCAGAGGTGCTCTCCTACCTCCTCCCATGACTGTTATGTACGGCGTTGGTAGAAAGATCTGGGGGGGTGGGGGGCAGGTTTCCTTTTGTTTTAAATATAAAACAGTGAAGTTAGCTTTTTAAATTTCATTTTTTTCAACTGAAGTATAATAAAATAGACTTTTTACTGAGCTTACCTGCATACTGCAATCAACTAGTGATACGTAGCTACCATCTAGTGGTAGCTGCCCAAGTTGCATAAAATTGCTGTCGAGGCCACCTAGTGGCCAGATCTGTTTGTTTGGGGGTTTTGTTTGTTTTAGGAGCTTGGTGCATGCAAGTTACAAACCTGTTGCCCATCTATCTAAGTTGTAAAGTACTGTTCTGTTTAGCATAACTAAATAGAATGAGACAATATACTCTAAAGAATAGAAGTCCTTTGCGTGAACAGGTGGGTTTTTGCTTTAGTACTTGATTCAGAAACTTAGTGGAAAAATTTGGAAAACAACCCATTTTATTTCTAATATGTGGTAAAATCATATGTTTTAAGAAATTGGTGTGGTTTTTGAAATCTGTGATTATGTTGGTGGGCAAAGAATCTGCTCTCTAATGGTCAGGGCTGGTGTTTGTCAGTTTCTGATTTTGAGGTAAATGAATATATTAGTGAATATATTCATTTTGCTATGAATGCAAAATACAGCAAATTTAGCTATCAGACCACTTAATATATTTTTTCTATTATGTATTTTTAAGTCAGCTGTGCCTTATACAGCATAGTAGAAACTTTTCAGAAAGCCAGAGGAAGTTGTTAATAGGTAAGTTTCTCAGTGATTTTTTTTTTGTATGCACAACAAAAAGGAGAAATTTCTGAGCTGTTTCTTTCCATTTTGAACACAGCTGTAATGGTGATCAAGTAACTGTCATGACCCAAAGGGTTTGGTTTTCATGCTTAATCAGCCTGTAGTGGAATTCTTTTGAATCATGTCTGATGGGCTCATCCTGGGTCATTATGTGAAGGAGGTCATTTTGGGCAGTAATAAAAGGCTTATATGGGTTTCCCTTCTATTTAAGGACTGCTTTAGCGATATCAATCAGCCTTTTCACCTGTGGGCCCCAGAAGGAATTGCAGAGCTTATCTGGATTCTTTGAAACCATGGAAGGCAGTTTTGGGTTGTCTCTACAACCTAGGAAAAATGAATATTAATTTGAACCTCACAAATGGGTTAATAAGGAGTAAGAAATGGAGAAAAGTGTTTGATCATGTAGCTGAAGTTTAAGTTCTCATACAGAGATCTGATTTGGTCTTTTTTAAAAACGTCTGGACAATTTAAACACTGTGTACAACTCTCACCAATAAAATCTCATGACGTGGAAAAATGTAAATGTACATATTGTCCCAGATGCTGTATTGGAACAGATAATAACCACACCAAAATTTTGTAAACTAATGTTCATACAGTTTTCAAAGCTATTAGGTGCTTCAAACAGTCAATAACTGCACACAAGCTAGGATATCTACTTAGGGGGTTTCAAGCAGGCACAAGTTGGAAGGCAGAGTTGTAGCACAAGCTCAGGGTGAGCACAGCCTCCTGTTATATGCTGCCCGAGGAGTGGTAAGCATGGTCTAAATTTCCGGTGAGAGGATTCCTCTGTGTGAATTTAGGAAACCTGACTTCTGTATGTCCACATGACGAATGTTACGCGGGTTTCCCTTAGTCATGCAAGAGAAGCTGGGGGGAAGTCATTGGACTGAAATTGCAAATGTTGAAAGGAGGTAAAGGAACTGTTTTAGAGTGCTTACTTCTTCTTTCTGGTTATCAGGGGAGCCTGGCTGACCTTCGTACACAATCACCTAACTTCTTTCTATGTATAGAGAATTTGACTTGCATGGCTTCTCCATTATGTGTTGGATATAATGCAAAATAATTGGAATGAGGAAGCTTCTAGTTGGGCATTAAGAAAAATTTGTCAACAAGGGTAATGAAGCAGTAGAAATAAATTGCCTAGGGAAGTTTTTGAACATGCATTACTGAGTAAAAAAAAATTGTTTGAAGTTGATAGCAAATGCTTCTAGTGATCATCATCAGATGAGCCCTTCAGAAAGGAGCAAAAATGTATCCCAGTTCAAGAATGGAATAAATTCTGTGCAGGAATGGGAATAATAATTTCTAGTGGTGCGTGAAGATCTGGAAAGTATTATTTATTGCAGTATGCTTAGTAAACCTAGGCGAGGTGTGAAACATTAAGCTCTTTGTTTGCTGTATATTAAAATAATAAGTCATTGGACAAACAAATCATGGAATAAACGATGTAACTGAGCACGGTTGCTTTTTGTATATATAGTTGCCATTACAATCTTATCACAGGCTTGAGCGATGGTTAAAATTTGGAACCAACACAGGTCTTCAGACCCATTTTGCTGGCTTCTTTTAATGATACTGAACATAAACTTAAGACAAGTGATTAATGTGTAGCTGTGGAAAGCTAAGTAAAAAAGATCAGCAAGTGAAGTGCAAGAACAATTGAGGAAAAAGCAGAGTTGTTCTAGTATGCTTGTCATTATTGTTGCATCTTCTGATGTATTGCAATATGTACAACTCAAAACCTTTGCACAAGATTGCTTAATAACTTGAAAAACTTTGTCTCCTTTGTTTACTGTAAATTGTGGGAGTAGAATGAAAAGATGTGTTAATATTGCTTTGCAACTTAATGAGCACTGACAAAAAGCAAGCATGGATTAGTAAATTATTAATGACAAAGTACAGCTTCGTATGTAATCTTTGCCTTGCCCCTGTAGAGAATGAAGAATGGCAACGGATACGAGCTTGTTTGTCAGAACCAAGTTGAATTATTTTACTTCAGCTTCTTTGGAATTGCCAACAGATAAAAGACTTTTGACTTGTACCTTTAATTTTTTATATGAAAAATCCTGTGCTGACCACTGCCCCTCAGAAGAGGGCTTTGGGTGTGGAAATAGCTGATGGATAGCCTTATTTTGCATGTCAGACTCTAAGACACTCAAAACAGCCTGTGTTTTATATTTTGGCTGGGGTTATCTTACTGCAAACCATAAAGAGAAGTACAAGTATAACATAATTGTTGTGGGCGCTACATTGGATATCAAGAAGACTTTTTATTAAAAAAGATCTTTAGTGCAACCCTTCTCCTCCCAAAAAGGAACTTCTTACCTGTTTTTCATTACGAGTTTTGTTGTCATGAGGAAATAACTCTAATGGATATATTCTTTGTATGTGAATTACATTAATATACACTTACTTTCTCCTCTTGTTGGCATTTCAGGAATGTATAAAACTCAAAAATCTTTATTTTATCACCGCTTGTCTCTATGGTGTTAGAGTAGCAAAGAAAGAGACTGAAATCATTATGCCAGTGCTGTCAGTGTGTGTTTCATCTAAATGTCTGAAATTTATTAAAAGAAAGAGGACAATAGTTGAAAGTTGGGCTCAAATATGAATTGAAATGCTAGTGATCTCTGGGATAGGAAACAATTCTTGCTGCAGAGTGGTTAGTCTTGCAGTGGGAATCTAGAAGATGAACAGAGAACCTGTCTGCATGAAAAGGATGGGCAAACAAGTTAAGAATGCTTTTTTCATTAAAACCATGATGTGGTTGTGACAGCTCATTAGACTTTCTATCTCATTTTTGGGAACGGCTTTCTTCTTTATGATAGCGTGTATTAGTGTCAGACCAGGAGCATTGTATGAGAATGTCATGGGAAGCTGAAGCAGTATGAAGGATGAGGTCATCTCTTTAACTGCTGAGCAGCGTCATTTACATTTCACCAAGTGTGTGGATGCAGAAAAATAGTAGAGGATTGCATTTGTTGCAGCAAGAAGCTTGCACAATGACATAGTTGTCTCTATTTAATAGGTAGAGAAGGAAGTAGATACATCTAGAGAAAACAGATGCTTCCTTTTACTAGTCTGTCCCCTCACCATTGTATTTTCTCTTAGCTTGGTGGAGAAACTTGTGCTGTGGCTTCTCTATGGCAATATAGGGATGAAAATTATGGACAACTTTTATTGCAGTGATTAGGTGAGGCAGGAATTATACAGAAAATAATGTTAGTAACTCTTAAGCAGATGCAGCGTAGGCTGCAAAGCTCAGACAACTTGCATGACTGGCAGAGGATAGACATGGAAATCATCATGGAAAAAAATACAGCTAGGTAGATGAGGCTAATTTTGATGTGGAGAAAAACAATTGGAAGAGATAGATAAAAATCTTATTCGTTGCAGTCCGCTCAGAAGCTGGAGATGGATTTCTGAAAAGAAAGATGGGATTTTGCAACCAGAACGAGTGAAGATGATTTTTTGACTAGCAATAGGACACAGGGGAGGTGAGAGAAAAGCTATGGGAAAGATTGAAAACATGTAGGCATTATTTTTGTCCCATCTGTTAAACTGATGCAACACCAAGGATTGTCTTGGAAAAGGCAAAATGGTTGGAAAGTTTCCCTAATCCATTGCCTAGGTTTTACAGAGGTGGAAGTAATACGTCCCTCATATTGCTGAAGACAGGGAATTTTGATTAGGTCCTTACTGCAGAATTTTTCTAGTGGATGGCTACAGATAGAAACTTAAATAGTGAGATTTTTCTTCTGTATATAGTCCAGTTTTATTGAGGTATGTGAACTTGCATAGTTTAAAACTTTTGTATAGTTTATGCCTTTTCTTTCCCACTTCTATTGTCTGCTTATATAAATTGATGGAACAGCACACTGGTTAAAGGAAAAAACTATTGTGAACAATATTGGAACATGCTGATGCCTTTGCTTTCAGGAGCTGGGCAAACAACTTAGTATTAAATATCCACCTAATACTCATCCAGTGACTGTGGATTCTATTTTGAATATTCCTTTAGGTCCATTGAAAGGAGGGTAAAATTCTCCCTGGGTTCAACTTTGATTATAAGAACTAATTTTTTTCCCCCTAATTTTTATAATGCATGTATAAATTAGTTCAGGTGTTATAAAAATCCATATTTTTTAATATGTACCTATTAAAATTTTAAGTATTCTAGGAATCCCTCTGGGCTGCGTAGTCCATTAGAAACATGTCGATCTTGTCCTCTTTTGCATGCCTGTCTTTGGAGCCACAATCGAAGTCACCCTTTGTAGCTTGAGTAGTGGAGAGAAAGAGAGAGAGCAGTAAGCTGTTATGCTGAGACAGGAACAGAGGCATCAAAGAACTACCTTCTGAAATCTGTTACTCTTAAAAGTATGGTGGATTTGGAGAGCTTGCTTAAAATAGGGAAATCCTGTTTTCAAAACAATGTATCCAAATTTTCTCAAATGTAAATGCTTTTCTTATGTTTTGGAAAGATAGGTAAATGTTAGGGTCACAATGTTGTTCTTATGTAATAGAAATGCTCTCTCTTTTTTTCTTCTGTGTATACCAATTTGGATCAGCATTTATTCTAAGTCATTTGTTGTTGTGGGGTTTGTTTTGTTTTTTAAATTAGTGATTAGCATAAAAGTAAGTTTTCTCATTGCCAACATCTGTTACCTATGGCTCAGTCCAAGGCAAGGTGTTTTCTCACTTGTACAGAATGACTGTGTTGATGTAAAGTCTTCCAAAACTTCTCTTGCAACTTCAATTTCTTTACAGTGTAGTTTTACAGACTAATTTTGCATTTGTGGGCAAATCATTGCATCCTCATGTGGATTGTTGGAGGTGTTTTAACAAGGTTTTAAATTACAAAAAAATTGTTTATAGATAATCCTCCGAAACTGACTTTTATTTAAGAAAACTATTGACCAATTTTCTGTTCCTAATGTTTTGCTGTAAGTGTTCGAACTTTTACTGAAAAGACGGGCTTTTTTTTCTGTGGTGATTTAATGTCTGAATTTTATGTGGGTTTTGGTTTTTTCCTTGAGTTTGGGGATTTAAAACATTATGGATTTGTGTGCAGGGGTTTTGTTCCCCTCTGCCTGCCTTCCATTCCTGCTTGCCTCTTCAGTGGTTTTTGTGTGTATTGTGGGCTTCCCAAATGTTTTCAGTTTTCCACTGTCTTGTCCTCTCCGGAACTCCTGAATTGTCATCTTCTGCCAGCTCCCCCAGCCTTTCTGTTTGATGGTTTTCTCATTAGTTGCCCTCACTTACTCCCAAAGGTGGGACATCACCTAACTGGGAAATCCCACACTTTGACCTAATGCACGCAAACTGAAGTCAATACAGATGATGATGTTGATTACCAAGTACATATGCAGATATGAAACTTTAAATTGTAAAACTACTGGGAGTTGTGTAAAAGTGTTAATTGAAGTAAAAGTGGTAGTTATGCCCAATTGTCCCTTTTGTTTCTTGATTTCTTAAGCTTCTGTGTAAAACTTCCAAGGCTTCTTATACCTTATGCTTGAATATAGATCTAAAAGAGAAGATAGTAACCAATGAAACATCAGCTTCTCAACCTATCTTCATTTCTATACTATGTTTACAGAGCAAGAGCGGATACTTTTATTCTGTTCGATCCAAACTGGAAAAAGCTGAATATGCAGCCTTGATACATGCACGTATGTGTGCATATAACTATATTTTTGGTTATAAAAGTGTAGCAAGGTTGTTTTTTTTTCTTTATTTTAATCCAAGTCTTGTATGTTATAGTCCTTTGTTTGCATTTACCCTTCATGTCTAGTGTCATCTGGTTAGATTTCTGTAGCAATGTAATACTTTCTTTTATGTTGGAGTTTTCCCTTGTTTAAAGTAGTAGGTTCCAGCCTGTTTACCATTTGCTTTGTTATTAAGTGACTATACTATGGGGAATGTCTGGGTTCAAAGTCAATCTCTGAAAGCCTGAATTACCGGAAGGGAGTTACTGGCTGTGTAAGCATGTCCTTATTAGTTTAAAAGTTAAATTAATGTTAAGTCTGTTTGCTTAGCTATACAGATTAACAGAAGCTACTGTTTCTTTTATTTTATAGTGGCATTTATTTTCAACTGGATTGGATTTTGTTTATCCTTCTGTATAACAAATACCATAGCTGGAAGGTATGGTGCAATCTGTGGATTTGGTCTGTCCCTGATCAAATGGATTCTCATTGTACGGGTATGTTTCCTGATTAACACTGTACGGACTCTGTTTGTAGAACCAAACCATAACAATTTATTGAAGGTTATATAATAATGGAATTAAAAATCAGTATATTAAACTCCAGTGCTTAAGAGAGTGCTTAGAATATTCTCTAACTTCCACTTCAGTAGAGAATTTACTTGCTATATATTCATATGTGCTTACTAATGATGAAGCTTAAACTATTTTTATCTGACATAGCATTTTATGTTCATCTTTCCACTAAAATGCAGAATGACTCATTCTTTGCACAAATATTTAAAAGCATACAGAAGAAGTGAAGCAAGTACCTAAAATGTCACTGGTATTATAGTGTCCTATATGAAAGATTTATAAATGGCTCAGCCTAATGGGGAGGGGATCAGAAAACACTTCTGCCTTGTATCTGGTTCTTTTATTCCTTGTAAGATACATACTGAATCAAGTCAAAATTGAATCTGAAGTTGTCACATTTTTACCATCTTAGATGCTCAATTTCTTGATATTTTCACTGCAAGACCTAGATACTTTTCAGAAAGGTATGTTAGCCAAATGGAAGTTACTTAGCTGACGAAGTGGATGCTAGATGAAACGTAATGATTCTTTCTGAACTTGAATTCTGCATGTCTGTGAGACAACATTTAACATCTCATCCTATCTAATGAAGAAGGAGATCTTGGATAACTTAGTCATCTTTTATGCCCTGCCAACTCTGAATTTTTTTCTTTTTTTTTCCCCTGTGTGTGTGCTAGTAACTTAACTTGATTTGGTCTTAGTATGATAGTACAAGGATTGGAGAGAACAGATCACATGGTCCTTCCTGGACATGTCCTGAATCCTTCTTAGAGCTGATTTTGTTTTGTTTTGGGGGGGGGGAGGGGGTTTGTGTGGTTTGTTTTGTTTTTTGCTTCCTCAGGGCAGGGGAATGCTACTAGACCAGATGTGATTCTGGTGTTTTTAGTTGGAATTCAGGGTATGGGATGGAATTTATCTTAAGGGAGCGAGGAGACATGAATTTTTCAGCTATGCATTCATTGGGGATATTTTCAGCTTCCCTTGAGGCATACTAAACAGAGGGCAGAACTTGCTCGTTGTGTCAGTTTTATTATTCCTGTCTGCTTGAAAATGTGCTCATAACAAACACAAAATTAATATACGCTAAACTTCCTTGAAGAATTGCTGTGTTCTAGATTATATTTAAATTCTTTTATATAATCTGTTACTAATTCTAAAATATTAGAGCTGACCAATTCCAAGACCTCAGGGCTGGGGTTTTTTCATAGTGAAGATTATCATCTTTCTCTGTTGTCTCCCTTTCTAGAGACAATAGCAGAAAGCTCATAAGGTGTATGTCGACAATTTTGTTTTAATGGTGACACACAAGCACATGTGTTGCACAAAATTGTTCTGTTCCTTTGTTTCAAGCTCCTCCGAAGGCTTGTGCTGCCCTTTCTCACTCAGGGTCAGTAGTACAAAACTATAGTGTCTAAACAGCCTGAGTTCACATATGCTCTCTCTGTATCAGTTTTTACTGGGGCGGGGGGGAGAACAAAAGCACAATTTTGCTGTTGGGGAAATTCTGCAGCCATGGCTGTTTCTGCCTAAAGAAAGTGTGAGAGTAATGCACGTAGACCAGTATTTGATTGCTGGCTTTAGTAAATCTTCTTTCCAATTAAATGAAATTATAACTTTAAAAAAGTGTATTGGTATATATGTTTATAGAATTGAAAATATTTTCAAGTGAGATGGGATTAATAATGTTGTCAGCTTCCTGGGAACTCATTTGATATTTTAATGAAGTGTCAAAATATGAAATGCTTACTCTGCTGAATCATAGAAATGCTAGTATTTATATAGGGATAATGTAAGTACCAATTCTTTCATTCAGCTTAGGAATTCTGTTTCTTGATATTTTTTTTTTCTTGGATTGCCCGTAGAAATACAGTACAGGATTAAACCTTTAAAGAATTCACGTGATCTGGCTTTATTCTGAAGAAAACGTGGATCTCAGTGTACAGTTACTTGAAGAAAAAAACAACTGCTATATCTAGAGTTCTTTAAATGTCTTGAATTTTTATCTGGTTGCATGTGTGGCCCAGAATCTTCCCTTCTCTCTCTCTTTATTTTTTTTTTTTAACTGAATTACGTGCCTGAATTACGTTTTTGCTTGGCTGATACTACAGTGTCCTAGAAATGGCAAATTGGAAGCACTGTGGCAGGATGCAGTAAACATACTGAATGATAGGAGGATGGGAAGTGTATGAAAAGTGTGCAGAGCTACTAAACAGGTTATTTTATTCCTTCTGGCAGCTTTTCACACATCTCCCCATTCTTACTTCTTATGTGAGTTTTGGAGACATCTGATTAGCCTTTTTATCAGTGAAGCATGCAGTCTGGAGTCTGGTAAAGGCACAGATACCTGTCTCCAATACCATCACACCCTGCCCTCCAGCTGCCTCCCACATCACAGGGAGGACAAAACTGTCTACCATGGTCACTAACAGGAACAGTTGAAATGCCACTTCAAGGTTCATTTAGTTGCGTTCAGCTCACTGCTGGGAACTGAATGCTGGTTTGAAAATGAAAAGACTTTAATGAGTTGGGGGTCTTTATGGGGCTGGTATTCTTGGCAGCGATTAACAGTAGGGGGTATACAGAAGGTCAAAAGCTCTTCTTTTGAGGGGTCAGCAGAACATCCCTGTCTGATAAGATTAAACTAATGTGGCATTTGGTGTTAATATCTAAAGCAGCAGGCTGCTGTAATGTGTTTGGGATGGCAGGCATTGGGGGAAAAAAAGGAAAATCGGCAAGTGGTGATTCATAATAGAAAATGTCAGATGATTCTGGCAAGTAATACAAGTTTGGGGTTTTTTTACACACACACATATATATATTTGTTTTAGAGGTTTTAAAATAACTTTGCCACAGACCAACTGACACTGGAAGTGTTATTTTTATATTAAACTGCTGCACAATTACCAGTTTTGCATTTTAGTTGAATATATTATTTTTATTTAAATTTGCTTTTTCCTCTGTGCTTTCTGTATTTGCATAGTGCATTAAATGTCTCTCAGTCATCTGTCTTACTGCAGCTAAGCCTCATGTATGAATTTCAGTTTTCAGATTACTTTACTGGATATTTCAATGGACAGTACTGGCTTTGGTGGATATTTCTTGTACTTGGTAAGTGGCAGTTGAAAACATTTCTGGTTTGATGTGGAAGTACTTAAAGATGAATCATGTCATTGTAAGTAAGAGTTCTGTAACATGTTTAGCTGGGTGTTTTTCTTTAGCTGCTGATAGTTTTGTATGTTGTTTTTATTTCCATGGTATTCACGAGGTTATTGGTTACCATAGTGCTGTTATTGTGTGAACTGTGGACTATTCAAATAACCTTCAGCTCAAAAAATTTTGTTCTACATATGTAATTATGTACATACCTGAGACTTGTAATTTGTGCTTTTTAATCTGCTTCTACTGATCTAGGGATGCAGAACTGTGTAATGAAATTTTGGCTTTATGTAGAGAACATACTGAAAAGTGAGTGATATTGAGTATATATGTATAAACCTCTATGTCAAGTATTAAATTTTAAATGTGACTGATCCTAGGAAGGTGAAGTCTGCTGTCTTGTACATAGGTCACGAAATGTCCTTTTCTAGTCCTTTGAAATGCATACTGCATCAGTAGTTTCTCAGTTGGACAAGAGAATGGCTTCATGCTTTCTGATCACAGTGCTCCCATGATGTCAGCTTTCTCTCAAGAGGTCTGTCTGCTCATGTTCAAAGTCTTGAATGCATCAAATTCTGCTCTTCTGTCTGTTTTTAATTAGGATATACCGAACCCCAACCAGTATACCTTTTTTCCTGCTGTGGATTTTGTAATTTGAATATGGAACCTGGAATGATTTTCTCTTACAGAAGTGAATACTACTATCCATTTTATTTTCTAGCTCTGGAAGCATAGTAAACTCTTGCTGGTTCAGTAGGTGGCACTCTTCCCTTTGAGTCAATTGACTCAAATGGCTAACAGCAAATGTTAGAATGAAATGTTAAGTAAATTAAAAAAAAAAGCCACACCCAAACAAAAAACCAGCAATACTGAGATCCTGACTGCTTGTGACTCGCTATTTATCTCACGAGAAATGCCAGAAATCTTAAACCATGTTACCTAAAACTTTCTCTGTCTTCCTTTTAGTAAAGTTTGAGGACATAAATCAGACTTCTTAATACTCAGCTTGCTCTAGTGTTGTGCACGTGGTTGCTTGAGATATATAGAAACTGCAAATGTTTAACACATCACAGCACCAGTCCCTTGAACCCTTTCATATTCTGTTTGAGGTGATTGCATTTAAGTAGCAAGTGAAATGACTCTCTACAGGTACAAACATCTCCAGAGGAACATTTAAAACAAACCCTTGTGGTGCCTGAAATTGGAGTTTGACACTGTTTTCACCTGGATGAAAATAGTGTGTTCTTCCCCTAAAATTCTCCCCCCCCCCCCCCCCCCCCCAGTTTCTATGGAAAAAGCTGTGCATTTGTAGTTCCTCTTTTTCCTAGTCTTTTGCAGCACTTGTTCAGAAGTTAGCTCACTTAGATTTAGGAAAGCCTTATCTTCAGCCTTAACTATTTGAAGGCTATTTTTTTTTCTTTTACTTTAACTCACAAAGTTTATAATATACCTTGGAATGAAAGGCACTGTGAGGCATGCAGTGTGCATCCAGCAGTCAACATTCCCTTGTCTTATGAATGTTTTGCATGAAAGACGCCAACAGTGTTTTTAAACTGATAAAGTGGATATACTGAGATTGCTAGAACACCATAGAAGGATTTAACCCAACAGAGCTACTTAGCAGGACATGGAGGAGTATTATCAAGTCATGGGAGCTCTGACAACCAGATCTGTATTTCATTGTTTCAGATAACTTTCCCATTGGAGCACATGAAGTAGCATGTCCCACGTCTCTGCAGAAGTGAATGAGTTGGATTCTCATTCACTTCAGAATTGGATTCACTTCAGAGTTGGATTCTTTCTTTTGCAGAGTCCTTTGATATACTTGAGCCCACCTATTGCCATCTTTTCCTCTCTTCTGTTGTTCACCTATCTGTTTCTGCTCCCTTCCCTTCTTTCAATGTCTGGAAAAATCTGCTCACGCTTCATGGAAAAGTGAAGTGTTCTACTTCCAAGGAGCTGTCATGTATAGTGAACAAATTGGAGAGAGAGACAATTCTAATTTTTAAATTTAAATGTTAGCCAATGTTTCTTTTTGAAAAACACAATGGAAAGTGTTGTTTTGGTGTCTTTCCTTCCCTAAACAGAGAAATATAAAATATGGGTTGAACTTGGACTGGTTTTCCAACATGGGTAATGCAGAAAGTATGCTTTCAGGCACCTTAAGAGCTGTCTGCCCACCTTTTGCTGTTTCAGCTGCTTTTCAGTTGAACGTGGGACTATCTCTGGTAATGTCTGGGTAGCAGCTTTTGTAGTAGACTTTTGATCCAGATCTTAGTGCTTTCTTCTCTGTGCAGAATTCACCTTGATCACAGAAATGTGTCTGGCTTAGGTCAAAGTTCCAGTGGTTAGCAGAGCATTTTCTGTGTTTGGAGGTTTTTTTGTGTGTGTCCTAATGTGGCTTTGGTTTTAAAAAAGTGAACAGAAAGTAAATAAAATAAAAATTTACAAGTAAAAAGCATTTAGAGAAGAAATGAGCATAGGAAAAAAAAATCAGTCTCAACCTGGAGAGCAGCAAGAAAAAGTGCATCACATAGCAAAATGTCAATGTAACCACAGAGATTGTTTATTAGGATGTAAGAGGATGAAAAGGATGAAATCCTTTGCTAAGCTTATTAAGCTTTGGTTTAGATTTTTATGTAAACCTTTGGAATCTTAATGTATGTGTGTATATATACAGATAAGTGTATATCTTCAAGGTACCTGTGTGTTCATTAAATGAGGAGAATTGCTCTTGAGGCTTGTGTTTCTCTCTGCTGGATGTGGAATTCAGATTTTGACACACACCCCCCAACTTTTTGGGCAGGTGATTGTTTTATCTGTTTTGGATTCTCCCTGATCCAACTGATGAATGTGTTAATCTCTTGAAGTTTAGTTAGTGGAGGAAAACGGACCAAAAAGCTGTGTCCGCTATGGAACAATGTGTTTTTCTGGGTTGGTTTGTTCAGATGTCCAGTGAATCTCTGAACTGATAAAATGATGTTGACAACATAATGTTAGTGATTTCCATTGTTACAACTGTAATTTCTGTGTGACTATTCTGCATCTCTTGTTCCTCTTATCAGAGCTGAAATATTCTTTCAAATGCAGTTAAATTTAAATATTTAAAAATAATTTGAAATGTGGAGTTGACAAAAAAAAATGTAATCATAATACATGTTGAGACATTTTCTTTGAATTGACTGTTGTTCTTCCTCCTCTTGGACAGGTGCATTTTCCTGGATGGTTAAATCTCAAGCCATGATCTACTATAATACTATAATTTATTATTGGCTTGTTGCTAGAGCAATCTGTACTGTCTTTCTCTTTTTTCTTTTTTTTTTTTTTTGTTGTTTCCCTCTTTTTGACTTGCAATACGTTTATCTTCTACGCTTCTAAAGGTACATTTTGTGGTTTGGGTAGTCTTCTAACACTAGTAACTTGTTTTAAGAATTCTACTTGAAAAGAATGTTCAGCATGTATTCTTTTTTTTTTCTTGTTTTTAAGTTCTTTCATGCAGTTTTTTTTAGTAGATGATAGTTGAACCCAGAATGAGTGTAAAATTTCTGAAAAGCCTTCCGTAAGGCTGTATCCTAATATCACAAGATAAAAGCAGAAGACTTGCTTGTTGAATTTGTGAATGATGCATAAAGACCTCACTTTACTTAGTGTAGTCTAGGTTTTAAAAAATTATTTTAATAAGAATAATGTGGGATAGCATGTGCTTATGTTGATATACTTCATTTTGTGCATTTTCTACACTTTCAGGACTCCTCCTGTTCTTTCGAGGCTTTGTTAATTATCTTAAAGTCAGAAATATGTCTGAAAGCATGGCAGCTGCTCACAGAACAAGATTTTTTTTCTTGTACTGAAGGTAAGCAATTTTTAGTGATAAGATTATCTCTCCCAGGAAAACTGAGAAGAATGAAATACTTCTATTAAAAATAAATAATCAACCTTCTGTCACAAAACAGAAGTCACCTGGTTTTTGAACATCTGTCATGAATGTTGTATATATTCTACATGGACTTGGGAATATCTGAAGTCTCTTGAAGTTATGAAATTTGAAAGTAAACAATGCATCCTTGTTGCCTCCAGTTCTCCCTGGAACTGATGGTTACTAACAAAACCGAAAAGGAACCTGTTGTTTTTCCTAAGCAAGAAACAGTATCTGCTGCCTGTCAGGATACTGTCCTTTTGTGTTGGAAAACTGGCTTTGGTAGTCAACCTGTTGTCAGCAAGTTAGGAAGCACTAATCTGCTTGCATATTAAATCTGATTGACATGGGTCTGAACATGCAAACAATAGATGATTATTGTCTCTCTACATGACTGGATTAAGGCAGTCATGTACAAGTATGATTATTGTGTATGCAACAATGTGCTTTATATATCCTTCAGGTAGCTGACTAATCAGTCTGGCACATATCCACTCTTTCTTTTTTTTTTTAATACTTTTTATCCATTAGGTGGATCTATTGGACTTCACTATGTAACTTAAACCAGGGGTCTCCATTTGTGTTCAACTTTTTTTCCTTAAACTGCATGACGAGATAAATTTAAGCCAAGAAATAAGTACTGTAGCATTTTCATTAATCTGCAGTTTACTGAAAATGCTTAAATACTGTAGTTTGACTTAAGTGAGAAGCTATGTTTGCTGTAATAAAGCAGGTTTGTGTAACTCTTCTCCAAGACTGGTCACAGGATCAATGTGAAGTAACCAGCAACACTTTACTGAAGCCTGAAAAAAAACCTGATACAGTATTTGCCTAGAAAAAAAAGGTTCCTTTTATATAAGACAGTGATATACATTTAAAAACACCTAATGATAAATATCTATGCTATACTATATAGTTCTTGATCATGAAAGAAATCTGTTAACTGCAACATAATATTTCATTTTAATGTGCCATTTTGTCAAAATTATGTAGTAAGTTCAAGTTAAATAACTAAGGTGTATATTGCCTTTTAGTAACCAACCTAAATGGGCATCTACATGGCAGCATTTCCTTCTTACAATAGTTACATATCGCTCCTTTTCTTAGTAATGTGGTAACCTCTTCAGAATACCGAAGTATGAGACTGAAAATTCCTGTCAGCTTTCAGTACAATAAAGTTTAAAAATAGTATTTCAAAAATAATTGTTAGGACTAATTGGTATTTGAAAACTGTAGCTTGAAGAGAATAACGAGAGTGTAGGATAATGTGGTCTGGGATTGTTTGCTCTCCTGCAGTTAAAATTCTGCTTTGGGACAAAATGCTATTTAATTCAGCATTAACTGAAGTTAATGAGTTGTCTCATCCGAGTTTGGTGGCTTTGAATTTTTCCTTTACGTGTAAGCATCACTGAGATGTATGGGCTGATAAGGTCTGTGGAGTATTTAGAGAGCTGGACACATAATTTTTTTTTTGAGGCATCTTAAGTATTGAAACAAGAAGTTCAAATTAATTGCTATCACACTTAAATGTCCTTGTTCTTGCATAGATAGGTAATTTCCTGTACAGTGACTATTAGTTTTAATAAATAACAAATATTACCTCTACAGTTACAAAATATTATCAGGTGTTCTTTTGAAATGATAACAAAATAGCAGTAAGTTTTTGCTTATTTCTCCCATCCTGAGATGGGGGGGGGGGAGGCTGCTGCTTTGGTGCTTCTAGGTTTAACATCAGTTAGCAACGCTAATTCTAGTGAGTCACTGCGATGAACTGAAGTACAACTCTTTCTTTATCTCCAGACTGCATCGAACAGACATTCCTTTCCTATACCAGTGTGAAACTTCCAGATGATCTGTAACCCTCTGAGTTAATAGGATAGAAGACTACTAAAACCAGAAGACAAATTAGTGAAGATATGGCTTCAAAAATGAATGACAGGATGGTTTATGCTCAAATACCAGTTCTGGTCATTCTAGTAAATATTTATAATTGCTGCCTTTTGTTTTAGCACATTTGTATATGTGCTTATTAAAAACATAGTATTGAAGTAAGAACAAATCATCTGTTAGTATAGATTAGGTACAGTCAGACTCGGTTAATCTGTGCTTGTTGTATCTGAAAGATTTAAGTGGTAACTTGTTTCACAGCGTGTATGTACCACTGACTTGTTGATCTGAACTTTAAGTACAATGAAATGCATTAAATGATTCAGATTAACCAGTTCAGACAGTTTTTTATATACTTTAGATTCATCTAATGATTGTGTAGAACATTTTTAAGTTTACTAAACCCCAGAGTTCCTTGTTGTCACAAACTTGTATTCAACAATATTTTATCAAATTCAAACCAATGTACTGGTTTGCTTAAAACTGATACTCTGCTTTGAGTCCCCTGTAAATAACTCTGCATAAATGACTGTTTGATTTGCTTCTTAGGAAATATGTCAAAATATATTTTGTAACAGCATATTCTCTAAATTTTGTTAATTGGCTATTAAGGGTATAGTTACTCTTAGATGTAATTTTGGAGGTAAAGGCATTGAATTGTTTGTCTCATCCTAACTTTCCTCACGTGAATGATTATTAACTGGTTTGGGCTTGAGTCTGAAAGTCGTTATTCATACGCATGATCCCATTAAAAGAGAGAGTTTGTTCATGCTAGCAGGGATGGACAGCCTTACATCTTTAGTCCTTGGTTATGCAGTTGGATCCTTGTAGGTGCACCTTTGTTCCTGAAACAGAGTATTGCAAATGTATTCCCTGGGTTATAACACTGGCTCTGTTTAAGAAGTCTTGAGTGCAGTATAAATACAACATCCACCCTGAGGGCTTCTAAAAAAAAAAATTCATATAGCTATCTTACAACGCTTGTTTAGAATAAGTACTTTGCCATTTCCTAAGAATAAACTAACTTAAATGGAAGGTAATTTTGGAAATAATCTGTGAAGGGGAAAAAAAAAAAATACTTTAAAGCTCTGAAAGTAGACAATGTGTGTTGCACCTCTCCCAGTATTCATCAGTATTCATTTAAGGTATACCATTACTTTCTTATAAATATCATCTCTTTAAAAGGGTACTGTCTACTGTTCATGCATGTGTGGTTTCCTTTAAAATTTGTGAAATTTATGCTTCTCCTTAAGTAGGAGAATACATCTCTCAGTCCTTTGTACAACTGGAATCTCAGTTGCAAAAATACATTGGTTGTTGGTTGCACCTTTGAGGAAAAAGAAATACAAATACTTTCCTCCAGTTTTTCTTTTTATATTAGAATTCTGCCTTTTTATTACTAACCTTAAAAACAGTGAGGTTTATGTTGTTTTAAGCTAGTGCTGTATTCAGTTTTGTATCTATATGAATGTTTAAAACACACATATGTAAACTGGTTACATTATTCTTTTTCTTAAGCTTTCAGAGATACTGAAAGTGACTAAAACTTTAGGGGCACCTCCACTTCCCAGCTTTTTATGGAAAGAATAAAATTACGTATTATGTTCAATATCCGATTGGGATTTCCTTCTAAACTTATCTGTTAGTTTGTGTTCTTTTGCATTCATTGTCCATATGAAAAAGAAGCAGATAATAAAACATTGCTTTGTTTTGCTAATTGAGGCTTACGCTTTTTGGGTTTTTTGTACTTCACATTGAAAAATGCACACTGCAACATTTGTGTCAACATGGAATTTCAGACAAATTACTTGGCAAAATAGGTACTAACCAATCCTCTCTACTCTCCATCTCATGTTTTATGGCAACAAACTGTAAGGACGTTTCTTTTAATGAGTTAATATAACTGTGCAAAGTGTGCAATATTGATTCATTTTGTATGTTTACCAATATCAATTAGTACTATTTTCCAACTATATTAATTTTCCCAAATTAAGTAGCAGTCTTCTGATTGAGTTATTTACGTTTGCTCCACTGCATTTTACAGAAAGCTTTGTACAGATACTTGGTTTTGTTGTGGTTTTTTTTCTGGACTAGCTTGGAAAAATTCTCATTTGGACAGAAAGAATATGTAGGGTTAAAAATGTACACATGTTATCTAATCCTCTATAGTTGATGCAGCAGTTTGGTAGCCTGAAATCTCATCAGCAGGAGGAAGGGAACTGGGACACTGTTTTCAAAGACTCTGCAATCTATTCCAGATGTGTCAAATGCTGCATATTTTCCTTGCTATTTCCTGTGAGCTTGGTTAGGAGCAGCTGGCTCTGTGGTTTAGAGACACCTGGCCAGCTTTGCTTTGTGTCTTGCGGGGGGGGGAGCTCCAGTATTGCAGTGAAGTTGACTGTAAACAGATTTTGTATGAATGCAAATAAGGCTTTGAAGTTTGGGGCAAAACCAGCTGGGGGAGGGGAGGTGGGGAGAGAAAATTCCATTTTATTTGAGCAACTGGCATGAATGTAATTTCTTTAGTTTTGTCATCTACTTTTATTGATGTGGACAGCCCAGGAAGATGGACATCTTGAATATGATTCAAGTAGCCTGTGACTCTATTAACGCATTTCAGAAATGATCCATCACTCACACTTCCAGTCCTCTTACGGAGAGGAGGTTGTCTCCAAGCTTTCACTTTGCTGTCTCACCTAGAGTGTGGACACTGTCCTCATCCTGCAACACCTTTTAACCTGGTTTCAGTGCCCTACTCTTTCTGGGTCTGCTTCCCTCCCTTTGAATGATGACAACAGGACAGGAAAAGTGGTTTTATTAAGGTGCTATCCGAACATCAGAAAGCTTTTAATCTTTTTTCCAGTCTTTGAGGATGTTTTCCCATAATACTCTGCATTAGTCCCTCCTGTGTGGTTGCTTGCATTGTTCACTTGAACAGAACGCTCATCTCGTGGAATTATTATTGCTTCCTGGACTTTTGAAGAGAAGGTGCATAACCTCTGGTATGGAAATAGATATCTCTCAATAAGAAAAAAAATAATTTCAAATCGTGCTAAAATGTGATTAGCATATGTGCACAGCTACCCAGAAGCAGAGTCCAGTGTATTGTTTGTCCTATGTATGCTGTTCTTTTCCACCATCCCAAGATCCTTATCTTTTTCCTTTATACATCCAAGGATACTTTTACCATCTGTATCTTCTCTACTTAGCGTATCCTTTCCACTTCCATGCCCCTTCTTCTTTCTCTGTGCACTTGTTATGCACCCTGCAAGGACAGGCAGAAGGCTGCCCTACTGCATGTTGGCTGCAGTTAATAAATAACCCACCTAGCAATTTCTAAGGGTTTTTTCCTTAACTGCAATGATGCTTTGTATTTTCATATGTCTATATTTTACAGGTAAGCCAACTTTTTAAAATCTATGACTTTCAGACAACTGAAAATGCTTAAAATATGTGACTGTCATCCACCTGTTGTAAGTATTGTATATGTAAATGGAATTAAAACAGTGGCAGAATTTGTTTTAGGTATATTTTCCTTTAGCTCCTGAAGTGTCTCCATGATCAACTTTAAACATTTTTCTGATATGTAATTGTTTGTTTTTTTTCCCATCCTTCCCAAATGAAATAAAAATCAGCTTTCCTGGATTTTTGTCTATGGTATATTTTCTATAGAAGGAAACTTCCATGCAGTGAGGCTTAAAAGTATTGCAGACAGCATTAGTTCTCCAGCTATTGTTCAAATTTTTTTTGTGCAAAACCAGAAAGGTATATATTAAAAGTTTAAAATGTTTTGGTTCTTTTATATTGAGGGATGGTTACAGTTATCCCCATGTTTTTACATCTGTTCTTGTAGTCTTCACTCTTAATTTTTCTTGTGGTCAAAGAAACACTGAGTTTGTGAGGGTATCCTTAGTGTAATATGAGAAGTTGTTCATTGATTCTTCATTATACATGGCTAACAGATGCCCATCCTTCTTAATCTTCTAGGTTGGTGTAGTTCCATGACTTCCAAATGCCCAGTTTCACATGGAACAGGCTGCTGCTGCTATAAATTGTTTATTAGTAAAATAACTAATAAAGCAAGCTTCACTTGCATGTGTTCATTAATTGAGTCTTGTCATTATTAATATAATTGCAGTAGCATTGCTGGTCAGTCCATTTCTGCTGCTGCTGTACGTAGCTGATGAGAGCTCACTCCTGGAGTCTGAAGTCTTAGGTGTATTTTTTCCATTAGTAGTGACTGGGTGTTTGAGCGAAGTTTGCAGGTCTTATTGGTGGAAGTGTTACTGGAATAAAGCCAGTGCTAATCATTGTGTAATTGGTAGTGTGAGCACCTGTGGGACCATTGCTTAGCTGGTCTGCTTTTCTTTGTGTCTCTAACTGACTTCTAATTCATTAATTAATTTGACAATGTCTCTTGCAACTTTCATAGAAAGTCTTCATATGGATTTTAGTCTTCAAGGATGATGAGTTGGTTTTGACGGATCAAATTTACCTCTGTACCTCTCCAGAATAAGGAACTTCTGAAGACAGCCCTATCAGTTCACTTCTCCGTATACACAGAACAATGGAAGTCATTTCTGCAGATTAAATTAAGCCAAATGCTACTATTTCTACCTGAAATCAGATCCCACTTAAAATCTGTTACTTTGAGGATAGTCTGACACTGTGGTTAAGCAAAACCAGGAATTTCTATTGTAAATAATTATCGGTAGTCAGTTGTAGTGTTACTCTACTTTGGACTCTCAAGTGCTGCTGTTTTTTCCCTGAGGAGTCAAAGTTTTGGGGTTTTGTTTAGGTTTTTTTTTTTCTTTTTTTCGGAAACTCACAACACTTATTCCAGTTCTGCTGGTGTTCATCATAACATGGGCATATGTTAAATGCATGAAACAGTGACAGCATAATCCTGTGATCAAAAATTTTTGAGTGTCTGCATTCGGGAGACTTAAATGTTTCTGAATTCTGACTGCAAGCTGACATGATGTGTTGGACTCGGCAGGTCACATATGGCTTGGCTCGGGTCTCTGCCTGATTCTTCCTTCATAAGGATGGTGAGTGCCTGCTAAACAGTATGCTCTGGATACGTCACGGGTTCAAGCTGAGATTGCTGTGTATGAAGCCGAGTTTCCCTGTGAAGGAAGCAAGAGAGACAAGGAGAGGAGGAGTGCTTGGACCTTTAACTCTTGAGTTTGCAACAGCTGATGTAGCAGGTGTTTCTGGCAAAATAATGGGAGCATGTCTGAGTGCAGTCCTCGCCCCCTTCCTCCCCAGATGACCAGACACTTTGTGTACCTATGTAATCTGTGAAAATGGGCCTTAGGTTTTCTTTTCTTCCTGGAGACAACTGGAATAGCAAACTCTCCTCCACTTGGACAGAGGAAAGGAGGTCTCAGCTGGCTGTCCGCGAAGGCACTTGGCCAGCAGTTGTTAGCCTAGCTGGCCCAATGGGAAATGCCTCTGGCTCTTTCCCAGCCTTCCCAACAGGAATGCAATCTGCAGCCCTGTTTTTGATTATACAATCTGCGTGGCATATGCAGCCTTCTCAAGTCTTGCAACACTGAGGTTTACATTAACGAAGAAATCGGTGTTTTCAACTTTATATTTTGTCACAAATCTTGTGATGCTGGGCAGCTTTCCTACCCTTTCATGAGGTGCAGTTTAGGGTGGAAAAAGATAGGTTCCCTCCCAGCATATTTTTAAAAATCTCTTGGATGGGTGCGATACGTTCATGAACACTTGCTCCTGATCTTGGATGGACCTCTCTATAACTACCAGGTACAAAGGGGTCACTGAGATTTGTGACTGGCTTCTTAGAAACTACCATTTTACTCAGGAAATTTGCACTTTTTAAGAGAAACTGCTGCTTACTAGAAATGTTATCTATCCAGTTACAGCAACAGCTGTAGGAGGAACATAGCCCAGAACACCAATAGTTCTTACTAATAGTGTCTAATGTAACACATTATTTCAGTGAATGAAAAATTTCAAGTACTGTGTTAAATGTTTCATGTTGGAGTAGTTTTTTACTTGCTTCTAACTTTGATTTTTACATTTAACTTGCATGAAGTTTTTTTCCTTTGGGGGATGTAGACAGCTAAAGGGTGAATGTTGCAGTTCTCAAAGGCTGAGTCACTTAATTTGGTTGTTCTTAGAGGGTTGTGCTTCTTTGAACTATGAATGTGAAAATTACTGAGGGAGTTTTCAAGAGCAATGAGTTACCAAGTATTTAAGAATCAAATTGATCAAGGCGGCATACCCAAGAAATAAAACAAAGCAAAAGAGGAAAAAAAAAAATCAGTCTTTCAGCTTTTCAACTTTCATTATAGCCAGTCATGCAAAACTAACTTTAGTTCTGCGACGTCTTGCCTTGCAAATCATCAGCGTTAATAAAAACCTAGCAGAAGAAAGTGTTCTTCCAATTATGCTCTTATAACTGAATTTGTATTTAGTCTTCCCACAGTTAACATACATATAATCCATTACATAAAAATTCCCTACAGAGAAAATTAATGATTTTGTAATTCACGGAAGTTATCTGTCCTATGATAATAACTAACTTAAAATTTTGTGCACTTGCCATTTTCTGAGAAATGTGGAGTTGTGTGTTTTCCCCCCCTCCTCATGATCAGACTCTTCAACGGGATGTTGTGAGGCAAGTACAGTTCTTAAGACTGGGTATATAGGGTAACTCTGACATGTATGTGAGATGCAAGATGCATAATAATTCTTGCCTTCCTCAGTTCTCTTGAAGATGCATAATGCAAGAAGATCCTTCAACTTGTTGGCTTTGTAGTATAAAAATTAATAGTTTTAGAATATGGGAAGATACATTGTTCTTCATTTGCTTTTTGCTTTCAAAAATCAAGTAACTTAGAAGTAATTTCTAAGTTTGCAGTCAGTAAAAGTTATCACAAAGCATCTTTTATGTTTGTTGTTATTTCCCTGCTGCTGTTGTAAGGTCTTTCCCAGCATGGTAGTTGGGCTGTATAAGTACTATATATAGAATTTGGTCTCTGTCTGTCATCCATACCTATAAAGTGACCTATTGTATTTTATGCATATACAGTATACATTTCTTCTGTGATGATATCAAGAGAAAAGATGGCGTGTGTGTTTTTAAAAAAAAAAATCTAGTGAGGTTTGCTTTGGAGGTTTCAGCAGACAATTTATTACTTCTGCAGCTAGCCCTAAACTGTAAATTGCAGTGATAATGGTGATTTTTGCATCTTTATTTCTTTGGGTTTTTTCTGTTCTGTTTTTTGAGGCCTGTGTTAACGCTTGTGCAGTGCTTAGCACAGTCCCGCTCCCCATCTCTTTTAGACCTTCTAATTATACAGCATCTGCGTTACAAAAGTGATTAAACAGCTAGTGTGTGTGATTTAATACAGATTTGGGGCTTGTGAAGGCATAAAATGCAATCCAGTAGTATTTGTGCTCCTAATTAGTACAGAATTGTTTTGCCCTTTGAATGAGAAATACCATACGGTTAACTCTCAGCTATCCAGAGGCAGCTTATCTGCATGATGAATCAGTGAATGCCACAGGCTGACACCTGCACTGGTCTTGTTTGTCTGCCAGCTCTGTGCTCATCAGTTTAGTCATGGCAACTATACTGCTATGAGCCTTGATTTAGGTTTGAGTTTGGAAGTGCTATCACAGCTGCCCTGTATCGCAGATCCTGAGCTAGTAAGTCCTTTGCAACTGAGCTAGCTGCATGCAGAGCCGTCTTCGGTTTCCTAGGCTGTGTGTCTAATATCTGCGCTGCTGGGAAATATCGTGCAGAAATTTCTATGTGGAGCCAGGTTGGGTCTGACATGGCTGGTTGCAACTGAGGTAAGACAAATTTGTTCAGGCTCAAGCTTATGCCTTTTGGGCCGCTCTGAGCATCAGCACTCTTCAGCACATCTTGAGTATCCATTTTAACAAGATCTTTTTTCATGATAGTGAGAAATGAGTGTCAGGCTGACGTATACAACATTTAAGTTCCTTTATGAACCTGGTTTTACATGTATTGCTCAAATATACAACAGGTTGAAGCTGAGTTCCTGCTCTCAGGATCATTTCTGTTTAGAGTAAAGGAAAATCTCCTTCCCTGAGTATCCCAACTCCTGTCTGAGTGCTATAGCTAGGTTAAAGGCTTGGGTAGCCTCTTACCTGCTTTCCTTCAGACCAATAGTTTCCACACTCACTGCAGAATCAGTCATTTGGGTTGGATGGGACCACAGGAGGTAATCTGGTGCAAGCTCCTGTTCAGAGCAGGGCTAGTCCTGAATTCAGACCACATTGCTTGAGGCTTTGTCAGCTGGCTCTTGAAACCCCAGAGCTCAGCGATTCCCCATGTTCCCCAGGCGAGTAGTCCCAGTGCTTCATTATCCTCATTTGTCATCATCTCTGACAGTTTTGATGAGGGATGTGCGTAGTGCCTCCTTCTGCAGCACCCCAGAGCTCTGAGCTCCCTCCTGGCAGGCAAATGCTGGCACGAGGAGGGATATAACCTGGGTCTCTGGGTTACTGCAAACTGCTCATCTGTCAAGTGACGAAGGGGAGAAAGCATTCTGAGAGAAAGAGTATCCAATCTCTAATGAATTGCCCCCATTTTCAATACTGAAAAGGGATGGTGGGTCTTCCACCATTTCCTGCCAGATTAAGTATCTTACTGCTCAGAGCACTGGATACTGTCAATTCTCTTAATTGTTCCTAAAATTGTCACTTCCATGAGGCCTCTTCCTCCATACATGGCACCTGGGTATTCTCCTATGATTCCTATTTCAGACTAACTGTAGGTTTAAGTATCTGGATCACTTGCAGCAGGACTCATGTCATCTAATTTCAGTTGCCTAAAAGTTCAGTCATCTAGTCTAAGCTAGTCACCAAGGATTACTCTGTAGTCAGATCAAGAGATGCATCTGCAAATGATGCTTTTTTCCACCCAAAGCTGTATGTCCAAAATGGAGCCAACTGAATCAGCGTTGAAAAGTATTTGGGCTGCAAACTGCACCTTTCAGTACCTCTTAAAAAATGTGCCCTGCAGGTTCTTAAGAAAACAATAGCTTTTGGTCACACTGGAGCTTGCTGAAGAGTTCCTCATTTGTAGGAAAATTGCTTTTCTTTCTTTGAAATTCAGTTGAGCAATTTGCCCCAGCTTCCAGTGTTCCTGCCCTTCGGGCACATCTGTCCTGTGGCTGATGATACCACAACTTCCAGACTTGCCAGTCCCCCGGGTTCCCCCAGGATCCTGCCTTGTATTTGGCAATAGACTTCAGTCTGTGCCGTTTCAAATGGAATGGTTTGGGCTTTGTGAAATCCTCTTTTCCTACAGACTTTGTTTCACAAGCAAATAAGGATCAGCTGTTCACTCCATTCTGATCCAAGAACTGAGGGGACAGAATGAAGCAAGTATGCAGATGTCAAATGTTTTTCACAAAACATGCCATTGAGCTGTGGGACTCCTTTCCCTAGTATTTTGGTATATTGCTGTGATTAGAGTGGCTAAGTTCTTTACAAATTGAGTCTTGCAGACTCCGTTTTGGTATGGCTTGTGGGGGCTGTATGTTTTCATGATAGAGCTGGCAAGGTGTGTTAAGAGTGCCACGCAATGAGCTGCTAGTCAAAATTTGTCATGTTCCCAGCTCATTTATCTAGTTTACAAACAGTATTTGTAGCCGTTCTTTTGGGTTTGTTTGCTGCTTTAGCAATTTGGGGATTTCAAGAGGTCATCCAAGTGCTCTGAGACCTACAGCCCTGTTCGATTCTTGAATCCTCCCCCCACGAAGGCAAGAGCTCTACCAGTTTTGAGTCTCACTTAGCAGCTTGGCATGAAGAATAACAAACCCTGCTGCAGGAGTGCCACTCAGCGGCTAGACAACACTTTCTAGATAGGGCTTAGGGACTCACACTGTCATGAATTAAACCGATTTTCAGAGACAACCTGGGACTCTTAGTACACTGCTAAATATGTCAGCTGCAGAAAGGGATCCTTGGCCCCCAGGCCAGTGGTGCAGAGTGGCTTCCATCCATGCCACTGAGACCCAGCAGACCTGCAGCAGGCTGGCCGCATCCACACTGCATGCGTCCACACTACGTGGCCTCGGCTGTTGTTGGATCCTAAGACAGAAGCATTGTTCTGCATTTATGTTTTAGTTCAAAGTGCCTGAAACGTGGCCAATATTGCAGCTTTTCAGACTGGTGCTTTTCTAGCATGAAGCAGACGTTCTTAGAGTGCTCAAGGGTTCAAAGGCTGCTGAGATAGTGTTTGGAGGACTGAGACAGTAGCAGAGGAAACAGTCAAACCTGGTGCAGTCTTAGCCATGCTGCCTTTTGGGAACCTCCTCTGGAATAATTTCTTGCCAGAACTGCATCCAAGTTCCGTCATGGGGAGAGAGCTTAGCTAGAGCAGTCCAAAATAGCTAGAGCAGCCCCACTGGGGCTCCGGTGCTTGTGTTCAATTCCTGACTCCTTCATTGAGCAATGTGGGCATAACCTTAAAACCTATTTTCATGATGCCACAAATTTACTTAGCGGCAAGCTCAAGCAGATAAAACCCTGGAAGAAGCCTCTATGCCGTCTAAGAAGTTGTGTAGATTCCCTCTCTCGGCTCCGGGAAACTGATTCAGTTGCTCCAAACTAAGCAGGCTTTTCTTGTGAATTGGAAGGTTAAGCCTGAACGTTTCAGTCTGTTATATGAAATGAGAAGTGATCCAAAACATAGTGCAATAAGATGAAGGACTCGAGGAGCATTTAATTGTGGCCACTGAGAAACAGGAGGGTCTACCACCACTTGAAAGCTCAAACCTGCCCTCGCCCCCACTGTACAAGTTAAAATGCTGTGACTGTGCGACTTGCAGGCAGGTAGCAGAAGGTGCACGTTAATATTTCATTTTCATCCTGTCAGATGTAGGAGTGCCTCCCCGCTCCTGACTCTGCTCCACGTCCCATCTTCTGGCAGGCTGGTTTCCGTACAAAGGAAGGGAGTTGCAGTGAGCTCTGAAAATATCCCTGGGTCCGAAAAACTATGAAAGGAAGGTGTGTTACCAAATACACTCGCCCTGCCCAGCCAGAGAGACCACGTTTCGGATAGTTTCACAAGCTGTAAGGCCTCAAGTCCTGCCAATGTTAGCACATAATCTTTGCTTTGCATTTGTAAGTGGTCCCCTTGCTTTTGAAGAGAGGGGGAGTTAAGAAGAGAGGCCTCTTGTAGGACTGGGTTTTAGTCTGATTTTTTTTTTTAAATCTCAATTAGTGTTTTTGGTTTAAAAGAAAACACAGCAAATGTGACTCACTTAATATTGTAGTCAAGTTTTTCTCCTTTGGGTTTCTGCAAAGAGGTACAGAAGGGATCGCAGGGCTGTTGACACAAGGGTAAATGATAACCAGCTGCTCTCTGAGGGGCTGGATGAATATCTGGAAGGTAATGCTTCACCTGGGCTTTGCACTCAGGCCCGGTGGTTGTGCCCACCCAGAAGGCTCAATAAAAACCTTTTTTCTTTTTTTTTTTCTTTACTATTGTTCTACTGCGAGGAGGCTTCCTGAATTCAGCTATATAAACTTTTAATGAGTGACCTATTTGCAAGATTCCTTCCCGCATTGGCAAATAGCGTGGATGGGGAGGGAGCTCCTGGCGCTTTCTGCAACGCGGCCGCCCTCTCTTCCCCGTCCCCTCGACAGGACCCAACCGAGGCAGAGAGAGCTTGACCCAAACTCGCCAGCTGTGAAATACAGCGGCTGGACACGGCGTTTCTGCACCTTCCTGTATCAACACCAAAAAAAATAGGCACCTTGTGGTGAAACCGGTGGCATGCACCCTCTGCCCTGGCCGGTGAGAGACTTCTCAGGCCTAAAGTAAACAGCTCTTGGTAAATGCTGAGGCCTGCACAATTGTTGACATAGCGATAAAATAGCATTTGCAGCCTACAGTGTGCTTTTTTTCACTGCTTTTGAAAAGTGTAATGTGCCCAAGCACCAGAAAAGCAATGGGTTTGGATCTGGTGTGTCATACTTTGCAAGGAGAGATCCCAGTGTCGGTCTGGATGAGGCCTAACAGCACCCACCCCTCCTTCCTCCTCCGCCTGGCGCTCCGAGGGTTGGGTTTTTCTCCAAACGTAGGACCCTCTAGACTAATTTCTCCACCCAAATAAAAGATACTTGAAATAATATTTATTGCATGTTGGTATTCTTTAGGCTTAATGTATTTCTGAAAAGGGGGGATTAAGAAGTAGAACTGGGGCCAGGGAAAGCCCCAAACCTGGATCAAAATGATTAACAGAAGTGACTGAAAAAGGTAAAGTTAAGATGTAACGTTACACGTTCTTTGAAGCCCAGCTGACTTCATACTATGCAAGACAATGTGGCAAAAGATGGTTCTAATGAATAATCCAATCCATCATATGATATTCCAGTAAATACTGAAAAACAGAATTATTGCTCAAGGTTATACAGTCAGGTGTTTTTTATGAAAATATTCCTGAGTTAACTTTTGTGGACAACTCTGGTCAGAATTTTTCCCACAGATGGTTAGCTAAGAGTTTTTAAAGAAAACGTCACCAGTAAACTTTAATTACTTAACTTTTGCTTTAACAGAAAGGAGTTCATAGACTGTACTGATGGCAGCTTAGTCCTCCATCTCTGACAGACTTGAAAGACATTTGTACTGCTACAGTGGAGATGAAATGTATACATTACATATGTTGTAAAGAGACAGGATATATAGAGGGGAGAATAAACAAGCATCAATTAACATCTGGTTTCACCTGAGGCAGATGTGGGTTTCACATCTTGGACCTTGTTCCATTTTAGAGTTCACATACAGGCTTTGTGATACCAGATGCACATGTTGATTGCAAGCAGAGTCCATCTTTCAGGTCTACGGTACCTAAAAA
Organism: Ciconia boyciana; assembly: GCF_034638445.1. Classification (NCBI taxonomy): domain Eukaryota; kingdom Metazoa; phylum Chordata; class Aves; order Ciconiiformes; family Ciconiidae; genus Ciconia; species Ciconia boyciana. The sequence goes on along the minus strand of NC_132934.1, from coordinate 171,976,190 downwards.
TGCATAGTTTAATGCTGTATGCAGGGAGAAGGACAAAAACATCCACATCTGTCTTGAAGTTGTACTCGGAAAGTGAAAGAAAAATGCCCATTTCAAATCTGCAGCATCGCTCCCTGTTACAGTGGTTTTCCAGTGAGCTGCCCTATAGGTAGGCCAATTTGCAGCTCTGTGAAAAATTGACGTTACAATTTGCTTCCCAATATTACACCTGCTATTTCTCTACAGTAACTAATAAAAGGTACAAGAATGATAGCCATTTGAACAAGTGACCTTGAAATGCCAGACTTTGGTTGCAGGGCACTTCAAGGTTTGTGTCATGTCTTTATCCTGAAACTTGAGTTCAAACATTGGTTAATTCAGCGTGTTGGAAAGAGCCTGATAGTTTATTTGTGTGCATCTCAAAACTGCTGCATAGTTTGGCTTGGGAAGGGAATAGCAGCGAACTGGCAGGTCAGGAGTGAGGTCAGCTGGCAAAATGGCGAGGAAGCTTGCACAATACTTGCCTGCCGTCGGTTTGGCTCTGGCTGATGCTCCTGTCCCTTGCCATCAGGAGCTCTGAAGTCACCCACAAATCAAACAGTGTTAAGGAAACATCTGGTGCGTTGTGGATGTTTGTATACGCTGTAAACATGAATCAATTTTACTAATGGAATGTGCTTTATCCATGGAAATGGGAATCCAGATTTGGGGGAAAGGAGATTGGTGGGAGATTTTTTTTTGGGGGGGGGGGTGGGTAGGGGAAAGAGGAGTCTCTTCTGCACACTGAGATTCATTCCTCTGAAAGGTCCCCACCAGGTGTTTTGGTGAAGTCCTGTGTAGGAATGTGCAGTAATAAAAAATGGAGATTCAGTGAACAGACCGGGAGGCAAGGATAGATTTATGTCCTTGGCAGCTCAGGCCAGTCTCCATATGTTGTTAACATTAGATGGAGAGAAATTAACTGTATCATATGCTATTGCACAGCCTGTATTTTGAGCCTCTCCCGTTTAAAAACAGCTTAAAACAAATGGAAAAGATAAAACGAGAATTTTCCTCAAGTGAGAACATATGGCAAAGTTTTCAGGCTCTGGAAGGCAGAGGGAGACTTCTCCACGGCCAGGAGGAGGTGGGATGAGCTTTTCTCAAGGGCACCGTGTCACCTCTTTCTGCAGCAGGGATGTCTAAATCCTCCAACAACATGCTTTTTGTTGCAATAACTTACCTTTTGTAGCCAGCCACCCTCCCTTTGCTTTACTATGGTTCAAAGCTGAAAAAATTATGGGCATGAAGTTCCTTGATAGACATGGTCATTACTCCTGATGACACTTAGTTCATTAAGCCGCATTTTCCAGTTCCTTCTTCAGCAAGACTTGGGACCTGTAATGTGGTACCATCAAGCATCTTGGTTTTCTTCATTTCTTATGTGTCAGGAAATGTGGGAGTTTATTGATTTTTGCGGCATCTAAGTTGCTCTCAGGCGGTCTATCTGCCCAGCCAGCACCTCCGGCTCTTCCTGGGCTGCAGTGCCGGCAAGCGAAGGAGCCGTACCAGGCGTCGGCAGGACCCGGAGGTACCCTGCCACTGGCGTCCAGAGCCTCCAAATAAAGCAGGGAAGATGCTTTTAAAACAATTAGCTCAGGAACTCTGCAGTTTGGCCCTATGTTTAATTAATTTATTAAAGATGTGGGCTGACTTGAGTTCCTTAAAAGCCTTAGTTGCAATTATTTTCTTTTAAGATGTGAGCCTTTTTAAGGCTCTGAAACAAACAAACAAACTCCACTTCCCATTTTGTCCAAAAATTTTGTTGCTAGAGCACCTGCCTGGGGAGGCTTCAATTCTCATTTCACCTGCAGGGGATATTTTAATTCGTATCTATTTGAACCATGACAATTACCCCCCCAGAACAGTGCCCGCAAATAACAAGGTGCCTGGGGACTATTTTCACAATCCCTGATGGTGACTTTTTCTTCCCCAATAAAAATTTATTGGGTCACTGAAATAACAACATCGTTAATGAATTATTCACTGGTTTGCTTTGCCTCCCAGTAGAGTGCCCTAACTGATAGGCCTTAAAGTCATTTCCCTCTCTCTCTGTTCAATGTATATTTAAGTAATTACTTTATACAAAGGGGTGGAACAGCTCCAGGAGGAAAGCTTGGCAGAGCAGGGCTGCTTTGTCGGGGCGGGCAGGATCCTCGCCCGAGAGACAGCTGCTGAGGATTTCACATCCCAGTCGGGAAAGACAGAGGTTGAACCAGTATCTCCAAAATCCTGCGTGCGGGCTGTTGAGTAAAAGCACTACTGCCTTCCTTTTGCAAATGATGCTGAAGCGCAGCCGTTTGAACATTTTGTTTGCCCTGAAACAGATTGGTTTGCTTTGATTTGATGTCAGTGAGGACACCTCTCTTCAAGTCCCATTTTGCTTTGGAAAAAAATGCCGTTTAATTTTTTCAGTGGTTTACTTCCAAGGCTTAAGTAAAATGAAAAAACCCAAAGAATTTATTGACACATCTATAGCTAGCTGGGCCTTGCAGAGAAAAGGCAGAGAGGGAAATGCAGCTGCAGGTTGATCCCTGCAGGGCAGGGAGATAGCTTTTCATTTTCCGTCTGCCGCAAGATGATGAATTTCATTGCATCTGGAAAATAGTCATGGCTATAGGATCGCAGTTCAGCTGTGACCTTCTGGGCGGTTCATATCGCTGTGGAGCCTGGGGGTTTGGTTGGGTTTGTAATCACTGTTGCACTGCCTTACGCTCAGTAAACATTTTGAAAGCTGACTGCAGCTCCAACTGCTAGAGACTTTATTTTTCAATGTAATCTGAGATCCGAAGCATGTTTTGCAGAAGGGTTGAACTGTGGGCACTCATGAAATATACAGCAGAGGCTGCCACCGTTCATGCCTGTATTTCTAATTGCTGACAAATCTGGTAGCAACCAAATCACTTTATAGCCTCTGCAAATGAGAACAACTGAAATACAGGTCAGCCAAGCACTGTGGTATAACTACAAATAAACTACAATGTCTCGACGAATCTAGGGTGGATTATCTGTCTAATCAAAATTTGTAAGGTATATTCGACAATACAGACTCTGAGTTTCTCAGCAACAAGTCATCAAATAATTCAACAATTGGCCAGGAAGTTAATTGTTTACACTAAAACAGCTTTCTTTCAAGACTTTGGGTGTGGATGAAGCATAATATTTATTTAAAGATGGAGATAAAAATTTACCGTGCACATATAATCTTGTATGTACATCTCTGATGTAAATACCTTCTTATCCCTAATGCCTCTGACTGCTGTTAATTATGTATTGCACTATTTATACAACCGGGAAGATATGAATTAAAAAGGAAATCCTGTACATCTTTTATATCAGAGCACACAAAAGCACCCAAAGCAGGGAATCAGAGTCTTTGTTTTCGTATGGATTTTGTGTTTCTTAGCAAACAAAATGGCCTCTAAGCACACGTATTTTCCTCTCACCATGTAGTTCCTAACAGTTATTGTATAGGTTATGTCTAGAGAAGATCAGTCAGCTTTTTTCCTCTGTCGTTGTAGTAACAGTATAGTAGGGGGTTGCGGGTTTGGCTTTCTCCTCCGCCTTGTTTGACAGCAGGCACGGGCTCCGTGCTGCAGCAGCCCTGGGAACAGTTAATGGCGAAGCGATTGCTGCTGCAAGGAGATGCTTAGCAGGCCGGTCCCAACACGGCGTACATCTCCCTTACCAAGGATTTTAAACTTGTTGACTGGGAAAACCCTACTTGCCAGAACAAGATCTTTTTACACACGACAAGAACAATCTCCTATTGTCTCCGGGGATAAAATGGTGCCAATAAAAGATAAAAACCCCATGCCAACGCGGTGATACATAACTATGTTAACTGCTTCACCACTATATTTAACTATGAGGTAAAAGCCTCTGAGAGAGGTGGTTTTTTTGGTCTTGCACATCCGAATAAACTGAATGTAGCAATTACATTGAAAAAAACACCAAATGTTACGTTCACAACTCCATAACTATGCGACTATGAATATTACCATTTTTTTTGCTTGTTCTTAATGCCCTGGCTGAGCATCTGTACGGCGGGGCAGGAGCGAAGGTTGAAGTGTCTCCCACTGCCTTCCCAGCTTTGTGGGCTGCTGTCATGAGTGAAGAGATCATATTTTAATTCTCTATAGCTGGGAAGAAGATGCTCTGACCCACTTCAGTTTTTCATGGGAATGTGCCATTTCTTGTGCCTCCTCTCACAATGGTTCTTCCCCTCCTACAGAAATAGCGGCTGCCTCAGGTTCCCCTCACTAGGGCAGCCCAGCTGTGTATGAGCAACAGCTGCTTGAGGGTACCTGTTTGGTGTCGCCGGTAATTTTCAGGGAGAAGATGAGACTGGGGATGGATCTTATCATAGACAAGCATTGGCTAAAAAATTGTGGAAGCTGGGTCTGGTATTTCTGATTCCCCCCTCTCAGCTTAATGCCCTGACAATCAACCCGTTGAGTCGGGCTCTTTCTGCCCCTGACTCCTCTTTCTCCTCTGACTCGCACTCTTGGTGGCCTGTCCCCATCAGATGAGGTAGCAGGGGCTGGCAGGAGGGCAGTCCGGTGGCAAGGTACTTCTCTGCACCGTGGGCTCTCTAGGTAGACTTGCAGGTGAGATGAACCTGAAACTCCTTCTCCAGAGACATCATCCATGTAGGACACCAAAGCAATTCCCAGAAGGGACCCCAGATGCAGCAAGCACCTATTTCAAGAGGAAGAGTATTTAGCCATCCCAGGCCTGTTTTATTCAGTAGTGTAGATAAGGTCTGCAGGACGTGAAGCAGGAGCTTTCAGAGCCTGTGTGGAAGATGGGTGTCTCTTCCCCAAGAGGAGTGTGCTCAAGACAAGAGGCTCTGGAAACCCCCAGGCTCACCAGGGAGGTGCTGGGGGACTGTAGGATCATCAGGCTTAGGTGCTGCTGGACAGTATAGGCTTTCAGGATCCTCTGGCTACTTGGATATAGGTAACCACAAGGAGAATTTGGTGGTCTGAATCTTGCTCTGTGCTTTTGCTTGATTTTCCCTACACAAATTGATGATTGTGCTGACAGTTTTTAAACAAATCTGTTGCTTTTCCTTTGATGTCCCATTGCTCTTCCTGTCCTGCTCAAGCCCATTTTTTAAGTTAGCTGGAGGAGTGATGGTATTTTTCATGCTCATAGTACTGGCGTTGCCTTTGAACAGTCTTCAAATGTTTGCTGAGGGGTGCTTTACCTTGAACCATTCCAGCCCTTCCATCTCTTCTTATTCCCCCCTCCCCTGCTCCAACTTCCCTTCACTAAGCTCAAACAATATATCTCCTAAAGATCAGGTAGAGAAGCAGTTTATAATATATATTGCATGTATGTATAGGTACAATACACATATGCATGCATGCGTAGTGTATATGTATACACAGAGTATGTATTTATATGTGTATGTATATGCATATATAGAGTAGGTGCAGAATACCTCCAAATGCAGCGTAGCCTCTAGATGCTACTGCATTACAAACAACCAGCCCCTCTTTCAAAATCTCTTTTTTTAAGTTTGGATGTGCTCATTGTGGAGAGCTGGCCCCATTATGGGGCTTGCCCTTTTCCATTGATTACATGGCACCAAAATGTAGAATTGAATGCAAGTCTAGGTTCATGCTGAGAAAACCCTGCTAACCTCAGGGAGAAGGAATTAGTCAGTTTTGGAATTTTAATTTGGTCCCAACTGTATTTCAGCTTTTTAAAAAAAATCTGAAAAGCATAACAATCAGGAAAACCATGCTACATAGATCCATGTCATTGAGTTAAAATGTTTGTTTGGAATAAATAAATGGAAGTGCAAACCACTGCAAACAATCTGGTTGCAGATTGTTGTCAAAATTATATACACACATGTATACATTTTCATTTCCTTCCTCCCCAAGATAAATTATCCCTTAAGCTTCTCCTGTGAAACACATGTGTCTCTGGAATTCCAGGAGACTAAAATGTGTGGAAATGCAACATGTGAAATCAGAATTACATCTGGTTATGTACTTTTTGACTCCAGTATGGCTCAGTCTCTTGCTTCCCAACAATGTTTAGATTAAGCCCTCCAAGATGAAAATTGATTCTCTTTGTGTCTCTGGATTTGCAGCCATGAGAATTAAAAAAAAAAAAAAGGCAAGAAAGAGAGACTTTTTCTGGTGTAGTCTTTTCCTGTATTGCTCTACGTCTTTTCTAATTGGTAAAATTGGCTGTTATGACAGAGGCAGCATCATAGATAATAAGCAGCAAGCTGTCCAACTAAGAGCTTCTTTCTCACGCTATTTCCTGCAGAGTCAGATTGTATGGATGCCTGCAAATATCTAAACTTGGGGCAGTATTTGAACATCCCTATTACCTTTCTGAGCTTTAGATCCAGCTCTTTGATTTGTTCTCTCAAGCTCCTTAAAGCTCCTTCTCTGCCAGTTTGGATGATCTGTAGGAGTCTGTGATGAATACGCTCATTATCTAATACAAAGTGGCATAAAACACTCATGCCATGAACTCCGCCACACAGCTATACCCTGCTGCAATTCTCTGATTCATGCTGTACGAGATTAATAGCATTTATGTTATTCATATATCTTGGTTGACCTTGATCTGTTAGAAACTCCCTCCTTTTTATCTCTGTCCCATACTGGGGAGGTTTTGTCCCACATTAACAATGGATCTTTTGTACTTCAAAGCACATTCCCCCCACGCCCAACATCCTGAGTTTTAATTTTCCTTACATATATAATATCTGTTCCCTTCTCTTTCCCTCTCATATTCTTACCTATGTTTAATGGGCTGATACTATCTCAGGAGCTGTAAGCTTTTATTTTATTTTTTTTTTAAATCATCTTAAGTTAACCCTTTGGAAGCTAATTGCAGAAAAAGATTTAAATTCTACTGGAAGAAATAAAAGCATGCTCTAAGAATAACCAATATTTGTGGCTTTTCTCTGTGGTGTTTGTAGGGCAAATACTGTCACTGCAGCTGGGCCAACACATAAGAAGACGTGTGTGTGTATGGGGAAAAAGATGATACGGGAGATTGAATAAGGGAAAAAAGGGGTCACATAGTTATAGACGTGATTTTTCAGAAAGCTACAGTTCCTGAGTTTCTCCTTGGGCACATTACAAAACTGGGGCGTGTTCCTGCCTCTTGTGTTGCCCCTGTGCTGGGAGGGATGAATTGCTCTCCGTGGTCCCCCAGTTCTCCTGCTCCCCTGTGCAGCATGCCACTCCCCATTCACGGTGATGTGAGACACCCTTCACCTGTGAGAAAATTTGGGTTGTGTAGGGAAAAAAGTGCTGTTGGAAGTAGGTCCATGGTCTAACATGTTTTGAGCCAACTGCCTTTGCTAGTTGCAGCCTCCTGATGATGCACAGGGAGGTCGAAGGGTGAGCAGGAGCTGGGGTTGGGGCTCAGAGGAGCCATCCCCTGCAGATGAGAAGCCATCCTTCCCTGGCCTCTGGCAACGACAGCGGTGCCTTGGGGACAGTTTGCTGCCATGCTGGTGGGGAAGGAGCTCTGGATGGGCCCAGCAGCTTTGTCTCAGCGGCGCAGAGCGGGAGCTAACAAGTCTCAGGGCAGGACGTGCCCGGGAGGAGACAGAGGGACAAGAGCAGAGCTGGGCAGGGGCTGCTGGTGGTGCAGTGGGGCAGGGAAGTGTAGAGGAGCACAGAAACGGATGCAGAGGGAAGGTGAGAGAAGGAATAGACCAAAGGTAGGAGGTGGTGATGAGCCTGAGCGTGAATCTAGTGAAAATAGGAACAGAGCCCTACATACGGTGCAAGGGCAGATGCTGCCTGTAGTTCTGGGGCCAGCCTCACACCTCAAGGAGTCACAGCTCTGCTGTGGACCGGCCATCCTACATCCTTACTGTCCCTCCTGGCCATCTTCCACTGTAGCTGGAAGTGGGATCCAGCTCTGTCTGCGTGCCAGCCTGTCGCAATTGCTGTGACACCACCACGAGTAAGCTGGGAACTCCAGCTACTGCCTCCCTCCCTTTTCTCTTCCTCAGCACATGCCAATACTGACAGCAGTCAGAACAGGTATATGCCTGAGTCCAAAAATTGCAACTGGCAAGGACCACGTGATTCTTAGGGTTATAACAGCTTTCCAGTCTATTTATTTATTTACATCTCCCTCTGGCTTGTGATCGGTGGCTTCTTAATTTTTATTTTCCTATCAGCTTTCAGAAAGGCTGGATTAGAAATGTAATAGCTAAAAATGCTGATCTGGAAATAGATATGAACCAAGAGCTGTGGGGAGAGGCAATGTCTTTTATTAGACACAGTGATATTGCTGAAAAAATAGACAACTTCCAGATATAGTGGCTCATCTTTAGGTGATGAGATCTTGTCTTTATTTTTTCCCCAGTGATACTGGTTAGGACTAATAAAAGATACGATGTCTCCTTCCAGATTCTTCCTTGCTTATGTCCCTAGACCATCATCGCTCCGGCAGCGCTTATCAGTAAATATTTGCGGCCAGAGCTGTGCTGCTCGGAGCGGTTCCTCCCTCCGACTCCCTCCCGCCCCAGCTGTCGTCCCCTTGTCGCCCCGCTGCTGCTGGCGTGCAGCCCCTGCGCCGAGCGGCAGCGGCCCGAGGAGCAGGGAGATGTCTGGCTCTGCTCCACGGCCCCAGTGCTGCACCCGCCTGCAGCTCTGTTTGCAGGGGATTTGCTGAAAGGGAAATAAAACAATTGCGCTTAACGCAGGGTAAATAGAGCAGATCCTACCAACCTTTCATTGCAATGTATGGTGAGTTCTGCATATTTTTTCCTGATGTTTTCCGGGGTTTTTACAGTACGTGAACTACCATGGATCGGAGTTTTTAAAGCAGACAGTGCTTTAAAATTCTTACGAGTTTTCCTTGTGCTTGTGCTGTTGTTGCCCCCCAGGTCTGAAGCACATTAAGGTCCATCTGTGTTATAATCCATTGAATTAACTAAGGGAGAAAAAAGGAGAGACCGAGATAATTTTTTTCTAATCTCTGCTTTAATCGTGCAAAGAAAAACCTGACACTTTCTAAAAGAACTCCTAAGTGATAACAAACTTATCGGTCTTAGACCCATGGTTTAACTGTGCTGTGCCTGTGTTAAAGGAAAGCTCTGTTGACTCTGGATTTGCAACAGAGCATATACCACTTTCATGGGATTAGAAGCCCATATACTTTGGCCTTGTGAAATTGTTTTGCTTTCTCGGCATGTTCGAACGTCTTGAGGAAGTGAAGGACTTCCTCTATGAAGGGCCGTGCTTACTTCATTTCTTTGTGCTCCAAGTACTGAGACAGCAAGTTCCTCGGGAGATCTGTTCTTTGTTCACTTTGGGTTTATTTATGACATGCATCTGCCTGCCTTTTCCTCTCTGCATTCAATACTAAGAAGAAAAAAGAAAGAAAAAAAATAAAAAGAAAGAAAGAAACTCTTGGTGCTTCTACAAAACCATATCCCCTAATCTTTATTCAGGGACAGACTGACACTTTAAGGCACAGTTTCACTGTAAATTAAATTGCAGGGTGCAGTGCCAGGAAGTGTATCTGAACATCAGCAGGGAAAATATCCTACCCACCACCATGCTCCTGGACTTTGAAGGAGCTCTGCTACTTATTTTTTTTTTTTGGAGATTATTAAAAGGAAGCCATGCACCAGTACGGCCAAACATTTTCTAACCTTACAGCCTCCACCAGGCCACACCCAGTTAATAGGTCTGTCTTCTGGCTTTTCAAGCCCAAGTTTTTGTCTAAGTTTTTCATGTAACTCTATGTGACGAATTACTTGTTTCCATGCAGGTCACATGAATTCGCAGCAGTGCTACAGCGCTCAGGTACTGCTTGCAAAGCTTTGCAAAAACATTTCTTAACAGGATGGGGTCCCAACACACTTTGGGTAGGATGAAGCTGTATTGCTGCTGTCCTAGCACACCACATAGGATATTGATTAAAAAGTCGCAAAAGCCACTTATCCTTTCTCCTGAAAAGTCTGTACCTGAAAACCGCAAATTTTTTTGGTGAAGCAGACACATAAATGTGCAGTTTGTGATCCCAGAGTTGGTTGCTAGGGTTAAGGTCTCTCTAGCTCCAAGTTAAACCCATCCTTTAAGGTTCCTCTGTGATCAGGGGTGATGGATTCATTCCACTCAAGAGGAATGGTCTGAAATAAATGGAGTGAATCACTCCTCAGGGATACTTTTTTCCCTTCATTCAGGGGTAACCCAAGCGGTATGCTTAGGCTAGCTGACTGCATATTAGATACTTACGTTTAGACAAGGCAAATCCTACCACGATCAAACAAAGGTAGTTCCCAGCTGGAAGTCAGGGTACCCAGAGAATGATAAGGTTAATACAGAGACAGTTGCAATGGTTCCTCAAAACATCCCACAACACAAAGCCACACGTAGGACTTCTTTAAAAGCTGAACGGTGCTTCTACCTTTACCACGTGACAGTTTGTTACCAAAGCTATTTGATGATTCCCAGCATAACATAAGAAGATGCAGTGGAAGGGGGGAGAGTGATGACAGCATTTAAATGTAACCTCCAAAAGGAGGGGAATCATCTGCTTTTCAAGTCCATAGGGAAAAGAAATAATTTCATTAAACTGGAGTGAAGGAGATTTTGGCAAAAAGTCTTTCTGACATAAAGGCTGAATAAATGCTAAACTAGACTAGGGGGCCATGGAAATCTACCACTAGAGGTTTGTCAATAAGAGATTAAACAAACTTTGGTTTAGTTTGTATAAAGAAACGAGATCAGTTGAAGAAAGATAGACGTACTCCAAAATTACAGAAGTGTCTTCGCAACACTGATCTCTGGGCACTGAAGTCTCCTTCCTACTGCTCCTGCAGCGAGCAGGAATTCAAAGCAGGAGGCTGTCTCACATGGCGTTGGGGAATGGCTGAACTGATGACTCTGGATTTGGGGGAAAATTTTGCATCGTGCTAAGAATGTGTGAATACAGGGGTTATAACAGAAGTCTGAATGGGCACCGCATTACTCAACAAGGATGGCAGAAAAGCTGTTTGAGTTAATGAGTTACATGACAGACACAAACCTGGAAACCAGCCAGCCAAGCCCTGATGTGGATTTACCAAGTTGGTAAAACATCTTTCAGAATGAATTTAAAATAACTAAATATTTGTACGAAATTCCAGGAAATGCACTGAACGGCAGTAGCAGGCAGTGTGAGAAAGCAGCGATGGTAAAATATTGTGTCTTGCTGTGCACGTGTTTGTGCATCCTTGCCACTGTATCCCCTATAACCAGCTGCAGTTGTTGCCTGCCTTGTTTGGGGTCTGGACAGGGGCTGTATTTTTAGCTTGACTTCAAACATTGTCAGTACTTGGCTCTGAGTTGCACAGGCTCTTGCCATTTCTAATATTCATTGTTTGGGACTGGAAAGCCTTATATAGCCTGGAGTTGGAAGGTAACATATTCAGCTTCTACAGTCACAGGAACTGACTGACCGATTTACACCCACTTGGTGTTGAGGATTTAGGTAAAGCCTTCAAAAAGCTCTCAGTGTTGTTGAGTAGAAACCAGGAAACTTTTCTAACCGGTACCATATTTCAAAATTTCCTTCTACCTTGTTTCTTTTAGAAGTTCCTTTTAGAAGTGGATTCAATCCAGCATCTTAGATGGGGCTGTTGTGGTAAGGGATGTGGCACTGTCTGGAAAAACCAATTCCTCTCCACTTACTGTAGAGGGAGCCTAGAGGGCTATCTTAGATTCCACATTAATCTTTCAGACTGCTGACATTAGATTAGAGGAATCCGTGTCTTTGCCAGTAGTGAAATCAAACCACGAGGAGAGAAAGTGCCAGAAAGCAAATCCACGGAAGTCAGGACAGAGTGGAAAAACTTAGCTGGCTATTAGGAAATACTTATGAGATAGTGTGATTTAGGCACTACTACTGAAAGTGAAACACCTACTTTGAGGTTGTAAAGAAACGCCTACTGCTAATTGAGGTCACAGCTATGAAACAGCTCCTAGTGCTGGTTACATTAGTGCATCTGTTCTCATAAAGGCCAGCAGAAGATGGGAGCCAGGGTTAAAGTATTATCTGGAAATGTGAGAAATATGAGGCCTTTCTTTCCTCTTTTGACTGCCACTTGTGAGAAAAGTCTGGTTTAATAGCCGACGTCCAAGAGAGGGCCATGAATTCCACACGGAGGTATGCAGGTCCCTGCAGTTCAGACTTTGGTGCTCACTTTGTTTATAGAGATGTAGAAAGGTATGGCACAAAACCAGCTCCCAGACTGGCCTTTGCAGGCAGGGGAGTACATAGTCTGTGAACTGTCTGTCTTTAGATGTGAATTAGGTGCCAGCTTGCTTGACACCATCAGAACTTAGGTTGTTGTGAGCATGCCCAGGAGAAACATATTTAGGTACCAAAGGAAGTTTACTATAGAAACCATGAGTTGGGTACCTCCAAGGTGACACGGCACTTACTTAAACAGAGAATTTGAAAATCCAAATTTGGCCTTAGAGACATAGAATAGCAGTGAGGCAATTCTGCAAGGGGCATGTCCTGGTAGCTGCTCTGTATGGCCACATGGAGCTTAGCCCAGGGTCACCTTTTGAGTCCTTACCAGAGTTCACTTGTGCTGCCTGCCATGAATTCCAGGCTGCGGGGGCTAGACAACTTCCAGTTCCCAAATACAGGTCCCACCAGGTGGGCCTATCCCAGCCTTAGGGAAGCCACTCAATTATGTTTTGCTGCCTGAGCTATGAACGTTTCTACATATCCTGTAGTGCCAGTTCTAACCGTATGGGGGAAAGACCCCATAGCTTTTCTAGACCTCGCTTTTAGCCCCCAAGGCTCAAAACCTGAGAGACTCAAAACTTGGAGCCTAAGTGCACCTGAAATCACAAGAAGTATCTAAGTTTAAGAGCACAGTTGCTTTGCCCGTGTAGGCAATGGAAAGAGCAAGAATTGCCTGCAGAAAGGAGGTACCCCTGCCTCTGGGCTGAGATGTCTGGGGTACCTCAGTAGTGTTTGGTGGGGACCTTGTCCTGTACCACTACCAAAGGGACTTTTGCCACAGACTTGGTGGAAATGGATCACCCCTACCTATCTCACAAATGTTTCTTTGCAGAGAAGCCAGAAGCAAAGCAGTGCTCACCTTTGGTAAAAACAATTAATTTGGAGACGGAGTGTGAATTCATATGTGTCCTAGGTATAGATGTTTTTGGAACAAAAGTCTAATCAAATGTTTTTGCTGAGAGTTATTTCATAGATCCTGTCGTGTTATATGATGCTACTGGTCCTATGTGTTTACTTTCAATTTACATTGTTAGCTCTGTTTATTGCCTTTTATTAAAGCTCATCAAGCGGATTGTTTTTAAGTCCTGTTATGAGAAAAATGAACACCAACATGTGGAACAACCTAGATAAATAAACTGAAAGTAGTTGAAAGCTTCTATACTCAGAAGTACCTTATTTGAATTTCTTGCGTGGGAGTATTTACTTGCAAAAGACAGGATATTGATGATCAAACATGCAATTAACTGAAAGGGTTCTGTGTTCTTTGTATTAAACAAAAGTATATTGCATAAAGGCTCTGACAGTTTATTTTTTTAACTCTTTTTTCACTCGCTTCTTTAAATGAATGAATGCATATGTTACAATATGCTTTACCATAAGCTGACTAAATGTAGTCGCACATTTGTTAAAGGAAAAAGATCAGCTTTCAATGACTTAAAATCTCACTATACTGATGATATAAATTGTTTCATCTGTGCAAGCTGATCTGTCCATCTGTTATATGTTATACTGGTTCATTTCTATATTTTAGTCAGAGGATCATTATGAACGTCCTGTCAGATCTCCTATGTAATGCAGTCCGCAGGTCAGCTAACAATTTTGACTCAAGCTTATAGTGTCTATAGGAGCTAGCAAGTCTCTTAAAGACATCTCATTCACTTATAAAGCCTAATGGCAGGATATTTCTGCCTTAATATTTACCACTCCGTCGCATTTCAGAAATGCTTTTATGTTATCATCCTCCCTCTGTGCCAGCCATTCTAGTGCACCTGTTTCTTTTTTTCTTTTTCCTTTATTTCTTTTTGGTTTTTTTTGCAGGCTTCTCACAAGTGTCTGTATTCACGGTTTTTGTGTGTCTGTTTGTATTTTACTCTGCCATCTGACACCCTGTTTCTTTGCTGGGATGTACCTCTACAGTCCCAGTCTCTCCCATTTCCTGTTCAGTTGTCATTTTTATCCTACCCTCTACTCCCAGACACAGAGTTACCTTTGTGCTCTTGACATCTCTAGCAGATGTCCTTATCTGACCTGAGTGCTCCCCAGCACCTGTTAGCTTTTCCCCAATTCCTGTTTTAAATAACCCCTTCCCCTCCTAATTCCATCAGTTTTCTTGTTGAATAACTTGGCTTCACCACACTAAATACTCCTTTCCTTGTATGATCCTTCCCCTCCTTATTCCCATCTTATCCAGTATTCAGGAAAAGTAAACCTCCTTTTATATATTTTCTACAAATACACAGTTTTCCTTACCAACTGCTGCAAGGTGTAGCAATGAAGAGCAGTTCAGGATAGGATTTGTGTGGCAATTTCAGCCCTAATGACTGTGTATTCATACTTGTATAAAGAGATGTGTTCTGTACAATGTACTTAGTGCAGGGATAAACTGCATTAGTACCACGCTACTTAAGTTTGGGCATGGCCTAAGATTGGAAGGTCCAACTGGTACGTAGAACTGAAATAGTTCAAGAGAGGATTTAATAACCTAGCAGTCCAGAATTTTAACCATGTCCTTGATAATCAGAGTCACTCCCATGATATCTTAACTCGTCCCCCAGATGTACGATACAAGATTGTGGCCATTAGCAGAGAAATGTGGATCCATGGTGAGATACCCTCCAGACTTGTGATGCATGGAGTTACCCCTGATAACCAAGGTCTGAGGGCAGAAGATGCTGGATCACAATTGCTGCACCTGAGAGGAGCAACTTCTTTTTTTTGTAGGCAACACAGATGACATACGAAACAGGAATATGACCAGTTGTTGATTTTCCCCAGCCTTTCTGAAGCCTATATGATGCACCTCCTAGTGACATCCAACCCAAATTCTGACCCCAAAAATGGAATTACCTTTTCTTAAAACTGCTCTCCCCATTCCCAGTGTCCTCACCTGCTGCTTTTCACCCATTCCCACCCCCATGTGAACGCCTCTGGACTACTCTGTCCCACACTGCAAATTTTGGAAGTGTGGTGCAGAAATATTCAAGCCAGCCTCCACATAAAACTTGCCCAGATTCAGTTAATTTGCTTAACTGAACTGCAACCCTCATGTGCTTGAGTCACACCAATGAGGCATGCTTCCCTGCTTGGGAACTGGTGGTTTAGGCAACAGTTTAGCACATGGAGCAAAGCATTTGCTCTGTTTAAAAGTGAAGAAAACTGTACTCTTTGAACCGTGTGGTGTGAACATCTCTTCTAAGAAATGTTTTTTCTTAAGGAAGAAGACAGTACGTCATCTGCAAACCCATCAACAAATTCTCCACATGTGGAAAATATGATCTCTGCTAAAATCTAGCAGGTGTATTTAAATTTAACAGAAGATGTCAAAGTTCTCTTTTAAAAATATATTTCTTATTAATCAGTACTGCCAGGGTACAGCAAGGTGTAAGATTTAGCATGGTGGTATCCAAATGTTTTCTGGGCTCTTCCCCTTTTGCTTTTCGTGTCCTTCATTCACAGACCGCCTTGCCCTGTCCCTGAGCTGTCCCATTAGGTAGTGACTATACTTGGCTGTTGATCCTTGGTAATACATTGTACAAATTAATTTTTTTGTTTGCTTTACGTAGGGGCTAAGAATGTTTAATAAAGTGCAAAAGTGCGTGGGTGAAATGTAGGAAAACACCCAGGGCAGTTGCTTAATTTGTCACTGAACTGTGGCCATTTTAACTGTTTTATGTCTGCGTGGCCACCTCTCCGTACGATGGGCAGCCTATGGCACATCTGTTCGGGACCTGCAACTGCATTAACCTCGGGATTATGACATCAAGAATGGCATTTGTACAATTAAAAATGTTATCTCACAGGGCAGCCCCTGTTGCCCTCGGCCACCTTTGGATAAATTGTGTTGTAGGCAAGGTTAAAAAAAGCTGCTGGAACTAATCCTTTTGATGAAACCTTTAACAAGTATGTCAGGCTCCTCTGATCTTGGCCCTGGCAGAGTATAGTTGTAGTTAATGTCCTCGGCTCTAACTCACCGTCTAAGACCCTCTTTCCTGCCGCGTGTTTTCTTCATCAGTTTGTATTTCTGCCAGTCAGTGTCACAAAGCACTTCCTGCTTCATCCCCGCCTGACGGGGTTAAGCCACGCTGATGGTCTGCAGTTGTGTGCAGCTTCATTTTTCATAGATTCTTTCTGATAACCATAACATGAACTCTGGAGTATGTGTTAGGAACTGAAAACAGGCCAAGTGTTTTGTATTAGAGCCTGTATTCCCACATTCACCAATTCTCCGAGGGCTGAAAATGCATCAGTGACATGTATGAGAAAAAAAAGGCTGGGACTAAAATCAATTTTCTCCCCTCTTGCCTACATGAAACAAAATTAAAAGCACAATGAGCCTTATTCTTTTTTCATTTACTGCTGAAATTCCTCTGCTGTCTGTGAAGCAACTCTTGTTACACCACTGTAACTGGAAGAAGAATCAACCCCGGTGTCGGCTGCTGATGTTTATACCTTAAAAAACAGGAATACACGCAGCTTCTCTATCTACTTGTTTTTGAAAAAGCCAGTAAACATTTTACCTGGATGGATGGATCTAGACCCTGGAGAACTGCATTAACCAAAACTTGTAACTCGCTCTCAATGAACAATTTGATAGTCCCTTATACATGACTGGCTTTCAGTATTGTAGTACCTACTGTGACCCTAAGCTATCAGTTCAATGCCTGTGTTAACACAGATCAAAGGAGAACTGAAACAAAATATAAAATTATGGCAATAAATAACCTAGTGTGCTTTCTTATCTCCAGTGAGAATTTTATATTAGGCTGGTTTATTTGCTCTGTATTACAGAGTCTTCTTTACTTCCGTTGAAAAAAAGCTGGGGTGAAAAGCCACAATAATCCCTCAGATAAAATGGAAAGAGCTATTTGTGCCTGTGCTATTATGAGATGTCTCTTCTTAGAAAACAGCCATTTGTGGGTTTTTTTGTAGCATCAACTTGTCTCCCTGCACTCTCACAACCTTTTTTTTTCTTCTTCTTTTTTTTCCTTTTTTTTAGTGTAGTGCAGAGCCATGTTAACAATTCTGCCTTCCTGGCTGTCAGAGAGATTTCCTGTGGTCTGTTTTTGGCTGTGCACTCAGCCAGTTGCAGTGTATATCAGGCATTTGTTTAAAAAGTAAACAGCTACAGTCATCATTCGCATAAAAATTAACCCATGACGCACAGGATTTTTCACTTTCTTAGCCTGTATCCAAGAGCCACCTGAAGACTTGTTGAGAGATGGACAGCCAAGGAGTTGAATGTGTTTGAGGGTGGTTGTTGCCATGAGAAAGGCAAGCCAAGTGTCATTGTCTGAATGCTAAACAGGGGTAACCATGGATTTGCTCATGTGATTTGGTCCCTTTGCGCTGGTCAGACAGAAAGGGACGGAGGAAACGCTGCTGGGGCCTTTCCAGCCGGGGACAGAAGGGGAGAGTCCCTCCCTCCCTGCCAGCTCCAGGCTATGCAGGTCCCATGCGCACCCTTACAAAACATCAGGTTCATTTTCTAAGAACAGATCGGTTATGGACATTTTTCTCAGCATCATTTGAAGAATAATTGTGGTTTCACAAGTTATTTTTCACAATTAACGTGTGAAGAAAAGGCTAAATTACTCTATTCTGGTCAGGATGCAGGGGTATGTAGAAACATTTACCAAAAGTAGCTGCCTTTAAGCTTAAGAACCTAATGACATTTTTTCCTTTCTTTTTTCTTTCTTTTTTTTTTTCCTCTGCTGCAATTTTGAAATAAGGTGCCTAGTCCTGTTTTAAACATCAGATCACTGTCTGGCTCTGTCTCATAGTTCCTAAGTATTAAAAATGGTTTTTGAGGCTTGCCAAGAATGCTATATGAGTGAGTAATGCGATTTGACTTACTGAAAGGGTTCTAATGCAACATTAATTCAATGTAACAAACCTCTCACAGAGCAGTAATACAGCTTCCTTTAAAAGCTGATGAGATACCATATTATAATGTCACAACCATAAAGATTTGCAATGCATTAGCTTTAGGCCTGGCTATTTAAATTTGAGCAGTATAGAGATTAATCTGCATAATTATTTGCTTTAATAATGAATCAGAGTATATATTTCCTGCATTAGACTGTACTTTTAAAGTAAGTGTCATTGGAGATAAATGCTTCCATTTGCAGTAGCAATGTATGCTAACACATCTTCCAGAAACCTCCTGCTCTTTCTGATACAGAAAAAAAATACTGATAAATTATGTAGAGGTCCACAGTTTTTCATCATCCTTGAAAAACCAAACCTAGGGTTATACAACTAAATTCTTCATACACAAACTGATGTACCAAGGCATGGTACAGAGTAAGATGAGGTAGGTCTCATTTCGTCTAACTTTAGCTCCCAAAAGGTTAGTCTCCGGGTACCTGTGCTTCTAGTGGATTATACAACCCATCTTTAAGTTGGAGGTCTAAGACAGTTGAAAAGGTTCTCATTTGCAGTTGTTTTTTTTCCCTCCATCTAAACATGTAACATCAAATGAGACAAATCTTCATTTTTTTTCTGTCTACAAATATTGCAAGACACAGAAAAGTTAATGAGCTCGAAAAAAAGTTTTACTGAGAGTAAACTCAAAGATGCATAAGAAGAGTTTCAGAATAGCACATAGGCATCTCAAGTACATTTTACTTGAGCAGTAGGTGCCCATGTTTGGAAGAACAAGCCATGTGCACCTCTTGGGTAAATCTGTGTCATGAAAGGATGGACAGATGGGCAGTGAAATCATGCACTGGTTGGTCTTGGCAGCTCCCTCCTGCTCTTTCAGGGACTCTTTCCTCTAGCATTTGTTAGCCTTCCTCTTCTTATATCATCACAGTGGTGAGCTCTTAGATTTTACGTTCATTCAACTGTACAAGGGGGTCAACCTTTCCTAAATAATTCCAGCCTGGGAAGTAGAAAACCCAGGTCCCAGGGAAACTCAGTGATTTGTACCATGCCTTCAGAAAATGTCCCCATGCGGTGCTCCAGAGCAAGGCTGGGGAGGTGGGAGAGCCTCCAGTCTTCTGCTGAAGCTTGTCCATGTCTACACCAGGACAGCGGGAGTCCTGAGAACCAGGGGAGATCTGGAGAGAAGAGACACGGTGCTTGTGTGGTGACCAGGAGACTGGGCAGGGGGTTGAGAAGATGAGGGTTTGGGTCTGTGCTTGGAGAGCAGTTCCCCTTTTGCATCCTCTTCCTAATGTAGAAAGCACATGAAGTCCAACCTGCTGTTGCAACTGAGGGACCATCCAGAAAAGAGGATTTCAGGATTTCTCAAGCCAAAGGAAGAGCAGAAATGAGAACCTGGGATTTGGAGTTAATGCTGTTCTCAGAGCAACAGGAGTGCCGGGCTTCCAGGGAGGCTTGTGAAAGCAATTCACGTTTGGGGGCCCTTTATGGGATGTGACATGAAATCACTTTCTAAGCTGAAACCTCGTACTTCCAGTGCTGATGAAGATGCCATTGCAAGTCACTCGTTTCACATATTAAGTGGATCAATTATTTTGGCTTTCTGACCTTCCAGTTCCAGGAATGCCCTGGGCTTTTTTGTTCCCAAGCTGTATTTCTTTTTGCACAGACCACGAACTGAATTAATTTCTCTAAGGAACATGAATAAAGTTTGTTTTTCCTAAATTCCTGGCAAACAAGTTGATGAAATCCATATGGATCACAAAGACTGAATGCTTGAGTACAATGTTCCTCATATGAGCAAACACTTGTCTTTTAAAATAGACGACTTTTAGCTGTGGGGATTATATATATACATATTTGAGATCCGTTCTGTGAGCCATCAGCTAGATTTCAAAAGCATAAGACAGGAAGCTGACTGCTTCTGAAGGTGTTTTCCTTCTTCCTCATGTTAAACATACGTGCATTTCAGATAAGGATTGTTAATTTTAATTTGTCATCATATCCGATAAGTAAAGAAAAATAGTTTAAAAGTGGTTTGAAGCTTTCAGACCTCTGCCTTCACCCTCACCCTTTTACTCATTTTAAACCCTAATCTTCTCAGCCCGAACAACTCTGGGTTTTAACCTTATTCTTACCATTGTCAAAATCGCTTCAACACACACACACATCTTGCGTCTCCCACCTTGGCCAAGCTGCAGATGATCCAACCTACTGGGATTTTGAATCAATCTTTTTTCAATGTCCTGTGCACATCTCCATGCCCCAGCATGTCTCCGGCCCACACCTTCCTAGCACCAGACTACCTAAGACGTGCTCGAGTGCAGACTAGGATGGGAAAGCATCTTGGGGGCAAGCGCTTTGAAAGGTTGCAGAGAAGTTGCTGTCTCACACCTCCTAGGTTGCTCAAAGGAAAGCTATGCCCTTCTCTCCTTTTGGAAAAGAAAGAGGTGACCAGCTTAGCTAATTAAAAACTGCTTGTTTTTTGTGAAATGAGAAGCAGTGAAATGAATTATCAGTTAGCAGAGCTCATCTGTATATACTTAAAATCTGTATGGTGCTTTCTTATCCCTGTCTGTACGTGAAATGTAGCAACTTCAGGTGCTAGACCCTATGGCTGTGTGTCACCAGTGGGGGACTGTGGCCCTCCACTGCTGCATCCTCTTTGGCATCCCCAAAACCCTGCCTGGGGCCTTCTGCACCAGCCAGGTGCTTCACCATGCACAACCTTCCCTCTTTTAGGGCAGGAGCAAAAAGGCATGGTTAGTCATATTCTCTACTGTCTTATCTCCTCACCTCCTCAAAAGACAAGAGAAGTGGCGTCAGTCTTAAAGCTCCATGGGAAGTGCGTGTGCTCGATAGAGCTGAGAGCTGAAAACATTGGTGGGAGAGTGAGCAGCAAAATGGGGAGACGACAAAGCGGGATGGCTAGATTTGAGTGGCTGGGAGGGTGAGGATGGGGTTGGTGTCTCTCCATAAGGAGGCTGGGTAGGGCTGGGTTGCTGCCCTTGCACCTGGGTGCTGGAGGTGGCTCCTGGCCACCCATGGTGGCTCTACACAGTAGTGCACAATCATCAGTTTATCTGCAAAATAAAGCGTAAGCTTTTTAGTGTACAACCTCAGAAACCTTTAAAATGACTTGAGAGGAGAATAAAAGCAATTAGCAAAATATGTGGTTAGAACCAAGGCAGTTTCTGCTGATTTTTTTTCTAAATGTTTGTTTTGTAAGTGGAGTGAACAGTGTATAGTAAAAAAAAAATAAATAATTGAGAAAAGTTTTCCTTGGCAAAAAGAAAGCATTTTAAAAGCAGCAGAAGATGAAATGTCAAGGCAGCTGTTGGATTGCAGTCGCTATGGTAATCACAACACAACACTTTGGTTAGTTAGGCACACAGTGGGTAAGAGTCCAGGGGTGGTGGTGGTGAAGGGCAGGTTATTGGGTTTTTGAGGAAGTTTTAAAAAACTTAACACAGAGAAGGATGTGCCCTTTTTAAAGGACAATGTATGCAGAGTTTTCTGCTAAAATGCATTTGTACACACATTTTGGCACTTTAAAAAAAGCCCATCTTAAAATTAGTAGGAGTCAGGCCCTTTTTGCTAAAATAATGCTTGCAGGACAGAAGGATGATTCCCTTAATATGGGGTCTGAGCATCTGTGGAACACCCTGTGGAACAAGGAAGTCCTTTATTTCCAATTTTTCTTGTTGGGACAAGAAACCAGAAAGGCTATGGTGTGGATTCATGAGAAAATGCAGGTGTTTGGACACTCTGCATCACCTAACACGGGCACATCCAAACTATCTGCCTAGCGAGTTAGGCTCACCCGTGTTTCCGTTTCTGCAGATTTTTGATGGTGGCACAAAATGAACATGTTGAAGGTAAGGCAGAGCTTCCTTTCCTTTTCCTCCTGCTCTCCTCCACTTCCCACAAACCAGACTGAGCCTTAAATCCTGTGTTATTGGATAGAAGTGGACAGTCCTTCCAGACCATCTTTTGAAAGGAAGAAAGGAGGGTTGGTTGTTCAGTTTTGAAGAAACGACCTGGCTTCCCAACTTCAGTAGTGGGTTAAGACCTGGGAAAAGCTCCTGGTGGAGCTGAGCAAGTGTATGTCTGGGTGGAGTTCCCATCAGCATGTCCCCTGCTGCCTCGCTGCTGCCTCGCTGCAAACAAGGACATTTCAACTCCATATTTGCTGTTTCTCTTCACACCTTTTGTCTGTTGTGTTTATTTTGACTAGAAACTCCTTCATGCGGGACTGGGGGGGGTGGCGCTGGCTTCGCTGGCATGTGTGCACAGCACAGTGTGCCTCTGAGGCGATGTGGGTGCTGTAAGTACACACTGCCAATGCAAACAGTACAAATAATGTTACATGTTCTTTCAAAGTGTTGAAATACATGAATTACCCAGGATGACACATCACCTGTTTATCCTTTTGTCTGTCTATAAAAGACAAATCAAGATCAACTTGGGTTTTTTTTTTTTTGCATGGGGAACCTTGAACAGGAATGACAGCCCCGAATCTTGTAACAGGCTTCCCCAGGACAGACTTTCTTCCCTCTTTCAGAGCTGCTGCTGATTTTGTGCAGTGCTGCGCTGCACTCTCAGAAGTCAGGGGTCTTAAAATCAATCCCTTCTCCATTCTGTTTGTCAATTAAAAATCTCCTCTTGCCTTTGTGAATTCAGGGGTTAATCCCTTCTTTCAGCTGGCACTCGCTTTGCTGGGCAGCAGCTGGCTTCCTCTGCTGTCGCCTGCAGCCATGGCAGCCCGAACACCCTCATCCCGGTAGCCCCATCCCCAGCACAGCCCCTCACCTGGGCTCAAACTTCTCTGGTTTGACTGCACAGATCGGCTTGCAGGACGGAGACCGCAGCGCACAGCCTGAAAAGTCATTTCAGCCCAAAAAGTGCTGGAGTAATACAGTAACGTAAAGTAATACCTAAACAAACCCACAAAACCTAGAAGGAAAGAGATTTAAGTCCTGTAATTGCCCTAAGCTTTGCTAATTGTGAGACCACCAGCTGTGATAAAGGAAATGGATTTCATCAGTTGTCAGTCATCCTCCTTTTATTAATGATCAGAAGTTCACATCTCCTCCAGGCAGGGCAAAGTCCTGCCCTGCTCTGCTCCTGTCTGTCATGCTGAAAGCTTTGGCTATACCAAACCCTTGCGTGTTACGCAGGGAGTTTTCTCTCTCCCCACTGGTTTCTCTTGCTTGGATCATGCTGAGACGAGTCCTTGTCCTGATGACATCACTATGACATCACTTGGAAGTTCCTCGTCAGGCTTGTTCCTTCATCCCTTCACTTATTAACTAATATATGTGACTTTTTAGGGCAGAATTTGTCTATGCTGTGGCTAAACTGGTTTCTGTTAAATACAGCTAGGCAGCTACATTACCCTGAGAGGGTGTTGCTAAGTATAATGGGTAGTACAGAGATGTAGGACAACGCTGACCGCTTCTAAGAAAAAAAAGGGCATGCTTCTTTCAATTTTACGTTAAATTGAATTAAAATTAGCCATATTGCTAGTTAAGGGGTTTTTTGTTTGACAATAGAGCAGGGAATGTTCCTCGCCACCTCTCCTTTACTCCAGTGCAAAACTAACTCTTAAAAAAGCTGTTGACAGATGGAATTTTATCAGAAGGGAACTTGAAATTTTGCTGGCTGCATATCCATCAATTCTTGCTTGTCAGGGTTTCAGATAGATGTATATTGACAAGCCTTGGTACTGCTCTTGGAAAAATAAGAGAGCTCTTAAAAATAATCAAAAAAGAGTGAAAAACAAAACCAGAACAGGCGTGTCCTTCTCCCTCTTCATTCTAAGCAAATGGTTCTGGCAATGCTTTTCCAGCAGTGCTGACTGGATCTGTACAGAGGAAAAATCTGTACCAGACTTTCAAACTGTCAGCACTCAGTAGAAATGGATCATTTAAAAATTTATTGAAGGAACATTGTGAAAAAAACATGGGTTTGGGTCAGATGAGAGGTTTTGCTTAAATGTTGACTTTTGTTTTGCTTCTTTCTATCTACTGAATTCAGACTTGTCCATCTAAGTTTTAGACACCTGCAGTCTGATGGAAGAACTGGTACTGCGGTGTGTAAGTGCTGCATTTAATCAGTGTTCCCATGAAGAATCGTGGGATCATGCATCTTTAGTGCTTCAAGCAAACATACTGTTGACTCTGACATGGGAGAATGATGGGAGGGGAATGAAAGTATAAGGTGGGGCCTTGGGATCCACACTGACTGTGTAGTACCATTTGTTAATTTTGCACGTTAATTAGACTTGTGAATGATGACCTGTGGAATTCACTACCTTGTGAGGTATTCATCTGTGAAAAACTTGTCTTCTAATCACAAAGTTCCAGTGTCTTGGAGAATCTCAAAATCTTTTAAAGTCGCATTTGCATCATGGCTGTTTGAGTAAAAATGTAACTTTTATGAAAAAAATTTATGAAGAAAATGGATGATATGCTCCAGAAATGGTGAACAGAATAGAGAACTAGTGAGCTGGGGAGGAAGTGATGAGGGTTAGTAGGCGGAAAGGAAATTTTGCAGAAGGATGGTAGGGTGGAAGATGGCAGAGAAGAGAAGTGGGAGGCTCTAGAGGGCAGGTCTCTGGGTACAAAACATCACTGGAGCCCAGCCTTGAACAAGAGCTGGGCCTGCAGAAAATGCTTACACCCTCAATGCGGGAATGAGATTGTGCACAAGCTTGTGTCTCACATAGCTGCAACAGCAAATGTGTGCCTCAAGGGTACCCCCCAGAAAAAAAAAACAAAAAGGGGAACTGAGTACTGCCCTTTATGATGCTCACAAAGCTTCTCTGGAAAGCCCATGCAATGAGTGCTGTGCAGTGCCAGGAAGAGTGTTGTGGCAAGAAGGAGAACACTGCTTGTTGTACTTTCTCATCACTCTGTGACCTTGATACGTTTTATTATTTTAAATGCTTAATTGTGTTATTTAAAACCTCTTATAATTACTCAGTTCTCTAGAGGCATACTTATGGCTTTTGCATTACAGTCCTGGGTAGATCCTGAAGCAATTACTGAGGAAATCCTGTGAAATACTATATTGTAGAAGCACTCTATGGGTTAGTTATAGCATAATAACTATGGGAATGTACATAACTTGCTAGCTTACTGCCTCTTCATGCCTGCAGCAGAAAATGGCAGTTCCGAAAGGACAATACAAGGGACAGTATTGCAGTACCTGCCAGAACTGTCTTGCTCCACAGTCACTACCTGAGCATTGCTCTCTACCTGAGGCAATGTCTAGCAGTACTGGAGTCCAACTGGGATGCAGACAGTCAGAGGTCAGGGAACAGAAATGTCAGTCATTACCGTTGCTGGATGACTCTTTGGGTTGAAGTAATATTTATTAGCTTTTTAGATACAATTGAAACATCTATAGATTGAGATAGATTTGTTAGAAAGTAATAAACCAAAAATTACAAGCCATTTCCAGCCTTTTTTGTTTTCCTCTCCACTTTGGGATATATGGCCTAATTTCTTCTCTCTATAAAGTTCTTGTGGGACTTCCCTCTCTACTGTGTGTCTTAAAAACTTTTTTTGTTCTGTTGTAAAAACTTGAAGTGGCGTGAAGCAAGTACAGCATGTGAGTGCAGGCAGCTTGCTGTGACTCTACCCCTCTGCAAGTGCCACCTCTTACAGGCAAGAAGCCTGGTGTCCATTTGAAGAACATCCATGGGGAAAAGCAGATATTTTTAGAGTCACCCTCCAGCAGTGGGCCACTTGTTGCCAGTTTATCTCTGTGTTGCCAGTTTATCTCTGCACAATAATCAAGCTCTTCTGCTCTCAGTTGGTGATTCACAGTAATTTTGTCCTATACAGACTCTAGGTTAGATGAAGGCAGCTGCGTACATTTGATCAGACTCTCACATCAGCTGAATTCTGGCAGGCTGGCACTGTCCTGCTTTAGCACCGTCCTTCATGCATACAAATATTCTGGCATGAGGGTTTCCTAAACTACATGGCTGAGGCTGACCAGCATGGGAACCCTGCTACTGCAAAGAGAGAATAAGTGCCTTGCCTACAAGGTTCAGGCTATTTTGTTTCCCATTTAGGTCGCTGCACTGGAAACACAATACATCCAGTTAATCTTCAACAGGCGATCTCAGACATTATAGATCCACTTATACCTTGTGATGAATTACTTCAGTGTTTGGCAAATATTAAATAACATTTTTTTGTTGTCATGGAAGTGTGACCTGCGGGCTGCAGCTGGTCCCAGTGTTTGGTGCTGTTTGTGTCCTGCCGTCTGGCTCTTCCTCCCTCTGTTCTCTCGCTATTGAGACACAGCTGGTTTACGTCCATCACAATCAATGGAAGGACATTTCCGAGCTGGTAATTGCTGAGAGGATCCGGTGCTGATGGCTTCTGGAGCTGCCAATCCGGGGAGCAGCTTTTGGCTCCTGCTGCGTACAGTATGTCTGCAATTTGACCATTTATCTCACTTTACATACTTGAACTGAAAGAAAGGTTTGTGCAAGCACTTGCTGCTCATTCCCTGGCATGTCTTTCTCCCCCTCATCCCCTCCCTCCGTCTCTTGTGTGTTATCAGCTATTGCAACAACACTAAAATGTGTCAAATAAGGTGAATGCTGTTGTCTAGTTCTGAAGTAATGCTTCACAGCAACTCCATTCAAAATGTGACTTTGAAATAAACACTGGTTCACAATTATGGGAAAAGAATACAATTATACTGGCTACATTCTAACTGGGTGTTGTAGGCCCAAACTGTCAAACTTTGGTCTTTAAATGCAGCTGCAGAAAATTTATTTAGGCATTTTCATAGCTGTTTCTAAGCTCAAAAGCTGGTAAAGACTGTCTGTTAAGGAGATACAGAAGGTGGAAAAACAATGAAATCAGGCTTCTGCTGCAGGTGGTTGAATCACTTCATTTAAGACATCAGGTGACAAAAATAGTGAGTGGGATCCAGTCTGCAACATCCTGCTTATGCTGGGACTTAGGTTCCTAAAAGCCACTCAATTTCTAGTCTTGCTTAATTCTGTAGGCATCTAAATTCACTAAGCCACTAAGCCTCACTACCTAGTTGAAAGCTCCTTTGGTTCCTGTTTTATTCACCTGCAAATGCTCAGATTGCTGTTGCTAGGAAATGGGTGACTGTCTGTCATCTAAAGCAGTTTGGGATTCAAGCTGAGGAGGACAGACACTCAAATACTGCCCAAGCCCCTTGGAAAAAAAAAGAAAAATGAGATTTCATCAATCCAATGATTACTTTCATTTGACATAATGACACTGCCCATGTGTTGCTGATTAGCTGAGTGTCTAGCATGCTGACAGAAGGAGGGAGATGCTGGGTGGTTAGCACACTGACAGAAAACTGACAACAGACGAGAAATGCTATTTAGCATCTTTCTTTCATCCAAACAATGTGTGGAGCCCTTAGAGCTCTTAGTGGAGCCTAGCTGGACCCAGCTAACTGCAGTGTGCACCCCCTTTATGTTAGATTATCAGTGGATAAACAAGAAAAACTGCCTTGGTAGCAGGGGTCAGAATAGTAAGTGTCTATCCTTTCCCCTTCAATTTCCCAATTTTTTAGGAAGCTACACAGAAATTGTCTAGAAAAAAGATCCTAAAATAAAAATGTTACCCTTTTTCCTTCCCTTCCCTTCACCCTTCCCTCTTCCTTTCCCTTCCTTCTTCTCATTCTCAGTCCTGTTCATTCCCTTTGTTTAATCTGTTTTAACTTTAACTGATTGCTACTTTCCATCACAACTTTCACGGCTCTGCTCTCTCCTCTGCCGCTTGGTGCGTGTATATTTGTACAGGGAGGAATGCTGTCTTCCTGCTTTGGCATCTTCTTTGTTTAGCTCACCTGTTGGTCAAGACTGTTCACATCCGTTTGCTTCTCAGGCTCCATGGAGACTGTGTATAAATCCAAAGTGAGGTGACAAAAACATCATAAAAAGGTGTGTTTGCTTCAAGACAGATACTGATAAATTTCTGATATTTAGCTACCAGGTAAGTGGAAGTAAACATCCTCCCAACTCTACGGGATAAAGAAAGTTCACAATAATCTCTCTTGTTTCTTATCTCAGGCCTTCAATGAGGTGTCACCAGATGGCAAGAACTGTAGTGAACCCCCCCATCCTATTTTTCTCCTCACCATTTTCATTATTGGTCTATCATATCAGATCTGTACTAGGTGTAGGATGGAGAAAATAACTCTTTTCTTTACAAAAGACTGAGTTTAAATAACTGCTACACTGATCTGTAGAAGCCTTAGTCTATGTAAGCCAGACTGCTCTGGCTGTGTTCTGGTACGCATATAAATAATGTGGTATGGTATTTGGAGGAAGGAAAAAGAAGGTGGCAGTCTGTTCCCTTCTCTTGCACTCCATGCCTGGGTGTGCACAACTCAGTTTTGCAAGGAAGAGCCCCAGAAGGAAGGAGATCAGCTCAGCGTTGCGTCTGGTCTGGCTGTGGAAATCCATTCCTGATTCAGATCCTTGCACACGGACAGAACAAAAAAAAAATATTTTGGAATGACTTTCTAGCTCAAAACTGCTTCGTTACTGAAATGTGGCAGAACAATATGGAAGGTTATTGGTGATTAATTTTACAAGTGACAGAAATACTTCTGTGGAGCAATCAATTTCTAAGTATTATTCAGTTATACATATTAAAAATGTCTCCTAAAGCATATTCTTAAAGGGAAAGCTCTTCAAAACAACAGGACAAAATATGTGCAAAGACCTTTCATGCTGACTTGTTAGCAGTATCCAGCAGCTTTGTATGGCTGTAGATGACTACAAATAGAGCATGACAGAGCAAATCAGGTCACAGTACACTGTCAATGACAGCTAAACTGGTAGGCAATAAGGCACATAGAAAACTAATAAAAATACTTACTTACCTTTTAAAAAATTAATGGAAATGTTGTGCTTTATTCCTATATTTAATAGGACAGAGAAGACTGGAATTCAAGGGCCTTCGCTATGATCTAGGATAGCCTTGTTCCACAATTTTGTTGAATTTTTATAGAAAATTTCTGTTTTCCTGAAGTTTTATAGCAGTAGGTGTTTGAGTAAAGAAAACATCACAGAAAGAACACTTACAGGATTTTCTACTGTCTGTGACTTACCTGATGGAATAGAAATGTTTGCCTTTCTTCGCAAGATATGAAAACGATTAATTTAATATAAATTTTGAAAAAATACTATTCTAGGGTTCATTCACAAGAAAGGTAAATAAATAGATTTTTAAAAAAGAGAGAAAAATCATTCAAGGTTTAAATACTCCTAAACTGCAACACAATTCCACTGAATTTACTGTAGCCGATACTGTCTTTAAGAGAATCATTGTGCGTGTCTTATTCTAAACCAAACCAACCATTAAAAAATAACTGTGTGATGTATTTGTCTGTAGGTTAAAAGAATAAACACCTTAAATGACAACACATTCACAAAACTGCGATAATGATAAAGGAACTATAGGAACTGATCTTTCCATTTGCACCACACAACAGCAGGTGGATTAACCCATTTTAGTTCCTTATGGAAAAAAAAACCAACACAAAAAGCTTATTCAGAAAATTGTGTATTTCATTATTATTTCCCAGGGTAAACAGTGGAACTCTATGTCAAACACCAGATGGCTGTCGCATTACAGCATTGAGGCCTAAACCCAAATATTTGAATGTTGTATGAACATTGGGATGTGAATATGACTGAAGCTTCTTTGACCTTAGTGAATGCACACATAAGGCAAACTAGAGAGTAGACTGTGGCACTCACCACACAGGGCTGTATCACATGAAGATACTCAAAATGATAAATGACACCTCCAGGACTGACTTGAACCACTAATTCTGTACCAGATAAAGAGGACAAAAGGGAAGTAGCCACAGATGAATGCAGGATTCAGGTTTGTCAAATTCAATCACAATATTCCTTGGCAATAACTTTATGTGTTAAGGAAATAGTGCATTCACTGCACACTTTAGACATCAACAAATACATATTTTTTAAATCCATAGTCCTTGTAGTTCTTGTCCTGCATCTAAGACTGCAGGATAGAGAATTAAAATACTATGTTAATTCAGAGCTACGAATCTTTGTATCAGAGAAGACATAACTAACAATTATAGAACACATGATTATATAGGCTCATAGGGCAGCTTGGCTACACTTATTTAACATATCCTTTGGTACCACCAAGACTGTCTTTTGGATTTGTTAGAGACCCTGGTGAAAAGTTGGGGGGCAGAGAGGAAGGGTACACAGAGGGGTGAAGACGCCAAAATGGAAATAACATCCAAGGGAAAATACCAGTAAAGAGCAGATCAAATAAAATAGCTGTACTGGATGGTACAAAAGGTCTTTTTAACCCAGGTTTCTCTCTCCCATGAATGTACGAATACATTTGCTCCATTGGTCTCTCTCATAAATTAATAGCCAATGTTTCTGATGCTGCTGTGTCTGGGGTGAGGATGAGGAAGACTGAAGTCCTTCAGGAGTCCATTAGCTCCTCTGCCACCCCCTGCCACATGTCCTTGGTGGCTGTGTGACCCTACAGCTTCCCTCTCTTCCCAAGAAATACTGTGGCACAGATGAACTACCTGCCACTGATTTTACCACCACATGTCACAACATGATTTTGAGGCAAACACTGTCATCTGATACAGTGAGGGTGTCTGTGCTAGTCACTTGACTAGCCACAGATGGTGGTCCGTCCACTCCTCCAGTTCCCATCACCCCATCATCTTGTTCAGAAGTTAAATGTGCAGTAAATGAATTTCTTGGAGTTATCAAGATTTTCTTGACAGAGACTTCTCAGAGAAAGCTGGGTGACCACATGCTGGGAAGAAAATTGGATTATGTTCTCTTCAACTTCCAACTTTCTTGAGTCAGGAAATATGCCTTCTCTTCTAAAACAAACACGGCTAAATTATAAGGTTCTTGGTCAAGTTCCATAAGTTTCTGCAAATAGGTTTTATGTTTTGTTTGACTTGTTCATGAATTTGCAGCTACGTCCCAAGTACAAAGTGGCTGCTTCCTTCATACTCCTGTTGTATAAGAAACCGAGCTGTTGCTGAAGGTGGTTTCGGAGCATGTACTAAGAATGGTTTGCCTTATATACATTAATTTCAGCATTAATTCTCATTAATGGTTTTGCAAGCCTCTTTATTGTCCAGTGTTGACAACAGTGTTTCTTGCATAAAAATTTAAAATACAGCGTGTACTGTATACTTCACTGTTCTTTATCATAACACTTTACATTCATCCTATACTGCATGGCTACTTTTCTTCTTTAATGTATGCCAGAAAAAGCTGAAAAAATACTTTCTAGCCTACCAAAGCAGTACTTTGAACCCCTACCCCAACTTTAAGTGCTTCGACTCACATCTCTGAAGACTGAGCAGAGAAATAGAAAACACTACCTGGGAGGTACATTTGGTTTGCAAAATTCTTTAAAACTCAACCAGTGAGAAAAGGCTGATTCTCTGATTACTGTGTTCACCAAGTACTCTTGCACTGCACCGGGTTTTGATGCACTGTCTGAAAATTAATTAAATTGAGAAAGACAAACCCACATTTCAAATGTTTTTATTGTTTGATACAAAGAACCAGAACTGAGCCTCCAGAATTCCCTGTTCAACATATTTATTGTTCACACAAGGCTGTATTCTGATTTTATTATTCATACAAAGCAGTGAAAACTCTGACAGTTCCCTTTGCCTTTTTTTCACTTTGGTTAGTAGGTGCAAAAAATAGTTTCCTGATCAGAGGTTTGAGAAATAAGGTTTTTACATTAAAAATATATTACAGATGCTCATGGGTTTTTTTTACTCAACTTTCCTTTTTCATTTTCTTTCATTTTCTTTCTTTTTTCCCCCACAAAATTAGCCTCACAAATGTAATTCTCAAAACAGAAGTTATTATTTCTCACAGTCAGACCACTTTGCTGGAAAGAGAACATAATGTGTCATAAACTAAATATTTCGTTTGTTATGCCCTGAAATACATCATCTCACCTGCTTGAATAAAATAAATCATTAACACCATGAGTTCATAAATAACTTGAATAACATCCTTTCTGAGAGTATTTTTTATATAGTCCAGTCAGGCTGAATTCAAAACATTCCTATGGCTCTAAAAATATACATACATACAGATTGGTTATTACACTTGATACTAAAGTCTACACACTAGCAGCTCCAACACAGAATTTTCTAACACGTTTATCTTTGGCTCAGATTTAGGCACAATAACACTGGTTAATAACTGCCTAGTTGTGCCAGCTCTCTAAAATACAGAGAGCATTTGCTGTCCTGTGCTGTGATAACAACAACAACAAAAAAATTGTAGTAACATTGATTAACTCTGATGGTGATGAGGTTAGACCATACAATTCAGTGAACTCTTAATGAATATGCTTCTCTACATTTTGGAGGCTTAAATCCATTTTCTTCTTTGCTACTAAAGTCTGTTTCATCCAACCTAATTGCATACCTATTTCCAGAAAACTTCCTTCAGAATTATAAAAGCTGTAATTTCCATTATTTCATTTTGAAAAGAAAAATCAAACAAAAATAGGATTGAAAGTTTATCTTGACTTTTTTTTCCCAGTCTCTTTGAAATATCAGAATCATTTTCTGCTTGCAAACAGCATGGATGAATGCAGTTTGAGCTTACCTCTCTTAAAAGTGTTTTCGACTTGCTCAATGTAATAGCTTCACAGTGTGAGTCCTTGACTAGCAAAATAACAGGTATTACCTAGTATTTTCATTAAGATATTTCTGTTTTTCTTCTAAGAGCGCTGAAAACTTTGTGATGTGGAAAAAAAAAGAAAAATCAAAGTGTTTGTGGATCCTTCGTCACAGGAAGAAGCCTGGGAACTTCCAATCCAGTTCCCATTAAAAAAATTCAGTGAGTATGAAAGCTTTAACTGGGTATTTAGTCAAAGAATAGCCCAAGTTTAAATGGTACCATGTACAGCTATATCAATAAGATTCAGAGTCACCAGCTGGAGAATAATGGACCATTTAAGCTCTTTGACAGTTAATTGGTCACTCCTGAGTGAAAATGGTTTGCAAGTTATTCCATCGGAAATGGTGAACCTACTGTGTTATAAATGTGTTTCCTACATCCCTGCTCCCTCACAGTTGCTATACCTAGTGAAACACAGAAATAACAATAACTAGCAATTATCACTGAGAGTTCAACAAATTTATAAATGACCTGAGTTCCCTTTCTGCATCCCCTCTGGAACAAAAGGCAGCCTGTGGTGTGTCTGATTTTGGACTTTGCACACAGTCGTTGGCTGGATAGGAAGCACATACCAAATAGCCAGGTTAACAGAGGATCTCCATCATTCTTTATTGGGAAATCCAGACGGAAGATGAGTGAATGAATGGAGTAAAAGGGAGGACTTACAGACTGACTTGCTCGTGGACTCTTGATTTCTGAATGTGGAGGGATCAGCAAACATTTCTGCGGCACACATCTCATTGTCTAGCATGGCTTTATCCTCATATCACCCTCGAGATAGAAAGAAAAGTGGCAGCCACAATCACAAAGAAGGTTACCTCTCCCACAGCCAGGTTCTGCAAGGGAAACCTACCCAAGCAGTGATGAAGCTACTGTGAGATCCAGCAGGTCCCATGGCATGACTAAGAAATATTATGGCAAACATCCATCTGCCATTTAGATGTGGCTTGATGTGTTGTGTGCTGTAGCACGGTTTTCCCATCACTCCTAATCTTTTCTAGGCAGTTGTAATTGCATTAGTTCAAGTTATGTCATGTCTGAGAGCACAGTTGTCTGAACTTGTTGGAGCTGCTGCCTTTAGGTACCTTACTGGGCAATTAGCTCACTGACTTTCATGTCCCTCCTTTCTGGAATATGGAGGAAGGCTATTTGTAAAATGGGTTCACCTACATTGCTAAGAAAAAGAAGGCTAGCTCAAGCACTGAACCCCTGACTGAACATCTGATTGTTCACACAGCTTAACTGCTAGCTCACTGCCTGTCTGGTTGTGGGTCATTTCAAAGTGTCACAGAATCACAGAGTGGTTTAGGTTGGAAGGGAGCTCTTGAGATCATCTAGTAAACCCCGCCTGCTCAAGTAGGGTCACCTAGAGCAGGTTGTCCAGGACCATGTTCAGTCAGGTTTCAAATACCTCCAAGGAAACTCCACAACCTCTCTGGACCACCTGTTCCCATATTTGAACAGCTTCATAGTAAAAAAAGTTTTTTCTTGCTTTCGGATGGAATTTCAAGTGTTTTAACCTGTGCCCATTGCCACTTTTCCTATCACTGGGCACTACTGTGAAGAGACTGGCTGCCTCTTTTTCATCAATATATCAATGTATATTTTTATACACATTGATAAGATCCTACCCCCCCCTCCCCCCAGCCTTCTCTTATCCAGGCCGAACAGCCCCAGCTCTCTCAGAATTCATAGGAAAGATGCTTATATCCCTTAATCATCTTCATGGCCCTTTGCTGGTCTACCTCAAGCATGTCCATATCTTTCTTGTACTGGGGAGCCCAGAACTGGACATAGTACTGCAGACGCAACCTTACCAGTGCCGCGTAGGGAGGAAGGATCACCTCCCTTGACCTGCTGGCAATGCTCTTTCTAATGCAGCCAAGGAAGCTGTATGTCTCCTTTGCTACAAGAACACATTGCTGGCTCAGGGTCAATTTGGTATCCATGAGGACCCTGAGGTTCTCAGTAAAGCTGCTTTCCAGCCAGATGGTCTTCAGTGTGTACTGTTGCCTGGGGTTATTCCTCTCCAGATGTAGGACTTTGCATTTCCCTTTATTCAACTTCATGACATTCTTTTCTGAGCAGTTCTTCAGCCTGTCAAGATCCCTCTGAATGGCAGCACACCCATCTGGTGTGTCAGCCGCTCATCCCATTTATTTTTTTTTTAATTTGTGAACTCTTTGCCGGTGCACTCTGTCCCAGCATCAGGCCATTAATGAAGAGATTGAACAGTATCGGCCCCAGTATTGACAACTGGTCAAGTATGCGAATGTTGTGGGAGAGAGCGTAAAAGCATCACTGAAGTTGAGGTAAACAATATCCACTGCTAGCTCTACCAAAGTCAGTCCTCCTATGTAGTTTGGGTGACAGTTCACTCCACAGCTTGTTTCTGAAAAGTGTTACAGACAAGGCTGTACAATGTCTGGCACCCTCTGCTCTCTACAGACGTCCCATATTATTCCATGTGGTTTTGTACACAAAGAAACACCCACATGTCCTCCTACCACATCCCAGAGCATGCACCACATACCCTTGAATTCATCCTGTAAAAACCCCACTTTGATGATGGTGAGAATGCCCTCTGTCTTCAGGCACTTCAATCTGCAATAAGCACTCAAAATGGTCATCATGACTCAGGGCCAAAGGAATACCGCAGTAGGCAGGGAAGAAGATCAAGGCCAGCAGCTACATGGTGGCCATGCTGTTTGACAGGACACATGGTGAGCACCATGGATGTAAGCAAGTCCTTCCCATGTGGCTTAAAAACCAGGGATCAGTTCCTGTTCTTTTTTTGTCTGGCAGTAGATGCATAGCCAATTACTTTCGGCAGGGCTGCCTGTAACTGTTTTTATTGGAGGTTAAGAAAATATTTCCTTTCTTCTGTTTTTTTCATTATCTGATTGATAGGTGCATGCTCTGATTGCAAAATCTGGTCTAGTGCAGTTTTGTTCAGTAACCTATATTGTGCCATTAACATTTTTAAGGCAGTCAATTTCCAAATCACACATGCATAACTGAAAAAAAAATATTTCTGTCTGTATTCTTGGGCATTTTTATGGGTCCCTTTTAACTTCCATGGCAGTTTCAGCTACCTGTGGCCTTATCAAGTAAAGACATATACATTTTTATAACATAAAATCATAAGCAAAATTATTTGTCTTTTGGAGTGGTTTTTGGTAAGACATGCACGAACTACTGATTTGCAGTTTTGCCTGGTTCTGCTGCCTGAGAACTGTACTAATCACACCCTGTGGAGGCACCTGTGGACAAGTAAGGATTGAAGCTCCGGCACTAAATTTTGTTCCTTTTCAATAATCTTTCCATTATACCTCATTCCCAGCTTTCCATTGTAATGGCCACACTCTTGTATCTGTTTCCCCTCTTTTCAGTCAAGTGGGGCCATGATGGTCCTGAGCTTACTGTAGTCCATTTTCTTTCCCCAAAATATTATTCTTATTTGATGGAATTTCTATTTTGTTTATTATGAAATGTTAATTTTGTTTAACAGAATATCTCTGTCTCTTTCCAAAACTGCTCAGATTCACTGCTTATGGTCCTCAATTATCGTTCCGTGGGGAAAAAAATACTATTTACATAGACCTTAGTAGTCTCCTTACCATCAAAATGTTTACTTTATTTTTTGAAAAAAACTTGTTACCAAATACAAGCTGGATGGTGGCTTGTTTTTCCAAAAGATAACATTTAATATAGACAAACACACTGTTATGTCTCCAAGGATAGAAAAATATTTGATGTCAATGATATCTCTCAAAAAATTTACTTTACAGAGACCGTATTCTTTTTCTACATTTATTGATTGTTCTGTCTATACAAG
Source organism: Ciconia boyciana (assembly GCF_034638445.1). Classification (NCBI taxonomy): domain Eukaryota; kingdom Metazoa; phylum Chordata; class Aves; order Ciconiiformes; family Ciconiidae; genus Ciconia; species Ciconia boyciana. Next base: position 171,939,441 of record NC_132934.1, on the reverse strand, counting down.
TGAATATGTCTGTCTTTTCTCTCTACAGTGGTTCTTTTTTGTCTCCTTTACTTACTGTCTGATTTGCACAGAAATTAATCTGCTTCTGATTTTGCACAAAGGGAACTTCCCAGTGGCTAGTCTAGAAACTCAGGTTTGATCATATGCTGTTGGGATTTTACTTTCTTTTTTAACACTGAACAGGTGGGAGCTTCCTCTCATAGCATAATGAATGTTATTGCTTTCCAAACATATTGTTCACATACACTGTATAAATTCCACTTATGGGTATAAACCCAGCTTTGAAAGATGCCTGAGTTTTATCTGTTTTATTTCTACATCTTGGACTTTTCTTACAGTTCTGGTGTCATTGTCTCTGACTTTGTATTAGCCTGTGCATCTGTCCAGCTTAAAATGAATGGTATTCCACTTGCTTTCATGATCTGTTGATGTTCTGCTGTGACCTAAACAAATACTCCAGTTAAGAAAGGTCATTTAAGGTAATGCTTCTGTTGCCATCTTCCTTGTCTAAGCAATGAATATCCTGCTGGCATTTGGACAGTTTTGCAAAATAATGCACTCCATTGTAATCCTAGCTTTTCTCTTAAGTGCCAGGGATTGTCTTGGCTTATTGGTCAGCATGTGTTTAGCATGTTGTGTTTTAGGGACACAGGCAAACTCAAGGGGCTCAGAAGTAACTTAGGGACATGTGACAAGTGGACATGGTCTTCTCCAGAGAGGCATTTGTACCATGCGGCAGTAGGCATAGGCATCACTCCCTGGAAATAATATATTTGTTGTTGTTTATTTGCCTACCATACGAGCTGATGAAGGGCTGGCAGCCTTCAGGCTCAGCTCCCCAGCTATCCACTTGGTAGCCTATCAGCAAGGCAAACAAAATGACAGGAACAAACAGTCAGCTTTTGGATGGAAACTTTCAGAATCAGCAGATTCTGAAACCCACGTGTGCTTCTTCACAACTTTGTCAGCCTCATACCATTTCTGAGAAATATTTCACTTTTGATTAATCACCTGTCTCCATCCAAAAAAGTTCAATTGAAAGAATTCTAACAAGTAAGTTATAAGCATGGCTATAATTTCAAAGAGACCTACACATACAACAGGATTTTCTTAAAGGCAAGGTTTTCTAGAAACATAGAGTAAAAGTCCATTTCTATCTCACAGAGATGGCAAGAGACTGTTGACATGAGATTAAAACAGGGAAATTGAAAAGAAGATAAACAATCACACAGTATTAGTTATCGTGTTAAACTGTGGTACTAGTCTATCAGCCTACCAGGGGACTGCCTATGGATTTTTTGACATATTGAGAATTAAACTTTTTTACTTTTAATTTTGAAGTGATATTTTCATTTAAAGTGGTGACATAAATTAAACAAACACCAGGAAAAAGACAAAAAAGTTAAAAGGGAAGTTATCTAAACTACAAATTAAATAATATCTTTCATTGGGAATTGCAGTATTTTATATTGATCCAAAAATCTTCTTTCAAAGGCTTGGTTGATTATTTTGCAAAAATTCTCAATTTGATTATTTGGTTCTTTTGAACTATTCTCACTTTCCCATTCTCTGTTCTTTTTTTTATTCTCCTGAACAAAAATATGAATATTCATCCAGTTCTTTTCTGAGATGACTGTTACTTCTCTGTGTGTGTTCCAGTCCTAACCAGAAAAAGCCAAGATTGCAGCTTTCACTTGGAAAATACTAGTACTACAAAAGAGTAGCAAGACGCCCTTTTTTTTATTTATTATGTGAAGCCATTGAGAAAAAATTGAAAGTTATTGAGGCAAAATAGAAAAATCCAGCAACTACGATCACTCCTTCTTCTCTTACTTATCTGATACTAGATTTTCTTAAGGATGCCTTCCCTTTTAGTACAATTAATTTTGATAACTCCCTCCTTTGCATACCAAAAGCTTGTATTAATAGGTCCTGGAAATTTTTAACAACGGGTATACTATTCAATTGCAATTCCAGATGTCAAAGTTTTTGTTGCTTCTCTTTGTGACCTGAAGAAAAGTTTCTATACTTAATGGTTTGTCTAATTCTTCCACCCACATCAGCTGATCACATAACAGATATTACCTCTGCCTGCAAATATTGTCCTACCTGTATTTTTTTATTATCTGTACAGCAAAATACTACTTTAGAGAGAGAAGTTTTCTAGAGAGTATTTTGGAGAGCCTCTCTCTCTCTTTCTACATTGACTATAGGGGAATGCAAGGGACACTGGTCTCCTAACTTAAGCACTTCATTAAGTAATTTGAGACTAATCTGTGCAAGATATCTACTTAAATCTTGGTGCTTCATTGCTGCCTCACCAGATAACCAACTTAATTCAAGCAACAATAAAGATTTCTACGTCACATGGTCAGAATGTCAATATAGAAAAATCCACACCATCAAAGTCAGAACACGGCATTGATTTCATTTCAGTTTTCAGACATACAGCTTTTAGATTGCAGAATATCCTTCCACAGAAAGAATTCCAAATGACTGAACTTTATCTAAGGGCTCCTTGTCACCAGAGACCCTAGTGGGAGAATGCCTCAGACTCTGGGGACCTGCAGTCTCACACCATTGTGTTGCAGCTTCCAGGCGCACATTCCATTCAAAAGAGGGGGAAATCAGGGAATGCTGTCCAACATGCACCCTGTGTGATTTGTCATAGTCACCAAGAAATCACTTTCTTATGATATTTTGGGCAGACTCTCTTGAAGCATGTAAAAAACCCACTGCTCCTCCATGCCCTGAAATTGCTGCTGTGGCAATGCTGGAAAACTATCTGTGCGATCTTTCAGGGGCTCTGTGTAGTTCTGCTTTCTCTTGTAGTGGTGCCTGTCTGAATGCTCAGCAAAGTCAAAGGAAACTGTAAAAGGAAAGGCTGCAGAACTTAACAGGAAAGGTGAGACAATGGCACAGATAAGAGCTTCAGGTTCCCAGCTTCAAAGGAGTTCAGATAACAATGGCTAGGCCATCAAGTGATGGGAAGCATTTGCCTGTCTGGCTCCATCTCTTCTGGGATCAAAAGACATGGAAAAACCTCAAAGACCCTTGAAAAGGGAGGGGACTCAGGAGAGTGCCCAGATTGTGTCAGTGAAAAAACGCTGGTGGGCTCCCTCCTCCCACATTAAAGGAGGGAGTAGGCCACTTCTTTTGACAAAGAAATTGGGAATAAAACAGGCCTTCCTTTTGATAGGGTGGAGAAAACTTGGTAAATAATGCATGTGGGTAACATAATTTGAAAAATAATTTTCCCAATATTGCATTCCTTCTGGCAAAAAACAAATGCTTTCCTTTCCATTGCAAACGTTTTCCTTATTACAGTAAAAGATATTCAGGCTCCAGGAAGAGAGCTCTTACAATGGCCAAGACTAGTATATCTGTTTCTTATTCATAGCTAAGAGGATGATAAAATGTCAGAGGATGTATTTTGGATAGTCCTTTAAGAATGGGCTCAATGAAGCTTGTCCCTTTTGAGGGTGCATTCATAAATGGTTGATAGTGTCTTACGCTATGTATGTCACCCTGTGCATAGTAGTAAGAAGACCATGTAGACCACATTCAGACAGAATATTTGTTTTTCCCTCAGGAGACTCCTCTGAACACAAATATTGTGGTCATCAGATCCACTCGCCCAGCATGCAGAGCATTTACTGCTTTCCCATAAATGTCTGCAGCCCATGTGCTAGCTGACTGCACTAGAGCTATTGATCATGAAAGCAAATGAGCAAGAACAAAATTATTCATTTTGTCAGGAAGCTATCCAGCTCTGTTTGCGCCTGTGGTAGCTATTACAGGAACATGTCACAGGTGTTGCGGTTTTCAAGCATTCAGGATTTGCTGATAGATTTTTTTAGCAATTGTTCACAAACAATCATAAAAGATTACTCTTCTTTCTCCAGCTCTTGTTTTATCACTTCTCTGTAAGACATTTCAGTAGGAGTTAGTAAGCCTGAACTAATTCTGTTGTCAGTGGAAAGAAACAGGTATCTTCAGAACATACTCATCATACCTCTGTTAGCTGTTTTTGGATGAGATGACTCAGCCTCAGGAGCTGTGTATGTCTTTACATTGACAATAAAGGGGGAGTCAGTTTACTGACTGAATTTTCTTATGCTCTGTTACTTGTCAACATGTTGACTGAAATACCTCATATATATGTGATATTAGAGATCTGCAAACCATAACCCACAAGAAACTTTCAAATAATTGAGTATTTTTAACCTTAAGAAGAAAAGACTGAAACCATATATTGTCATCCCAAATAATTAAATGGTAGCTGCAAAGAGGAAAGAAACATATTCTTTAATTAGTCCACTGGGTTAGGAAAATAATAGCTACCTAACATTGCTGTAGGGTGTATTTAGGTTAAGAAAAGGTTAAAAAATTTAGGTTAAAATATTTGAAGAAAAACAAGTATGGTTATCAATTAAATGAGCAGCCAATGGAGATTATGGGATCTCGTCCCTGGAGGTTTTTGAGAACTAGATGGACAAACATCTATCAAGAACAGTGAGCATTTGTCATGCATGATCTACCCCACTGCAAGAAGTAGGTGATCTTATCAGGCTCCCTGTATCCCTGTTTTCTAAGGCTACATCTATACTGATAAGTTAAATCTGCCTAGGATCATTTTCTGATATGATGCCAGCTGGTATAGAGCAATGTGTATCTATAGTATTAAACTGCCTTGGCCACCCAAAACAAGGTGGCCAACTCCACCCTACTCAAGATGGACACTGGCCTATGCCAACTGCCAAATCATGCCCAGAAATTAAAGCTGCTAACTGGGAAGCTGCTAATTGGGAAGCTGCTAACTGGTGTCAGCCAAAGTAATGTGGAGACCCTTCTAACATTTGAACAGTGCAGATGATAAAGACAAATTGTTTGGGAACATTTTCTGTCCCAGTTTAATTTACTAGTATAGCTATAACCTATAATTCTGTGGCCAAGTCTGTCCACAGTCTCAGCAGAACTGTTCTCAAATTGAAAATGAAATAAAGCTCAATGTTCTCTACTCCTGAAAACAATCAGTCTTTTACTGCTTGTACTAGCTAGTGAAGATTCTCTGTAGCTCTCATATTTAGACTTCTATCCTTTTTTCTCAGTAGAGGGCATCCTTAGTACAGTCACTTCAGTAGTCTGTATCCATACAGCAAAGAGTGGGAGCAAACTTCATATTGCCTCCAGAGCAGACTAAACTTGGTACATGTGCATATTTATGAGAAACACTAGGTCTTGTGGAACAATTTGGGCCAGTATTCACTTGAACAGGCTTTCTCTTCTTCACCATAATAGGCAAAAAAGGGGAAATAGGGACCGGAAGACTTGAAAACATTTGTGAAAATTTCTTGCTTAAAGTTTTTTTGAGTAGAGAAAAAGAGCCGCTATGAGCACAGAGTTAAAATAGCATATTTAAGTTCTTTTCGGGAGAAGGAGGGGAGATTTCTCCATTTACTTTAATTAAAGTTCTCCACAAGCTCTTTTTTTCCCTTTAGGTTTAGGAGCTTGGCAGGCTTTATGTTTTTTAAAAAAATCCAGCTTGCTCACTAGGCAAATTTTCCCATGCTTTCAAAGCTGTACTGTTTAGGCAATCAAATGTTAATCCGACCACAGTCTAGCTTTTCCTTTCTTCCCAACAGCTTGATATCTATTGCCATTAATGTTATACCCTCAGATGTAGGGTAGACAGTGATGTCGCTGTCCAGCACGTAAGTGGTAACGAAATGCAGCACAAATAATGAATTGATAACATGCATGTGTTCCTCACCCCCAAAGCGTGTGCATGGGTAAGTCAGCTGCAAATGATTTATTCTACGTACCAAAGCTATACTAAATCAAACCAAACAATATTGCCTTTTTTTTATAGGAGTGAAGTATTTCCCACGAAGCTGGTAACTTCTATCTATTAGCTTATAATCTATATAACCCAAATGTTTTGCTTTATAACACTCTGCCAGTGGTAAGCATCAAAAAAACTGAAGACAGTCTCTAGGGGACTGTGTTAATAACCGGGAGAGTGAGCATGCAACTGAAATGAAGAAGCCACGACTGAGAAAAGAGAGAGTATAAAAGTGAAAGCCTAAATACTTAAGAGATCTCAGCCTTTGAAAAGAGGTTTTTCACTGAGTCTGATCTGCAAAGAGTTACCACCATGAATATTTTGAAAAGCAGACTGATGTAAAACTTGAGTTACAGCCCTTAAATCTACCTGATCTGTATTGCCCGTCATTGGTGGCTTTTACTGATGCATTTAATGTTCATCTAGGATTCTTGTTATATCTGGCAATAGGGAAAAAATATGGAGGAAGTTTTAAAAAATGCACTGTTTCATCTTTTTCTGACATCTTTATTATAAAGGAGGTCTGCAATCAAACTTATCATAAAAAGTGTAACATTTCTTTATTAGAAGCTAAATTTGAATGACAATAATTTTTCTATGATTGTTTTTGATGGTAAACTGGAAACAGCATACAGTGATCACTACCACATGTATTTAGACTTGAGTTGGCTAGACTTGTATTCTCCCAGGGAAACTGGGTACTTCAACTGGGTTTCATTTTTTTAAATTTATATCTCACTGAGAAATTTCCAACTTAGTTTCCAATCTATTTATTCACAAGAATTCTTAGGGTTTCCACTAACTGTTGCAGATGTTCTTCGCTAGCCTGGATTCTGCAATCTTGGAACAAGCTCTTGGGAGAGAAAAGGCCTATTTTACAGGATCAGGCTGTTTATTCACGCTGAAGTCAAAAGGACTAGTTATATCATGTTGCAAACAACAGCAAATTATCTGAACAGATAGATTCCTTTTCATTACACAGATAAATGTGCACGTACACACACACATACACACAGATGGACACACAGGCACATGCACACATATGCATGAACTGTTTGGGAGTAAATCTGAGAAAGAAAATGAGGGAGGGATGAGGTTAGAAAAAGTTAATGGGAGAAAAATAACCCCCTCGGGCTTGACTCTAGTCCTGTCAAAGAGTAATAAAGGGGTTTTGTTTGTTTTGTTTTGTCTTGGTTTTCCCCCAATGAAAACAGATGACTGCGGCCTGATCCTGTTCTTAGCAAAATTATTGTAAAAGCTAGAGTTAGAAGTTGAGCAAAAAGTGGTGCTTGTTGGTGCTTGCCCAGAGAGAGGAGCTTGAAGGTTTAGGGCATAAAACAGTAGTGTGACATTAATGTCAGAAAGTTTGGACTTCTTTTCTTTATTTATGAAAAAGTGTCCATGTGTTTTTAGGTGGAGTAGTTAGATGGATGCAGTGGTAACAAAGGACCCAGTTTCTCAGAGATTCTTAAGAGCTGCCAGATAAAATTAGGGTTTCATGAAAGGCTGAGAGAGTGCAGACGCTCATAAATAATGATGCTGTCCTCCTTCCTTCAACAGCACTGCAGTGGGGCTCTTCTGGCAGCAGGCACTGTGTTAACGCTTTTAATATGCTTTAAAAATGAGTTTTATTTTTTAATGAAACAGTCTTGCTTGTTTTGAAAGAGAATTTTTTTTTTAAATGGAAAACCAAAAGTTATTTTTGTTAAAACAATATAGCCATCTCTTCTTCCTCATCCAGAATGTGGAATTTCTCCCTTGGAAATTCATAACGAACTGCATAAGCCACATAGTCACGAATCTCCTTGGAGTCACTCTGTCTCCCGGAGGTACATCTCTGGATGTCACTTGTACCCTAGGTTACACCTTACTTGGTGAGGATGGGAGCAGAGGGGGGTCGTGGTTTGTCAGTTGTTATATTTACAGCAGAGGCTATGCTGTATCGTGCTGGCTCTGTCCCAGTAGTCAACAGAAAGCTGGAAGCGAAGAAAGGAGATAGAAAGGTTTCTTCTCTAATCCTTCCTCCCAGCCCAGAAATAACCCAAACATTTCTCCTTATAAACGTGAAGGTTTCATTTAATTTAAAATAATGACAAAATGCATATCTGTGTCAAGCTGCAAAACTAACTGCTATACGGTAATATTTTGTGGCTCAGAAAATGGGTGTTTGCACTGGCCTAGGCATTGTCACATGAGTGAGATGACTCAAAACAGCTCAGTGTAAATGACAGTCAGGGGAAAATCCCTTTTCAGGTTTCCTTACTCCTTGTCTGTTAGAAGAAAAACTATTCCACTGACCTTTTTTAAAATAGATATGAAAAATGCAAGCATGAGGACTAATCACCAAAAAAATCACAACCCTAAGCAAGCACATAATATTTGGCTGGAATCACCCTTCTATTTGAAGCAAAAAATCTTGAACAATTGATGCAACAATAATAGCGAGCCTTCCCTTACTCTGGAGTCCTGGCATCCTCCATGCCTTTTGGTTTTGTTTCAGAAGGAAATCCACCTTCCAGCCATTCAGCCCCAAAAGCTCCTTGGAACAGGTGGTCTCTAAGCTCCAGGGGGAACCAGAAGGCTGAAAGGGAAAAGCTCCCAATTGCCTCCTACCATAGCCCGAGAAAATACTTCATTATTTGTGTTTCTTTATTGAAATACAGTCTCTTTTATAGCTGAAGCGATACAGACAGCTGTTCCGTTTATTTCAAATGCTCCCTGTTTCTGGGGTAATCATTTAGAGCTGGTAGCTGAACCTCTGAGCAGAGTCTGCTTGACTACTTAAATAGGGATGAAAACCCAGAGTCTGGAGATTGACAGGAACTTTTCTGGTAGTTCTGGTTAATTACTTTAAATTTTCTTATTATTCTTTTCTTTATCTTGCAGCCAGACAGTCTTCCCACAGGAACTGAGGAAAAATAATAAAACAATTTGTAAAAGCTTGCTTCAAAACTAAATCTTAATGTGCAATGTAATCTCTCCTTGGGTGAGGAGTTTGTTTTTCCCTTGACCAGGTTATATTGCTGCCAGTTCAGTGACTCCAGAATTTGTGAGTCACATCTTGATCTGTAAAGGAGCTGGGACACGTGCATCATCATATATTGCACTTGCCTTTCCCATTGCTACTGTCGGTGAGTGTTGCCAATTTCATTAGTGTGGCTAACTCTTCTAATTTAGTTCTGGTTTATATTGGCTTCAGTGAAAGCAAATATAGTAACCCTTCACTTTAGGTGGCACCAGTAGAACTAGATTTGTCATGACACAGAAAAGCCAAGAGAAATACAGTTATTTGTGGGAAACAGACTTACTTACATGTTATATTCTGGTTAGTGCTATATTGTCATAGCTGTCTGTATACGTAACAGGCTTGGACACAAAAGATCTGGAGAAGGGTTGTAAAAGAAGCAGGGAAAAGTGGAACAAAATAAGTGAAGTACTGGAAATAACAGAGAAAACCAACAATTGATGCTTACTGAAACACAAAATTGAGACAAGAGAATACTGAAGAGAAAAACATTGGTAAAGTAAAAGAAGGAGTTGAATGTGGTAAAATTCAGGCCCTCTACATTAAAAAAAACCCCAAACAACAAAACCAAACAGAGAATGGTAAGCACTATAAATAGATATATTCTAGCCACTTGAGGCGTGTGTGGACCCTGCTCTCTGCAAACAGCTAAAGCTGGCTCTTGGCATCTATAAAAACCACAGTTGGGCCCCTCGCTTTCCTTGTCACTTGAATGTTCAGGACCTCTGTTCCTATTATATCTAGGTAGTAATTATGCATAAACAAAATTTACATATAATGTATACATATTAATGTATTAATGTGGATTATTTTGTCAGGACCAGGAATGGAATGTATCAGACAAATCTTTTATAACATTGATGAAAGAAAGTCACAGGAGGGCAAAGTGTTTCCAGAGCACACCTGTGTGATGTTAATCAAAATGTTAGTCCCTAAAAGGGAGAGAGCAAGGGACCGAGCCATCCACTTAAGACATCAGAGAAACATTGAAAACTGCTGGCCCTTGCCAATCTTGGAAGAAACCAGAAAAATTGTAATCTTGGCTTGTGAGATAGGGGTTATGGGGAAGGCTAAAACAGTTAAAGATTGATAAATAAGCATATATGTTTTAAAAATTTGTCTGAAATAAACCCAAATTACAGTCTGTACTGCATTCGTAAATCTGCAGTGCACACTGAAGAAGTGTTAAAGGGAAATTATGTTCTTCATTCATTGGCAAACTGGCAGAAGAAGAGATTAATCACTATGATTTTCTTCAGTAATTTCAAGGGGTGTGGAGAAGGCTCTCAGAACAATTCAAATATCTGAATTGCAGAGCACCAAGTGAAAGGAGACAATTGCAGCTGATTTCTGTGAACTACTGCCCAATGGCAAAATATCTTTTCTTTTTGAGGAACACATATTCCAGATATCCGCTGCTGGCATCTTGTCATCTACTTCATCGGATGCTATGCTTCCTCTTTTGGATCATATACTGAGCACATGTGGTAATGAACTTTTATCAAATCTGACAGCAGTCCACTGTTTGATAGACTAGTTCCTGAAAAATGTGTGGAACTTTTTTGACTTAAACACAAGGAAGTTCAAACCCATTTGGCCACGCTACAGTGGGCTTTATGCAAAACTACTCTGGTTGAAGATTATTAGGAGCATTCTCTTAGAAATATCACTAAATAAATTTTGAGACATTACAAGTCCATAGCTTGTCTTGCTATAGGGAAATTGTCTGGAAAGTTTAATTTCTCGAAGGCAAGTAAAGATGACTTTTCCAGATATCAAGCAGAGGAAGCCTGATTGTGACATCTCCATAAATGCTCGGGTCACAGCTGCTAATTTTAAAGCAAAAAATTACTCTATAAAAGAGGGGTGACAAAAACTGTCTTTGGAAACTCTGGGTTCAGTGTCTGGCTGGGAGAATATGAATCCTAAAAAGACATGACTCTATTTTCTACACAATTTCCAGTCATCAGCGGAAAACCTTATGGAATTTAAAGAGGATATTCACCTTTCAATCAACTCACAATTTCTAAAGCAGAGATGTAATCCTGTGTTGAATTTTATTGGGTGGTTTACATATTTTCAGAAAGGATCTAATTCTAAATTAATTTCTACAGAACATTTCTCTACATCTTTATTGGCTTCATCTCTATTTATAGTCTATGGGATTTTCCACATGGATGAGGAAAAGCCCTTATTACCTGAAACAAGGGAAATCTGCCCATTTAAAAGCCATGGCGTGAGTGTATGTGTGTATGGCACAGTTCAGTGCAATGCAGAGATACTGGAAGCCGCCCTGGGTAATCTTGCTGGGTTATGGGAAGCATTACAGCTGTATTAACACGGGAGTCCACCCAGGCTCATATCGTTTGCTTCTCAGATGAGTTTATTAGCCTATAGAAGGTGTTGTACTGATGCAAAGAGTTTTTTGGTGGTTCCACAGTAACCTATTTGGATTTCACTTGGCCTTTTGGGGGACGTCACATCCTGTTAAGCAGACTCTCCAAAGTGGCTGGAAGGAAGAAAACACTTGCTTGAGAGATGACTCCTCCAATGTAAGTTAAATTCACTGCATCCCCTATGGAAGGTGTCAACAAATGAGAACGCCAAATGCAGTTATTTACTGTTGATCCTGATCTTAGAGATTATCGTCCAAGAAATAAGCAGACTAATGTACAGCGAGGAGGAGGAAAGTGTTTCTAGTGTGGTTGAGTAGGTTAGCCACAGGGCTAGTGATCCGATCTAAGGCACTTGAGCTGAAGTTTTCAAATGCCTCTGCTTTCCCACTTGTGCACTTTAACACAGTGAGAAACTAGTTCTTCCAAAACACATATGAATCTGATCCCAGACTATGTCTGAGATTTTAAAATAAAGGTTTAGAGTGTCCTAGAATGTACCTAGAATGAACGCTACATATCATAATTCACAGCATTTTGTGGTGATCTTTATTATTCTGAGGGCAGTCTCCCCATATCATATAGCTTATGATTTCCAGTAATAACAATTTTTTTTTTTTTTTTTGCAGGTGACCAGCTGTTTTATCTGTACAATGAATAACTGCAATTTCAATTTAAAAATTCACCCCTTTTGCAAGAGCCAGGATTTTCGTTCACCACATGTGTCTGGATTCCTTTACATTATCCTAACACACACACAATTGTCAAGCTAGGCTTTGACAATGAAATTAGTGTCATGGATAAAAAAAATAAGAGCTTTAGCCTCTAGGTGCACCTGTTTACAGCAACTAGGCAGGCTAAGTCGGGGGGGTGTGTGTGTGTCAGTCTGCTACTGCAGCTGTTCCATTACCATAAAAACCATAGTATTTATTAAGTTTTAAGCCTTTCTGAACTCCATAACTTTGGCTTACAAAGGCAGGCTGTAATGCTATGTCTGGACTGTGATAATAGTTCAGATAAAGATCCAGCATGTGACTCCTAATGACAGCATTAAGTCTATTGGAAGGAACTATATCAAGCTATATGCAGTAAAGCAGACAGCAAATATGAACCATGAAGAATTAATGATTAACTACTCGCTGCATGCTTCACTGGGAACAGCAGTGCCATTGAAGGAGTCTGCAGACTCTGTGGAAGAAGTTAACTCACAAACTGGAGTTACACAACAAGGTAAAAATCACAAATGCACTGCTTAAACTTTGTGTGTGTTTTTTTCAGTGCAAGAAAGTTATTTCCTTTGCAAATAAATGTCAGGTCTTGTTCATGTCCCCAGCCCTGCAGCTCATTCTATATGGACAGGACACTCCTATACCTTCAACAGACTCCCACACACACTGAATTTAATGTCAGTCTCAGGCATGGCCACGTGGATTCGGCTAAGGCATAGGAGTTCCAGTTATGACAAACAACCAAACTCTTAGAAGCTGTACTACATCTTCATTATTCTTTAAAGACTGCTTGTGGTTTTTCAGTTTTCTAGGAGAAAGTTGTGTGGGATTACACTCATTAATCTTTGTGCATTCTGTAATTTCAACAACCCGTAACATTTGAAAGCTGACTTTGGAGGTGCCGCCTTGTAAATGACTTCTATGTTAACATCCACAGCTTCAGACTAACATCGCTGAGAGAAATGGCTGGAAACTCTGGAGAACCCAATGTCATGGCTACTGACAGGCTGTGAAGATGACATCCATCTCCCTCCATTCCTGGCAGCGAGGAATTGCTGGCTTGCAACTGCTCTTTTACTTCTGTGCAAGGTACAAGTCTTGGCTCCTGCTGCCCTGGGAATTCAGTGGGAGCTGGAAAAAGTGGGCAGGAGCACCTGCCTCTCCCAGAGACAAAATCCTGCTGTCAGCTGGTGTGTTGTGGGCCACCACCGTCCATGTCTACAGCTTGAAAGCCAGCCTGATCTACTGCAGTGCAGTTTGCTGGGGACCTGCCTGGCCTGTGAGGCCCCAGGTCTGCACATCCCCAAAGGCACGCTGCAGCTGAAATCCTGACCTACGTCCTCACCCTTTGCGCCAGGGATGCACAAGTGAGGAGCGGTGCTGTACAAAGCTGTTTCGGTAACCAATGGAGGAAAGCAGACAACGCCAAAGGTCAGTTCAGCCTGACTCAGATTTAAATTGCCTAACTGTAGAAGACTGCATTGACAGTGTGAAATGATGAGGCTCCAACCGTAAGGCTTGCTGGAAGTGCATGCTTGTTTACCTAAGTCAAGTGCCAAGTACAGAAATTATGTTTATGCCAATACAGTTCTATTTATGGCACTTCTATTTATCTTGCAATCGTGAATGAGCCTAATGAAAATGAGGATGAGCTCCAGCACATTGAGGAAAGTAGGTTATGATGTTCTCTTCCTAAAACTACAGAAAATTTTCAGTGTTAAACAAGAAGTACTTAATGGTTTGGGTCAGTGTTTTGGCCCAGACTGGTGCAACTCTTGATTGCTCCACCTCCTGGCACTGTATCCCATCACTTTATAATCAGCACAGCATACGCTGATTCAATTTATATTCTTGCAGTGGCTTTTACCTTTGTTTTCTGCTGCTAGATCAGCGGGAATTTGAAGGACTCTGAATTAGTTATGTTTTATGATGGGTATGAACACCTTAACCTCCTGTGGTGGGCTGACCTTGGCTGGCTGCCAGACACCCACCCAGCTGCTCTCTCACTCCCTCTCCTCAACAGGACGAGGGGGAGAAAATAGGATGGAAAAGCTCATGGTCTGAGATAAGGACAGGGAGATCACTCACCAATAACTGTTACAGGCAAAACAGACTTTACACAGAGAAAATTAATTTAATTTATTGCCAGTTAAAATAGAGTAGGATGGTGAGAAACAAGGACTAAAACTAATACACCTTCTATCTCCTCCCCTTCTTCCCAGATTCAACTTCACTCCTTCATTCCCAGCTCCTCTACCTCCTCCCCCAGGAGTGGTGCAGGGGGATGGAGAATAGGATGGGCTCAGTCTGTAACAGTTCCACTCTGCCACTCCTTCCTCCTCACACTTTTCCCTTCCTCCAGCATGGGTCCTTCCCAAGGGCTGCAATTCCTTTCAGGAGCCTGCTCTGGTGTGGTGCAGGGAAATACCTGCTCCACCATGGTCTCCTCCAGGGGCTGGCTGCAGGGGAATCTCTGTTCTGGCGCCTGGAGCACCTCCTCCCCTCCTCTGACCTTGGTGTTCCCTCTGTTGTTTCTCACTCTTTTTGTTCCCTTCTCCACTCTGTGTCCTGTGGATTTTTTGCCCTTTCTTAAACACATTTTCCCCAAGACACCACTATCTTGGCTGAGAGGCTCAGCCGTGCCCTGGGGTGGGTCCTTTGGAGCCGGCTGTGTCAGGCATGGGGCAGCCCTGGCCTCTCCTCACAGAGGCCCCTGCAGCCCCCACTGCCAGCGCCTGGGCATCTGCACCCAATGCAGCTTCAGAGGCCCAGCTCTATAGGAAGATTTGCTCTTTTCTATCTATCTATCTCATCTGATCTAAACATCACAGGCAATTTTGTCAATATTCAAATTTACAGTCACGTGTGGGAACTTTCTCACCTATTTTATTCATCCAAAAGTCAGGTCTCTAGTCTACAGTTACTGATCAGTGTCCCTCTACGGCCAGTGGAGAGAGACAGGCACCTTCAGATACATCTTCGGTATGTCCTAAACTATGGATGGATGGCTGGGCTAGACATCCCTTCAGCAGGTTTGTCCCTCTGTACTGGCTATTGAGGTAGACGAGACAAGATATTATTTCCTTCCTTCTCTTTCCTGGAGGCCACTGGATGTCTACTCTAAAATATGTTTCTCTGTTGTTGTTTCAGAAAGGAAACAGCCTTTCCTACATGACAATCTGATTTTAGTGCTCCGTGAATCAAACAGCTCCTAGAATTTCACTATCACAGCAGTCCAGCATCTCGTTATGGAGATACCACAGCCCAGTACCACAGCAGGTCTTAATGAAGTTTCGTGCAAGTTTTGGAGTGTTTGGGTCTTGGGTATGCGCATGCATGTGTGCGCATGCATGCATACATATAGGGGTGCATGTTTGTGTGTGTGCGCATACACTGTTAAAGGGAAGAGGTTAGGGAGTGGGTTTGTGTGCAAGACCTGTGATCATCCATCCTGGTCTACAGATAGCTCTTTGGCTCTGTTTTGGACCACTCCAACTAGCTGTCTCCAAGACAAATCTTCTCAGGAGGCCCTAAGCCAACCAGTGCCAAATGACTTTTGACTTAGCAGCAGAGACACAGCTATTGCCTGTGCTGTAGCAACATTAGATTACTGCGTGTTGAGTGGGCCCAAGATACAAATAAAGTACTGGGTTTCAAGGAAGAAGTTAGGAAGTGTTTTTAAAAATAAGGATGTGGAATGATGACTCTATGGGAGAGGTCCGATTTCCCAAACAAAGGCATTTGGAGCCATTTGAGATGCCCTGAGGTACCAAACATGTCCACTCAGTGCTGAGAAACACAGCACAGGGCCTATGGGGGATTTGCTTGTGGCATGGAAGCCAGGCACCTACTGGGCTATCCTGCGGTGCCTACAGTCACAACAGGGCCGTATGTTTAGGCAACGGTATCATATACTTATTCATTAATCACAGGTTTACACATTTTCTTTAAGGAATTGATTTCAAAATCTGTGTTTTCTTTTCTTCTTTTTCTATATAGCTATTTAGGGAATTATGATACCCTTACTGAAAATGAGTAGCACTTTACATAATGAGTAGACATTAGTTTCAGTATTATTTACCCCAGTGACAACTCTGCTCATGAATGTGAGAATGGCAAAACCAGGCCAAAAATGAATGTATGCGAAAGGGGAACTGTTCCTAATATTCACCATTAATTTGAATTCTTTTTATTTGGAAAGGATGACTTTTGTCTTCTTTTTTCTTTTTTTTAAAAAGAATTTGGAATCAGCTAAATCTTTCTCCAACCTGCTTTTTAAATTAATCATTGCTTTGGATTCCCCAGTTTTATAAATTAAAAATAATCATCCTTGCATTACAAAACCACATTTTCTTTTAATTTAGTGGCTGCTTTCCAAAGCAGGAAGTTAAGAAAATAAAGCAACTTTATAGCCAGAGTAAGACAAATAGTACTGTCCTAAGAGGGAATGCTATTTATACTCCTTTTGTATTTATATTTCCTATTCTGTCTTCTTCCCCATTCCACTGACTGTAATTAAAATCATAGCTTCTGAAGTAATTTTACATTTCCTTTCCAGTGCTAATGCTGTTTTACCCCCTACAGGAATTATAATGGTGTGATTGCTAGCGTAGGCAAGCTAAAAAGGACAGCTAACACTTTAATCTGTGCCATTTAAACCTGCTCTTTGTAGGTGGGTCATTATGATGAGATAGGTGATGGTTTCACAAGTGTCTTATCATGAGTAGAATCTTGATGTTGTACATGTTTTAACAATTACATTGCTGTGCAAAAATACCCATCTTTCTGAATGTGGGTCCTCTTAGAAGAAGGGGAGGTGACCTGCGTTTCAGCTGGGATGGAGTCACACAGCATTTACATTGGCTCTTTGTTCAGTCTGTATAGAGAAATATATGCTTAGCGTGCTTGGTTTGTCTTCTGGAGCTCTTCATAGGCACATATGCCTCTTCACTGAGAGTCGAGGGAAACGCTGCATCACTTATCAGGACTGTATTGCTCACTTAACATGATACACGTCAGGTGTAGGCACATGTGCCCTAGATCTGGGTGCTTAAATTAGCCACCCTAGACCTGGATATAGGCTATTATATAAGTGGTGCTATCGTCATCATCATCAGTTTAGCAAAGAAAAACCTGTAAATAATTCTGACTCATGGACTCCAAATAGCTGGGATCAGATAAGGGACAAAGAGAGGAAACGTTTCAGGGACACCCTTGTCCTCGGTGGCTGTGTCTACGCAGCAAAATGCATTTGTTCCAGCTGATGCAAAATAGCTTTGTTGCTGTAGCCGGGGCTGTAGCGGCAGTGGTGCCAGGGCAGCAGCCGTGGCCAGCCATGCTGGCTGGTGGGAGTGATCCCCGAGTTGTGTCCCCCCGGGACGGCTTGCAAGTCCGGTGCCACGGAGAACCAGTTGCTTCGTTTCAAAAGAAAGCCGGAGAGCTAATTAGTGCTTATGAATTAGATTGGCAACATTAGATAATCGGGAGCATATGGGGGGGTGCCAAGATATCTGACAGTGTAAGAATAACTATTTCCTAAATTATTTCCCTGTATGAATAATGTGCTGGCTGTGGTGGAGTTCTGCTGAGACACCTGTCCTGCACCAACTAACTAGGTTAAGCCTAACAGAGGGTCTGGATTTAACTGTAGGTGCACTTTGGGCTCCGTAGTCCTTTAATGAATCTCATCATGAGGGCATTCATAATGTGGTATTGTTTGTATGTGGTGCTGGGCAGGAACTTCATGGGACTGAAGCCCATTAATACAAAATGCACTCATAAAAAACAGCGACAGAACTATCCTGCTATCATAAACTCCTATCTTTTGTGACTTACGAGTCACTGTCAGCAAATGGAGAAAACAAACTGAAACAATGCAGTGTTAATTGGCAAGGCTTTTTCAGGATGAATAAATGTTCTTTCATACAAATCCAAACAGTGCCAGGCACAGTGGAGGCTGATCCCTATTTAGGATCTACAGGCAGTATAGGAAAACAGCACAGTCTGAGGCTGCCTTGTCACACAACTTCAAAGGTGGAATAGAGATGGCAGAGTTAAATCCCACAGAATACCGGAGCTCCAGTAAGAAAAGGCACTGTCCAGAGTTGAACGACATAAAGAAATGCTGATATAAAACAATGAAACATACCTTTATCCATCCCTCCGCTAAAGCCAGCAACTGGTTTAAGTAAAGCTCAGTCATACCTAGAGCTTTTCCAAATCGGTAATGTGTGTAAGAGCTGTCTGGCAGATGTGGACTAAATCCAAGACAAATGCAGGACATGCTGGACGGGCTGCACGTGCGGCTCAAGGGGCAGTGCTCCGGCTGCCTGTCTGCTGCCGCTCCCTGGAGGTGTGAGGTGAAGGTGGGTGGCCAGATGGGGCACCTCGGAGGAGACGGGACCAAGCTATCAGATGGCTGGCGACCCCAGATACAAAGCTTTTGACCTGTGCCAGGGCTACCAGACATCCAGAAGTCACAAACAAAACTATTAATGTATCAAAATACGCCTAGAGGGAGCCTCTCAGCAGAAAGGGGCGGGGGGGCATGTTCAGAAAAATTTGGAAAAGCCTGCTACGTATGAGTGCCTGCAGACAGTGACATGAAACAGATCTCAACTCTTCTCGGTATTTTGAGGCTAGAACAGTTCCTTTTTAAACATAGTTTTTGTGAGCTTATAAATGTTAAAACGTGATCAAAGTAACAGTTTGTTCATTAATAATATGCTCTAGAACTGAGCAGTGGTTCCTAATTGCGAAATGGGTAGTACTCAGCCTGGCTTTCTGATTGGCTTTAGGGAGCTTGAATGCATGGCCTTATTTCACTGCAAAGCCCTGGCAGACTTTGCACATTAAAATTCTAAACTGTCTAAGTAGGTGTGAAACTAATTTTGTGTTTATTTTTTAAAAACCACCTATGATCATTTAGGGCCATCCACTTCACTTTGGGAGGCCCTTACCTAGCTGCAGGTGGGCCCTAGGAGACAATAAAGCCCACCTCAGAGAGGATAATTTCTTGAATATCATAACCTGAATATTTATAGCTTCTGGAATCGTTGTAGCTACTTATCCATGTTTCCAGCCACAACTTTTCTTAATAAGAAGGGCTTTGAAAAACTTGCTAAATCTGGACATAAAAGGAAACAGAAGTTTTCCTAGTGCAGTGGAATTTTTTAAAAGTCACATAGTAACTTTATTGATGAAACAAGGAAGAAAGCACTTTTCCACCAGACTTTGCAGAGCTTATTTACAAAACACAAGATTTTTTCATTAATGTGTAGGCAAGGCAAAGTCATGACGAGGTTTCCTGCAGAGTGAGGACGCTTATGTGGCTAGTCATTTCATCAGTGGGTTATCTTATTCCTTTGCTTGTGGTGTTTTAATATGTTTATGAGAGACAAACCTTGGGGGAGAAAAAAAACTTTCAAAGAGAGATGAAAGAACTCCGAGACATTTTGGCATTTCAAAGTTTTATTTAACCTGTGAAAATGTGTGCTACATCGTATTTACACAAATACAAAAATGTTTGCAAATCACCTTGTGCATCTATAATTCATATCTTGACTGACTCTGCTTTGCAGTTCTCTTAGTCACTGACAGAGACAAGCTCCAAGTCACCAAAATTGGTCAGTGAAGTCCAGAGAGCACTGAAATCATGCTGGCTGGCTGGGGTTCACCTTCAGATTCAGACATCTAATTTTGGGTATCTAGATAAAAGTGTCTGCACGTAAACTAGAGAGCTAAGCTTCTCCTTGTGTCAGTGGAGAATTGGAGAGCTAGGGCAGGATTCAATTACCTAAGCATGGGTATCTGGTGTCACATGAGATGCCCAAGTGTCTCCCACCAGGTTCCTTCTGGTGCCTCAGAGAGGTTCAGGTCACCTGTAGGTGGGTCGTATGTCTATCTATCAGCCCCATGTGGGTGATCTGGATATCCCAGGCTATCTCAAGTGGCACAGATGTGTTAGCCAGCAGAATTGCACTTTTAAGTGTTTGAATCTGGAGCTGCATCCTAGCCTCAGTTGTTTTGCATCAGTGCACTGCAGTATGCACATAATATGTGATCTTTGCTTCTGCTATTGTGTACTCTTCTCTGTATTATTTCTCAGTGCTGCTGTTCAATGGTTTTTGAGAGGTCACATGTCTGGTTTTGCTGTCTTTCCCACCACCTCTGTAATGGTTGCATGTAGCTCTGGGCAGACAGAAACTATGGCTTTAATAACAGTGTCTCAAGTAGACAAATTGAGAGAGCATATTAATGGTTAGCATGTAGTTAGATTAATGAGGAAGCATAAACACGCACATACACATGACACATCTACTCTATTGAAGGAGCCATGGCTGATAACTAATTTTATTCTTAGTATTTATTTATTTCTCAGACTCCAAAGATCTGAAGATGAAAGGACAGAAAGGATGTAGGTGCTAAGCAGTTGTGTGTCCCCTCTCAGTATGAATGACAATAGAAATACAGGTAAGAGTGCAGACAAAAATCAGTGCCGATGATAGCTAAATTTGCAGAAATGGAGACAGATTTTCAAAGATCCTGCAGCCAATAACTTCATTGTCCTCTGCAGGAATGGTAGGATGAAAAGTGCTTTTGCAAATGTGGCCCTTCTTTCTCAGAGGTACAAAAAAGATACCGCCATCGCCAAATGGGGTGACTTTAGCTGCTGAATGAGGTTTCAGACTTAGTGCTAGCAGGTTATAAATCATCTAGGGAAGCTGTAATGCCTTATTGTGAATGATGGGAGCTAGGAAGCGTTGCACTTCTGTGGAAGTGTTACTACTACGTATGCTAAATACGCTACTACGTATGTTTATGTTTCTATTACTATGTATGCTTGTGTTATTTCTACGTTTATAAGTGTAGGGACTAAAAGCTAAAGTATCACTTTCCCACTATGTATTATCCCTCTCAATCAGGAGTAATGACTGTAAATGTGTAAAAAGAGTGAGTCAGCAATGCCATTCTCTGTCCTGTGAGTAAACAATTGCTCTGGAGACTATCTACCATCAGTTCGACAGCTTTTAAGATAAGATATTAAAAACCAAGAAACAGCTCTTTCCAGCCATGAGGACTTCTCTCCTGTAAGGCAAATCTTGTAAATAATAGACTGTGAGCCAGATCCCGCTGCCTTTGTATCCAGAAGGAGGAGGCTTTGGTCCTTTAATTAAGCGGTCCGAGTCCTTTTTTTTCCGCAGTGTTGGAAATATAAAATAAAGACTGATTGATTATAACAACAAGCTGAACACCAGATGTTCTATGAATATATGGCTTCCCCAGCCCACACCCATGTGCATGTAAAAGAAAAAGAAAAACAAAGGACTGTTTATAATTGTCAGAATATTAAAACCTTTGCTTATTCAATGTTCTTTTTTTGCTGGCCTGTTCATGCAGCCAAAAAATTAATTTATGACATAGACCATTCATTGCTTGAGTTTTGCTTTCCAAACTTGGTAGAAGTATTTCATGGCCATAGTCAGATGTCTTTCTTTATGTAAATTTTGATAATTTGGAGGCTATCTTTAAACCAGTTCCTGAAACCGCAGGCAGTAATAACTCACTTGGTTTCATGTGCTCTGCTCAGTCCCATCAAGACAAATTGCTGGGTTCGGTGTCCTTTGCCAAAAGAGAGGAACATTCCCTTCTCCTGTTACATAACACTGAGACACACGAGCAGCAGAGAAGGGAACCAAGGCTTGCTGACAAGCAAGTATTCTGCAGCTTTGAGCCTTTCTTCCATACTTTAGAGTATCTTTTATTAAAATCCCAATGATGTTCTCCTACAAATTTGTGAATGCAGCTATTACTAGTGCATCAGCCTTCCAGTGAAAGAAAGGCTGTGGACCAAAGCTTTTCTGCTGTACCCATACAAATGCTTCCATTTGCTTTTAAAGGATTTTTTGTTTCAGCAATATGAGAATTGGTCCAAGAACACATAAAAAAAATGTTCATCATACTGTTTAATGATTTCTATAAAAATCTAAGGTCATTTTTCCAGAGTTGTCAAAGAGCAAAATCCTTCTTAGGATTCATTACTACCTTTAACTCCTTGGATGACAAAGTACATGAAAGTGATTTTTTTTAAATGGCATTTTTTAATGGGTTTCATGGGTTTATTGTTTCACATCATTTGATAGTGTTCCAAAACACATTTCAGACTTCACAGGTTGGTTTGCGTCTGGTGCAGCCACACTTTAAAGACAGACAGTAAAACTGGAAAGTATGCATTAGCAGGAAACAATAGCCTCCTTGCGCAAGGCTACTGTTAGCTTGAATTAGGATCTTGAACTGCCTGAACCCACGCTTTGCACGTGCTACACTTTGACATAACTGAAATGAGAAATAATGCAACTGCCTTGTTTAAAGAGTGGGATGGCTAAAAAAGTGTCACATAAAATCCCCTGCCTTTGTGTTTGAACTGTTCTTCAGCAGTTTTTATAATCTGTATATTTAAATTGAGATAACTCCCTTAATATTTTCCCTGACTTAAATATATACACATATGTGCATGAGTTTAGCTTGGTTTCTGAAAGGAATGAGGCTTAGGCCATCACATGGTGAAGAGTATGTCCATATGTCTTGCTCATTCCTCCTTCCTAATAACTTTGGAACTAGTTGCTATGTGACAACCAAAACTAACAAGCAGGAGGTCCCAGAAACCCTAACTTCCTACACGTTTTGTGAAAACTGATGGCTGCAGAGGCACGAGAGACCCAAATAAGGGCTGCTACTGAGGGAAAAGCCATGATAATTCAGCTCTGTAGCATTTGAAGGGATTGCAGGTGACCAGTTTGCACACACTGCTGCTTTCCTGACCAAAGAGCCAAGGGACATGGGAGGCATCTCAGGGGACTGTGGAGGGATGTATGGAGTGGGAGCACAGGGGGAAACAAAGCTAGTTCATCCCACTGCTCACTGAACAATTTACCTGTATATCTGTACGTATATAGCATGATTAAAAATCTGAATAAGTTTTATATGTTCTACTGAGGGCAGTGAGAGCTGATCTCTCCTGGTATCAAGTTGGCAATAGCCAGCTGAGGATCTTGGGGTTTTCTTAAGGCAGTATTTAACCAAAGAAGGCCAAAAAGGGAAAAAAAGAAGATTCAGATCATAGGCTAGTTATTTCTGGGACTTAAATATTTTGTTAGTCTACTAGACTTCGAGACTAGATTCCAAGTCTTCATTCTAATGGGCAGATCAGCAGTTTTTTTCTGGTGCAGATACAGAGATGAGATTCTGTCAGCGCACATTCTCAGAAAGACCATCAAATAGACTATAAAGTTCCTCTTCAATCTATAAGCGGAAATGTCTGATAATACATAAATATTTATCACTTTTCCACTTAAAATAGAAGCAGCAGGATTGCCTTTTACAAACTCAATTTTAGAATCCCTGATATTAATATGCTAAAAAACCCACATCAGGTTATGCTGTAGCCTAGAGAAAATGCAGCATATTTTTAGTCCTTTTACTAACAATTTTGATTTCTTGTTGAAATTTTATTTCCATTCAAGAAAGGGTCACTGGAAGACTACCAAAACCAAACTTAGCACATTGAATTTTAGTGTAAGGTTTGTAAGAATCCTGACTACCCCTAGTAATAAGTGGAAATTAATCTCCTCAGTTTTTTCGTCTGTATTTTCCCTCCTAACATGCAGTCTCAGATTGAGAAAAACGCTTGTCAGCTAAGGTGTGGATTAATTTTGAGCACCTGACGGCAGTGCACATGGTCTTTCTATAAAGCTCTGTATTATACAAATCTATATATATTTATAGTGCTCTGTAATATTGTCACTGAAAATGAGATTCAAAGATTTCAGCAGCTGACATATGCTGGATGGTTAGCACAGGCCCGATATTTCAGGATCACCTCTGCCAGAAGTTACCATCTCCTCTATTCTTGTTTAAACATTCATTTAACTGTGCTGCAACCCAAATCTGTGCAAGTATCTTGCTTTAAAAATATATATATAATTTTTGGTGGTGGGGACAGCAATAAGAAAATGCCTTCAACTGGGAGCATAGTTTCCGTATAGGCTCTCTACATATTCTTTGAAGAAACAGAGGCACCTGCAAAGTGCAGTTAAACGTTTTGATGGGTTAAGTCACCCATTCTCTGTCGAGGAAAGGGTCGGTTGTTAGCAGCTATGTCTGTACCATTGGCACCTCTGTGGGTCTGCACAGTCCCTGGGCTGGGAGCGAAGAGCTGCCGCAACCAGCCCCAGGAGTCCCACACGACAACGCTTCCCCAGGCAGCTTCAGAAACCAGGCAGGAGGCTCAGCACATCCCTGCGCTGGGTACATCCCACCCACAGGTGACACTAATAAGATGGGCCCCCGTCTTATCAGTGACTTACCACTGAGGAGGAGAGAGTGTGTTTGGTGAAGGGTGGTTAGGGTTAGGTCTTGGGAGATTTATGAGTAGAGCTGATTTCATGCATTCAGATTCTTTTGATTTCAGTGGGAGCTGCTCGTGAAGCTGTTTCTAAAATCTCCGTAAAACCATTACCTGAATCTTCTCTTTGCTCAAAATCCTCGAAGCTATTCAGGTATCAAGCACTCAGTCCTTATAAGGGTCTGTGCCTCATTTTCCCCTGTGTGAAGAAATGTCTTAGAGTTCTGCCGTGTGTCATGGGATCTAAGGTGTTATCGCAATGGAGCCCCCTTAGCTGTAGGGAGCAGGTGCTCTCAATGTGCATTACAGCCTGCATTTTCTGCTTGCATGCTTCAATCTCAGATCAGAAAAACTCCTTTACAAAGGGTTACATTTCCAGATTTTATACCTGATTTCATCTGAACTTACAGTGAAATATAATAAAATTCCTAAAGATTTCTGTTCGTCTATGTAAAATGCTGCTCTCAGTAACTAAATGTGGATTTAGAGAGCCTACGTTTATAGCAACATCTCAAAAACTGGAACTGCTGAATTGACCATGATCTAAAAATATTCTATGTACCATTTCAGCTAGTTGTATCAAGACTGAGTAGTGGACAATGTAACTTTGAATAGCTGAGATATTTTTTTTTTTAAGTGAAGAATGGAAAATACATGAAATATCAGACAGTTTGGCAGTTAAAGCAGACAGAAGACAGAAAGAGGAATCGTGATATAATAAATATACGAGGGGAAGAAATAATTCTTTCTCTACTTTTTCCACACACAGGAACACTTAGATGCAACTTTCTTTTTTTAAATACACCTATGTCAAATGCATGAGGAACCTGATAATGACATTAATACTAACAGAAGAGGGAATTTGATAGTCTAAAATATGCACACTGTGATCTCAGATTTTACACAAACCAGATAGTATCAGCCAAAGATAATCCCTGTCACAGAACAGAGACAGTGTTTCTCATTCAAATATAGAACTCTGCTATATATAGCCTACTTTATTATAAACTTTATTCTCCAGAGATTAAATTATTTAGCTCCTTATGAGGTATAATAGTGTAGTCCAAAGACAAAAACACCTTTCAAAGCTGGTCACTTTCATTAGGATGAATTTCACTATTCTCAGTTTCTAACTTGATAGGATAATGAGACAACTATTTTGATTTCCTTCATTAAAGGAAAAGAAGAAAGAAAAATAGCAAAGCAGTTGGAGAACAACCTTTTTGGGAGACAGTCCTACGATGCTTTGGTTTTGAAAGCCACACAGTGCAGAGTGGCCACATCCTACTCCACTCAGAAGCATAGCCCGTGGAGGTGCCCACCTTTTGTGCAACAACCCAGAGCTCAATGCAACTGAGTGCAATTGCATGAGCAATGCCTGAATGGAGGAAATCTCCATCGCTCCTGTGGAAGCTGGGCTACCATTCAGTCAAAGTGGAAAAAAAATCCCACAGATCAGAGGGAGAATAGTTTACTCCCCTTCAGATCCAAATTCTAGCGATAAATGTATTGGCTGGTGGTGAGGGAGGTACACATGCATTGAAATCACTTTGCATCTAGCTCATCAGATCTGGGATCTGGGTTAGGACTTTCCACTAGGGAATTGAATCCTAATGACTAAATAATAGGGTCCTTGAGAGAGGCCTTATTTTTCTGTCCTACTGAAAATGGTGCACTTGAAATAAATGTGGATTGGGTGAAGAAAAAGACTAGAGGTTTATAGTGCAGATAGTTGGGAGAGAAAGGTCATTCTTTGACTCCAGCCCTGGTGGCTACCGTTTGTCATGCAAAGCAGAACAGCTTTCCACAGAAAAGCTCACTTGTTTGCTAGGCTGGTTATGTGCTCTGGAACATCGAAGGACACATTTTAAGCTCACACACTGCATGAGGCAAAGGGAAGTTTTGAACGCTGGCTTCCTATATTGGATAATGTTATCCTAACCAGTAACACATATTCCTCCTCTGATTTGTGAATTGTTCCAAATCTCCTTCATAAATGTAGCCCCTCTTTATCAGTTTGTTTCAGAAAGACGTAGATGAGCCAATCTGTAATTTTTGAATGTTTTCCTCATTGTTTGTGCCAACCCAAATTTGCCAAATCTGATTCACATTGAAGAACCTCTACCAGTTGAAATTGCTTTTTTTCCCCCAGAAAATAAATTATTTATTGAAAATAATTCACTTGATCACCCTATGGTACAGCATTCCTGGCTACATTATAGGAGAGCACTGTATTCTCCTTAGTGCCTGGGCTCCTTGTTCAGTACATTTTCTGAGGCAAGCTTGGCAGATTAATTCCATATTAGCCAAAGAGAGTGATCAGAGGGCTAAACACAGCGGAATATTAATTTTCCATCTGCATAAGCCCCTGAAGTGAGAGGTGTGAGCAAGCTGGAATTTTCTAACCCTACAGGGCAGAAGTGTGAAGGGAGAGATTCAGCCAGGCAGCAACATAAGCTGCCAAGTGTTCGGACAGGAATAAGAGAGGAATTTCTGGCTGCTGGTGCTAATCCTCTCAGAGCTACAATTTGCTGATGGCACTGCCAATCATTCTTACTTTTTTAGTGCACTGTTTTCCCATATGCATTTATTCATTCATTTATTTATTTATTTATTTCCTGTGGGATTTTAGAAATTACTTTTGAAGTTATGGAGAGATTTTCCTGTTGAAGCACTGCAATGTCAAGCCCTATACAAGTACCATGGCCCAATGTTACTGCATTGCTCTAGTTAACATTTACCTAATGCTACATAAGAACTTGGTTTTTGAGAGAATTTGTTCAAAGATGGGAAATGTGGGAAATTTCACATGTTGACAGAATGAATGAGTGAGAAAAATGGTGTAACAAGTGTCTTTGTAGAGGTTTTTTCCTCCTGCGTTTTAGAGCAATGCAGAATGTCTAGGACCATGGAGGTTCCCAGAATTTTGCTTAAAACAAAACAAGAGCCCCTGTTTCTTTTGAGCTTGCAACCACCTGATCTTCATCTAAACCTGGAAGACTGACATTCTCTTTGTTCTCTGCTTCAATCAATTAAGTGTACATGCACAGCTTTTTTGAATCTGCTTACTGCTTACTCATGACACTAGAAGGATGTTCCAAACTGGTGGTCACTGAATTCTTTTACTTAAATCAAAACATTCTGTGGAAATCTAAATTTAACCATCTTCTTTTTCCCCAAGACTGATAATAAGCAAACCCATAAACTAAAGAGGTACAGCATCTCTTTCCAATACAGTGTAAAGACAGAACCGCATCATATATTTAGGCTAGCTGGTAGAGGCCAGATTCAGTCCTCTGCTGCATTCTTTGGGATCATATTGAACTCAATGAGAACCACCTGCACACAGAATTTGACCCCAAGGTGAGAGCCTGGCCACAGATTTGATTTGAATTACTTGACTTAGAAGTGAGGTAGCCTCTTTTTTGGCAGTATTTTTGTAGTAGATGTAATAGTAATAATAAAGATAGGACATTTCTCTATGGAATATGTAAGAAAATACTTAGAAATACTTTTGGAAAATAGTGATGACCTGCTGTGCTGTACCATCTTTTAAAATGTGCCATTTTCCTGTGGTATATCGGAGCCATTACGTTTGAGATAGAAGGGCTTTTTGGTGCCAGATGACTCACAAATTCACCTGAGCAGCAGTTTACAAATGGGTTGAGTCTTGTTAAGGTCTGCTTTGGTTTAAGCAAACCTGTGCACCCACCACACACTGTGGATAACTTGGTTTTAATGTCTTGTTAAATGACAAAACATGCGGGTTAAGGAATTTGTCGTCCACTTTGTTTACAAGCAAGAAGTTAAAAATTATGACAATCCTTTAATAATAACAGTCTCAAAAAAATAAAAAGAATATTTCTCACTGGCTTAAGCCTAATGTACTTCTATTAGCTCTACTGCAGCTAAGAGGATGACTGGAAAATTTGGGTTAACTTTTCTTGAGTTTTCCTTAATTAATTTCCTCAATTAATTTTATAATGAAAAATAAGCATTCCGTTACTTAATGTACACCTGACTGCATGCTTGTCAGTGAAGCAACATGTCTTCTGAGGTCAGAATATCTCCAGTTCATGTTCCTTCTAAATAATAGTCCAGTGGTGGCAGCAATGTCTAGTTGTTAGAAGCTAGAAGAAGTACCCTTGAAATATTTCAAATACTCTCATGTACTTGAAAGTGAAACGTTCATTTAATAAAAGTGTAATCTTGGACAATGGGAAGTGTGAGTGATTAAAACATGTACACTAATCTTTTGAAATATAGTTTCTCTCTCCTTCTCTTTCTTTGTCCCCTTTGTAACCAGAAAAAGACATGAGTGAATTGTATAGGCAGCTCAAAGATGTGTACTTGAAATTGAGTGACTGGATGCCAATGGTATTTTCAAGGACATGGGAGACATTGACTTAAACCAAGGACTGAAACCACTAGAACATGTTCTTAGGCATATTCTCGCTCCCCTTCTTCTCTTCTGCTCCTTCAATTCCTCCTCTTCTCTAAAAAAGTGTTTGATTAAATAGAAGAGCTCTCTTGCTTTTTGAACAGTTACCCATTTAGGGCCAGATCAGATACCTTTTCTTAGAATGAGTAGTACCCTCCTCCACAAGAGTCCTTAAGATTGCAATAGTACTAATGGCAGCATACAGTGTTCCTTCAAAGTAACAGTATGCTGGCCATTAACACACATACCTGCTGTAAGGTCACCTATACAAGATGTTTCCATTATGTATTGCAAGTGTACAATTATCAAAAGTAGTTTGGACATCAAAAGCAGTGTCACTGCAATAAAAAGGCCATAACATGAGCTGAGCAAGCTTTCCCAGGACCCTGAACACAGGTGTGAATAATCAAACTGTGTAGAAGCATGTATGCCAGAGTGGTACTGGTACCAAAGGGAGCTCACTTTGGTACACGCCAGAAGCAGTGAAACTCATGTAGTCCAAGCTTCAGTATGGTTTAGCCACGTACACCCATTTTCCACATGCAGACATTGGACTAGAAGTTGCAGTGTGGACTGACCTCAAAGTACGTGGCTTGGCTACATCTGAGGCAACTTGCCTCAAACACCTTGTGAGTGAAGGTCACAGGCTCCCAAAGCATTACCTTTGCTTGATTGTCAATGAAAGGAGAGTTTTGCATCTCCAGATTTACAGTGATCCTGTGGTCTGATACAGAAGGTACTGGAGCGAGCTTTGAGCAACAGGGTGACAGTGCCCAGACAGCATCCATCCTCTGGGGAATTTGGTTGCCTGGGCTCAGGGCCAGCATAGAGATGATTTAGGTATCCAGCCATGACACACCTCAGTGGGGCTACTTCTCCTTTGCTTGGGAGCTGCTTTTAAGCTCTGGCTCTCACCCTTGGTCTCTGCCTGAGCTATACTGGAAATGGGCCTGTGGCTGGTCTTGTATCTCCTCGTTTTGGACCTTGATCCTGATCCACTGACTTGACTTTATTGCTTGGCCTTACACCTGGTTCACCACTATGGATTTGCAGTGATTAATGGGCTCTCAGTTGATGCTGTTCACCATCCCTGGACCTGCCCTGCCCTGCACAGGTCTTGTGGGGCTGGGTCCCTTGTCAGGCAGGCTGCTGCTTTGCCTGCATTGCTGTGACCTGCAGCTCCCAGGCTGCCTTCCCTCTTGGTGCAGCCTGTTCTCACTGCTCCCTGGCCCACAGCATGGGGTTCATCACACCCAGCTGTGGGCTTCAACAGTACCAACGTCACGTCTGATCTACAAGTTTATATTGCCTTCTTAACAAAAAGAGAAAAACAGATGCTTGTGGTCCATGTGACCTATCTTATATGGCCATTTTAGATGAAATAAGTTCTACCTTAGAAGGGCCTGATTCTCCCTGTTGATTAAAAAATGAGTCTAGAAAAAGTCCATCAAACATAAGCATGCACTTTGTAGCTTTTGAAATTTGGACTGATGAGTCCTAGCTATGGTGTCCGTACCTGTCTCTGAACAACTGTTGGTCAGATTGTTTGTTTCCTATAATCTACTCTAAATGTTTAGGTTATTATACATTCTTCATTGAGGCAAAAGTTGTCTCTTACTATCTGGCACTGTAGACCACAACACAACATAATACCCCACAACCTGGGTATTGGGACGCTACTGTAATACAAATAATATTAATTTCAGTGTTACATCAAATAAAAATATAGTAACTCTCTGTGGCTAAAATTATACTGAGGTCAAACCCTAATCTCAGAAGAGCAATACAGCTTAGTAAAAATTTGAACTAATACCTCCCCCCCCATTTGAGCTATTGAAGCACTTTGTGCATTCCTATCAAATTTGTCAAATCTGTTTCCAGGGGGGGTGGGGTGATAGGGAAGAGCTTGGTTAGTGAACCAAAGAATCTGTGGCTCCATCAGTTCTAGCAATAGTTATTAGTATTCTTTTTAATCTCTGTAAACCGTATATTTAGTTTCCATAGCCTCCTTTGGGTACAGCTAAACCAATTACTCTCCTAAGAGAAGATGATATTGGCATAACCACCACTGTGTCATCTCTGAGTTGACAATGCTCTCTACTGTGGACAGTCTAATTTCTAAATCTGAAGGTAGAATTGTCTGTCTACATTTGTCCAATACATCATCTCCTTTGTGTTTATTGCATTTGGTGACCTGATGCCTGCATTTGGTGCCTGCTTGAGATATTCATTAAAAGAGTTTTTAAAAGTAGATTTGAAAGGTTAGTTCATAGCAAGACCCAGCCTGATTTTGGAAATTTCTGAGAACTTAACAGCTCCCATATATTTGAGCTACGGGTAGCTTCTTTTCCTTGACCATCCTTACCTATTGAGCTGTGTTTGATTTTAAGCCCTTGTCCTGAGACCTCATAGGTTTCCGTTCCAAACAGTCTTTTCTTTGTTTTCATTCATCTGGAATGTGAACATGGATCCTAAAAGCCCTGTTTGGCTACAAATGTGTCCAAAACTCAGCTACGGGCGTCCTGTGATGTGTTTCTTTGCTTGCTAGTCATATTCAGCATGTGGGTAGAATTTTGCATTTTGAAAGTTCTGTGCATGAATTAATGAGTTAATCTAAATTAGCAGAGAAAATAACTGGCAGAATTGCCTGCCTCTTATTAGCCTGAGGGCTGGGAGCACATGAATGCTCTCAAATCTGCATCTCCCACATGGCATCCCATTGCTGTGCCCACTTGAGTCAAAGGACAAGAAGTACTTTGAAGTACTACCTTAAACAAGAGATAAGGAATAGTAAACATAACTTAAGCCTAACTGATGGCAAACAATTCTGTCTTCTCATGCACAATAAGCAATTGCCGAAACTGTCTTTCAACCTGTGTAATGTAATCGTGACAGCAATCAACCAAGCCCAGTCTCTTTTTTGCTCTTCCCATGTTATTCTTTTACTTCAGCAGATCTTCCCTATAAAGCTGAGTGATAAGACTTTGCAATTGCATCCATGTTTCAGAAGAAACAGTGCATAAGGTAATGACAGATTTCGTCACCATAACAGTGGCTGTAAACAGTTCCCAAGCTTCCTGTTCCTGAATGATATTGCAGTGGCTTCCTGCAATTACACAATATATTGTCATGCAGATTAGCTACGGGTCACTGCATGGGGATAGGAAACTTCAGAGGTTTCTGTTGAACCTGTCAGGTTGGCAGATCTAACATAATATTGGGATCCCCTCCAGCATTCCTCTCTGTAATCCACACAGCTTATTGCAGGCTCTCTCTGAGAAGGTGGTATAAAACAAGTTGTACTATTCCCCTGAGGAAATGCCCCAAATGCCTGGTTTAGGAACGGGCATTCAGAATCTGTAATTTCTTGAGGGAAGATGAGGACTGTAGGCTTGCAGGAAAGCAAGCTGAAGGAAACTGTAGGGATACAGAAGTGTCTCTTTTGGGAAGACAGGAGAGTTTGAGATCCTTATGGGCTTGGTCTGCCTTCCTCTGAAAAAGGGACATAACAGACATGCACATATAACTACTGTTCTTGGAATGAAAGGAGAAAGACAGTGACTGTGTGGCTTTTTCTTTAAGGTGCCAAGGACAAATCTGGGGAAGAGATGTGCCTCCTCATGCTCAGGAGCTGGCATTTAACAGTGGTCTTGTTATGTATCTTAAGCCAGGGGAAACATCCAATAAACCAAAGAGCTGAGGAGGAGACATCAGAAACAACCTGTAAAGTTAAGTTGAGAAAGAGTAAGCTGAGAAAAGGGTCAGGGCTAACATAAGCAAGGAAGGAACCAGTTGCAGTCTGTCTGTCTGCGATTCAGAAAACCTCACACATCCAGAGTAAAGAACAATGTATTTGGAGTACAAACCACATGCTGATACTATAATATAAGCCATGTATACTCAGAAGTGCAAATACAGATCACATTTAATATGGAAAAAAGCCATGATTTGGAGATTTTATGACAAAACTAAGCTTAAGAATTAAGCCTAGGCTTAGGAACAGACATGTCATGAGCACAATCAGAAAGCACAGTGGTGTGCTATGGTAAGATCAGACAGTGTTTTCAGGATCTAGAAAAGCTGCTTGCCCTCACCCCCTGCCCCTCACTGTGGTATTTTTGTATATATATAATAAATTAAATTGTGTAGCAAATGTGAGTGATTCCAAAGGACATTAGCCATCTTTGAGATGTTCTTTTCAGAGGACCCTAAAAAGGTTTTCACCTTTTTAATAGGATCATCTCTGAGAGGAGTTTACACTTTCCCTACCTTTGCAATAGACAAACTAATTGTCTATGACAATATCAGCAATTCTATCTATCAATCTTTTCCTGCTTTTCAGGGATACTATGAGTAACAGGATTGACAGTATTCTGAACATCTAAAAATCTACTAGAAAGGCAGCAGAAAACTGGACAGGTCTGGGAATACTTTGATTTCTCTTCCAAGTCCTTTCACTTACATCTCCTGCTGAAGGCAGGAGTTCTGGTCCAGGCATCCTAGAAAGCCCACGGCTCCCCGGTCTGTGATGTTACTATGGTGGAAGAAGGAAGCATATGCTTATATTCCTGCCTTGTTTTAAGCACTCAATAAAGTCATTGATATGAAAATATCTTTTTTTCCTTTTTCTCCATTAAGTGAGTAAACCTACAGACACTGTTTTTAAAAAATGATCTCTACTCTCACTCAACAGAGGTCTGTCCCTCCTTTCCGTGTCCCCACTGCTGCACTTATCTTCTTGAAGCCATATGGGGAGGAGCACAGGCCAGACATTCACTGAATTGACTCATTTATTAATCATTCATTATCTTTTGTAAGAATGAGCGAATTTACTGGCTTGTGTCTGAACAAGAGTTTTCTGAGCAGATTGTACAAGTCAGCATTTTCTGAGGCTGAAAAGAGCCTGAAGATGAGAAAAGTACTGTCTTCCTCCATTAATAGTGTTTCCCCCATAATCTGCTGCTTAGTCTGAGTAGCCAGAGTAGCCAAGATGTGGCTTGTGTCTTGGCACAAGCTTTGTGCATGCAGAACGTCTTAACTTCTGTCATGGTAGAAGACTGTGTTCTAACAAGCTGGTTGAAGCTTATGCTTCAGCTTGTCATGGTATGTTTATTTAAAGGCTTAACAGCTTGCCATGGTTTCACTTGATGTCATTGTTAATAGGAAGTGTTTTGTTTTGACTCTCTTTCCTTCCTGACTTAGGGTCCTTTTGCATCATGGCCATCCCCAGATCTAAATGCACCTTCCTTCGGTCTCTTTCCACATGTTCTGCAGTCATGTCCATGCGACCAGGTAGGCAACACAGGGATCACAACAGCTAAAATCAAGGCCAAAATGATCACAGCCTGGCTCAGAGTAAGGCTTGCCAGATTTGAAATCTTCTGTTGGGAAGAATTTTTCACCTATAAAAATATCTATTAAGCCTCAGTACTCTTTCTCCCCCACTGGAGACAAACTCTGGTGGAAAATCTTTTTGGGAAGAATTACAGAGAATTCAGGTTTTACCTGTAATTTCAATTACAAGAATGTGTTATATGACTATCTTAAAATGAAACATTTTACAGAAAATATAAGTTAAATGCCTACATTTCTGGGAAGAAAAAATACCACACCCAAAACCTTTATATTTCACTGGAATTAAATTTTAGAGTGGAAGAATATGCCTGAACCAGAATCTGTTAAAGTGAGTGGCATGACTCCTCTTGACCCCAGCGGCTTCTGGGTCAGGGCCTGTGTGACTTAGTTTACCCCAAAGAGGGCCATTTAGTATGCAGTTGATTGGTGTAACTAAATTCTGAAAACAAGTACAGTAGCTGCAGTGGGCTGATGAAAATAGCTAAACTGCTGTTCTCTAAACAGTCAAATAGCTAAATATCACTTAAGTGGCTTGGCTTAAATTACCTTGGAACAAGTTACTGTGAAAGGGAAATGAAAGCATATAAATGAGTCTGAGACACTTGTATTCATTTGCAGAGAAGTGAGGGAAACAATTAAGATAAACCAGAAAATGGCAGGCGTGTTGAGCCATATGGCCCTTTCCTGTTTCTAACACTTCTTTTGTTTAACTTTTCCAAAGCAATTTTGTCACTATTATTACTGTGGTTGTTTCAGTTTTAAACATGTTTTCCTAGCATTCAATCTTTTCCCCAGCTGCCCCTCTCCAAAAAAAAAAACCCCAAAAAACAAGAAAGAAAAAAAGAAAAGGAAAAAAAAAAAGAAAATAAAAAAGAGAGAGAGAAGAAAAGAAAAAAGTCCCAATGCAATTAAAAATAAATGTTGGAAAAGACTTTAAGATGCTCTTTGGCTCATGTTGCCTTTAAAACTTTGCACTGTGTGCTAGTTTCTTTTGTTTTTGCTTTCTGCCTGTTTTGCCCAGCTGTTGGGCTCTCCTGTGTTCTGCTATGGCAAAACAGATGCAGACTACAGATCACATGAACTGCTCCAGTTGAATGAAAGCAGCTTTGGTCATTAATCCTGTCTATAGGTTCTTTGGTGTTGTTTTTTTTAAGTTGCATTTTTTGGGTTTTCAGGGTTTTTTTTTATTTTAGTTTTTAATCATGGTTTATAAAAAATTAAGAAACGGGTCTAAAAAAAGTGTGAGAGACAGAGATCAAGCAGGCTGCTGTGAGCTTTGAAGCATAAAAAATAAAGGAAAAAAGAAGCTTTTATTGTCAGGAAATGGCAAATACCTAGCTCAGTTTAACAATTCTGTCTGGCTGCTAGATAGGGAAGTAATGCCTTTGGCAGTACATAAACTCTTGTTTTCTTGCCCTTTGTCTTCCGGTGTAAAACACTGTTGAAAAATTCACCTGTCCATTGCAAAGTTAGTTAAACTACTGGCTTTAACACAGTTGCATGGGAACTTCGGTTTATTAATGAATACAACATACCCTCTTTGATTTGAATGCTTTCAGAGCACTGAAAAGATTCAAAAGGCATCGCTTCCTGCACCAGCGGCGTGCCTTTATACATCTCAGTGGTTCACCCCTACCCAGCTGCTATATCTCATTAACAAGCGTTTGGCCATCGCAGCAAACTTCGCAGTGTTGACACTTGAAAGGCCCAGGCAGGCGCTGGCAGGCTATCAGCTATGGCAACAGGAAACTGCCCCAAGACAACACTGAGAAAACAGCAGCTGCAAAAGCCAAAAGCAAAAGAGGACGGAGAGAGCTAGGTGTTTCCAGGCTGTGCTGTTTTCCATATGGGCTGTTTGTGCAGCAGAGCCATGCCAAGGGAGGGGAGGAGAAGAAAAAAAGAGAAAAGAAAGGTCTAATAAGGAGGTTGATATAAGCTCAGTACACCCTAGGGCATTAAATACTTTTTTGTTACATTTTAATGGCTTCCTAAAGTCTATTTTCATGCAAATAAAAGCCTGCCTGTCTAATGAGTTCACAAAAGGCAGGCCTGGGGCCCATCCCTGAGTCGGGCTCCCTGAGCCATCTCTGGTCTGGGGTGGCTGCAACTTGCCACCCTTCCCCAAGGGACACGCTGCCCCGGCCCCTTCCTTGCAGCACGTCCCCTCTGCAGACACACTGGACACTTAACTCCGGTGACTTGGTATCATTTATACCCTATGTAACTGCAGCTGCAGCCCTCAGGCCCAAACAGGCTCTGTTTCATAAGTGTCGCTGGAGTGGTGAGGACCAAGCCCGTTAGCCAAAACGGGAGCTTCACCATGCCAAGAACGCCCGCTCTGCACTGCCCTGCCCTGGGCAGAGCATGTTTGTCACCGATTTTACATCAGACAGGGAGCTCCTGATCTCAGAGAGGGAGCAATCCTACAGAAGCCGGTGGGGTGAATGCTTTTATCACTGTACATTGGGATGGATGAAGCTCATTGGCAATTGATGACAAAGGACTAAAGCAGTAAAGGAAGGGTGAAATGTGAAGCACTGAAACTACGATTCTCGGTTACCCGTATTGTACTGC
Organism: Ciconia boyciana; assembly: GCF_034638445.1. NCBI lineage: Eukaryota > Metazoa > Chordata > Aves > Ciconiiformes > Ciconiidae > Ciconia > Ciconia boyciana. The sequence continues at coordinate 171,902,677 of NC_132934.1, read as the reverse complement.
TATTTTACATATATAAAGGAAAAGTAAACCCTGGATGCAGTTTATTCTACCTATTACTCTGTGCTTCCATTGGTGTTCCTGAGGATAGCCTGCAAGCAGGCACCAGGTTAACTGGCGCAGGTTGACTAGAACTCGTTCTGCAAACATCTGCAGCAAATCTTCAAGTAACAACGGTCAGATTCATACAACAGTAATGAAAGCAGCAGCAACAGTAAGCAAACTGACATGGGGTCAAGACTCACCACCACTTTAACATTTTCAATGGACTGGAAAAATCCTCTCAAATAGTTTTAACTTTTTAATAAGGATAGGTCATTATTTTTCCACTGGTTCAAATGTAGCGCTAACGATTGCCATGTTTCTTCCTTCGGCTCCTTCAGGGGTTTTGCAGCTGTGAGAAGCTTCCAGGCGGATGTTTAGATAATCCAAGTTTGTATTTTACATTTACAGGTAGTAGTTGTATACACTATCACTATTACAGAAAATGGAAACTATTTTCTCAAGCCTCATACACGTCAAGCTCCATGGTTTATACTAAAAGTGGATTTTATAGCCTGTTGTGTACACTTCGTGTTTCCTGTGCCAAGGAACCACAAGAAAGAAAATCTGCAACCTGTGAAGCTCCTCTGCCTCAGACCTTGGCGTAGCATCGTCACCGATGGTTTCCAGCACAGCAGCGCACGCTTCCAGCTCTCTAATATGTGGTTCAGCTATGGGGTGACTCAGGTGGTGATTCAGTAGGTGGCAAGCTTCCCTCTGTCAATATTGAACTTATTCCCCACTATCCAGGTACACAGCACTGTTTAAAGGACTATCCTTCTGATGGGATACAAGAGTAATGCAGTGACTGATTACTGTTGTTCTGCATCCCATGGCAGTTAATTTTTTCACGGGTGGAAATATTAACTCCTGGGAGCTGGCCAGGTTTCAGTTTGGAGGAATACATTCTGCTTAAGCTTTCCTTTCCTGTCCTTATGCTGGTTTGTAATCTTGCTCTTCCTGATGGCTTCTTTCCACATAGAATCATAGAATCATAGAATCGTTTAGGTTGGAAAAGACCTTTAAGATCATCAAGTCCAACCGTTAATCTAGCACTGCCAAGTCTACCACTAAACCATGTCCCTAAGCACCACATCTACACATCTTTTAAATACCTCCAGGGATGATGACTCAACCACGTCCCTGGGCAACCTGTTCCAACGCTTGACAACCCTTTCAGTGAAGAAGTTTTTCCTAATATCCAATCTAAACCTCCTCTGGCACAACTTGAGGCCATTTCCTTTTGTCCTATTGCTTGTTACTTGGCAGAAGAGACCAACACCCACTTCGCTACAACCTCCTTTCAGGTAGTTGTAGAGAGCGATAAGGTCTCCCCTCAGCCTCCTTTTCTCCAGACTAAACAACCCCAGTTCCCTCAGCCGCTCCTCATTAGACTTCTGCTCTAGACCGTTCACCAGCTTCGTTGCCCTTCTCTGGACACGCTGCAGCAACCCAATGTCTTTCTTGTGGTGAGGGGCCCAAAACTGAACACAGTATTTGAGGTGTGACCTCACCAGTGCCGAGTACAGGGGGCCAATCACTTCCCTAATCCTACTGGCCACACTATTTCTGATACAAGCCAGGATGCTGTTGGCCTTCTTGGCCACCTGGGCACACTGCTGGCTCATATTCAGGCAGCTGTTGACCAACACTCCCAGGTCCTTTTCAGCCAGTCAGCTTTCCAGCCACTCTTCCCCAAGCCTGTAGCGTTGCATGGGGTTGCTGTGGCCCAAGTGCAGGACCTTGCACTTGGCCTTGTTGAACCTCATACAGTTGGCCTCGGCCCATCGATCCAGCCTGTCCAGGTCCCTCTGTAGAGCCTTCCTCCCCTCAAGCAGATCAACACTCCCCGCACAACTTGGTGTCATCTGCAAACTTACTGAGGGTGCACTCGATCCCCTCATCTGACACAAGGCTGCACATTCTAGCGTGGGAGATTATTTCTCTGGATCCAAGGAACAGGGGATGGTGCTGGAATCCTGAGTTAAGCCCAAGGAACAGGGGATGGTACTGGTATCCTGAGTCGAGCAGAGAGAAAGCATTGCAGGACTAATGTTAATCCCTGTTATTGAAAGGGTTTACTCACACTTTATCCAAAAGTACAACAACCTAGAGATGTTTGAGATTAGTCCTGGATTCTCACATGATATCTGTTGGCAAAAGAGCATGCACGTGATGGAGTAGAGCAAATATAACCTTACCATGCTGTTTATTACCGCAATACCAACCACTTGGAAATATCAGTTAATTCTTAAAAAGGTATCTTGCTAATAGGAGCTTTATGCTGCAAGAAGCACATAAAGCCAGTTCTCCTGAGTTCGTACTGGTTCCATTTTATGTAACCAAACTATATTATTATTTTATATTTCTGGTACAATATTAAGCGTTGATCCTGATATTCCTAAAAGCCTTCCATACTTCAGATGTTTGCTAGCTGAGAAGTGGCGCTCCTGGCAATTAAAATGAGCAATGCTTGCTCTGCGGCTGGCACACCCCTGTAACAGAGCAGTTAGCTACCACGCTTCCGTGCCAGGAGTACGTGGGTGTGCTCGCCTCAGTGTGTAATTCTATTTTGCTCATTTGTGCAGCTTCATAGGTTTTTTTTCTTTTCCTCCTGATCAGATATTTTCATGTTTTGGTATGAGTTATCTGTCTGTGCACATACTCAGCCTCTGCTCTCTTGTCTTGCTTGAGGAAGAATTGCAGGACTCCCCCGTGACTTGCAAAACCCTATCTAGAATATATAGGGGTGTTTCATGATTTACTTGTCATTTGTGTCACCCAGATAGGGAATTACTGGTCTGATGAAACAGCAAAGAGAGAATTTGGAGATGTAGTGTTATTTCCCCTGGGTGCTACATCAAGACAATGAAACATTTATTGATATCAGAGTTGGTTCTTCACTGTCATAAAAAAGAAAAACAATTTCCAAGCAAAACAGGCTTACAGAAATAAAAAAGTATTTTCTGAGTCTATACTAAGAAGTACTTATTGTTGATTTTGAGAAGCAACATAATATATGACAGAGTATATAGCCTTGCTCTAGAAATGTAGAAAAAACCTGTGTATCAGTCCTGGTAGACAAAACCAGTGCTCTGGCTCACTCATCGGACAGCACTATTTTAAATTTATACACATGAAGACAGACGTATGAGAAGTAATTATCGGATAAGAATATAATGAAATAGCTACTTTATTGTATAACTGTGATAAACTATGGCTATGTCTGAAAAAAACTCACTGTAAAATACAGTGCAAGTCTGTGCTCTTGTTTATAAAGTCATTTTTTTCTGTAACTTGATGAGTTCAATGTCACTCATTCTATGAAAGCTTATATCTCAGATAATATGAAACATTATATATGCTGCTAAGACTAAATCTATTATTTTAATGTGATGTACTGCAAGTATTCATACTAGTGTACCTTTTTTTTTTCTTATCAGACCTGAAAAATGTACATCTGACCTTGCATGTTTAAAATGAAAGTGTAAATTGTTTTTCTATATTATAACTTTGATCCTCATACGAGAAAAGGAATATTAAGGAATTCTTTTTTTTTTTTTTTTCCTTGGGGAGGCCAGACGGGAATAGAATTTTAAATTTTTAATTCTATCTCTTCAATATTACCAGACTTTCAGGAACATTGACGATACAGAACAAAACTGTGTTTGTTCTGTATAAACCTGTATTTACCCTTCAAATAAAACTTACAATAATTTCTGGAATGAGATTTTAAATGTGAAGTTTTGCTCCAAGGCAATTTTTTTCTCTCTTTCTTAAACCTAGGGTAAGAGGAAACTATATAGAAATGTTAACATTTCCTTAATTACAATAATACTACTGGGTATTTTTTATGGAAATCCTTGTCTTACAAATGTCTTTTAAATGAAGCAAGTTTTGAGGTAGTAATTTGGCCACATAGATTGCTTAGGAGTCTTTTGGGTTTGTTTCCTCATGTGAGCATTTATTATTATTTCTGGTAAACTAAACAGCTAGGCTCCAATCCACAAAGCACACAAACATATACATAATTTCCAGTTCATACAAAGTGCCATGAAAAATAATTCATTATAAGCATATTTATTTGAAATATTTCTTCAAGAAATGATGGCTGATTTGAAATTGAGAAAAGTGCCATAAAATGGGTTTCTTCAGTTCGATCAGGTTCAGTGAAGATCGTAAAGGACTATAAAAGCCTGGATTCATTCAGTCTTGTGCCTTTGCAAAGCTCCTGTGAATGTTTTGTATCGTTGCTGTCAGATGTGATTTTCTCTGTCGCTGCAGATGTGCACAACAGATTTACTGTTACAACTAATACACAGTAAATTCCTGACACAGAGGCATTTAGGGCCACTGCCAGATGTCTCATTTTAATAATACATTTGTATATCCTAGTGCTAGAGGGACAATTAAGCTGTGAACAATAAAGATAAAATCAGTGGTGGACAGGTATTACTACTTTATTGTTGTAGTCAATCTACGGTGCTCAATAAAATGAATTAATTCAGTTTTGGTTTTGTGTTGTTACAACAGGATTACTATCATCTAGGTCTCATTCAACAAATAGTGGATAGGGACACATCTTTATTACAGCTGTCTGCATGGGAAGAAGGTAGCCTGTTGCTCCATCTCTTCTCTGACAGTTTGGATACAGAATTATCTCTGTGAAGCTCCAGGATGCATTAGGCAAATGCAGTCTCATTTCCATCCTCAGCAAATTAGTGATGTTGAGAGATCCATTGGCTAGGCACTGCCAGTTTGTTATCTGTGCAATTGCCTGGGAAACATTGCCCCATCTTGTGAAGGGCTTATCTGTTTGCTACAGGTACAGGGAAATGGTGCAGGAAGGTTTTTATACTTACCCTTTCTAGCTTTCCCTTAGACGAGGTCCTTGAACTAGTTGTGTTTAGCTGGTACAAACAACAAGGGCTACTTCCACAACTAAAGGTGTTTGGGAGTTGCTCTGAATAAAAGCCTCAATCCCAAAGAGAAAGAGAGGGAGAGTGCAGGTCTAAATCATACCTTTACTTAAAATTAGTGGGATCATGCAGACACTGTTAAAAGAAACAGTAAAATGTCCCTAGTGTTTACTGGAGCATTAGGCAAGTCAAGACCTGACCTTTCCAGAAATTTAATATTGTCTGAATTGAATGAGAAATTCTGATATTGGTACTTGCTGCTCTGTGTTTACCCCTATGGCGCTCTCCAAGATATACTAGGATTTTATGTTTAGGTGTTAATATTAAGAGGTGGATGGATTAGGTTTACAGTTGGACTCGATGATCTTAAAGGTCTTTTCCAACCTATACGATTCTGTGATTCTGTGATTATAACAATCAGAACAGAGGAGAAATAAAGGTGTTACTGAGAGAAGTCTTCCCTAAAAACTTGTTGGTTTACGTAATGCTCCTTTCTGGCCTTAGATAACCCAGTTTTACCTCACCTAAAGATGTCATAATTTCTTCCAGTTAACTCCTACGCTGAAACCCACAGCCTGTTTTTAGATAAAGTGTATATTCCAGAAGGACATTCAGTTTTGATTTAAAGGCTTTGAGACATGAAGGACCCAGCACTTCCCTGGGTAGTTTGTGCCAATGGTTAATCACTGCCATGATGAAGAAAGAAAAAATCCGTCCTGAAGTTTGAAACTGTTTGGCTTTGACTCTCAGCCTTCACTTTCCATAATGCCTAAATAGGAAGTCGAATGGGCCCAAACTGCCCTTGTTCTGGCTTGCAGAGGTCTGGGAAATGGTTTACAAAAGGTGGCTGTAGGCAGTGAGCCCTCTGGACTGTTGTTTCCAATGGTGGCAGTTGTCTGAAATTTCCATCAACAGAATGTGACACAGCCCCTGTTTCCATTTCCCATTTTCAGGGTCTTTCTTCGGCTGGCTCTATGGCTGGGTCCTTCCTCTAGGGTTGTGTCCTCTCTCTCCGGGTCACATGGGCCATGCCCCCACTGAAGGCTAAGTAAGCTGGGTGGTGGTCCCCATAGTGCTGTACCCCAGTAACTCTGGGCTGCATGTTAGGGTCAGAGGTGGCTGTGCTCTGTCCTCACTTTGGGGAAAAAATGCGTGCAGATGTGATGGACGAGCCCTGGCATCTTCCAATACACCGACCGCGCTAAGTGCCAGGCAACCAGGACAGTGGCCTGCATCTGCCTTCACTTTAAACATGCCTCTTGTGATACAGAAGAGGTAGGAAAGAGGTATAAAAACTATGTGTTTAAAAGATTTGTCTCTGAGGCTGACGGTTGGATAATCCCTCTCTTTTCAGAGCCATAGTACCATCATTTAGTGTACATTATAGCTTCCCACCATAGGGTCTCCTTAAACTCTGGTCTGAAGCAAGCATGCTTGACTACAATCAATCTGGATCACATGCTTTAGTAAATTCAATTTACAAGTATCCCTCTTCAAACTACCCCTCCTTTCCTAGTAAAAATGAGACAGCATGTAGACAGACAGTTTTAAGAATTATCCCCTGGGCCTTGTTAAAGAAACCAATTCATAGATACTCATGTGTTAACCACATGTGTGTCAGTTTGCCAGTAAGTACTTAGAAGCTAATGGTGATGGGGTAATGAAAATAGCTGAAACCATGGAAGGCCACTCAAAAACGTGCAAACTTTTTGAAAAACAATTAATCAATTAACAAGCCCCTGGGCTATCAACATGGAATATCAGAATAAGAAGAAAAGCTATTAACAATCCTGCCAAACCATTATTAGCAATTCTTAGCTTTCTTCATGCATGTTCTCCTCCCCGCCCGCCCCCCCCCTCCCCTTACATTTTTCCTTGCAAATAGTAGAAGCTGAGTGCCAAATTGCTTCCCTGATTTCAGCAGTCCAGAAAGTCTCCCTGGCATAAATCAACCTGTTCTGGAGACGTCTCCCTTCAGCTGGGTCTGGCAGATTAACAATGAAAAGGGAAGAGACAATGGTACAGTCAGACAGCCCTCCAAAAAGCACATTAGTTGAGAGCTAATGGCTGATTAGTAAAATCTTCCCATCATTTAAAGATGCATTTTCCTTAGTGATGAAAGCCAGGTCTCCTAGACCTCAAGTCAATGTCTGGTCTTCTAGGTCATTTCCAGGGTAGGTTTACATTGCGATTAGCATGGGGTTTGCAGTTTGGGTAGGCATATGTACATGTTAGCTTTTAATGTCAGAGCTTGGACAGGGTTCAGTGGTGTAGCTACAGCAAAACCCGAAAAGCACACCCAAGCTCAATTCTGTACTGCTATTAGGGTCCAGTCAAGCTAATGAACCACATAAGGCCTTGAGTGAGGTTGTAGCAGACCATACACTTGACAGTTACCCTCTCTGCAGTGATTTCAATATTACCTTTGGGTTGTAAGGCAAGTAGTGTCACCTTCCTCAGTGCTGAAGAGTACATTGCTGTTTTACCTTACTTTTCCTCTATAAGACTAAAAGAGTGTCAGTGTGGAATTTGCAGCATGTGAGCTGTGATTTTCTCAAGTCTTGAGAGTGACATTTGTGCAATTAATTACTGGTAACTACTGCATCCAACCTACTTTTAAACTCTGCCAAGTGGCTCTGTGAGCTGTTTTCCTTCTTGGTCTGCTGATACACAAACCCAACTTTAAAAAAAAATGCTGGAATGCAAGGTTATATGATTATAAAAGAAGCTGCAACTAGATGAGTATTCAGGGTCAAATAGCTATATTTTAAAGAACATTTATAAATAATGACTTTCCATTTTTAATTCCATTTTACTATCAGATTGTGAATTTTTTATAAAATGCAAAATTAGATGTTAGTACAGCAATACCTTCCCGTTCAAGAGCTCACATGGAAACAATGTTTTTTAAAAGAGCTATGACTTTGTGGTCTTGATTAATCCTTTTTTTGTCATTGTTTCAATAATATGAAATATAAATTACAAATAATATATTTTAACTTTATGGTAATTTATTAGAAATCTATTATTGGTAGAAAATGTTTTAATGTTCTTTAGTGCATCTACTAAATAGATCAAGCATAAATTGACTGCGATGTGTAAAGATGTAATTTAACCTGAGTTTAGCAGGACATTTATGTGTATATCTGGTAATATATATATAAAAGAAAATATAGCTATCCAAAACACATAAACACCCCTCCTTTTCGCAGAAGAACCTATACCAATGCCTGCCAGAAACCAATTTCCACAGAAGGTGATTACCTTACATTAGTGTTCCTAAGTCTTGTGATATGTGTCTTTTTGCTTTTTTCCAAAAGCTTTCATTGTCAGAGTAAGGTGATTAAGGAGGAACCTCATCTTTCATTAAAAATCTTAAAATTAGCTCCTATCGGACAGCTTGTACAAATGTATTGCCTGAATCTGTTTGACTTTTGTAGTCACCTGAACCTTAACAGGCACACTGGAGAAGCTGAAACAGCATCTTGATGTTTGGGTAACTGCATGTCCTTCCTTATTTCCGAGGCATTCTCTGACTGTACGACTACCCTGATAAACAAAAGAGAAGCCACGATCCCCTCAAGCACTGGATCCTTGATTTTCCATATTGCTTAACTACCATTTCATTCCCCAACTCCATTTTGGACTGCCCCAGTTAGCTGCCACTCTGACAAAGCTTGTGAATGGCTAAGGAGGGTTCATTTCAGAGGACATGACTGTACCAATTTGACCTCAATCTATCCTAAACAATCCTCTGACAGCATCCCAGCCCTCAAACCCCGATACAGGCCTTCACAGTACCCACTAAGGAAGACGATAAATAACCTCAGTCCTCCTTGGCAGCTGTGACACAGTCCCCATGCTATTTTAGACACTTTTAACTGGAACAAAACATGAAATAAGTCATAAGAACATCGCAGGGACTTATGGTACTGAAGAAGACTCTGAACCAACTGCTATATAGTGAGGGCATGGTCAGCCTGCTCTAGGTGTCACTAGCCCTGGGATCCCAAGGTCACGCAGCCTTGGGATCAGTACCAGTCTCTAAATAGTATAGTGGACTTTGGAAAATGAGGCTTCTGTGTTTGTATGCAAATCTAATTAGTACATTATTTTTCATTATGCCAATTTTCCCCAGCAGCCAAGCCAGATCTCCATTTACCAGGTCATTAATGATTTGCGTGATAATCAGATCTAAGTTGATTTTAACTGTTTGTGTTAGATCCCTGGGGATTAGAATACCTGGATGTTTTAATGCTATTGGGGACCACTGAAAATCCCACTGACTAAGTAACACTTGGTATGTTTGTTCAGTTAATCCTAACAGCTCAGGCTTGTTCCAATTAATTTTATACCCAGACAACTGCCTGAACTTTTCAGTGTATTGTAACACTTTGTGTATAGACCTTTACAAATCACTTTAAAATAGAGCAGTTTGAACCCCAGCTTTACTGGACAGAAAAGTTTTAAGGCTTATGGAACATTTCTCTGTGCACTAAAAGATAGAGCCATGCTTGATTTATCCTATGCAGCAAGCATTTATGCCTGGGCTAAGCTTCAGTACATGAAGGGTTCTACCCGAACTGGTGGGATTGCATCTATGCTTAAAGCTCAGCCTATATCTATAACTGTATTAGCTAGGTTGAGACTCCAGCTTGCTCATTTGGGACAGTCCCAATGGCCATTCTTGCTGGGGAACTTAAAATCATCAAGGAAACATTTACCTATAGGCCCATTTTCTTCCAAGTCCAGTTTGCAGCATGCAGAAATTGCAGCTTAAAAGTGTTTTGATACAGACCACCTTGTTCCCTGGGGCTAGCTCAGATTAGGCACAGTCTTGCAACAGAAGCAGAGGCAGCCCAGCTCCCCCATTTATGGGGCCATCTGGAGTCTCTCTTGGTCCTCTCTGATTAATTGCACCTGGAGGCCCTTGCTGGCTTAATGGCCTTCAGCAGGTTACTGAGGAAAAGACAGGGAACTTCAATATGGGTGATGTTCTAGCTTGGCCCTTAGAAACAAGGGCTCCTGTAGCACCAACACATTTCTGCAGAAGCTCAGTTAACAAACTTGGGGGCTACTAGTTCACTTTTCATTCAGCTCATTCTATTATATATGAGATAAAATTAGGGAAAAGTAAGCATTAATCTCCAAAGAGATCACTCTTAAGTGTTCTGCCATGCTCTCCTGCAGGGTTACATGCCTGGGACTCCCTTCTTATCTGCCACCCTTGGACCATCTACCTCAAGACGCAGGTGCTCACCATCTTTATTACTGTCTACCAGGTGCCCTTTATGGCTTGATCCTTGCAGGCACGGTTTCCTAACTCAGGTCTCTAACGTTGAGGCTGTGGGAGCCTACAAAATCAGCAGGTATTTAGCCAGTGTAGCCAACTCTCACATATTTAAAGGAAGTAAAGTATGACTGTGGCTGAGGTGGAACAGTTGGGTGAGGGGAGACTATGGCATTCCCTCTGCAGTTTATAGTCCAGTCTATGATTTTAAACTGCTGGTCCACTTTTCTCGTACCTCTGGTTTTACTCCATCAGAAAACATGGGTAGTCCTAATAGCCTGTGGTTATCATGGAGTCATGGAGCTATTGGCTCTTGGCAAAGTTGTGAGCTGCTTGATTGCTCTCCTTCCAACAAAGCTCCTCCACAACCTGAGCCCTCTTTGCTGCTTTCAGGAGCTGCTGGATGTTCTGGAAACAATGAAGCCTGGTCATCCACAGGAGAGATGGTGGGGGACAGCACCATCTGCACTGCTACCAACCCTCATTCTAGGGCAAGATCGTGTCTTGTGTCATTGCAAGTGGACAAATAGACTGTTACAGGGTAAGCATAATTTGGTCCTTTAAGCCAAGAGGCCATGCTACAACAGCCTGTCAGACCCTTAAGCCAAAGGTTTGTTTAACTAAATGCTGAGGTTTTATTCAATGCCGAGCATAGCCAGTACCTGTTCTGTCTCTCTTGCACAGGAAGGGCTGTCTTCTCCTCCCTGCACACAGCGTGCTCAGCCCCTGCAGGTCTAAAGAGCCAGAAATGGACACAGCAACACCCTGTTCACCAGTGCCCTTGGTCAGGGAGGGAGGAAATTCCTGCGACAGTATATGAGCTACTCCTACACTGCACGTCTTAGGCAATTCACCTACTCAAGTTAGGTGTATTGGGTATGGGTGACTTCACTGGCCAGCTGGTGGCCTGCTGTCTGGTGATGAAGGATGGGCCACCTGAAGAGCTAGGGGTTTAACAACCAAGAGGAGGAACTGGCTGGGAGGACTATTGAGCTGGACAGTGCCATATTCTTATGAAAGAGAGGGCAGCATGTCATGCCAGAGCCACTGACTTGGAAGGGGATACTATGTCCAGCAGTATGAGTCTCCAGGGATGTGCACGATGCTAGTGGCCTGCAGAAATGTATCAGCAGGTCATTCCCAGGACTGGAAAAGTCTGCTGGATGGCGTTGGGGGAAGTGGGTGCACCTGAGGTACCATTTGCATTCAGAGCACCTTGAAAAATCATTCTGAAAACTGTGTAGCGTGAACAGGGAGTTCACCAGAAGCTAATATCCTGAGACGATTTGTGCAAGCACTTTCCAGAGCAAGGAAGGGGTCTGTAGTCTCTCTCAGAAATACAGGCAACTTATAGATGCTGAGTAAGGGAAAATGTAACAGTGACCAAAATGACTGGAAATAGGAAGTTAGCACCGACTGCCAGTCTATTTTGGCTAGACATTTCTCTCTTGCTTTTTCTACCCCCAGAGCAAGAAAATAAGACAGTGTTTTTTGTTGACAGCTGCAAGAAAAACAAAAGGCTGGGGAAAAGCTTCCTCCAAGCCCTCCTTACCTCCTTCACAGAGGGAGGGCTGGGGTGGGGGGAGCTCACAGCAGGGGCGAGGTGGCGGTTTGGAGAGCGATGGCAAGGCTTGGGGGGAGACGACAGGAAGCAAGAAGCGACCGTCTCCCTGCCTGGCGCAAACACATACAGACTTAACCTACAGCTGAACTTTTGCCCTTGAGTGACCAGTGCCATTAGGATGCAGGTCAAAAGGTTGCAGGGTGACAGAAAATGGAACTTTATTGAATGAAAGAGAAAATGAAAAAATTCCTTTGTTTGCTTAACTCCGTGTGGTTTGTATAGCCACTGTGATCCCATAATGGAGTCCAGAGTGAAAAAGTAACTTGATTTATCACATGCGAAGAAAAAAAAAAAAGGGAGGGGGGATTTCACTAAGGGAATAACTAAAAAACCAGTGAAAGAATAAAACCCCCAAATCCCTAAAACATTAGAATAAATGTGACTTTAATCAATAAAAGCCCTTTTATATAAATGAGGCAGAGAAAGAATTTTCATTCTTTAGGAACAAGTGTATATTAGAACACCAATGTATATATCAGTATATATTAAGGACACCAGTGAGGCACGTTAAAAGAATATTCTTCCTGTTTGAGTCAGGAAAAATGTGCATATATATGAGCATCTGGCTTAAAAATATTTCGGTTTGACATGTGTTTGAGTGCCAAAATCATAGCTTTATATGCACAATCCATCTGCATTTATATGCAAATGCAAACCCCAGATATTTAAAATCAGTCTGAGGAGAGGAAATATCTCTGGATAGGTAGAGAGAAAAAGGGTACAACTAGTAGGGCTCTGGCTGAAATTGGAGATTCCAAATGAGTTCAGCTAAACGTAACAAAAAATCTCAGCACATTTGGCATGCTTAATATGTGTTGTTTTTTTTCATTTTTTGACAGAATGTGGTCCATCAGTAAAGATATGATTGGTTAAAATCAGATGGTTTAAAATACTGGATTTTTAGTAAAGTGGCATATTCTGAGTCAGATCCAGAGAGTTATAAGGGCTAATGTGCTAATTCTGAGCTGTCTCACTAGTGAGATAGAAATCAGTGGAGCTAGAGCACAAGAAATCTAACGAAGTCCAAAGCTAAACCAGGTAGTAATTTTCAGGATATATAGGTACTCCCAGAAACAGCTAAATAAAAAATGTGTTAAAGACAGACCTTTAGTGAATTAAATGCTTCATGAGCTGTCTTTCAGAGCACTAAGGAGCAGATTTTGCCACTTGTGCACATATAAAAGTTCTGTGAGTGTGATGAGTGTGTGCATAAATAGTACTTGAGGGGCAGGAGGCTGAAATGCTACTTGGTATGAAGAGGGCATCAGAAGCTGGCTTCCAGCTGGGGCTCCTGCATCTCCGTTACTCTTCTTGCTTCCTTTGCAGTGTCCTCCTTCTCTCTCCCTCCCCTTTTAGTCGGCCAGCCCAAGACTACACAGCCGCAACAATTACATCTATGTCCTCAGTGTGCCCCACAGCCTCTCCTTTTTGATCACTGTGAACAACTAAACCATCTGGCCTGCCACTTAGTGCCAGAGAATGACAAGCTCTACAGATCATGTCTCCAAGGGTCCTCACTTCCAGAATATGTCTACATCTTGCTAATTCTTTTTGTGTTGTGTCACAAGTGCAGGCCTTTTTTTCTCATCCATACAGCTAAAACTCTTATCCAGACTAATTTTGGGTGTTGCAGTCACGTATCTGTGTTACTGCAGTATCCTGTGTTTTTGTTCCTGACAAATGCAGCCATGCTCTCTTCATATCTATTTGTATGGCTGCTGTCAAGATCATTATCCCCATCTGTTGCCTTGAGTTTGTCATAACTCTATTTGTCTCTTTGCACTGTCTCCTCCTTCTCCACTGTAACAAATGCACTACTTTTCCCTATTCCCACCTAAATGACACTGTAACCAGTACCAAAAGGCCAACTGTTACCTCCATTGGAACTGTGATATCATTTTCCATCATCTCCTTTTTAATTTTCAGACATGCATTTCCAATTTTTCATCTTTCTCTCCACCCAGGTGTGGGAGGAAATCCCCATAAAACACATACAAATCTGATTAGTTTTCTGACCTCAAAAAGTCTATTGCATTGACCGGTGCTATTACATAGTTTCCTTCAGCTCTCCCATCAGGCTGTCTGATTCCATCTAGTGTGAGCACTCAGACTCCTGAAATCTTCCTTTTCTTGTTCTCATTAGTACAATGCCTAAACCGATGGAGTCCTCATTCCTGACTAAGGTTTCCAGTTTGATTGGGTAATACAAATAGTAATTATTAGTAATAACCTTCTTGGTCACACAAAGCTAAATCAAGAGTAACTCCATTAACTCTAAGTATAAATAACCCACTTTTATATGGATATAATGGAGAACAAAACTGTCACCTTATTTTAGGTTTTCTGTTTACCTACAGAGGCTAGGTAGTTACCATATATCTCCTCTTACACCTCCAAGACTGTAGGAAATGTGGCTTTAAGAAAAATACAAAACCAAAAGTGTATAATGAAGTCTATTTCATGTGCAATATTATGAATGAACTTTGAGGCTGTGAATTAAATGCCTATGAAATTCCTTAAAATGCTATTTAAAAATAAACTTGTTTCTAAACAAAATCTTGAAGGCACTTTAAGTTTCTTTTCTCATTCTCTCTATTTTCTTTTCACAAGCATAGTTAGACACATTGTAGTTTACTGGCTTGCAACATGTCTCTGAAAACAATGAAAGCTGCTGTTAAGGTCATGGAAAGAATCCGAAAGAAGGATTTTATATTTTGTAAAGCAAAATTGCTTCTGGTCTAAGATCCTTTATGCCAAGTTTCAGTGAATTTTTACAGCCAAGTTATACACTTCCTCTGACAATTTTTTAATGCTACCAGACAATTTGGCTACATGGTATTGTTATCAAAATGTTAAAAGAAAAACTCAACAACTCATTAGGTTGGGGAACTGGTGGCACTAGACAGTTATTATGATTTTTAGTGTTGTTTCTGTTCAGCAGGTATTAACATGTTTGGAAAAAGGGAAGAAAGGATGGTAATAAAGGCTAGAATTTTTTTGTGGGTGGACGAATGATTAGGCATCAGCGCACTGCCAGAGACAGTAAGTAATTTGTGGAAGGCATTGTTCAAAGCAGAGATATTTTGGGAGTAGAAGTATTGTTCATTGTATGCCATATGCCAACCTTTTGGGAGGTCATGTCAGAGTGGTGGGAGAAATTTAGAAAAAAAACAAAACAAAACAAAACCCACTGTATTTCATCATCTTCACCTACTCACCAGGAATCTGGTGCCTGGAAAATATGAATCTAGCAATTAAACTTGCATTTCTCAACACTAATGTCTGCTAGGCAATATAGATGCATCCTTATAAACAAAACCAGTATATTCTGTACAGTGATAGAGGGTTTCTGCAGCTATTACAGAAGGGGATGTAAAAAACGTTGAAGACTTAGAGTGGAATTCTTCTGTAACCAACTAACACCTATCCTTGGTATGGACAAAGCATCCATGGGTGCATCTTTTAATCAAAAGGTTTGGAGTACAGTGTCAAACTAGGTGATTCATTTAGACCAAACAGATGACATTAGATATAAGACTTGTAGATGGTTGAAGTTAAAGGATATGAACCCACTCACAGAAACTACCTATGCTTGTTGTTTCGGCAATCCTCACTGTGCCTGTAAAGAACCAACCTCTGATCACTGCCAGCAGCATCACAACTGCAGTCACGATGTTGAATGTGGCAGAATCCATTTACAGAAAAGCAGCAGGATGATCCTGCTTAATATTAAAAAAGCCCACCATAACAAAATATGGATAATTTGAAAAAACAAATACCCTCCTCAAAAAAACAGAACAAAACCAGGTTAATTACTTTTCAGATATCTGCAAGTGCCACATGCAATCAGTCCATAGCTTCTCTGTGAAAACTGCCAGCTTGTTCTGGTAGTGCTAGAGAGGGGCTACTGCTGGGAAGTAACTAAGATGCCCCCTCATTTAACACAGACCACAGAACAGCTGCCGGATATGAATGCCTTTCAGTCACCATTGATCAGGGATCGATTCAAATTAGTGACCTAGAAATAAAAGGCTGCATATTGAAGAACAAATTTCCGATACCATTCTGTCTTCAGTAATGAGAAATACAACTGTCTGCCGCATTTAACTTTCAGCTGTCACATACAGAACAAATAGATGACTTCAACGCATGACAATATGAAAAAATCTCTAAAACTTAGGGCATTTTTCCTGTTAAGTGCTTTTTTGTTTTGCTTGTGTTTGTTTGACAGCTTCCTCACTGAGGTTGGTAGTTAGGTGTTTACAATATTAGGCAAATGTAAGAAACTAATATTTTGTTTTCCACACTTTCTCATTAAAACGTGCTTTAGAAATGGTTTCTCAGTCCTAAACTTCATATATTACATTAAAATCCACAGGGAGGGTGTGGTTTCAATTGCTAGGCTAGAGCATTCAGGATTTGGATTCCAGTCCTTGGCTTTGCAAGGACTACCTCCAAGGCCTTGGCAAGTTGCTTATATTTTCTCCATCTCAGATTCCCATTTACAAATGGGGAAAAGTAATGTTTCCCTATCCTGGGAATATTTTGAAACTAAAGTCACAGGTAACTGAAAGATGCTCTGCTACACATATACGAATGATCAATTTGGTAATCTTATTGGGCTCTTTTGACTAGCTAATGTTTCCTTTGAAGGCTGAGTTGGGAATACAAATATGAAACGCAAGATTTATGGATATCATTTTCATGCTTATGGTCCTTAGAGATAAAAATAAACAACAATCCCCTCTCCCCAACCACTGAAGAAAATGGGTCAATCGAAAATTATCACAGTGACAGGTTTTTCCTTTCATTAGGATTACAAAACACTCAGCGTTAGTAATAATTGTAGAGATTTTTCTGACAGAATTAATTATTCTGAATGATTAGTTTGTTATGCTCCTTGCAGGCACCAAGTTTGGAAGAGGAAGTGCTTTGTCTTTCGATTAAAAATATCCAAACAGCTCTGTGGAGTCATGATCTGAGAAACCAAAACAAGTCCTTAACCGTAGATAAATGAAGGTTGGCTGATCCCAGTTTGTAGAAAGCCAGAGGAAGCCCTCTGCTCTGACCCCGCGCCCTCTGGCATCACAGCTGGTGCACGAGCACAAAGACAACTTGGATGTAGATGCTGCTGTGGGCACTTTACACAGGCTAGATTGTAAATTTGTCCATTTATGAGTGTCCTGCGGGGGTTCCCACCAACTCAGAAGACAAAGCAAGAGTTGAAGCGAACAAAGCATATCCATAAAAGCTCCTCTGATTGCCACTATTAATAAAATGGAGGCCATAAACAAATTTACTGTGTACTGTTTCTTAAGTGGGGGAGCAGGAAAGCAGGGGATGCCTCCCTTGAACTGAAGGAGGTGTGTGCGCTACACAGGGTGAGGGCAGAAGGTATATATGGTCTATGAAAAATAAATCTGGCTGCTAGAAATGTTTTGCTTTACACTTCTTACTACTAGGCTGTGGACATGAATTTCATTCTACCTGAAATCTCAAATTGCCTTGGCAGAAGCTTGCAAGTTTTCACCTGGAGCATACGTGAAATAGATACAATGGGATTTCTGGAGTTCTTTTGGGTTTTCTTTATAGGAATTCAGAAAGGAAAGAATAGTTCTGAAATTGTCCTGGCATGTATCAGCATACTCCACTGTACTTCAAGGTGCACCTCCAACTTGCATATTTTTCATTTTCATTCACCCTTTCTAGCAATAAGGACAACATGCTTATTTTTGATGCCAACACCTATTAGGAAGTATTAAATATGGTTCAAAAATCACAGCAGTTTTTAGACAAGTGACTCAGTTTTGGGGGAATGATTGACAGAGAAAGCTACATTTCTTTCAAAATGCCAGGCCTGGTGGTTCCTTCCAGTCCTGTGTACAAAGAGACCAGTTCACACAGTGGTTTCACTCCTAAGCCATAGATGTTCATACATTTTCCAGGACGCCCTGCTCTGGTTTCCTACTCATTGTAAGGAGTTCTGCAAAGCAATGCAGAGGCTGGTAAAGTGGGGAATGAATGGGTGGAGGTGATAACGCAGAAACCTCTTCAGTTGTCTTGGTACAAACAGTTTTTATCTAACTGTGTGTGCCAGTTCTGCTGTAGTCTGCCTCATACTGCAGGTACCCATCCGGAAAACTTTACTGCTTCACAAAGCTGCTACTGTTAAGTTAAATACATTGATTGCTGACTGGGCAATGAAGACCCAAAGCAAAAAAACAGTGGATATTCCTAGGAAGTCTTCAAGACAAGCAGGTGGTAAAGAGTATCTCTGTGGTCCAGCGGTGAGATCTCCAATAAGGGGCAAAGACCGTTAGCATACCTGGGATCAGTCCCTGGCAACATGACCCACTGAGGTGCACAGCAAATGCCAAAGTCACAGGGTATTAGAAAATGAAGATACTACTTGTGCTGTAGCTTTCTGCATTGCGCTTGGATCCTTTTTCAGATATTTGTTTTTTAGGACTTAGGAGAAACTTTATACTGAAGAAAACTGGATAAACTAGCATGGCACTTAATCTGCTCCCCAGGGGACCAAGCATCAAACACGGCCAAGAGGTCCACGTGGATTTTTCTTTTTTTTTTTGCTTAACTTTTATTAGTGCCAGGTAAGTTCTGGGTAGAAACCGGACACCTAGCTTAGCTGGAATTCATGGTCTGGAAACCACTAAGAAAAGCCAGTTCCCATGTTTTACATCTCAAGCCTAACATCACGTGCTCACACTCTATCATGCAATAACGCTGACAGCAGCGCAGGAAATAGCTTGGAGAAACACCCTCATTCTGTTCCATTTTGAGCTCATTTGTTCTGAAACTTCCAGTGACAAAATTATGGTGCGGTTTTAATAGGAGTATGTGTCTAAACTCATACCCATGTTTTTTCTGCGAATCTGGGTTAGAAGATCTCATTTTTCTCCTCCCACACATGTACTCTCTGCCAACTGCACAAACAATGACCTGTATTCATCCACACTGTAACTCTGTTGACATCATCAGGCTACA
This sequence comes from Ciconia boyciana, assembly GCF_034638445.1. Taxonomy (NCBI): domain Eukaryota; kingdom Metazoa; phylum Chordata; class Aves; order Ciconiiformes; family Ciconiidae; genus Ciconia; species Ciconia boyciana. Next base: position 171,883,800 of record NC_132934.1, on the reverse strand, counting down.
ATAGAGATAAATTTGGTCCAGTGAGGCAAAGTGCTGTGAAATGGTTTGATTTTGCTCTTTTACCCAAGGAAAATTTGTCTGGAAACATATCATACTTTCATGCTTACACACAGGAATGTCTTCATCATTATCAGGTGATTGCTATTCCTGTAGATTCATGAGGGTTTTTTTTAAATAAATGCTTAAACTGCAAATGCAGTGCATGATATTTTATTTTTTTATTGCAATACAAATCCGTGAGTTCATTATTATTGTACTTATAAACAACTTTTTAGAATTATCAGCATGAACGCTTTTTTTCAAAATGCTAGGTGTTTCCTGCCTTCCTTCTGTTTTTAAGAACATTTGACTTCACTTCCATGCGATCTGTGATCCAAAGATGGAGTATTCAAGAGTGCCTAAGTGTTTCTAGAGACTAATTTGCATTTTCAAAAGTAGCTTAAGTAATGACATCAATAGGATTTAGGAACATAGAGCCAGGAAGAACTCAAGAGTGGTGTCACTGAGTGCAATAATGTCTTTTAGCTAGTTAAATGAGAGTGGTGCACACAACCCTAAATTAGGAAAATAAGTTGCCTGGTCCATGAATAAGAAACAGTAGTGACAAAGATTAGGTTTTGCAGCATGTAGCACTCTAAGCAGAGGTACATCTAAACAACCCCAAAGTAAAAGCTGTGAAAAAGATATATCTGAGATTGTGTCTCTTGCCCAGACACAAGAATTAACTACATCCTTGAGACAGGTGCTTCTGAAATGAAGATCTAGAGCCAGCAGTTATATTTGGATACACATGACTGGATTGCTATTTTCCTTTAAAATGCAGCTTTGTAAGAGCAAAGTGTCCTTTACTTGAAGGAATGTGAACTCCTTTTTCTATATATTACAGTGGAACTGGAGAAAGAGAGATTTCCTTAGAATGGATTTTATTTTTTAATCAGACTTATAACAGAAAAAGATAACCAAAGGTGCCGTTCACAGAATAGAAAGCTCTTAGGTAGAATAGCGAATATAAGCAATATAGTGTGTTGCCAATAAAATCAGTTATCAGGTTGTACACAATGAAATCTGAATGACCAACCCCTGATACTGGCAAATATTTTTTCCAGAGCTCCTCAGAATATGAAATGCTGCTTTAATATGTGTTGCAAGACCAAGATTTCAGATTCACCTGTAAACTACTTATTACAGGTGGGACTTAGAAATGCCCATATCTGAGGTTTTTGAGTTTTCTTTGGCTTTGGTATAGTCAAATTCAGATTATCTTCCTGCAAAATTGGTATAATAATATTTAAACACTTGCAAAAGACTTAATTAGTTAATTAACATTTATACAGTCATCAGAGATCCTTGTCTGTAAGATATCGTGCTAATTTTGCTACAAGAAATTCCATTCAAAATTTAATTAAAAAGTGTAATACAGGGGTTTAAATTCCTTACTGTATTTGAATTCAATATATTTAAATTATTTTCTATTCTTTAATACAAAAAATTAAATTAGTAGCACACTCTATCCCCCCCCCCAGAAAAAAAAAACCCAAACAAACCAGGGAATCAAAGTCGTGAAAACAAGAGTATGGGAGCAGGAAGATTTTGTAGTAAATAAAAAAACCTCATCTGATGAGTTTAGAAGGGAACCAGATCTTTCCTCTATGCCCTGTGAAGCTGATTTTCATCTCATTGCCTGGTTTACACATGCCACAAATAATGCCATGCAGAGGACAGTTCTGCATGATGGGAATTCAGCTCCTGGTGCCAGTTCTTCAAAAGCTGACTCCTTGTAGCACTTCGAAAACTGGATAGAAGTGAAAACAACTGGCTGGTTCAGACTGAAGCTATAGTCTGGTTTGGGATCACTTGCTCCCAGCCCAGATAACTTTTTGCAACTATTTGATTTCACTGCATGCACCAGGGCAGAGAGTCCTATGCTAAAACACATGTGCAGTTGACTATGAGGTTCATTTGTGGCAAGGCTGCCCACAGTGCTGGCTAGCCAATTTGGGGAGTAAATGAAGTACAACTAGAGTCCATGACCTCCAGATAAACTGAGCCAGCATGATGTATTACACAAGCTCCGAAACTAAACATCTCATATGGTAAATTAGAAATGGAAATGGGGGTGTTTGCCTGGTAGGATGTACTTCAAGTACCCATCTTCAAGTTTCATATATGGTGAGGAAAAAATACCAGAAAAAGAAATGAAACCCTAGGAGATTAGGGAGACTAGCAGATCCCTTTTGTCCATATCTGCTGGAGAAGAGGCTGAGAAAAAGTCCATTGTGCCCAGGCAAGTAGAAAATAGTGCCTGTCTGAATCCATGTAATCCATCATCATATCAGGCTGGGCCAGGCTAGCATACATGAGAGCACCACTGCTCAGCTCAGAGTGAGGCAGTGATACCAGATCACAGCTGCACCTGTATTGCTGAGGAGTCATGCACAGACTACCACAGGTCATTTTCATAAATTTCTAAATTAGAAGGAACCATTTATTTCAGAGAATCACCCAGAATCACAGAAGGTTTGAGGCTGTTTTGAGACACTCCAGATGTGTCTCACCAGTGCTGAGCAGAGGCAAAGGATCACCTCCCTTAACCTGCTGGCAATGCTCTAACTGCAGCCCAGGAGGCTCTTTTGCCTTCTTTGCTGCAAAGGCACATTGCTGGCTCACGGTCAAATGTGGTGTCCACCAGGACTCCTCAGTCCTTTTCTGGAGAGCTGCTTTCCATCTGGTTGGCCCTCAGTGTGTACTGATGCATGGCGTTGTTCCTATCCAGGAACAGGACATTGCACTTCCTGTTGTGGAACTTCATGAGGTTCTTGTCAGCTCATTTCTCCAGCTTGTTGAGTCCCTCTGAGCACAACCATCTGTTGTATCATCCACTTCTCCCAGTTTTGAATTGCCCGCAAACTTGCTGAGGGAGAAGTTTGTCCCATCATCCCAGTCATTAATAAAGAACCTTCAGTTTTCAGCGCAGAAGATGTTGTCTCTAAAATTAGTAGATACCTGCTCACTCGTGAACATGATGAATGTCACCATACTGAATGTCTCAAAAGGAACTGGTGGATCACATAAGCTTTGTAATTGTGTGACAATGACAGGACGTTAATTTTTCTTCTGTGTTTGGATTATATCATTTTGCATGGCCTTTCTTTGAATTGTGTGCTATAAACAATTAATGGACTGAGTTCTCTCACCACACAGATCATATGCTGTTTTTTCCCATGGTTAGGAAGCCAGTCTCAAGAAAGTTGTTGGTATACCTCTACACAGAATTAAAGTTGCACATGATATGCAACACTATGTATGACTGGAATATACTGGGAAAAACTAAATTATGTCCCTTGTTGGCAGATTCAGCCTTAAAACGTACTCTATTCAAGGACAAAATCTGTTTAGAGACCAAGGAATTCTGGGTAGCTGCCCAAAATCTGTGCTATTTTTCTCCACAAAACAGATACCTCTCCAATGCCTCATACCTCGTGAGATTAACTATCAGAACCCTAGGTTTGATGGTTTGAAACCTCAGTAAACCTTTCAGATGCATAAAAAGCCCACTTAGCTCCCTCGCGCTTGTTCTACAGATTAATTCTTCAGGACTGGGCATGTGAACGAGACTGCCATAAGAAGACTACAGGGAAGAACACCTGGTGCTCTCCATGGCTAGAAGCCATCTCTGACAGACAGGAAATTTCAGCACGGCAAGAGAGGAGCATGCTCTGAAAAAGGCAATAAGCATGCTCTGACACTCCTTATGTGGAAATCCAGCTGGTTGCAGATGACGTCTTTTGAAACTGGTCAAGTACTGTGGAAAAGACAAGCCTCTAACTTGAGTAATGATCAGTCTCTTCAGTAATCTTTCTGATGCACTTTATGGCTGGAAGGAAATGAAGGTGTTTTCACTTCCAGTTCTTTGCATGCCATCTCAAAGGGATGCTGAGTGATACAATACACAAATGCCATTGCTACAGAGCGAATGAATACTTGAAAGCTAAATCTGCCCATCAATACCTGTGAGAAATGTCAGACTTGGAAGGAAAGCTCCAAAGGGAAAAAAATTAACCACGCGCTGACAGATCAGGCTTTCATTTCCCATCTGCTGATGAGAAATGAGATGAAGGTGATAACTTCTTGAGAGACTGTTGTATATTGGTTCCCTTCCTGAGGAAAGGAAGATGTGATGTATGATACTTTCTTACCTTCCCCTTGCACTTCTTCTCTACTGGGAGTGGTAAGCAAGTTTTCCATATGAGCTGAACCGTAGCCCTTGAACCCTGTGTCTGCCTATGATAAACACCTGTGTGTATACGTTGTGTGACTCACCAATCCATCACTGTAAAAAATCTCAGAAGCAGCAGAACTTTAATCTTTTCTTTTGAGAGTGAAGTGTGATTTGTCCCAATCAACCAGGTCAACAGCACTCAGACATATAAACCAGGTCCTTACTGCCAAACCAAGGTTTCCTGTAGGTTTTGCCTTCTAAGCCTTTGACCTCATTGCTAAAGAGAGCCTCACTACTCCTTTCACTTTCTGTATCAGCTTGGGCTATCCTCTGTGTCCACTCAAGCACGGATCACCTCTTTCAGTCCTGCAAGCCCACCCAAGCTCATGCTGTCAGCTGCTGTGTCACAATCTCACGTATTCACAGTGCAGCTCAACAACTTCCCTTCCACTTGAGGGACTACTCAGTATGTTGTTTTCTGAATCCCAGGAAGAAGTGTTGGTGTTACGCTGGACTTTTCTGGAAGGCACGTTTCATTGGTACTAGCCCAACTGCAAGCCTCCTCCACCATGTTCTCTCACATGCCTGTTGGTTTATTCCTCAAACCATGCTAAGAACCTGCACCTCAGCTGTATGACTTAGACATGTCACATGGCTGCCTTGTCACCAAATCAGGAGTTTTGTCAAGCATGTAAGTGAATTACATTTTTCCCAGTCTTGGTTATGTAAAAATGTTTTCATCTTATGTTCCCTAGCTCAAAAACTGCTCATAAAATTTCTTCATTAAAACTACATTATCATGATTCAGAAATGAAATATTTATTTAAAAGATATTTCTGATAATGTACTTAACCTGGAATAGGCCAAAAAAGTTAGAATGAAATTGTTAATTAGAGTCTAATTTACTAACACAAATAGTCCCATTGATTTCAATAGAATTACATGAATTAGTGAAATGAGCAAGTTTTCCCTGAGGTAAACCTTTAAATTAAAAGTTGATGGAAATCTTGATAGGGGGAACTGTTGACTGAATTTGAAATATGTACCTCTGATTTTGGACCCATTTTTTACTTTAAGACTTGGTATGCTTGCCTACATATATTTTAGCCAATGGAGAAGAAAGGAGTGTCTCATTAGAAAAATGAAATGTCAGCATACTTCTATATTTCTCCTCTTTGCTTTTCATTTGAAATAACTGTTTTAATGTGTTGGTTTTTTAAAAAAATAATTGAAATGATTGTGGAAAGCTAAGTCAAAATGTTTGCCTTGTTCTTTTGAATTAGGTAAAGTTAGATTCTTATCTGTTTCATGTTATTTATTGTTTGACATATTTGATTTGTAGCATCTAAAAGCCTGGATCAAGATGGCAATCCCACTGTGCTATACATGCTGAATCCTGCTTTCAGTGTAGCGGCGAAGAGATTTCACGGCCCATACCAACATCTATTATATGCAGAAATGTAGAGAGGTACATTCCACAAGCATATGTGTATTCCTATGCACGTGGGTGTGAGTGTGTGCAGACACACTTGCTCATGCACGTGTGCACTTTGCCCTCACTTTGAGAGCCTGTTGTGCAGTGAGAGAATTTTAATCCCATTTATTGACCTTTCTGAGAAGTGAAGGGAAAGAGCGGAGGGGGAAGGATACACACCTGAAGTTTATTTCCTTTAAAGAGATGACTTAAAGATAATAGAGATGAGATGGAAGAAGAATACTGCCCATTGCCAGGAGCTTTGTTCACAATGCATACAATACGTGGCCTCAGAAGCCGACAGTGAACTGTTGCCACTGGAATGAAGAACAGTATTGCCAGGGGGTCATGGAGCAGCGAGTGCAATTGATTAGAGGTATAAGTCTTAAGATGGCAGCAGGGAAAATGTTCAGTGACCAAATCAATCTGCTAAATGACCTTTCCTCCAGATGCGTACAGCGTTATTCTTTTAAAGCTGAATTTGCATTCAGGTGCTTTAGCTTAGCTGGTTTTGAAGGCACTGGAAGCTGAGCGACTGTCTGTGGGAAGATAATTTAGAACAAAGGGTTCATGAGAGCATTTATTTAGCATGAAAAATACCCGCCTGATATTTGAAAATGGAACTACCAGGGAATCCAGAAATAAGGTGCAAGACACATCATTTAGCTAATGTTTATTGGTGATAGGTAACTGATTACCATTTAAAGGGCATTCCTAGTCCACTGATGTCAGTGGTAGCTTTTCAGGAGATGTGTGGCTGGGCCCTTGGTGAGCATCATCCCCAGTCCGTAGAGATCATTTAAACAATGTGATTGGATACTATTTAAGGCAGCAGACTCCTAAGTAATTACATTGTTTATGATAAGCCACGTTTATGCCCATTTAAATATGACATACTCTGTATTTCTCTTATGAACTTCATGAGAGTTTTGGTATCTAAAAATTAAGACCGGGATATTTTAATCATGTTAGACTGCGTGCCGCTTTGGCCCTACTTCCTTCGGGTTTTTCTTTGCTCAGGAGGGAAAAAAAAATACACATTGCCGTATGCTCAAATTTAACCCATTTGTCTATTCTTGTCACATATTTCTGTGTACTGTCATTCAATCCTGAGGAAAAAAAAACCCTTCTCTTTTGGTAATGAAATCTTTTTCAACAACAGAAATTCTTTCTTCTTCAAATTCTGTTTATGTCATACTGTGCCCTGATTCTTACTGATGTGGAGAAATTCACGGCTCTTTTATGATCTAAAGCAGATCTGAACGTAACATTCCAAAGATGAAAGCTACACAAGCAGCAGCATGGAGTTCCTGGCAGAAATTTCTGTTCTCAATATCCTCTGTCAGAAGAAATGTTTTCAGCTACAAGACCAATTTATCCTCTTCACAACTGAGTAGTGAAAGTGCCTACTCCCATGTAAACTGCAGTATTCTGCAGATGTGATTACGCTGTTGTAAGTGGCAGGAGAGTTTCACTGGTTGTGTTGGTATCTTGTATTTGCACTATAAAAGTTTCAACCATGAAGACAAGTGACAGTTTTCAGCTTCAAATGTTTCTTGATGGGCTACTGCATATAAATGTCTTAATTTTCTCATGATTTCTGTTAGAATTCACTCTGCCAAAAGCTATTAATTCAGACTGAGTGAAAAAGCAGTATTTTTGATATAACACTTATAATGCAATGTTACATCATTGTTTTTGACATATTTCATGGTTTCAAGATCTTTTTGCAAGACAGCTTTTCATTTCTTTTAAGTCTGACAGCTGAACATATTCTTTGTTATGACAAAGTATTGATGCTCATGTCTAAGAAAGATACTAACATGACAGAAAATGTCAGAAAAGATTTCCGTCCCCACGCTAGAAAGTATAAAGGTTACAGTACCAGAGTCTGCTGTGCTCACATGTAAAAATAGTACTTATTCAAATACCTTGAACTCCCACATTTGCTTCTTTTTTATCATAAGAATTCTTACACTAGAATAACAACTAAGCTCATCTTTGAATAGTATTTGTTGAAAATTCGATAGTGCTGATAACGATGGGTTTCCCTCAGTTTGAGTACACATATGCAAGAGGAATTCTGTTGTTCTCACATACTGTTTTGTTCAGTGTTTTGGTGTCCTACAGCTCACATCTGAGAAACACAGTAAGTACCTGCTATAAGAAACTATCAGTATTGTAATATCTTTAGCAACTATCCACAGGCACTACTCTCACATACACCTTTGCAATCAAAACCAAATCCCCTATTTCAGCTATGATATACAGCACTGAATCTCCCAGTTGCTGTAGCCAGGAGAGAAAAATGTGCTCAAAGCTTTTTTTTTTTTTAAAGGGTAACACACTTCAACAATCAAAGGGTGAAACCAGCTAAAAAGTCACACAGAACTGTATTTAAAATCATTGGTTTGGGAGTATGGGGGGGTGTCTGTGGGGTTATGTGTGGGAGAAATCCCCTTAACTAAACGCATTAGAAAAATGGAATGAATGTAAAATTCAACAGTTTAATTGGATCCCGAGGAATTATCTTGGAACCTGCAAACTGGCTTCCAAGCCCTGCTAACCAACTTACCTTCATCAAATGCTTAAAGGCTTTCCTCACATTGTCAAAAGCATTTTAAGCAAGCACAGCACTCAGCTACATACCATGACAAATTTTGCCTGTAGGCTGTTAAAATGGCTTTAAACTAGTGAGGCGTGCTCTTAAAATATATATATATTGTACATATTTCATCCCAAGCTGGCTCCCTGGCTCCCTCCTCCCTAACTGCTTTCTTTTTTTTTTTTTCTTTTAGCCTTTATATCTTCGGAGTCTAGCAGGGTTATTAATTAATGAACTTGTGTATTTTCCGTCTTTAGCTGCTGAAGAGCAAGGAACTGTCAATCAGCAGAGACCCTCCTGAATTAGGTGAATGCTGACATTTGGCAAGTGTCATCACAGTTGCCTGCCCATGCCCTTGTAATGCTCTAAGCCAGTGACCCTTCCCTCTTTGTCACACATTTCAGGTAGCACTCAGAGCTCATTGTGTGCAACTGAGGTCAACCGCCAACCAACCAAGTGCTCTGTCCTGCTCGCACAAAGCTTTCCCTGAAGGCAAGAGAAAAGAATAATAAAAGGGGGAAATGGCCTGCTGAGCAAAGGCTCTGAGTCTTTTATAACAGGAGGTCGTTTTTGATTATAGGAAGGAACCTTCAGTGGCTATGGAAACCAAAATGCCACACAAAAGCCAGAGGGTGCTTGGGAGGTAAACAAGATAGATGAAAGGTGATGGTGCTTTTAATCTCTGCAATCAATGTGCTTAGGTGGGTGACTTTAATTTAATCCATGTCTGATTAAACCTCTCCCTTTGTTTACACCATTATAGGATTTTTTCTCCTGTAAAATTTTTAAACAAATGTTAAAAAATTCCAGGGGAGGGCTGGCTGCTGCAGAGTTTTCATCCTATTCACCCCCCTGATGTAATCATGGATGTTCTCATTATCCACATAAATGCCTAATCCTTTTTACTCCTGCTAAGCTTATCCTCAGTGCTATATTTTTGAATGAGAGACTGAAAGTTCTTATATAAATACAAATTCTTGCGACTTTCTTTTTCGGACACCTAGCAGGATGAAATAACTGGAAACAATGGCACTCCGTAAGGAAACCTTTTCCATCAAGAAGCCTCGGAGCAGTTTGGTGAAAACTGGTTTTGATTTGGTTGAGTTATGAGCCCTTGAAAACTGCACATTGTACATGCTTAGACATTTTTGAGTAACAGCAGTGGTTTTAATGACAGCTGAATGTTCGGAAGGAAGTTGTGCCGTGCATGCATGCGCGGCTAATTTACCTACTTACTGAAAAATATACTCAGGGGTAGTGCTCCGAATGAACCCTGCCACATTCAGTTTGGGTTGGCTTACATGACTGAAAATTTTCTCCGATGGCTGTGCAAAGTTTTCCACAATAATGAGCATTTTATGGATGAGATTTTCAAAAGCCAGTCCCCATTTAGGAGAGCAGATCCCATTCAGACAGGAAAGGGAAGGGAATAAAAAAATAAGGCCCAGAGGAATTTGTGTTCCTACATCCTTTGGGGTTAAGGGGTACATTCAATAAAGACAGGCATTTAAGCACTTATCTCAGTCTCAGTGTCATTAGAGTATGAGCTTTAAAACCTCTCTGAATTTTGTCCTGGCTCCTGAATGAAAATAAGGCGCACACTCCTTCAGTTAGGCTTCCTAAACAGTCTGGAGGAAGAGAAAGATGCTTCGAAACAGCATTTACAGAAAGAACTGCATAAGCTCACTGACTTCAAGTTATCTTAGCACTTTCCAGAGCTAAGATGCCTTTGCCATGGCAGCCAACAGCTGCCTCTATCCAGCCAAAAAACTAGGTCCTTTCCTGAGAGCAGCTATCTCAATTCTTTGAAAAAGCAAAGCAGAACTTAGTGTTTCCTTTTAAAATACAGGCAGAGGAGGCACTGTAACTGATGCTGCCCACTCTCTACACAATAACCTGGCAGTAAGAGTGCTTGCCCAGGGAGCAGGAGAGCTGAGCACCATGCCCTCCTCAATGCCAGGATTCTTGAACCTGTCCCCTGCTGCCAAGCCAAGCAGGTCAAGCCTGGGGAAGAGGACGTTGCTGGAGCTGGCCTGCTCCTCAGAAACAAACATGACAATTGGGGGCCCAGAAAGAAAAAAATACATGTGAGGTCCTAACTCTGTAAGCCTGGCAGAAAGAGAAGGTCCCTCTGAGAAGATGTCACTTAGGCTTAGCAGGGAGTGATGTGCTTGGATGCTAGACCAGAGTAGTTCTTTGCTTGAACTGCAGTAAAACTGCAAATATTTCAGGAGCTTCAAGGTAAAATAAGAAATTATAAAAGAAAGACAAAATCCAAGCACAGCTTTCTGAGCTACAATTTCAGACTAATCAACCAAGTCTCTCTAAATCCTGTTTTTTATCTTGCTTTAATTCCATAAAGGCCCACAGATGTCACAATGCCTGATTTTTAATTGACCTGCTGTTATGCGCTTAAGAGGAATGTGGAATGCAGAGAGTTAGGATCCTAATTATGAAATTCCCAGTAGTTACAAAGCAAGAACATGAAGCTGCCTCCACTAGCCAAAAGGAAGCGTAAAGGAAAAGATCTAGTCACTGGCTCCAGGCAAAGGAGAGACTCTTCTTTCAGTTAGGGTTGACAGCTGTGAACCCTCCCATAGAGTTAGACACCTCAGCCAGGTAACAGTCTCTGAGAAAAAAAACACAGATGTTGTTAGTTGTTTTCTTCTGCTAATAGTGAGCACTCACTTGCCATTTGAAATTTTCAGATCCTGTTCTTCTGTTAGGTCTGGGGCTTGACTCTTCCTCCACAGCTCCCCAGTGGGGCCTCTATCCACTAAGCTGAAAGATATTGTGAGACAGACATCAGAGAGAGCTCCTCAGGGTAAGACAAACTCTCTTAAACAAGGTGAGAAACATTTTGCTTTTCATTGTATCCATGGCTATTTGTTATTGAAGAGACTGGATCCAAGAACCTTACGTGTGCCTGAGCTAGTTATTCTCTCTCTGAGTCAACTGGCATTTAAATCATTTATATAAAATGGAGCAGCATAAACAAGCAGGAATTGGAAGGGGCCCACACAAGCATCTTTCAGTAACCTTCACCCTGACAGCAGAAATTGTAGGTTCCAGTATGTGTGTGATACAATCTTGGTCATGGATCAGCGACACAACCAATTCCTCTTTATTCTCTTTGATTAGCCACAGTCAGAGATTACCTTCTGGAGCTCCTTGTTAGCAAGTCCCCACCATACAGCTAAGCAGTGTCACAAATTTGAATATTACATATAAAATCAAAAGGAGAAATGTCAGTACATGGGGCCTTCCAGGTGAAAAATCAGCAATTATGGACTGGAGGTACCTTCAGGATTGGCTATCAGATGAACAATTGGTTTTCAGGGTTTTTGTTATGAATAAGTTTTACAATTCATGAGTCCTTCCATAACTAAAGCTCTTCAGCACTTTCAAATGCCCCAACCATAAAGTGTTCTGTAGCTAATATTTTGAAAGGTTCATGGTCACTCAGTTGGCACAAGAATTGCCCTTGTGCATTTAACCTACATGTGCGTTGTGGTTTAACCCCAGTTGGCAACTAAGTACCACACAGCCGCTCGCTCACCCTCCCCCCTCCTCGGTGAGATGGGGGAGAGGATAGGAAAAAAAAGTAAAACCTGTGCATTGAGATAAAGACAGTTTAATAGGACAGCAAAGGAAGGGATAATAATAATAATAATAATAATAATAATAATAATAGAATGTACAAAACAAGTGACGCACAATGCAATTGCTCACCACCCACTGACTGATGCCCAGCCTGTTCCCGAGCAGTGATCGCTGGCCCCCCAGCCAACTCCCCCCAGTTTATATACTGGGCATGATGTCATATGGTATGGAATAGCCCTTTGGCCAGTTTGGATCAACTGTCTTGGCTGTGCTCCCTCCCAGCTTCTTGTGCACCTGGCAGAGCATGGGAAGCTGAAAAGTCCTTGACTAGCGTAAACATTACTTAGCAACAACTAAAACATCAGTGTGTTATCAATATTAATCTCATTCCAAAACACAGCACTATACCAGCTACTAGGAAGAAAATTAACTCTATCCCAGATGAAACCAGGGCAATGTGAATGCAGTGGGAAACAAAGAGCTTTCCTTCTCCCTTCTTACTTGTATCAAGATAAATGTTGCCTGCAGCTGCAGTGATCCATGCTATGAAGATTCAAATTTGAATTAAACTTGCTTTAGACAACACATGAGCTGGTATGCATCTTTCGAGGAGTACTAACCTCCAATAAATTTCTTCTTTTGCCTAAATATGTTCAGGAAAAGTTTCCCCAGATTCTCTGCAGCAAACAAAATTTGGTTTGCTTCATCTAACAAACCTGAGGATTATTGTTGACAAGGTATTGCGTCCCACCAAAGCACTAACAGCACCGTTCTCACAAAGGAACAAACAAAAGCAAAATACTGCAATCCTTCCCTAATTTAGCTCAGGCAAAACTCAGCTTAGTATACCAGTCTATTTAATGAGAACCTTGTGATCGGTAATACCAGTTGGATTTGTAGAGTTCTGGCTTTTGACAGAGTACACTGAATCAAAGACCCTGTGAAATATTTCTCAGATAACTTTGCAGCAGGGCAAGAGGACAGATCAGCCCAATAGGATGGAAAAGGAAAGAGAAAGGTTTTTCCAGTACTTTGGCAGGTTTCAAAAGACTGTCCACTCATCTATCAGAGGGTCACATTCTCATTTTTGGCCTCTTCATTGGAATTTTTGTTGGTCTCTTTAAGAAAGTAAAGAATGAACAAAAAAAGCAAAGAAAGTAAGTGGTGGAAATACGCCACATAATGGGATCAATATCTTACTCTGTAAAGATAAAAGTAAAGTATTACATCATTTAGACAGCAAATTATAGAACTACTCAAGAAATAGATCATGACTGAATGGAAGGGAAAAGGCTTTTTACTGACCTGAAGGGAATAGGAACAGTACCAAGACTGAGAATATTGCTTTGAAGATGACGAACTGAAGAGAAAGATGATAAAGTGCTATTTTATATTTCGCTTGTGTTCCTACCAGGACTTTTGGGCCATTCAGCACTGTTTGTGACTGTTTACACTGGTCTCCTTTGACTGCTTTAAAAACATTTTGCAAATGTAAAGCAATTTTTACCTATTATTTTGGGTGAATCTTCCAACATTTAAGTTGTCAACTTTTCTGGTATATTTTAAAATAATTTATTTTAAAAAAAAGAACCACCACCTCCACACTCAACTTGAATACATCAGAATGAATGCATTATTTATTACATGCTCCACCCTGCTGAAAGAGTCCCTAAGTTGCAGTGGATAAACCTAGGATTCTGAAAAAGGAAAATATCTGTTCTTTCTTCACTATGTGGTTGGATTGTGACAGGCACAGCATCTGAATCCAGACAAATTTCTAGGGTCCTGTGAAGTTACAAGTGTCCATGCCTGCTGCACAATAACAGAAATGTTATGTGGCCAATTTAGGCAACCCAGTGACCACCATGAAATCTATTGACATTTTCCTTAGACTTAATGTGGATACTTAGCCAAACCTCTTTGAGTGAGCAATTGAGCTTTATCGTACTCCTTTCCTCTTCTCCCAGCTAAAAATATAAATACCCTTATATTTATGCTAGTGCAACACCACCTACTAGGAGGCAAGGGTAAGAAAGCTAGCTCTTTTAAAAATTAATGAGGCTTGGAAGGAAATGAAGCTGAGAGAGTATGAAAGCATATGAGTTTCTCCTATACAGAAGAACCAGCATTCATTAAACTGTAACTCTACACTGTCCAAAGCTCCAGTCCACTTCAGCAGTAGATTAGTATGAGTAAGGACTATAGAGTTGAGGATACGTGTTTTTCTCCTGCCTGGAAAAATATATTACTGCATCTGTGGATAACAAGATTAGCAAAAACATTTGCTTTGTCACAGCTACATGTGCCTACCTGTGCACTAGATGCAATAAAATTGGGTCTTGCAATAGTCTGAGAAAATGGGACATTTATATCCAGTGCTAGATTTGGGGTCCTTTGCAATGGTAGCAATTGTAAACATATCCTATTTTTAGACTGTCAGATGATGGGAATTGCATTAACTGAGCATGTTAAGAATGGCAGCCTGGAGTTTTTGGTACTTGTTAATATTAGAACTTAGAAGAGGTGAAAATGTTCTTACAAATAATTCTATTACGCAAGATATCTTTTAATTGTTCCTTTGTTGCTCTTTTTACTTAAAAGGATTAAAAAATTGCCCCTTTATAGCTCTCTTTTAAATGCAAAGAGATGGAAAACTATTGGAAAACAATAGATTACATTATTCATAGATATTTGTTTCCCAGATATGATCACATAACTCAGATTTTTGTATGGGAGGGTGTTACTTATTCTTTCTCATCCATCAAGAAATAGTCTCAAAGAACTCACGTTCCTGGTCAGAATGCTGAACAAGAGCATATTGACCTGGATTCTTCTTGTTTGGTACATTTCAGACTTTTTCTCATATTCTGAACCCTCTTCTGCTGAGGGTTATTTCTATACAAAACTTTTCTATCAATATATCTGTATCAAATGAAAGTTGATTGTTATTGATATATTAGTGCAAACATACTGTGTTCATAGTTACATAGGTATAAATATTAATCCTAATACCATCTCAGAATAAGATATACACATGCAACACAGATCATACAGAAATGACTGTACCTATGCTAATGAACCATTTTACCTGAATCACCAAATGTAAATAAAGAAATACAACCTTACAGCTCTGAAAGGAAATTGTTGTCAGATATGATGGATTGTATTTTCAGGCTCTATGGTTGGTAAATTTATATTTAGTCTTCATTTGATTATCAGCTATCCATGTCATGTTTATTGCATCATCAGTCGGTAAGAGATGATCAAATAATTTCCATGAAGACACAGATCCACCATTAGAAATGGAGATTTTTGAGGAGACCCAGTTGCTTTGTCTTTGAAAGACCAGCTATACAAAGGCTGATTTACCAAAAATAAGGAAGACTAAGTCTGTATTCTTTCCAAACAGCCACTGTTGTAATTTTTAAACAACATTAATAAATGCAAGTAGAGTTGAGCTCATGGAATCCAGTATCTGAAACAGTTCTGCTTTTCTCAGGCTTATACAGGATGTGTAGTCCCAACATTGGAATAATGTTCAGGTGCTAGTCACAAGAGGGAGCTCAGTGCTTCACGGCTATAATAGAAATACATCTAGACTGAGAAGCAAAATTTGAATAGTTTGTAAAAGGATATAGAATTTATAAATCAACAGCAATTTTCAGTGCTTGGACTATGTTAATTCATCTTGGATTTATCCTAGAACATCAGCCTTTGACATCAAAGAAAGAAGAATATTTTCCACTCAGCTAATATATAGCTCCCTTTCTCTGTCTTTCATCTTCCCAGTTCCTCATATTTCTATTTCTTTGTTAAAAATAAGCTTAAAATGAAATGGAAGCTGACAGTTCATAACAGCAGTTTAAGGCAAAAAAATACAGTAATACTATATTAGTCCCAGGAGTGGACCAGAAGCAAACTTTCTATCATGGTTAAAAACATTCAGAACTATATGTTTGAAATATCATGATATTTGAAATGATATGATAAATAAAATGCAGAAAAAATGGAAATGGGATTTTTCAAAAAAATCTGGTTGCACACCTGAGATATCCTGGCTTGATGACAGCACTTTGTAGATAAGTTACAGAGCATCACAGACATGGGCACCATATTGGTATGCACCCAAATGGTCAGCTACACCAACAGCCCAGGAATCAGAGAGTGGATGAGCTGCCACGGAAACAACCTGGTCATATTTGGAATTAACACATTTTCTGGGAATATTTTGGTGTAGAAAAAATGGCATCTTTGAACTGATGAACCATCAACTGATAAAATTGTGGTCGGGTGGACTTGAAAGCAAGGGAAAAAAGCTTGGAGTTATTAAAAGTTAGGAAACATGACAACTAACATGAAATTTTCTAGAAATCCAAGCTTTTTCCTATCCTACTTAAATTGTGTTAAGTCCGCCCCATAAGTTATATCATGGGAAAAAGTATGATTTGGGCCTTTCAGTGTTTGTTGTTCCAGATTAAACTAGGCTGATTTTTTAACAATGGTTCTTTTCTTATTTGCCTCACCCACTCCTGGTGTTGCCCGGGTGATGTAGTTGTTCAGATGTTGTGGGCTTCTTTGAGTGTTTACTTATCAGTAGTGCAAAGCCTGGGGAATGGCTTGGTTCACTGAATTGGATTTACAACTGTTTTGCTTCCCCAGAACACTGGAAAGTAACTGAAATTGTCATATATTTCTTCCTTCTTCCTGTAGATTCCCTTATCTTCACGTCTCAACCTATACTATCTTTGACATTCTCTCCCTTTTTCATGCTCTATATTCCCTGGCACATTTCCCACTCCTTCTTGCAAAACCTACATTATCCTCATCTTCTCTTGGCCATCTGTTTTGAAAAGGTCTGGCGAAATGAGTAATTTAAAAAGTAGAGTCTGTACATATCTCACTAGAAAAAGATTTGTGATGATTGCAAACTAGAAGCTAGAAGATACAAGGTATCAATACAGGACAATTTTTTAACACCGAAAGCAAATAACCCCTGCAACAACTTTCCTAGGAAGTTCTGGATCCTGTGACAGTTAAAGTGCTTAAATCAAGTTTAGGTCTAAAAGGTATGCTTTCAGCCTATAGTCATGGACTTAATGTCAGAAGTACTTGTTGAAATTCTATACTGTGTTATGCAGTTGTGTAAAATAAATAAGCCTAATGATCCCTTCTAGCCTTGTGAAGATTTACTCTTTTAATTTAAAAGGGCCACCATGTCCTACCATTTTTGGTAAGCATGAAGTCAGGTGCTGGTATGTCACTAAGGCAATTTATTAGGAAAAAAAAAGCATGAAATATAATAGCATATTTAAAATCTCCATTTTAAACCAACCAGTGTATAGATTATTTTATTTGTAATTTTTAAGAAGCTGTTTTCTAAATTTAAAGAAAAAACACTGTAATTTTGGAGAGCATAATCTTGTGCTCGCAAGTAGTTGGATCCTTGCATTAAGAAAAAAACGGCCTCAGTTATAAATACAAGCAATGATTCTACGATAGACATGCACAGAGCAAGATACAAGATTTAAATTTCCGTGTATAGGTAATTGACATATAATGTATAAAGAAAAAAAGACTTGATTAAAATTTTCCACTCAAACTGTCCTTGGCAGAAGACAGGACTATAAGTAGCCTACATTTTTTGGATCTGAAATACCTTTTATCCATTAAAAGTTTTCTTCAACATTTTTTGGCCAGAGTATGTAAATGTCTAGCTTTAGGACTATTTTCCCCCTCATTTCCCAAAGAAGCAAGGTGCATGTTATTACACTGTCTGCATAGCCTTCCATCTTTCTGTCTTTTGTCAGCCCCCCTCAAACTGTAAAAATGTGTTGGCCAGTTTTTGATAGAAGTATAGACATCTCATGAGTTTAATCAATGTTAGCCAACTATTTGGAAGAGAAAGACCCTGTTAGGGTCCCATTTAAGGAAAATGTGTATTTTCCTTAAGAAGGGATCTTCTCTTATCTTTTCTGTATGGGTGTTCAGAACTCAAGATGCAACTACTATCTGACCAAGTAGAATTTGCTTAAATAACTAGCTAATCAACACATATAAGCTTCAGCCATAACAATCAGTGCCCTTTCCTTTCCAGCAGGTCAGAAAGTGGAGGATTTGGGAGGGGAATAGGGATATTCCAGTGTATGGAACAGAAGACACAAATCTGTAAGAAACGCGGCTTCATTAGTTGCTCTTCTCAATCACAAAGACACTTCACATGACAGAGGAAGGGCCTTGTCATATAGCCATGAAGTAAGTTCAAAAGAGGCCAGGTGGCTTACCCTGAGAGAAAAATTGGAAAATCCTGCCTTTAACCATCTAGATGCTCTTGCAATCAAAGCAACAAACAAAGCTGTAAATTAGCACAGGATATTTTGAGTTAATTCCAGTAGCCCTTACAGACAATGTCTTTGCATCCAGGATCTGATATCTGTGAGACTCCTCAGCCAGTCTTCACCTAGAGACATCCTGTCCCTAAAGGCTGATAGCTGTATCCCACTGCTCTTCTCTGAGGGAAACCTGAGGCGGCACAGATGGTCCAACTCTACAGCTGTAAAGGCACTAAGAACATCAAAGTCAAGACTTCATTTCCCTCCAGCACAGCAGGTTTTAAAACAACAACAACAACAAAAACCTCCTAAACTGTCTATAGCTCAGGAAGTAATCTCACCCCAAATTGGCAAGAACTCAGATAACTTCAAATTGAAAAATGTGCAATTAATTTGCCAAATGCAAAGTGACATGCCTGAGAGGATGGTCTGTATTTGAAACTGGGGAAAGTTGATTAAAAATTGTGCTTTCTACTAAGAAGGAAATAGTCGTCCTGAATCTGTGATTTAGAGCATGATTTTATTGTACTCTCATTCAAGTGTGCAATGCCTGATTGAAAATGAAGCAAATCTGATCAATTAATATTGGCCTCCCGCTATTGTGCATCTGCACCATGCTTCTTGAATGACAATCCTAAACATCAGCAAAATATAGAACTCTTTATAATCAGGGATCTTGTAAGCAACAAAATAAAAAAAACAACTCCCCGAACCATATCCTATTGCTAAGAATAAGCCAATGGTATTTTAACCGCCCCGCTGAACAGACAGGCCTTACATCGTGCTCTGAATTTCGCCAAACTGGGGCTCTGGCGGAGGGCCAAAGGAAGCAGGTTTCAGCGGCGTGGGCCCTCCACTGAGAACACCCTACCGCCGGTCCTCCCGAGCCGGGGCACTGCGCATTCATTTTATGTGTAGTGCTCCTGTGTCTCACAACTGCTATGTCTGATATTTTCTTTATGACTTCAGCTTATTTGCAGATTTGGCTGCAAGATGTATTTTCACACAGTACTCAATACAAAGTCTAAAACTGAAGCTCAGAAATACAGTCTACCAAATTTAACCGAATTAACTTGATCTCTAGAAATAATAACTTTGGAAAGACAGAGGAGTCTATTCCTACACAGTTTTGACAACTTCTGGCATGCATTATGACACCAGAAAATGTTATACCAAAAGTATATACAATCTTAACTGTCACTGAGGTGAAATTGCTTCACAGATACCTGACAGAAATACAGAGAAACCAGAAAAGTAATGTCAAGTTACTAGTAGCAGATAACAACCACAAGTACTCACCACCACTTTTGTACTCTACGACATAGACTGGCATTCTAACCTGTCTAACTCTTCTCACAACTTCTCTTTAGAAAGCTACCAATGACCAGTACATTTATTTTTGTGGATCACTGTGCCTGAAGGGATAAGGTGGGTTTTTTGCAGGGGGAGGAAAAAAAATTTGGCATGTGTAAGGAGCAGAGTCACAAGTGCATGATCTGCACGTATGGTGTCTGTGATCTTTGTAAAGTTATGGATTGGTGGATGGAAGAAGGGATATCTGTTAGGTGGCCATAGATTTTCTTTTCCTTCCTTTTTGAGTTTCCATGTGTTTTGTATTGTAATTTAAAGATTAAGTTCCAGTCTTTGCAAACATAAAATAAAAGTCAGCCTGCTGACAAATAACATAGTTTCAGATGTTTATCTTCTCAACTGCTGATCAAACCCCTTTTGAATTTTTGCATAAACTTCCATTATGAAAAAATAATTCATTTTTTTTTCATAAATATGAGTACCTATTTCAATAGATTGCCTTTCACTGTTTCAAAAGGCTGAATAATCTTGAATGAATGAAAATAGAGATGTTGTCAATTTCAGAACAAAATCTCTAAGCAATTAGGAGACTGCTGTGGTTGGATTCTTCTCTGTCCACGCTATTAAGCTTTAGGGCTTAAAAGAAAAACTATATTTGTATTTCTCCACAGAAAACTATGCCAGTGATCTGACCTCAATCAATGAACTCTTAGGAGAACAGGACAGGTGCTAGAAATGGCTAAGAAGAGAGGGCTGGAGAAGCATATTTGTTATTTTTATTGTATGCCTCACACTGTCACTTGACTGATTAATACAAAACATCCAACTCTTTCCAGCAGCTGGAAAAAAACCTTAATTTTTATCTCATCATTAACATTCCCATCAAGTTATGAACTATAAAACTTCTGCCTGCAAATCCAAACTGAAAAAAGCTCAGACAGAATCAGTATTTTTTCATGCAGTAAAAGCTTAAAAAACTGTCCAACTGGATATCTTCAGGTCTGCTGTTAATATCTGGAGTGAGTTCCATAGACAATACTATGATTTGCAAAAGTACTTAAGCACATGCTTGATTTTAAGATCTGAATAATCCCATTTGACTGCAACAGAATTTAAGCAGGCATGCAAAACTGAGGATGGAGTGGGAGCCAGAGAGCAGTCCTTCCACACCCCTCAGTCAGCACCTCTAGGAGATCTGCTACCTGGATGCAGGTGGCCCAGCTATTTTGAATGAATTTAGGTTTAGCAAACATTTACTTGGAGGACAGGATATAAATGCAGGGAAAAAGTTTTCTCAAGACTATTGTATTTATTACAAAGCAGTATGACATAATATTTCCTATGGTATTTCCAATTCATGCTCTGATAATAATTTTATATATGACCAAATGCTTAGAAACCTCTAACTGCATGTAAAATGAGCAATCTGAAGACAAAATAGTTATCTGAACATACAATAGTATCAGTGAGAAATTCTACTGGATTCTTGTGTCACACGTAAAGCAGAAAGAGCAGGTCTCAATACAGTCATCAGGGAGTCTGAGTGTCTCATTTCTCTAGTGTAGCTGTTCTCCTAGCATTAAAGCCAATTTAAAAATTAATATTCCTATTGCCATGAAAATCTATATACTATTGGAATGTATATACGAATTTTTACAACTGACCACTTAAAGTATTCAAACATGGAGTTCCATGTTTGGCTTGAATGGATAAAATTCTGCAATAATGGAAAGTAGCAATACAACAACAATGGATGTAATAACAGCCTCAGTCCTGCAAGGTATTTTCTATGCAAAATGAAGGGACACTTAAAACAAGCTTGAGCATGGCTTTAGAGGCCTAATTTAGTCAAAAATGCTATTGGGTAATTACACAAGAGAACAACTGGTTTTGTTCTGATGTCTTAAATTCTGAAGTTTCTAAATTCTGTAATCACAATTGTTGGCGAGTCTGTCCCCAAGATTCCCCTGTCACTAAGAGTTTTCGTCCTGCCTTCACAAGGGCAGAAAAAAACCTCATCAGTCTGGATTCATCATGCTAAAGGGTTTTGCTGGAAACTCATCACATGTGGTCAATGTGGGTTGGCGAGTGCCCGATTTTGTTAGCAAACTCTATCCACTAACCTTACCACCAAAGCTGAACCTGCCAGAGACCACTTTCCCTGATGGCACTACTGACAGAGTCTTTGTCAAATCTGGAATGGGCAAATAAGTTTAAACAAAAAAAGAACTGACTTAAACAACTGTGTGAAACTCAAAGTGTGTTTCCAATGAATCAGTACTTTGGTTTTTAAAAAAAGCTGACATAACCTTTCTTGACTAGTTTTTGTTCTGCAGTCACTTTTAAAATTCCTGGTTCAAGCCAGGCCAGTAAGTAGAAACAAAAAATGCTACACTTTCCTTGTGGAGTTTTTTTACCAAAAAAAAGGAAGTTAGATAAATCTCTCAATCTCTCAAGAATACCTCTTTTTGCAATTTTTACCACCAAGTTTTACAAATTCAAAATTAAGCCAATTTAAACTTAACTTCCCCCCCCCCCCCGAAAATGTGATTGGTGGAGACATTTTATGTCAGAAATCTGATGTGGCTCCAGACTGGATTTAGACATGGATTCAAGTTTCCTTAATGGTTTAAGAGTTATAAATATTGCCAGAATTGTGCTATTATGGGAAGTTTAATTTCATGTAAATAGTCTGAAAAATGTTTGTACTTTATATTGATAGCGTCCTGATATACCTGGGTTTGAGGGCTGGAACTTTTCTTCACTTACCAACAGGAGCTAATGCCTTTATCAGTTTTGTTTTGACACATGACAAAAAGATAATGGTAGTTCTAATTATAGCATATAGCTTTGAATCCTGAGCTGATTTAGTTTAAATTAAATATAAAAGCAAACACAGGCTAGACAGCAATGATGAGTCTTTATTTCAAAAAGGCAGGCCTGGAGAACTTTATGAAAACTATTCCCTGAGGTCTAAGAGAAAGAAGAGCTAGATGTGAGGTCTCTCAGCAGTAAGAATGGGGTTTAGATTGAACACAAAACAGATATGACACAAAGCGCAAAGTGAGTATTTTGTGTCATCCAGAAGGGATGACATTGGCATTAGGGCCAATAAACTAAGTAATGTAGGTAAATTAAAAATACATGTAGCAATTAAGATTATTGAAGAGAAATTATGCATAAAACTCAACACATTCAACACAGGTGTTCAGATAGTCTCCATCTCATGTTGCTGAAATAACTAACCTATGTACTTGCGAGATCTTGTAACAAGGACTTACAATAATTTACCAAGTTGGATGACTTAATTAATCAGGTGGTGCAGCAGCTCAGTAAACTTAAGGAATAGGCATGTCTCTCAGCCACTGCACTGCAAGGAATGATGAAGCCACTTTAAACTCTCCAGACTTAGGGCACAGAAGAATAGCCAAGAGGAGATGACTCCATAGACTTCTGATGAGAATAGTTGAACTGCCTGAATTTCTGACCTTTTGCTCTGCCTTTGCATTTTGTTCAATAATACCTTAATGAATACTGAATACACAGTTCATGGTGCAGATAAAGACAACCTAAAATCTCTTTCTCCTCTTAAAGGACTGTGCTCATCACTAAATAAGAGAATTAGCTTTCTTCTTGCTTATTTTCCCAATGGCCCCATTTTGCTCTGTACAGTGGAAGATCTTCAGCTCAAGGCTCTGTGGTGTCAAAGGTAATTTCTGAGGAGGTGGGAGCTGTGGGACTATGTTTTCTGAAAGTGAGAGAAAAGGTCTTACACATCTGGTGCTCTAACTACTAAGCAACTGTGCAAAAGTCTGAGCACAACTCATTCCTCTGGCCATGTGTTTAAAAATAAACTTTCCAGATGCATAATGAGGGGAACCTCATTCTTACCTTCAAGTATGGGAGAAGATTTCAAGCTGTGAAACCCAGTTGCATGTAGGTTTTTATCTCGATTGTGAAAAGATGCTTCCACGTACATGGGAAAGACAAGATTTCAAAATGCTTCATTCCTAAATATTGCTGTTACCTGCCTTGAGGCTTCCTAACTCCTACTTTAAGTACAGGCATCTCTCAAGTCCAGAGTTTAATGCAGGTGAGCACCTAACTCAAAATTGTGAATGCCATTCTTAATCTGGACACTGAACTTCAGGTGCTGTTATGCTTAGGTGGGCAATGTCTATATTCCTTTGGAAAGTGTTTTAAGAAAAACAAAACAAACAAACACTCCATCATTTTATTCCTGTCACTCCACCTTCTCTGTGTGCAAATAGCCTTTCTTACCTTTGCACATGTCTTTTAGACAGCTGAAAATGAAAATAACCCATTAGATCTTACTGCACCTTGGTTCCCTTGGATTGTTCTTTCCCAGAAAGCGATAGCACCTTTTCTGGAGGTAGAATTGCCAGGAGCAGCCCAGTCTTAATGATCTCTTTCTCAATTCATTTGAAACCATCAGCAATATGTCTGGCTTTCAGAGGACATTAAGGATTTGATCCCTTAAAATTAAGCACTCTTAAGTGGTCCTGTGAGGGAAAGCCCAAACCACTAGCCAGTTTTGAACATATAGATTTTGCCCCATAGTTATAAGCTTAACCGAAAAAGTGTATTATAACGTTTCTGTGAGAAAAAATACAAAAGGAAATGAATCCCATTGATGTGGTTGGTACAAAGTTGATACAGAGATTATATAGTGAGAAATTTTTTTTATGCTTTTTTTCTTGCTTTTCTATTATACCACCACTCATAATATTTTTGCTTCACTCTTTAATGATCCTTCTTTCCAAAATCCTATCAGTGGAACAACACAACCTAAGTTTTTTAGGGCATCTGAAAGGAATGTAGTTACCAGCAGGGGTATGTTTGACACTTTTTAAAATCAAGAACAAGAAACTCATCTAACTTTGTATCCCTGGAAAGAGAGGGTACTCCCCTCACTGATCACACTTGAAAGTACAGATCTTTACATGTATAGGTACAGGTTCATTACTGTGGGTTTTGTTTGGTTTTCTTCCATTTGAATTCTATAGATTTTAACAGATTTACAGAGACCTGAATTTGAAATAATGCAGTGTTAAATCCAGCACATTGGAAAAAATAGAAGTACCTCTAGTGCTGTATTGATCCAAGTAAGTCTACAGGCACATTCTCCCACCCTACGCCAGATGCTTTGTTTTTGTCTGTCTTTAACTTGCAAGCTTTTGGGGAAAGAAAATGTAAGTTTACATGAACTGCACTCTTTAGTGCAAGATAAATAATGCATAAAATCTATTCATGCTGTTTGAACAAGTTTGAGGACACTTGCAAGAAGAGAGTTGACAATGCAGAGTTAATAGTTTGATCAGTCAAAGCACAGATTCCCAACTGAATCAGATTGATTCCCAGCAATCGCCAGGCACTGAATGCATTGTGATTTTGCATTATCAGTTGGAAATGGATTTAGTAACATTCCCTAAGCCCTAATCTCTTTCCTAATTGCTTGTGATGTATTTTTCAGGAAAGTGAGCAGTTTTGGAAAGGTTTGAGTTGCTCTATTAAGGTATCTGTTTTCTCATCTAGTGGTATAGACTGAACTGGGAAACCAGTCAGTTAGACTGGGCTTTTGTGTAACTTCCAGACAGATTTAATTATTAGTAATTAAGTAGCAAAACAAATAAAAAGACTTTTCTGCTTTGCTTTTCTTCATGTTTCTGTCCCAAAACAAAATGCAAGCATACACTTCTGAGAGAAAGAGGGAGGCTGAGAAGGAATGTAGTACTACCTCCATGCAGTAAAACTTCCTTCACTGGAGGGTCTAGATCCCATGGAGAAAAACATCTGAACTGTGGTGGACATCTACATTTGAACTAGTCACCTGAGTCCTCTTTAACAATGGGGAAAAAAAGTGCTTTTAAAGAATGATTCATCTCATCCTAATGCAGGCAGTTAAATTACGTGAAATGAATTGTTCTTTAAGAGTATTCACTCTTTGGCTATGAAAGCAACTTAGTGCTTTCAGGTGAACTTTAGAGCAACTCAGGTGAAGGCATCTACACTGAAGACATGTACAGCTAGGTTAGGTGAATAATTCCTTGAGGTTTTTGTTTCTACTGGTAAATTAAGCAATGGCAGGGAATGTTTCTGGGTACTGGAATTCAGTCATCTGTAATATTCAATTATTTAAACAGTCCATGGTGTGGTTTTGGTCTATTCCACTTAGGACTCCACCAAACAATTCCTTGGCATGGTTTGGGAGCACACACAGGCCAGAAGCCATTCCTAGCAGGCAGCGTGAATGTAGCCACCCTGTCTTTGAAGGTAAAAGAGTTTAAAACTACAGATGCAGCCTGGTCCTTGCCAGCTGGCCTCAGTGCCAGAAAACTGTTCAAGTGATGTTTAATTTTCTGCTATAGGTATATCCTGAATATCTAAGTTTGAGAGTAATGGTAGGGGACAGTAAGCCTTCATAATGAAATATGTCATATATTTTCATAAATGTGTTGGCTACAGCATCTTAGTTTATCTGTTAATGGCAAATCTGTACAGAAATGAAACCAGGATGAGAAGTCTTAGAGTATTTCCACAGTATACAGTGCAAACCACAGTGAAACATGCTCCTGAATAATGTGATATATTGGAAAAACATAATGTGGCCTAAGTATCTGTGACTGCTCTAATTACTTCAGTGCAGCTTGTGCCTGAGTGTCCTGATATAGGGAAAATGATAAGAACAACCAGACCATTTTTTGGTGCAGTCAATTTTCTATATTGTATCTGCCTTCTTTTCTTGTCTAAATATTAAAATAGAAAAGTTCATGAGCCTCATGGGATATATTTTAATTAAACAGCTACTATAATATCATTCCTCTACTATGAAAAGGTGTTTGCCTTTGTACAGTTTGATGACAGCTTATTATTCCCATTGCAGCAAAACAGTATTTTAGACTGGAAGCAGGTTTTTCTGGTGTAACCAAGACTTTCATATATGATATGGAATTACCTGCTTGGATGCTAGACACATGTGTAAACTTTGCATAGACACCAGTAGAGAGTAATTACACAGGTTTCCTCTATGTTCTCTGTGTGTGTGCTATTACCAACAATGTGAATATAACACTGAACGTCTTTTGAAAAACAGAAAGTCTAAGAGTGGATCCAAATTCTGGGGTAAATTATTCCATGACAAAGACATCTGCAAAGCGTATACTTTAATGTGAAACATATATCAAGTAAATAAATTATTCCTTTTAAATATATTAAATTCCTTATATGGAATAGATACTATGCTCTGTGATTTGAACGAAAAATTACAAAGTCAATGAGAAATGAGAACAGACTGTTTGCAATTTTCTGAGATCATGAGAAACTGCTGAGCCAATTGGTAATTTCAACCCACTTGCTTATTTCTCAACTAATGCTCCTGTAAAATAAAGAATAAACAAGCTTTGCTCTGCCTGTTGCTTAATTAGCCATAACAAAACTTTCTGAAGTGTGGTACCTAAGCAATTGAAGGTATCATGGTTGTAGGCAGGGGCCTGCCAACAACAATATGAAAAACTTCTGAACCTTGCCAAGACTGCTCCTCAGCAAGGCTGAGGCTTCTCCAAGTTATACGAACCATTTCCTGCAGATGGGTCGGAGTTTTTCCTTCAACACAATTTTTAAAAGTTATTTATCATATTCTGGGTATCTTCTCTTAACAATACTGTCTTGGGGTTGTTTCTGGAAAAACTCAGATAATTGGATCTGGGTTGCATGTAGTAAGAGTTTTACTTCAGGACCTCATGTTTCAGTAGATCCCTACAGTTAGTTGCACTGTGTGGCATAAACCATATTCCACTGATTTTCCACAAGCACCTGAGATGAAGGAAAACTTTTCCATTACATCCTTCATGGACTCACTGCTGGACAGTGGTTTAGATTATCCAAGTGAAAGAGTCAGGTGCAGAAGAATTAATGCCCTTCAGTCAGTGGTCTGCTGAGAGCAGGTGGACAGAGAGCTGGTGGGATATGGTGGACCAGGAAGGAAGGGGTGAACGTGGCCTTTACTTCTTTATTTACTGGCTAGAGCATATGAGCTAGTGCTGATAGGGAAGTAGTTCAATGTTGATGTAAGCCTGCAGTAAATTAGTAGCATTTGGGAGAAAATGGGAAACAGGAAGGAAATTGTGCTTCAGCATCTCAGAAATGCTCTGCCTCCCAAGACTTTTCTTGGGTACGTGCCACTGAAGATGCCATTCTTTGCTCTGGAGAGGACCTAAGTTAAAACCTGGCTCTCGCTGAGTGCCCGCCAGCCTCAGGCAGGCAGGACCTGCAGGGAGACCTGGCCAAAGGCATGCACATGTGCCCATGGTTTTCACAGAGGCTTTTTTGCGAGGCGATTTTTGGAACTGTGGCTCTATGCGTAATGTGTATCTAGTAAATTTGTGTGTACAGATATGCAAATAACCTCCCTGCTTGGACTCTCAAGGTCCTCCTTGGCTGTAAATATTTCCTTTGACAGTCTTGTTATTCTAAACACACATTTGCCTTGCAACAAAAGCAACACTAACTGTAATACAAACTTGGCTCAGAAATGTTCTCTGTTTTCTTAGATTAAACTCCCTTCTCCAGCTGCATCTATTTTAAGGGTCTGATCAACTTCATAGTTGGCTCTCATGCTTCCTAAGGGTAATGAAAACTTGTGGAGAACACATAGTTTATGCAGCAATGAAAAAGAGCAGAAACTCTCTTGAATAAGAGGTTCAGTTACTGTGGCATGCACTGTGACACCTCTGATGACACTTGGATGAAAATGATAGACTCCCTTTTAACAAAGAGACAGGGTAGGAAATGCTGGTGAGAAAATTTGCAAATCAAGCTATGAAAAATCAGTGTGAGGCCTCTCCAGACAAACACTGACCGTCTGTAATTGTTTGCAGAACGTCCTAGGTACAGTTTCCAAGCATTTTAGATTTTTCTGGCATTTGTTCTTCATTTTGTTAGGTCTGTTTGCTCACTTACTGGAGTTTAATACATGTTACACAATGGAAGGCACGTCAAGAAGCCTACCATCTACTTTGTCAACCAGCAGTGTTGCCCACAACTTCCAAAACAGCCATCTAAATCCAATTCATTCTCAGCTGGCAAGCTCCATTAGCATTGCAGGATGATAGAAATGGGGATGGGAGCTACTTTCATCAGCTCTCTTTTATAGCTAATAGCCTTTGGGGAGACTGCTACTCATGAAGGCTGTCCTTTGGCTAGAATTATTCACTGGAAGAACAGGAGACCGCAATACAGAGACTCTTATAGACTAAATAGGAGTCAGCTTGCCTCCAAAAGCAGGATAGCCAGTACCAGGCTTAATATACCCTCATTCCCCATCCCCAGACCCATCTGCTGGACTTTATGACTGTACTGGCCTCACGGGTGGTCTGGTTTGTGAGCCTGTGAGAGGAGCAGCTCGGGGAGTGGGGTGTGTTCACTCATGGCCATATGAGCGTTATGCTGCAAGGAAGATGCTAGGCTGGAAATGAGCAGCAGGGAGAGTCTGGGAGAGGGTAATGTTTGTGAAGGAAACACTTGTGAAGTTACGCCTTTATTTTTGCAGCACTACAGTTCTTTATTCCTTTGGAAAGGTGGGTGAAATTTGGGTGCCAAATGGAAACCTGAACTGGTATTATTTGGTACGCATCTTGCAATTCCTTTGGATAATTTTAAGTGAGCACGTATGTGAGCAAGGCAATGGATAATCAGGCTCCTCATGTAGGTAGGTATGTATCTTCCACTTTAGAAGTCAAGCAAACAAATTGTGTGATGTGGTTGCTTTGAAGGTATTTTATTTTGCTTTTTAGCTGGTTCTCTGAAAAAACAGGAGTAGTGCCAGGCCTTTTCAAATGGAGAATGAAGACACATAGTTCTTATTTTGGGATACTTTTTCTTGGTGGAAGGGACAGAAAGAAAAGATTTCAGGGAGGTGCAAATAAGAACAAGCAGATGAAAAAAAGATTAATTTCTGGTTAAACCTTTCAGTCAAGATTTTTTTAAAAAAATAAATTGCTATTTAAATTTCCAGATGTAATATTGCAGTGTGAGCTTTCTGATGTCTACCTGAGAAGAAAATTAATATCTGTATTTATTTTTGGTAGTTTAGCATTAGAGATAGTCAAGTAATTTTAATTTTTAAGTAACGTTTTGGGACTCTTAGATCAAAGATTTATTTTTTACTCTTCACCCTAAAGTTTCTCTCCACCTTCCTCAAAAAAAAGAAAATCCAATTCAAATTTTTAAATGTTATCTTCAAAAGAGCTTCACTTGGTTTGTACTAGCTCCCTTCTCTATGCTTCTTTTCCTCCTTTGAGATGTCAATTTCCACTTTTGTTTTTCTTTCTTTTTAGTGAGAGGCACATCTCGGCTTTTGCTATCATCATCTCTCACCATGTTACCATTGCAGCAACATTACCAGTGATTGTTGAATTTGATTTTCCATGATTCCCTTTACTGTGGTTCCGGATATATGGCATCTGAACTTTTTAATATTATTTGTTTACTACATTCCTTTCTAATCATACTAGTCCCCAAAATATGAGTAACACTAGCACGTCAGGTAAGTCAAATCAGCATCAGCAAGTCTGGATGATTATTTCTCTTAACTCCTCCCAACAGACACACAGTTTTGTAAAGAACAGCAGCCTGGGTTGTTTGTACCTTCAAAGGAATTACATAGGTAAACCTGGGCGGCATGTAACAAAGGTTTTATTTCAAAAAGACAGCAGCAGGAAGTGGAGAATCAGGATCCCACCTCCAGGCAAAAGAATGCCTCTTGGCCCATGAATTAAAGATGCTGTTGGTAGGATGGGTCTTGATTCCTGAATTTGGCTACAGAAATGGTCCTTCTCTGTGTTTGGGATGCAGGCCAGACCCCAGCCTGATACACCCTGTTCTGTTGCTCTGGAGTTTCTGACCAAGTTTGGCACCGCCCCTGCCGGCAATTAACATGAGCTTTGGCCTAAAGCTTGAATATGATTACCATGAGTGTCTACTACAGTAAATATTTCATTAACGTGATGACTTTGTCTCCTTTTCAATCTAGGCCCCATATATTTTATTTCACATCTTAAAATAATAATTTCATGTTGTCTGCTGCAACTTTCAACCAGTGATCTCAAAGCAATTGGCAGACTTCAGATTTTCTGCCATTTTTTGCATGCCAGTTCCTGCGGTCCTTTGACTGCATCCCTTTGGTGAAATCTCGGAATGGATTCAGTCGGGTTTTCCTTGAGAAAAGAATGAGTAGGAGTTGGGTCTCTCAGAGTTGGGATTGCTGCAGCCAAAGCTAAAAGTGAGTCACTTTTGAGGGCTGCAGGCACAGCGGAAGGGATGAGACGGGGGAGCCGAAGCTTTATAAACATCTCTTGGGTATGGCACAACAGCTGAGGGCTCAGCATGGAGAATAGGATGCCTGTCTTAAGCGGAGGGGGACTTCTGTCTATCTACAGAGATGCCACCTGGGATTCCCCCTGGCCAAAAGCGAATTTGAATTGGCGGCTGCCTGGAAGTCTGTCCTCACAACAGGCTTCCATTTCCTGACCACATCGTGTGTGAAATGACTGTTCTTCACTTGGTACAAATGTGTTCCTATGGTATGTTAGACTTAGTACAAATTCTCTAAATCCCGAGTAGATGGGAACTGAGGCAATTATATGAAGTTCCACATGCTGTAAAAATAGTACTGCTTAAATGCATTTAGTATTATTAGACTGGATTTCCCAGAAGAAGAACTATTGCTCTGAGTGTAAGATCACTTTATGTTTTTAGCCTCTTAAATCCATCTTCTTGTTACAAATTTCCTGATTTTTTTTTTTAACCTCTGTTTCTACAGTGGAGCTGAACAGTCTGTTGTGGATATTTCTGTTAACGTTAGTACATATATTTCCTGGTTAAGGCAGTCCATACCTATCCACTTGCATATCTTTAACCAGCTCACTAAAAATGGAGCTTAAAAAGGATGTAAAAAAGGATATTTCTGTGTGTAGGGGGATGTGAGTGAGACTGTAGCTCTTTCCCCGAGCCCTGGTAATTTACATGCAGTAACATCATAAACCTGTCTCAGTGTGGGAGGCTCCATGAACATAGCATGAATCTGTCAAATTCCAGCCTCTCTGGTATACTTGGCGCCAGTTCAAAATCTAGAGACTGAAAAAAAGAATCCTAAAAACAACATCTCCCAGATATATAAATTAGACACCACAGAGTGCAGTGATAAGCATTTCATGAGGATATTAACAGAGCTTTGTTTCCTTCTTTGGCTGTGTTTCACTTCCTACAGGGTTTTC
Source organism: Ciconia boyciana (assembly GCF_034638445.1). Taxonomy (NCBI): domain Eukaryota; kingdom Metazoa; phylum Chordata; class Aves; order Ciconiiformes; family Ciconiidae; genus Ciconia; species Ciconia boyciana. The sequence continues at coordinate 171,851,966 of NC_132934.1, read as the reverse complement.
CCTGATTATAAACCTGTATGCTTTATCTGCAATGGCTCTGCATCAGTATTGTCACCTGCAGACTGGTGACTCCTCATAGGACTGCCTCCACCGGAAAGAAACAATAAATTGCAATAAAACTTTTATCTATGCGCTTGGTCAAATACAATTTGCTGGGACTTTGAAAATCTACATCTGTTCTGTATACAATTTGTATTGCCATTTGTTACGCAGATGTGTAACAAGACAAATACCTGTCCAGGCTTACATGTGATTCACAAATGCATATGTTAATCACGCTGGTGGAAGGAGGTGAAGGAAAAGACAATAAATCAGCCTACAAATGGTTTCACTTGGAAAGGTCTAACAGAACAGGGTTATTTTTATCCTAGGATGCTTTTAATTTGAATCAAAAATGCTTTACCACATGTTCTGCCAGCAGTTCAAAAAGACTGGTAACAAACATTTAATCTTTTTTATTCTGGGATTGGCACTAAGCCCTCATCAAAAAGCGTATGCAGTCAAACAGCTTATCTCCACTGAGCTGTTTCCCTTAATGTGTTCCTAATTATAATCCTATATATTGCTCACTGTGGCCGATTGAACAATATGGCAGTAATTTCTTTACAGGCCTCGCTGTTCTTTGAACTGCGAGTACAGAGGGCTAGAACGGAACCAGATCAATGGGATTTGAGTGCAGGGGAATCCAGCCAGATGCAATCTCTGGAGAATGCATTTCCAGCTGTTCTCCAGAAAGGGACTGGAGCAGACAGCTGGTAACTGTGCAGCCCCTTTCATACAACCCCACAGATCTGTGCTGCAAGGTGTAGTCCTTCTTATCTTTATTGCATTCTGTACCTCTGGGGACACACTCATCCAAATTCCACACGAAGGGTGTTTTTTAACAGGGATTGGAGTACTAGCCTGCCCACCCCCTCCTCTTAAGATTTCATTAGACTACTAAAAAGTTTCTGAAGGAATATTTGAATCAAACTTGGGCAAATGTTTCCATAAGCTGAAAGCTGCAATATAAAGCTGAGAGGAAGTAGAAGTATTTGTGCTACAGTTTTAGCTATGTTTGTTTGTGGAGGGTTTTGAAATACATAAAGTCTGAAAAGCTAAGCCTTTTATTCTTAAAGTGCCTGTAGCCTTAGGAATTGCAACCCTCTCTGCCTCCTTTTCCCTGCATGAACACCTGGTTCACAAAGAACACATATAGTTGTAACATGACAGATACCAAGTAAATGAAAATTGTTATAACTGAAGTTATGTTTATGCCCAAACAATTGTTTCTGTTTGCCAGCTTCCACTTAGCTCTGATGCAGTGATAGATAACAAGGAGAAAAAAGCAGCCGACTAAAGATTTGGTACTCCTGTGCTCTCGGTAAAGTTTCCCCTTGCAGGTCATATTCATTCATTCCCTATTAGTGTATTCACTTCCTTGAATGTGATGTTTTCCCATTACCCACATACCCATCATGTACAGAGGGCCCAAGCAAAACAGAGTATAGTGCTTAATCTTTAAAACAAAGCAAAGCAGAGGGGCAAACTCCTCAGACTGTCCCTGCATAATTTACAAACTGGGTAGTCTGGGGTGGTGGATCAGCTTTAAGGGAAAAAGTGGGCACTGTACAAAGTGCTTCTAGTGGCCCTCCAATTCCTCCAGAAGAGTTTTGGCCAGGTACTGCCTGCCACAATAGCCCCAAGCCTGGAAATTGGGAAGTAGTATATTTCATATGTACACGTTGCTGGTGTTAGAGGGACTGAAAGGCAAATGAACTCATTTTTACCACCCCCACAAGATCCAAAGACAAAGATTATTTTTTTTAACCTCTCTCATGTGTTGGCAGGTTTATTTAGTGAAGCTGCACAGGGGCATGAGGAAGTATTATTAGAGACACAGCTGCCAGAGCTGCTGGCGCTCCAGCTGTGCGTGCTGAAATGGGGCTACGTAGCCACTGGCATCAACGGCCGCAACAAGGAGTAGGCGCAGGGCAGCACCAAGGAGGATGGAGGTGGGTACAGGTCCCTGCAGAAAGTCCTTCTCATCTATAGCCCACTGTAGTCACTAGGAAGACATCTCATGATCGCGGCAGGCTTCAGACCTCCTCCTGCCTGTGTAGCATCTTCACATCCACTGACACACAGCAAATTGTTCAGAGACTGTTCTGAACTTCTGGCTTGAAGGTTTCATAAAACCCATTTATTCTGTTCCTGGGTCTAACTGCCTTTGCCAAACAATGCTGAGAGCTTCACAGTACCCCACTCGCACCGTTTTAAAGGCCTGGTGGCTGTTAAGTCAAGGTGAGGAATAATATCACTTGAAAAACAGCATTACTTAACACACCATTGCACATACCAATAATGAATCAAATAATTAAACTTACTGAGGTTGTGCAATTGGTCTGTGAGGCAGTCTAGGCTCACTGAGGCTCCCCAAGGAATCGAGACCATTGCTTTTAGAAGGTGACACTAGTTTTGTTTTTTGCTTTCATGTCTTGTGCCTCTAATCCCTCAACTTTTGCGATCATTGCCTGCCAGATACCTTAGTTTTCCTCCTTCAGACAGGTGGAAAACATGTCACTGTTTTCCCATGGTTTGTATCTGTCTAGGGTGCCAGCTTCTCAAGACTGCAAGACATGTCACTGGTCCTTACTTCTGTGCATGCTCATTTTCCCCCCCAATCACAGTACTATTGTCACGAAGTATGTTCAGATACCAAATCATATTTTATGATACAGGATATGTGTCTTTTGCCATAATTGCCTTTTATGTACTGTCAAGTCACCAGTGACCTTGTTTCAATTTCAAAGAAAGACTGCACACTTTCAAATAAAAAGATGGATAAACAATTTCTTGCTGAATGTTCATCCCACCACTTTTGTTGAGTCCTCTAGAAAGTGTGCCTGTGACTGTCATATTGTTCTGCAAATCATCCATTTGTAACTAAAAGAGTATTTCCTGTGGGGTGGGTATTTCTGGGGTGCTTTTTAGCCTTGAGAACAACTTTATGGGTAGTTTTAGTTACTAGTATTTTGTTACATAAACAAAAGCATGAAACTTTTTATACCATTGACCAAGACCAAAGCCCCCTCTATTTGAGCAGATGAATAATTGTTCTTTGTTAGAATCTGTAATGAATAAAACACTGGTTGCCAGTTTCAGCTGTGCTGTTATATGAAGACCAAGCCAATAGCCCATTTGCAGGATCTTCTAAGAGATTACTGTTGCTCCTCATGTCATTATACTTCAGGATCAGGGCTTCTTTGCCTCAGTTTCCCATGTCTGTTGAATAGCTTTGTACTGTAGCATTCCCAAGCAGTCAGTTTAGGCTGTTAGACTAAGTGTGTTTACATAAATCATAATTTCAAAGAACTTTGAAACTGTACCGGTTTCACATCTATTAAGACATGCTTGCTATTGATGGCCTCAACTTTGATGTGACCTACCTGAACACTTTCTCACGTTACTGTCTCACCCACATATATTATTGTCTTCACATAGAAGTTACATTTCTACTTGTTTAGATTTATCCCAGCTGCTCCATCTTTTTCCAAAGCTTCTGGTTATGCTGTACAACTTTTTCTTCCCATAGTTAAACATCATCTTTATAGTCTTTTGTATCCTCCACACCAACAAAAAATGTTACATTTTGCAGTCAAACCCCTCAGGGGCTGGAAACAACCCAAATGGTAGTCTGCAGAAACAATATTTCTCAAAGGGACTGTTGAGTGTGAACAAATATCTTCTGTTTTTCTTAGGGCACCCTGTTGAAAGCTATTTGGCATTATCCATGTTCCTTAATATGTCTCCTCTCATAGGTAGAGGAAAAATTGTCCCATTTTATATATCTAATTCTTCAGATCTAAAGATAGGCAGAGATTTGTCTCTTTTTTAGTCTAGAGGGCTAGCAAATGTATATACTCTAGTACTTCTTTTTTGTTGCATGACTCCCAGAACAATAAACAGCTTAGTCTGTCTTAGGGTAAGAGGATCTTTCCTCTGTGTACGAATTGCTGAATTTTTGGCTCTTTCAGCTCTGTTCCCAGTTCTGCTGGGACTTTTCCTATTCCTACTTCCCTTTCTTACAGTGGTTTGAAACCTCTCACTGAAGTGTCAGACAATGTCCACCTTCAGTAAATTTCATTCTCAACTTAGAGCTTTTGCCGCCTGTCGAACTCCAACTGTTTTGTTAATAATGATTTCTAGATTCTTCATATGGATTTTTCTCCCCCCCCCCCGCCTTCTTCCAGCTTCTTATTACCTGTTTTCTATCAGGGTCTATCAGGCCTGTTAATATTGCAAGCTTTTTAGCCTCAGATGCATCACAAATTTCTATGTTTGTTTTGCCCTCCTCCTGCATCATCTCTTAGATAAGATTCATGTTTCTGTGAGTCTTAGATTTTTTATTACCTTTGCATGACTACCCTTAGCTGTCCAAAAACTATTAAAACCACTGAGTGCTTCAGAACCAGTTTTTGTAAAAATAGACTCTTTTCTGAATTTCATTGTCTTCACTGTAACTCGTATCTCAGAGACACAGGATGAATGGTCTGTTTCAACTTGATCCAGCTACATCCCAGTTTTCCAGAGCACTACAGGTTTGACACAGGTTCTGACTGCTGCAGCATTCCAACATTCACGTGGTGCATTTTGTTAGTTTCTTATTGCTTTAACATATGATAACCATATGATAATCAGTGACCAGATTTACAAAGGATGTAGCATTTAACTCAAGCCCCAGTCAAACATAAAAATTTCCATTTGTGGCTTATGTGACTTTTAGTTTCATAATTTTACATGTAAGCAGTTAAGTCACTTTTAGGTACAAACCCTTTTGTTACGTGTTACCATTAAAAAAAAATGTACAACAAGGGAGCAACAAGTGGATCAAATGCACAATTCAGGGCATCGGTATTTCCATCCCCAGTAGAGAGGGAGTAATTTTCCATTAAAGACTCACTAAATTTTAAAAAGCATAATGAGCATGACCAGCAAGGATGAGAACTCACAACTCCCCTTATAGAGGACTATTCTAATCACAGAACAACACAATAACAAGATGTCTCTTTATTTTCTCTTTGACCTATAAACATTGAATTCTTCTTTGAACAATAATATAGCTTAGTGAGGAAGAATGTATTGTGGCCTTATCCTGGCTTACTGTAGCCTTTGCCGCAGTGGCTAAGACCGTCTTCTGGGAAATAAAAAGCAGGAAGTTTTGAATCCCCTCAAGTAGAATTTTATTCCTGTTTTCTCATTTCCCAGATAAATGCCTTAACTGTTGGTGACTGCCTCCTCCTTCTGCTGTTTTCATATTTGTTAGGTGATTTCATGGCATACTGCTGACTTTGTCTTTCTCCTCCCACATTTCCTAATGAGGTGGCTTGAAAGTGAAAAGGTCATTCATTTAGATTAGATTCAGTTCAGGATTAAGCTGGATTCATCCCACTGAACCTAAGAATTTAACTGTGGAGGCTAGTTTGCCCTAAACTCCATGTATATTCAATAAATCTCCCTATAGAGAGAGAGTAGGATGACATGGCTCCTATTTTAGGTATGTCTCATCTAAGTGGTTGAAGGTAGGTGGGTAAATCCAGGCCTGAGGCGTGTCCTCTTAGACCGTTAAGGCTCTAGTTCAATACTGAACTTAAGCACTTGCTTAAATACACTTCTGTTTGGAAAAGCGTGTAAGCACATGCTTGCAGTTAAGCACCTACAACTTAGGCATAGAATCCTGCAATAAATCATCTTTTTCATGACTACTGACTGTGATATATTTTTTAAAAGAGAAATGACTCCTGCACTTCTATTTTTCTGAAGTGATTTTAAACCTCCCTATGGTAATAAAATATTTCCTACTAAGCTAAACCTTATTAACTTTCTCAGATTTCGACGTTGTATTTCCATCCTGTCTTTCTGGTTTGGAAAATTCCTAAAGTTTACAATTCCATTCACTTTAATTTGGAAACCTGACATTATATATTGTATTCAGATTACTGGTTATATTTGAAGAGATAATCTGGCTGTACTTGAAAAGATAAACTATAACAGAATGATTATAGGAATTGCAGCAATATGAAAAACTGTTCCACTTTCTGGTTTTTTGCAGATTGAGAAACCCAGCATATCAATAGAAGCATATTAAGTATTTGGTCTTGTTTGAGCTTTCAGTGGAACTACTCAGTCATCTTATTAGTTAGCACCTAGTAAAATCCATGTTTTTTGGCTAATGAAAGTCTAGCAGTCACATTTGGGATTCTCTGAAACAGCCGATCTGATTTTTCTAAGCATAAAATACGTACAAGATAAAATAACTGCAGAGATTACAGTATGTTTATAAAATGTGATCCAAGGTAGGATCCACCTATTCCCCAAATATTGGGATTGATTATGCACCAGCTAAGCCAAAAGAAAAACTTCACTTCAGGTATTGGAAAAGCAGATGAAGTCACTGGGCAGTCTTAGCCCTCTTGACTCAGAATTTCAACCTCCACCACACTCATAACGGGCAGCTTGCAGGAAGACAAAACTGTGTGCTTTATTTCCCCATCCCTCCAGGCCAGAAACTTGAGGAGGCTCTCCCCTCTCCAGGGCTCTAGCTGCACGTTCTTTTCCAGGCATGCTCCTTGTTTCCTAGGGTCCCTTTCACGGACTTCCCCTGTGCTAAAAACGCGTTTTGTCTCCTCCTTGTCTTTCCTCACTCCAGTGAGCCTCCTTCCACCCTGTATTAGCATCTCTGTAAAGAGCTTCTCCAGGCCCTTCCTCCAAGCCCACTTAGGCATTTTTGTTTGTAAAGAGAGACCAAAGTGTTTCCCTAAGGAGGGAAATATTTAAGTGAATGCCTACTTTGGCAGTATGATAGCTATTTGGATTATGGTAGAAACCAAACAAAGTTAGATACCTATCTGATAGACAACAATTGAGCCTGAAATAATTTTGCGTATGAGGACGATTACATTTTAATCTCTATTGTATCCAGAGATGGTCCACTGAAGTTGTCGTGTTCATCTTGATGAAAATGTAACTGAAGATGATCAAAATGAAACAGCTGAGGTAGAGGGTTTTATAACTGGCGCCAAAACAAATCTATGGGACCAGATTTTTTCCACCTAGATTGTTTCAGTCTAAACAGACTGAAAAGTTTTCCCCCTAGTAAGAGAGAAGCCATTAAATAAGCGATTTTAATAGCTCAGTCACCCCCAATTTATTTGGTGTCCCTTTGAGATTATCGAGTGAAACAAAAATAGTACCTATAGAAAGTAATGAATACAGAACATACTTTCACACTTTCCAGACTTTCTCTCCATGCTGCTCAGCCTCATTTCCTTATTTTTAATGATAAATAAATTAACATTAATTTTCAGTGTTCACAGCACGGCATATACATCAGCTAAAAAAGAAAAAGAAAAATGGTTAGTAAATTCTTTTTAATGGAATGCAACATGTGCTGCCCCTTCTGTGAACTCACCATTCATTCAGGAAATTGATTTGTCAAGATGTAAAATAAAAATGCATCATTTCATCACATTTTTAGAAAATATGGGCCCAGTCTTATAAGATGCAGAGAAGGCTCCGTTCCCTTAAAGCTTTTCAATGGAAGCACTTAGCACCTCACAGTAACAGGCTGATTTTACATGTCGTTTTAATGATCCCTTTAATAGTTCATTCTGGAACTAGCAACGTTGAGCGTTGCAGTGCCTAATGCCCTTGTTGGGCCTGGCTCCGAGCCAGCCTTATGCTTTGCAGCTTATTTGTACCCAACAATCTTACCTTAAAAAATATTTGTTTTCCCCAGGATGCAGGTGTTGATATAGCTGCATTGTAGGTAGGATTCCTGGATCAGGTTGTAAATCAGGGCATGGTGCTGACTGGGGAACAGAGTCCAGGCCTCGGGGCAGATCTGAACAGTTGCTCCCCTCCTCCTCGGCAGTGATCCTGTGCAGCCCAAGAGTGGTCCAAGAAAAGCAGCTTGTACAGGCACTATAACGTCTGGAAAACCTTGCTAATATTGATTTTCATACAAGAGGGATAGATATATCAGGCATGACTTTCAACACCTTACACAAGTTTCATACCAGTGCAACTGGACTTTATTGAAACTTTACTGGCATAAAACTGATACTACACAACAGACAGTATGGCTCATTGCTACCACTACTCTTCTTTTCAATATGAGAAACAACGATTATCTTTGCCACATTTTAGAATATGATGGGTCATGACAGAATCATTCATGAACACCTGATCCATCTGGTACTGTAACCTCCAAGGACACGGAGTGTACCATCCCGTTATTATTTTCCAATATCAATAATCAATCAGATCTGAAAATGCATCATAGAGAGCTATTCTCTTGTTATCTGATCATATCTTTGATTTGTATTTGTTATTTTGCACCTTGAACTTCAACCTTCCTCCCTGTTGGTGTCTCTCCAATAACTTCCATCAATTCCTTCTGCTAAATGTAAAGCTTTTGAGTTCATAATTTTCTTCTGCAGTACTAAGACAAAAACCCTTCTCTTTTTCAAATCTTTATCACCTTCATCCTCATCTGTTTGTACATCTTTCTCATGTGACACCTGGACACCTGCCAGATGCTGGAGTACTACCCACTCATTCATTTATTCATTCATCAATTCATTACTATTGTGGAATTAATTTAAGTTAGCAAATGTCTGCAAGCCAGCAATTACATAAGATATCATCTTCAGCAAAGTGTGATAAAAGACCAAATATACTAAATGTAGTATTAGAAGAATCCCTAGGATTAGAAGAATCCTTAGTTTCAGAACAAATCCCTACCTGATCTCTTTCTCTGGTCATTGTTCAAGTAGGACGACATATCTTGCCTTGGAATGATGAAGAAAATAATGGATATTTTGGCATGCCTACCAAGTTGGTAACTGGCAGCTGCCGTTCCCTCTAGCTGCAGATCTCAAACAGCTACCTGCAGCCCTCTGAGTTCCTGGTACACACACACCTGCCACAAGGTCAAGAAAACTCCACTTCCAGAAACTCTGAGATACTGAGAACAATTTTTTGAGCTTGCTTACTGAGTGTTTTTCATCAAAACAGTATTTATCTGAAAACTGCTGACCTCTTCTAGGTATAAGCAAGCAAAGTACCACTTTATTTGAATGAAGGATGAATGTTGTTATTTTTATGTAGGATGTGATCTATTTCATGTGTGATTCAGCACAATGAGGAAGTGAGCATTAAGTGAATAACTCCAGGAGAATCCTGTGATCTTCACTCTGATTTAGCACAAGCTGGCTAGCTCTTGTCCATTCAAGGGAAATTATCTGAGTCGGGTCTGAGTAAAACCTGAGTAAGGTCCTCAGGACTTGGTCCACAGTAACTCAGAATTTCCTTTCTATTATTAGCCCAATGATTTTGGGAAAAGTAGCAAGTGGAGACAGGGTGTGTTCTGTAGAATAGTCATATAATTTTGAGATCAAAGACTGTTAGGAATTTTTAAAGATGGGTTTTCCATGCCTGTGTAGTGCACATTAGATTCAGAACTTTGGGGTGATATTTTTGTAAGTTGCCAGTTACCCAGATGAACATGTAAGACAAGCCAAATTGATCCTTGAAAATATGAAGTTGTTTTTTTTCTTTATTCATAGTTCTCTGCAACAGATAATCTGTCCAGTAAAACAATATCAAGAAGTTTAAAAGGCAAACTGGGAATGGAAAGGGTCTAGCACAGGGTGCAAAAGTGGAGCTACATGAATATTGCAGAAGCATCTACAACTTGTACATACATAACACCTCAACTATTAGTCTATAAGCAATGTGCAGCAAGAGTTGACAGGTAATGCTTTATTTCAGAATGGGTAGTGGTTGGTACAGTGCATTCAGTACATGGGATGGTGATGGCTGTGGTGTGACTTACACTGTTAGAACAAGGCTGTGGTGTGGCATTTGGCCAGTGGTTGAAGTGAAAACTGAAAAGCGACAACAGTATCCTGCCAAAATCTAGTATTGTCCCACAGGCTTTTCATTTTATTCCAAAGGTCATAACATACATTATTCAGCCAAATCTGTTTCAAGAAATTCCCACTCAAGGAAAAACACTTCTTGACAGAGTAAGTGCTACACTGATTTTTTTAATAATTTTTAAATGAATTTTCTTTGTACAGAAATAGGCTCGTAAAGTAATGTCTGTGTGCAAGAAGGTAAAATCCTGTGAAAAATGTGGCACAGTAAATGGATAAATCTTGTAACTCAGCAATTTGTGTCAGTGTTGTACATAGGAGGAAATCCTCTGTGACATGTATCTGATAATGGAATCATTTCATATAAGGGTGCTTACTGTATGAGGGCTCTACTGTTTGCAGTGCCATACAATGGAGTACATTAGCAGCACAGCATCAGTTTAATACTGGGCATTGAAGGCTGAGCCCTGCTTTTAGTTATTGCATCAGCAGGAGTTAAAGAAGCCTTGTTCTAAAAGTAAAGGCCAGAGAGGCAGGGTTGAGAACTAGCAAATACTGAAGAGTGAGGCTTTTTGCATAAGTTGGACCAGATTCCCTTTCCATTGCTGTTTTTACATACTGACTTGTGTTTCTTGTTTAGAAAAACACTCTTCACAAACCGCTAGTTTTGAAAATCAGATCTCTTTTTCCATCTGTCTAGGTTCTTTCACTTCATTACCTAAGTGCCTCCATCATCCTAAGTACCTAATACCTCTCATTATCTTAGTGAGTCATTTAGGGGTTGGCTGTTTAATATCATTAATTCATTATGAATAAATATTAGGGCTGAAATCTACATTTGCTCTGGAAGATGGAAAGCTTTTTTAAATTCTGAGGTCTAGGTTACTTAACAGTGTATGAAACCACTGAGAAAGTTTTATTAAAAACCCTGAGAGTGAAATAAACAGTGGCTTCCCAATGAGATATAATATTTTGCCTAATAATAAACAATAACTATCATTTATTTTTAAACCAACAGGTGCTGCTGAGCAGGTAGACTAATTTAGTTCTGAGGTGAATTTCCTTCCACATTGAACTTTCCAGCTCTGTAAGGGAAACTTTGCCCTCAAATGTGAGGAAGAATTCAGTCATATTTCCTCCTAGAGAAGGAACTTATGTGCTGGAACAGCAGGCAGGTTGGACATACCAAAGCAAGGTGAAATGTGTTTCTTTTTCAATGCCCAGCCAGTTTTGCTGGCCATGCAAAATGGGGCAAAACAATGGTCTCACTTTCCCACATTGTCATTTTGATGGCTACCACCTAATGCTATGCTATGATGAGGGAGCTCTCGTCACTGGAATTTCTTTTGTAGGATCACACGTGCACCTTTTTACCTTTCCCAAGACTAGAGTACCTATGTCTACACTGCCTTGGGACTCTTCTGATCAAAAGTGTATGCCAATAATTTTAACTTCTGCAATTTTTATTTGTTTACAGTCCATGCTTACACACATTGCTGAGTGTGTCTTCTATGAGACATCCTAGATGGACACTTCTGCCTGTTATACCTTGTAGGATGACCCAAGCTCAAGGATGTGTCTGCAGTATGCATGGGCAGGACATGACATAACCACAACCAGGGTTGTGCAGCAAGGTCATTCACCCTGCATCTGGTGATGCCTTATGGGAATGTCAGATGGTCAGGGTCAGGTAAGCAAGCCATATAAGTGCCTTACTAGAAGGACCTCATGTTAAATATTGCAAGGAATGATGGGAAATGTAGGCAGAGTAAATTTGCGAGAACATGACTTACACTTTGTGCTAGCCCTCACTTGGACCCTTAGTCTTTGCAAATATGATGTAGTCTCTTCATCCTACAATTTTTCTACTATTAAATCTCCTTTCAGTCTGAACTAGGACTGAAACCACTGAAAATGCTGCTTTAAATTTGAGAGTTTGGGTGAAGAAAAGGCCAATTGCAGTTATTCAGAAAACAGCTATCTAGATTGAACAGAAATTTGGAAGGTAGAGATATCCATGTGTCTGTGTCTTTTCTTCCTATATGTCTTAACACTTGCTCAGAGCAGTACCTAAAAGGAAAAAAAAAAATCTTTCCCATTGGCTGCGAGAAACACTGCAGAGCTCAGACAGTGTGGTACTGTATGGGAGCACAAGGCATGCTGCGTTCCAGCCTGAGCTCTCCTGATTCCCTTCTGACTGTGTAAATACCAGTCTTTCAGACGGGGCTGGTGCCTACCCTGTTCTTCCTACCAAATCTGAGCTCCTCTCTTGATCAGCCAGGAGCAGAGAATTTCAGAAAGCATTTCATAAAAAGAATGTAAATTGTGCCTCTAGCAGGCAACCTTTCAGGAATGCTTCTGATCTTAACATTACCATACCCTGCTTTCCCTTTCACTTCTCTCAGAAGCTTGTTGCTCCTTTTTGATATGCAAAGATAATTTCTCATAACTGTGTTTCTGCCTTTACTTTCAGGAACTCACCTTGTTTATGTCTCTTTTTTTTTCTTTTCCATTATTTCTATTACCCTAATTCTTTTTGGCCTTATTTCCTTCAAAATTCCGACCATCATTATATCTGTCTGTTTTTGATGTCCTCGTCCCCCACTCACAATACCTCTTGAAATCAACCTCAATGAAATTCAATAAAGTATTGTCTTAAAAATATAAAGTTCGTTCAAGCTTTGTAACGATTAATGGGTGATTAAGGGTCAAAGACTCCAGACGGTCTCATCTCTTCCTCTCCCCTCACTGCCTCCACCCATGGAAAAACTGTGAAGTGAACTCCACAGTATCTGCTCTGGCATGCCAGCTGGCCCCTCCACATGTGTCTTCTGTCTGTCTCATCAGCACACGTAGCACACGGGTCTATGGGTCTATCTGCTGGGAAGGAGGAAGGCAGGAAAAGAAGAGGGATACTGGGAGATTCAGAGACTTTACCAATGGGCATGACTTCACGTGGGTCATGGTGTGAAAGCTGCTGTAGCTGATGGGAGAGAGGCAGACACATACCCCAGCCAGTTCTGCTGCTCAAGAGGCTTTCTGTGCTAAAAAGGACATAACAGTTCTTTGCCTGTTATTCAGGGCTTCTTTTAGCTGTTCTGTCACTAACATTGGCATTTCTTAGCTTTGATCCCAATTCTGATACGTGCCACAGAGTACACCATCAGAGTGATGACTCTTGCTTGATTTCTAGCCGTGCTGTATGGAAGGACCAGGATTTATTTTACCTGTCATATTTGCCACATTTGCTGGAGGGATAAATACTCATAGTCAAGAAAGATCCAGGATTCGAGGACTGAGGAAAAAAGCTGTTGAAATTCCCCCCAAACTTAGTTCAAATTCACGGGCCCAGTTTTCCCTTTCAAGTTTTATTAATGCAATGGTTTTCAAATCTGTAACGCTACAGCTGTACAAGTCAACAGAGCATTTGGCAATGTATTTTTGGTTATTATGTATGGAATAGAGATGCCAAAAATAAGTGCAGTGAACCTCTGTGTGTATTATTTAATAAAAACATTTTTTATATGAGTGTGGGTTTGGGTTTTTTTTTTTTGTATAAAGGGTAAAATTGCTGATGTATGTTTCCAGGAAAATCCCCCAGTTTTGCTTCTTAGACAGAATCCTTTTGGACTATTTCTTTAAACCAAATCCTTTTCTTTCATGTAGATGCAAAGGTTTGAAAGGAATAAAACCAAACATGGACTCAGCATTTTGAGAATGCATGAAATACTCCTTTTGTTGCTTAATTTCCCCAGAGTATTCATACGTGATTACTCACCCTTTTGTCAGAAATCTCTAGGGAGTTAGGAAGCTGGCTATCTTATGATCGGGAGCATGAACCAAAGTATTGCTCCCAGTAAATTACATCTGAAGTGTTTATTGGAAAATTAGCTCCTCTTGGGTACTACAGAACGCTGCAGCCTTGCAGCACCCGTGCTATAGAAAGTAATTAATATATCAAACATGCGGTAATCCCAATGAGGATGTGATGTGTGAAAGTGGTCTGGGAAGATGGGATGGTTTTTTCTGCTCACTGTGCCTAACAATGCCGAAATGTTTTTTCCCTGTCCATTTACTTTAACAATGTGCCATTCTGTACCTCATAAGCACTTAATTTATTCCAACTCTTTGGCCTGACCTGTAATCCCCCCTCTCCTTACCCATCTGACCCATCTGTGTTTCATTTCCCACTCATCAGCATCCAAAGAGCTAGGCCCAGGCCCTGTTTGGAGCCATTAGACAGAGATTGGCACTGTTCCCTCTTCCTGCACCACATCCTCCGCTGAAAAAAATGACCATCAGATCAGAGAACAGAGCCTGCTTTGTCCCCAGCAACCAAGATCTGGAAGCACTTTCAATCATTTGCACTCTATACCCACTCAAACGCATTAATGTGATCAACATTGGGCCTGTTGTGGGCATTTTTTCCAGCAAATAGCTTGCTAACATTCCAGGCATGTACTTCCCTGAAAACAAGACCGAGACAGGGCCCTGAATATTCAATTGGAAAATCACCAAGAGCAAGAGCTTAGCTTGGCACGGCTGGTGTTGATTCTTAATAAGTGACTTCCTAAAGCTGAGGCATGGGGCTTACAGCTTCAATGACTTGTTTGAAAAATATTTTGTAGGTGCCTCATACCACTTTATTTCCTGTGGTATGCGTCATATTGTGAGCTATTCTGAGCCAGGCTGTTTAAGCACACTAACATTTTTTTCCAAGATTGCGGTGTTTAACTAAAAATGTGCTTATACAAGATGAGCTCATAGCTATTAGTGCTGATGTAGTTTTAACTACTTGGATACCAATAGCCCAAGGCCTAAAACCTGCTGAAAAGGGAGGAAAACCTAAGCAAAAACCATCCTTCACAGTCGTTTAAGGCTTTTCGAAGACAAGGCAACAGGGAAAATATTTCAAAAGTCAAATTTTGTTCCTATAGGATCTTTGCTATACTAAATACCTTTCAGTCTCATTACAAAGGCTCCCTATTGAAAGACTTACTGATATGAACAGCTGAAGAGATTTCAGACATCCAGTTAAAATTAATTTCTTTAATGTTTCTGCCTGTGCTATGTATATTGCGTCCAGCAAAAGCAGCTTATATGTAGTTCTCTAGTGCAGCTGGACAGACTAGGTACATCCTATGTTTTATTCATTTGAACGGGTCTTTCATTGACACAGCTACCATGACAAGGCAAGTTTGACTGTGCTGAAGGGGGTCAGCAAAGATTTTTGTCAAGGCGCTCCATTGTGGAGGAGGGTGTCTGGCTGTCACAGCGCTATTGTTCAGTGACGCGCTCTAGTACGATTCCCCATTCTCCCAGCTGAGAGAAGGTGGCAGCGTTTTGCATGCGACACTTGAAATGTCAAGGAGTGGGATTTTTGGAGCTTACCTTTGTGCCTAAAGAGGAATATGCACAAGTCTGTGAAGTACCTTGCAGAAGCTCAAGTGCCTTGTTTCAAGGCGCATTTTAGAGAAACTGCACCTGCCTGGATCGTATCAGGTTGTGTCAGATATAAAGGTCCAAAAAAAATTAAAAGGAAGGGGCTGGATATCTATATTAAAAGTTCGGACTGTTCACTTTCAAGCCAAAAGCTGCATCCTGGACTTAATCTGCATCTAAGAGTTCTATGTAGAAGAGAGAAAATGGGAATAATCACAGGAGAGAAAATGGAAATAATTCACGGCTTCCCAAAATATGATATGTATAGAGTAAGGGGAACAAGAAAGGCAATGCCTTGCAAATGACAGATACCATGATCACTTTTTTAACACAAACTGTTTAAGAGACAGGGATTTAACTGTAGGATAGCTTATATAAAAGTACATTTGCATGTATGCAATTTAATTTCATCCAGACTCTTTTTTCTGTATTTCAGTGAAAAATAACCGAGATAGGATTGACAGCTGAAAATGTCAACAGGAATGTTTTATCATTTGCATTAAAAGATCTATTTAAAAATTTTGTTGGTGAGATTGTTTTTGTTATAAATGCATACATATGAATTGAATTTGGACCCTTCCCTAATGGGGACTCTAGTAGTTTCTTCCTGAATTACCTAAAAAAAAGGCTCCTGTATAATTCTAGCAACTCTGCTTATGCTTTTTCTATGGATTCCATAGTAATTTATGGCACTGTGTTAAAGTGATAGTACTTTTTTGACGGCATTCAAGTGTGTATGTTTGTATTTGCACATCTGAGTCTTAACTATGTAGATACCTCACAGGAGACACAAACCTAGATTCTGTCAGAAATTTGCATAAATCAGTGATTATGCTAATCCCCCCCCCCCATTTTTATAAAGAACTTCTCTTTGAAGTGGGTTAAGAGCTCAGTGGAGTATAGTTTCAGCTATACCTACCCCCCAGCTCCCTGCAAAGCAAATTTCAAAGCTTCAAATCCCTTTTATAATACACTATGCTTACTACAAATTGTTTTGTATTATTGAAAATAATCTTCCCAGTTTAGCAAAGTAATAGGAAGAGAATGCGTGTAATAGAATGTTATAATAACAAATTCTGTGATCAATCACAGTATTTCAGGGCAAATCTAGTAATGCTAGTGGTGTCTGCTGCACTGGTGCTGAAGTTCTACCCTCATGATGTCTGAGGTGATTCGAGTTTTCCCCTTATTTGGCCCCATAACAGAGCTTTAATGTTTAACATGGGCATAAATTCACTGTAGCCCTCAAGTGAAGAATATATTTGAGAACTGAATAGAATGCTTGAATTTACTCTCCAGATTTTTCTTCCATGATCAAGTAAAGTTCCATGTAACTTTCCTTCCCAGCGTAGTGCACACAAAATCTCAGGAAACAGCAGGGCTTAATTAGGACCCTGGTTTATAGTTTCACCTGAAAAAATACATTTTAAAAATCATATATGTTTGGCTGTGCAGATTTTTTAGTCAATAAATTCTTGCTAATTAATCACATTAACGGCACTCCTTAAAAGTTGAAACAAAATCACAAAACAAACCAAATGCCCCATAAATATCATGTATAAAGAACCATTCACCAATGCATAAACTGCATGTCTAAAAAATTTACAAATATTTATTCTCTATTTTTTCTTTTTCATTCTTCTTGTCCTTTTCTCTTTCTTCCTTTTTTCTTTTTCTTTTTCTTTTTCTTTTTCTTTTTCTTTTTCTTTTTCTTTTTCTTTTTCTTTTTCTTTTTCTTTTTCTTTTTCTTTTTCTTTTTCTTTTTCTTTTTCTTTTTCTTTTTCTTTTTCTTTTTCTCTCTCTCTTTTTTTCTCTCTTTCCTCTCTTTCTTTCTTTTTGTTCTTCTTTCCATCTCTTTCTTTATTACAGGCACAATGCCAAAAAGACAGCTGCTGTCAGAGGTAAGAGTGCACTAGATAAAGCCAAATATTTTTGGGGGAAGTTAGATGATGTAACACTTTTCCCCTTCTATCTTGACTTTAGATGCCTGTTTTAGAATTTTAAACACAAGTGGCTGCAGTCACCCTCCCCCAGACAAAAAGTAAAATGTAAAGAGAAGTCCATTCAATCATTGTTTTGTCCCAGAATGCTGAAAGCAGTAATCCTCACTGCAAACTGAGGTGGCACTGAATGCTGCATTATGATCTGTGACTGTCTGATGTAGAGTTGATAACACAAAGGCAGGATTATATTGAGCCTAACTTATAACATAAAAAATAAACAAACAAATAGAAACAGTCTGGGTTTGCTGGATTATCACTTTTGACAGAGCTACTTGTTTAGAAATATCAGTGCAAAACCACAAAAACTTAACATCACAGCAACTTATGAACTGACAGACTCCTAAATCAAGGAATATGTATTTTTTTGACAAACTGTTCTGGATGAAGTGTGAGTGACAGTAAATACAACTTGTCATTCCTTCCCCTACTAAGGAGCAAATGATTCTTACAGTAAAATGATTCACCCACTTCTTTTGGTTTCAGTGAAAAGGCAGTTTCTTCTTTGTATACAGATGCTGTTCTCTGAGATAGACCTGAGAGACTACCAGTCTCTTTACTGTAGGTTATTTGTGCGCATAGAGCATATTCTATTATAATATACAAGTAACTTCACTACTATTTTCATTGTTATATTTAAAGGATTTATATTGCTTTCCTAATATCTGAGCTTGGCATATGAAAAAGTCTCTGTGCATTTTTTAAATGGCAACATTCAGAAAATGATTGGTCTAATTACTGTTGAAAACAAGTAAGAAATCAGTTATTTTGGATGCTTGTGATATTCTGAGTTATCTTCCATTTCTTACAGTTATCTCTGGATCATTGTAGCTTTTAAAAATATCCATTCCTCTTCAGGTCCTCCTCAGTGTTTCTGTATTCTCTCTTAGTGTTACCACTTTTCTGATGGCAGCCTGGCCCCAGGAAACCTGCAAGATGTTCACAGCAAGGGGTCCTTCTGCGATTTCATGCAATGATACCTCTTTCAGCTTATGTATATAAGACACATCAGGCATTACTTTAGCATACAAAGTCATTACACAAAGACAATTCATTTTCCTTTACATTTATTATTATTGTTTACCATTTATTATTATTATTGTTTACATTTATTATTGTTGTTTAACTCATTTCAGTGGGACAGGCAAGAAAGTGCTTTAACTTTTACCAATCAGAATGTGCCTGTTGGAAAACCAAGACAAACCAGAATTGTTTTAATTTCATTGACTTTGATAATGCTGCTGCATATCGTTACTCACGGGCAAAGAGCTTTTTTAAAAAAAAAAGGGGGTTGACTGCAAGCAATTGGCCTTACTGCAGCCTGATGGTGCTGATGTGGATAAATGCAGCTCTGCTGCCCGTGCAGAAAGGGTAACAGTGCATGGGGGTGCAGAGCGGAATGGTCTGAGTACAGCTACAGATATTTACTGCACGCCCTGGAAACAATGCTGAACTGCATGAAATCTGAATCACGCCTGGGTCTGTGGTAGCATCTGTCAGCATAATACTTTTGATTTGTTTGTGATATGGGACTTAATCACAGTTGGTCTCTACAGCTGATTGCTCAAGATTTTCATGTGTACCAAAACTTTCTGCTGTCCTTATTTTACCAAACTTTGTCTTTCACACACCTGTTAAAAATGGGTCAGGACTCAGGACGTGAGACAAAACTTGAGGCTGAAGTGGAACAGACGTCTGTCTGGTCAAACACAGTAGTCTGCAAATGGTGAACTAGCAGAGAATGGGAAAGTAGGGTAATCTGTGCTAGGAGGGAAGATGTTGTTGTAAATGGTCTAAGCACCTAAAAGACTGGGGTGGTTGCACTAGTGAGTCATTTAGTTCATTTGGGTAGATTGATAGAACATGTTTCCTCTCTTGTTGATTACCAAGGCATGGGATATGAATTTCATCCTTCGTTACTTACTCCGTATCAGCATTAATATAGTCTTTCAATTTTCTTCCTTAGTGTCTCCATATCCTTCTGAATAATATGCTGAGATCAATTAACTAACAAATCTATACACTCTCTCTACTGGTTTTGGGGGACTCAGATCATACTTTCTATTGCTTCAACTTTACATTGAAGACACTCAGATGCTAGGCAGTGTGTAACAGTGCATAATCTGAAGGTAAATCCTGCCTGTGCTCATGTTTCTCAAAAACAATTTTTGTTTTGCATCATGGTAGACACATCAGCAAGACTGAGCAGAGACATTTTAATACCTGGACACCTTTCCCATATACGTCCTCAGAAAGAAGGCCAGGATAGAGCATCAGTAAAAGGAACAGGTCGCCTCTTGTCAGTCCCAGCTTGAAGACAGCCAGGCCAAGGGCTTCTCTTCTGAGAAAGATCAAGCACAGCCACTCTAGTGGTCCCCCAAATCCCACATTTTGCTCAATTTGATGACTTCTAAAGGCAGGCACAACGCGTTGGGCACACGTCTCGTTCCATCCTTGCTATGGTCCTACACCTCAGCACTTATTACCAGTCCTCTACCACGTGCCACCTGTATTGCATTTTGAAAAGAATTAGTAGAAGTGGCGATGTTCTTATATGAGAAAAACTAAGCAGATCTTGCCATTCCTGAAGCAAACAAGTATGGAGTTTGCTTTTTTTATTTTATTGTCCGACTTTCCATCTCAGTGTTCTCTTTTATGACACTAGCTCTTCTGTTATTCAGTTCATTGGAGTGGGCAACTTTCTAGAAAAAGAAGAGTGCTAATTAGTTTATCTCATACAAATGGAGGTATGTGATTATTTTAATAATAGTAGTGAATAATTTGTCAGCTAGTAGTATATGGTAGTATGGTAATGGTAGTATATGAACTTATCCTGAATAAATGTTTTATTTTCTGGTACCAAAATATTATTTTTGCTGTTGTTTTTAAGTTGTGTTATAGTCAGAGTTGCCTTTGATTTGGTAGCACTAATCGGGTTGTTAAAATATTGCGTGTTGCGGACTGATTGGGTGTGACTCAGCCAGGAAATACGATCTTCTGTGGCTTTACTGTACTCCAAAGCCTCTGATTGCCTAAGTTTTTTGCAGAGCTTAGGGTAACTGAATGACATTGGTGAGATGCCACAAGATATCATAATGCAAAGCCAAGAGGAATTATCAAAGATTTGCAAACCTGAAGTTATTTCTTTTTATTTATCTGCATTTTCTCAGAAATGATATGTCATTATATTTGTCCTGGAATAGAAATCATACTAGTACTCCAAAGTTTAAGATATTCCCCTGGCCTACAGGTCCTAGAGTTTTGCTAATAATTATGGTCTTGGAAAAATTTTCCTGAAACAGTAAAGAAAGTTCTTTCTGGTTCTCTGTTTTTCTTTTTCAGGTGACTCCTTATAACCTGCACAGTGACAAAGCTACTAGTCAAGAGAACTTGCAGGTGAGAAGCCATATCCAGCTGGCAGCTGTAGAAGATTTTCATTTTTTTAATCATGACTGTGGATGTACTTAGGAGAGTGTGGCATTATTCAAAAAGAACAGAAACATGAAATCATCACGAAAATACACTTATTTATAAAGGTAGAAAGATTAAATATGTTTAGTTGCTGCTGAAGATAATAGAGTAGCACTTGAGGAAATTTTGCATTAATACAACAACTACATCTTTCAATCCAAAATCAAATCATTTTATCTGATCTACATAGCTAAGACAGCCAACACCATGAGGAAAAGATGTATTATACACATTAGCCAGATGCAGATAGTATAATACAGAGATATTAATAGGCTCAAGACCTCATACTAAACCAGTACAAATTCTGAAAATAGCATTGAGAAGACAAGAAACGGGACCGGATGTTGGATTTGACTGTTATATTTGAAGATAGCGGGCACTTTGGTGTACCAGTCCCCTTGCTCTGTATCACTTCACCTGTTGGACACGTTACTTCCTTTTCCCTTCTGGCTCTGTGCTCTCAGTCAGGATCTTCAGTTCCATTATCCCCTTTTAAAATATCGTGTTCACCTTCATGCGGCCATAAACACCCGTGTAAATAAACAAGACGAAAAAATTCATCTTTCCCTCTTCCCATCTCTCCTTCCACCGGACATGGTTCTGCGTAACTAAATTGTCACTTCTTAGACTGTGCCCAATGGAGCATGTGCCAATGACGTGCAGCAGCGTTGGGTCCTCGGCCTACTTTTTCGTGGTTCTGATACAAGGGAGGATGAGACATCCTAATAGATTTAATGGGGCCTACTATCATAACACTCATGTTTAGAGTTTAGAAACATAACCCTCACAAAGTACGAGTGGGAGAGCACGCACAACCCACACTCCGGAGCAAAGCTGGCAACGGGAGATGACCCAAGAGTTTCTAGTAGAAACTATGTAAATAAACACTCTGAATAGGAGAAGACACAATACTGCATCGAGAGATTACAGCTTCCAGGTCGTAATCCATATCCTGTAGATTAGTGGGGTTAAAAATAAAAAAGAACTCCTCTTGGCATCATTTTCAGGGGAAAAGAGCTGTGATGGGCACTGAGGCCTCTCCAATGTCTGTCCCTTTCTTTCATTCCACATGAAGATCTTTTTGTGTGTGGCCCTATGATGTCTGACGCCCAGTTTGACCTCATCTTAACGGTTATGCTTTGTGCTTCAAAAGCACTATATAAATATATTCCCTCTAAAAGACAGATACAGTAACATGCATTTTCTTCACACTGTGGTTCCTGTGGTTTCAGAACAAAAGAGAAAAGAAGAAAAAGGAAAATAATGCTCTCTTCTAGAGTCTCCCAACTAAAAGATACTGAAAGTCTCCACAGACTTTCAGGTGCATATATTTGGATGTAATTTAATAAATTACCTTAATAAATAGTTAGTGCTTTTCTTTTTCCACATGCTCATGTGAGAAAGGTTTTCAGCCATTGTGGTATCTAGGACAGAATAGAGTTATAAACTGCACATTGGCAGTGTTTGGAGACTGAGTGCTTTTGGCAACAGCTTGCTTCCCAACTGCATGATATTATGGGCTCCAGGAAACTAACAATGGTGATCACATTAGGGAAAGGTAAAATATGTAAGTAATCTTTTAGTAATACTCTTCTGTACCTTACTGTGTATTGTTCTTCTGCAGTGATGAGCAAAGAGGGAGGTGACGGCTACAAAATTTTCTCTTTAGGATTTATGAGGACAGGTTTGACAAACACCTGTCAGGACTGACATAGGGCAGTAGGGTAGACTACACAACTTCTCATGATCTTTTCCAGCTCTGGGACACTGTAATTTTACAATATTTTTTTAAAAAAGCTATGGATAGATCTAACTAATTTTAATCATATTAGTGAAGTGAAAGCAGAGCATGGTCCAGACTCATCTTTCATTTTGACCGTTGTAAAGAATAAGAAACTTCATAGAAATAAATTACAAGAAATAAATTACAATAAATTACAAATAAATTACATTCTAATGTACGAGGGGATCCATCAATAAGCTCCTGCATTAATTATTTTTTGGGGGAGACTTTACTATTAATATTAATGAAAATGAATAACGTTAGTAAATAACAGCAACAAATTGTAAGTTTCATAATTACACATGATGAATTCAATTGAAAAAGGTTTATTGTAACAGCAGAGATCAAACTGGACATTGCAAAAAGTAAAAAAGACAGGCATTTCCAAATTTCTAACACATATTTTGAGTTTAATATCAGTATTCTTCTGAGGCAGTAAAATGTCTTTGCCATACAAAGACAGTTCCTAGGGAAAGCCTGAAGTTTCTTGGGGTCAGATCTCATTTATTTAATAGCAAAAGGCATCCCATTCATGTCAATACATAATATTTATTTTGAATTATAGCTAGCTTCTCAAAGTAGAATTTTAAAAAAATACTATGTTTGTTACCCAGGTATGTATATGAAGGACTTGGGAAATTAACAGTCAAGACTTTCTTAGAGGAAACAACCAGAGAAAAGAAATATGGTATTGCATATTAATCCTTGAGACTAACCAGGGGTATTTACTTGCTAAAGAAACTGCCCAAGTGGTCATTTGCATGCTACATGGCAAAGCCAATGGATGGTTTTATATGAATGTATAATTTAAAATAAATGAATGAATGGATAGATACTACATGTCAGTGAAATATATGTGGATATATAAACAGAAAATTGAAATAACATGTTTTCAGCTTCAGCTGTGTAATTAGGTATATCATGTAATTAAAAAGTGAACATTTGGTTTATTTTGACAAGACCTTTAAAAATTTTATAACAAAGGGGGTTTTATGCAATTAGGAATTTTAAAACAAGCAAAAAGTAGAAAAAATAAACATATGAAAAGAGTTTCAGTTCTTTATTTTGGATAGTATCTTTTTAAGAGGAGTAATTACAGAATTATTTTATGTTGATACATGTGATCTTTGTAAAATGCTTAGAATATAAACAATATCAATTACAATTCAAGCTATTGTATTATCGTTGGTAGATTAAAGCTGAGATCTGAACACCTGGCTGAAAGCTGGTAATTGAGACACCTGGATTCTTTCCATAATTGTGCTTCCTTCAAACTTTTAATAATAAAAACACTCCTTTTGCTCCAGTTTATCTACTTATTTTTAAGATAAATTGCACTATTGAGGTTTTTTTTCAAAAACAATGGGTGATTACCATTTCTAATTACTTTAATGTAGACGTTTTTACCAGTTCTTCAGCTGATAAAATGTACTCCTGTCTGCAAGCTTGATGAGTTAATTTAGACTCCTATAAAATACTTTCAAGAAATTTATTAATTTATTTCCACTTCTCATATAAATAACCACCTAAAAGTACTCCTTTGAAAATACCTGTCCTATGGCAATTTCCATAGGTGACCCTATTTGCTCCAAGAGCTGTGCTGGTTGGTCTCTTGTCAAACACCCAAAGCCACTGACCTGAACAATACTTACTGATGTAACATGAAAAGTAGTCCACTTTTTCAGATACGTGAGAATACATGAAAGGCTTGCAAAAGAGAGGTTTAAACAGTAAAATAATATAAAATAAAAATCACATTCAAGCTATTTTAAGCAAAATAATTTATGATCTTTGGATCACCACATCATTCAGGTATTGTTTTTTTATGACACGGTCTGCAGCTGTGCACAGAAGAAAAAGATTTGGGTAGATTTAGGCTGAGACATGGCCAGATTCTGACAGGTGTAAACTGGCATAACTTTGTGGAAGATTGGCTCAGAATGAGTCTCTGGCTCAGGCTATGCATAATTGAACATACAGACATCATGACTATTTGATTTAACCTTGGTTAATGCATCTGAGCCTGCAGTATTGCTTAGGGGAACAAAATAAGTGGCTTTAGATTTAACCATTAGCTTTTTGCTTTCTGATTACTCCATTATGTTTGAGCTTTGACTGAGCTTATTTTTCTTGCCCAGAAGCCTCAAACCATGAATTGGGAATGACATTTCACGGAGAAAAAGAGTATAGATAAGTAAAAAGCAGACGGATATATTAACCTTCTGTACTTTCCTTTGATAAAAAGACATTAAAATGCTGGAAGATAATGTGATAATTATCCATTATCTGTTCACAGAGATCAAGAATAGACATAGAAAATACCCTGGTTAGTCATTGCGTAGAGGTGATGTAGTGGCACAGTATTGTACTGACAGAACCAGTACAACTTTTTTATATCAGAGGTGCAAGGATGAGTTCTGACTTGCATTCTTGTAACCTTGGGGAAAATATTCTGAGGACAAGAATTGGATCTGCTGATACAGAGAAAAAAAAAGGTAGTGTCCTGCATAGCGAATACTATGACTGGCTTTTGGAAGATTCTGCTTTTTATTTTGTTGCTTTAGAAGAGTTATGAAGGAAAATGGTGATATGCCCCAGATTTGTTTGGCAAAGCAGGTCATCAATCTTTGATCAAAAATTTCTCTTTAATAAATATTATGCAAGGTATTCTCATGTCATATATATGTTTTAGATTTTATTAGTTAAGATTAACCTTTATTAAATTATATATGAGTTTGACAAAAGACACATTCTAGAGAAGGCTTCTTTCAGTTTTCCATGTTGTGAGGGGAAGAGAGAGAAAAAAAGAGAAATAAATATATTGTTTGGAACCTATTTTATTTTTAAGATTGCCAGATAAAATATAAGTGTTTTCCTTCGTGTGCTTTGCTTTTTTTTCTGGCAAAAAAATCTCCTGTTTGTAAAATATAAAAATTATATTTTGTGGCATATGAACAATTGGGCTTGGGCAGGCTCAAGAGGAGCAGAGTTACAGAAGAATTAAAAGCAGAAGAGAAAAATTAATCTTTTACTTATCATAAATAGAAGCTTATCTTTCATTAGTCTTATACATGAACCAACAACTTCCGTATTTTCTTTCTGAAAAGTAGAGGGATGATGGGTAAAGCTGGTTGAAATTGTATAGTCGTTTTTGCTGAGAAAAATTACTCCTTAATCCAATATTTTGATGACAGTTTGTGTTCCTCCTAACAAATAGGAAATTTGAAATCTCAGTTTTCAATGCCAAATATCTTGTCTTTTCCTCTTTTACTGATGAATTTTAAAAAAGAAAAAACCTACAAAGATTGGTTGTTTCCAATTCTTTTTTGTTGTATTCATGATCACTAGACAATGGTGTAATCACAGACACCTTCCCCAGGGAACAGTATGAAACATATGCTGAGTTATAATTGAGTGATGTAGTAATAAAATTAGCACAAACAATCAGCTATTCACACAGCAAATTAACAATGGGAAGATGCTACCATAGAAAGTGAGTAAATTTTTATTATATCAAAGGTGCATCAGGAATACAGGGATGTTAGTCATTTCTCAAAACAAAGTGTGTACTCCTCCCATCTCCCTACAATCAACATACACAGAGTGTAAAGCCATGTTTTACTCTAAAATTTTCTCTGGGCTGATCTTGGGAACATTACCAAATAGGACATAAACCAGAGCAATAGCATGTGGCAAGAAAATAACAGATGTACTTGACTTAGGTCAACATATAGTTCTATCTCTTCCCTTTTAATAAAAGACCAACCATATGTAATCATGAAGGAAGATAAATTACTTCCTGCCTACTTCTTTTGCTGCAGTGGCTAGATGAATTTACTCTGGGAATTCAGTAAAAGAATGTAAAGAATGACCAACATTTTTCCATCCCTGCACACAAAATAATACATTAAAGGCAAAACACTCCATTTACTGCAACAGCAGTTGGGAGATTTTTGACACAGCCAGGAAACTGTGAGCTGAGTTTCTCCTGGAACATTTGCGTTTTGTGGATAACATTATTAAAGGGTGCTTCATAAGGGTTATTTTGCACCTTAGCTGGGATAATGCCAGTCATTCTTAAGGCTTTCATGTCTCATAGGAAGAGGACAAATGGTAGCTAACAAGCATGTAGATGGACCTTAAAAATGTAGATAGCCAGGGACCAGGGTGTGAAGATAGCAGGGGTCAAAAAGAGAAAACAGCACAGATAGACGGACCTCTGCATGGGGCAGGAGAAAAAGGGAGGAGTGGGACAATTTGTTCTTCACATATTTTGTTCCCAGCCAACGTATGCTGTGATGTACAATGCCTTAAAGGCATTACTGTCCTCCTTGCTCTCCACCAGCGGCTAGCAGATCTTTCTTCTTTAAGAAGTCCTCTAAGAAATTACAATGCCCTTGAAGCCAGCTTCCCCTTCAGTGACTGGGCATTCACTCGATTGACCTGAGGCCTCTTCCAGCCTCCTGAAGTTCCCACAATTTATTACTCTCTCATGCTGATCATATTAATGGAAACCTGCATCTGTAGTTGATAAGCAACAGCAATGGTGGCATCGAAATAGTACATTTACTGCATATTTGCTCCTGCACGTGTCCCAGTCTCTCTGCTCTTTCTGCACATCTTCTCCTCAGAATTTTAGGTCTCCCCTTGAAGAGGATTCTTTCTTGTAAACTTCCTATAATTATGGCTCATCTTTGTGGGGGCTGTGAAAAGATAGAAGCAACTTTTTGCTGCATAATCATCTAAGGCTATGTCCATACTTAACCAATGGAGAATCCTGCCAGATGGGTCCAGCCTTTCTACTGACTTAAGTGGAACTCAGAGATTCGTGTTCCTAAGCCCTAAACACAACAGAATGAGAGCTGCACCTGACTCAGGCATTGAATGCATTCTGAGATCTGGTGGGATAAATGTGGTCTAAGAAATCCAAGCAGTAACTAACCTGCATGACCCAGTGAATACGATTGATGTAACATGCTATTAAGCAATACATAGACTCTAAACAGAAAGGATTACTTTGGATTTTTTTCTACACTGCCAAGCAGGTACATCTGTGCAAAGGGATTAGAATTATGTATGTTTCATTGGTTGTTAAACTCTTTTTAGCCTTATAAGCTGAAATCACAGCAGAAATCCTTTTTAGGTAAAATTTGCAAATTAGGTAAAATTTGCAAAGTTTGCAGACTAGTTCTGTACACTATGTGGGTGAAGGATAGGGGCAGTGAACAAAATCTTGCACTTTGCAGGCCAGGATCTGGCCCTAATTTTCTGGTTGCATTGGCTAAGTTGTGGGTACTGGAACTTCAACACTGAGTTTTCTTTAATTAAATGCCTCATTCATATATTCCTGGCGTCTAATGACCGGTGGAGAAGAACCAGGTCTATTATTTGAAGCCACTGTCAATGGTTCTGTCACTGAGGTTAGACTGCCAGCTACTACTTTCTAAGAGTAGGTGTCCAAAAATAAAACCAATTAAAAAAAGTTTTGGAAGGCAAGTATGGCTTCATACTTGAGGGCAGTAGTCAACCTCTAACTATGGGATATTAAAATAAAACTTTCCCAGGGCAAAGAATATCTTGTAACTGACTATTCTGAGGTTTTTTCTTCTACCACTGAAGCAGCTGGCACCAAATATTGTTGATGATGGAGAGCTGGTATGCAGGGCTGCTTCTCCAGTGGAAGACATTTTTATCTCCCAGAAGGAAAACTGTATAGGCGTTTATGTCTACAAATGACTTGATCTTTATCTAGAATTGAATATTCCAGACTTTGTTGGTATTCATGAGAGTGCTGCACTTAAACAGCTTTTCAGTGGTTGGTGCGGATTGACTTGATCTGTGTCAGCCAATAAACAGATATCATTACGGCACAGATGGTATTACACAGATTATTATTCAGTCTGCAATGGCAAATAGCATCAATTATATTAAATTCTACATAGAAATATCATTAGATAGATCAGTACTTACAATCATGTGTCATTATTGTGTAACTGTTTTCAATGAGCTGTTGAAAGTAGTCTCTATTTTGTGTAGAGAATTCGGCCAATGTGCTGGACAACTGGCTGAGTGTTCCTTGCAAGGGACTTGGACTTACAAGGAGATGAACTGATGTTTGTTGATTAGGAGGACTGAGCTGAAGAGAAAAGCATGTATTTGTCTGTAACTGAAATGGTGTAACAACTATTTGTTTCAAGAGTCTGGAGCCCAAGAAATGTTCTGGTCCAGCTTTGCTAAAACAGAGAAATGGATGGGAAATTATTCAGAAGCAGTGACCAGAAGGTTTTGTTCTCTTATGCATTTGCCAACACACACCCCCTGCCAGAAAAAAAAGAAAAAAAAAAGAATATACTGATGTAATTTGTCTCTAGATTTGATTACTAATTGATTTTCATAGAATTACATGTTATATCACCTCAGGTTATGTCTCTTCCCGGCTGAGTGTATGCCCTCTCTAATCTAAGCTACATATAGTGCTGAGATCCAGGTGCGCACCAGCACAAAATATATACATATATAAAATATACACACACACACACCCCTGCACATGACAGATATATATACAGTATACATACACCACATACATACCCCACCACTCTTACATATGTATGTGAGTTTCTGTACAGAGCAAATCCAAACGCATGCCTCCAGTGAGAGCAAAGGCATACTCCAAGAAAGTGAAAATCAAGATGGCTGGAGGGCAAAGACAAAAAATGTGCTGTGATAGGTATCAAAAGAAGTCGTCTACATGTAGCTTCAAAAACTGATCAGAGAACAATAGGTGAAGGCATTTGTGAAGGACTAGGTGGCAGTTCTTGCTATACGTATGACATCAGTACTCTGATGCATCCTGGCCGGTTACTGATTTATGAGTAAAGCTTAGGAAATTGTTTCTGACATTTAAAGCACTTCATGACATGGTACTTGGCTCAAACACTGTGCCGCATACCCAGACAGTGGGTCAGAGCTGACTTTCAGAGTGGGGGCAGTCACCTGAAGGAGAGGGGGCTGCTGGGTGGGTTCTCTCAGCAAGGAGCCTTGAACAAAGAAATTCACTTCCATACCCTTCATCTAAAAATCAGAGTAATTTCCCACCCTTCCTGGATCTATGCTTCTGGAGTTTCTTCCAGTTTATGGTTAGGGAAGAGAAAGCAGGTAGTGGTATTTATCAGTGATGTAGCAGTAATTAAAAGGGTGAACTCGCTTCTCTGTTGTATCTATGAGGTGTAAAATTCAATGTTGTCCAAATCAGAGATGAGTAATTCCTATTTTTCTATGTTTATTCTCATAACAGTGAGAATGGTGTTTGTTAACAGTATGGGTCCTTTTATTTTCCAGGAGGTGAATTTAAATTTTTATTTTCTTTTTGTACATATTTTCTGATTAGAAAAGCCTGTCAGGTATGCTCTGATATAATTTTATTTTAGACATATAAAAGGACCAAGTTTAGAAAGTTCATATAAGAAGCTAATTCTTGTGCTCTGCATGTAGTTTAGCACTTTTCCTATACACTTTCAAGTCTGAAAACACACTGCACCTGACTAGCCACACCCTATTTTTTGTGTAGTCAAATATACCTGATCAAAATATTTGTAAAATGCCTTCATAATAATTTTCCACTAAGTTTTGTGTAAAGATAAATGACTATGGTGTGCAAAGCAACAAAGATTAATGTATCTTTTCTACTGATCTAAACACCTGATATGAGCATGTTTTGCATTAAAGACCATCATTGAAAGATTTTTCTTTTTTCCTTCATCATCACTTAAATACCATTTTACATCAGTCATTTTGAAATTACCCACCTATACAACATCTTCCTTCCACAGTCTGGAAACAGAAAGGGGTAAAAGAAAGACAACAGTCACATGTTTGCAAGTTTAGATTGGATATTTGTCGTGTATGCTCTGAGCACAAATATAAGTACTCCAGTGTAGTTCCACCGACATCAATGAGAATTTCAGCAGGACCTGATTTGGAAAAAAAATATTAGGCTCAAGAATGGACTTTTAAAACTAGGTTGAATGAGAAAATATACATGTTTGGAAAAGAAGGTGGAAGGAAAAAAAATAGTTAACAGAGATAAGTCTGTAATGGCATGAAACAGACACAGTATGGTATCATCTAGCTCACCTTGTTTCAGTCCAGTAAGATTTCACACAGCTTCCTGAATAACGCTCAAACTGAAACAGGATCATTTTCTTGAAGCAACTTCAATATTACAGAACACCCCAAGAGGTCTGTAAACTTGTTAAAATATTAAGAAAGACATAGCTGTTAAAAAAGCAGTTCTTAAATCAGCTCCCAGGTGGAATATGGAAAAAAAAAGCTCCTAAGGGTTCAAAGTAACACTGTTGCATTGAAAGCTGATGTTGCTCAGTTCATTTAGAAAATACTATAAACTACTTTACTATGGGAATTTGGTAAAGGAATCTTTCATTAATAGGAAAGATTGGACTGTGCACTGCAAATAAAGTGATGTTTACATAATTTTGAAAGATCTTTCAAAGATTCAATATCCTTCTGCTGTGGCTTACTGTAAGTACCATATTAAACTTGCCATTTTTAATGAAATGAAAATGTCATCATTAAGTAATTATATTGTGGGAAATATGCTTGCACGTTGGACAGATACACAATTAGATCTTTAGTTATTCCTGAGGTTTTTTCTTTTAAACAAAAGCTTTTGCACTAAAACACAACCCCAAGGAGCAGTTGTCAGCATCTATCAAATTTAGTCTGAGACCAAATTCTGTGAGGTTTATAAAACATCAAGTTTTAGAGTAGCTAAAGAATTTGTTTAATTGCAAGCAAAACTCCCCATGTTCATTTATGCCTGAGCAATTTCATATTAGTATACAACGTGAATACTCCTTCTTTTCAAGGTTCAACTGTTCTCCTGTTTATGGCTTTTAGGTGATTCAATTTTTCTCCAGAATGTTAAAAGAAATTATTTTTACCTTTGTAACAACTCATTCAAGAATCGGTCAGATAGATTTCCTCATCATTTCCTCCGTTGTTTGATTGGTTGTTGTTTTCTTTGCAGAAACACTTGAATTTACTCCTACTGTCCCACAGCTAGGACGACAGGTGAGACACACAGGCTTTAGTGCACACCTTGTTTTTGTACTTAGGCCATAATTTCAGAGGGTTTGGCTGTCAGTTATGCCTTTCATGTTAGTTTTGAGATTAGAGTGGAACTCAGACCTTCAAGAACTACACGAAGGGAAATGAAGATGTCTGAAGACTTTGTTGTCCCATGAGACTTTGTCAGAGATCCTGAAGAGGAATGTGCATGAAGAGGACTGTGGGCTTGCTGGTGCATTGTGGTAACCATTGCCTGGCGAACCAGCACAGCCCACCTGACACAACTGGAAATAACAATTCCTATGCAATACTGTAGAAACGCAGAGGGATGAATTTTATACCAGACTTGGTTGAAATTAAATATTTAAATTTAGATATGTATGGGATGTATAAAGCATGTGTAACTATTTCCAGATAGGCTTAGTGGTTTGGATTTTGTAGAGATTTCCTGTTTATTTTAAATATATGGAAATGAAGAGTTTGCACGATAAAAATATGTGAATTTCTAATGGGATGGAAATTATTATTTTTATCCAGCTGTAGTAACTACCTCTTGATTGGCAACAATGAAAGGGAACTTTGGAAGTAGCAGAAAAAAGCTGGTTGAGAGAAAGGAGGGAGAAAAGTTCAGGGAAGGATAAAGATGAGGGAATTATATGTTCCTCTATGTAAACAGTAATGAGCCTTAAATTTAAGCTCCATTAAGGGAGATTTAAGATTCACTATGACAATTTTTCATAGATCTTTTAAGAGAGCATCCTTTGTGCAGGATCACATATCAGTGTAATGAATAAATAAATTAACATGATACATCAGCAATTGATTTAAGACAACATTTATGTCCAGTCTAACCTCTTTGTAGTGCCATAGTTAAATTGATCTAATATCTGAGGCTTTCTGTATATTTAGGATAATACACAGAGTAACCTTGTTCACTTGTGTTGAGTAGAAAAAAACTACAAAATATTTTTGTAACTCATATGAATAGACATCTAAGGTTTCTTGCTTTTTAAGCTTTTGTACTGTTTAACAAAATCAAGAGAACAAAATTTGCCTTGAAATTTTGATATACACCTCACAGTACAAGGGCTGCAGCTCATAAAGAAATCCCAATTGAAAGATTTATCTTCTGGAAGAAATCCATGTGGATAAAGTGGCTAGATAAGAGAGGATGGAATAGCATACAGTAGAAATAGGTTCTTATGCTTTTTGCAAAGGGCATTCTTTTGTTCATTGTGTAAAATATTCTAACAGAAAGGTTCAGTGTACATATTAATTGATGAGATTTAGGAGCACCAGATATGAAGCCCACACACATTATGTCTGATTGGCTCAGAAATCAAGTTTAATGGAGTATAACAAAATAATAATATAATGCTTTCTTTCTGGGTCTTCTGAGGAACACCTGTATAGCACTCAATTGGGAATGTGTGCAGAAAAATAACAGGCTTGCCTCTGTGGGGTGTTGTCCCAATAGGCAGCACATTAGGAAGCAGTATAAGAAAAACAGGATTGGGTCCCATTGCTATTTTTATCCTTGCAGCAAAGTTTGTTTGTTTACTATATTAGTTAAAGAGCAGGTTGGCTTTTGGGCAAGGAAGCCCTTTTTAGCTCCATGTAGCTGAAAGTTCTGTCAAACTTGAACAGTTAATCTAATAAAAAAACATTATTTCTTCCTACCAATCTTGCTCACAGTGATGAAAACATTTCTTCTGTTAAACTCTGGCACGGGCTTGATTCAGGAAAATGCTTAGGTTTGCACTGAAGTCTATTGCTTTCAGACTAACACCTAATGTCATGACTGACTTTAAGTGCATGCTTATTATATTCATTGATTTCACAAGGAGAAACACACACTTCAAATTAAGCGTCTGCTTAAGTGCTGTCCTGCAGAGAGATGCTTTCCAGAAGTGGAGCATGATAATCACAATTAGATTAAGCTGAACATGGCTATCTTACACACACACAAATTCCTTTATTACTTCATCCCTCTGATTACCAATAGTCCTAAAAAGTATTGCCGCTTTTTATCAGTTTGACCTGTATTTCATGCATATATAAAGCTTACCATGGCAGTCTTGATAATCCCTTTTACAGTCCCTGACAGGGTTCACTTGTGAAAGTTGGAATAAACAGAAATTTGGTTAGTACAGGAAGGTTAGGAAGTATTTACATGGTCTGCAATTGTGGTCATCTGTATCCAGCCAAAGGGGAACCTCTAATTTTCTAGTTTATGTAATTGAATTTTTAACTGGTTCCCAGTGAAAAGCCTTTTTTTTTTTTTTTTTCTGAGAGAAACAAACTCTAATTATAATGTATGCAGGCTGCAACATTTAAATAAGCAAATAGTGGTCTATTCTTGACATTTCCTCTTCTGGGGAAAAAAAAAAACACCACCAAAAAAACCCCACAAAACCAAACATCCCCCCCCCAACCTGTAGGAAAGACTTGAATATTTTACAAAGAAATTACTTCCTATAGTCAAAATTGCTTGCTATTTAGTCAAGGAATTTGGGTCTAGTAGGCATACTAATGATTTTAAAAGACAACCAGATGCATGTTTCATTTTACATTTTCTATTATTTTCTCATTTCAGTAATTGTAGCATATGTTCTTTTCATATGAACAGTTAATGACTAACAAGCATCTGAGAAACTGAAAAGCAATAGAGAGTCCTGGCTTGGAATACTACCATGGAAAAGAAGTGACCCAGGTACATTGCCTTCTCTTAAACCACACTTCGCTGATGGGTCTCGTCTAAAAAAAAGGAGAAAGAAAAGCTATTTGTGGTAATATCTATAAAATATTAAGATCTCTCCGGATACTCACAAAGAGATAAGCTGTGCTTCAAGCACTCTGCAAACCAAACTCAACCACAGATAAAGAAAACTGCTAGAAAGAAAGGAAACATTCTGGGGATTAGTTCTGTCTTGCTCAGCACTATATATAATCAAATGCACTAGAGCAAGCAACTTCAATAAGAAATGATATTTTTATCTCTAATGTTAAAAATGAAGCAACAATTCCCAACCCTCTTCCTTCTAAGAAAGCATAGCCACTGCAACATGAGTCAAAAGATAAGTGGCATTTTTCCAGGTCTTCTGCATTTAGATAGGGTGCTTCATTATGAACTGATTTTACAGCACCTAGATCTACCATCCCTTAAACTGTGTAGAAGGTCTCTTCAGATGCAAAAAGCCCTCACAGGCCCCTAAGGGCCTTCTTTATTGACCTCTCAGGGCTCTGTTTGTTTCATAGACAGTCAGGCTGTTATGGGATGCTTTTTGTTGCAACAGTAATGCGCAGAAGAAGCCTCACGGGCATCAGTTTAAGTGTGATTTAGAGGCTGGGATGAGAAATACCACCAGCTGTACTCTGCTTCAAACCCAGTCTAGTTCAATATGAACTTTTGTAATTGGCAAACCTCAGTTAACCTGACTGGGAGAGGCACGTTGTAGACATACTGCTTCCCGTCTCTCTGTGTCCTGCCCTTCCTAGGTATGCCCCATTCCCAGCTTCCCCACTGACATGACGAGAGAGGACCACTGGGCTCGTGTTTTGGGCCAGAATTGTCTGGACATGTGGAGAAAGAAAGAAACCTTTCAATTACCCTCTCTCTTTACATGCTGCTGCAAATCTTCACAGCAAGGCTGGATTCACAGAAGCCAGAAGGTTTCTTCCCAGTGACCTACAGAATGATGCCATCAAGGTTGAATGCATTTATCGAGTGTATAAAACCACGCATTGCTTTATCACAAATGGTGTAGGGAACAGAGGAACATGGTCAGAGCTGGCTACCAGACAAATAACCATCTGGACCTAACTTACAGTAGAGGAACTCTGATAAGAGAAAGTGATTTGGAACCATAGAGTCTAAAATGTCACGGTATTCCATTTCAATAGCCTCAAACATAGATGTATTATCTTCTTGCAAATATAGTGAATGCTTATCTCTATCTCTATATGCACTGATATGATGCCTCCTGCAATTCACATGGGGACTGATCTAAAGTCCACTAAAATCAAAAGTAGTCTTTGTATTGCTTTCATTGATCTATGAATCAGACCTCCAAAGAATAATAGTGAGGTGAATTTTTAAAGTTCTGAACTGTGTCTCATTTTGGACAATCATTTAAAAGCAAAACTGTTTCTCCCAATATCACCAAAGCCTGCCTTCTTGTGATTTCTAGAAATCATTCTGAGGTCCTGGAAGATATGGTATGATTGGAGAATCAGTTCGTTTTCATTCTGCCTGGACTGACCTGTATCAAAGATTCTGTTGTTACCCTTCCTTTTATAGTATTTCTGTTTATCTGTTATCAAACATGCAATTCAAATTCTCCTGGTCTCATTGGTAAAATTCTCAGGTATTTGATAAGTCTGACCCTGTAGGAATACCTGTGAAGTCTTTTGAATAATTTACTGAAAAAAGCAGGACCATTTGCATCCTTAGGCTAATTTGCCTGCTATTACAGATGAGAAGGTTTCTGCCATATATTGATCAGGAAACAAAGCATAAGTAAGTGCATAAAAAAGGAGTAGAAATAAATAAGAAATAAATAAGTAATTATTAAAAATATAGGAATGGAAAATGGCATGCTTTGATCTAGAGAACTAATGTAATTATGAGATAATCTTAAAGAGGAAATAAGACTGAAAATAATCAGGAAAAAACAGGAACTGTGGCTTAGGTCCTCAGAGATACTTAAGCATCTAAGTCAGCTGCTTTGTAGTCTTTACATATATATTTGCCTAAGATGTCTATTTTTCCACCGATGTGAAGGTAGAGTAGGATAATTGGCTCCCCAAAGCCCAGAGCTCTACCTTAAGCAAAAGTGTCACTGATTCTGAGGCAGCCTTCTTACAAAAAAGGAAGTTTAATTAACTGCAACAGTTCCCAATTCCTCTAAAATTCTCAGAGACTTAGGCAATTTGGGCTCATTGCATGCTTCCTAAACCTTCTTCTGGTGGGGTGTCTGATGAGAGCATCCCCAGCTATGGAAGGCTGAGGACCAAGTCCATGCTGCACCACAAGGCTCTGATGTGACTTCCATCTCGTCCCACATGGACCGCTCTAGACGCTGGACAGTTGTCCAAGTTTGGGTTAAATATCCCATATTGTATACATTTTGAAATACACATTGACACCTATTTCTCATCAATCAGCTGCTAAAACATCAAAACCACATCCCTTTATTCTCCATTTCATCCTACTGAACTGGGATTGGGCTACTTATCAGATGTCCAACTCCCCTACTGCTGTTGGAGGGGATCCTGGAAATATAATAAGGTCCAAGAACCTGGCAGCAGGGCCCATGAGGTTTAGCTATTGAAATGTCTACATGCTTTTAAGGAGCTCATCTGTGTGCATCTGTTACTTTGGATAAACATTTGGAAAAAAAACAGGAAGATTTCTCTCTTCAAAAAGGTTCTGACGTGAAATTATTCAACCGTAAGGAAGGAAAGCATTGAGAATTTACAGAGCTCATAGCTGCAGTCTCTTCTTCAGAAAGCCAAGACAAATGAGATACAGTCTGAAAAAGCCTGGATAAACCACTACTTGTTCTAATAGTACATTAATAGAAATTAGTAGTATATTTAATGGTATTAACAGATAGAAATTAGATCATGAAGGTCCTTGTTAGTTTATCACTTGGGTTAGTAGAGTAAAATCCAACGGGAGGTAATTTGGAACTTTCTTGAGCAGAAGCTGAGTGAGAAATGAGTAAAACCTGCAGAAAAACTTTATAAAAGCAGATGAAGGACTACAAGATACAACTGGAGGTCACTGTGACTGAAGCTAGAAGAAATCCATTTAATGTAGGAAGATCTTGTTTGTGCATCAAGTTATAGAAGAACACACAGCTGGAGACCAGAAAGAAATTGCATCTGTGCATATACCACACTGTATAATTGATAGATCTGTGGAAGCCATCATCATTACCATCCTGCTTCATCTGACATTGGCTGCTGCCAGAGGCAGGATGCTAAAGAGAGTTTGGTTCCCTAGGACGTGGTCTCAGATCTAATGGCTGTCAGAAATGGTTGCTCCCTGGGAGAAGCAGAAAAGCCCATTCAACATAAGAAGAGCTGTTGGTGAGAAAGTGACTCTATATGTGCCTAAAGCATGTTTTTATTCCCTATCTTCTTAGCCAAAGTGTGGTGTTATTTAGGAGCACATTTCTGTGATAAACAGGTCTAACGAACATGATAAATTCAATGGTAAGATTGGAAGAGGGGGAAAAAAATGCTGGTAATACTGAAAGTCCACTTCCATTTAAAACTATATCTTAGAATTCAACATCAAAAGTCATGGATGGCCTTAGATTGAGCAATGTTGATGAGCACCATTGAGGAACAAGTTAGCTACAGGAAGGGTTTAATCCATTACACTATTACACTTAGAGATATTTTTTTATTGAGTGCTTGCTTATTTTCTTAAGGAAAATAGTCTGCTTTTTAAATGAAAACATATTACCAATTTTTCATTGAAGGAACTGGCAATTCAGAAATGTGAAAAAAAAAAAAAGGAGCATCAGTGCTATGTTTTAGCCATGCAGCAGGCAAAAGGAAGCTGTGTCAAAGGGATAACTGTCAAACTCACCTAATGCACCATCTGACTGAAAGCAAAAGGGTTGCACCAAGGACAATTCTGGCTTCTTATGCCTCTGACAAAGGTCTCTATCTCTGAGATTATGCTGCTTCTGGTGACTGTGATAACTGCTGTGAGGCTCCAGCAATATTATATGTTCTATATCAAACGTGTGACTTTTTCCACTGCTCTGCTGGAATTTCTCTGATTTCCGGAGTCTATTATAAAATAAGCTGCATTCATCAGCACTGCGTACCTGTTGTTGATGTTAGCATCCTGAAGGAGATTAAAAAAAAGAGGAAAGAAAAAAGCTGCTACTTTATCTTTGAAGTGGCCAGGCTGCAAGGGGAAGTAGTTAATTCCCCATGGGTAGGCACAAACATTCCTTCACTTGTGACATGTGTAAAGGTTGCTGTTCAGAGCAGACTCTTTTCAGGACCCATTTCTTCTGGGCACTTACATTTCTAAACCTCTCAAGAGGGCCATACTTGTGAAAAAGAGAGTGGAAGCTCTGGTGTTCTGGTCTAAGATTACACCAGCATTTTTGTGAACAAACTTTGGATCAATCCAGAGTTGGAAGTGAACATGAAAAGTGTCAGTAACTCTTTTATAAGTCTTTTTGTGGTGCATCTGATTGACCCACATTATGATGTACAATAGCATGAAAGAGTGTTAGTAATCAGTGCTAATGAATACATGTACCTACCTGATTCATATACTGGGCATTACCCCTCACTAATGCTTTTGTTTTGCATTCATTAAAATTCCCATCATGCCACAAAATGCTGAACATTTACTATAACAAAAACAAAAGCAAACAAAAAAAATGAGACACATTTATTGCAAATTTCAGTCAAAAAAGATATAAATAAGGAAATCACATAGCACAGGCACATTGTCCCAATCCTACTCTACTTTAGTTCATTAATTAATGTTTTTAGAAAAGATATTTACAGTGAGACCTCAGGCGAATACTCAGAGAGAGCTTGTGGCATAATCCTTCTCTGTCCTCCCCTCTTCCCCTTCCCCCACCTGCAAAGGAGACTGGTTACTCATTTCTTTTTTTTTCTTTAGAGTCCAGGAAGGACTTAGAGAAGTTCAGTCTTCATGGTTTAGATTTATATAAGCTATTTCATAAACCTTCTTATCAAACAAAATTCTTATAGAATTAAAATTGACATTTGCTTGCTGAATTTTGGTAGAATTATTATTAAAGTGGTTTCAATAAATATAAGATCCTAGCAAAAATCTGTGTATGTAAGTATGTATCTAAGTTACAAAAAGCTGGTATTTTATTTTTTGCCACAATATTTAGCTTGAAAAACTTGCCTGGATATAAAAAACACTAGAAGATTTAATTCCATAACAATTGAGTTGTCTATCTGAGATGTCTTTAATACAAGCTATCATAACTATATGCCACATTTATTTTTAAGTTATGCAAAAACAAATGTTAATTTGAACATTGCATTGTATTCTTTTAAACAAGAAAGTATGTTACAGAATCCATTCCTTACTACATGAAAAAAAATCGTTAGATGATGAAGCATTTACAACTAGAGCCTTTGCAGATTGCAGAAGAAATACATAGAAGAGTTTTAAACAAAAGCCCTTTTAGTCCTGCTTCTTAAATATAAGGGCTTGAGGAGATATTATGAAAGCCTTATTTGTACTGATGACGATTCCATATAAATTCTTATAGATCACCATATGGTGTATTTGAGTGGTAGAACGCATCTACTCCGTTAAAAAGGAGAAAAAGGGAAGGCACATACTGAGTCTGTTTTGGGAAGGCACTTACTGAGGTATCACAAGAGGGATCGGGGAATGTGAAATAGGCTTTTACAGTGACAAGACAAAAAGGCTTCTCTGCATGTACGAGACTATCTCAAAGCATACTGAAAAAGGAAGTTTTTCTGCATGTCTCTATTTTCCTATGCCACTTACTGCTAAGGAGATGTGATTGATGTGATTATTTGTGAGAAGTTCAGGAATGGAGGAACCTGGATTATAACGAGAAGTGGATGGACAGCTGTGCTCAGGAACATGATTGTGCAGCTATAAATCTTTCCCAAGCTTGGACTTCCAACTACAGGTGCATCTTTCCAACATGTTAGGGAAAAACAGGAAACTAAAGTTTTTTTTCTCGCTGGAAAATTTTTTTTAAAAAAAAGAACACCCCTCCCTCCCCCTCCTCCCCCCCCATGTTCTACTCTGGTGCTCAGTGCTATTGAGAGAATTAGCATCTGGCATTAGCGTGTTTAGGCTAAAGCCAAACTAAGGGGAGCTCTTACTTCTCTTTGCTCAGCTATCACGAGATCTGTTTGCTGAGGTGAAGTCTATCAGACTGAGCCCTCCAGGGCTTTAGGTAAAGAAATAATTAGTTTGAGGATTAGTCTGAGGATTCCTCATGGGCATAGGTATAGGAGTTGTGCTGCTCACACCTCCCAAGATAGCAGCTATTGCAGGGGTGCACCAAAGCAGGTATAAATTTACTAGAGAAGACACAAATATTATAGAGATAAAGAGTCTTAAGGCACGAAGGAAAACTCTTGAGCATGGGCTCCAAAATTGGGCCTACGTGTCCCTTCAGGAAACTGGATCTTGATCCATGAGGTAAATGTGGTTCCCTTGTGGATTACAGATCTAAACTGCAATCATTCTACATTACATTGAGAAAGTTCCACAGTTTAATTAAAACCAGCATGTTCTTCATCCAGGTGGTACTGGAATCTCCCCAGTGACTTGCCTCTATGCAGATTCTTAGCTCCATGAGATGGGTCTCCCATGCAACTGGGATTTTTTTCTATAATGATTATTCCCATTCAGTCAACATAACTAATTCTATCCACATCTCATTTTCAGGACAGTTCTCCACCATTAAAAGTAAATTGTGTTTGTTTGTTTGGGTTTTTTTAAGACTTTCTCTACAATTAATATAATCAGCCCTCTGATTCTAGCAATGTATGCAGCTCATGCAGCCAAGTAAGACATCCTGGTTGGTACAATTAATCTTCAATCTAATTTGGCTACGTAATGTACCTCGGCTGTGCTTTTATGCTCCTGTCATAGTGGTATGAATATTTGCCACTCATCATAATCCTTCAGATCCCCCATTTCATAGGTGGGGAAAGTGAAGTGCAGAAAGCAAAGCTGCCTGGTTTGCCCAAGCCTGTGATAAGTTGGTAATATGGGAAAACAGAATCCACACATTCTGATTCTTAGCACTGTGCTCCAAGTACTCATAAATACCCACATAAATCAGGTTAATGCTGGAAGCATAGTAATAATTACTGTGAGAAGGGAAATGCGTAGAAGGTTTTTGCCAGACTTCCCAAAGCACAGAAGTAGTCAGAAATTCTACTGGAGTAATTGCCTACTATTGAATGCAACCTAATTCCAGATAAACACCTAGCAATATATTTTATTATATACCTTTTCTAGAAGTACAAATATTGGATTCTGTCTGTTCCAGCTGAAGTGCATATGCAGTACTGGTGTCAGACCAAGGCTGTCCTTCAGCCTTTGCCATCATTCTGTACAACTGGGGTTTGTTAGATGCTGAAAAAGAAGGAAAACAAACAGAAACCCCAAACCAAGAAACCCCAAACAAACAAACAAAAGGTTGTTTCCTGAAGAAGAGCAAAAATAGGCTGCAGCTGATCCCCACAAATTACTCTTGTTGAAAGCTTGGCTTTTTAAAGTTACATTAAAAAAAAAAAAGGCTTTGCTGAGGGGAACTCTACCACATTCTGCGTGATGATGGGGAAGCCCAGATTTAGGCATGCTACATTTTGGACCTCACCCAAATGATCTGCTTCTCATCCTTATTTACTTCACTTCATGATATGACTCAACTCATTAAACATTTCAGACTCAAGTTAGGTCCAAGAGAAAGTGTTTCCATCCTGCCAAGGCATCCTGAGATGGCGTTCTATTATCCATCACACTCCTAAACAGGCATTTCCTCCTACTCGATTCTGAGTAATAATTTGGAAGTGAGACCTTGGTATTCCCTCTGAATGACTGGGCTGAGCTTGTAGTTCAGGATGAATCACTTGTGCAGTAGGTACATTGAGGAGAGGGCAAATTGTGTTGTAATTGATTCTCATTTTGTAGCTGGAGTGTATATTTTCCACTCACTTCATTTGCTTCATCAGCATCAATTCAGCCTTCCAGAAAGCCACACCCTTGTAAAAAAATATTGCAGGAAGAAGAGACTGAGCAAGCATGGCCACTCATTTCCCTCAGGGCAAATTGCCTCATATCAACCCTCGGAGGATGCTCTCATAAAGAAAACTAGAGATCTTGTCATTTTTTATTCCTTAGTGAGAAAGTCACTGCACCTGCTGTGTGATGGCAATCACACCAAACTCCTGTAGTTTCTAGCCTCCTCCAAGCAATGTTTTCACAGACCTTCTCTGAAAATGTTCCACTCGCCTCTCCTGGATTTCTTCTGCTTCCAGATGGAAGACCAGTAGCTCTTGAGATCAATATCCTGAAAAAGCACTAGCCCAAGAGATTCCATTTCAAAATGAAATTGGCCAAATTGAACTAGCTCAGAGCTGGCTGACATTCTTTCTGAACACAATTTCCACTATAGAGGCTGAACTGACTTCTTTGGAACATACCTTCGAAGGTGGCATTACAAATTCTCTTATTCCACCCTTTCTGTATTTCAAGGGCCATAGAGCCAGGATTTGTGCCAAAAACTATACTCATAAAATTCTCTTTAAGTACTGTATCCAGTAACAAAGAATTATAACAAGAAGGGATCTGGAAAGAAATCAATCACCATTGCCAAAGACCAGGCATCTTTTCCCTTATGAACAATCTGATCATGCATATTTCACATGTATAATAACGTACAAAAAAAAAACCAATGGCCACCATATTTACAAGAAGACTCAGAGAAATTGCAGTTCATAAGCAAGCATCTAGATTTTTTAAAGGTTCAGATGTCTGCAAGCTGTCATAGAGAAAAGAAAAAAAAAAAGAAACAGCTCATATTTAAACACCCACATATGTATTTAAGGCCAGAAACAAAAAGGGATTTACAAATTGTGATGTTGAACATAGCGATGCCTACAAGTTTCATGGACAGAACTGAAAACACTGAACTAAGAACCTAAGAACTAAGAACCGTGATCAG
Source organism: Ciconia boyciana (assembly GCF_034638445.1). Lineage (NCBI taxonomy): Eukaryota > Metazoa > Chordata > Aves > Ciconiiformes > Ciconiidae > Ciconia > Ciconia boyciana. The sequence goes on along the minus strand of NC_132934.1, from coordinate 171,808,519 downwards.
CACAGAGTTAGGCTCCTAGGAGTGCTGCCTAGACTAACCATCACATCAAATGGTGAGGCACCTTCTCCTGTGAGTAGGAAGTGGTAAAGCAGCATGTCTGAAACTGTAGAAGGAAACTTTATTTTGAGGACTCATGGATTTCACACTGGCCAAAAATGAACATTCTGCAAGAAGCAATTCAGAGCATCTAAATTGGGATTTACAGGCAATTGGTTAACTTTTTTCTTTGAATGTACAGGTGAAGGAGGTGAATACCTATCCATTAGAGCCATGAAACCTAGGAACACAGGCAATGAACCTGCTGAGTGTGTCTACATTGCTAAATGAAAGTGGGTCAGGGAGAAGATTGATCACTGAAACTCTGATTTCCCAATGTTTAATTATTATCTCTCTCTCTGGCTCTGTGCTAGACCTCTCCATCTAGCTTTCTCCAATATCTATCTGCCTGAAGGAGTCTAGCTCTTGGCAGCAAGCTAGCACCTTGGCATTCTCTTTTATTTACCAGTAGAGCTGCTGTGATTAGTGTAAGCAGTTGTTTTAAGTGAAATAGATCACCTCTGAAGGATTTGTGTATATGTTCCACTGACTTTATGAGAACCCAGGCAAGCCCCTGGCTTCAAAAAAGATTGGTTCATCTCTTCCTTATCAGAGCTAGATGCCTAAAATTTAAGTAAGCCTGCCTCTTATTCTGTCACACTAGATGCTGAACTTAAATACTTCCTATTTTCTATTTCACACACTGAGCATATGTAGTGAAAACAAAATAATAGCAGTAGGCAAAAGGGATCTCTATGCAGTTCGTATAGAATTGGTAAAGGTAGAACAGAAAGAAACTAGAGAAAGGGGAAGATATACTGATGTTGTTCTAGATGTATGAAGGAAAAAGTTTCCAGAGAGGTCCCTGTACCTGGGATCCAGTAAGATAGACTGGAGATTGAGCACTGAGACAGCAGGTCTTGATAGTCCTGCCCTGGGAGGCCCAGGGGCCAGTTTTGTTACAGCTCTGCGGACTGACTACAGGGAAGTGTTTTCACAGCTTAGTTCCTCTCCTGCATAGAGAAGATTATAATGTTACCTTTGTCTACGGTGCTTGCTTGTTTCAAGCAGAGTCTAATTCTTGTGAACCAAGGTACAGAGCTGAACACACTGTGGCCCAGGTCCTGTAAAGACCAATTCTTTCCAGCAAAATCCTGGCAATGGAGGAGTAGGTATTTCTTCAATCAGAGTGTAATTCTGCAAGGCAGGTGAAGATCATTCTCTTTTCACCTGTGTCTGCTACCAAGAACTGGAAACTTGAGCATGTGCAGCGCTTTGAGGTAGCGCCTGATACCTTGCAAGTTACGTCTTGCATCCTTTTCACAGAAGACTTTTCAGGGTGAATGCGATTTTAGTTATCAAACTCAAAGTGTTGACATGTCCATATTAAGAATATGCAGTAACAGGTGTCAGTAGAGCTTCTTTGTTCTTTATGCCGAAGCCAGTGGAAGCTGGAGGCTGCTATGCACCACCAAAATGTCAGCAAAGCTACACAGAAAACTTCCCTTGACTGCAGTGCCTCTTATTCATGGGAATCTTTCCAGGGTAAGCAGGGAAACATTTTTCTACTTTATCTTAGTTTGCTCAAGGAACTGAAATCATCCAGGACTGAGTCACATGCCGTTTGCAGAGCCCCTGACTACGGCAGAGCAAATTCTAAGGAATCCTTTATTCAGGGTGTCCTCCGGTTCAGCAAGGCCCTGGAATTTGGGTGACCACAGGAAGCAGTTGAGAGGTTTTCCAGCCTGACCATATCAGCCGTCTCACCACAAGAACTTCCTATTTTGGCTGAGTCCCTTCAATCAATTTGAGGCTGCTCTGTATGATCAATAGGAGGGAGTTTTAAGGACGGCTTGTTTGCCTTATGTTTGTGAAGTGGTTCTTGTTCCCTGGCTTCTCTTTCTTACGGCAGAACTACTCCTGTTTGCTTTAAGGCTTTAAATCATTGCTAATTTTTACAAAGAGAAACAGAGAGTAAAAGGTGTATAAAACATTTTGTACTAAGTCTCTTGAAAAGTTAACAATAAATTAACCAGCATGAAACAGAACAGAGAAAGACCTGTAAGAAAAATGAGACAATAAGTCTGAAATAGAGGATGATTTTATAGGTAAACTGCACCTAAATAATAACATAACATATAATATCTAAAACACATATATTAAAAATATCTATAAATTCTATTGAAATGGAAATGTAAACGAAACTGCAAAACTTACAATACAGACTGTCATTATAAATATGATATAAAAATATAGGGAAATAAAAATAATAAACCGCAAAGTACTATTTGCTTTCATGCAGCCCTTGAAAAGTTTCATTATCATAGGGGGAAAACAACAGCCACAGCACAAAGCCATTAGTGTCTAATGAAAATAAGCTGGTGAAAGCTACCTCAGTAACTGAGAGAGATTTGCATTCATGGTTTTTTACAGGTGTGGGTAAATGAACTATTTCAGTTACTGGAAAATAATATTTGCCTTAGATAGCTTAACATTTGAATAGGGCAAAAGGAGTGCATCTTATCTGTATCAGATCACTGTGTCCTATCTCAAAAATAACTATGAATTTGTTGTTTTTCGTTCACAGAGCAGCTCTTCTTTTTCAAGTAGGGATACAGTAGAACAAATGTTTAATTGTTTTCTGTAGCCCCTGATCTTTTAATCTCAAACTCGGCACAGATATATAACACTGCTTAGCGGGGGAAAACAGAGATTTGTTTGATTGAAATAAATGTTTGATCCCTAACAGGACGTGTAGACTACCTGGAATACAGTGACTATCTTGTTCAAAAGTTATGCGCATTAGTATTAGGTAATTTAGTTGATTTGTAAGATCTTTGAGGTAGGAACTTTATATCATTAGCTACTCTTTAGGAAATCTAGCACTAAAAAGGCCTAATTATAAAACTCATGAAAAATACATTTTATTTAGTTTTTTTACATTAGAGTAGGCCATTAAACCATGACAACTAATATCCTTCCTCCAGCACAGAGGAAGGATATTAACATGGGGGACCAATGTTGGTTTAGTTCTTTTAATATATCTACCCACATGTACAGTATTGGAAATGAAAATATATTCCTTCCTTCCTTGGTGATTGGTTTCCAAAATCTGGAATGAAGATTACCATCCATGAAAGGATATTTGTTCAGAGGGTGTTCAGCTGCTTAACGGGTATGAACCAAAGCCCCCCCTGTGAGACAGAACTAATTCCTGATAAGGCCCAGAGGCAAAATCTATAGCTAAGGAAATCCTAATATGCTACTTGATGTGAAAACACAGACTTCCCAAATCTAAGAAGGGTGAAGAGCAGAATAAACCCTCAAACTTAGCTTCCTGGTTTCACCACGGGTATGGGCCTGCATGAAAATCATTTGAGATGATATCATAAAACATATTATATATCATAAGAATTACTCTAAAAAATACAATTTCATCTTAAAAGCAACAATGATAAACAGCGGATACTGCTTCAGTGATTAAGGTTCCAAAGTAGTTCAACCCTCTTCCACTAGTAGTGCAAAGATACTTTGTGCAAAGATCAGTTGTGACATCTCAAATGGACACAAAAGAAAGATGCAGAGGTAAGAGAGTTTGCAAAAGGTGTTGAAGTGTCTAGAAAGCACTTTAAATTATTTTTTTTGCTTTCTGTTTGACTCTTAGGTGTGCTAATATCTCTTTGCTCAATGTTGGTCGCATAAAGAAGCTTGGAAAGATATGTGTGAATAGTTCCATGAGAATACTTCCAAAAAGGAGATCCTCCTTGTACAACAAAAAGCTACATTAAGAGGTCTTTTCTTGTTCTGGTCCTATCATAAAGCTTTCAAAACTGGTGGAACAAGAGCTGTGTTCTGTTATTCCCAGGACACACCTTGCTAGACAGCTTACCACTCTCTCATGTGGCTCTCACCGTCCCCTTTTGCTCCAGGCCAGCCCCATGGCACAGCTCTTTTTTCTCCCCTACCTTTGTCCAACAAAATTAAACTGATTTGCAGGTTTCAGGCCAAACCATTTTGAAGCTTTGGCAAGTGAAAAGAGAGAAAACAGAAAAAACATTCATGTGAGATCACTTCAGTTTGAGCCCTCACATTGACAGAAATGTTTTGCTTCATTTGCCTCAAACTGGCCGGATAATTTTTATTCTGGCATATGATCACACCTGTGGCATTTCAGAAGGATTTGCTTAGGTTTGATGATGTTACCACAGGTCATAATCTGGCTTATAAAAAGAGGTTGGAAGAGAATTAAAACTATGGAGTGGCTATTCTGTTTCCCACACATAACTATGGAGACAACTTATTCTCCAAAACCAGCTTTCCTTCTGAAAGCAAAGTTTGTCATCAAGAAAATAGCTGATGAGAAATGCAGCATTAACATCTGAGTCACTGGCATTTGCCATATTTCCTCAGTGTAGTTCATTATGAAAAACACTGACTTAGAGTCATAGCTAAAGTTGAAAGTGATAGAGAGAGATAAACCCAAAAATTTTCTGCAGTGACAAGAGAAAAAGGAACTCTGGAGACCCCACTAACATAACATGCATTGTTTATTTGCTAACTTTTTGACATATGGAAAGATATGGAAAATATAAAACCATAACAAGGAAATTATTAATCTTATATTAGACTTTAAAAAATCAGTTGGACTTGACATTTTGAATGATACTGACAGAAATTTATTGCACTACAGAAATAGGTCCTGGATCGGTGTTTTGTCCATGGTGAAGTTACAAAATTTATTCTTCAAATATTTACGTTAATCTGCTGAGCAAATTTTATTAAAGTTCACAATTGCCTTACACATCATGGCTTACTCTGGCTCCCTGAAATAAGGTCATTATGTCCTAATCGTTTAACACACCCTCCCTCCTGCATATGTACATATAAATATACTTTCTTTTTTTTTTTTCACAACAAGCACTCACTATTACATGGGGAATACTTGGCTCTCTCCTGCAGCTTTGCATAGCTGTAAGGAAGCAAGGCTTTCCCTACAGTTTAATCACACCTTTCTTTTCTCACTTACACTTCGAGACTTCCACATGCTGGCAATTGCATTTCCAGCTAAAATCAGATATATAGAATCCTCTTGTCCCCTGGACAGGCCATAAGCTTCTTCCAGGGTGTTTCTGGTATTATGGCTGCATTCCTTTGTTTGAATGCAAGGCTAAGTGGACCACAGCCAAGAAACAAAATTATACCAAAGTCCCTGCGTTGCTGCCAGATCATCTAAGCCAATGACTGAAATACAATTAAAATTAATTTTCTTTCTTTCTGTGGAACTGCAGTGGACATGGAGTGCAGCTGTTGTGATCTGGTTTATGGGCTATCATTCCCACCTCACTTAACTCTTACTGGTTCATTTTCAAAGTGAAATAGCAGACGTTCTTTCCGCCTGTTTAATGGAAGTAGTATGCTCCAGATTTCACATAATAATTTTCCTTCTTTATAGAGTGTCACGATTATTCAGGGTTCTTTTCAAAATAAGTAAAAAGTAAGGTGACTGTATTCTGCCCACCATTATAGTGGTGTAAATCTGGAATGGTTCTACCAATTTCCCAGGGAGGAGGCTGGATATGAATCGGCATAACAGAACAAAATATAGACTCAAATCCATTCACTATTCACACTTCAAAATGTTATATGTATTATCAAAGATACTTTGCTGCATGGTAGGGCACCCAGATTAATCTACTGAGAACATTACAGTAATGACACTGAGTGAGACCAAAGACCTGTGTCACACACACCATTACATCCCTGATACTGGCAAAAAGGGTCCTGTTCTTGTCCAGGAAGAAAGTGTCAGACTCCCTCTCAGGAGGCCTGAGTGTACATATACTCAGCCCTATATAAATACTTCATCCAGATCTTACCCATTTGCATTTCATGAATTTTCTGTCAGTGTTTCTGTAGGCCTTCTTATAGGAGCATTGAGATTATTTTGCCAGGATGCTCTTATAGTGTGACAAATGAGGGAAGAATATATCTTTTGTTCTTCAAATTGTGCCTGAATTACACTCCCTTTTCCTGGAGAACAGTTAATAGAAAAATAAAAAAATTCTAACCACAATTCTGCCCTCTAGTAATGCTATATGGAGACCTGGATATAGCATTTCCTCAATAATTGATCTTTATGATAAACAAGCTCTGAATCACCCTTGACACTGGAGGAGGAGTCACGTAGTAAATATAAGCTGCCAAGGAAAAAAATTACTTTTTACTTGTTCCATACCATTTTTTTCTATTGATGATTTCATGGGTTTCCACGCAGAAACATTTGATTACATAGAATAGAAACCATTTTTTGATGGAAGTGTTAAAATGCAAATGGATTTAGATAATGAAGTGTTCCTTTTGGCCTGGACATTCAGTGATTTTGTATCTGTATATGCACTATATGACATGTTTGTTATGCATGTTCTCTGCTGTATGTAAATCAGTCACTATGCCAGTTTAGAAATTATGAATTGTATATTTTTAAATAGATGATATAATGAATGAGATCTACCTTTGGTTAAGCACATGAAGCTGTATTATGGAAGGGACATTAATAAGTATATTAATGCATGCTGATATTTCAAGGAATGCTTTTGATTTAGGATTTCTCTTTAAATAAGGATCCAAATCTACTTTTATCCTGATTAATATCTTATTTAGTCCAATACAAGTCTGTTAAGATATGAATATATATTGGATCCTAGGTCTCAGTCATGTGGAATAGTATCATACTTGCTGATTGTTCATTTGAGTTTTGAGGCCACTTCCAAATTAAGAAACTATGCACCTAAGCAGAGACACACAAAATGTGTTCTGTTATATATTCTGTCATGCACAATGTTGGGTGAACAAACAGACAAAATTAGTGTAAAGCTTCTCTATTGTACATGTACAATTCTGTTAAATAATATCTGCATAATGATTCAAGTGAATAAGCATAATTTGAAATTCTTGTCCCATGTTAGCTTCTAAACTTGGGGGGTTTTGCAATTTTGTTTATTCTAACTGAAAAATAGAAAAATTACAAGTATTTTTCTTCAGTTCTGAATTTCATACTTTTCTGGTTTTTCATCTGTGAGTAATTTTGAGAATACTTTTTTATCAAGATGCATGCTGAAGGACACTCTCCTTTTTATGGAAGAATCTACCTTTGCATGTCTGTGAATACAGGTAATTCATTATGTATTTTAGAGTTGCAAGTCTCAGTTTTGTTCAGCCAGTCAGGCACCTCTGAATTCTTTCCATTTGTTAATATTAATGCCCTAGTCAATGAGAAAGGATCCAGGCAGTCAATTTAGACTTTTAACGTGCTTACATTTAAAGAACTCCGTGAAGCTGTTTTCAAACAGTAAGGGCATAACCTTACTACAATATCTGTAGGACTTTGCAAGACCTCTAGAAGGATCTTCTGTCCATTGCCAAAGGACTTACTTACTTCCCTCCATTCATTATATGAGGATCATAGTCAAATTGTTGTCCCTATGAGCTTAAACAGTACCAAGAAATGTTCCCTGGCTCTGAAACTCATTTATCCTGTTAAATAGTTGAAGTTTAGGTTGTGCCAAGAAGGGTCTCCCAGGTAATCTCTGCATGTTGTCTGAGAGTTAGTACAGAGTAAAACCCCTTCACTGAGCAGTCTACATACAACCCCTATGGTTCTAGCAGGTGGAGGGTTCAGCTGTGTGGATGTGGGCTATTCTGTGCAAGTTGGACTTTCATGTCAAATGTTACTGAGCAAATGCGGAGTATTAGTACTGATGACAAATGACCTGAGATTGTTAATGCTCTCATTTTTCACGATAGCCTTTCAAATGCAAAGCAAAGCTGGGCTGGCTTTATTTGTGTGACATCTGCATTGCAAATGTATTTACTCTGGATATCTTTCACCTTTTTTTATTCTGCTTCAACAGACATCTATATTTCACAATGTTTTCCTCAAAAAGTAAAGCTTGCATTATTTTTTTTTCACTTCATATACTAGTTATCTCTGTTCATGGTTCTCAGCTTATGAACTGTCCTGGTTCTTTGATTTTATTATTAACACAGGATAATAGGATAAAACAGGTGGGAAGGGACCTCAGGAGGTCTCTAGTCCAATTTCTTGCTCAAAGCAGGGGCAGCTCTAAGGTCAGATCAAGTTGACCTGGTCTTTATCCAGTTGGGCCTTGAAAACTTCCAAAGATCGAGATGGCACAACCTCTCCAGTCAACCTGTTAGTACAACTCTTTCCAATTTAAATACAGTATGATTTTACATTTCATTCAAAAACTCAGACAGGATCACAGGAGTTCAGACTATTTCTTCATTGGCTGAGAAGAGAAAATTGTTTGGATGTGGCTTTTGTTGCCGTTCAGAAGCATATGCCTTTTTTGTTTTGTTTTGTTTTGTTTTGTATTTAACCCTCTTCAAAACTATGTATCACACACCTTTAGGAAAGTACCAGAGGTCATTAATACTGTGTCCACTTCCCCAAGAAAGTAAGTACACTTTTCCTGTCCTTTTCCTAGTAGCTGTGATAATATCTGCTGACCTTTTGCACAGTTTGAGACTTTCTTCCCAGTACTGAATAGGTTTCTTAAGCCACGGTTTTATGACAAAGTGAAGCCATATTCTAGAATCAATATGCCGTTTGAATAACTTCTGGTAAGAGCAACAAGAGTTTTTGCAACAATATCAAATGTTTACCTACTGAAAACCTACATTTTCTGTTGGTCAGAACCAAATACTATGAATTCCAGCAACACAGGGGTTAAACACAGTCTTGATTCAGTCTGGAATTAAAGTATATTTGTAGTTGTTATTTCAGTGATTGGAGTGACATGCTGGCTCAATGAAGTATATAGCTTTTTTAATAGATTTGGGAGAGTACAAAAGGTTACAGTTGTGCAGCAGTAGATGCAGAAAGTAATTCAGCAAAGTAGTTAGCAAAACTGGACAGGGTAGTGAACCTATGAGGAACTCTGCTACACTTAGTGAAGCTATTTTAAGTTCTGTAGGAAGTTAATCCTGCTCCAACAACTTGACTAAAGACTGTAAAAATATCTTTGCCAGGAAAGGTTATCAAAATTTTAATCTACTCTGTGCCAATAAAGAGAAGGAGAGGGGAGGGGTTCATTTTCATGGAATAAGATGGAGGTGAAACAAAAAACTCTTTGTTTTGAGAAATATTGCACCTGCATTAAGTTCACTGCTGATTTCGTAGACGAAATTTGATTTTTTCCCTCTCCTCCCTCCCTTCATTATTTTCAGCACTGAGGAATGTGAGGCATGTAAGCCATCCTTCTTGTCACTGACAAAATTCTTTCTTCAACTGTGAAAAAGAATAGACCTTCCTCACCTAAGTTACCGTCAGCAAGTCATCTCAGCAATGCACCTGTACTGTGTAACACTATATTATACTTTCCAGGGCTTCATATTTGTGTGACAGACTTGAGAGACCCATTTCCTGCTCATCTAAAACTTACGGTTAGGTGTCCTATTCTGACTAGGAAGGTCTTTTAGGAATGTATTGTAGTTTCCAAGCAATGAATCAATGGAGAAATAAATCTTTTTTATTTGATATAGAAAACTTTTTTTCATGAAAGGAGAAGGTACAACTTCCATGGTACTCTCCTTCCCCAAATTAAGCTATAGCACCTTCAACACATTGCATAGACACTAGTTTTTCTTGGATCTACTGTTCTCATTAATTTCACACTTTAATACTCAAGATTCATAGAGGGTAAGGTCAGCTTAGATAGAAATCTGAGGCCTCCACAGGTATTTTGGTCCCCGTGGAAACCTACAAAAATAGAAGATCCGTCTAGGCTGGTCTGATAGCCCTAAAAATCATTACAAATTGTGTAGGCAGGAAGGTACATGAAGTTGAGTAGAAAGCCTTTATAAAGGCTGTGTGATTACGGGGACTCAGTAGATTACACAAGCTTGCAATAGGTCATCATGTACTCTAACTTTTCCTAATTTTTTCAGACCTGTTGGGCAGGTCTTCACTGTCCAATCCTTGGGCTGGCAACAGCCTGGGAATATTTATCTTCCAGTACCACCCTCTGCTGATGTACCAACCTGATACTGAAAGAAGCCTAGCAATGTGAGTGTGGCTAGTTTGTTTCCAAATTGGATCTAGTTCAGTCAATCATGAGTGGGAGAATCTGTGTATCTTGCTTCAAAGAATAGTTATCAATATTTCCATCTCAAGCTTGCAGAATATTTCGAATAGGATTATTCAAAAGTCTATCCTGAGCCTGGTTTTATTCATTCTGTGCAATAGCAACTTCAATTATGGAATAGAGTTTATATTGATGGCATTCACAGATGAGAGCAAAGCCACAGAGGCTGTATGCATTTAAGAGTCTATGATCAGAATTTAAAATAAATTAGTGAAAACTGAGAAAATGTTCAACTTCAGCAAGATGGAATTTTGAAAAGACCAGTGCCGTGTGTAGAAAGCAGAAAATAAATTATTGCTCTTGGGTAGCAAAAATCTCAAAATATTGCCCAGCAGGTTATACCAGTAAAACAACATCAAAAAAAGTCCTCAAATTAACGTTAAAAACAAGCTCATTATGGACCAAAAAATTTATGTACTTTGCATAAAATGCTAGAAATAATAATTCCAGTTCTACTGCACCATCATGTATTCGGCTGGGATGCCTGTGACTACATGGAACCCTTAAAAAAGAAAGGTATAGCTGGTCTGAGTAGAGAGCAGAAGACAACAGTCCAGAGGACAGCAACATGAAAGATGAAAGAAATTAAGAAAAAATGGCATACACTAATGGTGAAGGGCCTTAGTATTCTTTAACACAGGAAAGACAAGTACAAAGAGGAACCTTGTCTCAGTATGTTATAAGATGGCAGTGATCAGTTCAGCAAATCTACCGGGGTAATGACAGGACACAATCTATCTGACTGCTAACGAGATTTGAGCAACATATTCGAGAACTGGCATGTGGTACTACAGAAATGGAAACACTTAGGGATTATACTAGCTCTAAAATCAAGTTGGAGGAGAATCTTTTACACACAGAGTGTATTTGGTCCTGCAGTAATGTAGGATTAGAAGAGGTTGGACTAGATTATTTTTCCATGCTTTCTCAAAATTGTTTTCTCAATTTAAATGACATTGCGTAAGTCTAATATTTTATTTCTCATAAATCTGTTACAATTGCCATTAACTGTGGTAATCTCTTTTCATTTTTCATTGGTAAGATCCCATATCTACTCTGCCTTATGTTGACCGATTAGCTACTGGTATCTAATATTTTCTTTTTTTTAATATTGAAAAAATAATAGCATTCTTCAGTCCTCTGGCACTTCCCATTTTCCAAGACTTCTTTGAAAACATCACTGGAGTTCTAAAGAGATCCTCTTCCAGATGTTTTAAACATCTAAGGTGTGAATTTTATAGTCTTATGACTTAAAGTGTCTAACTTTAGAGCCTGCTATTTAACATCCTGATGAAATGGAAAGAATTTCATAATTGACCTTAGCAACAGGAACATATTACCTGTCTTTTCCTTCTATGTTCTGCCGTCTTTTTTTTTTTTTGTGTGTGTGTGTGTGTCCCTTTTTTACTTCTAATTCTGCTTTTTCTGTAAGTCAGGGGGAGGATTTTTAACTAAACTGAAGACTGAATATTTAATCAGGAATAAAAAAGGAAGGGTGGTAGCGTCTGATAGCTCTTCTTATGTATGCAGCAGATGAATTCATGATCTCAGCTCTGTTCCCACAGAAACACACTGATCTGTATAACCAAGATGCACATAGGAGGGAGGACATACCAACCATCTCCTGAGAGGCTAATTGTGGATGCATTTGAGTGTCTGTATGTTCAAACAAGTTAAACATTACCATGAGCCAGGTGAGTCACCATGAACCACCACTATGATTTGAATTACATTATTTTGCATTTAGAGCAGACTATGAGTATTTGCATAATCAGATGTCGTGAGTCGACTGATGGACGATACCTTCTTAAAGTGTTGTAACTTGATCACTTACCTGAGACCTCAGGCTCTGTTATTAGAAGAGCTTTACAAGCACTTCTAAGAACACATCTGTACCAGAATTGACTGAAATCATGCACCAGGTTCTGATTTATGTTAAAGATCATTAAATGTGTTTGCATACAAATATTTTCAAAATCTCTTTTATCACAGAAATAGTCTTAGTCACCAACAAGAAACTGCTATCACAGAGATGCTGTCTGTATTGGCAAATGTTTGTGGTTTTTTTCTAATATAGTTTATGTAGATTCTGCAGATGAAATAATGTACACTGATAAATTCTCTGTTTTTGTAAAATAATTAAGCTTTTTCACAGTGATATCTATGTTAATTACAGATGTGAGTCTTTTCATGCACTGGACTGACATGAAAATGTCAACAAAATCAGTTCTTTCAGCTTGAGAGTTGAAAACATGTGAAAGGGTATACATTATAGAAATTCTTGTCTTTGGTACAACTTTCCTGTCAGTCAAACATGGAATTTAAATGATGCATTGTGAACATGACCATTCCCAAAACACAACTGTCACAAACATGAAGTTTACATATTAAATAGTTCCTCTGACTGGAGCTGTTAGAATTGCCTGAAGTATAGATAGGCTTCAACAATTTCCTCCTGTTGACCAGCTACTAATCTCCGGTATATGCATTCTATCTTATAATTTTTCCTCACGAATGTTGTAACTCGAATGCTTTGTGGATCACCAAAGCTGTAACAAACAGGAAAGGACAAATATATGCAATTTGTTTTGCAATTTATTTTAAAGTCAATTGCTACCACATAGCAGCAGTCTTATCCTAGAATCCCTAGGCATCGTACATTATATGTTCTTCTTCGTTCCTTAGTATGTTATTTGATCATGTTCTATTTTGTAATTTCCAAAATTTCCCTTCCTACTGTATAGAGGTTTGTATTATGTTCACATCAGTGTCACTCTCATTATTTTTCTTTCTGGCTGAAGAAACTCGTAGATGAAATTTCCCAGCTGAGATCAAGCCCAATCAACACTCATTAGCAGATCCCACATGTTTAGTAAGCAGTCAGTATTAGAGTGAAAGAAAAGGACCTGCTTTTAAAAACACGGCACTCATTTATTTTCTGAAATGTAGACGAAAGATGAATTAGTGTCCACAGTGAATGAGAATATCTTCAAAAGGTAGCTACTTGTCTGAAGAGCTAACACAACCCTGAGTCTTAACTAGTGGCAAAGACATGTGTTCAGCATGCAGCTACACAGTAATTATTCCTTTAATCCTAGGAAATTAATAAAGCTTGATGGATTATGCGATTCTGTCCCAACAGATGTAGACCAATTGACGACACTGTTGACACTTTAAAGGCCTCTATTAAGGGCAGGGTCACTGAACCTGCATCATTTGTTATTGCATTATGGCTCCGTGTACTGAGTTCCAAAAGGCACAAACATGCAGAATTTTCTGTGCTCCTGGTTGCAGATAACAAAGATGAGAAAATGTTTCCCATTACTTCCCCTTGATCATTTATTTCTCCCTCAATTCTTCTCTTCATGGAATTTGAAAGAAGTCAAGGAAATTGTGTAAATGCCCTTCAGCATAGCCACTGAACTCTTAAGAAGTGCAGAACCTGGTCTGACCTCAGAGCTGTCCCTGCTTTGAGCAGGTCAGACTAGTGGACTCCTGGAGTCCCTTCCCACCCGAATTTTCCTGTGATCCTGTGATTTTAAAAACTCTGCCAGCAATGAAAGACTCCCAGAAGAGCTGAGAGTACTTAGCACGTACAGGAACAAATGTCAAGCATGCAAAATATTTGTTTTCTTGACATAGGTACCTTCTTTCTTGGAATTTCTATAAAAATCAGTAAGAATTAGAGAAAATATGCAATTCAAATACACAAACAATCTCCATATAAATCTGAAACTGCCTAATTAAACACCACTGGAATCTGTCCATCCTTCACGGAAATCACCGTAATCCAGCTTCCCTTCAGCTTCAGTTATTTGGCATTTTATCGAAAATAATAGGTTAAATGCAACACATACGAACCATGTGGTTGACCTTAATGTAATGATGTGAAATTGTCTAAATCCATCCCATACTCTTTAATTTGAATAGCAGGTATGATCTTCCTCCTTTGAAGAGCATCTTGTGGGATGTTCCTAAATGAGTGGCCTCAAACAACTGGAATAATATTGTTACATTTTCCATAGATCATTTCACCTGCAGCTACATCAAACTTCACATAACTAGGATGCATGAGGAACTAACCAATTCTGCTAGAGAGGTTTGACTCAAACATAGCTTTTTGAGTCACTTAGTATTGTCCACTAAAACCAATAAGCAATAGAATTTGATACAAAAATTTGGAAAAAACAAACATACATATAGTTCAAATACATACTTAGCCCACTAATTTCTGTCCACTAGCACTATCTAAAATCCTCACTAATCTTTGTGAATTATATTCGACACTTGTTTCGAAATTCTCACTTATTGTCTCATTACAAAAAAATTGTAACGGTACTAAATTTTCTGCCTCATCTTCCATATTTTTGAGGATATTTGCTACTTTTGCCGCCTAAGAGTGCTTAGATGGCCCACTGGGTTTATCTGACTTGATAGGACAACTGATCTGTCCTTTCCCTCTGCATACCAATCCCTTTCACTTCTACCCTAGTCCTTGTGAAGGACAGCAACTATAGTAATAAATTTTCATGGAGTTCTGTCTGTTCCTCCAAACTGCAGTGGTAAATACTATTTAGAAGCCTGCTAAACCAGCATTCCCCTTCAAACATCATTGCTGTCCTCCCCTGTTTGTGATGGAGAATTCTCATGTTATGTTATGTCCTGTCCCCTGACATGACTGGTCATCAAGGCGTAGGGGAAAAAGAGAGACTGCTCAGGACCAGACCCAGAGAAAAAGAAGTCTCTGTCTTAAATGCACTAATCTGAACTCAGGCACATTTAAGTAGGCAGTGCAGAAAGTTAAAGTAAAAAGTCTGTGATGTATAATGAACTAGAAGTAGTGCAGCCTCTACGTAAAACCTCTGCCTGTTTTGAGATGTGGTTACCCCAAATCACGTGCGTGGCATACGGTTTTCCAGTGATAGTATGTGCCTTATGTAAAACCATGATACTTTCTCTGCGTAAATACACCACATACAGACATCACAAGCACCATCCCTCCTGTCCATTTCCCAACTGGAACCATGATTTTTGGGTGCCTGGCCATGCACTGGTGTCTGTTCAAGAGAAAAGGTGGACATGGTTTTCTCTAGTCTACTCAGGAAGAAGGCTTCCTTCTCTCTCACATCTCATATTTTATTTGAAGGACAGAGGGAAGTACCTATCTAAATTCAATTGGATGGTCAGGATTACATCACTAAAGTTGACATACAAAAAGTCAGTGAGGACCATATGTGATATGAACTAGCTCCATCTCTAGTATTTAAGTAAGTGCTAATTTGCAGGTGGCCTCATAAATGTTCAGGGGTTTCAGAAGACAAACCTTATGTACTTTGACTATCTTACCTGTTACATTGCATTAAGTATTATCTGCTACCCACTGCTGAGGTCTGAGGATGTGGCAAGCTGAAGAACTTTGAATACAACTCAGGATGAGAACTGTACCAATAAAAAGACTTTTCTGTTTATTGAAACTACTAGAAAAAGAAAGGAATATAATCTTGAGTCCAATTACACATTTAATTCTAAATATGAACAGTTATTTTTATTAAAAAAACAGAATTGAAAAAACCCAATTGAATAGATAATTGATGTTCTTAAAGATAATAAAACATTTAATGTCTTTAACATGAGAAAGTCACTAAGATATACTCACAAATAATGTATTCACAATTCATCCTCCTGTTTCTAAACATATACTTTCTGCCAAACAGATTTTGGCCAAAAATTAATTTAGCATTATTTGCTATCTTTTCTGGTTTTGCTTCCATCTTTGTAGGTCAAGAGAATATTTTGATATAGTATATTACAGAAAAATCATTTTTCAAGCCCTGCATTTCTGTGTATCATTTATAAATGGGTCCTTTGACTAGATGAAAATAATCCAGCAATGCTGAGGTTACATTCTAGTATGTTCTTAGAGGTCTATTTTTCAAGCATGATGGAGATATATTAAGATTAATGTAAGATATACTGAGCATGTGCAAAATATGACTTAAAAAGTCTTACAACTTGATTCAGTCCAAACCAGTGCTCTTTGGTCCAAATTCCAGCTTTCTGTCCTTAGTCTTTTTTGTTCCAAAAAATTGAGAATTTGAATACTGGGAGCCTATATGAAACTTTTTGTAATTACAGGTAGCTGAACCAGTTTTGATCAACATATCTGCAATGTGGGTACAGACTAAATTATTTTTATTAAAATAGTGGAAATTTCAGACAGATATGCATTGCTGCATTGCAGAAAGGGAGATTAGAAAGAAAACTGTTGCACAAACTTATCTTAGAACTTCTTGACCAAAACACTAGTATCATTTTCGGGGGGTGGGGGCGGGAAACAAACAAACAAAAAACAAACCGAAAGAGAACAGAAAATCAAAACTGTACCCTTCACCAGTATCAGAATTTCTGTATGCTTCATTAGGTTTCTTCTGTCTCCATGAGTTTCCTTTTCTGCATAGGGAGGACTAAAAGATATTATTTAATTTCTGTGCTGTCCGGCAAGGCATCAAGCAGTCTTCAAGAGCATCTGCTTTTTAGAGATTGTCTCTATAGTTAGTGCTTTCACTTGCTTTTGCTGACAAATACAATATTTCTTCACTATCACTTGCAAATGAGTTACATTCAATGCCAAGTCATTGAAACATTAAAGTAGAAGCATCTCTTGCAGGTAAGATACAGGTAAGATGCGGGTAAGATACAAAAGAAGTTTTCTTATGTGGATGCATTTTCTGAGGTTAATATTATTCACAGACAATAGAAAGTCCTCAGAAGTTTTACGTTAATGAATTGGCACTTCCAGACTCTTAGAGGGTTTGGTAAGTTGATGCCAGGCTATGGTGATCTGAAATGGCAATGAGAGAGTACAATAAACCATTTGGGTTTTACAGCTTTTCTGCTTCATCCATCATGTTAGATATAGGACTAAGCCTGTAGACTTAGGTTATCCGATGTAGCATTTGTCCCTGCTCCAAAGGCTGGAGTTCAATATGGCTAGCTGAAGTATTAGGTTTCCAATTTGATCTCATTCAGAAGTTGCAATCTGAGTTGGTTCCAAACCACAATTGAATCACAGATTTCTTCCAAGTTGCTACCATCTTGGAAACATCATGATTTGTTGGCGATAATGAAAAGTATGTGACGTACATGGACTACAGATTAAGTACATGATTACACATATAAGAATCCTAGGGTGCATCCTGCCCTTATTTGTAACATCTACTGTTTGGTTATTGCTTGCTTTCTCTTTTTACTTGGAGTGGGTTTATTTTTGCAATTAAAATTTTACTGTTTAAAAACCTTCTGAGAAAGCAATGAGTAATTTTTCCATGTGCCACAAAGTATAAAAATACTAATATCAAGTCCTTTACATCCTGAAGTGCTAACAGTGGATACTCAGAAGGTTTCTCAAATCTGCTTAAGATTAGGCCTAAAAATAAATTGGAGTAAAAAGAATGTTTTTATGTGCTCAGATATTAGGACCAGCTTGAGCTGCAGATCATCTTGGCAGCCATTGCTGGACCTCCCTGGTGTCTAAGGAATTGCAAACTCCTTTCCAAATCCTTTCGGAAATTGCCAGTTTGATAGAATAACATTGCAGGAAACCACTCAAATTTAACATATTTGTTGTTTCATGTTCTGCCAAAACAATGACAGGACACCAGATTAGGTCATACTTTGAAAAAAAGCACAGACAATAGATTCAAATGCTGCATTTTATTATTTAAAAGATATCTTTTATTTTTGAAAATGTGGAGTGGGAAGAATGTGTACAGTTCCATATATCATTCCTTTGTGGCTAGTTTCATAAAATATTGCATGAACATTTTGTTTCAAGGAATAAATCCTACGGCTTCTTTACAGAAAATTGTTATCATGTAGCTGGAAGGGATATTATTTATGTTTTGTATTACTGGTAGTATATAAAGAATGCACTGAGAGAGGTGATTATAGAAAAAGTATTGTTCTGCCCCCCCAGGATTTTAAATTTAAGTAAGATACAGCAGAATAGTTCTGATTTTAAAATGACTACATTTAGTTTGCAAAGTAAATTATAAATTATTGTCTACTTACTTAATTTTGATTGTAACTTTGATTAGAGTGCAAATGTAATGATTTACAAATAATCTTTTATAAAAAAATAAGTATCTGAAACTGGTGCAAATAATAGACTGCTTCTCCTACTTGAATTTTCACTGAAATAAAATGAAGAAGCTGAAGGACATCAAGAGCAGGTTCTATAGGAGCTAAATTCAGGTGAACCAGAGAAAAGTAGTTAAATGATATCCTTATAGATATAAATTAAGTATACTTTAAATGTAGATATATCTAGATGGGAACTCTTAGTAAAGAAAAAATGTTTTTTCTATTCCCTGGCTTTTTAGAGATTAGTTGGCAAGGTCAAACTTAACTCATTACAGATCTGGAAGGGTTATGGGAAAGGGTGTGACATGTTTTGAAAGCCACTGAGCCTTGCTCTAAAATACACTGAGACCATCTATATTAATTCCTCAAAAACATGCAGTATATAGCCTATGTATTAAGATATTAACATGAGTAACTAATGTTGTGCTCCCATGGAATTGTTTTGGCAAATATTGATCCTAAATCTAGCAGTTGAAGGAAGATTAGGTAATTCTTTTTCTGTTCTATGACAGTAAAGAGACTCTGATTTCCTCCAGCAGAATATGGAACTTTCCTATTAAAATTCTGGTCTTGCATCCTTTTGTGGGATATTGAGCAGTGAAAGCTACGACTGATTTTGTTCCCAGCCAAGAATGCTCAACTCTGGAGTTTGAACATCTCACTTGAACATCTTTCCACTAATAAATGCTGATTCAACAAAAGCAAAATATTTCCTGAAAATATATTTGTATTGTCAACATTTTCTGTGAAAATTATAAAATATATTATTTCAAAAACACTGACCTTTTTTTTATTTGCTTTGATTATAAGTCAATTGCATTCTTACTCAGAGGAGTATCAATTAGAGTGCTTTGGCTTTTAGACCATTTTACTGTCAAAAATAACACTATTAAAAATAAATCTTTTCAAAGAAAATTTACATTTATGATTTTTCATTCAGCATAGCATAATTATTTTTCAAAAAGATTAAACTTTACTTCTGATTGAAACATCCAGCATCCACCAGGACCCACCAACACCAGCTTTATTTTTCCTTTGTCTGATAGCTGCTGAGCAGAAATTATATAGTTTGGTGGGAGTGTTGGACTTGTGGGAAGCACTCCCATCTTCTGTAGTTTTCAGTTCCTTGTAACCTTGATACATAAAAATGCTTTAGCATAAGAAAATAAATTATTTTAACTCTTAGAAAGGCTTTTCAATATTATGTATAAAGGTTGATACATTTTTTAAATGTTGGCTCATCCCTGTTATTAAATGTGTTTGAGACACACTAAAAGTGAATGGAAGGATTGGTCTATTTTTCTTCCACATCAGATAAGAGGCCCTTGTTTCCCTTTTAAAAACTGAAATGGCAGCTGTTTTGGCAGCTGCATAGCCATGTAAACAAGATACCGTTTTCAAGTTTCCACATATTTATCATATTACAGGCACTGAGAGACTGAATCAATAAAACAAAAAACTCTAAGTAGAGGTTGAGTGGGTCAGACTACCAACAAGGAGATGTGTTGTAACTCTAGCTCAAAAAAGTCTAGGGCAAAGAGGAATTAAAATGTTAAAATTAAAGCACAGTTTCCTTCCTAAACAGAAGATTGATATTTACATAGAATATAATAAAGATACAACTATCTGAATGCACAAATAGATTGATAGAAATAATTCATATTTTCGTTAATTTTTTTTTTTAAAAAGGCAACAGTAAAAATATCTATTCAGCAAAATGACTCACATAAAATGCACTCACTTTCAAAATACTCCTAACAGGATTAAAATGTAAAACAGAGTAATAGCTAGCTGCATTTTCTTTTGTACAAGCTGAGTAATTAATTCCCTTTCTTCTTGCAGTTATAGAAAACTGGTCTAAGGAGAAATGAAAATATTCAGCTGGAAGTGTAGCAGGTAGAATATAAAATATTTTAACCAGAACAGATATGAAGATATCTTTGGATTGCATTTTGGAGGATTTTGCATTTATTTTCAAGTCCTATACATCTGAACATGACCGTGTATGACGTAGATTTTGAATGTAAAGACATTCATAAATTCTGGTAAAGTCAAATCTAAATTACGCATTTAAAACAGATGAATGTTGCAACTCAATAAAGTGGTTAAGCACTTGTTTTTCTTTAAGCATGTGAGCAGCCTTGCCGACTCTAATAGAGCTCACTTTTGCTCTTCTCTCAGTATTCAGGTACCCAATGTTTTGCATACTTTTGTTTTGATGAATAGGGAACTATGTCTTGTCTTTCTGCCATATTAGATAGCTTTGTGTTCTCCATATGCCATAGATTTTGCAGAAAACTAGTCCTTAGATACTCTTTAGAGATTCCAAATTTTGCTTAATGTCTCCATCTTTTAAAGTTATTAAAAAGCTGACTGTAGAGGCCTTTCAGAAAGCGATAAAACCTGTAAAAATGGATCACTGAGAGTTTAGTCTAGAGTCTAAGGGTTTTGATATTTCCAGGATAAAAACAGCTGGGAAACATTCAGACCACATGAAGACTGCCTTGTTTTGGATTTAGTGGAAATACAGTCTTCTGTAATCCAAGAAAGTAATCCAAAAATCTTATTCCCAGCATACCCTGTCTTATATGTAGTCAGTATTGATGTTTTGGACCACAGAGTTACCTAACTCTAGGTATACAAGTACAGACAAAGGTGTGTTTATTTAATTCACTGATGTGCTTGGAAAATCTGGTCCTTATGTCCCTTTTGAAACTGGGAATATACTCTTTATAGCAAGACAAACCTAATACTTCTGGTTCTGCAGGGCTGGAAAAATAATTTTCTTTTAATTTTAACTAACATATAGATAAATATGTGTAGCTGCATACTAGACCCAGTTTTTCAGATACTGTTCTGTCCTTGGGGAAGAAAGAAATGTTTTATTGTCACATAAAAAAGAAAAAGTGGCAGTTGTCTCAGGTTGCTCAGATGTGTGTTTAGTTTCCAAGACCCGTCCTAAGGAATCCAGGAATAGGGAACAGAGAGTAATGCGATGTGGGATGGGTAAAAGCATGTAACAATTATGATGTAGCTGTGTCAGATACTTAGATATGTGGCATAACATGTGTGTGTATGTATGTGTTTGCATATACGTGCATAGCACTTGCAAACAATCACATAACACTACATGCACACTCATCTATATTTTTATATATCTATGAGCTTGTTAAATATTTTAGCTGGGTGTGTGGCAAGAAAATAAAAAAAAAAACCCAACAACCAACAACCAAAACCAAAACCCAACCAATCTTGCCTAAAGCACTGAACTTCTAAGGCCAGGCCTGACTGGATAGTTAGTTAGCATCAAATTATGATTGCTTGTGCAAGGACTGGACCGCAGCATGTTTAATGTTCATTGGCAGCTTGCCCTCCCTTAAGGCAACAATAAAATACCTTCTTTAACATTCAAACAAATAAAACTAATCAAGGTATTCATGCAAAAGGGATGTGAATTGGGAGAAAGTAAAAAAAAATAAATAGAGGGGTCTTTCAGTCATGCCGGAAGAAAGAAATATTGAATTCTTCTTTTAAATGTAGGACAGAGAAATTGAAACAGGTGTCAGAGGCAAACAAGGTCCGCATCCCACAGCCACTGCTGAAAAGCTATATGTGCCAACACTGAGGTAAGCCACTGGTGACAGGATCCCTACATGGGTGGTCAGGCAGATACCTATCAGCCCAGAGCTGAAACGTAGCCAGAACATCAATTTTGACTGCATCTAAACCAATCTGCAGGTGTGCACAGCAGTATGCCCTGAATCAGAAATCTGGTGAAGCATGTGATGGCTCCCATCCAGACAGCACTCCCAGGTAACCATCCTAAAGAAAGTAGACAAGAGGGAGAAGGCTTGCTCTGGTTTTGAGGCAGGGCCCTTGCCCAGACCCATCAGCTCTGAAGTTTTCCCAATTCTCCTTCTAGTTTAGATTGCAGCTTCTAAGTTTTCAAGTACCCACTGTACTTCCTGTCTATCTGCCAATTTGTATCATCATCATCATCATCATCATCCCAATTTCCAGGGTGGAGTAATAGATCTGCAGCTGCTAGAGCAAACAAATAAATGCTTTTGCCTTTCTAGAAAAGAACTCATGTCTCAAAACAGCAATTCAGTAAACAATTTAGGCACCAAATATGGCATTTAGGACCCTAAATTTTGGGAGAAACAGCATAATCCACTTTGCACTTGATACACTCTAAGCACCTAACAGGCCAGGCAAAAGCCTGTCTGTATGCTCTGCTGTTATAAAGTTATAAACACTACCTAGGATCCAGCCTGTGTGACCTGAATGTCTGAAAACTCTAGTTTTCTATGGCAAATGGCATCTATTTCCTGCGTGTAATTTACTAAACTGATATGAGAAGGGGATCTAGACTTAGCCATTGCGTCTTGAAGACTGATGAGTCCTGAATCTCCCCAGTCGCCAGAGAGTGCAACAGTGAGGCACGTAGTATCGTTATCTCACCCAACACCTGAAATGCGCCTTTCAGACTGGAACAGGTCAAAATCACTGTTTTGATAGCAATCAGTACATGCTTTTTTATATATTCCTGCCTGCCTGGCTAAATTTTCTAATGAAACCACAATATCAAGCAGTGCCTCAAAGAAAACAAAGGAGCGTGGAAAAAGTTTCTAATTGTTATAGTTCCTTCCTGCTGAAATTTATTGGTGTAAATAAACCTTCTTTCCTTCTTTAACCTTCTCTGCTAAGACTGATAAGCCAACACTGCGAACTTAGTGGTTTGAACTTGGATGAATTTTAAGTGGCTTAAAATTCTGGGAGAGGGATTTGTACCTCCTCGGCAGAAGTTTCAGATTTGTGGCCAAATGGTTGCCACATCAGCAGCTAAAAATAAGAATCGTAATTTTCAGAGATTTAAGGCAGCTCTGATTTAAGCCTGTGACTGGTATCTGGTCTCCTCTTCCATGTGGTTATCTCTCTATCTGTCAATCAAGTGAGGAGTTTTCTGAGGACAGAGAGAAGCAGCTGCAGATTCAATAGGAGCTCTGAGTAGCTCATCAGCACAGCTGTTCCCCTACATTTGTTTCCAAAGCAAAAAGTCTTTTGTGTTTATATTAGGTAAGGAAATGTACTATTTGTGCCTATAAGACTTTTCATTAAAACTTCCTGAAAGGCAAAGAAGGCAAAAAATATGCTTAAGGGATGGAATTGTATATCAGAAGAGCTCTGGATAAGGAGCTAATACATTTCAATTACATTTGCTTTAGTAACAGCTTTTGATGGGAACTTAATTTACTTAGGAATAAAATGCATGTTAATATTGGGGAAGATTTTAGTACTGTACTGCTTATAAAGTGAATCATGGCCTGGCTGTCAGTCAAAATGTCTTTTCTTTTCTTTTCTTTTCTTTTCTTTTCTTTTCTTTTCTTTTCTTTTCTTTTCTTTTCTTTTCTTTTCTTTTCTTTTCTTTTCTTTTCTTTTCTTTTCTTTTCTTTTATTTTCTTTTCTTTTCTTCTCTTCTCTTCTCTTCTCTCTTTTCTCTTCTCTTCTCTTCTCTTCTCTTCTCTTCTCTTCTCTTCTCTTCTCTTCTCTTCTCTTCTCTTCTCTTCTCTTCTCTTCTCTTCTCTTCTCTTCCTTCCTTCCATCTTCCCTTCCTCCCTCCAGCTGTCGTTCCTTCTATCCTTCCTCCCCTCCTCCCCTCCTTCCTTCTCTCTTCCACCCTTCTTTTCTTCTTCCTTAAAAGGAATAGTATAAAGTAACTACATTTAGAGAGTTTATATTCATATTTATAAATTAACCTATAAATGCAGGAAGGTCATGGTATGGTTCTCGTCAGTGCATGTGAGCATAGAATTTGAGTTTTAAAAAGACAAAACAATGTTTTTTTCTCAAAATTCTGAGGCATCCTGCCTCTGAAGTTCAGGGACAACTGACTCTAGTCCTTCATCTTCATGAGAAGACCCCTGTTTTAAGAGGAGGAACATTAAAACTTATTTCTGCGGTAGAGAGATTCATCTGACACTGCAAGAGAGATCATTCTCTGATTTCTAAGTGCGCCAAAAAGATTAGAATTTGTCTTGATTTTATATTGTTTTTATTCACATAAATTCTACATTGCCTGTCTAATGAGCCTATCTAAAGTGATCTGTGATTTGTGTTATTTTCTAGCAAGATTTTGAAGCAGAAAGACTTGTGAACAAAAGCTACACACCAAGGAAGACAAAGTGATTTCTTATTAAAATACATGAAAAATCATTGTTTTTATTAAAAAAATTACATACATGGATCAGCAGTTTTCTTTTTGTCTTTGTACATTTAGATCTAATGGTTCATAAAAGGACTGACCCAAAACCATTGAAATCAATGAAAGTTTCTGTTGACTTTCAGAGGACTTGGACCAAACCCAGTGTACACATTCATGGCTTCAAAGTAGGAGACCCATCAAAAAAAATGCAGTTCTTGGTGTCTAATGCTACAGTCTTTTGTGTTTTCATTATAACAATTACAACAGAAGATCTTTGTGCCAGATGTTGGGTCACTCACAAGAAACATCTGTTACCAGCACGCAAAACCTGGCTGGATCAGGGCCATCAGGAAAAATAAACAAAAATACATTCTTTGTTTTTGTTACAAGAATTATTGTAATTCTCCCAAGAACATGATCTTTCCCCACAAGAGGAAGATTTTGTGAGCCATATATACTAAAACGTGAAGACACGAGATTAGTGCCAGCGAGAGCTTTCCTGGAAACTTCTAGACTCATTTGGATTGGGCCTGAATCAAAGCAGAGAACCAGCTTCTCTCTTCTCTGACATAATAAGTTTCTCTTTTCCCTGCTGTCTGAGGGTAAGAAACTAGCTTCAAGAGAAGTTGTGCATAGGATAAGAGCATACACAATTCCTTTTTCTTCCTCTTTTTTTTTTTCCCCTCCTTTATTTTTTTCTTTTTCTTTTCTCCTCCTTGGTAAACCATTTGGACTGGTCTATTTCAAGCTGCTTAGACTGCTAAATGTATACCGAGAAGTTCAGGCAAGTTTTTAGGTAAAAGCGATGTGTCAAGTCAATTTTCAAAAGCTAGCAGCCAAAGTTCACACAAGGTAGTCATGTACCCCACCAGCAGATGGGAATCAGTCCCAGTGGATTCGCTCTTGGCACAGCATATTTGTACTGGTTTGTGCTAGCGGGAGAGCTGTGGCCTGGGACACAGACCGGAGGTCTTCTCTCTGGGAAGGGTCATGTGCTGAGCTGAGAACTTGGGGCCG
The DNA here is from genome assembly GCF_034638445.1 of Ciconia boyciana. Lineage (NCBI taxonomy): Eukaryota > Metazoa > Chordata > Aves > Ciconiiformes > Ciconiidae > Ciconia > Ciconia boyciana. The sequence goes on along the minus strand of NC_132934.1, from coordinate 171,782,953 downwards.
TGCCCAGCCATTCTTAGTAGCTGAGCTCACATCTGCAGAAGATCTCTGAGAGGAACTCCCAAAAGTATCTGGACCGACCAAGGGAGAAAGGCTAGTTTCCCTGAAAAGGAGCATAGCTATTGTGCTACTAAAATATCTTTAAAGTGATGAGGGAAGGTGGAAAGTTCAAAACTAATGGTGATTGCACAGAGACTGTGATTTCAACAGCAAGTTCAGTGACTAAAATAAAATGCACTGGGGTCAGTGGTGATGGTGGGAACATGGCCAAGGGCTCCCATAGGGTAAGGATTAGGCCTATTAGAGGAAGAGGACAGACGGAAAGGCCTCATCAGGAATTTTCGTATAAAACATTGGAGAGGCAGAGGATTTTGGTGAAAGTGAAAATTTCTCAAAATATATGGGGTTTTTGCATGAATATATTGTTTTTTTCAGTGGAAATTGTGGATTTGCAGGTCAACAGTTATTCTCAGATCAAAGGTGAAATTTCTAATTATACAATCAAAGAAATGTTAAAACCTCAGGAAATCAATAGTTTAATGGCAAGCCCTTCTTTTTTACCCTTATTTTACCCAACCTATATTTGATCATGACACTTTTCCCAGATGTGCACCCCACCCCCACCCCCCCCCCCCCCCGCTTCCTGTTTTTAATAAAGATCTTGGATTTGTTCCGGCACAAGAAAAGGAAAACTGGCCTCGTGTACCAGTTGCCTGTATAACAGTCTTGGTGTTGGTCCTGTACACGCAGGTAAGAGATGGATAGAAGTGCAAATGCTGTTGAGAACTGCAGGAGAGAGGAAGTTTAAGGGAATATTAGCTGGTTCCTCTTCGTACGTGCATTTGCCTGTGGAGCACATAGCACGAACTGCCCACGTGGGAGGCTGCAGATGTCAGGCCGACATTTTTCGTGACCTGTCTCAATATTATTCTCTGCAAAGACCTCCGGGGTGATCCTGTGAATCCCCTTAGTGAATTTTGCTTTTGCTGGCTGACACTGGCTCAGTACAACTTTCCTGCCTGGAAGGTCCTGGTCATATAAGGGAAGGAAATGTGGATGGTCACAAACCTCATCCTCCTGGAATGAAACAAAAACATGCCTCTCTGGGAACACCTGTTACTGGTTTAAATGTCTGTTTACACTTACCCTTAAAACAAGCTGAAACTCAAAGAAGGATGGAGCTTGGAAAAGACAAGACAGCTGAGAAAGATCTGTCCTGCACGGGGTGAGGATTTTTAATTTGTAAAAAAACAGAACTCAGACAACACTGTCTAGTAGTCTCTTGATGGGGCAATAGGAAGCTGGGCCATAGAATATAACTTTTGTCTAATGTCAAGCCCAACAGGTGTAAATTCCTATAAATCACTGGAGCTTTCCTTCTTTACGTCGTGTTGCTCTGTGTTGTGGGGCATACAGACAAGCCTCTGTTTGGACTTTCTACAGGAGGTTAAAGATTTTTTGTATGGCTTGCCTCCTGTTTTCGACTTCTTGCCATCACTGCTTCAGACAAACTTGACTAGTCTGAATTGCCTTCTTTAACCTCTTTTAGTCACTCATTACCTCCTGCATTCTCATGCTCCTGCCATTCACTGCTCTCTGTTGCTCTCATCCCACCCATTCATAATCAAGCACATGAGATACATCTCCTAAAAGAGAAGCTGATCTTATGATAGCCAGTCAGTGTGATGGCGTGACAGCTGCATGACCAAAAATGTCCCTTGCTTCCTGGACTCTCCCTGACAAGTCTTCTACATAACCCCCTTAGAAGCAGAGGCAGATGTGCTGACCATAGCCAGCACATGTGCCCTGACTGAGTACAAGCTGTCAGGAGTTAGTCATTCTGATTTGGAAGCAGAATTATTGTTTACACTTGCAAAATGGTAACTTGACTGTTTTAATTGTGCATGTTTGCAGGGACATGTGCAAGACCCTCTGCCACTGGTGTGTGCTGTTTTGAAAGGAACACCTACAACTGATGATGGAAATATTTAGTTTCTCGGTCTCTGCTCAGCTCTGCTAACCTATTTCTTTACTTTCTCCTGAGCATTAACTGTTCTGCCTTGAACATATTTTAAGAATTAAGAATTGCAAAAAACCTGCTGGCTTTTCTCCACCATACAAAAGTTTCTTGGAATCTCTTGACAGCCTGGGTTTATCCATTTCTAATACAGATTAACTGACTGAGCGGAAATTATCATTTTATTATCTTTACCTATAGGGTGCATTTTTTCCCTGAAACAGTCCAGAGTTCAGTTAATGGAGGTAGTTTTTTGTGCACACTGGATGAAATGGATAGAAGTTAATTCTCACAGGACTTTGGACCTGTCTTTAAGGACAGGAGCACAATATGTCTGCTATCCAACATGGCTAAAGGTAATACAGAGAGCAAAACTTAAAGGCAGAACACTTCACCATGATTATTTCTAGGGGAAAATGGATCTCAGAGCTTTACTTTTCCTTGTAGGTCTTGCTACAACTGTGCAATGTCTATATGGCATTGCACAGCCCATGATGCCCTAGGTTTTAAAGGTAGGGACAGAAAGCAGAGGGGAAAAAAGAGCATAATTCACACTGTTGACAGTCTAAGTCAGATTTGCATTGGTCTTTCCTTTGACTTGCCACCTGTATAATACAGGAAAACTGACATACTACAGGACACTGCTGCTCTTCAGATATTAGGACTGCAAAATCTGATTGCTGTACCGACAAGCTCCAGGGCAAATCTTCACCCATATTGTATAACATGTCATGCATGGTTGTAGCTGCAATCAGCTGACTGCAGACACTGTCCAGGTTTTCTACATCTGGCAGCTGAGGAACAAATACTGTATGAATCTGTGGTCTACACAGCACACATCCAGCTGGCTAACATGATACTGTAGGTTAGGGCTTCAATAGAAGGTAAAACTTTAGTTTTCCTTACCTAATAACAATACTTATCCTGGTACCAGAAAAGTTGTTTCTGTTCAGCTTTCGCTTATTGCTGTGATTTCAGGGCATTTGCAACTACAGGCACATTGTTATGGCACACAGAGTATAGGCTGAGAAAGAGGACAAAACTCCATAATTACAGCTTTTCCTTAGGCTTGCCTAGCTTCTTACAGATCTCATGAAAATACCAGAGGAAATCTTAAAGACATTAAAGGAAAAGCTCACCCTGAATTTCATTTTATTCAATGCAGTGGTAGATAATGTCCAAAACCTATTTCCCAAGCTGTGGTCTTGAAGTTTGACTAGAGGTATGTTAACATTGATACAATAATAAAATAGTAGAAAGTAGGGATTTTATCAAGTCAATCTGCAAGTAAATGAATAAGTGCTTTCCTGACAAGCAGTCAGTACCTCAGCAGTTTTGAAGGCTTTTCAAACAGAAGCATTTCGAAACCAGACAGAAAAAGTATTTTAGTTAATGTTGGAGACCTATTTTAGAGAAAACAAAAGTTTACTAAATGCTGCAGAAGATTTTGTTTCAGCATAAACAAGATAATACTTTAAATACCAGCCATACTGATCACATGAGGATACAGAAAAGACAGTACACAAGATAGTACTGTCGGAAATCTGTAGATGCAGTTTGGGAAATAAATGTTCTTCACTGTATAAAGGTGTTCAATAATTATTGAAATGAAATGTGAAAATCTGAAATGTCAAGTCCTTCAGGTAAGACCTTGTCCCATAGAAATTGTGGTAACAAATACTGATGTCATATATATTACTTTTCCTTTTGATATTCCCCTTCCTGTTAAAAGGGTCAGTGAAGCCACCACTGTAGCACTTTGACTGTTTAGATCCATACGCAACCCAAATGCTGAAGTTCATTACACAGGCTTTCAGACTGTGAAATCATTATGATTTTCACCTGAGAAATGAAGGTGGACATATTGAAGAACAGAAGGTTTGTACGGTAGACCATGCCATGTTGTTACCTGAAATGTTTATATGTCCTATCATCCCAGACATGTCTCTTCTGAAATCTCCAAGTTCAAGCCATGGATGATATTAAGCATCTGATTAAACAGGTAGTAAAAAGCTGAAAGAGAGAGACTTATATGGATAAAGTTGTGTCTCATCAGTATAATTATATAGACACATTGCTATGACACACAGCGAACAGTGAACAATATTAGGCAATGAATTATTTAAATTTCTCTTTTAAACCCTAGTGTATGCAGAAAAGCATTTAGACAGTTGAAATCTGGTTTATTACGTGATGAGCTCTACTAGCTAAGTCCTTCAACATAGGGCTTTTTTGCCACCAACCAGCCCATAGTGAACAAATGACTCCTCAAGACTCCAGCTCAATCAGGGTATGGAAATTAACTTTCAGACAGATGTTACAAGCAGGTGGACTACAAATTTAGTGTTGGGAAATCAACAATTTGTTGCACTTCTTCTTTCAACTGAAAAACTACACCTCTCATTGCAAGGCTGCTGTGTCATGTTTTTATGATATATAGCAATAGTCTCAGATGTTGTTAGCACGAAGCAAACACCTGTTCCCTTTGGCCTGACCCAACACTCACTGAAGTTAGGAAAAAATCTCCCACTGATTTAAAGTCATTATCAGTATACATAGGGTTTTTAGCATTTTGAATGGCTGCATTTAATTATTGCATATTAATTATTGCTATTGTTGTTACCCCATGTTAATGCCAAGAAAGAAACTGATGCATAGAACTTTTCAATGGTCAGTCCATTGAAAAAAACCATAAATGTTTTTAGGGTGACCAGCTAGGAGAAACACACCCATGTTGCTGACTAAGTAGCATATTTTGGCAATGCTGACCAGATAAATATTTTATTTAAAAGTATAACAGGTTTACTAGCAGCAAAAAGGTTGAAAGAGGCTTTACAGTAATTGAGGTATTAAATATTGCGGAGGTGATGACTCATTACACCCTTTCTGGCACAAAATATATATCAGGAAAACATATGCTCATGTTTTGAAAGTCTTGCAAAAGCCTTGCTGGAATGTCAGGCCTCTTTTGATGAGATCATTTTCTGCATGCTAAGTACATAGAAGTACTAAGTGCAAGTGAAAGGAGCAGATACCACTCCTATAGTGCATTTAGCCAGGGCACAGCTGGCAAAAACAACTTTTTAGTGTAGTCTGGTTAAACTTTAGTTTTAATCTCAAGATGAGGAGTTCAGAAATAGCTCTATAAAAGATCGTGAAAGAAAACCATATGGAGTTCTGGGCTGCTGAAAAGCGCAGATAAACAAGTTGGCCTACAAAAAGCTGATTACCCTTTAATTCTGTACAACAGCAATGCCTAAAAATGGTGTTCAAAGTCAAGAACGGCATTCGGGTTTATGGCAGCTATGGGACCCATTTTGGTTTGAGACTATGAAAAAGGATGGAGTCCCAGCCAGAAAGGGTGTTATTAGTAGAGCGCTTTTTTAACATCTGTAAAAGCATACAGAGAAAAGTTGAGAGAAAAGCTAATATCAACAGAGAAAAAGGGTTTTTTAACTACCTGTGTTAACCTGTTCATATCAATGTTGATAAACATATACAGCAAAATCTCCACCCACTAAAATAATCTCTAGTCTCCCCAGATGGCTTCTCAAGTACTGAAGACTCATTATAACAAGAGCTGTGATCCACACATTCTAACTCTTAATTGGCATATGTAAGCATAGATAGAGTTTTATTATATGAGTTCAGAGGCTGGTTCCATTGTACCTCATTGTCTCTAGCTTTGGTGATCTTGATTGTCTGTTGCACATTATACAACTCTGTGATTAAGAGACTGGAATTATCTACTAAGCATTGCTCAAAGCATGACAGGATAAAAATGGAAAGATGTGTTTCAGATCAACACTGATGAGTAGTTTATTAAAGAATGAACAACTGACTGCTAATAAGAACACAGCCACAGTTTCTTTATGAATATGCACCAGTTAAATGAGTAACTCTTCTGTAAGTTTATACTTGGCAAGGCTTGTTCATTAGTCTGCAAGCAACTTCTTTTCTGCATTCAATGTAGAAGGTCTGATGAATTAATAAAATGGGGGAAAATAAAAATACCACAGAACGATTCAAGCAGTGAAAGCTAAATTATACTCTTGCATCTATCTGAGTAAAATCTATTACTCGGTTGCTTGCACTTGATTCCCATTGACATCAACAGGCATAGCTAAAACACATATTAAAGCAAAACTTATCACTGCAAGTTATATTATGATATGCTGCATTGATGTTTCAGAGCTGCTGATAAAATGCTACAAACTACATATTAAAATACTTGTATTTAAATTATAAAACAAGTCAGAAACTGCAAATATGTATTACTGTCACCTTGAAATATTATAGTTAATGTTAACTTGTTAGCAAAATCTTCTGTGGTTTATGAGAGGCATTTCATGCCTTATTATGTCTTTGAGACACTGCTGTATTTCATCTTTTACCAAAACCAGTGCAAAATCTTAATCCTGCTGGGAATTAAATCTTAATCTCTCTAGGAGATTTTGCACTAAGTTAAGTGAAGCTGAGAATTTACTCAAGAATACTGAGCTCACAGGGGGGTTATATGCCATAGTTTATTTGACTTGTCATGAAACTCTGATTCCAATTATTTTGTAGTCGGATTCTCCAAAAACCAATGGCAGAAGAGGGATCCATTTTCCAGTCACATAGTGGTAATGAGAAGCCTTTTTCATATAGTGCAGACCCTGGTCTAAGGTCAATGTAAAAAGGAATGGGAGATGAGAATATATTGAGAAAATATCAGTATTGATATTTTTGAAACAGCAGCTCCTATTCCCAACTCACCTTTTGTGATTTGACTTTTGTAGGCAGATAATCCTTACATCATTAGACTTTGTATTTGTTTGTCTTTCTTACATGGATGTGTGGCCACAAACATGTTGTAGTTGAAAAGATTGCCTTGAAAGACCTGGTCTACTCTTGTTAAAACTGAATACTCATTCACATTTAAAATATATTTCAAAATGTTCTAAAATTCACTTGCTAATTCAGAATGTCTCTGTATGTGCCATGAGAAAAATTAGTAGTGTTTGTGCTCCAGATGTGGGACTATCTATAAATAAGATCACCAAAATATAATTTAAAAAAATTTAGAAAAAGAAAAAAGCCCTCAACTTATGAAATATTTCTTATTGCATTTTTGGTGCTCAAACTCTGCTTATCTTTTGGTGGATCTCAGTCTTTTAACAGTTAGCTCTGCCAACACATGAAGCTCATTTGTCCCTTGGAAAAACAATATCAGAGATGATGTTAAAGGAAGTTGATGGCTTTCAAAATTGGCTAAAAGAACAGAACAGCACCTATGCAACATGGTCGCAATAGATCTGCATACAAACTTTCATCTTGTTGCAAGAGGACCCAATCACTATCGCTGATTGACACCTAAGTGATACTGCCTGTTCAAATACTACCACTGGCAGAGTTGTGAAAATGATGTGTGGATGTGTTTCTCTACTAGACAGGGATTACTTGCAGTAAGGAAACATTCCTTTGTAATTTTATAGCTAAATCAAAAGAGCATCTAACTACTATGAGACTGTTAATAACTGCTTATGATCTCTACAGTTCAGTGCAAATTATTTTTTCCATGTGAGGGAGCCTTACTCAAAAGCAGTACCATTTATTGATCATTTAGCACTGATCAGTCAGATCAACAGTGAAGGCAGTTGGGATAAGGCATTCCTGTTTTTTGAACAATGGATTTAGGTGTCCTTAAGATGAAAAGATTCTTGGGATATATATCCCTGGCATGAGGGTTTATAACATTTTAGATTCTTACAACTTTTCTGAGCACAAAGCTAGAGAGTGGCAGGGGTATAGGTCAGCAGAGCCTAATTTACATCTCTGTTTCTTCATGGGAATTCTATTCTCTCTCATTTTAAATCACAGTAATTGTTACATGCCCCCCCCCAAAAAAAAAAAAAAAACACAAACCACAACTTTTGTTTTTCATGCTGTAAGATTTCATTAGCCAAGATTGATGACCTAAGTGACAAGAAATCCAAATGTATTTTTGGAAAATGAAACTTCTATCCCACTTTCCTAAACTATTCTCTGGGCTCACTGACATAAGAAAAGTTAGGGATCTTTTTTTTTTATCTCCCCATCCTTATCCACCTAATTTTTATTTCTAGTTATTTCTGATCCTCTCAGCTTTATAAAAGCTTCGCACTCTTGTGTTGGTTCTCCCACTTCCTAGTTGCGTCACTGCCCTTTGTAATGAAACTTCTGTAGTCGTTCTCTACTGTGTGAGTGATCAACATGCTCAAACTTTCCTGTGAGCTGTACTGTTTCTTGGTCATTGCTGATCTACCAACGAAAACATCTCATCTTTCAAGTACAGCTCACAGACGTTTACTGAGCTGGTGTGGTAGCAGTAAAGGACAGTGCTTTGCAGTTATCCCTCGTGCCACTAATAGCTTTCCTCAAGCTTTAGTAAATGAATCATGGGGGTGTTCTAGCAGTGACTCAGAAATCATTCCACTTCATTACACGATTCATTGATATTTGATGTCTAATCTATGCATGAATTTTTTTTTATGAAATAACTTGACTAAAGAAGCAGGAAAAAGCCCACCCTAAATCACTTGACAGAAATCTGGCATTCCTGACCTTAAATAAGTTTTTTCAAACTATTCTTTTTTATAACTCCCCAAACAGGAGCGGTATTAACAACATTTATACCCAGAAGTGATAAATGTAGTTTCCTGAAAAGAATGTTATAACAAGAACTACATTTATGTGGGGTCCACTATTAACAATTAAACAAAGAGCTTTCATATGCAAAAAAAAAGTCTTTTTGGTTCCCTGTTTGGTAAGAAGACAGGCGAGAAGGTGATAGTCAAAAAGTTGCTTTTGTAAGACACTAAAGTATGTACCTTGAAGTTTTAGATGTTCTCTAATTAAAATTGGTGAATCTTTCACTGTTGAAAAAAAACCCTGATATTTTTTGTTTGCTGAGAATATCGTACAACTGTGAATATATACACTTAGGGCCAGATCCAAAAAAGATGGTTAGGTATATGACGAATGGTTTAGGCAGGATCCAGACACTTCAGTCTAACAGGCCAATCCAGAAGACTTACAAGAGGTTATTTACACTTTGTTGAATACCTGTGGAAAGCCTGAGGTTGCATAGGCCTGATGATTTCCTAAATTACATAGGTTTCCTCTACGTTATGCAATGACAGAGACTCGAGAGCTAGCTCTGACCTGATCTAATTTATCCACAAAGAAGAATGAAGAATTGTCTGGAGATGCTAATTTGTGCCTTGATGCAGTATAGCTGTGTTAGCATAGCTCCGAATCCCACATAATAAGCCCTGTTTTTCAAAAGGGTGGATTTAGGTGGATTTTAAAAAAAGAATGTTTGCCAACCCAGGTGCAGACAAGTACATATTCCTTGTCTTAAGTACAGAGTATATTCTACGAATTATGTAGTATGCTGCAATTATTTAAGTATTGCCCTACTAGTGTCATCAAGCAATGACATGGTAGAAACAGTGATAGCTGAAAAAATGGTGGTGTTCCTTCTTTAGTAAATCACAAAGATTTTATAGATTTTCATTGTAAGCTTTGCCCTAAGTACACCTTGAGAAAATAAGATAAAAATCAAGCTTACTCTTTAACACATATTTGTAGAATAAATTATGACTCTTAGAAGCCATGTATTTAGAAACCTTATATGTTTTCTCTTGAAGATGCTCCACTGTCTTCAAAATAAACTGATAGACCCTTCCAACATATCTATTCTACTGTTTTTTATTTTGTGCATCTCTGGGAGATGTGGGTTGCTCTGACATCATCATTGATAGACTTCATTATACAGGGAGCAGGGTCCCCTAAGAAAATGTTTTGAAAGTCAGCAAACTGAAGAAAGTAATATATTCCTTTCCGTTAAATACAGAACTCTTAGAAGTAAATGTGTAGATAACAAAGGTAAATTTTGTATTCAGTTGTTACTCTGCAGCCTTGCCTTCTCCCTCCAACAAGAAGGATTGCACACAGATCTAAAAAGATCATACCATTCGCTCTTCACAGGTTGTGAAACAAGAGAGCACTTTTACTTGAGTTTAATAGGATGGCTGAAGAAAATCTGTGTACAGCTGTTCTAGGACTTTGTAAGTCTTTGTAATTTTAAACATTAGAGTGCCCTGTACTCAAAGCAGAGATAATTTCCTGACTACTACTTAGCTTATAAAAATCTTAACCTGTTCCAAACCCAACAAGTCGAAGGCATACAAATTCCTGGAAGTTATTATCCTTCTTTCCATAAAGAGTAAAAAAAACCAGCAGAAGTGAAGTTAATGGTTCAACAAAATGAATAAGAAAACATCCCTTTCCCACATATCAAACTGTGGTGAAAGTTCATAGTTCAGTTTAACAACTTTGCAGCACACAAAGGATGAAATGGTCATACAGGTTTCTTCCTTTCCAAAAAGAAGATATCCACATGGGCAGGCAGATGTGACACGGGGCCAATGAGACACCTGAGATCTTCAAAAGGAGCACTTGGAGACTAGTCTGGATGCTTTGGAGTGTACAAAAAAATGGCAATAGATGTATGCTTTGGTATGAAACCCAATCCCAGTTTCAGTGATGAGCAGAACACAAATTCCAAATGATTCTCTAACTTCCAACAAGAAAAATAAAGAGGCCAGTCAGGCTGCAAAATCAACAGTGTTTTTCTTCTCTATGTTCAGGTCAAGGTCTATGACACCAGAGACTAACTGACTTGCTGCCTGAATATGAAATTAGTTTCTTTTATTGTTATTTCTCTGCATGGAAAATGTTCATAATGAGCTTGCAAAAAAACCTTGTTCACCTGTTTCTGTTCAAAAAGAGAATTTCTGTAGTCAGTAGTAGTAGACTATATTTTGGAACTACAAAATTCATTAAAAGCAAAAGAACAAACAGAGTAATAGTAGCTTTGTCTTGAACTCTTAGAAGCAGAAAAGCCTATATTCTCTATAAGGAAGATGATGTTTAACAGAGATTGATTCAGGCAATAGAAACCATAATGAATACTTACTTAGAATATATCTGAGTAATGTTCAAAATCTATTTTAGATGGCTATGATGGATAGTGATACAATGATATTTGTGAAAACATCTTAATTTATATTCATAAATTTTTGCAAAGAACTCTGTAAATGTGATCACACTGAAAGCTGTGAGCATAGGAACAACACAAAGTTACCTGCATTACTTTGATAGCCAAGGCTATTCAGAGGAAATGTTCCAGGCAAATATTTCCATGGCTCAGGGTATATTACTGTGACCCTACCTGAATAACCTTAAATGATTTCTTCGTCATCCGTAACTACCGGTTTGGCAACAATAAGGTGACAACACTGAGATCAGGCTGTCTTTAAGTAGGAAAAGCACAAAGACAGAAAGAGAGAAAAAAAACACTTCTATTTAAACCATAACATCATGTGCTCTTATCTCATATTGGTTATTTGTGGGTAATGAATATTTAAAATAATAGTGAAGACTAAATACATGAGCTTGGGCATTAACTTAGGATATCAATTTTGAGTTAAAACCTTCAGAAGAGCCCAGACTAAACACAGATTTCTTTTACTGCTAAATTAGTTCAAATCAATGGACTTGAATTATGCACACTCTGAGCTTAAGCAGTGCAGACAAGCTGTTAATGGGTCCAGTTTTGCAACCCTTTCTCTCACATAAGCAATCCATATTCCATTAAATAGTCTTAATTTGATCACTGGACCGCTATGTGTTAATAAAGTTCATAGAATCAGGAGCCTTGTGCTAATACAATATGAGCATAGAAATGTTAAACATTAAGTATATTGGAGTTGAGAGACATTACAGTGCCAAACAGGCAAAATTCTCAGAACAGAAATGTGACATCACTTTATCAAAAGTACTGCCAGGTCTAATTGCAGATCCATGTTAGGAAGTTGCCTTAAAAGCATGTACTTAATAATAGGTGCATCCATGCAGACATGTATCAGCTGGTTTTGTATATTAAAACTGGTTTGTTTATGTAAACTCCAGCCTTACTTACACAATACTAAAATGGCACGGTTAGCCAGTATCACACATTATTTCTTTAACTGTTCAGAGGAAAGGTGTTTGTTGCATATTCTGAAAAATGACATTTATGGCAGTGTCAAAATATGTAGATCAGCAACCTATATGTATCCCAAAACAATGGGTTTTTTCCACAAATTATACTACAGTGTTGTGAGAGAAAAGTGGGATAATGTCTTTGTCAAATTAAGAGTCAAATATCACCCATTTTGTGGAAGTGCTCATAAGATGCCTTATACATATGGGGTTTTTTAGATACATAGTTTTTGAGCAGCCATATGTAAGTAAAGGATTAAGTTCAACAAAATGCACAGTTATTGTACAGTCAGCATTGAAAAATTAATTTTTGGCACACTTGGGACTTTGAAGCAACTGTAATGTGGTAGAAGTCTGGATCTAAATTAAATAGATAAGTCAGAATTTGATTTATATTTTCATTTATCTCAATGGGAATTGAGCCTATTCAGTGTTTCCAGAATTGATTTCCAACTGTAGACACTGCCTAGCATGACAAATACCACATTTTCTGTGAGGTGCTTAACTGAATTCCAATTTCTGCACAAACCATAGAACTTCAGTTCCCAAGGTGCAACCCATCCCCCATTTTGGTCCTGCATTATCAAGCCATTAAATGCATTTTCACTTTAGGCTTTCCTGCAGTCAGTACAGCTACTAATGTTTCCTCATGTGTTTAAGTGCTCTCCTAATTGCGGGTCATACTAAGGTTGGTTGTTTTCCAAATTATCTTCGACAACAAGTACTGTACTCACATTGGTTTTTACCAGCTACAAAGAAATGAAGAGCATCAGATTCCCTCTAAAGAAGAGATTTCCAGAATGTTCTTTGGGCAGTCCTTCTGCCATTTTCTCTTCCTCTTTATCCTGCTTTCCACTAACCTACCCCAAGCCACTGCCCCTTTCTTCTGCTCTGATCCTGCCCACCAAATTCCTTGCAGCTTTCTCCTTGTGGCAGCGTCAACTCCTGAATAAAACATAAGCTAATAAACCCAGGAGATAACTTGGGCTGTCCCCATCCCATTTGTTTAATGTTGGATTGCTAGTAATGTTGCTTTGCTAGAAATCAGCCCTTGTGGTTCAAAACTCTGTTCCACTCCATGCTCGGAGCCTCACCAATGTGTGCTTTTCTACACTCAGACTTGAGGCCTGAGACAAATTCTTCTTTCAGCCATGTTCATTACTAGTGGGCAGAACTGAGTGCTACCCACTCACTTTCTCTTTCACACATATGAGACTTTTGCTGAAATATCACACTAAACAAGCTATCACAACAGTTTAGTCCATAATAATCCATTCAACTCAAAGGATGCAAGTTCAGAAGAGAGATTGGGTTGATTTCATGGGCTGTTGGTGTGCATGGGCTTAGTTTTCTGATAAGCAGAGAGCTTACGCAGCTTGCTATGGAGCTGCAGGAGAAAACAGTCCCTGTTGTAGTTTCCACCACAGTAAAAAGGACATCCACTTTTTATTTAAGAAGAGATGGGACTAATGTGCTATCTGCTCGTTCCCAAACTGTTTCAGAGGAAATGGCTTCAAGTTGTGCCAGGGGAGGTTTAGATTGGATATTAGGAAAAATTTATTCACCAAAAGGGTTATCAAGCATTGGAACAGGCTGCCCAGGGAAGCGGTTGAGTCGCCATCCCTGGAGGTATTTAAAAGACTTGTAGATGTGGTGCGTAGGGACATGGTTTAGTCATGGACTTGGCAGTGTTAGGTTTATGGTTGGACTCGATGATCTTACAGGTCTTTTCCAACCTAAATGATTCTAGGATTCTATGATTCTATAATTAAACGCAGGCACAAAGGTGTCTATCCCTTCCTCTTCCTGAGCAAAAGGACAGATGACCTAGGTACTGAGCTCATTTACATCACCTTATTTTGTGCTGCTGAGCTGGAAACATTTTTCATTTGTTTACATTTTGGACATGCAGCCAATATCATGTTTCACAGAAAGTCAATGAGATTTACACAGGACAGTGCATAGCTAAAAGGCATACATAAATGTTGTTATGGAATATTAAGGAAATATCACCTTTATTAATTAATGTATGTATAGTTAAAATGAGAAAACCTCGCAGTTCATTGTTGCAACAGTGTTTGATTAGTATTTATTCTTTTTTAATAACAAGTATCTTTCCCAACCACTGATTTAGCCAGGAAGAATGACACAATCTCCCAAGAAACGAGAATGAGGAATTAGGTGAGTTGGAAGGCACTGGGAACAGCTGCTGATCTAGATTTCTCAAGGTTACTGTTTTCAGAGTTACAGAGGTAAGTGTAGTTTAACTCCTGCCAAGTTATACTTTAATACACCAGTATCATAAAGGAAAGGGAGCTGACCCTGCATATTCTGATGACACTTCATTACTCTCCACTTTACTGGTCTTCTTTCTATACCTGTGGATATGATTTCTTGTATATATTATAAGTCTTGTTAAAAAATTACTAGATACAATGGAGTGAAACGAACCTATTTAGTTTGCAGGAGTTCAACTGTTATTTTTTGAAAATAAAGTTGTATGTAGAGCTTTTCATTCTCTGTGAATTAACGCATAATTTTTCAATCCCATGTCCCAAGTTAACTTCACTTGAAACAGGCTGAAAATATGAATTGGCTCAGGTCTGCTTGGAATTGGGTTTAACCACTGGAGGTTTTTTTCTGCAAATTGCAGTGAACCTTTCAATGATCATTGACCAAATAGCGAACAGCAATGGAAGTGAATCAGTTGTGTGCGTGTTTCTTAAGTTTTACTGCAAATATTTTCCACTCTTCTTGGTGGGCCAATGTTGTCCCAGGTTTAACTTCACCAAAGTCACTGAAGTTCTACCAAAGAATAAATTGGCTTGTTAATTTTTAACAGAGTGCTAAAGGAAACTCTGATTGCATTTTGAAACTCCAGCTCTTTTTTTTTCAAAAAGAAAAACAAAAAAGAAATATTTATACAGAAAGAATATTGAAGCATCACCTAGTTAGTAAACTGCATACTGGTGTGACATTGGGCATGTTTGCTAGTGTAGATTTAAAGTGTTTGGAGAATGTATACATATTACTGAAGGGGGTTTTGGCACTGTCACTTGATATCTGGATTGCAACAAGCACTTCTTTTATTACTGACAAATAGAAAGCATGTGTTTGGCATTATTTATTGTTTTCTGTGGAGCATGTGTCAAGATCTGAAAGTGTATATTTCACTAGTCACGTACTAAGTTTAGTTGTTATAATTAAGTTGCTAATATCTGGCACGGTAACCAGTCAGCAGGATTTGATTTGACTGTTTAGGAGGCTGACTTGACACCTCTGGAAGCTGAGGGGGAGACACTCAGCAGCACACTGAGATAAATGCCATCACTTTCTTAATGATTCAGACCACGTTTTCCAAAGTAGTCATTAATTCTGATGTTTCCACTCCTGAATGCAAAAGCAGAAACTGACCATCAGTAACCTCACTTGGTTAGAGCTGTGTTTCAAGCCCCCCAAATTGGGGGATGTTTTGGATATAGTTCTTTGTGTGTATGTAGTTGCTATTAAGGAGATTTTTTTTAAGAATACAATCAAGATTTCAAAACTTAACACACAGTTTCCCCCTAAAATGGCTATTTCAACATTTTCCCTCTGATTCTGAAATTCCTAGAAGAGCTGGTCAAATCTGAGCATTTCTATTCCATAAGAAAATCTCACAATACAAAATTACTTTAACTTTGCATTGGAATGAAAACAAATTACATTGGAGCCTTGAAAAAAATGTTTCCAAGGGAATTCTGTTTTGTTTCATTATTCTTATTATTATCATTTTTACATATGTATATGAATAATAGAAAAAATGACATTTTGAAATGTAAACTCAAAATTATTACTCCTAACATTTAAAACAGTATCTGGCATTTAACTGAAATTTCAGGCAGGTAAGTGTGCTTCTCCAAAACATTGTTATTTTGAGAAATTTCTTTCAATTTCACAGAAATTTAGACTTCTGGCCATATTTCATGATGAAAATCAATATTGGCTACATATTCATGCTAAAGTAACTAACAGGTTATAAGTGTTATACACACAACGAAATCTGGAGTTAAATGCTACAGTTTTTGAATTTTTCTTTGTCTCTTTTTTTCTTCATAATGTTCTGAAGAATTCAAAGTATTCAAAATACATAGGCATGCAAATGGAAATTTGCATTAGCTTGACAAAAGCGTCATAGAGGTTGACATTATCAGAAAGTCCCTATTCAGCATCCGTTTTTTCATATACAAATGATAAACATTTAATGTAAGTCGAAAGACACAAATGAAGTATGTAATCTTAGGCTGCATCTATACTACTAAATAAAACAGGCCAGGGAAGTAGTCTCTGGCCCTGGGGCCAAGTAGCCTGGCACAGCTTGACTCTGTACAGCTGAACTGCTAGCTGGCAGGAGCCAAAACTGCTCAAGGAGCATTGTAAGCAGCATGGATGATTGCAAACCAGTGCTCCAGTCTGTGCCCCAAATCTGTATTATTGACTAGCAGAGACATAGCCTCAGCGACTCTTGAAATTTTGCCTCTACTAATAAGGACATTGGTACAACGAGTCAGATGATAGAATATTTGATAGTTTATGTTAAAAAACAACAACAATACAAGTATTTAAAGGGCTGGAGCTCTATTAGTATCAAGAAACTAAAAGCAAGAGCAGTTTAATAAACAAACTAAAATGATAATGCTTTATTTAAAGCAGTTCTTGATTTTCTTGATTTGGAGTGGCAGTCATCATTTCAATATACAAAGCAATATAGTTGTGGCTATTAACTTTCAAAAAACATATTAAGAATATGTGTCTGTAACCTACGCTTCACTAGGAAATAGTTTGGGCTTATGAATAAGCTATGCTACACTGTTGTGCAATGAGTAAGTAAAAGGTAATGTTTTTCAAAATCAAAATAGGGAGCTAGGTACTGAAAATTACCTGTCTAGCTGAAACTGGGAGCCATGTGTTTTTGCAGCAGCAGAGCACTCTCATTCTTCCTAGAAGTCAAGTGAGCAAGGGACCACATGACCAAGGAGATCTGCAATGTGATCAGAAACCTCTCTTCTTACCTCCCGCTTCCAGTCACAGTACGTTTTGAGGCATGGGGGAATTTTGCCCACTCGTAGCAGTTTTTGCCCATGATTGATGGCCATGGCATGGCTCTCCCATCTGTCTGATCCTTAATTTTGCCATTTTTTAGTCTTTCTAGGAAAAATAAACAGATTAGAGGGAATATGACGGTGAAAAGTTATCCGGTTAATCGTTCTCAGCAAAAAGTCTTCTGGATGACTTATCTAGACTCAAATAGAATTAATAGACCCCAGTAACGTCTGTATGAGAGGATGGGCGACCTTCTTTCCACCACGCTGTTGTTCAGGAGAAACCATTTCACACACAGATCCAGGGCTGAGAGAAGCTTAGGTCCTGCTCCAAGGCAAGCCAGGAAAACGAACCCACATGTAAGCAGATGAAGTCATACCAGCAAGTGTTCAGCAGAGATGATCTGAGGACCTTATATATAGTTGGCACTATATGACACTATGGGGCAAACTCTGAATGGGGTGCAAGACTTGGTCTCCATTTTATCAAGAGATGTGTTCCCTTCACCTTAAGATAAAGTGCATTGTGCATGGCTATGTGTTCACATCCTATAGCTAACTGGATCTTGCATATAAATCCTGTTTCCAGGTAATAACTTTTGTCCATTACCATTAATAACTATTGATTTTTTAGCAAATGTTATTGCAGCGAGCATCTGCCAGGATCTGTCAAAAGGAGGCAGAAAGAGCTCAAAATACTTAAGCACTTCAAACGGGAGACTGTTCCTTTAAATATTTGTAGTACTATCAGTCATATTAACATATTCCAGCCACTCTCACTCCTGGTGCCCCTGGTTTAAGGTGCTCAGTTATCTGAATTAGCAGGGCTTGCACAGGTGTGACCAAGGGCAATAATTAGCCCATTCATTCCACAGTCTGTACTTCGTTGAGGATCCCTGGGGAACATATTACTGGCAATGGGGATTTGTGGCACTTAGTAGTTTCATGTTCAAAGCGGAATACAATATCTTACTGTGTAAATCTCCTAGGATTAACACTTTGATTAAATCTGAGACTGGACATGCTTGCCTGGGAAGAATGGGGAAGAGTTTGCTTTGTGTTTGCCTGTGCTTTATAAGCCTAAAGAAGGAGAGTGATTTTCCTAGGCTAGTGGTTGATCCAAAGGGTACAAACTGTTAGCCCCTTTCCCAGCAACATGTGACTGGTTTCATCTGAAAGCTAAAAACTTGGAAAACTCAAGCACTGCACAAAATGCATTGAAATCTGAACAAATCCTTCATTCCTCATTTCTGCTGCTCCAGGTGGAGGGAGCTCTGCCTGAGGAAAGACAATTGAATTTTACCCTCCTCACACTGCCAAACTGGAGATGGTGGCCAGAAATATTTTGGCAAGTGTGTTGCTTATCACAATCCAGAATGCATTATAACACAGTGAAGTTGTGACTGTTAAACCCTGGCGTCCGACTCTGCAGAGCGACGTTGTGAGGCCACCATTCCAGTGTTTAAAAATTCCTGTCACACATGGCCTTATCAGATGGCCTTATTTACATTCAGCAACAGGTGTCTTTACTCACACTGCATGACTAAGATGGGTGGAGATACCTACAGAAAAGGACTTTTCTTCATTCATTTCTAAGAGTCACAATATATGACTTCAGCTGGGAAAAGCAGTCTGGGCTAGGAGTTCAGAAGCATTTAGCACTGGCTTAATTGCTCCTACTGAAGCTGATAGGAATTTTTTAATGTTTTGAACTCGAAAATCCCACTACATCTGTTTTTTTGATATTCAGCAATTGAATCTGCTTGCTCTCTTTGCAGTTCTACTTCCGCTAGCATCCAGATTCAAAATGTAGTTTTGTGAGTGTAAAAACTGAGGAAGCCTCCTTTCTTATGAATTTATGTCTTGTCCTTTGATCCTTCTACAGTAAGGTGTGAGTCCTCGTACAGCTGTAATCATACAGCTTTCCCATGGATGGACTCTCTTGTATCTAATGAAGATTGTGCTGTAGGATCTAACATTTTCATGAAACTGAAGAGAATATCTTATTTCAGCCAATGTCTTCTAAAGTGACGGGCAGAAGAGAGGAAAAGCATATCTGTTGTAGGCAGTGAGGACAGCATGCCTGCAGTTCCCTAGGAAGCCCGTCTCAGAAAAAGCATTTAGGGAAGGTGGGACACATTTAGCATGTTATCCAAGATTTTCGAGCTAAAGCAGGGCTTTTCAATTGCAAGTGGACCTAATGAGCGCTTGCGAGTTCTGCAGGTGGCTCATATGTAGTGCTGGACACCTGCATAGAAGAATAGTGGGAGGGGGGCTCAAAGATGTACTGTATGAATAAATGATGTCCTCTGTCCAGCCAATGAGTCATTTTTCCTCCAGGCCCCATCCTGTAGGTCTCTGTAGAACTCTTGCTTGCGTTTTCCATGGCTGCCCCAGGCACCTGGTTTTGTGAACCTTGAACGTTTCCTTTCATTGAAGCAGAACCACAGAAATTTTCAGAATAAAAGAATTTTCTGTAAGAGGAAAGAAAAAAAGAAAAAAAAAATTGAAGCTTCAATTTAAGTTAAGCATTGCTTATCCATTGAATTTGTAGCAATCAATTTCATATACAGATCCTTGGTCTCAATGCCCTTCCTGCTCCCTATCTCAGCTCCACGGGCGCGCTCAGAGTCGGCATCTCACATTTCCTGTAATCAGCTCTGGTGAATCCAGCTCATGGCTTGCACTGCCGCTGCCAGTTTGTTTGCTGATTTTATTTTTTCTGGATTGCATGTGAGATATTACTCATCAATATGACTAGTCAAGTGATTTAACGAGTGAAGTATCAGCCAATGAACGCATGCTTGTATTTCAGCCTGACTAAGCCAGCTGTCAGGGACAGTAACAGCTGCTGATTCATGAAAGGAATGGAAATATTTCTTTGTTAAATGAGAGCACATCCAGCAAAATCTGTCTTAAATGAAAATGACTGACTACAGCTATGCATCAAATAATCCCAAGTGGAAGTCTGGGGGTGGGGAGGAGTTTTGCAATTGCAGAAAACTGTTTTAAACCAAAAGTTGTAAAGAAAGGGAGCATTAATTCTGTTTTAATTTCCCAAGATTTATTCAAAGGCCAATGAATTTAACACAAATCCCAATATAGGCAGTTGATTCTGCTAGGTGAAAAAGTCCACATACAGGTCTCCACTGTCTTCTGCATCTGTCAGTTTTCACCTTAGTCTTCTGTATCTCTCGTTTCTTGAGGTGTTGCTGTCCTCTTCCTTTCTTAAAAAGATCATCTTACACACCCTTACATACCCTCATTTTCATAGCCCTAATTACAGTCTACATAGGTATAGGATCCTGCTGAAAGCTGTTTTCCCCAAATCCCTCTTCTTTGTCTTCAAACAACTTTGCAAGCCACAACATCAGCAACAAACTTACTGTGGACCAGTACACACCACGTGAGAGACTTACTAGCATCTCTATAACCCACACAGTAAAGGCTTCCAAAACCAGAACCATCAAAATCCTTGGACCTTCTACAAACCCTTCTTATAATGTAACATATTTCTTCCATGGCAACAAATGCTCTTATAGAAACTATAGAGATGAAACAAGCTAACTGTCATATACCAGAATGAATTTGCTCAAGCACTCAGTAAAGGATGGGGACACTTAGTCCCCGGGAGGAGAATGTCTTCCACAAAATTCCATCACTAACATCTCAGTCCTGAACTTCAGTGGAAACCTACAGAATAATTTTCTAAGATGAGTCTGGATATTAAAATCATGGACTCAATGGATATATTTGTTTCATCGTACATATTGATTTCTCTCCTCCAACTAACCACTTCAAAGGTGATATTTCACGGGTTTAAAGCATCTTTTCTTTGCACTATGGATACCAAATATATTTTTTTCACAATTAGCTGATTAATTAGAACAGTTGGCTTTTTTTTTTTTTTTTTAATTTGAATTCGGAGTATTCATTCTGAAACTGTATTTAGCAGTGAAATTTGCTTCTTCCTCTTAGAACTGTAGGCTTGTCTGAAAGTTTGTGTTTCTTTTCCAGCTCTTTCAGTTGGTTTTATAAAAGGTATTATCTACCACAATATTATTTTCCTATTTGACATCAAAAATAATCATGACTATAAGTACAGTAATAGTACTTTATGCATTTCTTTTTCACACAGTAAAATTAAAAAATAACTTAAAAATATTTCATTCAGAACTGTCCACCCCTAGAAGTAATAATTAATAAGGTTCCACATAAAAACTTTATTTGAAAAACTGGAGGTTCTGGAGATCAGCGGTGATTTACAAATTCAGTTCAATTTGTTATGTTTATTCTATGTTGTCATACAGGAACACAGGTGCACTCAATAAAATTGAAAGATCCTCATGTTTTCTGAAACTGTAAAGCTTTTCAAATCTAACCTAATTTTGCAGTGGTTGAAAAGAGTAGAGCCAGTGCTTTTACCCTCTTAATGTTAATAACGTGCTTCCTCACATATTAGCATTCTCCATAGATTGAATGATGGCTCTCCAATGACTTCTCATAGAAAGATTCCTTTTGCACATTGAAAAGCAGTATTTTCCTGTTTGTGCGTAGTTTATCTTCCCACACAATATTTTATAGTGTCAGAGGAGTGCGAACGTTTACCGAGAAGGTTGCAGAAACCCCTGAATGAAACCTCTGGGTTGCAAAACATCATTTCTGCTTGCCAGAAGAGACAGATTTCTTGCTGTTGAACTATTGTTTCTAGAGCTAGGAGATGTTACGTCATGAAAACACTGAGAACAATTTGGGGGGCTTTCCTGCAGTTAGATATAATTCTCTACCAGGAGGTATGTAATTCTAATAATAACTAATTCTCTACCCTTGGTATTTTTAGGTCTGTTTTGATTTTGCAAGGCATTCCCCTTAGCAGGTTAGTTAATCTGTCCTACAGAAAATGGATGTGTTGCCAAGTTTCTGTTTAAACAAAGAAGGAAGTGACTATGAGTTTACTTTCGGAAAAGTAAATGTGGGAAACAGCCTTCCGTAAGAGGAGTGATTGTCTAAACTATTGGTGCCGAAATTCTTTCCAGTGAATGAAAATTATAATCTGTCCTAAAGAGGATAAATGTCTTTTAAAAAGAAGATTAATTTATTAATAACCTATTTCTATTATCTCCTCAATATATAGCTGCCTGTTATAATGGTGCCTTTACTGTTCAGTTATTGAACTTCATTTGGCAGATAGGTGAATAATAGATCCCACAATAAATCAGCCCTGGAGTGGTAAATCTTTGTCATAATAAGCAGACTGTCTAGTTGCTCAGGGCAGTCTTTTACATAGGGTTTTAGTAGAATAATTGTAATAGTAGCATTTGAAGAGAGTTAAAAATTTCCCTGTCTCTTTAAAGAGTCATCCCAGCTTTCAAGTGTTCTTCTCCTCAGTGGGAGGAAATGTAGTATTTTTAATATATGAAAGGATAGGGATCTGGTATTATTTGTATAATGGGAACAAAATAAGCTCTAGATAATAATAAAAAAATATATATAGCATATAACAGATAAGTCTCTTATTAAGAGCAAGGAGGAAAGAATATTCCGGGGATTTGATCTTGCTCTGTGTTGTCAAAGGGCAATTTCTCATTGACTTCTAAAGACATAAAGTCAAGATTTCAATAAAAACAAAAACTCAAGTAATCTAATTATCTTTTTTTTCTATATAATCCATACATGAGAGTCTCACAAACCAGGACAAAGTTTATAGCTTCCGTGGCTATGACATGTGAGATGGTGGATAAATATACACATACAAAACCAGAAGCCAAAACCTCAGCACTATTTATCTGCGAGGCAAACACCACTGCTTATTATGGATTTCATGTCCAGAAACAAAGACAAGGCCTGTCTCATGAAAGCTTAAACTCTAGATAGACAACTTATTCAGATTTGGGCTGATTTAGGCTGTACAGACCAAAAGTATGGTAACTGCCTCGGAAAAGATGGGATGTAAAAGAAGCACAGCCTCTCTTAGTTTTGGCTTTACCCTTATGTTGTTGCCCTACTGTGCAATGTATGCTCTGCTAGGTAGCTAGTGATGCTGGCTCCCTAAATGCAGTCATGGCCCATCCTGTTCCCATGGGCAGGACTGATGAGTGTAGAAGGCTGAATATAGAAGAAAATAGTGAATTATTTCTTCCCAAGAACAAAAAAAAGTCAGCAAGCTAAAATTCTTTTGGGTTTGTTTTGTGATGTTTTGTAGGTTGCGTTCTTCACTTCCATGGAAACTGCCCCTAAGTGCATGCTTTGATCTACTTCAAGCTATCATCATAGAAAGGAAGACAAGTCATATCAGATCCTGGTTGGAATGATTACTTTTCCTGTTTCACCCATGACAATCAATGTTCCTACTTAGAATGGAATTCCTTCATTAAGACATAATTATCTTCTTCATACATTTTGTTCAGTTATTTCACCTCCTTTATATATAGCCTTAACAGAAATCTTCACTGATAGATGAAAATGTGATTTTTTTTTTTAATTTTAAAATAGACAGTGTTTATGGTAGAGTCATTTAGCAGACCAGAGAAAAACGGTACTAAATAGCCCCATGGGTATATTAATCTTATTTATTTACCAACACAGAAAAGAGTTGTCTATAGGGTAGGGTACAGCTGTGATAGTGGTGAGGAAGTTTTACAAAACTAGGTGATGCACCTCTCACGTGACAGAAACCAGGCATTACACTGCATGACTCTAACACAGGGCTACAGAATCCTCCCCCTCCCCCTCTTCCTCCCCCTCCCCCTCCACCTTCCCCTTGCCCTTCCCCTTCCCCTTCCCTTTCCCCTTCCCCTTCCCCTTGCTGTACAACTGGGGTATAAAGAAGAGAAAGGAGAAAGACAATTTTTCAGTAAAGAGAGAAGAAAAACATGAAATAAGTTTCTGAATTGGAAAGAAAATACAGAGCCAGCAATTGAGAGAGTAATTTCTGAAACTTCCAGGAGAATTCAGCCAGAAAGTAAAGTGACCATGCATGGTTTTCTAGGGAGGTTTTATAGATGCATTTTTTATTGTTGTGTCTTTAAATGCATTATCATCTTTGGTAAAAGGCAAGCTATATAATTGGGGGAAAAAAAAAAAGCAAAATTACTGTCTTCTCACTAATATCTTCTCTACCTTCAACTAATAGATACTAAGTGAAAGACTGTGACCTTCCCTGACATAAGCGTTTCAGGCATGAAGGGAAATGTAGTGCTCAGCCCCACCTGCTACCTGACTTAGATCACGTTTTCTTTCCTGTAGCCCATTTGTTGGTGGGCAGCAAAAGACAGAACAATTGTCCACATCTCTATATTCACCCTTCTTAAAGATCAAGTATAATACTCTAATTTTTACTCTCCCTTCTTTCTGTCTTTCATATAATATTAATTTCTCTTTCTAATCTATGACAGTCTCTTTTGTTCAACACTGATAGTACAGGCTTCACTTCTCCTGTTTTATTACATATGTAGAAACCATGAGGTGCCTCAATTAGGAATACGGTTGTGTCAGATGACCTCCATAATCAACAGTGAGAGGGAGACAGAAATCTCGCTGTGGAGACCTGAATTACACTCTGGAGGTCACAGTCTCTTTCCAGTCATTACAAAGAGAGCTGTGGATGACCCCACATCATCAGGCACTAAAAGCTGGGCGGGAGAGAATGAGCTCTGGTGCCTTGGTGTTCACTGCAATCACAGGGAATGAAAGTTACATCATCTCTCCCTAGGGTGACCTGGTTTGTTTACAGGTATCCTCATGTGAGGAGTGGCAACAGTCTTCCCACTTTAATAAGGTCTCAAGAGCAGATTAATATGGTCCAACTATTGCACGTAGTTATCAGCTGCTAGATAGGATCTTCTTCTCAAGTGTTTCAAAAAATGAAATTGTTGAATGTATATAACATATTATAGCTTTCATTTTTGTTGGTATCTCATTCTTCTCTTTTCTTGTCCATTTCCCATTACTTTTCTTTCAGACACTTTTTTCTGCCCTATCTGTTTTAATGCAATTTCAGCAAATCCAACTCTTTTTCTTTTGAACGCAGAGTGGGAAAATAAACTTGTTACAGTGACATAAACAATCTTTTCCAATTTTAGCCAGATTAAACTTTCACTTTTTCTTGTGTTTTAGCAGAATTACAGTGACAGCCATCAGAGACAGAAAAAAAATAATCCTTCTAGTTGACATTTATCGTGCCGTTGGTCTTCCAAAAGCATTGTACACTAAAAAGCAGAAGATCATTAGTATCATATCCCTTAATATATATGATACTTCCATACAAAACAAAATATTTTTAAAACATAGATTCAGTGACTCTAAAAAGATAAAACAAAAACATCCATGGCATGAAATGAGAGAGGACAAGGAGAAATCAAGAAATGGTTTGAAATTACTGAAAGATTCTTAAGGCTGAAATAATCCAGCCAGACATAGAGCAAATACTTGCCCCACTGTGCAACAGTGTTCAGATACTGTAAAAGCTATCCTCATATTTTGAGGACTCTTTTTGTTAGTTGAATGCTGGGTGCTTATTGCCTTCTGCAAGACATACTTAATAGCAGGACAAAATGTCTTAAAGATAAACAAATGGAAAGAGTTTGTGAATATAAGTAATGCTCTAAGAAAGACCAAAAGACTGACAAGCAGACATCCTTTCTCACCAAAAAAATATTGAAGTTTAACAAAATATTGCGAGATGACATTTTATCTGAGCGTTCATTGCAGAGGAACTGTTTTATTTCATCTGATGTTTATACTGGCTGCGTGAAGGAATCCCTTCATTACCACTGCAGGGTGGATGCATGCAGCTTTTTTATCATCAAATATTCTATTTGTAAGCTAAAGTAGTCAGCTGCTTAAGTATAATGTACTTCTTTTACAAATACTCACAGATTTGTTTTAATTAGAAAAGTATTTATTTATGTATTGACTATGAAAATGTTTTTCAAAACTGTTTTTTGATAAACAGAAGGCTCTCCTAAGCTCACTCTGTAAGCTACTTAAATGGTCAAAACCACCACAGCTTTCTAAAGGTGTTTTCCAATATATGGCCACCTGCGTACCACAAGAGTGGTAAGAAAAATAAAGGTAAACATAAGAATTTTTAATCTTTTTTTCTAAACCTATAATATATTTTCTTAAGTTAAATATTTCTTTGTTGTCACTACACTGAAAAGACATGCTTCTTCAATGTTGATAGAGTGACTCCAAGCCACTCTGACCAGGTAACTAACAATTTCATGGAAAAATATGGTTTTCTCAGCATTAGTCATTTGCCAGCCCTGTGCAAATGTTTTGGATCCACTTCAGTTTCTGAAATGGTGATATATACTTGAATTTGGGCAGCTGAAGCTGTTTAAGGAACCATTATAGTCAACAGAGATGTAGTCCATACAGTCAGCAGATTCTGAAGACTACTTTTTTTTTTTTTGGATCAGTATCAATTTAATGCAATTTAACAACTCTTTAAAAAGTCATGTTGATGTTTCCAGGCAAAGACAGTAGAAAAGGCAATCTAGACAGCACTTATCTTCTGACAGTGGTCTGTCATTCCCACAGCAAACCACGCATCATCTTCATTTATTTATTTACAGGACTACATACATATGGATTCAATAAAAGAAAATATGTAGGCTGAAGTTTTTTTTACTTAGGAAACTCATTGTTCGGAGAAGTCCTTTATGCATTCTGCACATCTTTTCAACATCCTACTACATCTTTTTTGTCTTATGGAAATCAGTAAGAAAGAGTAATTGTTCTATATATCAAGGTCATTATGCACTTAAAACAGAGCATTTTGAGAGAAATTTAGAAGAGGGAAAACTATAATTTTTGAGAAGTAACAGCTGATTTCAATTTATTTTTCTGTAATTATATTCTTCTGCAGTGTTTATTCTCCTTGCAGTCACTTGCAAAATAAAAGTATTTTGCAGCAAAACTGATTGAACTTAGCTTACAAATCAAATCTTATAGGCTTAAATGCTATGGAACATTTTGGGACCAGAGCGCATGTTAACAAAATTAGTCGTAGTTACTTTTATAGAAACATTTACATTACTTGTTGGAATAATTTCTTTTCCTTGAGAGAATGGTTGTAGACTGTATTCTACAAGAACTTGCTAGTGATGCTTTATACAGTTTGATGCTGACAATTTTGGCCATTTTTATACTTGTGCTGGAAGGATCTCTCTACCAGAATGCCAGCTTAAGTTTCTCAGCACGCTCAACAGCACTGTTCTGTAAAATCATTTATAACACAGACCATCTCTGTATGTGCTGGCCAGAGATACATCCTGCTAGTGAGAACACTGTTTAAAAGAGTTCCTTTTAAAATGTTTCCAGGACAAGAATAGACCAAGCATTTTTTCCTCATTCTATTTATTCAGATTACAACTAGAATTATTTTTTTTGAGGAAGTCATCTTGTTTTCAGAACGTTGTTCCCACCTAGGTCAGAATATACCAGAATGGGACAATATTCTGCAGCACTGGATCATCATGCTCTGAGGGTAGAGATTAATGGGTTGTACTCTATCTGGAGGCCAGTTACAAGTGTGTTGGGACCTGTCCTTTTTAATGTCGTTATCAATGGCTTGGAGGAAGTGACAGCATACACCTTCATCAAGCTTGCAGACAGCACCAAACTTGGGGGATCAGTCAATATGCTGAAGGGCAGGGCTGCATTTCAGACGGACCTTCAGAGGGCATGCTGAAAGAATGGGCCAACAGGAACCAGGCTCTTCACAGTGGTGTGTGGTGGGAGGATGAGAGGCAATGGGCACAAATTAATACAAACTGGATGTAAGGAGAAACTGGATATAAGGACAACAGTTAGAGAGTGGAGCAGGTTGCCCAGAAAAGTTGTGTTGTGTCTGTTCTTGGAGGTTTTCAAGACCCAACTCGAAAATGACTGAACTACCTGGTCTGACCTCTGAGCTGCTCCTATTTTGAGGAGGAGGTTGGACCGTTTCCCACAGCATTCTCCTGGAGAAACTGGCTGCTCATGGCTTGGATGGGTGTACTCTTCATTGGGTAAAAGACTGGCTGGCTGGCCGGGCCCAAAGAGTTGTGATGAATGGAGTTAAATCCAGTTGGCGGCCGGTCACAAGTGGTGTTCCCCAGGGCTCAGTATTGGGGCCAGTTCTCTTTAATATCTTTATCAGTGATCTGGATGAGGGGATCGAGTGCACCCTCAGTAAGTTTGCAGATGACACCAAGTTGGGCAGGAGTGTTGATCTGCTTGAGGGTAGGAAGGCTCTACTGAGGGATCTGGACAGGCTGGATCAATGGGCAGAGGCCAACGGTATGAGGTTCAACAAGGCTAAGTGCCGGGTCCTGCACTTGGGTCACGATATCCCCATGCAACACTGCAGGCTTGGGGAAGAGTGACTGGAAAGCTGCCCAGCAGAAAAGGACCTGAGAATGTTGTTGATAGCCAGCTAAATATGAGCCAGCAATGTGCCCAGGTGGCCAAGAAGGCCAACAGCATCCTGGCTTGCATGAGAAATAGTGCGGCTAGCAGGACTAGGGAAGGGATTGTCCCCCTGGATTCAACACTGGTAAGGCCAAACCTTGAATACTGTATTCAGTTTTGGGCCCCTCACTACAAGAGAGACATTGAGGTGCTGGAGCGTGTCCAGAGAAGGGCAACGAAGCTGGTGAAGGGTCTGGAGAACAAGTCTGATGAGGAGCGGCTGAGGGAACTGGGGTTGTTTAGTCTGGAGAAAAGGAGGCTCAGGGGAGACCTTATTGCTCTCTACAACTCCCTGAAAGGAGGTTGTAGCGAGGTGGGTGTCTTCTCCCAAGTAACAAGCAATAGGACAAGAGGAAATGGCCTCAAGTTGTGCCAGGGGAGGTTTAGATTGGATATTAGGAAAAACTTCTTCACTGAAAGGGTTATCAAGCATTGGAAGAGGCTGCCCAGGGAAGTGGTTGAGTCACCATCCCTGGAGGTATTTAAAAGACGTGTAGATGTGGCACTTAGGGACATGGTTTAGTAGTGGACTTAGCAGTGTTAGGTTAATGGTTGGACTTGATCTTAAAGGTCTTTTCCAACCTAAATAATTCTATGATTCTATGATTCTATGACCAGATACCTCCCAAGACCCCTTCCCACCTGAATTACCCTGTGACCATGTGATTGCATCTCTTGTTTATTCCATCTATTTCTTCATACTCTGAATTTCCATATGGACAGCATTTATGATAAAGATTCTTCCAAAGGCGTTTTATAGTATTGTTCTTCTGCCTCAGTGGAGAAGGGGACAGAAGAAAAAAGCAAAGCAAAAAAGCAGCTATACAGAAGGTATTTGGTTCTAATAAATCAGTTTCAGACTGAAATAACCCCTTTGATTAGTAAAGCAGACCAAAATGTCGATTATTAGGTGTCACTGAATGTTCATCATGGTAGTATTTTAGGGTCTTTCACTTTAGTTGAATGTCCTTGTGTATTAATAGATGATTTAGATTTCTCTCTTGTGTATTACTGGTTTCAGACACTTGTGATTTCATTTTGGCAAACTTTATCTTTCAACATTTGGAATAAATGTCATATCTGTCTGATCAGCTGTTTCTCAAAATATCCAAACCATTTCATTTCCCGATGGTGGATAAAATGATTTTTCTTTTGGACTGGTAGACATATCTTTGCTCTCTCAATCCATCACTGTGTGCAAATTC
Organism: Ciconia boyciana; assembly: GCF_034638445.1. Classification (NCBI taxonomy): domain Eukaryota; kingdom Metazoa; phylum Chordata; class Aves; order Ciconiiformes; family Ciconiidae; genus Ciconia; species Ciconia boyciana. The sequence goes on along the minus strand of NC_132934.1, from coordinate 171,753,125 downwards.
CTCTGATCATTTTCATGTATTACCAAACTAATTGGACTCATTTACTGCATCCTCTCTGTTATAGCTAAAACAGAAATGAAAACTAAAAAAAAATCGGGGGGGGGGGGGGGAGTTCAATCTAATCTTTTCACTTCATATAGTGTATTAACTTTACATTTTTCCAAGTGAGTTTTTATTCTCCCACTGGTATTTTAATTTTCCTAGTTACTGTCTTTCCAAGAAAAAATTCTGACTAGTATTCTGTCACCTTCTAAAAGATCATATCTTAACCAGTCTATCATTTATTTCAGTAGAAAGTAACAGATTTTGATGCTTGTTTCATAAGCTGCCTCAACTGCTCTCTGTATTTTTCAATTACACTATTGTGTCCAGGTGCAAAGCACAGGTAAAACAAACGTGATGTCAGTGAACAGATACACAATCTGTCCTATGAAGAAAAGGCCTCAGTCTTCCACCATCAGTTTGAATGCATATTCTCAAATTCTCCCTTTTTAACAGCTATTCTTAGTAAAATCAAACTCAGTAAAGATCTTCTTTCCCACACCGGAAGACTGAGCAAAGCAAATGAAGCAATTTCACTGTGATAAAAAGTATTCATTTGCTGCTTTTTTTTAGATCCAAGATGTCAACTGACATAAACTCGATTGATTTTTTATTAAATGGGTTGGCAGCATTCTGGGAGGCCCAAAGTTTACCTCTGCTATGTTGGGACCATAACTTTTTTTGTAACTGAATTTACAATATTAATTTTAGAAAGGCCTTTTTTTTGGTGGTGTAATTGTTCAATTTATACATATCATATCTTTTTCATTAAAGTTGGCCAAAAGCTTTGGCCTTGAAGATACATTCTAAGATGTGTTGGAGAAGTGTTGAGTTTTATCTGGAAAGGTGGCTCCAGGGAGAAAAGTAAAAGGGAGGAAAACAGGGACGGACTCTGTGGCTAGTCAGTAAGGATACTAACCTGAGACGTGAAAGAGCCCCGTTACAGTTCTTGGTTTTCTGGATTTGAAGGGAACGAGCTGGAAAACATTACTCTGAGTTTGTCAGAATCTGATTGGCATTAAGAAGTTCAAAAGGTTTTCTTCTTTGTGCCAAGGTGGAACAAAAACAAGATTCTGGAACCATGCAAATGACTGTGGAAGAGAACTGTCATCCCAGGTCAGCTGTCCCTGATTAGGGCTGCTTCCTGACAGCTTGTAAAGGAGGGGTTTAGCCAATAGCTGGATCTTCCTCCTGGGCTGCCAAACATTTTCTCATGGAACAGGCTTTGCAGTGGACTGATTTGCGCCACCGCCATCAATTTAATATCAAATTCTAACTTCAGGTTGAAAAAAGTGACCCTACAACAGCAATATGATCCAAAGTGTCATGTTGACATGACACTAACACTGAAATATTTTTAGGAAAAAGGAGGAAGAAACTGATTGACAAATCTCTTGGTCACTCAATGACTACGAGTTGCTACTGCTGGAGAAAGAAGAAGGAAAAAAACCACAGTATTTGGATCCATCAGCTAGTAATGTGAGGGTCTGAGGGATATAAAAGGATGGAAAATAAATCAAAATAGGTCAAGGTAGCCAAATGGCCTAGTTTCAAATAATGTAGGCTCATGCTATTCTGTTCACTATCAGACAGTGGCTGCTGCGCAGAACTCCATATGGCCCCCGGGAAATGGCATTTTTACTGTCTGGATTTATAAATGTGAAGATCTAGCTACTCATTTCAAAACTAGACTTTGCTACACCTGAAAATCATCTACATTTCTATACACACTGTCTCAGTAACTATAAGACAATGACCTATTTCACAGACATTTCCTAGACTGATCATCAGCCACTGAAGTGGCCAGCACTGTACCATTGCTTAATCATATTTGCACAATTTACCTGAGTTACTGGAGATGCAAAGTACCCATGGATGTTAATACCTGAGCTACATTTGTCTGTATGTGCTACGTTTGCTGCATTCCCAGTGCTCAGAGAATCTGAGATCTCAGCTTGGTCTTTTGTCCTTAATTCTTAATTCTGTATACTTGTAACGTTAGATAAATTGCAGAATCATATTGCTATAAAAACATGGCAAATACCCTCATATTTTATGTATTTGTTGTGTCCATCAGTACAAATTTAGCTATTAAAAACCCAAACACAATGTATCCCAGGGAGAACAGACCTGACTGAACACTTTTTTGAAAGACACAATTTCAATCTACATTGTCCCTTACAAGCTTTAGGCAATGAGCACATACTTTCATTACGCACCCATACCATTTATGAGAAAACTTATTGTATCATATCTTTTGGCCTCATCTATTGTGCATATTCAGCAGCCTGTTTAAGAGGGTATTAAAAAGAGAGCATAAACAAAGTACATGTGCAGGTGGTACAGAGTACACTGTGTCAGCTTGCTGTGCAGTGCTGGGGGGTTTAGGCACTTCTGTATGGGGTCCACTACAGTCAGCATACTGAGTGTGCATCCTTTTAGAGCTAGGTAATATAAAATACAGAGCTGAGGGATACATCTTCCCTTCACTCCTGAATTAGAGTGACACCAAAGTAGCTCTACCCACTTGGGATCCTAGGTCTGGAAACAGTTCTTGTAGGAAAATACTTCAAATTTCTTTTTATTTAGGGTCTAACTGAATGATCTTGGTTCAATACTTCTCCCTACTAAAGGGATTCAGACCCTGTATTTTGCTGGAGAATGCTCTAATCTAATGTTACTATTTGGTTGGAGGAGAGAGGAAGAAAAAGGAGGCAAAAGGCTTTTCACTCAACGTCGCAGGATCTCAAATTGAAGCTCCATTCAAATCCTTTTGTAGACATCCATTCCAGCCCTTAAATTTGGTTTACTAATTTGGTGATGCGTCTCAGTCACGTAATGCTATAAACCCTAAAACCCCTAAAACCCAAACTGGGCTGTTCTTTTCATGTTGTACAGTGCAGAGCTTTTGAGTGGTACTAGCTTAGATCCCAAGAACAGTACAGTCCTAGAGTACAGTGTCACTGTGCAGCCTCAGTGATAACATCCTGCTTCTCAACAGACCTAATCATTACAAAGTCTGTGCAAAACTGACACAGCTATTTTGCTTTGTGTGCAAAGGCAGCCTGTACAAGATCAGCACCTGCTGTGACGTGTAGATATGCCCTAAGATTCTAGTTAACAAGTGGGATTACTCAAATTAAACACCTTTGCATTGAAGTGCCAGCTTCCAAGCAAGGCCTCAGAAGCATATTAAAGACTGCAATCTCAAGTACAGATTCCTATGCAGTGGAATCATAATAAAAATAAAATTATGAGAGAGGAAGAGTCATTGCTCATTTATAACAAAATTTCCTGTCAAATACAAGTGAATACATTCTATTAGGAAAGTCTGTTTCATGGTAGATCCTGGCATTCTTGCTGGCTTTGTAAACTAGATTTAGTCCTAGTTTCTCTAATGTCTGATGAAAATCTGAAGCCTCTACTGCATTCAATATTCTATGGCAAACAAAAGTCAACAGCAGATAGCATGGGTAGATATACATCTCAAAGCCTCTGAAGTGAGTGATATTAATCTCTCCCTTAGTGTCCCAGTCAGCTCTCCTCTGTATCTTCCAGTTGCTCTAGCTTGCAGGAAGGAGGAAACAATTAGTACTTTGCAAGTGGAGCAAGATGAATTACTATGGACACCTCATCTGAGCCCATTTTGCAAGTTTACCTCAGCTGGAAGAAGAGGTCTCCCTATTGGGCTACTCTCTCTCTTGGTGAGCTGTTTAAGGTTTTTTTTTTTATTTCAAACAAATAAACAGACAGACAACACCAAAAGGAAAGAAATCCCAGTCGCCTGAAACAAGATAGGGTCTTTTATTCATCCTGTTTTGCTTGGCAGAGGCTGTTTTAAATATTTAAGCAACTTTACACAACCATAAACCACCGTAATCTCAGGTTTAGAGTATACATTTAGAGCTACAGTTTTCTGGAGCCAATTTGAGAACAAAGAAGGTTTACCTTTCTTCAGTCTATATCATTACCACTGACAGCATCAGTCCTCTTCTCCTTTACAAGTGTAAATCTGCAGCTTTGTTGAAATTAATGGCTCTCCCCAGCACATTGTTAACCTGCAGGGAGAATCAGATTCTGGATATCTACAGTAATAAAACTTGCAAGGCAATGGAGAGCTTAATTACCACTTCAGACTCCTTCTGCCTTCTAGAATGCAAATCGAATGATTCATTGGCACATGGTATGCCAGGTAAGGTCGGCTGTAAGAGAGCAGACAACAGCAGCAATCCCTGGTCAGCCTGGTAACCAGCAACTTAGCCACATGCTAGTTCATATTTTTTAAGGGAACTCAGATGTTACAGGATCAGTTTTTTATTAGACATACGGAGATAAATGACAGGCAGTAAGAAGTGTATGTTTTCTTAATTAGACTGTGAATTTTCTTTCTAATGGTATCCTGCCAGTAAATGCCATACAAAGCTGAATACATGTGATCCAAGATGAGGCACAGATGCACTTTTATAGCACAGTGGTACATATGTAGCACTACATGTATAGAACACATGCATTTGATTTCGTAAATGCTGTACTGCCAGAGGCAATCGCTATTTATTTTAACCTTACAGAGTCAGAGAAGTTCTTTCTATGTTGGAGTATTCTGGCATTCCCATTCCCAGCAAAACTGTAATTAATGTGCTAGATGCTACATGCAAGTTTGCAACCACTATTGTATAGGCATTCACACTACCACTGAGACTGCCTTTGCACTCAGCAAAGCTAACCACTACATTCTCCACCATCCATAAATCTACCTCTCTCCAGTGCAAGTCTAGACAGCAAATCTGGGCACAGAACTGGATTCGTTCAGTAGATACTCCTCTTGCTCTCCCAGCAGATAGTCTGCTTTAAGGACATGAGTTAGTTTACTTCAAATTGTTCAAATGTTGTCCCAAAAGACAACAGGAATATAAAGAGGAATATACCAAGAAATGTTGCTTCCTTCCGTTTTGCTTCTTCCCAACAATAAACAAGAGGCATCAAAGGACCCCTCCTGACCAACATCAAAAGCCCAAGTTTTTACTAAAGAGAACCCAACATTAAAACAGTTTCCATTTGTGGTCAGTGGGAAAAACTCTTTTTAAAGCATTTAATAAGTTTTTAAAATACTTTTAAAAAAACTTTTTAAGAAACAAACATTTTACACTATAGCAAAAGTTCTAATTCAGTGCTGCAGTAATCTTTATTAATCTTAAAAAAGGAAAAATAAAAAAGAGTTATAATAACCACAGCAAAGAAAAAGAAAGAGAAAACCCTTCACAGCCCTGAGACTGTGGCCTCTGGTCTCTGCTTTTTTCTGGTTTCAGTTGCAGATAAGGCAGAGAATTATTTCTTGGCTAACAGCAATTGAGAAGAAAACATAAATAAGTATCAGGTATAGAGCAAGTTAAGAATGTTTTCTATGGTAACCTGCATGCCAGCAAGGAGCAAGCCAGTGGAAAAAAAAAGGGAGGGGGGGAATAAAGGAAAGACCGGTCCTTAAAGACAAAGCACCAAAGGACTCTGTGAATTAGATCCCAACCCTGCAAATTTCAGTGAGGGCAGTAACTGTCCGTTCTCCAGATAGTAAACCACCTGATAACTGGTGCTTACAGGGCTATTTTTAGCAGAAAAAAAGATATTGATAGGAACCAAGCAGGAGGATTTTAGCCTTGGAAGAGTCTTTGCTCACCGTAATAGAGATCTGTTTGCTACTACATCAGAGTCAAAAGAGATGAAAAAGTGCATGGAGAGTGCTTGAGGAGGTACACCCTATTTCCAGGCAGCTATTAGTGGGACAATGTGTTATTCATGGCATTCCTGTCCAGGTGCCTAGACTCCCTAAAGACCCTAGCTCACCATGCCACCATCGATCTTTCACCTGCCCCCAGGCGCAGGGCACCATAGCTACCAAGAGGTAGGTGCAAGGGGGGACCCAAATCCTGCTGCAAGATGCTCCTGGAGGGACCACCTCAGCTCTCACCCTGACGCTCAAGAGGTCTGTCCCTGAACCCTAAAGGGTTAATAAACAAATAGCCTGATAGCACCCTGCATCACTAAAATCCTTGAATCACAACATGGGAAGCAGGGGAACTTCCTGTCTTTCTACAGCCTTGTCACCCCGGTAGGGCCAGTTATCCCTGGGGTTCTGTGATGAGCCCCTCAGGCATCTGGAGGGGGGATAGTGGCTGGAGCCCACATCTCCACCCTGCACCAGTGACAGCGCAGTGCAAAAGGCTTTTCTCCAAAACACAGGCTCAGACCCTTGGCAACAGTCCCCAGCTTAAGCCATTGGGCCTGGTAGGGGAGGGAGATGGGATTACAGGCAAAATAAACAAAGGGGCGTTATAGTTATATAACAGAAACAATAAGAGACTGAAATTATTAAATCTGAAGGTGAGAGTGGGGGGAACAGGAAGCTCTGTCAGGCTGCCAGGAAAGCCAGCGTGTTTGCATGGAGCTGCAGAAGTCTCCTGTACCCAAACAAGCAATGGGTACCGGCCCCAGAACCGCCTGCAAGGTGTGTGGAAGGTCTCATCCCAGCCAGCAAGCTTGCTGATAGCAGAGGGCAAGCTAGCATGGAGCAAGGTAATGGGGAAAAAAATAAACCCATCTCTGCTGTGTGCAGCAGCAGTTCAGTGCTGCAATGATTGGCAGTCGTCGCCTGGGAGGAGCATTGCAAACTAGTAGGACTGTTGATACAAAGAGTAGTGTCTTCCAGAGAGAAATGAAACTTCCCAGTATTTCCCATCCACATTTTTAAGGAGCACGTTGTGAGCTTTTGAGGCAGCTTATCTGAAATTAGAAATGACTGTGTCTTCCTGGCTTCACCAGGTTTCTGGATGTAAAAGTCAACCCATGTGGTTCTACCTCTTGAATCCTTATGCAGGTATCAGCTGTATGGCGAGGATGTTGCCTATGGCGTAGCAGTGCTTTCATAGTCGGAGTTGCTGTTGCTAGTGTTGAACGAGAAGCTGTTCTCTGGTGGTGAGCTTTCAACTGTCTACAAATACTTCACTGCAAACTGTGTTTCCTTTCAGGCCTGCAGGTATTTCCAGAAAATGTACCTGACTCGGGGGGAGAAAGTAGTAGCCAGTTTCTCTATGACATGAGCCGTGAAGAAACTATATTCATAATGTATTGCAGCTACTGTGCCAAACTGTTTAGAGTAATGCTGCACTTGAAAATAAGGTAGCTTGTAGTGATGCAGTCCTGTGTATTTGTGCATATGTGCACCTAGTTGTGCAGATAAAGCCAGAAGTTTTCTTGTTTGTTAGCAGCTATCTGCTACTGCAACCTCAGCTCTTGAGCAACAACTGCTATCCTAACATATTCCTATGACGCTGAAATCCCAGTTTTCGAACATGAAACATTCTCAGTGTTTTCTGTAAGTGATGGTTGCATAAGGGAAAAAAACAGAAGATAGGTAAACTGAGGTATAAAAGCACAAAATGATGCACCCACAATCCATCATCAAGCACATAGCAAAACTAGAAATAGAATAACTATTTCTGGACTGCTAGTGTAGCACTCTGCCGGTTAGAGAGTCAGTCTCCTTTGCAAGCAGGCGTCTCATGGTTACCCTCCAGCTACTGCTTGGTTTTAACTCCTCCTTCGGATAGGTCACAAGGAGCAGTGACTTGGGTTGTGCCAAAACCTGAAATGGGAAACTGGTGTAAATGGCAGATAGCCAGCAGTGAGGAGACATCTGGGATAAGACAAGGCACTAAGGTGTGTTGTACATAGTTATGAAACTATTCTACCTTTGTTTTCTGTGTAACGTTATATTTTTAAGAACCGTGCCTGCCTGAGGAGACAGTAGTTGTTTTGTTCTCTAAATTGCTGTAGCCTCGGGGTGTCAAAGTCACTTAGCGCAGAGGGTTGAATTCCATGTTAAATTATGGTTCGTGGGTCACAGTATAAATATACGAATTGCATACTTTCCAGCACAACAGTATCCCAGTGATGTCAGTGGAAGTTCACAGAGAGATCGGCATCACTCAGCTGAACAATTTGCTCCCTTTTAAGATCACAGCTGTCAAGCTCCATATTTCCCTCTTTCCGCCAATTCCTAATTCCAGTTTCTTGAGAGATGCACTTCTGCCTCTTCCCCGCTGCTGAAAACAACCAGCAAGATGCAGAAATGTGTTCAGGGAGATTCATCAGCCTGGGAGCATTTCAGGCTGCTGGTGGACGTGGGTAGGTATCTCCTATCAGCTATGCGGAGTCATGCTTGGAAACTTTTCTTTGTAACCAGCAAGTTTAAAAAATGGAAGCAGGATTTTATATCCTGTGTGCCTGGATATGGTCTACAGGCTATGTTTTAATCTTCTTAGTGCAGCATGAACAGAAACAAACTCACTGCTCTTAGTAACTGGATGTTTTTCTTCCTCTAGCCCTAGATCTATTTGAACCAAGGACACGCACATGGAACAAAAATACTTCCACGAACACGAAAGTCTGGGTTTTTGTTGATTTGTGCCCTGAGATGGTCTCACTTTGCTATATAAGAAGGTTCAGTCTTTGCCTACTCCTCTCTGACTGAAGGTTTCCCAAGCCTCTCCCATGTGGACACTCTGGTGTCTAATAGCGTGATGGATCATACTCAGCCTTTATCTCTCTGGTTGCATATTTCCATAAAATTGTAACATAATTATTTTAAGTAAGTCCTTTCCCCTGCTTTGTTTGAAGTCATTCAACATATGTAACGGAAGACAGTTGGTTTGTTTGGAAGGGAAATAGGAATGAGAGCAGGAAGGAAGGAAACAAAAAGAAGGATGTAAAACTCTGTGACATGACTAGTTACTGTTCGTGCTGCTCTTAAGACATTCTAAATGCTAATATTAAGGTTGGGCTGCTGCTTCCCAGCACAGAGCATGAGTTGCCTTGCACATAAAAGAATGGCTGACTTTCCACATGGGGATGTGTGCTTGCATAAATCTCCATATATTCATGTCCTTAAATCTCAGCTTCAGCCCTCTTGTCTTGTCTGCTCATCCCATCCCCTCCTCCCTTTCCTCATGTGGGATACGGATGTTGTGAGAAGATATTGAGATTGGAACATCGATTTTATCTTCTCCCTCACAAATGAGCAGGAGATTGCTTTTAAAGGTATTAAATGGACACAGGTGGGACTGTAAACTTAAGTGCCTCCACATGGAACATCTGCTGTATGTTCTCCAGTTCCTGTTATCTTTATAGCAGAACTTGATCTTTTAACCCCTTCAGAACTGCGCCCCTCAGTATTTGTGCAACGAAGATGTGCAATGGCTTTTCTTTGATGTTCGGAGAAGTCACAATGGATCTCTGTGATGGGACTGGCATATGGCATAGTGCTTTGAGCTGCGGTGTGCTTAACAATTTGCACAGGTGGGTGGGGGAGGAAGACAAGTGTGGTCCAGGTGTTCCTGGTCTTGCTACAGATAAGAGGATTCCAGACATACTGCAATACTTCGAATATCCCTATTCTCCCTCCTTCTCCCCTCCCTCCTGCACTCCCCCCGCCCCAGGAAATGTCTGTCTTGGGGGAAGAGCATACTTGTGGGGATATTCCAAGCTAGCTAATATAATCTTAGCCATTTGGGGTTTTAAAATAAATGATTTCTAAATGTTTGCTCTGGACCCAAAGCAAGTGATTTTTCCTTTCACCTCCCAGATCCATCCCTTCTTTTCTTCCTCCTGCTTCTTCCAAGACTTCTTGCTTTTAAGTTTAGGTACAAAATAGAAACCTGGCCCATGTTAGTGTATATTTAACCTCTTCACTGCTGCCTCTCACCACTCCACAGCATTTGTGCAACAGAGCTGTGTGGCATTTTCCTTTGAAGTCCTAATGAAGTCACAGTGGATCCTTGTGCTGGAGCTGCAGCCAGGTGGCTGGCTGGCTGCCAGGTGAAGCATTCGCATATCTTTTCCATGTGCTCAGCCTGAAAAGAAAAGGAAAAATTGGCTGAAGGCACAGAAAACATGTAGTTCCAAACTGTTTTTAATGTAGAATGAGATTGAAAGCTGTAGACTCAGAATGAGGTTTAACACCAGTTGCTGAGCGTACCTGAGTGCTAAAACTGTTGATGCCATGTGCATGAGTTCATTCACAGCTGGAATGGTGAAGAGAGACAACGTGACACAGAATAAGGAAGAGCTGTATCAGTGGAAACCACAGTTTCTTTTAAAGCTGGTAATTGTACTGTATGGGAGGTGACCCAACAAGACAACCTTGTGTTGGCGAGGTCCAGCATCGAACCATGGGAGCAACAATAAGCAGACCTAATTCTCAGCTATCTGCATGTATGTTAAGTGCATATAAAATATTACTATGCTGATTATCATTCTTACACCCGGTTGTGAAGTTGTTCATACTGAAGCAACTGGACAAGGAAGTGAACAATCAGGACCAAACAAATATTCCCCAAGCAGAACGAGAAAGACCTCAATTGTCTTTGAAAACCCATGTCAGTGTCCCCCATTATGCTCTTCCTTTGCCAGGAATTAGGATCGTGTGTTGCTTTGTTTCAGTACATCTGACATTGTGGTAAGCACCTGTCTTGTTCTTGTAGTTTTTAGGAATGGATTTGTTTTCTAGGATAGGGATTGGAAAGTAATAAGTGCGTGCAGATCCCGAAAAAAGTCTGTTGGCCTATGTCTTCCTTCTGTATGTGACTTGAACAAGAGTAGGTGAAACTATTCCATGAAGTGGTAGCGGTTTTGGCATTTTAGCCATGCAAATTCTAATTGATTTGCCATTTTCTCCTCACAATCTGATGGTGACCTTTTCCAACAGGGTGGGTTTCAAAAAAAGCTACGGCATAAATGGCTTGCATTTTTAAGACATTATTGCTACTTCTATAAAAGGTGTTGGGACAGGACTAGGATCTGATATCAAAACAGTCCACTCCATCTTATCTTCTCATAGCTCCTGAACTGCTATTAGATCTTTTTAACCACACCCTAAGCATCTTGACATACTTTGCATTGGTGTTCGGGATGTGCAGGAGCCTCCTGTAGCCTTTTCCTGGGTGCTCTCTTTGTTTTGGATTCATTCCACTTCTGTTCCAGGCTTCTTCTTCTTGTACCATTTCCCTTCTTTCCTTTGTCTTTCAGCTTAGTAAAACACTATCTAACAAAACCTCACCCCAGTAGTTTAAGAAAGCGCTGCTTCCTCTTAGAGAAAAATGAACAAGCGAACAACCAAATATCCTTAAACCAAGAAGACTTACACAAACCATCACGCCGTTCAGTATGTATTCCATCATTTCTCTCCAGCCCATTGACCAACTTGTTTACTTAGATCATAACTCTCTTTCGGATAATAAATCTCTTGCTATGCCTGTACTTACCAGAAAGGGCACATTGTGGCACTCTTCAGGTCCTGGCAATGCCCACGCCTGATGCTTCTTAGAGCAGTCCTAGCGTTCACCTGCAGCATGTTCCTCAGCTGAGGTCCACTGGGGAGCGAGGACACGGCCAGCGCCTGCTCCCAGGGTGGGGACTTGGAAGTGCTCCTGGGCTCTGTAGCCTAGATGTCTCCTCTGCTACTCTCTGTGCCCAGAACAATGGCATTTTTCTTAATTGTTCTCACTTGGCCCCTTGGCAATCTTTGTCATTTAAAGCAATAATTCTCTAAGAATATACGCCTGGCTATCATTCGCAGGATAAGCACTGTTCATGAACACTTTAGATTTTTAACAGCTACATCTGTACTGTTGGTTTGGTTCTAGAAAAAAAAAATCATGACTTAAACAACAGTTATGTTTGAAAACAACTGCTGTTTCTGGGGTAATAAATGGGACAGTGTTTCCAGAAGTGTGTTTAAAACATGAAGAAATGACCTTGGCTGTCATGAGAGACAGCATTCCCAGAGACAGTTAATTCAGCATAATTTTGAGTGATATCTTGTCATGAAACAAGTCTTAGTGGGAAGTAAAGAAGTATCTCCCTTACTGTAAACCCTGTGAGAGGTGGTGGAGCCTCCTGTTCTTTATGGTAAATGCCTTAGGTCAAAAAAGACTTAGTATGTACAGGGAAGCATAATTTCTGTTATCCTCCTGTCCTGAATCCTGGCCCTTTTAGCTGTAACAAAAATTCTAAGCCAACCCATACTTTTTGGATTACTTTAAACCCCATTGCAGCCCTTTTCTTAAAGCACTTTATTTTGAATAGGAATAGCTCCATGAAAGGACTCTGATATGGGCTGAAACTAAATCACTTTCAAGGAAATGCAGCTGGAAGCACACTAATCTAAAAGCTTCCCAGGCAAAGCAGCACACGCTTTATTCTGCGGGGTGTCTCCGCCCCTAGCTAAAGTGCACCAGGGCTTTCTGAGATCCGTTAACCCTTGCGCTGCAGCATTTTTTCACCAGCAAAATTCAGGGGGAAAAAAAAAAGAAAGCATGTTTTCTTTCAACGCGATCTTTGTAGAGCATGCAGTTTTCATCTAGTCAGCTGGGTAGAGGATGAAGGGTTTTGTTTCAGCTTTCCCAGACCTTATGCATTGAATTGTAATACCAGTTCAATCCCTGGGATGCAAGTTAGGGCTGTTTCTGTCACAGGCAGTTCCTTTGAACCCCAGTAGAGATGACACAGTTCATGTTACGTTTTATAACACCTCTCATTCCCACCTGCTCTGCACGTGGGACGCTTGTTCCTGCGAGTGTGCAGCCTAGGCTCACGAGTGTCAGGTCAAGCTGTGACTGAATTCTTAAGAAATATTTCAGCTGTTTACTGAAGCATTAGAAAAACCTGTAACTGCCACAGTGTAAATTTTAATTGGGAGCAAAGCCAACTAATGGTGTGGGGATTGGGAGAGGGGGGAATTCCAGTAAGTCTATAGAGTTGTTCATCCTTCCCTTTACACAGAAACTCTGTTTTAAAATGAAGGAGGCAAGGGAGGTGATCTGTGTAGGTGAATCTGGGCCTAACCAGGCTGTGGAGTGGCAGGGATTTGTTTTGCTTTTCCCATGTTTTTGTCACATCTGATTTGTAAACCCAAATTTTTCACTCTCCCTTTTTGCCACCTTCAAAACAGTTACAACCTACACAGCTATCAAGTCTGCTGCTCTCCATGGACTGTTTCAGGATCCAAGCTATTGACATGTCTATGCAGAGATAGATCAGAGTTTTTTTGGTCTCTTGAATATAAGGCTTTAAGATTGCAGGAGGGTTTAGTTGCCACAGCCAAGGCACTTCCCTCATCCCATGTCCATTCCAGCCATCCGAATTTTTTGTCCCTGGAGCAATGATCACTTAATGGGACGGATAAGCCTCCACTGCTTCAGTTCGTAACCTGGTATATTAACATGAACCGGTGCTCCTGAAGAGTTACTGTGTTCCCCATTGGAGCAGTTCCTGCTGAGAGCAGCAGCCCTGGGCACAGGGGTGGGACGGGCAGATGGGGCTGCCCAGTGATTCAGCTGCTCCAGCAAAATCCACCTGCAGCAACGAGAGCGAGCCTTCAGACACCACCGTGGTCCTGGCAGCTAAGACAGCGCTGACAAAGTATCTTTGAACCGCAGCCCCTTGGAAGTGCACCGCTTTTGCCCTGGAAGTCACAGTTCACACTAATGAGCTCACTAAAGTCAATCCTTGGGTATGATTCAAAACTATTTTAAAAGGCACTAAGGTCTGTTTTGCCCTAGAGACAGCAAAATTAGAGAAAACAATAGCTGACCAGGTGATTTCATTCTGTGACAGGTGATGCACTTACATTTACTTCCAGAAGTGTTTGTATATTTTTTGACTTGTAGCTAGCTGAGATAAGCCCGCGTTCAGGACTGAACATCTAGGTGCTAATGAACTTTTCCACACAGTATTATAATTAATAGCTACACCAAAGATGGCAGAGATGGGAACAAGGTTGATTTAAAAAAGTACAGCACTTACTTGATCTGTTTTGAATCTGCTTTTATACTTACCTAATTTCACTTATATGTCTACATATATACCTATCTATATTTATAAATACAGAAATTCACTGATATAAAATATATATACATGAATAACAGCATACCACAGTCTCAGCATGTCTGATTTTCTATATTATCTTCTATATTATAATGCTTTTTAAGTTTTCATTACATTCTGAAATAAGACTATCAGTATCTTATCTTTTGCAAATGTTTTTCACAAGTTTGCATAGAAGCATGTGGAGTTTAAAAAAGATGTGTGCATAATTAATATATTATGAATGACATAGTAAGGAAGAGCCATGTTAGGCCTGAAAAACAAAAAGAGGAAAAATAAATTTCATCATTGATACCCATCAGGACCTCTTGCTGTTTAGTCAGAGGCAGAAAATGAATTTATTTGATGCATGAATGGTTTTCTTGCACTCTCTCGGTGAGGTCACATACCCTTATGATTGAGAAAATTGGAGTCCAATCTAAGAAATGACACTACTGGTACACTGCCATCAGAAGAATAATCCTGCCCTCCTTCCCCAAATAGCCTTGAGCTTCCATTGATGGTCATGCAGACGTGGGGTCACGTCCCTTGAGAAGGAGATGCTGGGGAGGGTGTGGGAGCTCGTGGAGAGAGGGGAGCGTGGCTCAGCCCTGCCAATAGCACCCCACGGTTCGATCAGTGCTAACCCAGTGGTGAAACCCCACCTTAGGTCCCAGCCTAGCCGTGGGCATGTTGCAACTCTTTCTGCTTCAGTTCCACCTCTTTTTGCTTTGGTTCCCTCATGTCTTAATTGCCTGCATTTTTACATAACTTTTGGAAGGAAAGTCTGTTCCTGTTTGCCAAAGTTGCTATATTCACCCTCTGCATTGCATAGATGCCGCGAAAAGAAGGAACATCCAAGTATCTCCCGTGCAGAAGCCGGCCTTTGAGACGTGTTTTGCTAAGCTTGCCTCAGCCCAGATGCTCCCTCAAGAGTGAGTGCTGCGGCTTTAAGGCTATCGTCCCAGATCCACATCACACCCACATATTTGTCCTCTCTTTGCACAGCCAGTGCCAAGCGGTGACATCTACTATAGTCTCTGGGACACGTTGGTCTCTGCGGCGGAGGAAAAAGGGGGCGAGGGGGAGGGGGGCGGCCGGGGGAGAGCACAAATCCCGCTGTGTTCCAGGAGGATGAGTCACTTCCTCGCACCCGCTCTGCGATGCTTTATTTATTGCCGCTCCGCTGATATGAAGCCCGGCTCCCTCGTCCCTCGTCGGCGTCCCTGGGCTCGGCCTCCCTGCCGGCTGCCCCATTAATCACGCGGGGCCGTTAGGGAGAGCACACAGAGCGGGAGTCCTGCCCGCCAGTGGCCTTTAGCTGTCTCCAGTTCAATGAAATTACCTTGTGTGAAGACTTGTTTTATGAGAGATTGGTTTATTTGTAACTAAACTACTTCCTCCGTTATTTGATAAGCTCAAATATTTGCTACTGATAGTCGGAGAGTGTCACATTTATTATCCCATTTCAGACATTGCTTAACTCCTTTGTATTAGGCTTCTTTAACCCCTTTGAGGACAGCAGAAAAAAAGGCTGGAAAAGTCTTATTGCTCTTACTCATGCTTTGAAAAGAATTGGGGTTTATCCTGTAAGGGATGTGGCTTGATTAAATTAAATTACTTTACAGTAATTCTTTATACGTTTAACACAACATTCAGCAAGGCTGACTCACACTGTTTGTAAGAAATCCAAAATAAAACAGAAAGAAAAGTGAGCAATGCCTTGTTCTTCCTTCATATATTGTAACACTTCAGGGTTTAAACAAATGGCTGCATGTGAATGTAAAGCACCATGGTCTCAAGGATGGGGCACATATACCATTACTAAGCCCTATTTGCTGTCTTGCTCCTGGTGGCTATGACACCTGTGACCCATTCGTGCCTCAGTTTGTGTTTTATTAACCCTGGCTGAAAAACAGACTTGCTTAGCTTTTTAAAGACATCCGATATCTTTGGAAAAATAAAAAACCCTACAGCTTTAAGACATAAGCAATACTTTTATAACAACCTACTTCCATACACTCTCAAATTTTCCCCAGACTTTTTTCTTTTTGTGTGGAGGTCAAGGGGTTATTATTAACTATTTGCTTCTGAGGAGTCCAGAAGTAAATCACAGTCCAAATACAAAAAGGTAATTGTATATATTAGGAAGAACAAAAGTGCTTAACTGTATCAGAGTGATCTTTAGGAACCCCATCTACCTACTCTGGCTCCACAGTACTTCTTACAAAACTTTCTTGGGCACTTGATGTTCCAGTAGCGTACATGCTATAAGCAGTGCTGCTTTGCCTAACCTGAGCATTTCAGCTCCTATCTGCGAACTCCACAGATTTCTACATCACTATTTGAGCAGAAGGTATGCTCAAACGAGGACAGGGCAGGGAAATTAAGAAACAACCACTCTTTGTCTAATAAAGAAGAACAGGAGATCGGGGTCTGGAGTTGTGAGATGGAGAGGGACTCCAATCCCATTTGGTGCTTTCATAGCATCCCAGCTTCAAGACCTTGAGATACCTGAGGCCAGAGAGAAAATCTAGAAGAGAAAGCCCATGCCTGCCACAGCTGGAGAGTGTGGTCATATTTGTCTGATGAAAATTAGAGAATAGTCATTATTCACTATTAGAGAACGGTCATTATTCTCTAATGGGGATGGTGTTTTTCCAGGATTGCTCATGCATTTTGCTCAGAAAGTCTTCAAGGCATTTTGTGTTGGAGTCAGCAGGCTTTGGTGAAGGGCTTTGGGCTGGGGAAACAGCATTGTGCCCAGAGCTTGCAGTGTGTTGAACACAGGAACAGCTTGCTGTATTTGTGCTTGTCAGGGGCTGCAGTGAGCCAGTCCTGCTGTTCATAATACAGTACACTAAATCCTATCTGAAATTAATGGGACTGCTCTTATTAAAAAAAAAAAGGGAAAGGCTTATCTACCAAGAACAGGGTGAGACTGGTCAGAAATCTCCCTCATGTGGAGGAAATATGAGTTTTGTGAAAAATATAACTAAAGCAGACTTGGATAAAAATAGACCAGTTTCCCATCACAGGTATTATTTAGCTGAATATGACTATCTTCTACCTGAATTTCATTTTCTGAAATCATTCTAGAGTACAGACATGAATGAGTTAATAATTTTTTTAGATGTGAATATTCAAGTGGAGCTTTTGATCTTTTTTTCTGTTATAGAAACACTATAGTCCCTCAAAGTTCAGGGAAATGAGTTTTGTTTCTCTCTGAATTAAAAATCATTGAGGGGAAATATATGTTCACTGTGTTAGGTAGGAAGGAAGTAACGGTTCATTCTTTCTCTGACAGACGTACAGACATATGCAGTCACTCACATGCTTACAATCATATATAGCAAGCTCACTGCACATGGCTAGGTGTCTGGTGTGAAGGCAAATATTAAGCCTATCATCTGAAACGATAAGGATACTAATGGTGACTTAGGACTGTGGCCTTCCAGAGCCTCCCCAGAGGAGACCAGGCCTTTTGCAGGTGGCTAAGTTGATTTCTAACCAAGAGCCTGCTGGTGAGAGTCCAAATTGGCTGTTTCAGCTGAGGTCTGCCCTGGAAGACAGGGACTGAGAACTGAGCCTGGGGAGACCGAAGGTTCATTAAGTGTGTGTTTGTCTTGGACTTTGACATGAAGATGCTGCTATTCCAGATGCAGCTGAACTCTTAAGGCTGTGGACTTCTTCGGAGACATAGGAGGAGCAAAGCTTTGGCTGTGATTTCTGTAACACAACAGGAGCTCACAAAGACAGCATTGTCCTTTGACATATGAGTTTAAAAAAAATGCATTGTAAAATCACGATAAGTTGGATTTTTAAAAGAATATATTCTTTAGCTAACTGCAATTTTAAAAGCAGATGTGTATTCTAGATTTTACCGTGTGTTCACTAGAACACAGTTAAGCACAGATAATTGGTGAATTTCTTTTTGATTAAGTTTCAAGGCACAAACATGTAATACTTAATATAGTGTGAATAAACTAGCATCCTATCAGCAATTACAAACTACAATAAATTCCAAAACTTACATGCAAATTGAAGTGCACAATCTTTTGTGTTTTGCTATTGATCAGAGAAATGCTGTTCCTCTCGTAAAACACCTGGATTCCTCAGGCAGCACCTGCTTTCTGTACAGATGTTTAATCCAGTCAGATCAGCAACTTGGGATTGAGTGTATGAACTGGGTTTCCTGAAAGAATTAGATTCTCTCAAAGAAATTAATCTTTCTCTGATTGCACCAAAAAAATCCACTAAGTACCTCATTTTTTCATAGGTGTGAACTGTATCTATTGTTGCAATGATTAAAATAATTCTCTGCATGCTTCTTCCAGACACCTTCTATATTTGGAATTTATTGAATGGGAACTGACTTATGCCTTCAAAATATGAAAATATACTTTGTTGGGCAGACAAAATCCATGTCCAGGCCTGTTTCCATATGGCTAAATTCATTCTCTTCCAAAAAATAGGGTGGGTAAGTCCCAGTTACCTATTGGGTACAGCCCTATGTGTGTTCTGTTTGTGCTTGTCCCTATGTCTTTGAATTTTTTTCTCCTGACCCATGACTACTACTGAAAAGTTATTCATTACCTTACTCCTCTGATAATTAGAAATATTCTGGCTTCTCTTCTTGCCCAGAAATAGTTTATACTAATTTTTGCTTGTGCCATCATTATCTGTTAGTTTAAAAAAAGCACTTTTCCATCTATGGTGTTTATCTGCTTGCCTGTTTCTAAATAACGTTGTCTGGATCTGCACAGGCTTAGCCGTTGTTTCAGTAATCTGAGCAGAGCAAGTTCTTCTAGCTGCATCTGATTATCAGGGAGAAATGTATTCGACTGACCCTCTCTGTTCAGCAGACCTGCATCTTTGCCGGCATAAATACCTGTTTTCAGTTTTTCCTTTTAATGGACTGTCTTGGAACTATTATTTTACAATTAAAAAAATGATAGGCAGTGGTGCAGAGCCTTCTATGCAAATGGTGGACACTAACAGCCTACAGCCAAGAAGACACAGCCTAACTTAGCCCCTCGTGTTCAGCATCTGTGCAGAAGCAAGTATTTTTATTTCCTGCAGGAGACAACCTGAACAAGTTGAACTCAAATATTTTGCTACACCAGACTCAGGTGCCTTCAGCTCCTTTTGTTGCACAACTGCAGCTTTGAATTATGAACCAAACCAACATTTTATGCTGTTGTTCCTAGCACTCAGGTCTTTATCACAAGTTTTATCTCTTCCATGGAAGACAATGTCTGACAGGACTTTATTCCTTGGAGTTGTATTATATGTTCTCCTTCCTCTCACCCTGATGGGGTAACTGCTGGAGGGTTGTTCATTGTCCTTTAGCTCTTTCTAGATCTAAAACTCTTTCTGTTTTTAGGATGGAGTAGCATACTTCAGCCTGCTTAGACCAGCACTGTATCCTGTCTTTCATGTTAGTAAAATTCAGTTCTGCTATGCTTTCATATTATCGAGAGAGCTATGTTTATCAGTAAACTACACAGCAGATTAATATTGTTAGCAACTGTTAGTCTAGCTACCACCTGAGGTTATCTAGGAAAAGAAGAGAGTTCAGAGTCGACACAGTGGCAATGTGTTCTGTTGACATTTATTTCAGCTAAAATGTCTTAAATAGTGTTGGGAGAAATTTTCGGCAATCTGATACTGCAAGTGTCCTGCCAAAAAACAAGTCACAATCTATAAGTCCTATGTGGCACCAAGTGCACTGGCAGCCCAAGATAAATATCATAAACCGAATGGAAAGAAAAAGTATGATGAGCTCATGATCTCTGCCAGGAATCATGGAAGAAAAGACAATAAAGAAAGCGGGGGGGAAAGAAGGTGTGATTTGACTTGGGACATGAAATAAGTAGTATCTAAATAGATGAACTCTAAATATAGTTTCATAAAGAAAACATCTTTAAAGACTACTTGGATGCACTTGCCTAAGAGAAAGTAGTAAAATGAAAGCAATAGTGAGATCCAAATTTTGTGCAAGGATGCAAGGGCAGAATACTCTAATGTCAATAGAAATCATATATATATTCAAGGACAACATTTTATCCATGATTCATCCATGGTTTATTTCAGTGGTGGTTTTTTTTTTCTTGTGTATGAACTGTGGTAAAATGTGAAGAACTTAAACCCTTATATTGGGATTTATTACATATGTCACAAGATATTAGAACATGCTTTACCATCCACTTTCCATAGTGGAAATTCTTCTTGTTCATTTTAGTACTGCCTAGGGAAGACCTGTTTTCACATCTTAATATAGGATTTATTGCAATGAACATCTTTGCACAGTGTCAGTACAGTAATGAAATTGATTTCACCTTCATTATTTTAAAATTATGTATGGATATGCAGTTTCTCGACCAATATGTTGGTGCAGCAAATTGCACATGAATTAATCTGCCAGTAATTTAAGGAAAAAAAAATCACCAGTTCTGTTAGGGCTGGCTTCTTCTTCCATTGGAGTCAATGGGAATTTTGCCATTGACTTAAGTGGGAGTAGGATCAGGCCCTTAATGCTGTGTATTTACTTTATTTAGGCCAAAAGACACACAGACACAGAGAAGAGACTGTTCAATGGTTGCAGTTTTATTCAGTAAGCTTGCTGCTTGCTGGCAGTATGGCACCTCTAACGGAGCAAGATATTACAGAGTTAGGGATTGCTTTTGGCAGTATGCATATTATAGCATGAGTCAAAACAGTTACAGTTATGTTTTCAAAGATGTAATGAAACTTTAGCTGCTAGACTGAGAAGCCAGTTGGAAATGTTAGATTGAAAGCCTGCATAAGTCTTGTTGGGAAGTGGCTGATTCTTAATTTTTTTTAATTATTATTCTTTATGAATTAAACCTGCCTGGGCGACAGACAGGAAGGTGCACCTTGAGATCTGGATTCATTTCCAGGGCTCTGCCCTGGACATCCTGTGTGACCTTGAACCAATCATTTAATCTCTCTGTATTGCTGTGCTCTCTTTGTTAAACATCGATAACAATTCTTCCTTTCTTCTGTCCCCAGCTCTGCCTGCTTAGCCTGTAAGCCCCTCGGGGAACAGACTGTCACTTACTGCATGTGCCCTTCCCCCCAGACCAGGGCCTTGGCTTTGGCTTTGACCAGAATGTTTAAAATAACAAAATAATACTTACTGCTCCTTTCAAGGAAATACCTCTTTTTACATGCATATATTGAGCTTTAATGCAGCTTAATTTAAACTGATAATTTTTCCTTTGGGTGAGTCTGCTGATGTTTGTTTGACTGACTCACCTATCTACCATGAGAGTCTGCACAGCTACAAGCCTCCAACTTGTGTTTCACAGCTCATGCTTTCTGCTCTAGCCTCTCCTCTACCTGAGTAGGGTTGCTGTCAACTTTGATTACCCTCAGGTAAAAATTGCTTTGCATATATAAATAAACTGAGTATGTGCAATAGCTCTAACATATCTAGAACATTTGAGATCTGCTGTACGTGTGTGAACTGAGTTATACATGTCTGGGGAGACCGGTTTGTGCTGGACATTGAAGGGACCATATATGAACATATCAACGGCAAGGTGCATACCACAGGGATCTGATACTGCACTGGACCTGATACTCAGGCACTGTTAATTTGTGGAGAAGAGTGATTCCGGTGTGTCCAGGATGCATTGAATTTCCTGCGTCTGCATAACGCAGCTGTGTTTGAGCAGTAAGCCAGAGGCTGGTAACTGGCAAGTTTATAAAAGTGTTTGACAGCTCTAAATCTGATCTCTGATGTACCTTCACACTTCACTTCATCTATGTATATGAAACACCTTAGTAAAATCAGTGAGCCATATTCAAGCATAAAATTTCGCTTGTACCTTGAGGTCAACAGGAGCTCGTGGGTGTGTTAGATTTGCTCTGAAAACACTTCTTGGATAAACTCTCTAAGGTTTTTTAGGAAGGATGAGATGTCTTTTCTTCTGGATCGTAACCTAGGATCCTGACAAGATGGGTGGTGAGCTACTTTGCCATGCCAGGAATGGTGCTGTTCTGGGTATATGCTAAGGCATAGGTCTGCCTGCCAAAGGAAGTAGTATGCAAATTTAAGTGCTCTTGTTGAATGGCAGTGTTTCCATGACTTAGGCAATTTGGTTTCACATTAGCCTTTTGGGAACCCAATTTGGTTTTTTGGATATGGCCCTAAATGATTTCCTTAAACATAGGTGTAGGGAAAAGAATTGAATCTAGTGTCACTGAAATAAAAATCCAGTTCCTACAAGAGTCTTTTGGGAATATTGAGGTCATACTTGGATATCCTTTGGTTCATAGAAGAATGTGACAATCATTTTTATTACCCCCTCCATATCTCATGCTGTTACATCTGTTGGCAGAACTGGAAGGCCCCATTGTTTATTCCCAGGTCACTCAACTCATGAATATAGAAAATGAGAATCTTTTTTTAGGAGTCCATCTGCCTATGAACCAGGCATCACAGTCCTTAGGTCAGATGCCAGCTGGGGATAACAGAGAGAGCTCATACAGGTTCAAATTCAAACCAGAAGATTGGTACCAGAAAGAGAGACAGCACAATATCCACGGGCTGCAGCACAATGATTTCACTGATGTCTTTGAGCACTGTTCCTTCCATGGATTACTGACTTGATCTGGTGCAAAAGTCAATTTGCTTAATGTGTTTTATAGGAAGAACAGAACTAACCTTTCTCGAGGGAGGAAAAAAAAACAATTCTTCCTATCTTTCGTGGTTTTCTTATCTCTGCACGCATGCCAAGTGGGGACAGGATGAACACCATTGACTTACATGTCACAGGTAACATTAAACAGAATGGAACCTGTGCTTGGGGATATTTCTATTTACTGTAAATTATTTCAGAGGGCTCAGAATGGCTTTGATGATAGTGCAAAGACTGTGTTCTGTGGTGCTACTGTGTGTTGAGGCCATGGATATAGACACATGCAGCAGAGCTCATTAACGTATATACCAGATGCCTTATCAACTTTTCCAGTGTCCCCAGAACCATACAAAAGATAGGAATAAAAGAGTAATGATGGCGGTGTGTTTTTTGGCTGAGAAAACAACAGTTCTTCAACCCCAATAACACACCATTAAATCTTCATATGTCTCCATTCCATCATGGAGGCCTGCTACTGTAAAAATCCAGAGCTCATAGGCTCAAAATGTATGTCTGGATAAGGTGATTTTTCACTTGCATAGGTCATGAAAAGAAATTTGTTTATTCATTCATTTTGTACATAAGAGTATTTTATATTCTTGGTATGTTTAGGAAAAAGAAGCACTAAACATGTCCTAGCATTAGATTGTTCCTTAAGGCAAGAAGTTGTTATTGTCACTTAGTGTCGCTTAGAACTTTATTCTCCTCTTTCTGGAGTTACAGTTCATACTGCTCTTTCTAACAAAATAGGCTTAGTAAACTTTAGCCCCAGTCTTTGAGGCTGACAGCTTTGTCAGAAAACAAGATTTGTACTTCAAATTATGATAAGTACTGAACTTTCATAGATTCACTTGCAAAATATATGACAGAAATGTTCTTCTCTCAGTAAGTGCTAGTAGTTCAGCTACCATGCACACTGTAAGTTTCACATGCTGAGACCTGCTGTGTGACTGACTATGTGATCACTAGTACAAAAATTCACCAAAGTCACCTAATATCCCATTTAGTCTGTAATCATTACCAATACTTAGCAGGAGTCTTGTGAGCAGCCTTCATTTATTCTAGTCAACCTCACTAACAGTGCAGTCATTGTGCATCACCAAAATTTTACAATTTTACAAAAAAGAGCTGCCACTCTTTTGGTGTCTCTTCTAGAGTGGAAAGTATGTTGCTGTAAAGTACTTTACACTAAGCTCATTTTCCCTGTCCTTATTTTATTCTTCAGCATTCAAAGATGTTTCTGTATTCCTAAATAATTCATTTCACTCAACAGTGTTTGCACCTTTCAGGCATTTGTATACTTATGTCTCCATGTTTAAGAGTCCTGGCCCTACAGGCAAGATTTTCTGGTTTTGCTACAGAAATTCAGTGAAGCAAAACCTGGCAGCTTTGCACAGATCCGTACACGTACAGTACTGTAGGTCTTCTGTAGTGTAACTGTAGGTTATACCTTGTACAATATCATAGCTTTCACAGTAACTTTCATTGCTTTTGGCATATTCATGTTCAATATTCTTCACAAACTATTTATCTAACCTACCAAGGAATACTTTGTGTGACAAACTACATTTTAGACTGTATTTCTTCCTATAAATATGTCAAATACGCTTCTTGTTTCTTTTTTAAATACTGGCCCTCTATAAATTCATAAAATAAATTATGGTTATCAGTTTTCCTGGATTGTTTTTATTCTCTTTAGAGATAAAACTAGGAGGGGAAGAAGAAAAAAGCCTTCTTTTATTCCAGTAAAACATTTCCCCAAATTGCATTTAAGCACTCACTTGCAAAAACCCCTGTGCTTCTGGAAGGAAGCTCCCAGAAAGCGTTGGAGAGCTTTAGAGCCCTACAGTCCACCCATCTCAGCATGCATGGATTTCAGTGCACATTTCCATTTTTCATGACACACCGGGTACCTGTCATCTCTGGATAAGATTAAACTCTTAAATGTTCACCAGTGTCATGATGTTAGTGTAGGCATGTTTCAGCTATGACAGTGTAATTACCTACCTAAGTTTTTATAGAGACTGTTGGAAAAAAAGGTCTAGATTTAATTCTGACACTGTGTGCAAGAAATGCTTTACCCAGTCACCATGTGGAACTCTCTTTCCTCATTTTTCATTCAGATGAGCCTGTCCTTCCCTATGAACAAAAACAATTAAAACTACTCACAAAGGTGTATCACATAGGACAAACCCTTCTCTGATGCCAGCTATCTCTTTCTCATAGAAGCAATATCCCTTGGAGTGCTTCCTAGAGTGCAGAGCATGGCTCTGAGTTGTACTGTTTTCCAGGAATCTGCGAATCTGCTCTTCAACTCTCTGAGACTGCAGTGAGATTCCCAAACTGGCAGATAATTCAGCAGACATGGCGCATCGGGTCTTGCAAGCTCATGTCTTGCACCAGATGAGTGCAGAGACACCGATTTCATCACTACACCGATTTGTGTACAAGTTACTTGGAGATCACTGAGCTACGTCACCATTTCCAGGTCTGGAATGAATGCAAGTGAACCCAGAGCTGCACCTCTGTGATTTTGGTGGAGCCAGGTGCTATAGAACATCTCCTTTGTCCTTCTCAGGAATTTCCTTAGTAAGGGTGGGGAAGAAGGCTTATGTTCATATTTTACTATCTTTCAGGCAGTGCTCGAAACTCCTGAGACACACAGTTTTACAGGAGGAATGCAGCATTTATGGTAATCACCAGTTTATGTTCATGAAAGTAAAAACGCACAGCAGTCATCTTTCCATTCTACCAGTTCCCATTACTCTGTAACACTTAGCACAAATTTGGTTTAGCAGAGCATATGTGGAAGATTACTGTTGTTCAGTGAAGGGCTGCAGACACCTGGACACAGATATGAATTTGATTTTAAATTGGATGTAAATGCTGAACTCCATAACGAGCTGTGAGAGGCAGGGTTCATTGCCCCTCTTCAGGCACCTAGTCCCATGTTCATCCCATCTATATACATGTAGGCACCAAGCTTAAGAGTGCAGTTGCTTCCTCCTTAAGTAGAAATCAAGTCCTCAAGGTGGCAATCTAAGTTTTATACTAATTGAATTACACTCGAAGAAATAACTTCTCGCTACTAACTACGTATGTTACCCAGGACCAATGTGACCTAACTTAGGTACTTGAATTGTGTGGTTAAAGTTGGGTAAGATGAATTTGTACCATAATAAGCAATAAAGATATTTCAAGATTTTTTAGAGTGCGTAAGGTATGCTACCAATCAAAATGTCAGTCCGATAATGTTTTATTTTAAAACAGAAATGAAAATAAATTTATCTATAATGTGGGGATTTTTTGATCACATTTTTTTTAAATATCCAAATCACATCAAGCTTACTGTTTCCTTAAAGCACATCATTTGTAGATGTTGTGATCAATATGCCTCATGTTATCTCATTTTTTAAAGAAGTTTCATCAGTTAACCTTCTTCAACTATGAAAATCCTTCTTATTTCTCAGTATAACAAAGAAATAATTCTCCTAACATGTGACTCACCTCAGCTGTAACTCATATGGTACACAGATTATCCTAGGTGTCTCTCTGAAGTCTATAAACTTGAATATCAAATGTCTCAGAAGAGAATTATCATAACTTCCTTTAAAAAAAAAACAAACAGGAGGAAAATAAACTCACTTGCCATGTGTTCATTTAAAAAAAAAGACTATGATTAGAAAAAAAGGTTTGAAGACTCTGATCTAGGAAGGAAGGCTCTAAAGAAAAATCTGCAGATGTAATTAGTTCAGCAAATGTTGAAATGCTGTCTTTTAAGAGTATACTCCATTTACTTTTAATATGAACACTCCAGCATTAACACCTCTGGCATACTAAGCCAATTTGCACCCTTTGCAATCTAATGCTTCATCAGGTTTGTGTTAAATCTAAGTAAGTGTAGCATTTGACTCCTTAGAAATTGTCAGAATTAATTAAGGTAATCAGTCTAGTTCAATATCCTGTCTTAAACTGTATTATTATCATCCTCAAATGAATGTGCAAGAGACTCCACTCCAGATAGTTATGGAATAACTTGCCTGTAGAGACAAGATATTCTGAAACCTCCAACATAACAGGGTTGTGATGCTCTTCAACAGGACAGTTTATATCCCATTTAGATAGGATAGTATCAGATTATTTTCTGTCCAGTCCTTTTATGATTAATGCTGAGCTCTTGCTCTCCACAATATCTTGTGCCAATAAAGTTCACAGCCTAATTAAGCATAATTTGAAAAGGAATTTCCTTTTCTTAATTTTTGTTTTTCATGTAATGACCACTTGCCCTTGTGTTATTAAAAAGAATGAAAATAAGTGGTTGATATGGTATCACTCTACAGTTTATTTATGTATCTTTATCATATCACTTCTCTTTATCATATCTGCATTCCCATTCTGAAGTTCATTATTCCAGTCTTTTCACAGAGACTGTTTTTGCTATCTATGATCCTGCTGATACATTTCACCTTTTCGGGATTATGAAAAGTCATCTTCATTTTAAATAATTGGTTTTCACTCATGAATGTCTGAATTACATGAAATTATGACTTCATTTTATTTAAATTTTTGCAAGCAAGGATTAAAGAAAATTTTATCTGCTACTTTGCATAACAGGGATTAGCTAGGCATCTGTAGAAAATCTATAGCATTCAGGGATTTTTTTTTTATCAGTAGCATAAACTTAGTAACTGTCACATTCACAACTTGCTGTAGACTTTTTAGGTAACCATGTCAAATAAGAATTACACATGCAATGCTGTCTCAGACAGCTGGAGGTTGAAATTACTTCTGTGCTGTCTCTCCTGAAGTTTGTGAGGCTTTTGAGGTACATCAGATTACCTTTCATTTTTGAGTACCTAAGCATATATAAATCAAGTTTTAAAATAAATCAAATATTTATTTTTATCAAGTTTATAAACCAATCTCTCATTGTGATTATCACACTTAATTATTCACTGAGATAGTCCAAGGCACTGGTAAGGAATTCCAAAGCTTTGTTGGTGTGTGAAGCTGGGTCCTGCTGTGGGTGGTGTGTGCACACCCCCATGTGCATGCTCAGATGCAGTTTTGAGGCACAGGAGTACTATTGTGTGATGCAGAAACAACATTGCTGTGAAACACTGGAGTTCAACCACAGTACACTGACTCTGTGTACCCACCTTTGGGGTACTCTCTATTCTTCAAGATGAATATTTACACCAAGAAGTCAAATATTTTTGTTTCCTCCAGGCCTAAGAGAACTGGCTGTTACTGTGGCCTGAGGCTGTTTTCAACTTTTTGTCTAGTACAAAATTTCCTTTTTCCACATCAGTGTTGCTCTCAAGTTAAATCATACTTTCCTTTTTGTAAATAACAAGAAGAAAATGATAATCAAGTGGAAAACAGGAAAGAAGCATTGCTCATGCTGTCATTTTCCATCCTGTGGAAGCACACTTTGCTTGGTATATTTAATAACTGTGCTCTTCTTCCTGGCCTCCATGGGGCTGTATGGTGCTGCAGCAGTTTAGTCAGAGAGATGAGGACCCCAGAGACCTCATAGTTTCACAGAGGACATCCTCACCTAGTCAAAACCATGGTTATGGCCTTCCTGGAGGCATATACATCATGAGAAAGGGTAAGAGCAAGGAATCTGAGTTTCTTGTTATGAATGGTCTGACTCGCAGCATGTTGGCATGTTAGCAATGGGAAAGCCTGTATTACCACTTGTGTGTGTTCTCCTACAACTTCGACCCTTAACGTTTTGCTGGTGCTCTGGTTCATCGGCTTGATGCATGAATGTGAGCTTTTTCTCCTTTAGTATGGGAAAATGTCAACTGTGGTTCAGAGTTTTGGCAAATGCCCTCTACTTCTTACTTCTCACGATTTTTCTCAGGAAGAGATGCACCTGGGGCCATAGCTCTGCAAGAGGGTACAGCACATTCTTACTGGGAGCTTCATGTGTGGAGGAGGGAAGTGTGGAAAGGCTTAAGAGAACTTCCATCACTATGGTATGATTGGGTTGTCCATAAGCTGCAGGGGCACACCGTAATTAGGCTGGAAAGAGTTTAAATTGCTTCATCCAGACTCCCTTTTATATCTATTTTCTTTGCCTCCACCCGCCTTTTTCTGGGGTTTGTTTTTCTTGTTCCTTATGGCTAAGTTTCCCACTCTGTGTTGGATTTCAGCCAAAGCATGTTTTTATAGGCTGGGAAGAACTTTTCCCACATTACAGACTGGCACCTAGTGGGTGCATATCAGTTGCCATCCTAGGAGCACACAGGAAGCCTGGCTAGAGAGGGGATGTTACTTTATCGGAAATTCTTTATTGCAATCATATAGTTGATGTTCCTAAGAAGCTAATTGAGGTAGTTATAATTAATGATGCTTCCTGTCCCTCATAAACATTTTGCTTCTCTTTATGTATAATGACTGTGGTTTTAATTTTTTTTTAAACTGCTTTCTGACAGTTCCTGGCTATCAACTTCTATTTCATTTAAATATTTCAAAATTACAGCTGTCCACTTCTTTCATCACCTTATAGCTTTGTTGCAGAAGCCAGTATTATACTGTTCCAGAAACCTCCTGTTATAGTTTATATCACCTCCTATAAAGATGCTCTTAAAATCTTGGCTTTCTGATGGCTTTTTGGAAGGCCTTTTCTAAGACCTCTCTTATTTCTACGAAAACCGAGTCTGTCACCTTGGCTTGCTGCATTCCTCTTGACTTTTAATGAGCTCAAGCTTTTGTCTTATTGCTAAAACCCCAAAGTGAAGTGCAAGTGGACTCCTTTATATTTAGTCACCATCCTTTGACCCTTTTGGTTTAAGCAACCCTATGACAAGTTAAAATTTCCCAACAGCACAGCCCCTGAGGTCATTAGTACACAAAAAACTGTCTACGGTGTCAAAGTGCTCTCCTTATACAGGAATATCAGTAAAAGCATTCTGTCTTATGCTGTTCCTCCACTGTGGAGGATTACCCACTCAGGAGACATTTCAAAAAGTTTAAAAAATACTTAGACATCTTTAGTTGTTTATTGATGTTTTTGTTGTTGCCACTGTTTTTCTGTCCCAGGTTAAAAGGAGACATGAAGAAAAGCAACAAAACAAGATGCATGTGTTGGACACATGAAAGCCATTTAATGCACTTTCTTTTACCAAAGGTAATAGCGTCAAAACTATCAAAACTTCCATTGTCTACACAATAGATTTTTGTTATACTGGTGACTTGACTGCTATAAAAGATTGGGATACAGAATTCTCACAGTGACATCTTTTTAGTGAGGAACTATATTGTGTGAGCAATCAGCTACAATGTTTATAACTCAGATTTGCACAACTTGATGTACATTTATAACTAGCAGGTTCTGTAAGAATTCTGCTTTTGTTTTCCATAACCCTTAGTTTTATGTCACTAAGATTATTAACTTTATAACATGAATTGCATATGTTGAAAACGTTGGCAGAAAATACACTACCTTAAATCTGATAGAAAAAAAGTGATACAGTTAATCCATAGACTTCTTTTACTTTCATCTTCTATACAGAGGAGAAGTCCAATAGCACTCAAGAGTGATTTTGCCAGACCCTCTTTTTATTGCCATTCATACTGCAGTTCCAGGGAACTAGTACATATTTCTAGGAAGTACTCATTACCAGTTTCAAAGAAACAATTTTTTTGAAAACCACAAAAGATTTGGGTATTGATTCTATAAAGAAAAAAAAGCACCAGGATATCAAATACAATTAATGTACTGTTTCTGACAGCTGACAATTTGTATGCTAGTGAACAGCTTTAACCCACCACAGCATCCTTCCTTGTGCAAATGACTTTGTGCTCCTAAGTAGTGCTTCGTCTAAAGAACACTTTTGACTGTTTCCCAGGTGTACATCTTAATGATGGAAACTGTTGGTACTTCTTACCTCTAACATTTATGTGGAAGAGCTGGTAAAAATTTGACCTTTTTTGCATCCTGGATATTGCTTGTGACTTGTTCTGTATGTGCATGGATTCATACACTGCTAGTACTATTGGTGTGTCAAATCAGGTGAACGGGATGTCATGGGCTTTCAAGGATTCTTCTGCCAAAGTCAGCATCTAGAAGGTTTTACTGAGGAAAATACATGCTACCATGTCCAGACAATGTAGTCTGACTCACTGATGAACCTGTTGCCTTCTTTTTCAGATTCTTGGCGTGGGAAGTGGAGGACAAACTTCCATAGACCTTCTGCCAGAGAAGGGCCTTCTGAACACTGTCCAGAGATAGTGTCT
This sequence comes from Ciconia boyciana, assembly GCF_034638445.1. NCBI lineage: Eukaryota > Metazoa > Chordata > Aves > Ciconiiformes > Ciconiidae > Ciconia > Ciconia boyciana. The sequence continues at coordinate 171,722,250 of NC_132934.1, read as the reverse complement.
GGTCTGTTCTGACCTATGAAGATGTGCCTGCCTTCACCATGGCCACTTACCTCCTTTTCTCCTTTGCCTACATATAAATGAGAGCTTTCCACAAACACATGGGACAGAGCTGTGTAGAACACTGCACGCGATTTTTGCTTCTGTTCGGGGCTAAGAGGTCAGATGCCTACATTTTTCCTTGACCTTTTAAAAAAGCTATTTTTCTTCTGTATTTGTTTCTAGACGGGCCAACTTTATACAACAACAACAATTCAAACAGCACAGGTTTTGAAAAACTGGAAAGGCTTTGCATGATATTAGGTCCATCTGTAAGTGGAAAATACATTGGCTTGTACCTTTTCAATGAATCACTTTTAAGTAAAAAAGCAGAAAAATGTGCAAAGGGCAGATTTTGAGGTTTCTGAAACTCACTGTGAAAATTTTGCACAGCCCTGTGTAATAGTAACTTTAACTTGACACAGCCCAGTTGTTCTGGTCCTTTATTTCAGGCTTCTTTATTACATGCACCTGTTTCAACTAACTCGTAGCTGTTTCTGAAACTCCTGATTGGCCTGCAGCCAGGAAGCACTGTGTGTTCCCACAGTTAATATGATCTAGGTCTTTAGAGGGTTCATGGGGATGTGTGTAACATGAAAGTCCAGACAGATAAAAGCTTTCCCCTTACTCCTGCTCAACAATAGCTTTGCCTGTTTACTTCTTCTAGTCTCACTACCAAAACTTTGGGAGAAGAGGTTGTTCTTTTAAAATGTCTCCTGCATGGGCTACACTTCAAGTTCACAACGAGTTCAGGGGAGTTTTGCACGGTTTTGGATTTCATTACAACCAATTCATGCAGCTCTGGACTAATCCTGTCTGTCCAGTTCCATAGTAAAAAAAGTGGGCCTCTAATGACATCAACAAATAAAAATAACCGGCTAATTTAACAATAAGTACATTATGCAGTTGAATGTAAACGTAGAGATGCGTTTTCTATTTGTACTTTCATGTTGGTTCTGTGTAAGATTCAGTAAAGTAAAGCTTTTAGTAAGAAAATATGATATGGTCACCTTATTTCTGGAAAAATGAGGCTTTATGTGAGAGTGCTCTGTTGCTGTAAAGCAAGGAATATGGTAACAAGCTCTCTGGAGAAGGGTTTGCCCATTGAGTTCCAAGGGACTCACTGTCCACAACTGGTTACCATATTTTTGTTTGCAATAGCCACACGCAAAAATGTGCCTCCTTCTCTAGCAGCAACCCACAATTTCAGCATATCCTCAAAATCTAAAAATGGGACAAACCTGTGTTAAATTCATTATTAAACTTTCTTCACATAACTTCATTTTTAACAGAAAAACATTAAGAATCTGTTTCACCACTTCCTAGAACTTTTTTCTTTTTATAAAGGGCACAAAGGACATATATTTTCATGTGTCTCAGGGATATTTTTCAGAAAACTCACCCCATTAGAAAGTAGCTGTGCACAATTTACATGATTTTTTAGCAGATTTGCTCTTTGATATCTATGGAGATATCAGTCAAGATGAGCAGACAGACTTTAACTGCAGGCATGAAGAGAAGCACTTAACAGGGTATTTTTCCATTCTGCAGCACTGTGGTTGCATGAAAGCAAAATGTGATACTTGGTGAGATCAGAAAATCAGAACCTGAATCAATAATACTGCAGTTGTTTTGGGGAGGGTCAGTTTAAAGAAACAGCAGCAAAATGTGATTTAATGGAGTTAAAGGAGAAACACTGCATTGTAGTTATGAGAAGAGTTCATTTTAATGTTACTAAGCATACCTTACTAATCATTTGGGAGAAAACAGATTCTATCTAAGCGTAAATGCCGAAACATTTCTAAATGCTATAAAACACTTACTTAGAAAAAAACAGATGTCTCTAAAGTCTGTAAATTAAATTTGCTTACTGAATTCTACAAGTAATGAAGAATGCACACAGCCAAAAAAAGAGGGGGTGGGCAGAGGAAGAGAGTAAAAATTTCTAGACTTGAAATTCAGTTTTATTTTTGCATTAAAACCTTATTATCTAATTCTTTGACCAGCTCTATGCAGAAATCAGGCTAATGGGAAAGGAAAGAGCTATATTTTAAACTGCACAAGCAATCAACCTGACATATGTCTGCCCAGACTGCTGGAAACATCTCATTCACTCGAGGTACAAATGGCCTTTGACAGAAGAAGCTGGGTGTCTCCTCTGGCAGCCTGTCCCACTCCTTGCTGTAGGTTACCCTCTGCTAGCCAAGCTGGTGGAACAGAGTTTGCTTTGCTTCCTGTTCTGGTCACAGTTTACAATGTTTTAAATTGGAAGGTGGGTTTTATATTAAGACGCTGAGAAGTGGAGTGACTGTGGTGTCCCATTTTGCCAGCTCTGGCTGCAGAAGACCAATAACAAACAGCTTCAGGGCAGAGCACCTTTTCAGTGAGTCACTGCTGTTGGAGGATTGGTAAGACCAGCCAAACCAGCCAGAGGACTACTACGGGTGGTCAGTGGTTTCTGCCCAAGATTTGCTGAGATTCTGCGACCTTAACCTCCGTTTCAGTCTGCGGGCAGGAATGTGTGCAGAGGACAGAATTTTCTGCCTCATCCCTCCTAGCTATCTTTCTACCTGTGGGATCATTTCTGATTTTGTTACTGTCTACCTTACCTAGACAGACTAATCACTCCTCCCACAGTCTCCATGTCCAGTTAGTTCCATATTGCTTCACTGGTCCCCTCACCCACCCATTCCTTTTCCTTTCTTTTTCTTTTCCCCAAGCCATTTCCATTTTTCTCCAACCAGAGCTTCTTTTGTCAATCCATCCTGATTCTCATACACGTTTGAGGATCTCGTGACACCTCTGGTTCATATTTTTCACACTTTCCTTCTGGGTCCCTCTGTCCTCATGGACCTTTGCATGTACCTCAGTGTTGTCGTCTCCCCTCCATCTTTGTCACACCTTTCAGACAGTCTGTCCCAGAACTTCTTAAAACCATCTTCTGCATTTAGATCTCTTTTTGCAGTCTGTCATCACTGCCTTACATAATCACTAGGTCTGAATAACCACATTTCCTTCCCCAGCTTCCAAATCTAATCTCTACTCAACCAGCCTGTTTTCACCTCCAAGGATACCTCTTCCCCTCTGTTTCTCCATCTTCTTTTGCAAGATCCTTTCCCCATCTAAATTTTGATTATTCATTGTTTGGGCATCAGCAAAGGAGTCTTTTTGCTCTTGTCCTTAATGTCCTGGGATAACCAAAAGTAGCTGTTTCAGGGAAAACCAGATTCATCCTAGAAGCCCTGAACTGAAGACTGGGTATTCTGGAAGTCTTCTTGGATCCTTCAGGCACAGAAACAGTGAGGGAATAAGATTATTGCTCCAAGGGCCTGAAACATATGCAATCCACCCAATACCAGCATCTGTAGGAGGATCAGACATAATTATTTTATCTGCTGAATTCCAGCAGTATCTGTAAGGCAAATGTAAACTAACTTTTTTTTTTTCCTCCCACATAGTTTTTTAATTTGATTGCATTTTGGATGGGTCCAGGTTTCAGTGATTTGTTTCAGTCCACAGCTATTTCACATCTCCCCAAACTAAAAATAAAAATATTTTTTTTACCTCAAAAAACTATATCTTTCTATATTTTTAGTAGTGGATTATATGCCAGTGTGCCTTGGCAAACAAGAGGACAAACCACATCCTGGGATGCATCAAACACAGTATAACCAGCTGGTCAAAAGAGGTGACTATCCCGCTGTATTCAGCATTCGTGCGGCCTCACCTTGAATACTGTGTGCAGTTCTGGGCCCCACAATTTAACAAAGATGAGAAGGTCCTTAAATGCATCCAGAGGAGGGCAACAAAGCTGGTGAAAGGGCTGGAAGGAATGTCCTGGAAGGAACAAGGGGCAACCTCATTGCTCTCTACAGCTTCCTGAGGAGGGGAAGTGGAAAGGGAGGTGCTGAGCTCTTCTCCCTGGTATCTAGTAATAGGACGCATGGGAATGGTTCAAAGCTGCACCAGGGGAGGTTTAGACTGGACATTAGGAAGCATTTCTTTACCCAGAGGGTGGTCACACACTGGAACAGGCTTCCTAGAGAGGTGGTCGATGCCCCAAGCCTGGCAGTGTTTAAGAGGCATTTGGACAATGCCCTTAACAACATGCTTTAACTTTCGGTCAGCCCTGAAGTGGTCAGGCAGTTGGACTGGAGGATTGTTGCAGGTCCCTTCTAACTGAAATAGTCTATTCTAGTCTATTTTTAAAATAAAAACAAAGGCAATAAGAAAATCCAAAACAAGCAAAATATCAGATAAATCCTTTAGAATAGGCACTTAACATGCGTATACCCTTTGGACTAGTTTTTTCAGCAGGAAGCAAAGTAATGAAGGAGATTGTGAAGAATCTTTAATATGTGATATCAACAGCTTACCGTAGGATGACTAAACTACAAGCTCTGATCCTTCCACATATGAAAGATGTAGATCTTTTGTTTTAATCTGTGGTTTGCAAATATCTGAGACGTAGACTTTAATTTTCTGAAAGTCTGACTCTATTTACTGTAAATTTAATTTTCACTAAAAAATATATTTACTTTTACCATTGTTCCTCATTTCTCTTGTTGCACTGGGTGGGACAGATTCTCACGGTGTTCATGAGATTCTCATCTCAATCGTGTTCAGAGATGAAGACTAGACCCATTCCAGTTCCTGCCATGGACAGATATGAGCAGGGAAACAGTATTTCAAAACTCGTTTTTTTAAAGTTAGCTATTGTTACTGAGTTTCTAAAAACTAAATGGAATTTCCTCATGCCTAGTGTTGCTGAAGTCAACTTCTCACTGGGACACCAACTTTAAGTTTCAATATATATGGAAAAAAAAATTCTGGAAGCTTCTGGATTAAATTGGGCTATTCTTTATTTTTTTAACCACTCTGGATTATTAACATTTCAGTGGTAGTAGTAACTGTTCCTGCTCCAGCTTTGCTGCTTGTAAGAAGAGAGTGGTGTGCCTACAATGTTTTGGTTTTCTTTCTTTCCTGAAAAGGACTAAATATTGAAGTCTAGTTTGTATTTAAATTTCCACTTTAGAGGTTGTCTACTACCATGTTAGCAGGTGTACTGTCTTCTGATCTGGAAGCCTAGGCTTATTAGGAGGAGTTAGTTCGTAACGAACTGGTATTTCCCATTTTTTCACATCACTGTAGGGCTTCTATTCCACCTTTATGTAAAATGATTTAGTAATAATGGAAGCTAAAACATTAAAAGTCTGTTTATCACTGGCAGACCTTTAACATTTAGTGGCCCATGTTTAAGATCAACCCTAAAAACTTATTTGTGCTTTTCTCTGTATTTTAGGAGCTGATCTTTTGCATGGGATGCTGAAGAAATGCAAGAACCATAGATCCTTTTTTTCTCCTTATTTGAGAGCCACATCTATTTATTTGTTTGCTTGCTTGCTTATTTGTCATCCTCTAATGGATTCTTTAGAAAGATACTTTAAAACTCAGTATTAGAAGATTTCTTAACGAAGGTAAATGTGGATGTTGCTCATCTGCATTTAGCCAAAGGCTACTGGGCATGGTTACCTCAGTGCTTACACACAACTGCATGTCTCCAACAACAAGGGACACTGTTGGATCCAGTGTCTAAATATTTCTCCCTGTTCCCACATTAGTGATACATCTGGACCTGTAAGAACTAAGGATTCAGAATTAAGAATCAATAAAGGATTAAGAATTAATAAACTTTCCATCCATATGAAGAGCTATACATTATTGTTGTTTCCTTTTCTTTCAGGTGATTTTTAGCCTATGTTATTTGAGATCAAAATGTTATACACATTCAACACCTGCAAAGAGTAACATGAGTTGACTAGATTAAAAACTATGGAAAATAATATTTACATAAAATGAAAAGTGTTTCCGACAATAACAGGACATCAGAATTAGAGAAATACATTTTGAATTACAGTTTTGTCTTTTTGTTGAACTTTCAGGTGATTGGGTTTTTTTAACACCTTATGATAATGACGAGGTACTATCAGGTTTTAAAGTGTGATGAAAAGGAGTTATGTGAACACAATGATCAATAATAAATTGCTAAACTGTGTTCCAGAGGAGCTGAAATACATAATGGTTGGTGGACTAGCATTAATAGCAATTTGTATTTAGAAATGTTTCAGAAAGTTAGGCAAATGTTTCACATACCAAATCTCTAGTGACCTACCAGCACAAGCTTTGATTCAATTAAGTATTAGGCTTTCAGCTTTCCCATATCCCCTTAATTGTCTCTGGCTTCTCCAGTTTTCTAAGGTCATTTCTCTCTCTCTCCCCCTCCCATTTCCAGTAAACCCAGGAAAGTAGCAAAATTTGCTAGCAACTCAGTGTTATTTAAGATACCTAAGACAGGAAGATACTGTGCAAAAATATAGAGAGCTCTAATCACTCCAGTATAAGCAATATGGCTGCAAAGTAAGGTTTGCAGTAAAAAAACAAAAAATAATCTAACAATGCACTTTCTGGAGAAGTAAACCATTGTTAAGACCTTCAAGTTTGTATGCTTCCAGAAGAGTTGATGGTGTCCTAGTAGGCAGCATATAAGCACAGTATGCAATGTCTGTTCAACTCTCTTAAAAAAAGTGAAAAAAAAAAAAATTTGGGTTGATAGGGTGAAAAATTGAAATGGAAAGAACTTAGGAAATAGAATATGACATACTGCTGAATAGATTACTAGCCTGTAAATTCACTTAATGCTAGGTGACCAAAAAGTGGTGCTGTCTGTTGTAAACTATTTCTATGGTTCCAGTTACTGCTTCGATGTGGAGCAGTGGGATGGTGGTTTGGGGTGGGGGATTTAGTTGGGGTTTTTTATATATGGGTGGTTTGGGTTTTTTTATCCAGTAGCAGTTTAAGGTAAAATAAAACATAATCATTTTTATTAAGAGGAACTAGACAACACAGAACTTCTCTTAAAATTTGTTTCCCCAAAAAATGGTGTTCCAGAGTCAAGCTCTTTCCTACCTGCTCCCTTTCTGGCCCCACGACTTGTACATTCCTGGGAGTACAGACCAGCTTTAGAAGGGAAGGATGCTCTCACATAAAATCCTGTTAGTTCTCAGAGAACCTGTGACACAGCTCTGTTCAAACACCCCTGGCTGCAGATCTCTCCTCTTGGACAGTTAGTCGAACCACTAGGATATTATATATACACTCATTCCTTCATCTATGTTTAAGACTCTCTTTCTGTATCCCAGCTGCAAAAAGTTGCCCAAATGTAGCCTCAGAATAAACTTTTGTCTTCCAGGGTGATAGGAAGGGCTTGAGACACATTCCTTAATGCCTTGCTTAGTCCTAGCAGTCCATGCTGACTCCTGTGTATACCTCGTCCATCCATGGTCAATAGCCTGGAGATGTTAGGGTGCCTAATTCACTGGTCTGATTTTCATTCTGGTTACTGGGTGACTAAGTTTTGGGCTCATAGTATTCAGGATCCCTTACTGGATCGTAGCTGCACTTCCATACCAGGCAAAAAATAAACATAGCTTCTACAGATTCTCAGTCTATAGATAACAAACACACCTTCTCCTTATACAGCTCAGCTTTCCCTTGCATGGGTAACAGCTCACAAATAATGTGCAATTAAGCCTTCCTCTTGCCTACTTCTAAACAATAAATTTGCATAAGTTTTGCAATAAATTTGCATAAGTTTTGGTGTTTTTTTCAACTAGAAAAATACCACGTGCAAGTTTTGTTAAAAACAGCAAGGTGCACTGACCCTTCTGTTTGTGCAAACTTAGAATGTTGTGTAGTAGAGAAAATCAGAAACAATTCACCTCCTGTCTCCAGCCCTCTGACATGCTCAGAGATCTCAGTGACATGAAGTATACATAATTAATCAACAACCACTCTGAGTACACTTTCAGCATGTTTGCCAATGGAAGTCTGCAACTTACTACTAAGCAATTTCTCATGGCAAGGTCAGGGATCAAATAACAGGCAACTTAAATGATCCAGCAGGCAGATTAGATAAAAATTGGAAGACTTGCCCCAAAAGGACGTTACCTTTTCTCCCTGCATCTCTAGCTTTGTCAATAAAGCAGCTTCTTATTTCATGAAGAAAGGCTAATAAAGACAGTATGATGAAAACTTTGGTGAGGTAATTGTCTTTAGGGCAAGAGCTCTATCTGAAAAGAATATCCTATTTTATTTAAAGGCAATGTATTGGTTTTTTATATATTTGATGATTTGTTGACATTTTTCTTTCATTTTAACAGATGTAATCTGTTTTCTAACAAAACATAGCCTTAGAAAATTAAAGTTCTGTATCTAAACAATATCCATATTAGAAAGGTTATTTATTGAGATTTAAAATATGTTTAGTCTAACATCATGTCTTCAGCGGCTGGTAGATGGGACTTTTAGTGACCTTCTATGAGTTCCTTCACCAGTTGATCCAGGTATGTTTTTTTCTCAGCTCGAAGCTGGTAGGAGGGTGTGCTCCATTCGCCTCAGCCCATGGAGAGCCCACACGGGAGCAGGGGAAAAATGTGAGGGGGAAGGAGCAGAAGAGAGAAACTGCTACATACTGACCATACCCACCTCCATCCTGAGCCCTGTGACACTCAGGGTAGGTAGAGGAGTCTTGAGTGAAGGACTGATGCTGAGTCTGGGAGAGGGGGGAAGGAGAGGTGGTGTTTTAATGTTTGTCCTTGTTTCTCACTACCCAAATCCATTTTTGTTGGACCCTGCCACTACGTGGAAGAGCCTGTGGACAGCTGAGCTAGCCTTCTCAGTAAAGGAAGATAAAGATAGCCCTCAGCTCCCTGGGGCACTGGTGCCCAGGATCTGCTCAACTGGGAAGAAAGGAGCATTGGAAAGGCAGTCTTGCCATAACAGAGTCCATGCTGGAGGACAGACTATGCAATCCTGACCCAAAACTTTTGACAATTTCTATGAGGTCCATATTTTCTCCATTTGGCTTACATATACAGTCAGGCACTGGCCTGGAGCAATGGAAGTCCTATGTACAAATGGAGAATCAATAGGAACAGTGCCTAGTAGAGGTTGCTTAGGGGAGGGAGTATAAGGAAACAGGACAATATACAGTAACAGTATTCCCTTTCTGCAGTTAAGGGATTTCCTGAGTCAGAGGACAAGCCAGTAAAGCACCTGTCCTCCACAACTTTGTCTAATTATTGCATCCAACTGCACATTTACCTCCTTGTCTTCCTGTGGCAACAAATTCCAGCAATGTGACATCTTAAAAAAAATAAAAGAAAAAAGAAAGAAAGAAAATAAAAAAGAGAACCTTGAATTTATTTTAATTTTATGGCCGCTATTTTTATTATTTGTCTCTTAATTCTATTACAGAAAATAATAAATAATTGATATCTGTACATTTTATCTGTTACATTTATGATTTTAGAAGCCTGTATCAGTCACCTCTGTTCTAAACTAAAGAATCTACTCAGTTTAATCTCTGCTTAGATAAAAGCTATTCCATAGCTCTGATTACCCTTGCCATTCTTTTCTGTTTTTTTCTAGTTTCACTATGGCTTTTTTGAGGCAGGTGACCAGAATCAGAAAAAAAGTTCAGATGCGGTTATGATGTTGATTTATACCATAGCATAAGGATGCTTTTGTTTTGTTTGTTATTATTTTCCTAGGATTTTCTAACATTCAAATTGCATTTCTGTAGCTGCTTAGTATTTACCTACTTTTAAAAAACTATCTGTAATGACTCCAGTGTCTCTTTCCTGGGTGATAAGACATAGTTGAAAATGTATATTTAGTTAGGTTTATTTTTCTCCTTCTATGTTTCTTTCTGCTTATTCAGATAGAATTTCACCTGCTGTTTTGTTACCAAGTCACCCCATTGCCATGTGAACCTTCTACATTTCTACTCGGTCAGCTTTGACTGTCCTCAACAGTTTTGTGTCATTGGCAGGCTCTGTCACCTGAGTATTCCCCCGCTTTTTGTGTCAGTCCTGAATACATTGAACACAACACATCACTGAGGGGCCAACTAGCAGGCTTCCCTTGCTGTGAAAGCTGATCATGTATTTACACCAAGTGTTTCCAAGTTCCTGAGTGGTTAGATATCTATCTGATAGAGGTCCGAGTCATGTGAAAGGTCTTTCAACTTTCCCATCATCAGTCTCCTAAAAACTTTGGAGGCTTCTCACCTTCTGTCTGGCAACAGTGACAATTTCAGTAGCATTTTCTATGTCCTTAATCATGTGAATACCATTTTTACAATGAACACTGCCTTCACTGACAGCTCTTAAGCAGGAAATCCCAGAAGGTATTCTGGCAACATGAGAAGCAGTCCCCTTGTGTAGCTTGCCAAAAGTCTAAAGAAGAGAAGAAATCTAAGAATTTTAATGCACATATATGCACATGTGTGTTTAACTGTTTGGGTTTTTCTCTTCAAAACATATGGCTTATCCTTTTGAGGCAATAAGTTAGTTGACTGGGGTGACTGTGTCCCCACATCCCAGAAGGATAGAGTCCACAGTCTTTTCTCTTTAGATGTCTACAAACAATGGAAAAGCAATGTACCTTACGTTTTTCACTGGGGACAGCTTTATTCCCTAGTGCAGGCAGTATATTAGAAACAGGAGAAAAGGGCATTCAGTGGTGGCTGGACTACATCTAAGCAAATTATAGTCACTTTTTTCAAGATACTGCAGCTTTAGTGTATTACTGAAGTCAGAGTCTCTAATTTGTGGAAGTTGGCATAAGTAAGAATCTATCCCAGGACTTGTGGCATTCACTCCTGACAGAATTGGGCCCATAAGTATTAGTGAAAGATTTATTTTTGAACATCTAAAATTAAAGGCCCTGTCTTCCCAGAAAATTATCAGAGTAAACTATATTCTTCCCAGAATACACACACTGTAGATGCAGACTTTCCTGAAAGGAAATATTCTACAATAATCATTACCAAAAGTGTAATTCTGTGCTTTCTTGGAACAAGAGAGTGCTGGAAAGAAACCAAGTTATGTATTTAGCTATTGCACAGCAAGGCTGAATTTTTTGTTTATTCTAAATACATTTTATTAATGCTGGGCACTAACTTGTGAGAAGGTAAGAACCTTCACTGCCTTTTATAAATTAATGAAATTTGGGGCTGCTCAGCAATTTGCAGGTTTGGATTCCAGTTATATAGGGTATTACATAGCCAGCTACTGAGCTGAAAAGACTTGTGTAGCTGAAAGACCAAGCTGAAAGAAAAGACTTGTTTAGAGTATGCCAAAGAGGTAAAATGAGGAGAGGCTTTTGGGAAGAGATTACGGATGGGTATAATTAGGTGAAATATCAGGAAAACACTTTCTAATTGTGAGGATTATTAACCTACAGAACAGTGTCTCAAGGGAACCATTTCAGAGGTAAAGGAATCTACTAGCTGAAATACAAGCCTTAGTCTTTGCCTTCCCTATGATTCATATTTCTTACCCTTTCATAATGTGTTCTTTGCAGAAACTATATTTTCTATTTAAAATATATATATTAGATATATTTTTTATATATATAAAGAGATATATATACGCACACCTTTAGTATCTCCCCCCCACTTCCCCTCCACTCCTTCAACAAACATAGTAGCTACAATATTTAAGTTTTGCTCACTGTGCCTGGGACAACATAAGTGGCTGCTTGGACTTGATCATGCAAACATTTACTCACATAACTTATCTTATTCTTAGACTTAGCCCAATTACACCATGTTGAAATCAGCAGTGTGTATGGAAGTAACGACTTCCATGGTAGTGACTGTTAAGAGCACTGGGCTCTAATATTGCATTTCAGACTCATAAAATAAAGAATCTGGGGGCTTGGAACTGCAGTCAGCCATACTGTTGCATTGCTAGAATGGTTCCGGTCATGTTTTTGTCCTGTGACAACTAGTATCCTCCAACATGACTTCTGGGCCTAGTTTGAGAGTTAACAAGCTCCCAATACGTGAGGAACTGAGTTTTAAAGAACAAGAGAGTTTAATAATATAGCTGTGGGCTATTCCATGCCAGGCGGTCTCAGAGTCAGAGAATGATTCTGGTACTTCCAATTTATTGAGCTAGCCTTTAATTTTGAAAATTTATATAATCAGTTAGATTCCACAGCTTCTTAGTATACAGAAATGTTTATTTGCTATTCATTGTCTCAAAGATATTTTGTAATGAATCTGACTATGTTAGTTTCAAAAGAAATGCAGCAACTTTCTCTTTTCCTTTTCCTCTTAGTTATTCCAATTATGTGCTTTTATTTTCAGCATCATTTCTTTAAAATTTTTAGCTAGTTTTCCTTCTGTGGGTAATTCAGGGCTCAAAGCCAATTCCCACCATTGAATTATTGTCAATGCATCTTGACAATTGTCAGTGCATGCACAGATTGTCAAAGACACATGTTAATGTTGATTTGTCTCAGGGTGGGGGTTCACAGGAAGGATTATATTAATTTTTTTTTCCACCCTCTGTATCATTCTGAGTTTTGTCACTCTCCTCCCTTCTTTTACAGAGGTAAAACCACTCTTCTGTGGTTTTTCTTCCCCTTCTTCTATGAGTTTTGCCGTCACCCATATCCTGAAGACCTAAAAGTAAAAATAATTTCTTGTATAGTAGGATTTGTATTCTTTACATTTAGCATTTTAAATTTAAGACATCTAATGTGAGGATCACCTGATAAAATGCAGCTATACACAGGGCAAACTAGTTGTCAAGACTCCATTTATAGAATTCTTTCACATGATTCATTTTGTTTTAGAGAAGGTATCTAAAGCAGGTCAGATTAACTGAGTCCAAAAAGAGCTTATTTGTCTCTTCATTATGGATGTCAGCAGCTGGACTTATGTGATTCTTGCTCCTTATTTACACAACTCATTCAAACTTCAGTTTTCTGCAGTAAAACAAAAGCTGAGTGAAGCATTCTTGTCTAGCTTTGACACTTACCAGGATGGGATAAGTTGCCCTGTTGAGATCCTTGTTCCTCTCCGCTGACTGTCAATGAAGCCCAGACAATCAGCCAAGGTGATTAAAATTAGTGGAGATCCTGCTTAATGTACCTGAGATCCTCAATCCTCTGTCCAGGGTGCAGTGTTCACTTTTTCCATGGGAAGAGAGAAGACACTCCACAGAGGAGTCTTAGTCCTTCAGTTTTTGCAGACTGTTGCTCTAAGTACATGCACTTAAGCTAGCTGCAGTGGGCTAACGGCTTGTTGTGATAATCCATCTGACGTCTTTAATTGGAGCCATGAGGTCCTCTTGAATTGATACCTGCTTCAAACCCACTATCCGTGCTATGAAAACTGTTAAATCTTGAGTTACATATGTTGTATATTGCAAACGTTAGTGAGTTTTGTCTCAATGGCTAATTACCACTGCGTTTAAACACCATGCTTTATTTAAGGCTGTCTCTTCTCAACCTTTCACTTTCATACAGCACTTGAATGCCAGACTGAAAATCCCTCTGCTATACATGACTTTGTTAAATCTTTAGCAATAATACACATTTTCTGATTCTTCCTTCCCTAGTATTTGTCTCGTCTCCGGCGCATGTTCCCTCCAATGCAATAACACATTCTTCAGGTATGGGTACTGCATCTGGACTCAGTGTTGCAGTAATAGTTGTACCAGAGGTAATATGATCCCCTTACACCTACTTCATATTTCCCTGCTCATAAATCCCAGAATCATTTTAGGTCTTTTTAGTCACAGAATAACAGCTTCACAGGAGTATTTTTTTCCTATCATGGTCCTTTCAGTGACTGAATTAATTCCTTGTCCTTAAAGTGTGGCCTGAGTTGTTTGTCCTTACATTTTAAAATATATGTTATTTCTGCTTAACTTATCAAATGGTGCAGATGACTCTTTCAGTGAACTGTATTGACATTTACCATTCTGTTGGGGGTTTTTTTGCCACCTACAAACTTCATTAGCAATCGTTTAACTCTTTCTTACAAATTATTATCAAAATATTCAGTGCTATATCATAGAGAACCAGTTCCTGTGGAACAGCATTTAAAAAATTCCCAGTGATGATTTTTATTACACTTGCATTTAATTGTGGAAGAAATTATGGGAAAATTTTCCTTTTCTCAGGGAACTTCCAATATTTTGAAACACAGTCACTTCAGAAAACTTCAGCCTGCATAAATTAAACAATAAGTCATTAATGCTAATAGAACAAGTAACATAAGGATCTTTCTTCCTGCATTTGATATGCCAGTTTTATCTATAATTTGGCATATAAAAGATAGATCTGAATAACAAAAGCATAAGGTATACTCATTTTCAGAACTTGGTTAAGTCAGCTCACAGTTGGTGCATGATTTAGGCTGCCTGGATCTCAGGTAACTTCTCTACAGTATCTTCCATAGTAAAAACAGACTAAAACTATGTGGCAGTTAAAGAACAGCCATGCCAACATATAGCTGTTCATAATGGGGGAAAGTGTCATGGCAACTAAGCAAACTCATCTTGGGAAAACTGAGACAGTCCAAAAATATTTTTCAATATACCCCAAGGCCCTCTCACTAACTATTTTGTTTGCAAAATTACTAGTGCTTTCTTGACATTGCTGCATTTTCCCGCACAGTTATGCTGACTCTGTAGCATTCCATTGCAAATGCATACTAAGATGATATTATTATTATTATTATTATTATTATTATTATTATTATTATGCAGGAAAATATAACAGAATGTATAGATATAAAAATGACATGCTGAGGAAAACATTATTTTATATATATATATAATTGCAATTAACAGAAGAGAGCTGCACTTCAAACTTCACAGACATTGCTAGCCATAAAACTTGGCAGAATAGCCATAGTGTTATCGAGCCACTTACTGCTGCAGATGATACAAACTTGTGTGTGAATTTTGAATTCAAAATCTAGCCCCTTTCTTCATTGCTTGATTTCTCTCTATTCTCTTCCTCTCTAAATATGTAGACATAGTATATACTGCATACCAGAACTTGTACAATATGCACATTCCTCTTAAATAGATGTTACGTTTCTATAACTGTATCCAGAAAAAAAAAAATCTTTTCTTGTTTTTTTATTTGATGCCCAGTTTGATCTAGATCTTTTGTATGAACCATTCAAAATATAAAATGACCGATTTTAGTGTTAATAACATAATTCTTCAAGAATGCAAGCAAAACAACACAGAAAACAGGTCCCATAAACAGAACATTAAAAAATATAACCTCTTGCTGGAAGCTCATGTGAATGATTCATTTGGAACCTCCTAGGGATTTTCACAGTATAAATACCATGGTTTTAGTCTAAACTTTGAGTAAGTAAGAAATGGCAGTGATGCCAAACTTCACTACAAAAGATCTGTTCTTCATGGAGAAATAATTATTCACATTTACTATCTCCCTTCTCAAAAGAGGAAGAAAATAAAGAAAAAAAATCCCACAAAAAAAAAAGCCTTGTGAGAAGTCCAAGGCAGAATGCCAAAGACAGCATTCAAAATTAGAGTTAGTTAAAATGAGAGGGACTGGATTTGTACAAGTAGAGGCTTAGCAGCATGACAGGTCACCCTACAGGCACATGTGCCACTTTTTTTTTTTTTCCCTAAATATAGAAAAGAAATAAGGAAAGAAATTATGGTTTTGTGGGTTGAGTATTGACCTGGGTTTGGTTCCTGTTCTGCTTCCAGTCTTACTTTGAAGAAATCACTGAGGGTCAAACCACATTTGATGTTAATGCAGCAGAGTCAATAAAGTCATGCTGCTTTAATCCTTCTGAATATCCTGTTGGTAATATTTCTGTGCCTCAGTTCCTTAGTTGTGACATTATAGCTAATACTATTTCCTTTCTCCTGCCCTTTGTCAATCTTACCTATTTACACAAAAAAAAAAAAGCCCTGTGTACACTTCATTGTCTTAACGAATGTCTGTTAACACAGAACAAGCTCTGGGCACTCTCTTGTCCGCACAGTAAAGCGAAGGAGTGTGCTCAAGGACACAGGACAGTTTATGTTCCAATTTCTAATGTTGCTAGAAAGCTGTTGTTTCTGTGGTTTTGCTGTTGCTGGCAGTGCTTAGGCTAGCACGTATGCAGGAATACACTACAGCTTCACTAGCAGTTGAGGAGATACGGCCTAAATCCAGAAAGGCATGGAAGCCTTGTAGGTATTTTCTTTCTTTCATGTACCCCATGGTCCAGGTTGGGCATCTAGCTGATCAGTACAGTCATGATTTGCAATTCTGAGGGTGGTTTGAGGTACCTTACTCCCTCCTTGGCCTCTATAGAGCCAGACTCAGGTTTATAGATAACCACCGTGCAGTTCTGGACCTCTGTTTCTCCAGTTACATTGTGATTCAGCATCCAGGGATTTTGTCATTGCTTTTCTTCACTGAAGTACAGACTGGGGATGCACAAACCAAATGATTTAGTGTGAAAATTCTACCTTATCTTAGTACTTCTAGTTTCTTGAATTCTGAGCAGATACACCAATGGAACAGTCTCTTCACAATTTTTTTTTTCCTAGGAAGCAGATATGCAAAGGCAATGGAAATGAGACAGAGTTTTATTCAGAGAGTTTCATTAATGTATCTCACTTCCAGGAGAACAAATATCGCTCTCACTAGGCAGAACCAATGAAAGCTAAAGGTGTAGTAATGTATTCAAAGTATTTACATAGGACCTGAGTATTCTTCCTTAGCTAAAATTCTTTGCAGTTTTTGTAAAATGTAAAAGAACAGATAGACTGCTTTCTTCAGATCTAATTGTACTGGATATCAGAAAATTATCTATTCTGAAAAGTAAAGATTTCACAGTAGCTGGTCTGACTTTTTTTCTTTGTTTGCTTGTTTGTTTTAATGCAATGAGTTAGAAGTTCCTCGCCTAGAGATTGAACAGTAATACTTAAACTTAGTCTTCTAACAAGTGACAAATAAACATATGGAGAAAAGCAGATCTCTGTTCATTAGAAAAACTATAGTCTGTACTGCACCACAGTAGTCAGCTGTGCCAGTAATTTTGACATTCCTTTGCAAATTAGCCAGGCTTTGTGAGTACAGGTCTACTTTACTGCACAGGGGGGCTTTCAGCTCTTGGAATCTGGCAGGGGTTCAAGATCAAAGTGTTGCTTTGAACCCATTTGTTAGCCATGCAAAATAAACACAATTCACCTTGCAATAAAAAGCATCAGTGAGGAAAAAAAAAGAAGAAAAGAACATTTTTTAAAACCCTTCAAATGCAAATTCAATACTTACACTATTGCTACTAAATTAGACCAAGGAGAAAAATTAAAATGCTGTAAAAAATTATCTACAATTAAAAGTCTTCTACAAACAGGGAGAAGTTACTATTTATTTTTTTTCCATGATCACAATTGCAGACAATGCTTTAAAGCACAGAGAGCATCCTGATGTTGCCATAAAAAGTTCCCTGGCTAATTATTTGCCAGTACAACTGTTCACTTCCTGTGGTGGATTTATGCTAAATCCTGTTATTAGTCTTGCTCTGCAATTGCCATTGTCTGTGACTGGAAGCAAGGCTCAAAGGCTACAGTCAGCCTTTTATTACAAAACATGTGAATGGAGATTTGACCCAATGTTCGACCACTTCCCCTTTTGGTTTTATGTAAGCTGCTGAGCCTTTCCCTATAAATCACTATGTTGAAATGAACTTTTACTCTTTTTCTTCTCTTGTAACCCTGCAGAGTTTTGGGTTTTGGTTTTGGGTGTTTTTCTTTCTTTTTTTTTTTTCAATAAGGTATCTTCTTTCTTTCTTTTTTATTCTTTTTGGTTTTCCTTTTTTTAAAAAAAAAGCTTTTCAGAACCCTTTAATTACAAACTATCACCAAGGTCTCCTACAGCATGGGAAACATAAAAGAAATGCCTGAAGTCTTGAGAATAGTACAATTCTTGAATTTTTGTGTTTAAAAATTAAGCAAATGCCCCCCCTTATAAATATACTTTGTCTAAAGCATAATTTAAAAAATGTTTACTGACAAGCAAACCTTAAAACTAGTTACTGTACAAACAAAAGAATTCCTATCATATCCAAATAGATCATGTATTTCTCTGAAGTATTTTATACTTTATGCATTCAGGCAAAATTTAGCATACTTTTTTTATTGGACAATAAAAGCTTGCTAATGTAAATATATAGAGACACAGGGATTAAAACTATCTGTAAGACTGAAATGTTTCTGAGAGGGTTAGGCATTACAGGTGGAGGACCTGGTCCTGCAGTCATTGGACAGAATAAAATTCTCATTAAAGTGATAAGCCAAACACTCAGTAAGGGCAAAAGGAGATTTACTTGCATAATTACGTCCAAACTAGGTACCTGTTTTTGTTGGCACTTGAGTCACATACCTGTTGTTCTTTTTCATTAAAATTTAAATTAAATTATTTAAATTAAATAAACCCTTGGAACTAAAACTTATTATTAAAGTATTATTTGTAACCTTTTTCCTCCTCATACCAATATAACTTGGAATACTTGAACTTAAACTGGTGTGGCTGAAATCTTTTTTTCTCTAGTTAAATTCACTGTGATTTGCCACTGACTGCAAGGAAAGTAAATGTGAACTTGCAAACAAGTGAAATAGAGGTGGATGCTGGGAATTCTCAGACCAGTTCCTTTCACATTTCCAAAGGAGAAAAAGAAATTTTCCAATTATATCTAAAATACTTTTGGACTAGTCTGATAACCGGTTGCTAACAAATAATACTGTAATAGTTTTTTTAAAAAAACTAGCCATAACTGTCCAGTGGAAAACCATTAATAGTTGGCAGCTACATATGTCCAAATGGAAAAAGTGGCAGGCTGCAAGCACCTCCCTCCAACTCATTCCCTCTACTAAGTTTAGAGAGATCCACTTCTGTTGTTTAGAGAAAGTGAGATTGAAGAGTAGCCAAAATAGCTTCTTTCCTTCAGATCCAAGGTCTGCAGTGCCTTGTCCATGGTAATACTAAAACCAACATCTTTATGAAGGCCGCAGGATGGACTCTATGCTTGTTCACCCAGATGAGCATTACACTTGCCTGTAGACAGGTGACTAGTTCATATTCACCCTCCAAACTCAATACACACCAGGAGCAAAGAGTTCAAACTACTAAGGTAGTGTTCATGAGGAGTTTATTAATAGTTGGCTACTACTTGGATTAACAGTTAATTTGTCATGTTAATCCACTCATGCATCCTGTTGAGGCAAATCCTGTCTTCCCTGACCCAAGCCTAAAGAGCTGGGCTTTGCTCAGGAGCATGCCTCAGGCAGTGGGATAGTTTGCTTTCTTTTTTCTTCCAGTGCTACAAAGAAGTAGTCAAAATGCTGTGGCTATTGCCACCGCAATAACATCCCCACTCGTTTTGCTGTGGGCAAAGCCCACCTCCCGGCAGAAAGAGGAGCAGGATTTTTCCCTTCATAGCTTATGATTTTAAGCTGTTCATGTTTTAAGATTTTTATTCTTAAAAAACTTCTTTGACTTGTTTTGACTTCTGTTTTCTTTCTAAAGCATCTTTTACAGATAGTTTTTCAGTTATTTGTTAAGAAACAATGCCTAAAATAATCAATTATATTGTGTAAACTGCTGATCTAATTTGAGGAGAATGTATTTAAGGAGAATGTTTTACATATGACCTTTCTGAGAAAGTCACAATTTCTTCATGTAATCTGAAGCGCCCATCATAATTTCTATAGACTTTGTTGACATCTCCTGCTGAGTGTAGAGCTGATCAGCTTCTGACTTCCTGGGAAAGAGTTCCGCTAACAAGGCTGCCCCTATTCCTTCATGTTAGCAAATGTTTATGCCTTCTGGGCTGAATCCTCCTCGCACCGAAGACAGTGGCAATTTGCTTTGTTGCTGTCAGTGGGATGAGGATCAGTGTGCCTTTGTCTATGGGAAGCTCAAAAATAGTCTGTACATCCTAATTCCAAAAGCAATCTGACAATTTGGTAAATCTGGTAAATCTGACAAATTTGCTTTGCTACCATGTCCACAAAATTCAACATCTATTGACACAAAATATTAGTTTGCATATTTTAGGTGAAACGGGGATGTCAATCCTTTGTGAAAAGTGAGGTTTAGTTCCTAATTAACAATATATGTCCTGTAAGTGTAATTGACTTATTAAATGCAGAATGTGCTGAATTTTAGTGTGTGCAGACAGTGAGGAAAAGAAACCACTCACAAGTCAATTGATTCTATACAATTTATTCCTTCCTGGGATTTAGAGTTTTGTTTTGCAAGTTTAATGTGTCTATTTACAATGCTATTAAAAATAAAATGGGTCATGATTTAGTATGAAATTATTCTGAAAGTTCATCATGTTTTCACCAGTAACAAGACCACATATAATAAAAGCTATTAAAAATCAACATTTGCCCATAGTTACTACACAGTAGGTATCTCCAAATATTTTGAAAGAAGTGTTGTATAGCACCAAGTGGTAATTGTTGACAAATGTTAGGTTTTATAGGAAACTTGGAAGATGGAATTTACAACGGATATATAGAAAATGTATTTTTACATGAAAGCTGATTATTTCTCCTATGAAAGGAAACATTACTTTTTAGATTTCTTTTTCTTCTTCCCTATTTATGTTTAAATTTCATTGAAGAAATAAAAAAGCTATTGATTGTAGTTCATTTGGCAGGGGGCTGTTTTGGGAGGCATATTAAAAAAACACAAAACTAACTGAAATCTGTAAAGTGTCTAATTTTACTCTGGAAGTTGCAAAAGATGAAAAATGATATAGATTCTCCTGTTGTAACTTGTGAGAGAGAAGAGAAAGGAATCTGCCAATAACTACTACACAGAACAGGATGATGAAAACAGTTCTTATTCAGTGAAGAGTGATGTTCAGAATAAGATTGTCTCTTCTAACAATAAAGATATTTGTCATGTTGCTGATGCACACAGATGTGAAAGAGGTAAAAACTGATGGGCTGTCCCACACTGTGCAGTTCTCCTACATCTTGCATGGACCACTTGTTTCTGCCAGAGGAGAAGACTATCAAGTCTAAGTCACTTTTATGGAAAGGTGGCCCTATTACAAAACCAAGAATCAATCAAACCAAAAAGCCAGTCTGGGCACTGTTTAGACAAGGTTTCATGCAATCCCATGGGGAACTGTTCCTCCAAACAGAGGCAGGGCATAGGGCTGTGTAGAACCTACCTGAAAAAGAAGCCAAAATAGCTCAACTTAGCACTGGAGTTGGGACTGATTTGCTGCTGAAGTGAATCATTACAGTGTTTTTACCTCAAAACAAATCAGGTGCCAGAGTTAGCAAAGCAAAACATTCCCTAAATGATACAGCTTTCCTTTCAGAAAGAGTATGTATGACTGATATTCTTACTAAGACAATGTAATATAAAATTAATGAGTGAGGAGGATAATAAAGCATTTTGCATCAATATTGAAGTCAAATCATGCCCCAGCTGATAATAACTTAAATTTGAGTCTTCAAAATGGCTAAAGTGATTTCATGTACTTGACAAAATTAGTACTGCAGTAGGATATCACAATCGAATTTTACAATAGAAGCCCAACAACTGAAAAGAACAGCAGCTGAAGTATCTATACTTTTTATGGGAACCTTGTCAAAGCAAAAGAAAATATAAAAGCTGCAGAAATTAGTAGTATTTGGAAAGAATATATTTTCCACAAAGTTAGTCGTTGTTATCCATAAGAATATTTCCATCTATAGGACAGTTTGCAGTGTATTTTCCATGTCACTTTATCTCCTGTATCTGTTTGCTAGGCTGTGTCCTATCACTCTTTACAATTAAGTCCTTGGTATAGCTTCATGTCTTCTATGACGCTGCAGGTGTAAATAATCGAAGGCCTGCATCTCTTCATTCTTTCCTTTTGAGCTTTCAAGTTCATGTTGCCTGTATTGTGTTATCCTCCAGGCTGATGGATCTTAGGCTGAAATTTAGATTACTGAAGTGTAGACATCCTTGTCTTGACACTTAGAAGTCTTGGACTCCCTCTTGGGTCAATGGAAAAAAAGAGGCACTTCTAGGATTTGATTATTCTCATCCCAAAGCAGGTTTCTAAAATAAGTCAGATGAATCAAGTCTTAAACCTGCTTGTTTTCCTCTGCTTACTATAAGGGGAGCCTGGGACAGCTAATTCAGATATACACATGCCAATATTTGCTTCAGTGAATGCCACTCTTGAGAAAGAGAGTTTGATATACATTTGGACTATATTTTCAAACACATAGAGGGTTCAATAGCTTCCATTGTTTACCGTATTTCATTGAGAACAACGGGAAGTGTTAAAAACTTCTTTGCATCATAAGATATGTTTACAGTATATATTATGAGCATGCACGAGTAAGTTCTGTTTGTGTTCCAAGCTGTAAAAAGCCACATGACAAAGGCAGCGCATTGCCAAACCCCAGCTAATACACCCTGGAAAGGTTTCCTAATTTAATTCCCCAGCTGTATGATTTCTGCTAAAGAATAAAAGAAATAGACTTTATGTAGTTGAAAATCAGGATATGATTTGGTAGTTTCTTTCCATTTCTATTTTGCAAAAATGTTCTAGTTCTTAGTAGCTCAATTAGGATACTTACGTTGTCTCATAATTGATTTAATGAGGAGGATGATTTAAATGCAATATGTTGAGACAAATAATCAACTACTGTGGGTTTTTTGGAACGATGATTAATGATGCTGTCCTGGATCCAAATGCATGTTCACAATGATGCATTCATAGGGATGTGACAGGTGATAATAAATGTGTTAACATTCAACTATTGTACTCTAGTATGATCCAAGCAGGATTTCCTCTTATTACCTAGTTTACAATAAACTTTACTACAAAGCTGAAATAAGAAAGACTGCTCTGGTGATTTGTAGACTGCTGTAATTTTTGCTGTCTTGAAACCCGTAATTTTATAAATTCCATTTTCCACCAAAATGAGCTTTGAGCTACTGTACTTTCAGAGAACTAAAAGGAGATTTGCCCTGAAGGTCTTTAGCTGCAAGAATGGCATAATATGCATTTGTTAGGCTAACTTTAGGTGTGTTTTGTTGTCGTGGTTTAACCCCAGCCGGCAACTAAGTACCACACAGCCACTCGCTCATGCACCCACAATGAGATGGGGGGGAGAATCAGAAGGGTAAAACGGAGAAAACTCGTAGGTTGAGATAAAAACAGTTTCATAGGTAAAGCAAAAATGGTGTGCACAAGCAAAGCAAAACAAGAAATTCATTCACTACTTCCCATCGGCAAGGCAGGTGTTCAGCCATCTCCAGGAAAGGAGGGCTCCATCGCATGTAACGGTTACTTGGGAAGACAGTCGCCATCACTCTGAACGTCCCCCCTTCCTTCTTCTTTCCCCAGCTTTACATGCTGAGCATGATGTCATATGGTATGGAATAGCCCTTTGGTCAGTTGGGGTCAACTGTCCCAGCTGTGTCCCCTCCCAACTTCTTGTGCACCCCCAGCCTACTCGCTGGTGGGGTGGGATGAGAAGCAGAAAAGGCCTTGACTCTGTGTAAGCACTGCTCAGCAATAGTGAAAACATCCCTGTGTTATCAACACTGTTTTCAGCACAAAACATAGCCCCATACTAGCTACTATGAAGAAAATTAACTCTCTCCCAGCCAAAACCAGCACATTCTCCACCCCTGTAAGTGTATTTAGTGCTCCTTCTCACACAACGTAGATAATTACTAATACTGTACTCAGTGGAGCCTCTTCCTGTCTTCTGCCTAAAGTCAGTGTTTTCAAGCTTTGCACGGGAGAATTCGAATTAAAAGGGAGCCAGTGTGTTATCTTGGTTGGGTCAATGGCTCTCACTTGTCTTGTCTTGAGGAAAAACTCTTAAATTGATTTAAGAATCACATGGTGATCCAACACAAGTAAAATGTTCCAAGAAGTCATTGAGAGTTTTCTTGTTTCAGAGCTGAATCAGCAGATCCAGGACAAAGTTTTGACGCTATATGCTGATCTGTATGGAAGGAGATGGGAGATGAGGGTGGTTGCATCAACTAGGGAGGACAGAAAGTACGGAGAATAAAATACAGATACAGAAGCATCTACTTAATATCCAGTTGCTGTAAACACAGGGATGACTCTGTTGTCTGGTAAGCAATTGCATCGATTAATAAAATGTGAGGTTTGTGAAGCTGCAAACTGCTGATAATTTTCCTTAGAATACAAAAGAGGTCAGCCCAAAACTGTTTTCGTTAATTAGTATGTGATGGGTTTTCTGGCTCTGTGTAGGTTTAGTTTTCATAATAAAATTCATTTTCCCTTTCCATTTATTAACATATCTACACACTATTTAATTATATATACTTACAGAAATTTTGTGCATATTTGGGGAGCAGGCTTAGGGCCCAGCTTTTTAAAGAATGCACAATACCCATGTGACTGCAGTTGAATAGTATAATAATGCCTATATACTTTAAAGACTTGCACCGTAGCCAAAACATGTCTGCTTGCATTCCTCATTTCACTTAAGTGGCTGTTCTTATGAAAAGGTTTTGTTTGTATTCCTGCAGTTGGTTAAAAAGGAGCTGCATGCCAAAAAAAAGCCCCTAAAATGCAGTGGAAAAGGTCCTCAAAAGACCACTGCCACCTGTTTTAATTCAGATATTAAACTAATGTTTAAAATACTTAACAAGCCTCTAGAATTTAACATCATCAGTTCACAGCTCAGGAGCTTGTGATTCTGAGGGGGAAAACCTCTTTGCGCAAGCAAGGGGACTCCAGAAAAGTAACTGCACAGAGTAACCATTTAAAGAACAAATGTGCACAAGTGACATTTTATGTCTTCATTCAGGAATTCTGTAGAGTCAAACTGAAGCAATATCATCCGCCAGAATTTACTTGGTTTATTTACTTGCTACTGTAAAATTCCTGGTGCAGTTCTTGTTGGATTTCCTCAGGAATGTGGAGTTCAAATATACTGGAGAAGCACAAATGCAGTCTTAAGTAACTTCAGTCAGTTTGCACAGGATTTTTTAAAGCAACTTTAGTCAGTTGATTTTTTTCTATAACTCTAAAACCTGCTGATTTCATTTTAGCTATATTAAATTTTTGCATTCCTCCTCTGAAATCTCACATACACATCACAATCACTGTAAGTGTTTTCACATTGAAATTGAAGATGTAAATGAAGTACTGCGGTTGCTGTCTGGTTTTAGTTACAATGTCTGTTTGTTGACATCTCACATGAAGGCCTGCTGTGTCTCTGGCTCTGTCTACTTCATTTCCCCTCTAATTAGGCTTTGCCCTCAATTACGTTAATGATGCAACTTTTCCTATAGATCATTTGCCCCTTCAATCAATTAGCGGAATATGAAGGGTGCATCCCTCTTTGGCTTTGGATTTGCTTGCCTCAGGGCAGACTGTTCAGTTCACAGAAGTACTTAGGCAAAGCAAGCTGTTTGCTCTGAAATATATAACCTGTATGATCTAGATTTAAAAACAAAGAAACAAACAAACAAAACAAAAAAAACCCAAACCAAACAAACAAAAAAACCCCCAAACCCAAAACCTAGAAAAACCTCAATTATTATTGAGTAGTATTATGACAGTATAGAAATAGCTACAGCAATCTGGAACATGAGAGAAATTATAGAAATGCAGCAGATATTGCATGGCAAACATTTTGTTGAGTGCAAGACTAAGCAGTGCCTCCCCACATGCTCTTTCTTCTAGATTCTTGCCTTTCCTATGTCCCATCTCAGAGTCTTGTTATTCTTCATTTCTTGAGTCCTCTTTGACCTCCTTCCCAAGTGAAACAGCCCAGTTGGCCAAACTTACCTCTGCAGAAAGCAGTGCTCAATGTCCCGAGCTACCAACTGCTGCTCTGCTATGAGCTGGGTTCGTGACCACTTACACATCCCTTCAGATTTCCTGAGGTCGATGTCAGTCCACCCCTGGTGTGGTGTAATCCCGTCTTGCTATCCTAACACAGTCATGGGATCATTGTTCATGCTTGCCCTTTTTGCTTTACCACCCAGTGCACCTCCAAATGCAGCCTGTCTCATGTTTTATGCTCCAGATTCCTATTTCTCTAAATCCCACCAAAAAAATACCTGTCTCTGCCTTGGTTCTCTCCCCATCATTATTCCACCCTTTATTTCCTTGTTTCCTACCTCGTTTCTCCCTTTTCTTCTCCCTGCCTTATTTGTCTAAAACACTACTGTGAAGTAATTGTACATGCTATTCAATCATACTTACCATTTCTGCCATACCTTCTGCCTCATATCCCATTTCTAAATTTCCTTTTTCCTCTTGAAGAAGCAAAACAAGCCCTGCATCCCCTCCTTTGATGTCTATATGCCATATACCACCTCTCATTTCTTCTTATTCCCAGTCTGTTTGCTTCATAGACTTAGCTTTGGTGATGAAGGTGTGATTTTTACCTTCAGGTAACTAGCAAGCAGGAGCTTTCCTGAGGTGAAAACAAAGTAAAGATCAAAACCTGTTAGTTTTACCACAAGGTAAACTTGCTGAGGTCATCCCTACACCTTGGCCAGGAGCTGACTTCAGCAAGTTTACCTGGTGGTAAAATGACAGGGCTTGCTCTTCACTGTATTTTTATACAGGAATCTACTGTGCTTTTTAATTATTTGGGGTAAAAAAATTATCTCTTTTCAATAGGCAAGGGAAGCCCTTCTTCCCTCTCTCACTTTTTCTTAGCCATGTCTCTTAAACTGCATATGACAGCATTCTCCTTGCTCATAAAGAACTATTTTATTTATAAATAATCTCCTTTCTAAAACCATGTAACTCCTTTTTCCTAACTAGCCTTAGCTTCTTTTCTCAGCTGCTGACCTCCAGTTTGTTAGGAGTCATTGTCTGGTTTAGAAGACGTAATCTTTGGATGAAGTGATCTGCTGTGGTCTGTGCTTGTTCACACCTGTGCACGCAATCCCCGTCTATACAAATGGTCCTTAGGACAAAGGAGAAAAGCAGTCCTTACTTAAGAGCCTCCCTTACTTTTAGCACTAGCTAAAAATAGGATGTTAACATTGTCTAATGCCTGCTATAAAACATTTCTCTTCAAAAAGAACCCAAGAACTTGTAGTTACAGTGGGAACGCGACGTATGTGCACTGAAGAATCTTCAAATATCAAGAACATAGGGGCCACCAAGGCAGCTCTGGTGAGGCAAACAAGGCAGCAACAGGGAAAGCCCTTACCTTGGCGATGCTGGGGCCCATCCCAACCAGAACTTTATAACCCGGAGGAAAATATTCGTGACTCTTATTTCACCCTTGTGCTAGGTGTCAGCAATGCGTATGCTAGCACCAAGCCCAGCAGTGCAGCACACCAGAGCAGGAAGCATCCTCCACCTGCCTAACAGCCCTCGGCAGGATGCCCCACCAGCTAAAAAGCATCAGGATTTCCACTGGACAGGAATATTTTACACTGACAGATGGCAGAGTCATGTTTTATGCTTGATTGTATAGCCTTAACATAAAGAAAGAACCTTAGGCTCTATTTCAGAACAATGAATCAAAGAAGCAGTTTTACAGTATCCACATTATCCAGCTTCCCTCACACCTTTATACCCTCCTTGGACATACATGTGTCCATCTTCCAAGTCTGAGCATTGTGTAAATGGCTCGCTTTATCTTTAAGTGCTCGAATGACATTCCGACCCTGCAACACTATGTAAGTAGGTAAATCTGAATTATGCCCATTTTACTAAGGGGGGAATAAAAATAGAGCATGGAAAGTGTCTGAGGCCACAGGGCAGGTTGTTGACAGCACCAGAATGAGCCCAGAACTTCTTGCCTGTATCCAATCCCCCATGCAAGTCATACGTGAGTGCTTTTCCAAATACATTAACTGCTCAACATGTTAACTGACTTCAGTTTAGAAATAGCATAAAACAATTTTTTTCCTTTTTGTGTGAAAAGTGTTTGAAGCATTCTTGAGGGTCTGTATGTATCCTTTCCTGTAGTTTTACATAACATGATGGCTGATTTCTCTGAACTGTTTAGTTGTATTCACTTGCCACTTTTGCAGTGCACATTTCAGTATACTCCTAAGCATACAATGTATGTGCAAAGTTCAGTTTGATATAGCACAACATTCTTCCAGTGGTAAGAGTGTTATCGCTCTGTTGGTTTAAATCGAATTTGCACGTCATGAGACAAGCAGATGAAGACAATGTTTTACCATATTTTGAATAAGCAGATAGCCAAAGGCTTTTTCCAGATGAAGAAGAAAGAGATCATTTGCTTATTCAATATACATAGTCAAACAAGGTCATTTTTATAAAGCAAGGGTATCTTAAAATGATACCAAACATGCGGTATTTGTTCCTATCATAGTTCATGCTATAGCCTTACAAAGAATGACAAGGACATGTTCTTAACACATATACACTGCCCTTTGTAAGTCACAGATTTCTTAAGGGAAACTGAATAAAATGCAGGACAGTGTAAAACTGGATGTCTTGAATCAGCAGTTCAAGGGGAACTAGAGAAAAAACACAACTGAAAGTGAGATTTGAAGTGTCATGCAACATGTATTTGATATACCATGTCCTTAGAAACACAGCATTTTAACAAACAGACATTCACCAGTTCAGCCCCCAGTTTTCTTAATGAGTTCAGTAAACAATAAAGATAAGACAATCACAGAAACTGTTAAACATTTAAAGCAACGGAGTCAGAATGACAGAGGATAGGATTCATGTCAACCAAAATAAGCTATCAAGTGTGAGTTGTTTTTTTTTAGGCTCCCTATGTCTACAAAGGGGAGTGATAGACATCTCTGAAGGGCAGATCACCCCTTCTTAAGACCAGTGACTAAGACTGATGGAAAGAATTGCCCACTGGAGGTAGCTATTTTTCTCACTTAACTGTTGAGGGTACCTGAGTGATTAGACCTAGATCCTTCTTTCCACATGCCTTTCAGCAGCAGCTCTGATCCTGCAAGCACTAAACACACATATAAATTTAAGCACCTGGCTAGTCCTAGCAACATGGAGGACCCTCTCAGAGCATTTACAGTCAAACATGCATGACTGATTGCAAATTTAGAGACTAAAATATCCCTTCTTCAACATGTTCTGGGCTTCCATACCTGTCTAGAAACTCAAACATAGCTGGGATTTTCCAAGACTATGATGTGGAGTCTATCTGGAAAAAAATATATGATAATCAGTTGATGACCTGATCCTTTTAATTTCTCATAGCATAGAAACCTTTGGAGTGAGTAAGAATTTGTATGAAATAATTTGACAATTGGATTTTTTTTTTTAATCTTATCTTCTCTGGAAAAGCAACAACAAAGTTGGGTCCTCACAAGTAGGTAAGTACACCTCTTAAAGTACATTTTGCTTGTAATATGGTACAGCTGTCTTCAGAACAGTTCATATAAACAGTTCATATATGGACACAATGGGAAGGATCAACAGTAAACCTTTACATTAGTTATATTGTGTCAAAAGACAAAACCAGTCAGTAACACCATGAATATTCAACCAGGTAGACAATGGTCAACTCAGCTTCCCACCTGCTTTTATCTGATCTCATGACCTAGGGAAATATGTGCTAGTGACAGAGCACATACTTCTTAATGGAGAAAATTATATTGATTATACCTGGTGACATTTTGTGTCATTGCATTGTATTGGTTTTAGCTTACATCAAGAAATCTAAAATGTACGTTGCCTTACAGCTGTCAAATGTAAATGGCAAGAAGTCTCCCCTACTGAAATTGGATGAGAAGGAATGCTGAAGTCTTTAAAAAAAATCCTATTTCAGCCAGTTTCTCAAGATCTTCATCTTTTGAATGTTTCCTTCCTCTTCCAAAAAGGAAATAGAAAGAAGATGAGTGGATGGGTATTACAAAGAAAATAAATTGGATTAAGAGTGAGGAAGACCTCCAGCATGTATCTATGCCTGTATGAAAGTTTCCATAAGTAGGAGGAAAAAATAAAGTGCCTTTCTTCCCTCAAATTAACCAAATGATCTGACATTATAAATAAATAACTAAACAACAGGAATATGTTTTGATCAATTGGATTTGAAAATTTTATTGATTCAAATCAATTCAACACATGATGGGTAAGGAATGTGATAGCTGATCTCTTGTCCTGGGACAAACGTCCTAAGGTTGAAATAGCTTTTCTCCTCCTGAGCTATTCTCTCATCCGTGTAATCAATGAAGTTTTTTCTACACTGTTCTGTTTTATTTCTCTCAAAAATCGTAAGATTCCCTTTGTTTTTCCCTTTGACTTCCTATCCAAGAGGAGAGACATGTTTTCTCTGTCACCTAGACAAGCCAGAGTTCTCTACCTGCTTTTCTTCTTTCCTGACACATCAAAAAGTGCTCATGAAAAAATGAGTAATCAGTTTCCTGTGGAACAGGGAGTTGGAAGAAAGAAGAGAAGGAGGTTTTGAAAATTGAGCTGTAATATATTTGAGATGGATGTGGACAGGACATTTTTGCTTTCTTCATCTTCTCTTTCTTTATCTACGGAGAAGTAATCCTTCACCTATCACTGAGATAAATGCAACACCCTTGCAGTAAGATGAAGTTGGTGGTCATGAGGACTCTCCACAGCTGTAGACTGTAAATGGGCATGGCTGGATTTTTTCTGACTCCAGAGCCAGAGACATCTTCTGCGGTGTCTGGACATAGGACACTGAATACCGAACACCTGTATCACTGGTGAAGAAGGCTATCATTGTGCTTTGTGTTGCCTTATGCTACACCACATATCAGAAATCTAGAACTTCTCAGTGACATCCTTCACCTTCCCCAGGTAGACTGTATGAGGAAAATGTAGCAGTAGGTGACAGACTGTATGGCTCACAATAGATAAGAAAGCCTCTGTGTAGAAGAACAGAGACTAATAATGGGTATCTGGAAGCAATAATGAGTACAAAAGGAAGCAAAGTTGAGAACCACTTTGATGTTATGAAGAGGTAATGTTTGTAGCTTTTTTTTTTAAACATTTTCCTCTTCCCACCACATCCACATGTGTCTTGTCTGGATTTCATTTCAGCCAGCTGCTCTGCACCCATGTGCTCATTTCAGCAGTGCACCAGAGCAATCAGCTTACATTAGAGCTGTATTCCTTTCTGCAGCCTTGCTTTGTGGGGATGATGTCCAAGTCCTGAACAGGGACTTGTGTCTCTAAGGGTTCTTGTGTCAGTGATTCCGGACTAACTTTTGGGATGCAGGGAGCAGGCTACACTTTTCGTTATAGCACAAAAAATTCAGAATGGCACCATTTAAAATGAAAATAATAACTAGATAAATATTTCCCAACAGTTGCAAGTAGATAGTAGAAAACTATTCTCTTCCGTATGTGTGAACCTTAGGAAAAGATTGGTTGCAATGGGGCCAAAGTGAGGAAAAACTAGAACAGTCTCAGTGTCCAGAGCCTCAATGGGGTGCTTGTCCATGGTAGCGTTGCTTTCTAAAAAGACTCATGTCCCAACCAATGTAATCCTTAGCCACCACTTCCCTTTTAAAAAGACTATAAGGTTGTAAGTCTGCACAGGAATTTTTCGCTTTTTTCAGGCTGGCTGGCTGGCAAGCAAGGGCAGAATATAACAATTCACTTGAACAGTGGTCATTGAGCTTATGAACTATCTGTGGGGAGATTCATAAGAGTAATTAATATAGCTGTTTAAAAGAGCAAAGGCCACTTACAAGGGCAAATTAGTATTTATTCACTTAGAAGTACTCTATTGCTGAGTTTATTGAATATATTTTATTTAGTATTGGCTGAATACATTAATTCTGACATTTGCACGAAGATTTTTCTCATGAACCAGAAAGAAATGGTTTTTGGCTTTTTTTTATTGTTGGGTTGCCATGATTCCAGTTCCACTCACATAATTTTGGTTGCGTATTAGAAAGGCATAAAGATACTTAATGTAACAACAACAGAAAAAGAGAACTTTCTGAATTGTTCAGTTTCACCTCCAGTCCTTTCTGCCCTTACACAAATGACACCAGGAAAGATGAAACACACAGCTTTTGAGGAAACTGCATGCAAACTTGATATCTGGATTGGGGAAAAAAAAAAAAATCAGCTACAAACTATATGGAGAATGTAATACTCTGAATATTTAATGTAGAAATTATTTAAGCACTTGTTGAAGGAGACTATTTTATTTAAAACTTATTAACTAGTTTATTAAGTTTATTTAATTTATTTATTCAAGTTTAAAGAGAAACCAATGCCAATATAAATATCACCTTAAGTATTGTTCATTACACTTTTAGGACAGTTGAGGTATCACTGTGAGGCAAAGCATAGTTTTAGTTCAGGAAGAGTCATGATGGTAACCTTTGATCTTTATTTCCTACAGTTAATACCATAATAATTCTTTTTATCTCATTGTGTACAAACATATTCCTAGGACTTAAAGCCAGTGGTTGTGCAAGAAGTTATTTGTAGTTTAAATGAAGTACTTGGATGATGAATCAAGAGTTTTTATACAATACTAACTTGTGATAAATCATTTTTATGCTGTTTTGCTCTTTCCAGTACTGCACCACCTCCAGCTCATACCAGCATATGATAGACGATGTATGAACATTTGTCTGCTTTTTTATTTAAATAAATTGCAACCTTTTGGGGGAAGAAGGCAATTTCTTGTCTGTTTGTATGATACTAAGCACAATCTGAGTTAAGCAAATGGAAATAAACAAAAGTGAAATAAAAGAAAGACTGGCCATTCTTGGTTTTAAAAAAAGCAATTTTCCCTAAGCTGGAAAACTACAGGTGGGATCAACTTAATCTAATTTTCTTCTTACCTTAAAATAATTATACCTAAAATAGGTCAGCAGAATCACCGTCTGGAAATGTTTGTTTGTTGACAATAAAGGGAGCCTGAAATGACTAGGCCAGATGTAGACATTGATACTATAGATAGGGAGAGGTTTCCTAATCTGAATTATTATCTACAGACCACATAGGAGTTTTAATTTTATACTGCCAAAATTAAAATAATTTCTTCATAGTATCTGTGGCCCATCAAGCCTGATTACCAGAAATGCCAAATGTTCACAGTTCCTGCATATTTCAAAATTTAATTGTGTAAGTCTGTGTAAAAATCAGGCTCATTAGGGCCCTTTTTAAATGAGATGTACACATGTGCTCAAGGGCAGTCTGAAGCCTGACTGTAATCAGGAGTTATCCACCTACATGACAGTAGCTTGTTGCAACACTGATCAGGAGGAGGAAAGGGACATGAAAAGGGGCTGTGTAGCTGCCTGGCCACCTCTCTGTCATGAGACATAGACAATTCTTCAACATTATAATAGCACAGTGCAGTTCTAATGGGGTGTTTCCTCCCCTTCTACCCTTCCCCCTTCCCTCCCAACTGGTGAATTCCCCCCCTGCATAGGTCGGTATCAGTCATCTTGTTAATGGCAGTGGGCTTTAGATAATTTCCATCATTATTCATTTAGATAGGTCCTAAACTACAGAGCAAAGTAAAATTAAACACATGTATAGATGGGGTTGTCTCTAGAAAGCATTTACCCTTATGAAAAGTACATAGAAATAGCCCTTAGAACATGAGAAACATATAATCACAGTTCATGCACATAATTTATCTTCTCTGTTGCACTTTGATAACTTATTATAGTCAATAAAGCCATTATGCCTTTCTGTGAATACAAGTCTTGTTGTTTAAAAATGTCTGATGTATAACAGTGAATTATCCTTTCAGAATAAGAATGCAATCAAAATCAATGTAATGCCTGATTAATACCACAGAAAGTTGTCCAGCAGCCAAAATAGTCTCAATGAGTCCATATACTGCACATATATAGAGAGAGACATATGTATATACACATACTTGCCTATTACTCTTATCATATTTGTTCCTGTTAAAAATTTTATGAGTCAGTACAGGAACAAATAGACAAGCGGAAGAGATAATTCCAATAAAAACATGACAATTTTTTTTGTACAGCTAACTAGTCACAGTTTGGAATTACACATATTTCTCAGAAGAGGCCATACAACTCATATCACACATAGCATTGACATCCATCTGAGTTTTGAACAAAAAGTAGAAGTAGATGACAACTAGTGTGAACCACATTTGTTCTTGGTTATATTTGCAGTGCCATTTTGATTCAACCCTGAATATAAACTGTGTGTAAAGGATTGTTTTAAATAACTATGGACCAAAGGTTGAATCTTGCCAACTTTCACACACTAGAATAATGCTACTGATAGACATCTGATCCTGGTTAATTCAAAATGCAAGAGAAGTTCCCTGTCCACAGGAGTTTTTCTTAGAACAGTAGATTTAGGCATCCTAAATTTAAATCAAAAGTGAAAAGGTGCTTTGGAAAAATTCTTTCCCCGATGTGTTTCTCTCCCATGTCAAAGTATTGTTAAATACAGGACTAATTTGTTGTGATGTTATGCTGTAATATTTCCCTTGGCTTGTGTCCCTTATTATTTAATTAAATGTCATCAAAGATTTCATTGTCAGACTAAAACATTTGTATTCTATTTTTTGTATCTTAATGGAGCCAGTGAAAAAATAAGAAGTAGAAATGTCATAAGGAGTACTTTCTTCCGAACATTTTATGACTGTGGACTGTCTGTAGGTAATTTAACATACTCTTTGCCTTTCTCAGTATATTATGGACCAAAAGATCACCAAGATTAATTTAGATTCAAATGAAATATTGGATCCAAAACCATTTTCATTTTTCTATTTCCATTCCTTGTGTTATATTATTACCTTGTGCATTACTGATTTGCATGTAAGCCAATGTATTTCAAATGAGCTCCACTGTCTTAATGGAGGCACAAAGGGAGGAGGCTTTCACTCAGCTGCACAATCTGGTTTTCTTTTATCCTATCCAGGATTCATGGGATGTATGTGATTGCAGCTAAAGCAAGCTTTGCAGAGACACAGCATAAAGCAAAACACCGTATGCTTCCTCACATCACCCTGGTGGCATGTTTTAACTCAGGGGTAACACTCCTAGCACTGAGGAGATCACTGTTTTATTTCTGGGGCTGTCTGCTGAGACTGCCACGAAGTGTGCCAGGTAACATCCGTTGTCCCACCACATAGACACCTGTCCACTGAAAATCAGTGTGAGACTACCTCCTTTCATCACTTCATAAAGCCAGCTAAACAGCTGCCTTACAAGATTCATATTCAACCCAGGCTGGATTTGAACTGGTTAGCTAGGACTAAAATGTTTCTTGTGTACCATTACTGATCTCACAGGCACTGGTGCCATTGCATGTTAGAAAATGGCTTTAAATTGGCCATGGGAAGATGGGTTTTAAGTTGCATCCAGCTGAGACAAGACGATACTCTAGAGCATTTGATGGGGTGACTATGCCCTTGTGATATAAGGACTTCTAAGTATTGAGGAAAGCAGGGAAAATTTGCTTTTACGAATCCAACACTGTTCTTAGCCCATGTTCCTGTTGATGAGATCAGATGCCTTCAGATGAGCTCTTCTTAACTGACACGAGTTCAGGAAAAATGGAAAAAAAAAAAACCAAGAAAAAAAAAAGTAATGTTATTTGTACTTAAGGAGAAGCAAAGTAAGAGATACTGATTCCCAGGGAACAAAATTTGCTTTGACGCCATCCAGCTGGTTGATGGTCCCCCTTCCCTGTGTTCCTTCCCACTGCCACCTTACAGGCTCCATCACCTCATTTCGAAGTCAGATACCCACAGCCTCACCTGCTAAAGAAAAAATGAGAGTTCCCTGGTGATAGGCAAGGAAACAAACCAGGAGATCAGCATTCATGGAAACCTCAAGTAGGGTAAAAGAGTAGATGTGGAGGGCAGGGAAGGGGAAGCAGAGTGAGAAAGAGGTAGCATTGGCCACAAAGAAAACTAAAATCAGCAAGGAAAAGTGTTGGCATGCTCTATTTTCTAAAAGGAAAAGTAAAAAGAAATATAAGTAAAAATATTTAAGCAGTGGAATAGGTGAACACTGGCCTAGCATTTATGTTTTGCATGTCTGCTGATTCAGTTTAGCTGAGGCTTTTTTTCAAAAGATCTTAAAAATAATCTACACTGAGAAACAAATCCACATGAATATTGCTTAAAGCCTCAACATTCATGAAATATGAAAATGAACAAAGGCACAGACTGTGTTGTTTTATTTTGCATGAAATGCTGCATATCAGTATCAATGATACAACAGAGTGACGTAGTTAACATTAGATTTAATGTGAGGAATATCTAAATTTGTCTACTTTTTCACAACAGATTGCAAGACATTAAGGTTCTTGTAAACATTAGAGGAGTCAGCCAGGCCTATACTTTTCTATATCTGTCACATTATTCATGGGCACAGTCTCATAGACTATTTACTTGAGCAAATGTACATATGTGCATAAGCATTTAGAGAACAGAAGCCATTACCATCTACCATCAAAGTTTCCAGCAAGAGGATTTTTATACTTCTGGAGAAACTAACTCAAACACAACAGCACGCTTTGATGGTTTGGTTTAGACAGACCGGTGATTCAGAGCATCTTTCATTTATTTATTTTCTTCTTAGGTATTCAGTAAATATAGCTGGGCAACTAGCAACAGTTAAATAGCTGCAACATTACCAGCGCTGAATAATTTACTAATTGGCAGAACAATTCCCATCTCCTCCGTTTGACCGGATATTTGTTTTATGTGTGTGCTTGATATGCAATATTTACTCCTGATAAATCGGGAGAGGCAAGTGCATTTGCTTTTGCTAAATCAGGAGTAGTAAAACTTATGGTTGAAGCTATGATTATTATGAATATGACATTGAAAATGGGAATAGAAAAATACATTCATAGGGGTTTTTTTGCCAGGGTAAGACATCATTCATGCTTTGTACTTTTTAATCATGACTGTTAGCATTTCATTGAAAGAAGATTAAATTTTATTGGTCTCAAAAAGTTCTTCAAAGCTTTTTTATCCATCTCTTAGCTTCTATTGTAACTTTTCTGCTAAGCAAATTTAAAACATTTCAGGGGGTTTTTCTTCTTGCCTTTATTCTCTTAAAGAGAGATAAAAATTTAAAAGTCAAATTACAAAAAAGTGGTGAAATTATGAGCTCTTTGTTAAAATATTTTTTAATACAACTTCCGCTGTTTTTATAACACGGGCAACCTATATTCTACTTCATGTGGTTTTCAAAGAGGAAACTTTTAGTTTCCTCATTTGGTATGAAAACACTATCAAAGTGAACATGGTTTGTTCTCAATTTCTTTGCACTATCTGATCTTTGTAAGTAATCTATAAAGACTTAAACCATAGGACATGCAGGATACTCAAGTTACAAGTGCCCCAAGGTCTTAAAAGATCTTGTCTGTGTCGTACTTTAGAGTTAGAAGGAGTTATTGCCCTAAAACAGGGAGCATGTGAAGCTTAGTGGTTTAAGTCTTTAAATTCTGGCGTTTTAAATGTAGCTGTGTCACTCTAAGTAGGACCAACATTTCATCTGCCTTCTTACATTCAGATTTCTTTGCCATGACTATCTATGTCCTCCATTGCTGGTCACACTGAGAATACCCAAAATAGATAGAATTCCATGTAATTCAATGCCTGATGGAGTTCTATCCAAATAAACGGATCTTTGTTCTTTTTTTAACATTAAAACATGATGCCAACAATCAGGAACAAGTTTAAAATATTTTTAAAAGAAGTATAAATGAAAGAAAATAAATCAGCAGTGATAGAAAGTTGTTCTGAGAGAAGCAGCAAGCAAAACTTTATTTTAACATAATACCTTGGAAATATGTTTATTTGTTTCAAGGAAAGAAAATCAGAAGCTCAACTTTATTTCTCCAGTTGTAGATGTATATATGCAAGAGGCTTGAAAATGTAAGTTGCAGAGCAGAAGCTCAGCTGGTACAAATCAGCATGGTTATTGAAGTCGGTGGAACAACAGGAGGGTTTCACCTTCTCAGCATCTGGCCCTCACACAATGTGAACAGCTGATGTTTCAAAAGATAAAGTACGTATGTACAAGCAAGAGAGACATGCTGAACCTTCCGTGTACGCCTTGTTAAAAGTTTGTGGCTTTGATTAAAGTGAATTCAGTGTCTGCTTGACAGGCAAGATTGACAGAACAGGAAACCAATGTCTTCCATTAGCCCCAGCGCAGATAAAAGCGAAGGCAGGCAGAGGCACCTCCCCCCACTCAGGAAGGGTTTCTTTCAGGACAGAGCAAGCCATTAACTTTCAAAGGCTTTCACTCCTTGTGGTGAGAACGCTGAATATCAGACCAGTCATACATGAATGTCTGTTTATCCCAGTATGCTTCTTTTTTTGCTGGTAGGAGATGTTTAAAAAAAGAGGTAAGGAATGCAAGCAGAGAGAAAGCCTTCCCCTTGTGAGCTCCTGGCTTCTGGCAATCAGCAGTTTACAGACTTGCTTTGCTAGACGCAGCATCTATGCTGCCAGTAACGTATGGGACTATCCCACATTTGAAACACATCCCTCTTGTAAACATGTGAATTTAGAATATTTCAGAGTATAAACAAACACAACTGGACCAACCACCACTTTATAGCATATGAATGATTCAGCTTTTTAGCATGATTTTATTTCCTGATCACTATTACTCAATTCTGAACCCATCAAAAGGGACTCTTGCAAAGTCTATTCTTGTCAGTAAGGAACTCTAGTTATCTAGGGACTTTGGAGACACAAAAGTCCTCTATAAATAGAAGACACATTGATATCCAAATGAGGAGAGGACCCAGTTCTGCCCGATTTCTTAAATCCAGCTTTCCAGAGCACGTACAAGATAGCAGAGGTAAGCCAAACTCGTCTGAAAAATTTGGTGTATTTCCAAGTGTAAGAAAGAGAGAATTTTTCATTTTGAAATGCTGTTTACCATTGCTTCTGGGGTTTTTTATACATAACAAGAATTCTGCAATCACTTAGGAGAAAAATGTGAAACCCTGTTAACAGCAATAAAAGTCTGTTATTACTTTTTAAACATTTAGACGAAAAAAACCCCTAATTTTAATCAGATCTTTTCTACACAATCCCATGGGTTAGGGGGGTTTTTGGCATGTCTACTGGGTTAAAGGGTAGCACATGTCATTCTATGGAGGCATTATGAATGTGAAAGCTAATAGATTTAAAAAAGAGGTTTAACAGTCATTTTAGTGTCTATCTTCTTCTGAGTCCTTCAGCCAATTTTTGTGGTTTTACTACTGCTTTCATCTAGAGTGTTCTCCGTGGGTTTTTTTCCTGTTCTTTGCCATCATATGCAAGACTAATACAAACAACCACGGCAAAGAAACAAGGACTTTTGCCCATGAAATGCAGTCTAAGTTAGACCCAGTATCATAAATAGAGTAGGACCAGTAACTGAAGAGCAGAGGAAATCACTGACAGAAAAGGGAAAACAACCCTTTTCTTTTTGCACGTACACTGTAAATATTTATTTTGGTCTTTTTCTGATACAGTCACAGGTGTGAGGAGAAGTGGTTTGTGCCAACCTAGAGCGTATTGACAGAAAGCTAGCTGCTGAAAGCGGGGGTTTAAGGAGGAATCTTAAGAAGGCGAGCCAACATTGTGGGGACTGTTTACTGAGCCAGATTTGATTTGCCACATTAACCACAGGAGTTAAAATAATGACGGTGTCACCATGGTTGAAGCTGCGCTGAAGTCATTGGGCCAGGAAGCGAAGTTTTGTGCCATCAAACCGCCCACTGCCACGCGCGCACCGTTGCACTGGCCACTTCCCAGCATACAGCCACCTGCACCACAATGCCTCGGAGGAGGGAACAGTAAAGATATGAGGAGGAAAAAGCCCCCTCTGTGGGTCTTAGTGACGATATCCAGAGAGGTAGAGGGAGGACAAGAGAGAGGCTGAAACAGAGGAGGGTGTGTGATGATTCAGAGCCCTCCGATGGTATCCCCTACCAATGGAGCCCCTAGTGAAAATGAAAGTTGCCTTCTTCCTATGTGGCTGTAAACAAGCTCACTTTTGGGCATGCTTGAATATCTACTTCTCACTGCAGACCAGAGGGTATTCCTGGGGGAGGGAAGGAAGGAGCTTAACATGTCTGGCCAAGCACCTCTATAATACTTGGATGTCTCAGACGTGCATTTTTAGGATGCTATGTTGCTAACAATACAACGTTGCTAACAATATATTATTACTCAAAAAAAAAACAAAAACAAAAAAACCACAAAAAACCCCACAACCAAAAAACCAAACCTTTGGAAGGTTCATATTCTCACTGATACATGAGGGCTATAGAAGATATAAATGTAAGATATAACGTCAATGCCAAAATACAAATCTGGAAGACTGCAAAGTATGGATGTGGGAAGCTTTCCAAGGATTTCAGATGATGAAAAGGGAGTGGGCAGTAAGAGTAAGTTAATTGTCCTTGGTGTCTTTTGAAGAGCTTTTTATAAAATAAACATAATAAAAATATTGCTCCTACTAAAGCATTAAATAAATAACTTTTACAGCCATCTGAACTTCAAACTGATCACCAGCAATGTGGGACATAGTAATTCTTTTCTTCTATAGGGCAAATGATATGTTCTTTTTTATTTTCATAAATATGCATACACACACCACCACATACACATACTCTTAAAATAGCAATACTACTCATGTATAGAATCCACCTGCTTCTCAGAACAGAAGTTCTCAAGAAAGTAACTGGAACTAGGACTCTTCACATCCTAATTGATCTTTCCAGCTTGTTTCATTTATATATTTATATTATATATTTATATATATTTCTAAATACAATTCACATACCACATAAAAGTAGGGCTTCCTCTGCTCACTGTAATACCAGTGTAAGACATAGATTTCCTTGCAGTTATCAAATAATTTCTGTTTTGACATTGGACATTTGACATTGACATTTGACATTCAGTGAAGCTAGAAGAGCTTCTTCCTCTGCATTCTCCCCTTTAAAAAATCCCCAGTGACAACCCATGCTACATTTTTGCCTCTATTAACAACTAAATCATACGTTCACATATGTTCGTAGCTCTCTGTTGAAGGAAAATGTTGTCTCACTGATGGAAGAACATGCCATCAGACTTACTTCTAGTATTTCAAGTATATTACCAATCCAACCAATTACTCTGCATTTAAACCATAACAGGCACTTGGTTAGACCTTAGTCTCACTTATTTTTTTATTTTTCACAGTGTCTTTTGCATAGGATGTAAGACATTCCCCTAAACAAGCCTTTTTATTGTGCTTAATTGAAAACCAACAAAAGCCAATGTGATTGGGATTCATTTGACCAAATATAGACATCAGTATCTTAATCACCATAAATCATAGTGTAGACATAGTTAACATCTGAAGTAGTCTCTCTGTGCTCTCATTTATGTTCAATGAAATGAAATAAGTACTTCTAGAGTATGATTCATCTCATCCTAAAATAGACGATGAAAATAGGTCAAATGACTCATCCTTAATATACCTATTTCTCTCTGTTGGCTATAAAGGGAATCTTAGATGACTGCCTCAGATACAGACACCTGAAGTATGTGAAGCCTACCTTGTGAAGCTTACCAGTGATGCTTATGTCTCTGAATAAGGCTCATCTATTTAAATCCTGAAAATTGTGAAAAGTGTCATATTTCTTCAAGATGTCTAGGTACTCATACATCTGAGTCTCTCACTATAATTCATTTATGATCTTCATATTGTGCCTCTGTTCCTTTAAGTTCGTTGTGACTACAGCTCTAGAAAGTAAGTTGACAGTTGTCTAGAAAGTAAGGAAAGAACTAGACATGTGGTGAATCTCCTGTTACATCTCAAACTGAGTATTTCAGAAGTAACTTAGATAAAATGAAGATGAGGTGCAATCCTTTTCTTTTTCTTTCATATAGTTGTACAACATTCCTCCAAACTCTATGACCCAAGAGCTGTTTTACACTTTCAGGGGCAAAGAATTAAGATCTTAACAACGTTGTGATGTGTTTTTACTACAATGCCAGTGAGGTTACACAAATGGCTTACATCGCTTTAGCAAAGGATTAACTCTTTTAATAATGTTCCAGTGCCTGCTTACCTCCACCCTCCCAAGCCACACCCTTAATTATATGTAAATGGTAGAACGTTCTCCCAGCCAGGGGCTGATACTTACATTTCATATAGTATTTGTTTGTCCCAGCACGTCGCTGGGACAAGTTCAGGAAAAAGGCCCTGTGTTTTCTGCAACAGATGAACCTGAATTCCTCTGGAAAGCTGTGAGGTTCAGCCCATTCTTCTGTTCAGAAGGCTGGCCATCTGGAAGTGCTTTACAGCTTTCATTAATAGAGAGATTTATTGAACGCAGTAATATAAAATACAAATAACTGAATCAGAGAAGCATTCTCTATGTTACTAACATCGACATTAAATTCAAACAACTGTCTATTTTCATACTTTACATCTGACTTTCCATTTTTTTGCAGTGACAACACATTTATGAATCTTTTGCTTGATGCATGAGGCTCTATACAATGTGCTGTGTGAAGGGCAAGGATGGGCATCCCTTGTAGGGTGTAAAGGAGGTGGATATCCTCACTGCAACTGACTCTGGAGGACAACACCATAGGACAGAACTGTTTTACAACACACTCTATACGCAGTGGCTGATGCAATCCTCTGGAACGCTTCTCAGAGAGAAAATCAATGTGTCTCAGGAGCAAAAGAGAAACCTTCTCACCCCTAGCAAGGAGTTGCACGAGATGTAGTAGTAGATCTATGTTTGCAAGCCTGGCATTTGACAGGTCTGACAATAACTGCCCTGGAGAGGTTCTTGGGGGAAGCTGGTGGGTTTTGGGAGCTGGACAGTGGGCACTTGGAACTTTTAGCATTTTTGAAAAGGATTTTGTTTTTTCTGTCATCTATGGGAAGGACTGCAAACAACTTGAATGTCTATATAGGTCTTTGCATCCACATCCTTGACAAAACAAACTCCTTGCTAGATCTTTGTACCTCATTATCTGCTGCCTTATGCAGCTATGATTGATAAGGACTGCGGTTTTTACTCTTGCCAAAATGATAAGCAATATGAGATCCCATCCACATACCTGGGGAACCTAGTTTGAGCCAAGCATTAGATCCCTAGGGATAGATTGCCCCTAATGCCCATATTCCCTGTATCAGAGAGAGTCACTGCACTATAAAAGAGCTTTGAAGATGCCTAAACTGTAGGCACAAATTTGGAGTCAAAATTAGGTGGACTGGACTGTAGCCTATATTGACATTTATACTGCTGTCTTTACAACTCTTTTAAAATTGTTAGAAC
Organism: Ciconia boyciana; assembly: GCF_034638445.1. Classification (NCBI taxonomy): domain Eukaryota; kingdom Metazoa; phylum Chordata; class Aves; order Ciconiiformes; family Ciconiidae; genus Ciconia; species Ciconia boyciana. Next base: position 171,679,061 of record NC_132934.1, on the reverse strand, counting down.
CACATCAGCAAGGGACTATATCTGCCTGGCAGTAATGCGTACTTCAGATCTGGGAAAGCAAAACCGTAGTGGTTTACATACATTTTAGTTTGGAAGCTTTTTCCCTGCTATAAGATCATGAGTCCAATTGATGCTAATGCAGTTCACAAAGTAACACATGAATATAATTGAATTTCTTTTGTTGTACAGTGTAATTATCTCAGAGATCATTAAGGGAGCTAAATGAAATTTACCTCCTATGTTAGCACTAACATATTATTCACTATTTTGACTACTGATCTATAGTAGATATGAACTTTTTTCTCTTTTTAATTCTCTTGGACATTGTTATAACATTGCCTACTCTGAAACACATTATCTGAGACACATGAGTACCAGTGTCCGTTATCATCAGCAACAGTAACCAGATGAAAATTCTTATGATTATTTTTTACTCCATTAATTCTCAATCAAATCCCTCAGTTGCTTTGGACTATGAGAGACATTTCTCATTCTACTTGCACACACTACACCAAATCTCTGGTGCCCTTCTTCACCTTATTATGAATGCTTTACATTTAAAATGTGAGCATTATGAAGAAATAAAGCTGTGAAACAGCCACGAGAATCAGGTCCAAACTGACTCTCATTCTTATTCACATTTTCTCATTTCTTCTGGGTATGCTGTCCTACAGTTAGGTTTCATGGAGTTCAGTTCTTCAGTATCAAACCATTCTGATTTTGACACTATTTGTGGGAAACTTGAATTATTTTTATTGTAACCTACCTAAAAGTTACAAACTTATAGCCTTTGGTACTTGATATATGCCTGCTTTGTTCACTACAGCTACTGTTGAAGCTAAGTTCAAGAGAGCAAAGAGAGAGTCAGTATTGTATTGTCCACGTCTGCCCTATTCTGGATCCCATCTTTGGAGAGACATAAACACAACGCCTTTTCTAGGTGAATCTAGCAGATCAGCTGAATGTAACACACCTAGGTTTGATACAAATCAGTGCAGAATAAGGCACTGCATAGTGTAAACCAGTATGCCTGTGCTCTCTGTGTAGTAAAGCAAACACATTGCTTGGGAGGAGAAAAGTCTCACTCTCTGAATCGGGTTATATTCATTTCCACATTCTTGTAGCATGCTGTCATTCCTAAGAAAAAAATGGCAGTCCAAGTTTGTGCTAAAACAGGGAGTGTCTGTCTGTGAACTCTCGCACCAAGCCTAGTTTTCACCAGCTGTCCCAATTGCCTGAACATCCTCTCCTCGTGATCGTGTGGCACCAAGTGCCCAAACACCATTTTTCTGCAGATGTCAGAGATTTTTATGTTGTAGGCCAAGAGAAAATTAGATTGATAACCATGCACGACTGTCTGGCCCTGTAATGCTGGACACGATAGATGTTTTCTTTAGTATTGCTCTTCTGTGTGGTAACATTCTGCATTTTACTTGATTCACAAGTGTAAGCTAAAGAAGTGCAGGAATGATCAATAACAGATGCTAAAGGATCTAATTACAGAAATTGACATAGTCATATTTTTAAATGCAAACACACTAGTTTATTTAGAGACACACACGCGCTTTATATTCATCAGTCTTGAATATGCACCAACATGGATTAGAAAAATAAAACAGTGTGTCCCTTGCTATCTGATTTCAGTGGTACTGTCTTATATTGTGTTTTGGCCAGACAACTCCATAAGGAAGTTCTTTGTAGGAATACTTTGTGCATGTCCACTTGGTAAAACTTTCTGTATTATATGTGGATTCTGTTTTGTAGGGCCATAAACTGAATTTATATTTAAGTCTTCTACCCGCCTTTTGCTTACCACTTAGAGGAGAAAAGAAAAATATGTATTTCTGGCCTCATGACACTTTTAGCAGGATTAAAAAAAATTCCTTATGATGTCATTTTGAAAACTTTCTTTCATATAGTTCAGGAGGGGTTCCAGTTCATCTATTGCAAGCATCTATTGCATCTATAAAACTGACAGTTTTAGCCGTCTGCTGGAGCAGACAGAGTACTCCAAAAGGTAAGTCCTAATGTCCCTGTATAGTATATTTGAAGATATCCCGACTGAGAACCTGCCTGCCCCTACTTTAAGTTCCCAAACTGGGTACCTAAACCTCAGCAGCTAAAATCTTCCACAGGTGCTCAGAATCATCCATTCCTTTCTGTTGACTGTGTCCTTACAAAGTACATATTAACTTTTGTGAAACTGCTTCACTGGTTGCCTAAAGTAGACAGACAAATCAGGTGTCCTTTTGGATGGTTAGGATGTCACCATGTATTTCTAGCCTGGGAATTCTAACATATTTTATGACTGGATTTAAATATATATTTTATATTGCACATATTTATATATATATATATTGTTTTAAAACGCTGCAGGCCAATGCTTGCAAAAGAACTAGTGATTTTGGACTGTACTTGTTTTTTGATGCACAATTTTGATGCACTTTAAAGGGGCTGAACTTTCACTGGGTGGATTGTCACTTCTATATTCAGACCTTTACAGTTCCTCAAGCTTAACTTCGTAGTGCTGACACCCACTGAAAGCAGAGGCTGAAATCACTGTCTTTGCTTATCTGGTCTCACTTCATGTCTCTTTTCATATGAACATCTTAATAATATTTTATTAAACTAAAAGTAGGATTTTATTTCTGTATATATCATAGAGAATCAATGAGTTCATCATAAGCTACTAAATGGACAGAAACAGGCCTGTCCACTGTGTGTCATAAAACATACATTCTTAAGAAGGCTCCTCTTAATTCATGTGAAAGGATTTAATATTTTGGGGGTAGGAGAAACTGAGTTCCCTCCTGCTGTCATTATAAAAGTCCTAATGAGAACAGGGAGAATCTTATAACCACCATAAAGTTCCACAGAGTTTACAGAAGTATTTTTACCTTCCTAGGCACCTCCTCTCATTTTCATATTCTTTAACTGATTCAGACTCACTCTTCTTGAGAACACATTTCAATACAGTTTGCTGGTAGAACCTTTTTAATGGTGATCAGCCTTCCTCCATCCCATTCCCTTACAAAGAAGATATAATATTGTTTGCCAGTCTAAAGTTTTCTCCAGTCAAGCTCTCCATACTTTTAAACTTTCTGTGTTAATAATGATTACTATTACAGGATCAAATGCTGCTATACCTATGAAATTTAAACTTCTGTGTAATGAAAATCATCAAAAAGCAATGCATAGCATAATAAGTTGATGAGATGATAACTTGGTACAGAATGTTTGGATGAGGATTCAGTAATATACCTACGTTAACAAAAGATGTTTCCGGAAAATACTTACTTTAGCAAAGGATGTCTCCTGAAAGATTCCATTAGCATGGAATCTTTTTGTAAAGTCTCAGTATTTCTTTGCTGATACATAAATATTTTTGCTGAAGTATCAATATTTTTGCTAACCCATTTGCTTACACTACCTATTAAAAAAACCCAACCTACTCTCTATTTAATTCCCCCTTGCACAGATTATGCCTTTTTTTTTTTTCCCAGGGAAAGAATTTGCAATGTAATTGTGGTGAAGTTTCACTTTGTGTTCAGAAAAAATACATGTTCTGCAGCAGAAACAGGACATTCCAAGGTGTCCTGCCCCTCAAGTGTTTGTAAAGATGCTGGCTCCTAAACACAAGTAGGCAGGAAGCAAAAATAGGTAGCTTTGCATAGCATTAGTTTATAAGAGTTGACTGCACTTCAAATGAAGTTTTTTTTCAGATTAGATTCATCTGGATTAGATTCATCAGTAGCCAATCTAAATGTCTAATTGAAGAGTAGCTTTCTGAAGAGTCTGTAACTGTCGCTTGGCTTCATCCTTCTCTGTTTGTTCCTAAGGTTTCTTTCCTCTCTTGTTTTCCTTCTGAAACAACAATGCACTCTATTTTGGGGTTGCTAGTCATGATTCCAGGAATGGGAATCCAACTCTTGAGTACAACAGGCTTTACATAGTAACTTCTTGGCAGAAATTCAGAAATGCTTTGACCAAAGGGAAGAAAAAAAGGACCCAGAATAAGGGTAACTTGAAATGAAAGACATTCAAAAAAAAAAAAAGTGGAAAAAAAACCCCATAAAAAATACCTTCAGAACATGAAAGACTGAAGAATTGAGATAAATTGTGATATTTGTTTTTCATGCTTAATTGAAAGCTTTTTGCTACTCTATCACCAAGTATCATGAATACTAAGATACTTCTCTTCTAAATGTGTATGTGTATATGGGAACATTCTAACCCCAAGCTTGCCAAACATCAAGTCCTTCTGTTTGCTCTCTTTTTAAAATTAACTCTTGATGGAGGAATGGTTCCATTCAGCAAGGGAAGGAGTTTAAAGTTTCCCTAAGTCTGGGGAATTAGCATAAGAATGGTCCTGGAAATGATGAACTGTCTAAAAGATTATTCTGCTCACAAACAAATGGTCCACTGTTCAAGGGTACCTGCGTGGACCCTGCTTCTCTCTCCTCCCTCCCACCTCCATCCCCTGCAACACTGGAGAGATGCCTTTGGAAGCAGAGCCACCACAGGAGATTTGGGATTTTGGCACCTGAATGTGTCTCTTTATATGTCTTCTCTCACAAATTCCTTTCCCTCTTTCTAGTTATTTCTGACTATGCTTTACCCCATTAATCATCACCTCTTCTTGAAATGATTGTCCCAGCTGGCAGGACGTGGACACCTAATAAGGTGCTTCTCTCACGCTTCACAAAGCTTCAAGAAGTAGGTACTCTCTTCAGTTCTGTCTTGTAACAGTCCTTTTTGGGTTTTAAAACCCTCAAATCCCTGTGTTATTTTGCTCTACCTTTCCACTTTCATCTTTATCTTGCCTCCCTCCATCCTCAAATCAGTTTAGAGAAAGAAAAGGAATGCACAGGTAACAACAGCATACACTTTCCTGAAGAAATTACAGACCTAGTTATTGCCAACATGAACTGCCTCTCTTCTTTCAACATTTATTTATCTGTTGCTGAACACACCAAAGCAGCTATCATATTTTAAACATAGTTTTTTCAAGCTATTTAATAAAGTGTACTGTGTATTTATGACTCCTTAACCAGAAAACCATACCCTAATGGATATATTTCAAGTTCCTGACCCAAAACCCTTAATTAACTGTAAAACCAACATTCTTATTCTTCTTCAGAGGAGTATTATGTTAGCAGATTTGGAAGTTAGTTCTGAAGGGGACTGTTTTTATAGTACCACAGATCCTGAGGGGGGGAAGTCATTTTCTATTCCAAGAAAACATCCACCGCTAGCACCAGTGAGAAGCAGAGCTCTGGGGTTTTTTTTTTAAAGCCCTAATGACTAGTTTTTATTCCATAATCACAGAGCGCCCCTTTCACCTGATGATTTTTGTTCACTCTTCAGCACACTTCCTTTCCTGCTTCATCATTCATCAGCTATGAGGTCATTAATTTTAAATGGGAGACTCTCAGTAACCAACAGAGAATTTCATTGTAAATCAAAACTTCTCCAGCTGATAAGTTAATTTGTCAGTAAGGCGGCTCGGCAGCCTTTTTGTTTTGTATGGAATTTTCCAGACAGTCCTCCAGGCTGACACCACAGAAATCAGGATCACCATTTACTATGGGCCTTCAGTCTTGAGGGAGGTCCTAAAAGAAAACAGAGATGACATATTTTCCCCTGTGCTCCCAAGGTCTCTATACCTACAACTATCTCTGTTCTACTGTCTGCTGGGATATGTTTGATCATACTGCCAATGTATGGATGCATGCCAAAAAAATGTGTACGGCCATTAAGGAACACTTGTTCTCTGGCTGAAAGGGCCCCTTTACACATGTCTGTCCTGAAAAAACTTGCACAAAAGCTTAATCTCCAAGATATGACAGCTAACAAACTCATTACAATCTGTATGGGGGAGGGAACATGTGGGATACAAAAAGGAGACCAAGTAGCTCAGATGTCCACTAAGTCTTCACATCAAAACAGCACTCAAAAAAAGTTTTGGAGCCAGTAATGGAACCAACTTTTTATCAAACTAGGTGTAGGTAGCTGTGCTGAGAAAACTCCACAACACAACGCAGGATCTGGTATGAGGACCTTCTGTTAAAAATCATGTGGAGCCTGGTGAAGCTCAGCAAATTGGAACATGCTGAATTAGCACAAACTTCTCTGTCCAAAGAAATTTTACAGGCCAGATCATCTCTGTTATGACCTGCATTTGCCTTATGCAAATTGTAAGGTCAAGGAAAGGGAGAGGAGCAAGCATGTGCTTGCTTTGTCAGTGCTCTAACCTCATATAGGCTATGCCAGTTACAACAGCTGAGCTTCAGTCTAAGTTGGTCTGGGCCTGGCCAGAGGAATCAAGAACATGATGCTTTCTTCATTCCTCCTGTGCTATGCAGAGCTTTTGTACAGAGAGGTGCTTCACCTAGCACGCATGCTCCAGAAACATGATTTTTTTAAAGTGAGGGTCGCCTCTCATACCAGTGTATGTGGACAAGTGAAATAATGGCAAGTCGCTTTTCTATTTGGGATACTATGTTATGACAGGTATCCAGTACAGCGTTCTCCAGATTTGCTCTAATGGTCTTAAAACCAACCCTTGCTCTAATTCATGTTGTTTTATATGCAGAAGGGACTACAGAAGGACTTGCCAGGAGGAAGAATGGATGGAGAGAGAACTTTGGAGAGCTTCTGCATGTTTGTTTTTTCACTCTGAACTTCCAAGGAGAAAGAAGAGCAGAGTATGTGCCTGTGCATTTATTCCTGGGAGAGGTCACTGGTGATGGCAACGTGCTTGGAAGAGCAGCAGTGACTATTCTGGAAATGTGCATCTGCTTCCACTCCTGCTCCCTCACTGCTGCTCTCTCTCTTTAGTTTTGATCATGGCATCCCCACAGCTGTCCTTTTTCTTTCTCTTTTTCACCTCGGAAACAACTCAATTCCCTTTTCCAGGTGACGTTTGAGGCCATTGCTTCAATTCTGACGAGCTACAGAAGTGAGAGGACCAGACCTCCATTCTGACTGCCCTGCTCCTGCTTCCTCTTGGCGCAGACCATCAGGATCACAGCCGAAGCAGCCAAGGATTAATTACAGAGCTGTGTAAGAAAGGAGACCCTTGGTACTGGAATTATTGCTCATATCACAAAATATTTTGACTGCTTTTAGCCACAGGGCCCGATCCCGTCAGCAAGCCACATGTGGACCTCCCATTAGCTCTATGGGTGTTCCACAGGCAGGCGGCTGGGGACTCCCAGACCCTCTCAGAAGTGTCTAACAGATCTGCATAGGACTATGAATGACACATGCCAACATGTGATTCTCCACATGTAACGCAAATTCAGCCTTACTGCTAAAGTGTTGCAGTAGTTGGAGGAACACGCTTCTCAGATCCTTTCCCAGAGTTTTATGATTCAGGGTAGTTAACTGGAAATGCAAAAGCCAGTCGAGTCGCTGGGTGGCTGCTCATATGGAATTTTGATGCATCTGTAAAGGGGAGAGAAGTCGGCTCGTAGCATACTTTCTGCTATCAAAGGCATGCTGGGCAGTAAAGCTAATTGCATTATGCTGCGTTCAAACAAAAACATTTGAAAGGAGTTCTGTCTAGCTATGTGAATATGTGCACAGAGCTTGTGTATTTGTTGCAGTAAAGTGAAAATGTCTGTCAACAGCAAAAAAAAAGAAAGAAAAAATAAAGAAATATGTCAGTACTACCTCATGAGGAATTTTCCCTCCAGTTTCTAACCAGTAATATCCTCCACTCATTTGCCCTTTAAGACATTTTCAAAGAAATGGTTTCTTGATCATAAAACAAATCACAACACAAAAAACCCCTACCAGAACAAGACACTCCATTGCACATGCTGCATCTCAAGGGAAAGGATGAGACAATAAACAGCACATAACAGATGTTATTCACGTTGCTTCAGGCACTGTTGGAAGGCTCTCAGGCACTACAGTTCTGAGCATGGTGAAAGAGCCCATAGACATAGAGTAGGGTCACAAATGATGTATCTTATTTAGGACAAGATTAAAAAATTAAATTAATTATTTATATATTCATAAACAAGGTATTAACAAAAGTAATAATCTTGAATCCTTTCCACCCCACTACAGCCCCTACAGCAAGATGTTAATACAATCTTTCAAGAATCCAAAAATTGGTAAAGATTTCATATTACTTAAAATTTCTGAAGTAAAATATATATGCAAAATAACAACCTCGGTAACAGCTTATAAGGAGTATCTGGAGCTGTGCTAGCTTTGAATCACAGAGTTTCAAGGGAATTTTTTATTATAGTTTTGGCTCCAGTGCACTCACACCATGTGGGTTTTTGCTTTGAGTTTTAGGTTTGAATGGACCAAGTACTTCAAAGCAAGACTCTAAATCAGGAAAATGCACTGAGTTTCATATGCTTTCCACTCAAAACCATACCTTGGCCCAGATTCCCTCGCAACGGAGCCCAGCCTCACTTGAAACTTGGCCCACGTTTGTTGAAAGCGTTTACAAATCCCATCAAAACTGGCCCGAGTTTCAAGTTTGTAATAAAATCCAAACCCAAGTGTTCTGCTTGGCTTCAAATGTCTCTCTGTTCTAGTAATTTCTACTTGTTTCCGTTAAAAAGAAAAAAAATTGTATAATTCGTGCCGATTTCTGCCTGCTGCACTGGTAAACCTGAAATAACTCCATTAACTCATCAATGTTGTTTCAGATTCGCACCAGGGTAGGTGTGAGCAGGTTGAGCAGAGATTTTATTAAGATAAAGGTAGGAAGCTGGGTATACTCCAAGGCCAAAATTCCAAAATGCAATGCCTGTCTTTCTGTTGAAGTTAACAAAACGGAACTGCAGCCCATAGGCTTTCTTGGGTATAAGCAAATCCTTCTGGCTTCGAATGTGGCACTCCAGGCACCTCAGCATGGTACCATGGCAAAGGGTAATGTCTGCCTTGCTGAGCCCAGGCTGCCTGTCCCCGCCACACTGCCCCGCTCCCTCCTGCCCTTCCTGCCAACGCCGGCCTCTGCACGGTGACCGGGTGAGCAGGTTTGGGGACTGTCATTTGTTTCCAGCTGCATCCAAGCTTGCGACCAAGTAAGACTTGAAGCAATAACATTGAGTAAGAGGAGGATGTCCCCACACGCAGCTGGGGACAGCAGCATGAGTGGGAGCACTGGAGCCTGGATCTGGAGTGGCTTAAACTGCCACGAAACCACCCCCGGGCGTGCAGAAACAGGATTGTGTGAAGACTAAAGCCTCTGCATTCGCCAGAGTCTACTATCTCACCGTACATCGCAGATTTGCCAGTGCATAATCTATCACGTGACATTAAGAATGACATCACTGACACACCTATTACGTGATCTGCCACCGGCTTGTATTGTCTGAGGAAAGCCTGCCACAATGAAACAAAAAAAGCCTGCAGCTATCACACACAGCAAATCGAGCCACCAAACCATAGTAGGGGGCTATCCCATGGACAGATCTTAGTAAGGACAAGATAGATGGCGTCTCAAAATCCACATAGCAACTTCATAGTTGCAACCTGATTTTACAATGGAAGTGCTGAGACATTGCAGGGATGTAATATGGCAGGTAAAACACAATGGCAGACAGATTTTTGTTCTGGATGCTCTTAGATCGGTTATCCCTTTTGCACTCCCTCCATCACGAATCCTCAGGAGAAGAACTCGCCCTGACCCCATGGCGTTACTACAAGCAGAGGCCAGGCTCGCAGCACTCTGCCTCGTGAAACAAGCCCCTTTGCCTGTGTTTTTCACCCTCTCATTTTCTCTGGGGAGAAAAGGGAGCTAACTGAGCCAGGGACCGGGGAATCAGAAATGCACGTTGCATTTACATCCTTTTTAAATGAACCTGTTTCAAAAGGCAGGTTTGCTCTGCCTGCCCCACACCCTTTTCCACCTCACCCCTTGTTACCTCTGAATGATAAATGTGTCATTAAATAGCCCACAGCTTCGAATAGTGCCTTCTGATCACAACAGAAATATTTCCTAGCACTGGAAGGAGTCTTCAGTGGCTCCTGCAGTTTGCTCCCACACTGTCTTTTTGTCCGGTGACAGTCCAGAAGCAGTTTTGAGCAGCTCCTTCCCACTTAGGGTTACTCTCACCCCAGCCTTCCCCGACCCTTTTCCCCTGGAGAAACGCCGAGGGCTGGAAAACGGCTACCTGAGGCCCTGAGCCGTGAAAAGACGTGATCGGAGCGCAGGGAAAACAAAGTAAACGCCATGAGAAGGCAGCTCCCCGCTTCCCCCCCTCCCCGCCCCGGGCCCACCAGAAGAGGCCGGAGCGGGAGCCGGCAGCCGGGCCACAGGGCTGTTTGATTGCCTAAGCCTGGTGGCCAGACAATAGGACCAGAAAGAATGGCTGCTTCCTTCCTTCCTGTCGAGTGTTCTGCCTGAGTGAGCAAATTCAATGGCACTTCGCTTCGCAGCAACACCAGGCTCTCTCGCACAGGCGAAAATCAACAAAGAGCCATTCTCGGGCATTTCCAACTGCACCTAAGCCAAGGCACTGAGCTGTGGAGCCATCCGGCCAAGGGAGGGGGGCGGCGAAGACGTCGCTCGAGGGTGTGCGGCCAGGCAGAGTAAACATCCAGGTTATTGTTTATGGCCTTATTATTTTATTTTGCTTCCCCATCCCACCCCCGACCCTGCCACTTGTTTTGTACTTTTTTTTAAAGTGCTCCTGCTTGAATTTGTGCCTTGAAACCCCTCTATATGGTTGAAGGGTGCTATGAGGTATTCAGGTGTAACTAAACTAGGAGAAAGTGACACAAGAGTTGCTGTGTGCAAAACATAAGCCTGCTGCTTTCTTCAGATTCAAGTGGTCGCGCATTTAAAACACAGGCAAACAGTGAAAATAAAATAGGTGTCAGTCAAGGAACATATCTGAGAAAAGCAGGTAAGCAGATGACAAAGATTGTGCTTGAGTGGGTGTAAACTGAAACATTGTTCCCTATAAATTCCATAAGGAGGTAAGACAATAATTACGGATTGCATTTTTTAGTAGTATCAGGCTCTTTTCCATCTTCCAGATCCTGCTCTTTAGTTCAGCGCTCTGCCAGACTAAGAAGGAACATCGTGTTGCTAAAAAGACAAGGACCCGGGATGCGCATGCCCAGAGCTGCCAGTCAGAAGTCACAGTTTTTGTAAGCGTTGAGTTTCTACACCTCCAGGGCCCCTGAAGAGGGTTCAGTCCATGAAGCTTTCCCCGAGCAGAAATGAAGAGCGTGCTCAGTTTCCCTCCTGTCTCTGCAGCGCAATTTGTACATCGCTTTGCAGTGCAACAATTGGTCCCGCGGGATTCCCGTGCATCTGCAGCGAAGCATCTCCTCTTGTTGTACAAGCATGGCATAGGACGTGGCTGTACCAAGGGACGTATTCTTGTGAACATCTGGGTTTGTTGATTCAGTGTGTGTGGGAAGAGGAAAGGGGAAGCGCAGAAAGTATCTCAAAAAAGAAAAGCTTACACGGGATCTTTGGAGTGATCTCTCCCCTAAAAAGCTAGATATTTGCTTTTTGTCTTTGAAATGAGCAACGTAAGATTTTGCACTTGCCTGCTGCATCTGTTTTCTCAAGCAAAGACCTGTTTGTTTTTCCCATTGTGTCTGAACCATATTTGAAACAGACCACTGAGCCAAATTACATCAAGCCTGTTTCTTTTCTACTTCTGAACTATGACAGATTATCCTAACCCATCTGCAGGCATGATTAAAAATATGAAAATCATTTTTACTTTTCTTTTGAACTGCCTTTGATATAGTATTTGCTGTCAGATAATCTATAGAGTTTTAACATCTGGTAATGTAAAATGTTATGTTATTGCAGCTGAAGAAAGAGCCATTTAGATATTTTTATAGCGAGTTTTTTGTGGCATCCAAGATTGCAATTGTGGCTTCAGTTTACAATAAACTTGTGGTGGTACAGTTATAACTAAATTATTCATTTTTATGCATCAGAACATAGTTTATAACCCAGAGGAAAAAAAAATCCCAGCACAGAGGATCTTTATTAAGATACACATACTGCTTACATGATTACGATAAGTGACATTCAAATATGTCATCACCTAATCTCAGGAAACTAGCTTAGACAACTTTCTATTAAGCAATAACCTGTAAATGACAAAACAGTATCTATTTCAGTCACTGCACAGTGAAGGCTAGATTACTGTAGTTGAAAGATTTTTCTCTTTCTCCAAGAGCATTCAGAGGCAACATGTAGAGAAAAATTAACAATCAAAGTAGGACAGCTATATAGACTTTCATCTTTTAGAATTTGGCATCAATGAAAATTCATAGAATTTATAGATACAGCTAATCTAGTTGTACCCATTAATGTTTACGGTCTGCTTCCCTACAGAAAGATAGTAGCCACTAACTTAACACGAGGCCCGCTCTTGGTTCGGTTTGCTTTGGTTTGCCTGGGTTGTTTTAACCGCTGGAAGAAGCTCATGATATCATGCAGTTGGTTTACTGCTAGCAAACGTAGTAACCTAAGAGGGTGGGGTATGCATCCCAATTACTTTATATCCAAATTCAGGCAAAGTTTCCCTAAGGAAGCATTACGTTATTGTTGTCCTGTGGAAAAGAACTTGCAACTAAGGGTGAAGAAACTGATTTAGATCAAAGAATGCCACTACCAGTCTGAACTCTGATTGCCCAAAATCTGGTATTTGTAAGAATTTTGTTTATGCTGTTCCTTACTTGATATCCCCTGGAACTGACATGCAGGTACCTTCCCCAGTTGTTTCAGCCAGAAGCGTGCATCACTGCAAGGAGATTTCAGCCTCAAGCTTGAAGATTCCACATATTCAGGTACATCACATTAACTCTGAGGGAAAAACCAAACAAAGTATCAGATTCTGGCATCTGGGAAGGTGGTTGTTGGCCATCAGCCGCTCATTATAACGCAACCCCCCTTCCTTTTAGCACCTTCTGTTCTTTTAAAATGGGCTGGTGCCTTTTTTTTTTTTAATCTCCACTGTGGTCAGGCTAGAGAGAGGTCAGATGAGTCAGACATTGGTTAAACCAACAGAACTGAGATAATTTTTGACAGTTATGTAACTTCCCACCTTCATTGTAGTAGTTTGCTCATTCCTCCTGCCATACCCACTAGGACTTCCCACAGGGTCCTAGGGAAAGTTGAGAAGGTAACTATTCAGTGTATTTTAGACTATATATTAAAAACTTTCATTAGCCCTATGATGTCTGCATTCCTCACTGTCTTTTGATATGTTTATGTTCAGATTGCACCTGTGAGGTAGACAGATACTTTTACAGGTGAGGAGCTGAGGCACAGTCTACACTGTGGTTGGGAAGTGTGGCATCAGTGAGGACAGGCACGGGAGAACTGGTGGTAGCCAGACTAGCTCAGGCACTCGCAGAAGTGTAGACAAAGCAGCTCAGGATACACAAATCTGCCTGGGACCCTCAGCATTTAACCCACACTGAAGCCGTGCCATTGGAGTGGTTCCCATCTGCAGTTCCCAATTTATAGTAAGTGGTTTGCTGAACCATATAAAAAAAAGTTATCACAATGGTTCTTTTGATTAAAATTTTTATAGGGGGCCACAGTGGCCTTTGAAAACAGTGGGGGTTGACAGTGGTCTGCTAGTGCTGCTAAAAAGTTCAGGAATGCTGAACTTTAAGGTTAGGTTGTCTGATTGCAGTGCAAATATATGCTAAGTGACTTGCCCAAGGTCATTTGTATTATGATATCTATAGTAGAGCAGGCACAGAACACTGATTTTCCATAGCTGTGGTTAGTGCTCTAATCTCTGCTATGAAAAGAAAAAATACTTTCTAATCTGACTAAGTATGTTGAATTGTATCTTAGGCAAAGTTTAACTGGCAATACAATATACATAAGTAGGCTAATAAGCATATCAGGAATCTCCATCTTTACTTCTTCCCTATGTGAACACTTGAATTGAAATAGCAGTTCATTTTAATTTACACCTTCTGATATTTTTGGTGCAGACTCTAGCCCAGGAATTGAAATGGGACACACTTGTTCTCAAGTAAGAGGAATTGCAAACAGTTTTGCGCAGAAACAATGAATGACCTGACTTGAAACCACTTTTGCTTCTCCCTACAGGAGAAAGTTGCACTGGTTAACTGAAGGGACAGTTTAAACTAGTCTAGTTAAACTACGTTAAAAGGCAGGTGGAGATCTGTTATGCATATTCAGACTAAACAGAGCTTACAGCAGTTTAACTGGGTCACTCTTGGAAAAACTGCATGACTTTGTTCTATAAACAAAGACTGCCATTATTAGGGTGCAGAGTTCTGTATAACCCCAATGTCAGACCTGGGAGGAATCTCTTCTCCTTCAGGTTTATTTGCTGCCATAGCTCATGAAATTGTCACTGTCTTGCTTTCCACAGACTCATAAATTATAGGGGCAGACTGCCCTTCTCAGAGAGCTTAATGGCCTGTCCATATTGCTAATATGCTAATATTGAAAAATGACTTATGATTACTGCAATCAATATTCAGTCTCTTTTCCAAAACAAGCTGACCTTACTGATTCCAAAGGATTTCCAGTGTCTGAGAAATTTAAATATATATACATATATTTTTTTTTTCAAATGGAAGGGAAGAAAGTCTGTCTTTAGATGATTGCATTTTGATTGGGTCTTACTGAAACAGAATTTGAACATTTAGAATAAATAATAATTTTGGAAATTGTAGCTGAAGAAAGCAAAAGGTAATAAGAGCAGAAACAGCAGTGGTGTGTGGAAGTTCACTCAGGGGATGTAAGAATCTAAAGGAGCAGCCTTTTTCATATCCCAGAGACTGCTGTGCAGTAAGTAGTGGAAGCCTACACAGGGCGAATGGATGACGTATAAGACTGCAGTACCAGTCCGTAAAGTATGTCATAAGCTCAGCGAGTAGGGAGACATTAGCGGGTAGGCTCCCTTTCATTTTTGCTCACAAAATGAATCATAGGCACAGATTTGAAGATCTAATACTTATGTGCTTAATTGTATTACAAGCAACTTACACCTGCAAAAGGAAAATGCCCCTTTTGCAAATTCACCTCTTGGGTGTGGAGTTGGGGTGAGAGCTACCATCATGCAATAGTTCATGAAATGGAAAATGACTGCCTACACACTTTGTTGCATCAGGTGCTTTGCGCAGTTGTCTGGTTTACCATGCAACAAAGTACAACAAGCTGATATACCCAGCAGCATGAAATGAAAGTGCTCCGTATTAAAAAGTGCAAACAACCAAACTATTTTTAAATACAGGCAGAATCTATAATAAGCAGTAAAACACCCATGCCTCTCATGGCTAATGAGTATTCCCATCTGTAATGGTCTGCCACATCCCTGGTTAATTAGAAACTAAATTACTAACATCTCTAATTATTCATAATGACATTCTTTTACATCTGTTAAATTAGTTATAAAAATGATTAGCATAAGAAATGCTCAGCTTTGAAATACTAGTCAATAAGTCAAAAAGCTTCTGTTTGCCTATTTAATCTAATGAAAGGTATTTTATCTCACATGGCATCTAAGCGCACAGGCAAAATTAACCCTGTGAAAGTAAATGGTTTTATCAAACAAAGCAGAGCTGGGTTGCCCTGCTATCATTTACATGTACAGACTGTTTCCCTTAATAAACATACTTCAGAATACGATACATACTTTGAATAAGTTACATAATTTTCAGGGCAATATATAAAAAAAGAAAGCTTTCCAAAATATATGTCATGTTTTAATGTATTAATAAAATGATGACCCAACTGTCTCCCAGGCTTTCCAGACACTTGACTAACCTATTTGCTTAAAAGGTGTATATGAACAGGCAAGTTTTCACAGGGTGTCATTTTCCATATAATCAGGAGGGCTTTGTGTTAAGTTGTATAAGAAAGCATTCAGGGTTAAAATTCAGCATGACTCTCCCCCAAACAACCCTTCCTGCACCTTCACCCCCACTCCCACTTAAACCCTTTTGGAGGTTCCTGCCCTCCCCTCCCTGTTCTCCTCTTAGAAGCAAACTCATCACCATTAGCACACAAATGCAAAATAACCAGCCTAGGCCTCTTCCCAGGAATACAAATTAGGGGCAGGTAGTTGAAGAGCTTAGAAAGCTGAAATAGCGAAGTTCACAATGAAAAGGATGAATAGATGAGAGACTGAAAGTGGGGTAAAGTGTTCAGCTTTTGTCATTTAAAGTGACGTCTTTAACTCTTTGCCTTCATGAGGCTGCTCTTCACAAAAATAATAATGAATTGCAATTAAGACCTGAGGGACAAAAGGGAATTATGTGGGAGGAAAAAAGAAAAGGAAAAGAAAAAAGGAAAAATTATGATGACAAGAAGAAGATTTTTTTTCCTTCTGCAGCATATGAATATCTGTCAGGAAAGCAGAGAGGATAGTTTTAGAACTGTCATTGTTTAATGTGACAATGGTGCCACTGTAGATAGCGAAACCAATGATGTCATCAAAGCAGCTGGAGAAAAGTTTGAGATGGCTCATCAGATCTTCTAAATTTATATCCACTCATGAAGCCCCGTAGCTCTTCATGTTCTGTTCTACTTTTGGGGGCATATTACTGTTTCTTACTGAAATAGGGGATATTTTAGGTGTAAAGTGCTGCTATGTTTAAAGTTATTTGTCCTTCATTTATGCAAAGCCTTTGGGAAATTAACTCCTATCTTCTGAGATTCAGCTGCACCTCTGGACTTGGCTGTCACCTCTTTGTCCCCTGCTGGAACAAAGTTCCATTTTGTAGCATAGACCTGTGCTCAAATCATGGTGAGAGTTAGGGTTTTAAAAGCCTTCTTTAAAATGTATTAGTTGTGGATATGGTATCCTGCTGTCAGTGTAAAATGGAATGTCTCTTTGATCATGCTGAGGACAAGCAGTTCTTTAAACAAGTCCTCTGATCCACCTGAACGTAACGTTTGGATAGGGACCCAAGTTAGGTGCAAAAGCTTTGGTCCATATTTTCTCTTACCTCTCAAGTTATTAGAGCTCCTCGGAAAACCTGGGAGAGACCTTTGGAAGAGTTCCATAAATCTCTCTCCCATTTATTACTGCAATGGTATTTCCAAACAAAATGTGGGCATCAGTCCTCCGTATTCACCCACAAAAAGCACAAAACCACAGGTAAGACAGCACTATGACAGTTTGTAGCAGGCCATGCAGGATGAATCCACAGACTAGGGACTGCAATATTTGGCATAGGACTACATCAGTACTTAAACAGCAATGTTATCAGTACAATCTGGAAAAGACAGCTTTTAAACATGGAAAAGGAAGAACTAAACTGCAAAAATAAAAATAAATAATGAACCCTCAAATATTTATGATAAAAATAGAAGTGAATAATATTAGACAGCACTGCTCTAAATGACTAGTGAAGTTTATACATCCATCTTTTGTTTTTACCTGGGGTGTTCTTTTTTATTACTGCTAGTACGGTGCTGAAGAAATTAATGCTTTTTCATACAGTGTAATGGCCATTTTTACTTTGCTACATTACCGAATTTAATAACAAATATACTTTGGGAAAATTTTGCCAACAGACACGCAACACTTATGACTTCAAAGTATGGAATCTTACCCAAAGTTTACCAGGACTTTTAATTTTATGAAAGAAAACTGAAAATTTCACAGGCTGTCTTGTACTTCCTGTACCAATAGCCACTATTTCTTGCTCACATTTTGGAAATATAAAAAATCAAGTTCTTCTTAAAATAAGAAGAAACATATTAAAATATAAGAATAATGAACAAAATAAAAGGTTACTGCACACTACTAAATTAGCTTTTCAAAAAGAGTTTACGTTAATTCCAGCTATTGCACTTGCATGACAGTTTATGGGTGTGGGAGGAAAAAAAATCTCATTCTATTTGCATTGTTTTACTCCTTCTCTTTGTTGAGGATTTTTTAGTTCCACGATGATTGCTTGACATTCCATATTCATTGTTTACTGTGACATAAAAAAAGAAATCAGCTATTTAGCAGCTTTAGGGTATGTCTACAGGGACAGGTACAGACAGATGCAAGCTTGTCTGTCTGTTCTTCAAAATGGCCAGACATGAGCCAGCTCTGATCCAAAGTCATATGTAGACACATTCACATGGCACTTGTGTTTTGAGGTAACAAGCAGGGTTGAGCAACCCAAGTGCAATTATTTGACTTTGGACAGGAGCTGACTCTGTCTGACCAGGTCAGGGTATAGCCAGAGGATCTTGGGTCTTCTTGTGCTTGTCCAAGTAGTCAGGCTGCAAAAACCTTCCAGAACAAATAGAGACACAACAGTGATAGCTGAAAACAGCCCTTTCAACGTCCTTATAAAGTCAAGGATAAAATCTTAAGACCTATGTTCTTTATGGTAATATGAATTTGGATGCTTTTCAACAACCACTCTGCAGCAAAAAAGGAGTTAAAGCTTTATCCTTTATTTACATCTTACGGATAATACATCTATTGCGAGATGTGGTGATTAATTAGACCTTAAAAAAACCTCCCAACAAGAAGTTTTTGTGACTTTCTTCATTTCACCAGTCCTTTGATTTCTTAAACATATTTTAGTGATTTGTCTCTTTCTTGTATTAAAAAAAAAAAAATCAAACTAAGGTGCTTAAATTTTGTTGTAGTTGATGGAAATATTAACATTTATTCAGAACTACTAATTTTCCTTAGCATGCCTAAATAAATGTTTCCAACACTGTGGTCTATTCCGGCTTGAAATTCCCCACTGAAGTCAATAGGAACTGAACACGTGTATCAGAAGTCAAACTTTGCCTCTTTATGATTTCTAGAGTATTTTTAAAAGTCTCTGAAGGAACACCCATATAAAATACATTCTGAGGTAAGCCCCGTAAGGAGAACAAAAGCGGGTATTATTTAACAGCCTCACCAAAACGCAGAGGATCTGGAATAAATCAGGAAGAGTTTGGAATGGATTTATTGGAAGGGTGATGCTTCTGTTTAGCTTTCCATTTTTTACGGGAAGAATTAGAAATGTCATTTGGCAGATGTCTATAATGTTTTTGGAACTGGAAGGAAATTTGGCTTTTCCATTTGGTGTGGGTGGATGTTCCTCTAGGCCACGTTTAACATGTAAAACGAGAGAGGTGGGTTTGAAACCCTTCCTAAAGGGAGACCTGTAGCTGCATGTTTTGCAGGCTTACCTTAGAAAATCCTGTGCCAGCAACCTGCATACCTTATCCATATACTACCCTTAGGGAGATGGCCCTAAGCATCAGTTTCACCCTTTTTGCAGCATAAAGATTCAAGCCAAAAAAATCAAAGTATCAGGATTCAGAGCAACAAGAAATCAATAGACCAGATAAACTGGTTTATCCTCCTTTCTTTTTGCTGCTGTGCAAAGGAGTTATAAACATGGTCTAACCAGCCAGATTCCACCAGTGCATCTAACCTTATCTGCATTTTGTGCCACTAAATACATCTTGGGTTTATGCTTGACATTATATTTAATGGCTGTTCTATCTGTCCCTCCCTGAGCAGGATGCAATTCAAATCTTTCTGGATTGGGGGGGCTGCTGCTGTA
This sequence comes from Ciconia boyciana, assembly GCF_034638445.1. NCBI lineage: Eukaryota > Metazoa > Chordata > Aves > Ciconiiformes > Ciconiidae > Ciconia > Ciconia boyciana. The sequence goes on along the minus strand of NC_132934.1, from coordinate 171,659,546 downwards.
ACATTGATAATAATAACAGACAAAGGAAAAGGGAAAACTCTTATACATTACAAGACACCACAGGAGGCTTCAAACAGTACCACACAGTGCTAGATGCAAAACAAAACTGCAAAGATGCAAAACTGAATAAGATACAGAGGGACTTGAACATTTCACGAAACATTGATAAAAAAATCTAAATTTATTATGCCCCAATACTGAGGGAGGTCTCCCTCCCGATGAGAAGAAACTCTAAAGGCATAACCCTGCTGCTACTCATACATTTGCCTTACAACAAAAAGATGACACTGCCATGATTCTTGTATCCTGCATAATTCTTGAAAATACTTGCAGGAATTTGAACTGCAAACAGAAGGAAACGAATCTGGTAATATTTCTTTTCCACAACTTGACAAAAGCATTAGCAGCAACAGCAGCATAATAAATGTCTACAGAAAACAGTGAAGCTTGGTGCAGAGACCCTAGAAACATATGTACCCAGTTAGATGAATTTGCTTTGTGCTGCACCTGAGCTAATAACCCCTGCTGAGAGGTTCATAGTACAGGTTAAGTGCTGCAACACAATCAAGGAATTATAGATCAAAGTATAGATCAGTCGGTCTACCTTCAATCCTCATAAAGATACTGAAATACATCTATAACAATCAGTTTGCAAGTGTTTAGGGTGAAATTAATCTTACCTTATTTGGCCAGCTAAAAGCTAGATTTATAGTCTAATAGTGGAACTCCTTGCTGAAGGATATTGTAGACAATAATTTTAGAATGGCTTAAGAGATGAGGCTTTATAAATTAACAGAAAAGTCATTAAAGGCCATTAAAACGCTAGATTGGATGCAAGAATTTTCTGGGTTGATAGTTGCTCAATTATGGGAGAGTGTTCCCGGGGTAGTATCTGTACCAGCTAGCATGTTTTTATGTATCATCTCCTGCTTCTGGAAGGAGTAGGATAAAGGGTGATATGGATCTTTTGTCTGACCAAAGGCAGCTGGTCTTATACTTTTGCGGTGAGACAAGGTCATGGTGTTCCACTACAGTCAATAGAGACATAAGCAATTCCACAGGATGTTCCAGATGTAATCACCATAAAATGTATATGCAGCCGATTGAAAGATTTTTTTTTCTTTTTTTTCAAGAATCAGAAGCCTGTAGAGGGAGGCAATAACAGTCTTCCTGTATCTAGTAAGTAAAATATTACAATAGGAACTCAGCAGGAAATCCTTCATTAGGATTGTTTAGGAACAGATTAGGCAAATACCTGCAAGGAATGGTTGCAGTACACTTAGTCCTTCTTACTGTAGATGATTACACTAAATGATCTTAAGTAATTCTGTACAGTTCTGCCTTGCTCTACATGCCTAGAAAAATTTCGCCGACACTGTTATTGGACAGTGTATTTTATAAGCTATGAAACAACTTTCTACTGAAGCCCTGAGTTATGCTCCATGAAAGCTGTGCTTGGGAATTATTTTTGACAACAACAGGACTGTTCAGCCCCAGAGATACAACTGTGAGGAGAAGTGGGATGTGCAGTTTTCATGTATATTTAGTATATTATGTTAAATATAATGAATAAAAGAACATGGAAAACTGTCATAATCATCAGAACCATAAACGGATTATCCTTGTAAGAGTTAAAAAATTGGCAATGCCATTAAAATGGATAAAATAAGGAATTCACATTCTGTTTCTGAATTAGTATGCCATATAGTCACTTGAAATGATTATGTAGTGGTTAACCAAGTAAGAACAGGATGCAGTAATTCAGTAACGAGATGTAGGATTCTGCTCAAGATTCAGACATCTAAATTTAGGAAGCAATAAATGTAGGTGTCTAAGTGAAGTCAATGAAGACCTAGTCAATCCAGTCAAAGGAGTCTAGAGTGCTATTCATGTAGTCAAACTTAGAGATTTCCTTTAGGATGATTTAAAAGGTACACTGAACCTCCTGACTCACTTGATCCTCTGACTACCCAGTTGCCTGTGTACAGCTACCTAGTGCAATACCTGGACTCCACCTGCCAATCCTGATGCTCATACCAGACTCATGCAAATATCACAGATACACTTGGACAACTCAAATGGCACAAAGCATTCAAGTATGAACGAGCGAGTAGAACTCCCATTGACTATAATGGAAATTTAGACAACTGTTCATGTATAGACATATGCATTTAATACAGAAGCTTGCCCTGAATTAATTATTTCTAAATTAATACAGAATTTAGAAATAGTCATCTTTTAATTTTTTTTTTTTTTTTTAAAGAATTTTTAAATATTGCTTACATTTGGTTATAGAATTATATGACATACCAAATAGATAAAAGATCTAAAAAAAGACAAGGCTTACATATCCAAATAATGTACAGATTAAGAGTTAGTAAAATAGTTTCAATACAACATCTTATATATCTGAGTGTGGAGAAAAATTCTTATTCTAAAAAGAAGTACAGCATCAGATTCATTTTAATCAATCTTAAAATCAAAAGTATAGATGTTTCCATATGGGCTAGTCACATACACTCCCTTCTTAATCAGTTCAGTTCATCCTAATGTAGATGAATAAAAGATTAAATATGCCGTAAAGGTGCCCTACAGGTGCATCAACACTAGTTATTCAGTGCATTGGAGGGGTGTTTTTTGATGCAAATTTGTCTTGAATCTATATTTGGAGTCTTCTGATTTACACAGCTGGTGTGCTTGAAGCACTTTTGCTCCTTATGGAGCCAAGGGGGACCATTGTGCCCTGAGTTCTTTAAAAAATACTTTTAATGAAGGCAAAGCAAAGCAAAGCAAGGCAAGGCAATGAAGAGGAGAGAAGAGGAGAGGAGAGGAGAGGAGAGGAGAGGACATCTTCCATTTACATTTACATTTACAATTCCTTTATCAAGTATTTAATATTTCAAAAAGGTCTAACTTTAGAAAAAAATTTGCATCTAAAATGTAGAGTTATTTTCTAATTGGGGTGTAGGAAGCAAAAATTTGGGCTATAATCATTTTAGGTTTTGTCAGTTCAGTCAATGAGCTAATAGCTCTGAGGACTAGGTATTTACTCATTAAAATACTATTGCTGAAGGGGAAGAGTAGGCTTAGAGCCAGTCTTACAGACAGGAAGGCACTGAGTGATCAAATCAAAGTCCATCCTGGATCTCAGTGTTCCCTTTACAACACACGTGATTCTGACCTGAACAAAACTGGACCTTGAGAAACCATAATTTTCTCTCCTGCTATGTCTGCACATTAACTTTGTCTCACATCACATTACTACTTTTCTGCCCAGGGAAGCTAATGTGTAGGAATTTAGCCTTTAAACGAGTAGGACCATGCTAAAATATTTTCCAATATTTTACTTCTATACTTCAACAATATCACCCCACTAAACAGGTTTTTATATTAAAACTGTGACCAATACAATGTGTTTTTCTCCATTCAGCAAAGCTGCAAGGAAGTACTTTACTATTCCTTAAATATGGATGTATCAGAGTTTATATTTTTTCTGGATCTCTCAGGGCTGATCTCCTGGGCATGAATGCTTACTGTCACCTAGCCAACTTGCTAACCTTGCAGAACTATCCATAACCTATAGCTAAACAGCTGTGTTCATGTTGTTGAGCTTTCTGAGGGACACCAGTTGCAGTGTCTCATTGACTTAGTTGTTTGAAAAGCTGAATTTTAGTAAAAAATCTTCCCTAAGACCACTGTAGGGAATTACTTTATCAACATATTTAGCAGAAGAATTTTCATCTTTGCCCACTGTCAGCTGTGTGCATTCATACTGGAAATAAAATCATAGATCCAGCACAACTCCATGAGTTGTTTTTCATTACTTCTACACAAGTTTTCCAGCAGAATCCAGATGGAGATGATGGACAAGGATGGATGGCCATCTGAGCCTCGATAGGCTGTAGTAAACTGCAGCTGAGTGACACACAGGCAGTCACTGTAATTCCCCTACACCTACTTCAGGAAAACCCAAGACAGTTCAGACTTGGTATGAATTTCTGTGTCTCCAAAATGTCTTAAGAACATAGGGACTTCCTATGGCCTCAGAAAAGTGGTGCATATAGCCCAGGATGCAGTTTCTGATGGTGACAACAGAGATGCTGTTTAGGGAAAACATGCAGACATGGCCACTGTCTGCAGTCCATTCCCTTCCTACCCCTCCCATGTCCACCACTGTTGTACTGGGATATCAGACAGTACACCCTCTCCCCCCACCCCCGCCATTCGTTTTAATTTCTATTCAAGGATCTATTGTCTATAAACCAAACATTTAATGGATACACGCAAGATGCATGTCTCACTTTTTAACACAAAATTTACAAAAACGAAGGAGGTTAAGCCACTCCAGAAGCAGGTTGCAGTTGGGCTCTTGAAGCCGGTTATCATGATGGATGTTGATGGGACTGTGTCTAGTTGTGAAGGCTGTTTGTCTCTGGAGATTGCCTTACACATCTTCTCAACTAACTCCTGATTATGGATGCACCTCAGCTTGGCTGCCACTTCTTGAAAGTCTCCTAAGAGGTTCCTAAATAAACCTAGCAGCAGGCCCTTCCCTTACTGGATGTCCTCCCCTTTCTAGTCTTTAGCTAGCAGGGAAATACAGAATATCAGTCTATTATAGTCCTTACAATTGCATAATCCCTAAAAAATCTGTTGTTATGGTCCCTATAAATTGGGGTAAATTGAATCCAGGGTTTAACCATGGTCAATATTCCATTCTGCACAGGGCAATGAGGATCAGAAAGCAGAGATGGCTCTTTCACAATCACACTAAAACGTAAGAATCAAAAAATGTAATTACCAAAAATATTTACAGTCCTGTGGTAATGTTACATTGCTTACCAAAAGGATGTTTACATGTCACGTTCTGTAGGACGTGCAGTGAGGTGTGCTCCTGCTACTTCTTCCTCTCTGCAGCCAGGAGGGGGGTTCTCCTGAAATGCTCTTCCTGTCCCTTCCTGCTCCTAGGCCAAAAATCAAAGAGATCCTGCTTGGGCAATGAAGTGGTGAGTACCTGGAAAAACTCCTTGTAGCTGGTCAGGAGGAGAATAAATGTTTGGATTTATAAAAGCAAGGTTTTGCTTTTATGAACCTTGCATTTTAAGGCACAGATGTGAAATGCAAGATGGTTAGTAAAATCTTCAAAGGTGTTAACCAGAACTCAGGTCTTATTTTCTCTAAGAAAATTGGTTGGGGAATGGTACTTATTTGCTTGTGTTTTTTAAACAAATATTTTCTACTTATCAGATGGTAAAATCACAGTGCTAAGAGCGTGACTGTAGCTTTTAACATGTATTGGTAGAGATGGTAAACATTTCCTTGGTAGCACAAATGACCAAACCACATGCTCTGAAATTCCAGCAGCTTTGACCACATTAACATTTTCCCTTATGCTAATGATCACATGTGAGCAAGCAGTTGGTAAAAAACATATACTTTTTTTTTTCCTTACTAGTGTAGACACAAAGACAGCAACCTTCTTCACCTCAGATAAATTAATTGAGCTAACAGAAGTAAACTACCTACTTCTTCTTTCTTTTGGCCTGTTAAGAAAGGGGACAAAATGTCAGCTTCTGAGGCGTCACAAATATGAAGGAGGAACTAATTTTCCTCCATCAAAGAAATCCACAAATTATTTTTAAATCTTTTTAAAGCTGTGGAAATGTGGTGATAACCTAAAGCGGGGAAGGTCAGTAGCCTCTCTGACTGGAATGGCAAAAGCTCGATGGTGAACAGCAACCAAAGCCTATCAATTATCTGAAAGTCCTAATATTCTGTGGAAACTAGGCTCTCATTCAAGGCTTAGGAGCCAGTCCTTGCCCTTAAAATGAACTGAGCTTTGGGTATGAGCTAGAAAGTCTCCTGGTTTTTAAACTGTGTTATATTCTTGTTCTCCATTTTATCTCCTTGCTTTTAACTGTGTTATAGATTAGGCTTGGTTGCAAAATTGTAAACCAAACATTAAGTATAAAGGCACCTGGATATTAAGTACTGTTGCTTCATCTTATCTCTAATGCAGTTCAAATTTTTTATGGAAAAAAATGAGAAGTTTCTGTATAGGCCAATGGCATTATATAGGCCTTAGATTCTTATTCTTTTGCAATAGAGTCCGTGGTGGGTGAGTTAGTCCGCCCACCCTTACACTGAATAATAGCTTTCATAACTGCAGAATAATCATTCATGTCATCTTAACTGAGGAGACTAGTCAAGAGGTTCTGTAACATGTGAGATTCACACGGTGACTCTCAGTAATTAACTACAGGATTCATGTGCTCAAGGCCTGTAGATGGCTTTCTACCATGATTAATCCATTGACTCTTGCTAAGCAGAGCTGATACTTCCCTAAATTACAGATCTTTTCTACCTCTGAATCTTGCAGAAATGGCATACTTATCCCCAGACAGCCCAGCCCAACAAACAAACAAAACCCACATCATGCCAGAACGCAGGCTCCCATATCAGCAGGGCAGTTGTAGTGGTTGTGCAGTCATAGTCACAGCTTTCCAGAGATGCTGGCTCTCTCACATATCACAGCTACGTGAGCCTGCCCACAAACCTCCTTCCTGACCGCCCAACGGCACAGGTTTTTCCATGTCTTTTTTTCATCTTGGATTTATCAACATCCCACCATCCCCATCTAGGAGGTATAGGAGCTCCCTTTTGTTTGATTTGAGCTGAACGCCTAGGGGCACTGAAGGGGTTAAGTGGAGGAAATTCTTGTCAACTTCAATAGAGAATCAGGCATTTTAGAGGATTTTCTGCAAGAAGAACCCAGTATGTCTGACATCAGAGCCACAGCACATCACAGTGAAAGAGTAAAATTTTTACTTAAAGGGTTTTTTATACTTTCGGAGTGGAAAATATTCGTATTGTGGTTTCGCACTAAAAATAAATTCTTCCATTCACAGCCAGCAACAGGTAGTTGAGGTTAGATCAAACCACTAGCTTACTAATGACTGTGAATTGCAGTATCTATAGAAATGACCAGAATTCAAGGCAGCCTCTAAAATAAGCCAGATGAATCATTCTTGAAAAATATTATTCACTCCATAATAAATAGGTGCAGCATAAATGCCTGCCACATAAAGCATGCTTTAAGTATTTTTTAAAAATGTAAAACACTGTTGCATGTAAATTGAAATGATCAGTTTTCTTCCTTTTGCAGGGGTTCTGCTTTTTTCATAACAAGTCTGGGAACACTCAAGTGATCCCAGGATCCTAAAGTTAAGTGGCCAAATTGAAAGCATTCCTTTTGCACAAGCACCTTGAACATAAAAAATAATAGCTCTTAATGTATTATAAATAAGGAATCTGAACTGTCTTGAGTTATAATGAAAGCTATTGTTCAACAAAGATGCAGTAAGAAACAAAAGCTGATAAAATCTTTAGATTCTTATTCTACTGTGTAACACTTTTTTTTTTGGTAGTAAGTTACTAGGTCAGACACTCTGCTAGTGTAAATCACCAGAACATCGCTACCATTAGTGGAGCCAGGTTGATTTACCCAACTTGAGAATCTGGGCCCTAGTTAAATTATTAAAAAACAAAACCCAAAAATCACAAACAACCCACAGTGATAGCAACCACTGTCCTTCAATGCTGTTACATCATTTTCTAGAGGGGTATATTTTCATATTTCATATCCCATGTTATCTAATTAAGGCAAGGGGGTGATCTATGCTTGCAGGACTGGCAGACCCTAAGAGACCTGAAGGAGACTAGGACCATTAGGAAAGAAAGACTAAAACAAAAAAACAATGGAAAAAAATCACCACCAACAACAAAAAATACCCACCCCACCAAGGAAGCAAACACCAAACCAGCAAAACCCTTTCTTTTCAACATTTTTTTTTGGTGTCTGGTGTTTCTTTGCCCAAGTAAGCCTTATTGCACATCTCTGAAATGGGTACCAAGGATGGCAGTTTTTTCATTGCATGCATGCTGTAGCCTGCCTTCACCAGAAAAAAAAAACAAGACCCCAACAAAAAAAACACAGAAGAAAAATAATACCTTTCATTCCATCAACATGAGATGTCTAAATTGCATGTGGACAATTCAGGTTTAAGTCACTAAATTCAGAAATGAACGCTCTTGGTGTCTACTTAGTGTCTGTACTACTGTGGGACTGAATCTCTCAGTAAAGCCAAACCAACGGGAAACCCAACAGTCATTATTTCATGGCCATTGCTGCTCATGGCCATTGCTACTACAGCCCTTGTGTATCTTAACAGGATATTTTTTTCTTTTTCCCCCTGAAAACCAGGATATAACTTACTTATAAACCAATCATTTTATTTGTAGCACAGTTACAGCCATAGAGGGAAATTGGTAAACCAATTGTGCCTACTCAAAAAAAGGTTAATCTACTGGGTTCTTCTGCTTCTCTGCATATATTAAAAAATTTCAACATTTAAAAAGCTTCTATACTTGTAAAGAATATTTAAAAGATTTGGCATCATCAAGATATGCACATACTTGTTTTATAAAACCATATCACATCTGTGCACTCATCCTCCCTTTTACCACTCACCCTGTGATGATGTCCTCTCCCAGAGTAGTAGTTTATAAATTGTAAGGGGCTGGGAATCTGCCTTTCCGTGCATTTGCATGAGAGCTTATATCAGGGCTGTTCAGGGACTGACAAAGCCTTTGAAAGTTGCCATACTATGTATGATTAGCAATAAGAAAACTAGCATCTTCATCACTCTTTTCTCACTGAAAGTACAGAGTGGAAAAAAGCTGTTCTGTTTACTGGACCAACATACCACGCCTGGGAGACTTCAATATACAAAGTACAGAGTACAGGGTAGATGCACTCCACTCTGCAGATGTACTCTCTCAGGGGTGGGGAAAAGGAGTGCCTTTCATGGTCTCATTTGGAAACTAGGGGAGAAAGTTACAGCAAAAGCTGATACTCTGAAAGAAGAAGATGTAATTATGATGTGTATATATATACAGGAGATATAATGCGCAAGACAAATGTAACTGTAAAAATATTTTGCGCATCTTAATGGGCATCTTAGATCAAAGCAATACTAGTACGCATAGACACTTCTGTCTGAGTAGCTCACTGTAGTTTACTTAAAGCATGCTTTCACGCATTTAACTTCAGGTGGTGCTTAAAGCTGATTTAGTAATACTGCCACAAAACACTGTGCAGATACTCTTAGTATGAATGAGCCTATGCCAATTAACCAGACTATCAGCTCAACCAAATTAATACTCTCCCTAGACTTTTTTGCAACAGCTGAGCTAAACTGAATTCAGTCAAACTGTTGCAGCTTCAGGATACAAGAAAGGTTTGTCAACAAAGGCGAAATAAAGGGAGAAGAGTCCACACACAAGCTTGTATCAGCACAAGTCTGTCAGTAAAAAGCCTAGCAGGAATCTGCAGCACCATTAATGGAATTAACCCCTAAAACAGAATCTCTCAGCAAAATCTTAAAGATTGGTGCCTAAAGGAAGCAACTGCACATATACTACAGCAGTGGCAGGAATAAATTATCTTAGTCATAGAGTGAGTTAAGTAGGATCAGAACGAAGGTTAAAAATCCTAAAGTAAGGTAGCTATTCCTTGATTCAAAAGTGTGTCTCATGCAATTATAAACTTTTTTTATTCCCCTAGGCAGCTGGGATTTTCCCAGGATACCCATTCAAGTGTATGTTCAATCAGTACATATTCAGGAATTCACCTCTTGTCTATACAAAGTTTCAAGGAGGTCAAGGAGAATTTTGTCATTGCCTCCAGTGAGGCCAGGCATTTCACCCACCAATCTTGCAGCTGAAGTGAGGTCTCTGGATAAAAACTATGTGAAATGTAAACAGCACAAATCCTGGCCACATTTAATAAACTGAACAGGAGGTCTCTCCATCTAATATTTTGCTTAGCTTAATTTATCAACTTAAAAAAAAAAAAGAAAAAAAGAGTGGACATTTTTCCATTTTTCTAAAGCAGAGATTTTAAGGGGTGAATTGTGACAGTCCTTTTCTCTCCAGCCACATCCCTCAGACTGCATGTATATAGAAATATATTATTTTGCATACACTTAAAATACTTTAGTGACATCCATTCTCTCAGATGCCAAGCTCAAGTGCAATACTTTACACACCGTTTTTTCTCTATGAAAGCCTGCAAAATCACTCAGCAATCACAAGGTTCCATAAGCCACCCACTCCATAACCTGGGGGCTAAGGGAGCACGGGGCTGAAAGGAAAAAAGAGAGAACACTTTCCATATCTTGTGGAAAGATGAGGTTATAGTGATTATCATGGGAGGAAACTATTTTTTGTGACTGTTTTCTTCAAGATGTATGCAAATTCCAAAAGTAAGATATACCAACTTAATTCGTTCTTAAATTAAGTGAGTGCTGTGACATATGAAAGCTTGCTCATTAATGAAAGATAAATATAGGAAAAAATCTGTTTTTACAACTTGTCAGTAGATACTTAAGGAATAGTTTTATAAAAAGAAAAAATGCCATTCCCCAAATAAAAAAAAATTATAGATTCAGGTTTGATACAAAATATCAATATATAATTTTAGGTAGCTACTCTGCATTGGAGCAAGAGCCCCTATCACCTAAGCTTTGCAAAATTCTAACAAGTTACATTGCCAACTGCCTTACTCCTTTGAGAAAAACTGAAATATGTTGCTTCTGTGCAATTAAGTTACTATTTGGGGATTCGATTGTGTCATCCTAACTCATGAGGATGTCTGTCTTTGTGAGTGAATCTCCCTTGAGATGAGATTTGTGGGAGGGATCTCCTTCCTCCTGGACTGCAAATAAACATGCCCAAGAATGTCCCTGGGCTCTACGTTCTAGCTGGCCCTGAAAGGACAGTGTCCATGCTGGGCAACTCCTTTAACCTCTAAAAGAAGGGAGCTGCTGGCAAGCTGACTTTTGGGAATGGCCCTGGAACATTTTAGCTCCTGAAATTTGCTGGGGAATAGCTTGGGAGTACTTTTTGGCACATGCTTAACTCACACCAGGGAAAGTCTTAACGCTTCACTAGCGTGGGCAATTGCAATCCATTGTCCAGGAACATTTCCACCTACTGTCTGATTTACTAGTACAGAGGCAGCCAGGGACACTGTCACACACTTTCAGACTTTGTACTGTATCAAAAGTCTGTTTCAGACTTTTGTATGTATGCAGGAGAGAACAGTTCAGGCACAATTCACTTTTTATACCATTACCCCCCTGCCCATACAAATTTCAGAATAATTTACACAGTCTCTTTCTTCCACTTGAGACTAAGGGGTCTGAGGAATGCCTTCCTTCCCAAGAACAGTATTGAGAGTAGTAGGCAGTGTGCAGTTAGGTAGCCTTCACCTGTAGCTGCAATACTATGGGATCCTCATGCACTAGTTTTTAAGTATGAACACAGTGTTTCTCCAACAAAAAAGCCACTGAAGGATAAAAACATATACACAATAAACAACTACATAATCTCCATCTGCAGATCAGAGGTAGAAGACAGTAAAACTACTGATAAAAGGTACATTGCATTCAATGAGTTCTGCAAGAAGGTATTGATGCTCCTGCTTTTCTTTACTACTCAATGCAGCTGCAGTTAGATAAGTTCCCAAAGTGCATTCTTGGTCCCTTAACTGCTCTACTTACATACTTCATAGTGCCAAATACATCAGGAAAAAAAATCATAACTCCAATAAATTAGCACTCTGTCTACAATAATTAAACAAAATGCATAAACAAAATGACTCAAAGCAAACAAAACAATTTCGAAATTTTCTCCTCTTTGCAATAGTTTATGCAAGAGTTATGAGAGGGAAGAATAACGTTGTTCACTTTGTGCATTTGACAGCGTTTGTGGTACACCAACTTTTACATGTGTCTTATATGATAACAAGAAATAACATCAATGCTTTAAGAAAATCAGTAACTGATAAAAACTGCACCACAGTGGAAGCTAACAAAGGTCTGGAATGATTTTTAGGCCTAAATTGGAACTGCCTGTCTCTAATTAAAGTAACAGTTTTAAGTATAACCAATTTGTGCATGTTACTTACAGTGCAACTAATTTTGAAACATGGATTGCTATAGCCGTGATGTTTGACTTCATTTCTGAAGATGACAATGTTGAGTTTGAATGGTCATTTAGAAATGTTCCATTTTGGTGTGTTTTTGAGACACGCTGAAAGAGCATCAAGATATTCTTTTATCAGTAATCATAATGACAACTGCATGATTTATGGTTGGTTCATATACACTGCTTCTTGATCAAAATAAAATTAGGGGAAAAAAATAATTAAAAAGCCACTTTGTTCAAGGTGCTCTCTATGCCCATAAATTGGTGATTAATCCTGATACACCCTTGTGCACTGGCTCAGACTCTCCAAGTTCAACTTGTGCCTGCAACATCTGATTTGCATCAAGTGCCCTGTCTGGTAACTTATCTCAGGTGCACTGAGTGGTTTTGTAATTATACAGCAAGCTTTCAGGAAAGCAGAGCTACTCTGATTATACAGTTTCTTACGTTTTTAAAACAGATTATCTCCCTTGGCAAGATTGTTTTAAAATGTAACTTAAACTCCTGAGTATTAAAATATCCATAAATAATCCTATATAATAGTAGGCTACATTGTCAAAGCTTTTGATTATTGGTAACTTCTACTGAAATGGGAACTGATACGTTTTAGTCTAAAAGTTTGAACATTTTAGCCATAAGCTTCTCTAATCAGCATGCAGGATTTGAATCAGAGCAAAAAAAAAAGTTTCCTACAGCACAGGCAAAGAGAAACGTCACATAGTACATCCGTTGCCTTTTCCCAAGCTTGAAAATGCTGAACTGCCACCCTGTTTCAAGGAAAAGCGTTGCTGCTCATGCCCAAAGGTAACCGCATCAGCTCTCTTCTGAACAATCCCGGTGACAGAGGAACAGCAGATTATGTTTTTATAGTAGTAAGACCTCCATCTCTGTCATCTGAAACACAGCGCCAATACGTTAAAACAAAGGGGAACTCTTTAAAGGCACATAAAGCCTTCTCGAGGAATAAAAATCACACTGAAGAAATTAAAATACAGTGTTTTCTGGAACTGTGGATTTCAATGTCACATGAATGGAAAAACACTTTCTATCTCTCTAAAATGTAGGATAAGTATTGCAAGGTAATAATTTTTCCACCTTGTCTTAAATTTTCAGAGACAGAGAATACTAATGAGAAAAGCGTGTTTCATCCTCCTCTTTCACCTCTTGTCCTAGTAAGAGGCAGTAAACCTTTATGTATTACGGCTAGGAAAGGTCAAAAGGAGGGACAGGGACCAGAGAGAAGAAATACGAAGAGAAATAAATAAGACTACCACATAAGGGATCTCCTCAGAGTGAAACAGACAGTATTTTTGAAAGAAAAAGTACTATATATATGCACATAGTTTCTGTATCAAACTGTCCTGATTTCAATGACACATCAGTTTTTATTTCTAAATTCCCAGTTTAAAATTAGGTTGTGTAAACAGGAATAAAACTGAGTATTTTCATTGGTAAGGATTTGGTGTTCTTTGTCACAATGGAGTCTACCTGCAACCCCAACCTGTAATTGATTTATTTAAGATGAGCCAATACATTGCTGACATTTTCAGTAAGAAATCTACCCAATACTATTCAAACAGACATTACTCAATCAAGCGTGCTCTCAGATTCAGCCAATTTCTTTCTGGGTCTCTGCTCCAGTGACTGATTGAGAAATTAGTCTCAGCAAATGAAATCATTATTACTCGCTGTACCTGCACCCATCTAGGAACATCTGAGACGAGACACACTGTTCAAATCCATCTTCCCCAACAGTTAATTCCTAAAAATAACTGAATGTTCTACTGCAGTACAGAAATGCATTCTATTACCTCCCTGCCATTTAAGAATAAACCTTAAGTTTTCAATCATCACAAAAATGAATTATTTTATATTTTGCCAAAAGTGATAAAGGTAATACAGGTAATACTGTACATTTTAAAAAAAAAGGGGGGGGGGGCAAGTTATGCGTGGTGCATAAGTGGTCAGTACTTTGATACCGTTACCGTCAAGTCACTTCCACCTCACACATGCTGAGAGTTTTGTAAGAAAGTGTAAAAAAGCTATTGTGTTAATCATCACAACCACTTAACTACTGCACTTCCTCATTTGGAGAATTTTGACTTTGGAAGATTTACTTGGTAACTTGCTTGAATATGTAAATACTCACCTGAATATGATCTCAAATCCTTTAAGAACACATTTTATTTCCATCTAAAGTACTGTATCTTTTTTTCTCCACCTGAATCCAAGTTTCTGTTTCTTTTTTTTTACTGTTATGATCACTATCTCAAAAAAGAAATTATAATCAAGTCTCAAAGCATTAAAGAGCAAAATACAAAATTTGCTTGAGGATATTAATAGAGACATTTCTAAGTTACTGTACAAGCAAATTTGATGTATTTATTTGTAGCTCACATCATATGGAAAAATAATTTGAAAAAAGCTATTTGTTTCCATTGTTACTGTAGTCAACTGTCAGTCCAATCCTGCAGGTCTCTAACTTTAAGCAAACCTTACAGCAATATCAGAATTTATAGGAGTTTAATAGAGCAAAACACTAAAGCAACTACACAACAAATGGAACAATAATAAGGCTTTTCCCCTCTCTCATGGCTTAATAGCTGTCTAAAATCGAAGTCCTATACGGTGTATATCTGGCATGACTTTCACGGTTATCCTCAAAACCTGTGTATGGAAAATTTTCCTTTCTTGGCCCCCCACTTTCCTATCTCAAAGGACAAAGTAGGCATGCTTTAATAACATTATCTCAATCCACTTGAAAAGCCCTCTTAATTCTTATTAAAACAATCTAATCTATTTGAGGCAAGATTTTGGTTTTATTTATAATAGTAAACCTTATCTAATTAAGTGTAACATTAGGATGTTAACTAACATACACAAGCCAACTTTTAAGAGTCCACTGTACACACATGCTAATTCATACTAACTGCAGCCTAGGCCCCAGCACCATAGTTAGCCCAATAGGCAGTGCCTAATGCCATCGTCCTGTACGTCCTCGTTCCCAAGCGTCATACAGGCAACCCAATTCACTGGTAGTGGGCTTACCTGGGGTAGGGGGGATCCACTATTTATCCTCATTAAGAAGGAAGTGGAAGGTGGCAACCAGTGTTTAATGTTAAGACCAGCTTCAAATTTCACTATCAACAAGATGGTTTTCCTTTTCCCTTAGAACCTATCTAGGCAGTCAAAGCATTTGCTATAGTGCAAAACAAAACAAACCCACAATTTTAGTATTGGACTTTATATAG
Source organism: Ciconia boyciana (assembly GCF_034638445.1). Classification (NCBI taxonomy): domain Eukaryota; kingdom Metazoa; phylum Chordata; class Aves; order Ciconiiformes; family Ciconiidae; genus Ciconia; species Ciconia boyciana. The sequence goes on along the minus strand of NC_132934.1, from coordinate 171,644,244 downwards.
TAGGACTTAAGAGTTGTGCCCTCCTAGACTGCTACACTGCGCCATCCTAGACTGGTACACTGCTCAGCCATACTACAGTTTTCCAGTTTCACCTTCAGCTCTCCTTAGAGATATCTTCCTTGACTTCCTTGAATCATAAATCACTGAAAAGACAGGGCTCACCTTCAGTATTGTCAAGTTCATTAACAGTGAAAAGACTGGATTTACTGTCTACTGAAATCAGTGGGTTTTTGGGTTTCCAAAATATAGTCTAAAGGTCAAAGATTCCCCCAATAAATGGACTATTTGATTATTCCCATGTTTGTTTTCAATCAGCAAGACTAACCCAGGACAGTTTAGGCATGAGCACCTAATCTAATTCAAGAATTATATTCAATGAATGGAAACACATGATGGTTACCAACCCCTTCAAGAACAAAATTTCTAAAAAAAAAAAAATAAAAATCACAGCCAAGTACAATCTCACGTATACGCCCCAACACTCGGTCACAATATACTGATGCACTTTAAATATGGACAAATTACTCGTGTAACATAAGCTACCTTCTTCCTGGCAAATTCCACTCAGAAGACTAAATATATACTGCTCATCTTTGTACACCCAAGTATTCAGCCAACTGGTGCAGAGAGGAAAGAAAACCAGCTTACATTTTTCACCAGAGAGGTAAGGAAATAAAAATAAAAATAAAGAGAACAAGGCCCATGTATCAGCTATTTTTGTTTTGCAAACTAGTCAGGACTTGCACTTTTTAATTTCACTTGATGGTTGATAACCAATACACACAAACACACAGTGTAAGATTTTTGAGTACTACAGACCTATGTAAAATAGCCCAAACACCAGATCACAAATGAAAATTAAGGGGTAAAAAGATGTAACGTTTACTCGGTGCTCTCGTTTTCAACTTTTAGTGAGTTCTTAATTTATTAGTTATAACTTGTTTTTGTTGGAGAGGGTTCAGAAAAGGCTGTGAGATTTTTCTAAGCGCCAGCTTAAAAATACTTACAACTATTTCTTAAATGCCAGCTTAAGAAATGTATAAATAAAATTCAACATTAAGACCTCTAAGCTTGGAGAGACATGCTCAGAACAGGAAATGATAGTTTGTTAATAAAGAAAGGTAAATCATTCTCTAGGCTTCCGGTGGGAAACTTGGCAGCTAAGGGATTTTGACCTCAGTGGAAGGTAACTGCCACAAATGACAAATCAAGCAACTTTCTTCTTACAAGTGAGGCAAATGTTTGACATAAGGCTGGACTGCATTCAGATCTATCATTCCCTGTGGCATATTCTTCTACTTTTAACAAATAATCCTGCAAGCTTTTTGCACTGACCGTATTAATTTTCTTTTTTTTCTCTCTCTCTCAGAATAAAGCTGTGCAAGCCTAACATTTTTTGTGAATGATTACTTATTTCCTATTTGAAGCACAAAAGCTCATCACTTATAGCATAGGTCAAGCTTTCAGTGCCTGTTAGTCCTAGTCCGGAATGAATCAATGCATTTTCCTATGTTCATTTTCCTTTTCTGTTGTAGGAACAGTATATGGGATATTTGTGCAAAGGAAGGAAGCAAAAATCCTGCATTATCTTCAGGTGAAGCAGTAAACAACAACAAAAAAATACACTTTAAAATTCTATTTTCATTTTCATATTAGACTCACTGTGACTATATCACAGTGAAGTTTGCAATTAGAAGTACCAGTTTTCCCAACTCAGAACAATAAATGGCAGGAAAAAATGACAAGTAGCCCAGTTTAATTTCAAACGTTAATATATTTTCTATTTTATAGTGAACATATGCATCGTTCACCCCTTATTTGCAGCAACTATGACGTCCTCATAAAAAGGGGTGACATTTGTAAGATACCTCTTAAAATAAATATTTCTTTTTATAAAATAATAAAACTTCAAATAAATATTCTTTACACTAAACAATATGTTGAAAAAATTAGAAAATAAAGGCTGAATTTTACTGTAACTGTACAATATACATGAAGTCCAAAGGGAAATCAGAGTCTTGTAATAGAAGGTTTCCGTAAGACAAAATACAATCTAAAAACATACTGATTGATTCACATTCTTCCGAATGTACAACATATTAGTATAATATTTTGTGACTGTGCCATGTCTTATGACACCACTTATTTTTCACAGTTGAAAATATTATTGTATATACAAAAATATAGCACATTATCTCTGGCAGAAAACAATGAAAAAAAGGAGTCATTTGCTAATTTACAAATTTTGCAAGTACTATTCACAAACAATAGAGTTGCCTAGGAGTGTCTGTGTTGCTTTAGCTTATGCAATATGTGGGTCACAATGTACTGCATCCCATTTTTTGTTTTCTGTATCCCACTAGCTGGATTCTAACAAGCGTATCAGTTAAGATGGCACACACAGAGAAAAGCATTTCACTGCAAACAGCAAAGTATATCCTCAACCCTTCTACTACAGTGCCAAGACCATAGCTGCTTAGTTGGTTGCATATGTACGTTAAAATACTCCTTGTTACTTTAGTATTTCTGACTAGTGATGCTATGTTGGCTTTTCAAAGTTCCTGGGGGGGACGCTGGGAACTTTGCAGCAAACGGTGTTGGAGTGTTTACAGCGGCACCCAGGCCGATTTACCCGGTCGTAACAGCCCTGGCACAACTTAAGGCAACCCTTGGCTGGTAGGTAACACCACAAGCAAGGCAGAAAGAGAGACACCACACCCATGGCGGACCATCTAGTGCAGCAATGCGACTGGCTGCAGGAACAGGGGTTGTCAGCACAGTTGTCCTCGTCATCGTTAGAGCAGTGATAGAAGAGGCCCTTCACGCAGCAAACGCAAGTCCCGTAATCGACCACGTTCTGGGCTGAGCAAAGACACTGCTTGTCACAGATCCAACACGATGGGAGGGTCCTCGGATAAGTGCACTCCTTACACTTACACTTTCCACAGTCCTCACACCTGTAGCTGTGTGCTCCCAAGTCTTCTTTGCTCAGCGGCTTCAGTTCACTTGACTTGAGCTCAGACTTGGGCTGCATTCGGACTATCCCGTCGGCAACTGGCCCCAAAGATGATCCTAGAAGTCTTTGCTCAGATGAATTACTGCTCGTACTTGTCCTTGTACTGCTCCGCGAACCTGTGCTGACTGTGCTGATGGATCGGGACAGAGGCGCTCGAGGAGAGGCGTGCGTTTGCGTGTGCTGAATCCGGCTAAAATGACGATGTTCGGGCAAGCCATGGGGCCTTTCATTTTTGGGTTGGGTTGCTAGCCGAGGAGCAGACTTGACCCCCGGCCGTGGAGCCACCGTAGGTCCCTCCGTGTACTCATTCGTGTTTCGGATGGCTCTGATCTGGTCCAGCGACAAGACGTGAACCTGCTGCGTCAAGACATCCCGCAGGTCGGGCTCCCCGTGCGGTCTCCCACTGTCACGCCGAGCCTGTAGCAAGGCCTGCGACCCGCTGCCGTGCTGAGCTCTCGTCTCCATCAGTGCCCGGAAGCGTGCTCACCCCGACAGGCTTAGAACACATCTGAAATCCTGGAGCAACAAAGAGAGGATTCACTATTGCAACACATCTCATGCTCTCTCCAGCAGTCTTTCAAGCCTGCAGGATCCCACAGCACACACACAATCAAGTAATGCATCAGCCATTAAAAAAGGAGTCACACCTGGGGCGGAGCGCAGGCACCGTTCAGCTGAAGGCACTTCCCTCAGCCTGTCCTGCCTACTCCTGCGGAGAGCTTAAAGGGATTCTGTTCTAGGTTCACGCATGTTAACTTGTGGCTCTAGAAAGTCTAGGTATTGCGCCTGCTAACTAAAGCTTCCCCAGGCCATCTTCTGGTTAGACCATGGCCTTTAAAGTGATTGGATTTCAGCCACTTGAAGTGGCTCTTCTTTTCACATCAGGCTACTGAAAAACTTATATTAAAAAAAAAAAAAAGCCTGCAAGTATTTAGCAAGTGTAATGTGACCTGCTGATGACAGACATATAATTCTCCAATTTTGTTTAAAACTGGATAATATTTTGGTAGGCTAGTTTCTTTACACATTAAACTTTACATGATGTAAATAGGAAATTTTAGTTTAATACCAATGGTCCCAAGAAAAACACCAAATAGCAATAAAATGTTTGAGGTTAGACATTAAATGAGTTAGTGCTACCAAAAACTTCAACAGCACAAGTAAAAATATCTCTCTCCAGTATTTTAGTGTGTGTCATACTTGTGTACACCACTGCGATTGTTATTTTAAGGCTCAATACTACAAAAGTAATGCTACCACAGTTTTATTTTTTTAAAACGTGTAAAAAATTCCATAGACTACGTTTCAAATTGTAAATATTACCAAGAGTGGCTTGTGGGACAGAGGCATGCATAACATAATCAAACAATGCCAGCATCCAAGAAGCCTACTTCATTGCGAATATTACTTTGAAGGATCATTAACTACAAAGTAGAAATGCAGACTTCAGAATTTAAATGGAAACCCGGCAAAAGACCCAGAAGATGAGAACTTGTAAATAACTAACTTCCACACTCTGATATGCAGAAGTTTCAAGTACTGCCCTCTAAATTAGTTAATATTTGTTTTGCCTTTATCATATCTTAAAGTGGTTCCAAAATCCAATTACCTATACAAAAATCCAGAACAATATTTTACAATTAAAACCCAAGCAGGAACCAAGCTTCTTACAAGGACCACACAACGTCTTCAATTATACCTAGAAAGAGCACCATAGTGTTACTCTGTATACATCAGTTACCAACAATACTATACCGCAGTATAATAAAATATAGCCAAACAGTTTAACAATGAATATCTCAAGACACTGACTTTATTCTAACAGTGGTGGAAAACATTTAACCTTTTAACTCCTGGCTCCCTCCCCTCAAGTGCTTTTTCTTTAAAAAAAAAAAAAAATCTGAATTTTAAGAGTGACCACCTATTTTAAATATTGTCAGATCCTGGTTTTGGACTCAGAGTGTATGTCATGGTGTCATGTCGTCGTTCCCCCCCCCCAAAAAAAAAAAAAAAGTATTGCAAACTTATCTTGAAGCATTGCTTATGTTTCCTTCAAATTAAAACCTTTGCCATATAAAAAGTTTCAACCAACAGCCTAAGTAGACATTTCCTCATCTGAAACTCTCTGGAGATAAAAAAGAACAGAAAACACAATACTTTCCCCATCCTTGAGAGGAACCAGCAGCCCCATCTGCCCTCCACGTCCAGACTTTAGCCACAATCAGCCAGCCGAGAAGACACGCCGAACCAAACCCTGCCTCTCCAGAAATGACAACCCAGTGCAAAAGCAAAGCTGACCCTGACCTGCAGGCGCTTAAGACGACACCGGCCTCGGTGGCAGAGCCCCCCTCACCTCAGACGCCAAGGTGGGAGCTGGAGGAGAAGCCTCCGCGCTCTGCCCCTGTCCCCTCTCCGGGCTCCATCCCGGCGCGCAGCGGGCGCGCAGCAGGTGGGAGGCGGCGGCCCCTCGCCCGCGGGAGCGCGGCCGCAGGCGCCGCCGGCAGCCCCGCAAGTGCAGACAACCTGGAGATAACCAGGAGACATCCTCTGGGCTGGGAGGTGGGAGGGGGCTGCTGCAGCCGCCTTATCAGGAAAGTCAAACCCATGTTTCCTTTTAACTCTTCCCCCCTGCCCTCCCCCGAGAGATGCTAAAGAAGCCTTCCCCTCCCGGGTAATGCAAGGCGCCCTGCAGACGCTTTTGAGACAACACCTCCGAGACAGTTGGGCAAAAGGCACATTACCCCCTCGCGCCTTGCCGTAAGCACCCATTCAGCTTCACAAAGCCAGCCGCTGGAAAAGCTCCTCTTATTTTACGCATATTCTGCAAATTGCCTGAACTTCAGTCCGCCCCCCTCCGCCCCAGCCCGAAGGGACCCAGAAGGCATTTTCAGAGGGACATCGGACCGAGCCGGGCGATCCTCCTTTTTCTCCCCTTGACAGATCCGCTAACAGGACAAGATGCAAACCTCCAGCGCATTTATTTGCAAACACACATTTGCCTGAAAATTCTTACGGGAAAGCACGTCTCTCCCTCCTCTGATCTAGCACTTCTCCCCTTTCCATCCACCAAGAGCAGAGAAGCAGCCTTTTTGTGTGTGCATGTGTGTGATAACACGATTCCCCACTTCCAAAAGCCAAAGTCCACTCTCGCAGAGCTCAAGTGCCATGATTGCTAACTTTTCCTAGCTGGGATTGGCAAAAGGGCGAGCAAGGGGGCCGGGTTTCGCGTTCGGCACATTTGGGGAAGTTTAAAACGCAAGGGGCTTCTTGCGTGCTGTGGAAAAACCCCGTGTCTCGCTGGCTTGGAGAAGGCGAGCCTAAGGGGGAGAAGTCCTCTGCCCGTCAATTTCTGTTTTGTGTCCGGAGCCTGTGCAAGGCACCCCCACCCCCATCCCCACCGCACACACACCAACCACCTCCTCTTCTTTCAAAGTGCTTTGAAACCCCCATTAAGGGCCGAGTGTGTGATCAGACTATGGATTAGGGCAAAAGGGACTTTACCATCGGGGTGGGGCAAACTGACACACAAATAGCTTGCTGAAAACACCAGCAGCTTTTTTTTTTGGGGGGGAGGGGGGTTGTTACATAGTAAACCCACCACAGGGAAAAAAAAAGTAAAAGCAAAAATTAAGGCTTTCCTTGCCCTCCACACATATCCTCGGCATAGAATAACCTGAGGAAGAACTTTCCTCGCCTTATGAATCGAATGAATTTCATCACACGAGGAATATATGTGTATACACACATATCTATTTATACCAGACGTGCACTCACTTCCGAATTGCACGGATCTCCCGACGCCACTACAGACGGGCGTAAATCACGCACTGAAAGGCGGGTTGCTCGCTCTCCCCCAAGACGGGGGTACAAACAGCCCCGGCGCTCGCCAACCCCGCAGCGCCCTCCCTTCTCCTCCCCCCGGGGCTTGTCGGAAACCCACGCGTGCCCGGAGAGGCAGGAGAGCGCAGGACCGCCCGTGCCCGGCTCCCCGCAGCAGGGAGAACACGCTGAACTCCCGTCCCCCCCCCGCCCCGCTCGCAGCCCCCGCAGGCATGCCTCCGCGCCCGCGCAGCCCTCCGCCCCCCGCGCAGCCTTCCGCGCCCCGCGCCCCGAGGCACCCCGGCGGGCCGCAAACGCGGCGCAGCCCGCAAACACCAGCGGAGCTTCTTCCCCCCCCGCCCCGGAGAGAAACCGCTCCGAAATCCCACCTCCGGCTCCTCTCTGGGAAAGGAAGGAGTGGGGAAGGGGGGAGAGGGAGAACCTGTACGAATGGAAAAGGGATCGGCCTCAAACATTTCCACGAGTTTTCTTGGAGCAACCGGGGGGGGGGGGTTTACTGAAAAGCTTGTTTTGCAAAGAAGGAAAAGGCTCTCACCGTGATCGCGGCGCTGCACCAAACCCCTCTCTCTCTTGTATTTTCTTCTTCCTGCGGTTTGCAAATAAATCCAGCCCTAAAGCAAAAAAAAATTCTTTTCCAAACTCTGCTTTAGTCCAACTTGCAAATTAGAGTAAGAATGATCACCATGTAAAAAAGTCCAGAGCAAAGTTACGTCCCTCTCCCCAGATCGATTATAAATACGTGTGTGCGCGTATATACTATAATAATAATAAAAACACCTCTCCGGATCGGGGTGGGTTTTCTCTGCTCCTAAAAAGAAATCACTCAGTCTCTCACACACACACTTTCCTTTTTTTCCTCAATGAACAGGAGGCCGAATCGCCAATACCAAGTCACTTTTTTTGTTGTTGTTGCAAATGATCAAGAGGAAGGGGAAAGCCAAAGAAAACAAAATAAAGTGGATCTAAAATAAAATCCCAAAGCTTTCTTCCACTGAGCTCCTCCAAAAAAGCAGCTTGTGCAATGTAGCCGTTCTGCTGAGAAGCTGCTTGCTGCAAGCTCCTCTCCCCTCTCTCCCTCTAGCTTTCTCGCTCCCTCTGCGAGCGTGTGTGTGTTGCAGGCAGCTCTGTGGTTTGCAATCGGGGGGGGTGTTTTGGGAGCGCAGCGGATTTGTGGTGGTGGTTGTTGTTGTGTGTTTGGAGGAGGTGGAGGAGGAGGAGGAGGAAGATTTGAGATCTGAGCTGTAGGGGCTCGGCGTTTTTCTGCTCGCTCGCTCTCTCCCTCTCTCTCTTTTTCTTTCCGGAGGAGGTAGGGTGATCTCTCTGCAAAAGCAGCAGTAAATGGCGTCATGTGGATCTGAGGAGGAACAGAGCAGTTGTTGTCCCAGAGGATATATCGCATCCGGTCCCAGCTCATTGGCTCTGCGGGGCTACATTCACTGGCGCTCCCAGCGCCCTGCCAGCACTCCGAGCTGCGGGAGGCATTCAAAAGGGCAGCGCCGCCGCCGCGCCGGCCCCGGCCCCGGCCCCGGCCCCGGCCCCGGCCCCGGCCCTGGCCCTGCGCGGGGCGGCGGGGAGCCCCGCTCCCGGGGCCCCGCCGCAGCCTGTTTTCACAGGAGGCTCCTCCGTGCGCGGTCACACGGCGCTTGGGGTTGCTTTTGTGCTCGTGTATTTATTCAGAGGCAGGCAGCGATAGGTTTGCAGGGGAGCCGAGGGGAGCTCGCTTCTCCCGGGGAGGGAGGCACGCTCTCCCCGCCGCTGCGGGCTTTCGGGAGACCCATTTCCAGGTGCTTCCCCTCCCCCCCACCCCCCGTGTTTTTTTAACCGAGTGGAATAAAAGTTTACACTTTCTGCCCGCCTCCCCCCCCCCCCCCCCAGCAGTCGGTCCCCGGCCGCGCAGGCAGAAGGAAGGGTGATTACTTGGGGCATTGTCCCGCGGATTAACGCGACGAGGCGGTGCGGGGGCTCCCCCGGGGCCGGGCGTGAGCGCGGAGCGGGGCCCGCGGGGCGCGGAGCGGCGGGACAGGCCGCTGACAGCGCGCCGCGGTGCTTTCCGCGCCTCAGGCGGCTGCAGGGTGCACGGCGTGCCGGGCAGCAGCGGGGTCTCCTCGCCTGTGCGGAGGAGTGGGGTTTTTTAGGAAAAAAAAGAAAAAAAAAACCAACCCCCAAAACTTTGTTTTAATGAATTCCCATTCGTGTGGGGGACACGGTGTGCGAGCAGCTCACAAACGTGACTGTTTGTCTTCTGGGCGTTTCCTGAGACGGCCCCAGCTCGGTCCCTTTTGTACGAGCTGAAATCACCGACGGAGCCACTGTCGCTGGGCCCGGGCATCTTGCGCCTACACGTATCTTTCAGCGCGCAAAGCAGCGTATCCACGTAGGCATGCACCGAGCACGAATATATCCGTATCACGTGTGGCACTGCTTAAAATATACGCGATGTGTAAGGCAGTAATGCATTGCATTATTTACATGAACAATCCCCTGTGCAAAAACCCCACCAGCCCTTTTTACTACTTGAGGCAATTTTGCAGGCACTTCCTCTTCTACACCTGCTAGTCGCCGCTTTTTGAAAGGGGGTGGTCATTCTCAATAAAAGCATGGAAATAAAAAGGGCAGTGTCTTACACGGACGGCCTTCAGGTTTTCGTATTTTTATACGCAAATATCCATTCTTCCACAGTAATATCCTGAACCTGCGAATTATTTTCCATAGTGGCTTGACAGCAAGGTCAGCCTGAGTTACACGGGTCTACCTGCTTCTTCCCTTTCACGCGGGCTTCACCAGCCCCTACCCTGCACAAGATTCCGGCCGCCTCGGCGGCGACGGTGCTCGGGGCCCCGGCGTCCGTCCCCTCCCCCTCCCTCCCCACCCTCCTCGCCCCCAGGAGCCGCAGACGGAGCCAAATGCCCGTCGGGGCGGGGGCAGCCCCGCTGCCGGAGCCGCAGCCCCGCGGGGCTGGGTTTCGTTCAGGGCTGCCGGTGCACGGCGGCGGCGGCGCGGCCGCTCTCCCCGCCAGAGGGAGCGCGGCGCCGGGGCGGGGGCGGCGGGGGCACGGCGGCCCTGCGGCACCCGCCGGAGGCTCCGCCGAGGCAGCAGCAGCCCCGGCGCCGGGCAGCGGCCTTCGCGGGCAGGGGAAGGGCGGGAGGAAGCCCAGGGGCTTTCCCCACGGGAGGGGGCACCCACCCAGCGGCGTGGCATCGCGCTGCGGGGCGCGCCCGTGGATGCGCGGAGGACGGACCTGGGCATCCTCGGAGGTGCGGGCTGCGGACTCTGTCAGCAAGGAAATCCACGGGGTTCAGCTGTGGGGGGCGAGCATAGGTTAAAATACCTGGGGAAGAAAAGACGCGGTCTTAATTTCACTTCACTGTGGAAAGAGAAAAATCACTTCCTCCCACATAGCAAAGTCAAAAATAGGCGAAGAACCCTTTGTGCAAGCCTATACACATGGGAAAGGTCTGTTAGATTATTTATCAGTATTTATACTGAGCATATAAATAGTGTTTAAACTGGAAAGTTCATAATACCATTTTTAAATCTGTTGGTCAGTAGTGCAGTCAGCAATTTATATGCCAGTTCTCAAGCACAGGTGTATACACTTAATATAGTGAGTAGTCCCAAAGACAGATACCAAAACACTGAAGCTATTTTTATTCACAGAGCCAGTCATGTGTGCAAAATGGTGAAGTGTCAATGTCTCATAGCAAAAAATAAACCCAACAAAAAACCCCCAAGCGTACAGCATCCTAGTACTGCTGAGTTTGAAAGAGAAGCAGCAAACCTGCAAAGATTTGTGCACAAACTTAACTTGCACACAGGTAATCAATAACTAGTGCAAAAATAGGCAAAATTAAGTGCACTTTTTTTTGTTCGTTTGTTTGTTTTCGGGTTGGAATCTCAAAGCTGAATTCTCAGGCCTTTAATCTGATGATTCCTTGGAACCAGCTTTCGCAGGATTATATGTGCCACTCGCATTTCACATTTCTTGTCATGGACAGTGGTTTAATGCATGTGACTATGTTTCCCCTAGTGGCTTGCTCTAACCACTGCATGATTTTTTTACTTTTAACCCAAGCAGACCTTGTTTTTTGGAGATGAAGGTCTTTAGTTCATTCTCAGCAGAGGAATGTAGCTGTTGTGTGTATATATATATATGTATGTGTACACACACACACATATACATACATATATGTTTATATACACATATATATGTGTGTGTTCATGATATATTAGAACAGTAGCAATTCCAGTGACTTCAGGTGAAGGGCTGGGCAGACTGAGGTCTGTGACATGAGAGACACTCTTCTGAAATAGTTGAAACTTTTCTGCAACATCCTCAAATTGTCCCAAATTTTACTTGGTTTAATTTTCAGACCCAGGATCTGAAAACAAGTAGTATTTTCCCCTTTTTGTAAAAGAAAAGGAAGTTCATTCACAAGGAACTGCTTCTCACCAGGGAATGAAAGTGCAGTAAATTTTGCTGACTTTCAGAACATTTTGTGCATTATCTCACGAGTTAATGCAGTGATATAAGGGTATTGATTCTGAAAGGACTAAGTTTGGCTGCACACTGCTTCTAATGCCCAGTATTTCCTTAGAAACTTAAACCCTTAATTGATTGTCTTTCATGTTTGTAACTCTGAAAAAGGTAATGTACATAAGAGAACTATAGGATTTTTTTAAAGTAGTTTGTGATTAGCTGTGAAGCTTTTTGCCTACTGATATTTCACTGAGATTCTCAGGGCAGACAAAGACATTCAGATATATCACAGAGAGAAACAAGTCAAACTAACTGTACTGTGAAGAGTTGGACATTTCTTATGAAGAAAAGTAGGTCCCTGACTCAGCACCATTAGTTTTACTTTCGTGATTTTCACTGTAGGTTACCTGAAGGAAATCCCAGAATTCCTTAAGAGGGGAAAATGAGGGAAGGCAATACATTCGGTGTGCTACTGGGAGCCTGCTCTGGTGGGACAAGGAGTAGCACTGTTAAATGTGAAAAATAGAATAAATACCTGCTGCTCTGGTTGGGAATGCACATGCTCTGCAGCTGCTGGTATTTGGACTCCTGCTTTTAGTGATGCCCAGATCTTCTGGGATTAAACTACTGCTCTTCAGATCTAGCTAATGATCGCCACCTTACTTATAGGCCAGATCCTGTATACCTTTATCCCATCTGATGATTGCCCCAGTATATGGAGGGACAGTTGCCAGGAGAATATTTTCTTGTTGAATACTGAATATACTTATGTAAACTTAAAAAATAAACAAATCCCTTTCCTGATCCTTCTGAAATTATACACACTAAAGAATACACACATTTAGTACTTATAATATAATGTGGAGCTTTTGCATATAAATTGTTCTAATAAAGCTAGTATGCTCTTTGATGTGCTGTTCAATGTTATTTGGCTATATTTGTGTCCTCGATAAAATCAGCATTGGTTTTTTGGAATTCAACTTTATAAGCCTTTCCAGCTTATACAATGCATTTTATAATTAGTTCTCTCTTCTTAAATACCTTGAGACCAAATGTTCAAAAGAGGGACAATTTGGCGTGGACAGGACTAAGTGCACTTTATTTGCTAAACTGGTATTATAGCAGACTTTTTATGGTGTATTTGTTTGTCCTAGGATTTTCCTCCTAACATTTTTGACTGCTTTGGTAGAAGTAATCATGAAAATGACAGCACAGACAAGCCACGTCTGTCAGCATTTGAAACACTGCACTCTCTAGCCTCATTCAATTAGAGGTTAGATAACACTGGGCTTGACTATACTAGAATTTTATGCAAAATTAACTGATTGCCTATTAAAATGTTAGTAACTAAGTGCTAGTTTGGAAATTCCCAAAATATTTTGTAGCAGGATGCAGACACTTGTGTGTTGACCTGGGGTTAAAGTGACTCAGAAGAAATGGAAGAGGTCAATTTTAGCAGTTATGGGATATTTGGGAACAAGAAGGTTTTATGAAGAGACTTATCACATCTCTGCTGTGGTTTGCAGCAGTAGTTTTCAAAGCTCTTCACTCTGTAGATTTTTTCTATGCTTTAGAAGAGAAAAAAAATCATAAGCAGACTTTTTTAGAAAATTATAAATTATAAGACCTCCCATTTAGAAGTAGTCCATAGGAATCCACAGATCACAGTTAGAAAACCACTGATGTAGAGATACTCAAACTAGCTGTAAACTGCAATGTAGTGGAAAGGTAAATGAATATCTTGGGTACTGTAAGCAATGTAGCTGGAACAGCGCAGATGCCTGCTCTTCTCAGAAGTGCAAGGTAGCTTGCATGGACCTCCATGCTGTGATGGCTACTCTGCTTCCAGAACATAAGGTACCTTTCTTCACTGGAGGCTGGACTTCAGACAAATACCTCCAAGAGATTAGCAATCGGTAGCATATAGCTTGCAAGCCAGCCAAGAGATATATACAAGTAAGACGTACAGATTTTGCTGCAAACCAAAGCAAGCAGATTGAGCAATTGTTAAAAACTGTATCATCTTTCTCCCAGGTGCTGAGATTATTTTTATTTTCACCAGTTGTGAAAGGCTTGTATTCATCCGAGTAGCACACAAGCACATCCTGAAAGCAGAGGTGAGGTGTGCAGAGCAGAATCGCTTCCTAGAGGTGAATGAATTTTCACAAAAAGGAAAATAAAAACTCATGTTTCCCCATCATTTGTCTGAAAATCAGAACACAACAATAAATACTGTTTGTATGGTTGTGTCAATCAAAAAAAATTGTGAAAGACCCTGATCCTGCTGTCAGATCTGCATAGGACTGTCTTCATTTTCCTAATTATAATGGCAATATCAACAATGATAATGCTGGCTACTCTATCACAGTTTTCTCCACAGATCTCAAAATAGTTTACAAGAGATGTCACTATGTCCATTTTATAGGTGAGAAAACCCAGGGGTGAAATAAAGAAGTAACTTAGCTGAAAAGCAAGAACTAGGAGCCCCAATCCCAATCTCTCCACTGTGTACATGCTGCTTCACACGGAGACCCATGGCGTTGTATTTCCTTGTGGGCTCCACGGTCTTTCTGCACACCTAAAATTTCCGGATCTGTGTCTAATAGAATCGGAACACTTTAAAAGAGAGTAGGAACTGTTAGATAATTATACTTATCTTATTTAGAGAGGGAAGAGGACAAAATGTTTGATTATCTAAACAAGGTTATCTCTGCAGGAGCATCCACTCCCACCACTTGATTAAAGAGTTCCTCTAAACTTCCGTCGCTGCATCTGGTGTAGTTACTCCTATCTTATTTGTGGTTTTGTAATCATCTTTTCCTGTATTTTAAGCAGGCCTATTACTTTCAAAAGCCCCACAGAGACAAAGGCAGAAATTAAGTGAGAAGCCAAATCTCTGAGCTGTTCCTCCTAAGCAGGCCCCTGACGCCTTCTGGAGCCCAAGTGAAAGTCTGCAGTGGCCCAGGTCGCGGAAGGAATCCAGCTGCCCAGAGCGGCTCCCAGGATGGTGTCCTGATTAATGAAAGCTGAAGGAAGCACTGGAAATGGCATTAAAAACATACGCAATAAATACACCACATCTGACACAACGAGCTTGCAGAATAAGCCCACTGGAAAACTTCCTTCATTCTTGAGGTTAAATGTTTAAGCCGTTTAATGTATTTTAAGTTTTCTTGTTGTTGCTTTCTTGCAACACAATTCAAATGGACATAAATTATATCAACTTCTGATGGCTTACGTTGCATCAAAGCAATTATTTTTTCCAAACTATGCGCCGTTCAATTTGTATTTTCTTTCTTAGCTCTGTAGGTTTGTTTTCTCCACAGGGACACAAATTACAGTTCTATAAAATCCATTGTAGCTAAGGAAATTTCTGTTAATGCCTTATTCAAAATCTCACTGCAGACAATAGAAATAAAGGTAGCAACCTTTATTTAGTTGAATAGATTTTGCATCAGGTAAAGTTTGACTTTTGAGAAGACGCAGTCTTCACAGAGTTAGAGAATATGCGTATTTAGACAGTCAGTGTGTAAAATTATATGTACGGATGGTGCGTGCTGGGCCGCAGCCCGGACGAGCTTTAGTGCTTCCATGTTTTGTCAAAGCTAGAGCTTAAGCAGCAAAGGGAAAATCTTCATTCAGCCCAACTTCAAACCCAAGGTTTTTTCTGTAGTAAAAAGGTACAGGAGAGCTAAAGAGTTTTCTCTGTGGTGAGGGGGCGGCAGGAGGGAAGAAAGCTTCCTTTTGCAGAGACCTTCTCGGTTTTAGCATTGCAGAAGCCGATTCTGAAGGCAAGTTAATGAAATACAAACGGGAATTTCCTCCGCTCTCCTTCCTGCTTCTATCTTTGCCTGTCTCACCTTTTGAGAACCTGATTTGTATTTGTATACATGTGTGTGATCCCGATTTCATTGTTTGCCTTTTCACACAGGCACTTTCACCTACATCCCCCCCCCCCTTCCCTCCCTTCCTCTCATTTGGCAGCCAGTTGGGCTTCTTCCTGCCTTGAATACCACATTCCCTGGTTATTCAAGCTCAGTCATTAGCACCCTGTCCCCCTACTGAAATTATGAATGAAAAGCCTTGTTGTTCTTTACAAATAACTCGGGCTTCCTCAGTCAGTCAAATTCAAATGGAAGTGACTGCCAGACAAAGCGCCTGTATGATGGACAGTCCTCTCAGCAAGCGATCAAGGCATACAGGAAGTTTTTAAAGGCACAATATAGGTAGAGCAGCCCCGGCGTTCCCCCCCCGGGTGCGGGCTGGGGAGCGGGGATGGGGAGGGGGCAGCCCCCTGCCCGCCCCGCCGGAGCGCGGAGGGCGGCGGGGCGCTCCCGGCGCGGAGCCCCCGCCGCCCCCTCGGAGCTCGCCCTGGCGGCACGGCCACCTTCGCCCGGCGGAGACGGGGCCGCGGCCGGGGCCGGGGCCGGGGCCGGGGCCGAGGCCGGGGCCGGCACCGCCGCGTCCCGGCGCTGAATGCCGCGGGGGTCGCGGGCCCCGAGCGGCACAACCCCCCGCCGCCGGCGCGCATTGTCCGCGGCCCCCTTCTCACAACGGGGGAAAAGGTAATTGACAGCCCCATTGTCCGCCCCGGCCCCCCGCGGCTTTAAAACACTCCGGGGCCCCAGTCACACGTTGTCAATAAGAGCTGTCGGAGGTGACGAGTGAAGAAGGGCTGTTCAGGAAACAGTTTGAGCCCTTCAAGTGGACAGGCCTCAGTGACTTCTCCGGCACTCTGGCTGCCACAGGCAGCCCCTTCAAAAATAACCTTAAAGCAATAAATCAAACATGTTTCCTGGACTATACAAGGAACAGCTGGTTATTTTTCCTCACTTGCCCCCCCCCCATCCTTTTTTTTTTTTTTAAGCCTAAAAATTATTTAAGCACAGGAAATCAAGCATGTCAAAGTTTGGCAAAGCAGTTTGGGTGATTTAGCAGTTACAACGCTTCTTTCTCTATTAGCCAATCTTCGGACTTTGGCTTTTTATCTCCTCATTTCCACCGGTTTCTGCATCTGCTCTGATGACTAGCATAACTTGCCCCTTGTCTTCCACACAGCGAGGGAAGCAATCTGCGTAGTTTGCAAGGAGAAGCCATTCACCCTGATTCTCCTCTCTCACAGCAACTCCGTATCCTGGAGTTCAGAAAGACGTCTTGGGCTTAGTCGATCTGTTTATTTAGGAACAAAAACCCTGCACCTGAGAATTACTGAAATGTCTTGCCATAGGCAAGTCTGGACATCTATGCCGTACTTGGTGTTTTACATACGCAGCACTCATTGCCTTTATCTATCTGATGCAGGCTGTGTTGATGTATCATCACACATGACACATCATGTATGATGTGTGTGCATAATGATATGTAGGATGCATTAAATTTTAAATACAATTACAGGTTTTTCTCCAAAGGCCTCTGCAACCTTAGGCTCTGTTGCTGCAGCTGGATCCACACGGGCCAACATTTTTGTTTGCACCGAGCCCCTTTAGGAGCCCACCTGCCTGGATCTGATTTCAGCCTTGGAGCTGTCATTTCCTGCCATCACATGAGGTAGTTAGTGTATGCTAACTAACTAAAATTCAGATCCGTTAGACTTAGTGTTGTCATTTAGCAATGCTCAATTCTGCTAATATATTCAGTGCTTGGCACTGATGATACACTTAGGAAATAAAAGGCAGGGGTCAAATATTCTTTGCAATATTCTCCAATGTCCGTGCACTGTGACTGAAACATTGTATTCCAGCCAGAAATGTAACTCTTCAAAAAACTGACAGTAAAACCAGAGACCGAATTAAGGAGAAAAACAAACTTTTTGGGAGGTTTGGGCTCTGTGAAAATTCAGTTTAAAAAGAGCGAGCTAGCTAATCTCCAGCAGCAGTACATTCTCTTTACTCACATAGCACAGGGTATGGGTTCTTATTTCTTTATCACGCCGCCTATTAACAAGATATGAAGAACATTACTGTTCACTTAATGGCGGCCAAGGGGTATTTAAGCGAAATAAATTGTCATGAGAAAGGAGGTGTGTGGCAGCAGGTTTAAGTCTGTGATCTACAGATGCAGCATGGTTTACTCCATTGCACTAACCCATCCATTCTGGCAGCTCTGCACTCATGGGTCAGGCCATGGGAAGGAAGATTTGCATATTTTTTTTATTTTTGGAATATTGTTATTGTCTATCTTTCATTTGCAATATGATACATTTATACATCTGTTAATAGTTTCATCTCCTTGTGCATCTAGTTCCAGTTCACCTATCCACAGCACATTTCTGCCATATTTTAAAGACTAGGGTAACACAGACCTGGTAAGTGCCTGAGACTAGTTTACAGGCAATTTTAGCCAAACCTTACAGCATGCTCTAAGACATGGCCTTCCTGAATACCTTTTGAAATCTTATGGGAGTAAAAGCTGTTCAAAACCTCAGACCAGATGCTTTGGTAGGATCCACTGTTTAGATTGCAAATTACTTCAGGCAAGGATCTCCTTCCTGTTTGGCCACTTCCTAGAACACTTTTGCAGCAGGATAAGTAAACAGCTTATTATATTGAGGAGGAGATACTCAGCTGGGGTGATTTACCATTGCTAACTTCCATCCTCTGAGAATCCAGCTCCACATGGAAGCCAGGGGTTATCCATACCCTGCAAAGGTTTCACACATTGGGAATCCATGATGGGAAGAGTTAGTGAATTCTTTTTGACCTGTTTCACTTACTCTTCTTTGCTGTGATCAAGAATTACATATGCTCATTTGTCACGTTATACCGACTCATGCTATTCTAAGGTCTGTTCACACAGTGTGTGTGGTAATATTTTGCTGTTAAATTGAGTGGCATTTTAGAACCTGCCAACTTGGGTGCTTTTGGGTGTGTCTTTTGTGCTGGGGAATGGTGTAAAAATGCACGGTTAGCAAGTTTGTTATTGCCTTTGCCCAGCAGTGCAAAGCGTCTGCTTGGACACCATTAGATCAGTGGAAAAAAACCTCAAACCTCCACAACAAAACAATAATAATGACAAAAATCTCTGCTGTTCGCTGATCTGCATGTAGAAAATCACTTGAAAAGCCATTACAGAATATGTATGCTTTTTCCCCAGCAGAGCTGAATCCTTCACTTCTCAATTCTTCTTAGCTTTTTGGAGAGGCAAAAGAAAACACCAGTATTTTGGAACACCATTGGCAGAGAAAGCCAGTGTCAGTACTTTCCTGACATGCTTTTCCTTAGCTAAGCTCATTTTTAACGGGGGACAAGAAGCAAGTATGACAAATATTTATCTTCCAATATACAAACAGGTCTGTGAGCTAAGGCTGTGAATCCTGCCATCTGAAAAGAGCGACAGCAAGATGGCAGGAGGGTTGACATCATGTGCTGAAAGAGGAGTGACAGCAAGGCTGACAGAGAAGCTTAACTGGACAGTCAAGTGTGAAGAAAGGGCAGCTGGATGGGTGTCTGTAGATGAGAAAATGGGAGAAAAAAGGGCCAAGATCTAGTAACTGTCTGAACAGGAGGATCCATTTTATTTATTTATTTATTTATTTATTTATTTATTTATTTATTGCCTTAAAGCCCCAGAGAACCATGCCCTGTCCCTGGATTGCAGTAAGGAAAGCATTCTTGCTTTTACTTTGCCTTTGCCTCAGTCTTGCAGTCACACTCCCTTAACATTTGTTGTGAAATCTAGACTCTATTAAAGTCAACGGGAAATTTGCCATCAAGTTTAGTGCGGCCAGGATTTTACTCAATACATAACTCCAGCAGTGTCAGCAATGTTGTACTTTCATAGACCAAGGCTAAATTTGGCCACAGGAAGGGAACATTTCCCACATTTCCCCTCACCCCCCCTTCCCAAAAGAAAGATGTAAAAGACTGTTGAAGGCCAGTTAATGGTCATTAGTCAGATCTGTGTAAGCAGTGAGAACTTGGAGGAAAAACACCCATTCTGCAAGGTATCGGCCAAACACAGCCTGCAAACTCAATTTATCCAGCCTGTAGCCTACTCTCAGCAGTCCTCTTCTGCAGGGGCAGCTTGAGAATGAACTGAATAGCATATTCATGGTTTCTGGGAAACATTGTGCTACTTTGCATGCCAGTCCAATGGACCTCCATGTACACTCCACCTCAGGCTATTTGAGTCGTAAGGGCTGGGATATAAAGCTCTTGCTGGCTATTAGAAGGTGCTATGTTGCCCAGACAGCCGGAAAAAATTGGGGACTACTGATTTAGATCATGGTAGAATTTTCTTTAGAGATCCTTGTCAGTGCTTCTACCATTCAACCAGGAAGAAGCTGGGCTGCCAAATGAATTGAGGGTGAAACCTGTTTCTGAACATATCTCCAGGTTCAGTAGCACATAAATGTAACAGATGAAGTTCTGAATCTTTTGAAGCTTGTAGGAAAACTACCCTTGACTTTGATGAGGTCTGAATTTCATCTTTTTCCCATCGCCTCCTTCTTCCCCCTTCACTTTATTCACATCATAAAATAAAAACTGAGGCCCATGTGTATTTTTGTATAGCTGTTTAGACTTCTTTGAGCCGCGCACTAGCATACAGGCTCTATTTGTATGTACAAAAGCCAGCTATACATATGCAATTGCAGTAACTGTGCATGAGAAGATCCTCTACAACCTTAGGCCTCAGCTTATGAAAATTTGATCCCGGAAGCTTCATGGTTCCAGACTCTTTTAGGGAGAGTCAGGGAGCCAAGGGATGCATCTGTCTGCTAGATTTTGCAATGAGTTTTTTACTTGGGAATAAAACCTGTGAGATGCTGAGTGCTGCTGTTTCCTTTAATAAGAGTCCCTTTGAAGGCATGGTAAAGTAGGATCCAATTCTGTGAGAATCCGATACTGAGAATCATGAGGAAAAGAAAAGGCCTTAATTGACTCTGCCTTTAAGTTTTCTGGAGCCCTTTGTATGGATTTTCTAGTACGTGGAAGAGCTTAACACACATTTTTCCTCTGGCTGGAGTCTGGGGGCCAACAGTCCCTGCTGTTGTCAGCTGCGCAAGTAGCACAAATATTACATGTTTCATCCTCAAAAGTTTTGCGGTTATTTGGCTTCAGACACATGGAAGTTTTACCTGAGTAATGACAGGAAGATAAGGCTCATTAGCTAATTAATTCTCACAACACCCAGGTCACACCCCTTTCGTAGTCAGTTGGGCACAGGTGTGTTGGATACGCGTATGTGTACAAACATGCCCTTTGGAAAACAGCATCTCCTTTTTGTGCAGTGGCTGCTGTGCATGAGCATGTGTTGTACCACTAAGGGAGGATGATTTGAAGGTACGTTTTTGGGACGCAATCTAGCCACCATGCCCTGAGATATCTTATGTCTCATCTTGGTGAAATTCCCTACCTGTGTCTGCCTTGGTGTTCCAGGTTCTAAAAGTTATTTACAGTACAGCAATCTGACA
Organism: Ciconia boyciana; assembly: GCF_034638445.1. NCBI lineage: Eukaryota > Metazoa > Chordata > Aves > Ciconiiformes > Ciconiidae > Ciconia > Ciconia boyciana. The sequence continues at coordinate 171,623,499 of NC_132934.1, read as the reverse complement.
CCTATATGAATTTACGGCTGTATTCACGACGCATAGAAAGGTGCTTTTAGCACTGAAGGTGCCATCATAAAGTTTTAAAAACTTTTTATTGGGGCAAAAATTGGAACAGAAGAGGACAAACCTCCACTTTCGGGTTTGAAGCCCACAAAAACCAATGCTCCATGCTCCCTCTGCTGGCTCAAAAGCAGCAGCTAACCGCCAGCACTTCCTCCCGGAGGTGGACTAGCACACCGAGGCATTTACACTATTTCAGCATTCAGTGAAAAACCCATACATTTAATGGTGCTGCTAAATAATAAGCCACTCTAAGGTTGTGGTTTGTTTTTTTTTTTTGCCGCATTCTGCTTTTCAGAAATAAGGGGTTGAGAAAGAAGCAGAAAGCGACGCTAGGCTGCATGATTCTGCATTTATACTTACATCTAGCCTGAATGCACTGCCTCTCATAACGTAAACTATGGCCAAAAGGGGAAAAGACATATTTAGGGTGTCATTCATAGCGAACAGAACAATAACACATTATTATTCTTATTTCCTATATTTTTCATGAGAACTGCTTCTAGGCTGAGTGTTGCTATTCTCTGACTTCTGCTCTTCATTCTAGGTGTTTTGGAGGATCTTTGGTTATTAATACAGCTAGCCTATTTATTTATATGATTTAATGAGTATTAAGTAAGGCCTTTTTCTTTGCTTCTCCTTTAACAAATGGTAATACATGGTAATATTATCCTTTAGTAAATGGCCATTTGCACTGGTTTAATGAGCTGCAATTTATCCCATGTGATTTATTTCTTTTAACTATCCTGACTTTTAAAGTCTCTCATTTCTGAAAATATATGTATCTACTTTTAACTGTCAAACTGAAGAATTATTTTCCAATTAATTTTGTTATGCAATACTTTTTGATGATGCTGAAGAAAAAAATAATGCTATTATTTTATTTAGTACTTCTCTTATCTGGATACGCTTCTGTTTGCAGTGGTAGAGGTGGTGAAAGTGAACAAGAAAGTCTTGTAGAGTGAGTTTTTTTCTTCCTTCCACTATGTTTTTTCTAGCTTTAGCTAAGAAACAGTGAAAAACCTTTAGCTGAATGACTGAACTGTCACTGATCAGATATGTCCTCAGGAAGAAGTGCAAAGTTCCCTCTGAGGAATGGAGCAGAAGCGGCAGAGATGGTCATGTGTTGGGTGCAGACATTGGCTCCTTCCTGACTCTTCCGCACTCTCCTCGCTGGAGGGAAGTGATGAAGAGAGGGCAGTTAGCCACTGTCATGTGGTACCCTTTACGCTTGCTACCCATCAACTGCAGTTCATTGTTCCTGTCTTCTGCCCCTTCTTTATCCACTTCCTCTCTTTGCTTCCTGCAAAGAAGGACATACCTGGAAGGAGACTCAGGTTGTCAGAGGTCAGATCTTTAACAGCTTTGCTTCAGGAAGAAAAATTGCAGTAGGGACTACTTGGGTATAATATAGAGGCTTCAGTGTAGTGTAGATGGGGGAAGCACATCTTATGCAGAAAGGGCTAGCTGAAGTCAACCTCAAGGTTGGCCAAGGTTGAAATATCAACATATGCATGCAGTACAGATCACATAACTCTTGGACAAATCAGGTGATGCTCCCATCTTCAGACAAAATCCTTGGCTACAGTCCCAGAATACTATGATTCATTTTGAAGGTTTGACTTCTTCCTAGGCCATGCACTCTCTTCTCTCCAAAATCAATGACAGTGGTTGATGCCATGACCAAACAAACTTCTTAAAACAGAATCTTTATTTAGTACAGAGACACTTCAAAGAAAACAGATTTGAAACCAATTAAAGAAATGTATGCATATCCAGCTTTTCCCTGAGGCTTATCTCTCCCTAGATCTGGGAGGGCCTAACAAACTTCAGCACTCTTCATGCACTTTTCTCTCTTTCTCTTAGTGTGTTTCCTTAGACAGCTTCTGACAAGTAACTACAGCAGGATGGGAAATGTTTTTCCTGTTCCACAGTGGGACAAGACCTTTAAACTTATATACATAATACATGTAAAAATAACCCCTGTCCCCAAAGATTATTGCTCAATAAATAAAACCAAATTATCAGGCAGCTAATACAAATGTGATTTCACAGTTAAAAGAACGTGTAGTCATTTATATCAAGTAAAATATTTTCAATAGGCAACCATATACTGCTGGGATTCTTTAAAATACTGCTCCAGTAGCTGGTGTTGGGTGAGCCTTAGCATTACCCTGACAGCTTCCCCATTGCCATCTGCTCAGAGGGTGAGTTATGCCCTAGAAAGACTGAAGGGAAGAAGTGTGTGTCAGTTAAGAAGAGGAAGCCGAGGGAAGAGGGCGTGGGTGGAAGACCTGTTTTGAAGTTAAGCAGTTAGACAAAGAATAGTAAAATGAAGAAAAGTTCAGTCTCAACTTGGCTTGGGGCTGGTAGATTGTATAACCTAAAGCAAAACCTCATAGTATGAACTTCTATTTAATTTGGAGGAGGCAGGCTGATGGGGAATCCTGAAGTGGGGTGGAATAAAAGTTCTCTGAATTTAGCCCAGATAAAGGATCAAAATGCATTATTTCCTTTAATAAACACCGTTTTAAAGGAGTCTGATTAGAGGGCCATGCTCTGAATGGAAAAAGCAAAAGGAAAACCTATGTGAGAGTGTTCTGCTGATAAACTCTGTTAAGCAGTCTCAGAGCAGACTGTAGTTTGTTTTCTGGTATAATGATTTGGGATGTGATAGATAACCGTTCATGATAATGGTTCAAGTTAAGTGAGGTGAGTGGGTATTTGTATTTTACTTTCCCATGTACTGTTCAAATTGGGAGGCTGTTGGCCTCTCTGGGGATGGTGCAGATGACGTTTATTTCTCTTATTTAAATCGAAGTAGTTTTTGTTTAGACCTGAGAGAATTCCTTAACAATAATTTCATCAGAAATGTCACAATCCCACAAAAGATTTTCTGATAGGAAAAAGCTCCCCTCCCCATTCCTGTCTAACTTTAACAATATGACTTTTGTTATCAACCAATAAGTGCTTTCCAATTAATATTCTTTTTTTCCCCTAGTCTCCTTGGTTTTAAATAAAACTTACAGCAGCTCGTTGGAGACAGAATCATTAAAACACATTGCTTGCTCCCCTGTTTTCCAGCATGCATCAGTTTCTCTGGTATGGTTTTTTAATTGGTCTTACTACAGCCTTTCCTAAAGCCATTCAGAAAATTCTCATAATTGATGATGGTGGTACAGTAACTTCATTCCATTGACCAAATCACAAACATAATTCCCCAAAATTATTATTCCCCATATTTTTATTTAGCAGCCTGAGCAGTTATACAACTGCCACAGGTACCATTCTGTTGGATCAAATGTCACTCTGGCTCAAAGGTTTGTGCCAGCTTTTGGAAGGAAACATGATCATGCACAGGTTACAAAGTCAGATAGTATTACACCTCACAGAAATAAACCAAAAAAAGGTCATTTTCTTTATACATGCACACTCAGAAGGCAAATCTTGCTCTACTGGTAGCTGAATTTTGGAGTGATGCTACAGTATGCAGTAGCTGCTCCAGCATAACCTCAAAGAAAATGCTTTGCATTCATCTAGCCCAGAGGGTCATGAAAAATGGATTTTATGGACAATACATTATTTTTTAATGATACTTAATTTACCATTATTCTCGTATGCTCATTAGTGCCACCCACTCTGTGGTTAATTTAGAACAAAGCCATCCAACTGGTCGCCTACGGGATATTGTAGCCCATAGGACAGTTCTAGTCTGCAGGATGACTACAACATCAAATAAGAATTATTTGCCCTGAGAAAACATCTGTAATATAACCCAGCCCACAGTAGTCAAGAAGTTGTGCAGCCCTAAGTTAGATCAGCATTGGGAGTCTGAACAGCTCACATAATATGCATCGCATGTGCAAAGTGGGGAAAATAACTGGGTTATCATGGGGAGAATGGATGAAGGATGAATCAAACCCTACTGAAAAATGCCCCTTACCTACAGCAGTGAGAGCCTTTATACAAACATTTACTCAAGTGCTGGATTCACACAGTGTTATGCTCAAAAATGAAACTTCAATGCTTCTTGCACTGGTAAGAAAGAAATAAGGGCTGTGCTAAGGCAGATGGACTGTGACAGCTGACCAAGCCTATTCTCATTTTCAAAAATAAGGAGAAAACACTAATGTAAGTGATGATGAAGGAATCAGAGAAAGGCTAAAGGGTTAAATTAATGTCTAAAATTCTGCATACTGCAAAGAATTTGTCTATCTTCTTGTACTTTTTTTTTTCTTCCCTTTTTCTCCACTTTCAATAGCATAAATCGTCTCCCAGACACTTAACCTTGTCTGTAGCTGCACAGGAAAGGTGGAATTTATCTTCAGAAACTTATGGTTATGGTTAATGGAGTATGGTTAATGGAGAGAAACAGGAACTTTTAGAGTACAATTCACCAGCCCTATTTCAGATGTCTGCTATAGGTTAAGATGAGAGACATCATGCAAATGCCTGTTACTCTCCAGTAGCTGTAAAGGAAATCAGGACGACTAATTTGGAGCTAGATGTCTTTAAGCACTATGTTAGTTTCACCGTGGATATCTTTATTAGGTCAGGCAAAACCCATTGTAATTCAGCTCCTATCTCTAGGTTCCTTCGTAGTCTTGGATTGGGAGAGCACTGGTGATAAACTGGTCTTTCATATAAATACATGGGACTGCTGTGAGAGCAATATCCTGTACGTATAAGACAGAAAAGACAAGAGGTATTTGTCCAAGTTAATTCTATACCAGAGATACATACTGGAGCAATTAATATAATCTAGGATAATATTAGAGGGAATAATAATACAACTGTGGTCATAAACCTCTTCTTTACACCTGCAAATAGAGAAAATGATTATTCCCTTGGATATTTTTGCTAGATTTAACCTCTGTTCTGTAGAGAGGTTTATCCTCTCTGTATGAGAAACAATATTGACTTGTGTTGCAACGTGCTGGCTGCTGGATCAGCTGTCACTAAATAGCAATGTATAATTGCATACTGCCTTCATGAGAACATCCTGTCGCTTCGTCTCCAAGAACAACTTCACTGCAGAGTACATTGTTCTGCAGGGTCACTGCCAGTGAAGTCATATGCTGCAGACCTCCAAGAACTGGAACAGTTACACTAGTCCAAAACTCCATGTTTAAAAAAAAAATTAAAAGAAAAGCCTCAAAACCCCAAAACAACAACACAAAATGCAAAACAAAAAAAACCCTAATGAACCAAACCCAACAAAAGAACCCCAGTGGTGAAATTTGCAAGGAATAAAAATGAAGCCTGCAAAAGTTTAAGAAGCTTTCTTTTCTTGACAACCTTAACACTCCCTTTATGCTACAACTTTTTATCATATGATTATATACTATTTTTTCTTTTGGGCTTCTGCCTCATTTAGTGCACAGCACAGATCATGTTCATTGATTTTCTGCTTACTTGATATTTCATAGGTGTTATTTTTATACTGCTGACTATGAATTGTTTACAAAGGTATTATAGTTCAGATATCTTTGTCTTGATATTCTTCCTGTCTCATGCTGACATCAGTGGCAGCTGTAGGTGTCATAGATGTAGAGGTTAAGGTCTTGCATGACTGTAAAGAAGTTCAGTACATATGTATGAGTGGGAAGACCGCTCATTCTTTTTTCTTTCCAGTATTTTAAGTGGTCTTTCCTCTCACTGATACAGCTGTAGCGCTGAGAAAATGATTGCCTTAAATAGACTTTCATGGTTGCTGTCTCTGCAAAAATAAAGAGGCAAAGGAATAAAAGGGCATTTTCTGTGTATTAGGAAAGAAGTGAAAGTTCTACTTGTATTTGGAAGCACAGATATAAAAGTATATATATTCTTATAACGGTAGTTCATTTTAATTTTTCTCTGTTTCCCAGGGGTTTGCATTGCTAATGAAAGATACAATTGTCACAGTTGTATTTTAATCAACAGTGGTAAATAGAGGTGGACTTTCATCACTTTTCTGCATCCATAGCGGAATGGCTAATTTTAGATTACTGGTTGCTAGTGGACAGTGTTCATCATGCACGTGTTACCTCAGTTGCAAGGTGAATACTATATGGTTTATACTGTAATTTATCTAACAAAATAGTCTTTTACTTAAAAAATAGAATTTTAAAAACCTCAGATTTTTTTTAAACAGTTATTGTACTGAATAATGCAGAGTGCTTTAATAAGCTCATTTCAAATTGAGAAAAATGCATTAAATTAAAATAGGTAATTTTAGACTGGGTTTCCAAACAATTCAGTGATACCAGTTTTCCTGTCAGATCTGCTGACAGATGGATTATGCTGTCCTTTTCATTAGAAGAGTACAATTATCAGGAAGATAAAGCAATTTTGTTTGGCATCAGGAAAGAGTATGACACACACATATACAATACAGTCTCAGTCAACCCAAGACACAGGTCTACTGCACATTTCTGCATGCAGCTTCTGGCCAATAGGCATTATTTGTGCTCCATTTTGGAGATGTCAGGGCCCACCAGGGTGACGGTATGTCAGTAGCAGTTATGTCTTCCAATGAATATGCACTGCGTTTTCATTCACGATGATGGCTTCCTCGTGTTCCCAGCACGGTGCCATTAAAGGTGTTAAAGCTCTCTAAATCATTTCCTTTCTTCCTACTATAAAATACTTCTCCAAATGCACTCTTTTGATAGCTTACATCTCCATAACATACACAATCTAAAACTTCTGAAAGCAATTAGGATAACATTTTTTTCATTTCATCCCCTTTGGTTGAAGAGATTAGGCATTGACAATACCTCCTAGGTCTTTTATTCCTTTTTCTTGCCAATGTCAACTTTTTCTACCCATGTTTTTATTTTTTCTGTTGGCTTAACCAGTTGACATTAGGCATTTTTAGTAAGACATTTCAGAGGTTAGTAAAACTCACTACTGAATATTTTCCTAATGGTGAGCCTAACATTCGTCTTTGTTAATATTGTCCTCTTTCTTCAGTTTGCTCTCTTAAACACCCCTACATAATTTTGTGCAGTTTTCTGGTGAAATCTTAGTCACACTGAAGTTCATGGGAATTTTGGCATCAACTTCAAAGAGGGTAGGATTTCACACTTGTGTTTATCAAGGTGTATTTGTATTTTTCTGTGTGAGGAAGTCTTATATTCAATGCTTACCATGGAGTTTTGGGAGAGTAGGATTAGAGTGGAACTCAGCACAAGTTAGAATAACAAATGAAAAGGGTACACTCTCCAGACCTAATACAAATATTCTTATCATAAAGATGATACACTATTTCTACCATTCACAAAAAGCAGAGTTTAAAAATGGTCACCTGAACTTTTACATTTTCTTTCATTTTGGAATTAATTTTGTAAATCATCTGCACACATTAATTCAGCCACCTAGATTTCTTAATATTAGGAAAGCAAGGGTGGAATTTATATCATCTGACTTGAAGCATATACAAGTTAGATGTCTAAATCTAAATTAGGTTGCTTTTCATACTCACAGGAGAAAAGTAGGTATCTCTGGAGATGATGTGTCTGACCTTATTCCAGAAGCCAACATTATTATGCAGAGGTTAATTTCCTGTTTTTCTTTGTTGATCATGAAAAAGCTAGAGGGACTGGCTCAAAGATATTGGAGCCTTCATTGCCTAAGATAGATCACATGAATCACACCCTAAATTTCCTACATCCTATGCCAAGGTTAGGTCTCTTGATTACTCCTGATTCCTGAGTACCTCAAAAGTACGTTATGAGTCTCAAAGTGGTCCTTTTCTGGACCTGTTCCCAACAGTTGAGGGCAATTTTGGAGGCACTGGCTCTAATTGTCTATAATTCCTTTTTTTTTTTTTTTAAATGTTAAATGAGATGCACAGTTCAGGTTGGTATCTTGTTTTATTGTTCTACCTTAAATTTCAACTTTTTCCTTTTTCTTTCATCTTTATCTCTCTACTTCTTTTCCCCCTTCCGTAGCTATAAAAGTCCTATTATTGTCCTTTTCCCTTTTTGGCCTATTCAGACTTAAGACTCCTTGGATTCTTTTCCTGCCACTCCTTCCTGTATATGTACTTTGAACTCTGAACAACCCTTGTGAAGACACTCTGACCATTGCTTTGCCTTTTTATCTCCTGTTTGTTTTTTTTTTCCACAGATGAGTTTCAATCCTGTTGCATTTTCCTCAAAAGTCTCCAATTTTCTTTCATAAAAGTAACTTTAAACATTTATTCTCATCCCATATTCAATTGTTTATGTTCTCTAAAATCTTTCCGAAAGTGGAATTGATCCCCTTCCACCATTTTGCTCTGTGAATTATTTTCTTGCTGTAATGGATTCAAGTGCTCTGCTTCCATATTTTCAGTGCCTTGTTCCCAATAGATGAAACTTTGACCCATCTCATCATCTTTAGGCTTTGGGATTCATTGTATGACATTCGTATCTTTGCCTCTGTATGCACTATCCAGAGACTTGATCAACTAAAATCCACTCAGAGGTTTGTGCCTTTCCTGGCTCTGTTCCAGAGTGCTGGCCTAAAGGAAATACATGCTATTATTACGATATTTTTTTTTTTTTTCTTTTTTTTTTCTTTTTAAAAAATTTCTTGTATGCTTACCTGAGATTTTTACCATTTTACTATTGTCACTATCAAAATTATAGCATATGTACTTTGAAAGCATTATATAACATTTTTTACACCTATCGATTTTCTCCACTCTGCCTTTCCCATGTATACTGCATCCTGTCTTTTCAACACACAGGAATTATCCCACTAAGTTTCAGTTAGTCGTTCCAGATCGTAATCTCCTTTATTTAGTACAGCACCTTCCAGTTGTTGCTTGTTTCCCCACACATTTGCGTCAGGCATTATATTCTTGTTATCCTTCATCTTTAGCTTCAGAACAATTTTAGTTTCTCGCTTAATTTGTATGTTGGAAGTACAAGCCGGATTATTCAAATTAAGCGAAAGCTTTCCCTTTCCCTCCTTCTCCTGAAGGTTTACAGCCTGCCTAACAGGATGTGCCAGTTCTGAGCCCAAGAGGCTGGCAACCTGTCTGCATAAGTGGAGACGGTGTAATCCAAACAGTTGGCTCTGGCTGCAGGAGGCATTCCAGTGATCTGTGCATTCAAAACCCTCCAACCTACCCTATCAGATCTTCCCTTGGTTGGCTTCCAGTATCAGCATTTTACTTTCTTCACCCATGCTTGGCACAGGGAAAACTTTTGCAAGCTACTTATCTGCACAGTTCCAATTATCTTTTTTTTTTCTTACTGTCTGAAGAAACAGTTCCTTATGTATTACATAAATGTACTTCATTGGTGTCATTTGTTCCTATAGGGAATCTGATGATTAGAAATTCTGGAGCATTACTCAATAAATCTAGCAACACCTTTGTTATGACAGTCCTTTTTGTCTTGGCTCTTTCCTTATGTAATATTTTGAACTACTTTCCTTGTATGCAAAGTAATTGGCTGGGACTGCTCATCCTTTCTGCCTTTCTGACAGGTCTCTTTCAGTGCTTGTGCTGTGGTCATAGGTGGTTGGAACCGTTTTCTTCATATCAAAAGAATAACACACCTGTTGCAGGTGTTAGCACTGTTTCCATACATATTTCCCATCTGCTTTTCCTCTGGGCTTTTTTAGGATTCTGCCTTGGCACAAAGCTTTATTTTTCTCCTCTTCTATATGTGGGGTCTCAGCTGCCTCATCCTTTTTTGGTAAGTTCTCCTCTTGGTCTTTGGCCAGTCCCTGTTTCAGTCTGTCTCTCCAGTTTGCACTTCATTTGGCTGTTCCCTTATCATCCATAGAATACATCTATTCCCCACTGGGTTTGTCATGGAAAGGTCACGGACATATTTTTGAGCAGCTGTTTCTTCCTGTTCTTCAGGCTGTTTTGCAGTGTTGCAGCCCTTTGCATCCCTTTTTAAGAGCTGCCACATTGTTTGCATCTGTCCTGTAGCCAGTGATTCCCATCACTGCCAGGTTTTCTGCCCTGGTTTGCCATGTGCTACCACGTGCCTGAGGTGATTCTAGCTAGCACATATGACCAAAAATATGGGAGTGGGAAAGCTGGAGGAAAAGTAGGCCTGTATTTTGCTGAGGAAACAGCATACTGTGGGACTCATCCTCTTGCTTCAGCTTGCAGGAAGATTGGTCACAGCTTTCCCTTAGCTTGGGCAGATTTTGCTACCAAATGCTGGGAGATTTGTTATAGCCATGGGTAATCAAAATAAAGGAAAAGATAAACATGCTTAGTTAAGTGTGTGTAATCCATATAACAGTCATCATAATACTTTGCTTTCAAATAATTTTACTGAACAGGGAATACAGTCTTGCAGAAGAGGTATAGCTACCCAGTTTGAAGACAGATCACCTGATGCAGTATCATAGAGTCACAGAATCATAGAATGGTTTGGGTTGGAAGGGTCCTTTAAAGGTCATCTAGTCCAACCACCCTGCAATGAGCATTGTCCCCTCTGCACCTGTGAGGACCCAACAGGTTTTCTTGGGTCAGTAAAAGGAAAAGTAAGATGCTTAAGCAGGAAAAAACCAGTCATTATTATTCCAGAGCCAGCAGGTGCTTTCTCCTTAAAAGTGCCCTGAGAGCTACCTCAACTGCTTTGTCCCCCTGGAGGTAGGCAGGGGAGGGGGACGAGCTGTTGCCTGCCTCCCTCTAGGAAAGGTCCAGTCCTCTCTCTCATTGACTGTCTTCCTTCTTATACCTGTGTGTAAATTACCTGGCTTTTATTCTCCATATGGCCAAGCTATGGTCAGATATAACAGAGGATGTTGGAAATAAGGAAGTTCTCTCTGGTTCAAGGCTGATTAGCCTTAGTGCAAGTTTTATAGGAAGCAGCTTTGGGGCCCCGATGTAGCTCTTTATGTAGGTAGGGTATGGGACCATCCATAGAAAGTGCACGTAGTTCACATGGGCTCTGAACTCTGCTTTTTGCCCTCCAGCTTGTTTGATGTGAATTTGCCAGCAGTGACTCCCTTCAGACAGGAATTCCTTACCAGAAGTTGTGATGTGGATTAAGAGCACTTTGTTTGAGGCAGATCTCAGCCCATTTTCTTGCAGAGCAGGTTCCCTAAGGAGGCAAAGGTGTTCAGCCTGGTTCTCTGTATAGGTCTTAATCAGAATACAATTTTCTAAAAGCGCTATTTAATTTTGTTATCCTTGGATGGTTGATTTCTGTTGATGCTCTGCTCTGTGGATGACTTACATTTTTATTCCCTCATATTTTTCCCTCATCTTATTAAATGGCCATGTAAATTTCACAGGCCACTAAGATGAGGTGGTTGAGTAACAGTTACAAACAAAACTATTGCAAACATTTTAGAAGAGAATTTTGTCATTTTGTCAAAATGAGCTACAATCAAACATATTAATACACATGAAAAATAACATTAAAAATAGGGAGGTAAATTTGCAGTCTGGTAGTAATTTTCCATTCTCAAGAAGAAAGCTCAGTTTTGTTCAAAACAACTCAATCCCTACTCTTATCACTAATGTACATAGCATGATTGATATCACATTTCATTATGTAAACATTGCTTTAATGCTTCTCATTACTTCTGCTCAAGTAATCCTGAATAAATGTAGTATCTGGCACAAGATGCTATTCCTATGGCATTGTCTCAAAACTAGTGGCTTTGAATTGTGCAAGATGGAGCTCGCAGTGACATTGCAAAGCCTCTGCTTTAAATCTTCACTTTAGGAAAGTTGTTCCATCTAACAAAACCCCTACATCCTACACAGGGTTCTGGATCCATACCTCAGGGCATCATGCCAGTGATGCAGGATTAAGACCTAGGTATGAAAAGGTCTTGAAATCAACAGGAATAAGCAAGTTTTGGTTTAAGGCCTATATATGGAGAGCATTAGGGAAGTGTCTTTGGTTCTGTCTGTTGCCAGTCCAAAATCATTGTAGAAATACTTTCTTTGTTTTGCTGGGGTGGGCAATAAGAGAAGCAGGAGAAGAGGAAGGAAATGAGTGTGTGTCTAATTATGCTTCTATAAATGTCCTCAAATACTTTGCTAATGTGGTCGGGGGAACTTTTTCAAAACCAAAGTAGGCAAATGTGGAGCTTGCTTGTCCAGTTAAAGTGGTCAATTTACACTCATCAGGCTTGGCTAGAAAGCGTCAGGAAAGCTTGGCTTTAAGTGTGGAGCCATACCACATCATTTGCTGTGTCACAGTGGCCAAAATAAATGACAGCTAAAGTTGTCTATAACATAGCCTTGACTTCTAGACTCTGAAACCTCAAAGAAATCCTTCATTTGACTGTACTGTACCTATCCTGGTGATGATATGATATAATAATCACTTCCCACCATTGGCAATATTTAGGTCAAAGGCACAAATTGTCATTGTGTGCTAAATAAAAGAAGGCAAGGGAGAGAAGTAGAGTTTTGGATCCTTCATTGTAGGCACTGCTTAATTGCTGGCTCAGTCCCAGGCTCTGGGAGGATGTCTCCAAACAACTGTTTCTGAGTCAATACGTGGCACAGTTCTGGGGATAATTTGTTCCAGGGACCACCTCCAAAAACAGTGTCACATTTTGTTTCGGTCTCTGGCCCTCTTTTATTTACCAGCATAGACATAGCCATTGGGTTTGTGTTGGCCTGCAGTCTTATGAAGCTTTTCTAGTAAAGCCTACAAAATCTTTCATGGTGATTCTGTTTCTCAGTGACTTCACCTCATCAAATGTCAGCTTCAAAACCCAGCCTGTTGAAATCCTCATCTGCCCTACAGTTTATTTCCTCCAGCCAGCACATCCAAAGTTCCAAACGTCCACGATCTACTGTTTTATTCAAATGCACATCTTTGTGGTTTGGGTTTTTTTAATTATTACCTAGATATTGATTTTTTTTTTTTGTTTGAAAATTAGATCTGAACCCAACACAAACACAACAGAGTTAAAGTTCCTTCTCATGCATCCTTTTCATCTCTGTATGCTGGTGAAACTGATTTTTTTCTAGCTTGGCTTAACCAGTAAAAGTTTGTGCAGAAGAAAAAGGTTAAAATGCATTTTATCTACCAGTCCCTTATATGATAATAATTTCCATTAGAAACATAAAATACAATAACTTAACTCTTCAGCATAGACTTAGCAATTTGACAGTATTCAGTTGTGTTTTTAATGAAGTAAATTTGATTTAGAGGGAGAACATACATCTCAAACACTAAGATGATTTTTTTTTAAGAAAGTTGAAAAACATGTGTTTTGATGCATATAATTGTGCATTGTGCAGGCCTGGAAGGTGGCCTAGTAAGCTCTTGCAATCAACAAGCTTATAATTAAAGGAATGAAAGCTATGCTTTGGCATAAGAAAACTATATATTGATGTGGGAAACATAAATATTGATGTCTTGATGAGTGGGGGCCAGGTAATGGAGAGAATGGTTTCCATAGTTCATTAGGGAAGGGAAAAATGTACGTGGTAGCAATACCTGCCCTCAACAATTTCCTATTAGTGTACTCATTCATGGCACTGGCACATACAGTGGAAAGTATTCACAGGTATTACCACCCTTGCAATGTGTTAGGAAAACTCCTCTTGTTAGAATTTTAGGATTTCTGTGTTTGAAATTAGGCATATTTTCCTTCAGAGAGGAAAGAATATTCTTCTACCACAGAAAGGATAAGCCTACTCAGCCCATTCAAACCAGTCTTTCAACTGCATCTGTTTATTTTTGGTACCCTATGCCTGTAGGACCTCACCTGTCTTTTACAGTCATGCCTAGGCTAAGCCTCAGCTGCTTTTTTGAACAGTTCACCTTTCCTTTTATTTTCTACTGAGCCTTTCAGATGTTATCTAACGTGCGTAGTTCATTTTCATTTTTGTATATAGAAGTTAATCAGAAATAAATTTGTATCTGTGACAGCAGAAAAAATGTTTCATACTGACACTTATCAGTATATGCTGAACAGTAAATACTATGAAGAAATTTTGGTGCCGCAAATGCTCTTCAGTAACAAGCATTTAGTTATATTCAGACACACACTCCACTAAAGCTCCTTTGATGTCAATGACAAATCTCTAACTTTCTGTATAAGTGGAAGGACCTATCTATTCTTGCGTGGGAAAGAGTTACGCTTTAGTCAAACTTTCTTTTTCTGGTTTTGAAATTATCGAATTTTTGGTTTTGAATTTCTTAATTTCAGAAAATATTTAGGGCATATTGACAAATAAACCCTTTGCTTGAAAAAGGTGTTAAACAGCAAGTCATATTCTTCAGGATTTCACACTTCATATTTCCACAATTCTGAAATTTTATCATATCTTTATTTTACTGAATTTATCTTCTCTGTCAAACAGTTACTTACCTAGGCAGAAATATGTGGAGGGATGTGACATGCTCAAGAACATCTCTTTAAAGTGTATAAGAAGATCTCAAAAACATAGCACTGGGATTAATAATTGATAGAAATTCTTGTGTTCCACACATTTGTGTGCATGTGTGTCCATTCACAGAAGGTACCTCCAACCTCAGAATCAATGTTTTTACAAGCTGTTAACATTACAATGTAATGCAAAGCCTCTAATTCAGTTGATATCACTAGATATTAATTGCTCTGAAAGTCTGAACTTTTTTCTGCAGAAGGTTCATTTTTTAAAAAAGGACTGCCATTGTGCAGTGTTGACAGCACAACATGAAAACTCCTGCTGAGCTTGTCTATACAAATGTTTTGCTATGGCTGAGCATAACATTCTTTGTTATCTAACCAAATGAATATAAAAAGAGAATATGAATACATGTAGCAGAGAAGTGAAGTGTTTTTGAAAGGCCTTTCCTCTGAATGAAAGAAGAACAAAATGAGATTGGCTACGAATAAGCAAGTTGGTTATGTTTTTTTCTACCTTGGGTGGCTCTGAGGTTTGACTGGGTGCCAGCTAACAAATTAGGTCATTGATATGTTACTTTTGTGTATGGAGTAATTATTGATATCTGTATGGTCTGTCCACACATGCGGGACTAATATTAATTTCTAACATCCTTCTTTCTCATTTGGGGAGAGAGTTTTGACTGTCAAAAAAAAAAATCTACTGATGCAGATTTTACCCCCCACCCCCTTGCCAAATAAGAACAAATCAAAAGGAAAGTTATTTAATTTCAACCCCCCTCCTATCAAAAATAATAATAAATAAACCTCACAACAGACTCTCAGTCCTCTTAGGCACGTTATGTTTCAGTCAGAGAAAAATGACATATTGTCATTTGCTGTGATAGGTAGGTAAAAACTTTAAAAAAAAGTTAACCACAACATATTACAGTATACATATGCTTATTTCATGAGCCTGCATTCTCTTGGAGTTGGAAGAACTGAATGCAAAGCAGCTACAAGGTGCTACTGTTCAGATCAGGCAGTGATGACAGGTATTTTGCACAAGACAATTTAGCAGAAGCTCAGGCCTGTGCCTTCTCCCCCTGCTTTTCAATTTTTAGCCTATATCGCGTTTGCCAAATGGTGTGCACTGACGACATCCACATTTGGTCTCCCTTCTGGATTGGCTCCTTCCTTGGGTGTTGCCAGCTTCTCATGTGTTCAGCGGATTTTCAGCCCCTGCCATGAGCACCGCACACCGCTGTGCATCTGCACAGCCACCTGGCAGGGAGACAGGCTGCCTCCTGCTTTCATCTCCCGCTTCTCTCCCACCTGGATTGACCAGCAAAAGAGGTGGAGGAGGAGAGGGAAGGGAAGTGGTGGCTGGCAGTGGTTGCTTTAGGAAGGTCAATTAAAGGCTGAGAGTGGGGAAAGAAAGGATTAAAGAACTGGCTGGGCTGGGGTAGTGTGTAGGAGCACGGAGTTGAGGGAGACTTGAAGAAGTGCAGGAGAGGAGCGGGGAGAGGATCCAGCCGCAGGAGCATCAGGGAGTGCAGTAGGGAGGAGGAACCACAGGAATGGGGGCTTTGGAAACATAATAAAAGCAAGATAATTGATCATAATAACAGATAATTTAAGGGGAAGGAAACACAGGGGTAGGATAAGAAGAATAAGACAAGATACTAGGATTTTCCTAGATCCTGTCACCCTACTCAAGCATGTCAGTGTAGTAATTCTTGCTTGAATGTCATGTAAGGTGTTGATATGTATGTTTTGTATAAATTATAAGAAGTGACGGATGTCAAATGGGGAAAGAAGGAACTTTGCAATGGAAAAACTGAAATATGATGTACAGTATAATACACGTTATAATGTGTAGAGTGAGGTACATACAGTGTATTTCTGCATGCTTGGTTTTTTTAATTGTCCTTTCAAAGCTATCTGCCATTTAGGTATTGTCACTTTTTGTATCATACTTTATCTTTTGCATGCACACAAGAAGAAATGTTATGTCTATGCAGCTAAACAAAGGATAGCCAAAGAGAAAGTTAAAACGCTGAACCCTTTGTTGCAACTCAATATATGTATGTATGTATTTATGCATAAATATTTATATTTCAGGGAATTAGAGGTCACTGTGATAGGATTGTTTAGAAGACTGAATGATAAATCAGGCCAGTTTTAGTCTTTGAAACATGACTTTATTGGATTGATATTCATAAACAAGACACACTGCGAATGATTAGTTCCTACACATTTGTAATCATTATTATTACATATTCAGAGCAGTTCTTAACAATCATATCCTAAATTCACTACAAGAGTGACATTGAGGTGCTGGAGCGTGTCCAGAGAAGGGCAGCTAAGCTGGTGAAGGGTCTAGAGCAGAAGTCTGATGAGGAGCGGCTGAGGGAACTGGGGTTGTTTAGCCTGGAGAAAAGGAGGCTGAGGGGAGACCTTATTGCTCTCTACAACTCCCTGAAAGGAGGTCGTAGAGAGGTGGGGGTCAGTCTCTTCTCCCAGGTAACAAGTGATAGGACAAGAGGAAATGGCCTCAAGTTGCACCAGGGGAGGTTTAGACTGGGTATTAGGAAATTTTACTTTACTGAAAGGGTTATCAAGCATTGGAAGAGGCTGCCCAGGGAAGTGGTTGAGTCGCCATCCCTGGAGGTATTTAAAAGACGTTTGGATGAGGTGCTTAGGGACATGGTGTAGTGGTGGTCTTGGCAGTGTTAGGTTTACGGTTGGACTCGATGATCTTAAAGGTCTTTTCCAACCTATACGATTCTGTGATTCTGTGATTCTGTAAATTAACTATTGATCGTCTGCACTCGTTCTCTGGCTCTGTTCTGGACTATGCCAACTAACTCTCTCCAAGACATATGTGGTATAGAAAGGGTGACACTCAAGCAGTGTTGGTGTGAGCCACTCAGTGCCACTAAGGCCAGAGATCTCTTCTCGTTTTAACGCTATAGGCAGAGCATGGGTCACCTTGGAGAAGTCACTGAAGAAACAGTGAGTTGTTCTGTTTTGGCTGCATTGTTTTAGATTAAGAAACGGCCACCCCTAAGAGCTTGTTCCTAGCCTCCCTATTGCATTTATTTGTCTAGAGAATTCGAGATTTATTGATCTGGAGAAAAAAAATAGCATGATGATTTAGCATACTCAGCAGAGGATGGGTGTTCTCACATCCTGGCCCTTTCTAAGGGTTCTTTATATGGAGGGTAAAAAAATGTATACTCACAGCAATAGCAATGTCCGCTTCTACATATTGGGACTGGATTACATTTTATTCTCAGAAATAGTAATGGTTTTGTCATCTGGTTTAGTTTCACTAAATCTTCCTTTTTTGGAAAATCAGGAAGAGATACTCATCAGGCTTGCTATTTTTGGTTTATTTGTTGTTGTTGTTTTGTTGTATAACAGCGTTCTTTAATACAGTTGTAGCTGTTTTCTGAAGGAATTGCAAGTTACTAAAAATTTATTGTCCTGTGTGACTCTGTGAAAAAGTGTTTTTACCTTCATTAACAAAGTCACAATGCAAGCCTGTGGAGCACAAGCAAGTTAGTGCACAAGGGAAAAAAGCATTTCTTCTGACACTGGGTAAATACAGTTTGGCCAAAAGGTCTGTGCCAGGAGTCCATCCAGAACTACAGATGTGCTGTGAAAGGTTTTTGTAAATGAATAGCAAAGGTATTTTTTGCCACAACATTTGTGCAAATGGAACTGAGCAAACCACGAAGGACGCTTCATCTTCCACGTATGCTATTGCAGAGGGGTGTGTCACTCTTCTTCTTGCTACAGCTCTGCATTGTCTCTTCCCTCCAGGGACACAGCTGATACTAATCTTTGTACCTTGTGCTGCTGTCAGAAGCTTTATTAATAATGACAATAGAACATCCTTTGCAGCGTCTTCCTGCTTCACTTGGAGCCTTCTCAGATGTTATCTTCATTGTTTCATAGTGGCTATAAATATGAAAGTATTTACAATGAATTGTTTCCAAACAATTAATTACTGAACTATGTGCTAAGTTTATATTGTCTTTGTTATGCCCAGGCTCAAAACCAAGGGCAGAATCAGTTAGATAAATGCAGTTCTTCACATTTGGGGCATGAAAAATATCTCTTCTTCTATCAGCATGGAGTAATTTCCATTTGCAAAATGTGAGGTAGCATCTTGGATGAATGTACGCCTGGATAATTTTTTTTTCAGGTAGGAATACAAGTACTAACAAGAAAAAATAACAGACTTGAATTTTTCATTTGGTAATTGTATTTAAATGAGAGTAATAATATTTAACATACATACCACATCTTCTCTTGTTTGTAAGTCTCAAAGGAGCCTAGGAGTGGATAACACTAAACATGTGGAAAATGGAGACACCAGGGTTTGGTTTATGTGCCCAAGTCACATTGCTCCTCAGAAGCAGAGCATGGAAATTAGGGCTCTAGCCTCTGAGACAGGGAAGTTCCAGCTCTTTGGATGTTTTCAACTGATGTTAATTTTTTTCTTTTGTCATAAACCTCAACGAGAATTTTAGGTATCATCTCAATAACAGAGATGAATTAATACAATTAGGTAAAAGATATGTTTAACCTTATAAGTTTTTTTCTTTGATTTTCAAACTGAAGCAGAAGCAAAAGCTCTCTGAAGACTTGGAAAGGATCAAGTTAAATTTATTGATTTTTAATTGTGTATCCCAGAGTTCATAAGTTTGGCTGGAACTTACCTAATGACCAAAATTGTCAGTGTTATATTCCTTCCTGCAGCTCAGACAGCAATGAGAAACCTTCTTCTGAGAAAACTAAATATGATTCTGAGCTGTACATACTCTGCAATTGTTCATTTTTGACCAGAAAAGGTGAGAAATATGGTATACTACAGAGTAATAACTGAGACTCTTCAGGTGAATTTGAACAGCAAATGGATTTACCAAAACGGATGTTTGTGTGTAAAATCATGTACAAGTGTTGATATTCCTCGTACTGTATCAAAATGAGTTTTCATGTGACACAGGGTCAGTGTAAAAAAGTTTTTTCATGAAGTGACCTGAAAGAGATTGAAATGGTGTTTCTTCTACTGTCATGGTTGTGCTGCTGATCTACTTTGATTACTCTGAGAAGCATTTTAGTGAGCATCAAAATGAGAATGCAAGCACATGGAGGAAAACCTTGAAGCTGAGGGCCACTTCCAAGTCAGACTGGTACAGAAAACATAGTGCTGAGGCAATGATGTTCCCCATCGCTGTGTGCAGACCTAGTAGCTTTTAATTGCTAGTCTTAACGGAAAATATTTTTTTCCTCTTTTTTTCTGCATGGTATGTTCATATAAACAGGAGGTTGAGGAGGAAGGAGGCTCAGGAGATGGAGCTGTCTTGGAAGAGCTATCAGCAGGAGAAAGGAGGGGATGGAATTCCTGACAACCCCACCTCCTGCTCCCTCCAGAGACGCGTTTTTCTGCCTCTCTTTTCTTTTGGCAAGCAGGTTGTCAGTGGTAAGGCAGTAGTAATTCTGCTGCCACCATGGGTGCAAAGTGGTGTGTTTCTCGCTTTTTCCCATGGGAAGGTGAAATTAGCCTTCAGTCAAACCCTGCAGTACAATATTGGGTACAAGATTTGGAGCAAAAGGGTTTTAGCAGGGTCAAGGGGAGAGTTGAAAGCATAAGGGATTTAGAGTCTGAGAGGTGTCATACCCAAAGTACCAAGTACCCTCTCATGAAGATAGCACACAGTGGCACCCAGAGCCCAGCTAAGTACCACAGAAAACCCTAAAAATATTCTTCCTTTCACCCCCAAACCTTTGGGATCATGAACCAGGACATCTTAAAGAAGCTACTAACCCCAAATTGCTGAGGGATGAAGTCAGGCAACTGCAGTCAGAGTAGACACGTGAGGAAATGGTGTCGTGCAACACAGGAGATATACCCTAACCATGAATGTCTGCATCAGACCCTTCTCTTGAAAACATTAGCGTCATCAGCACTACTTTTAGTTCCCTGAGAAGTATTACTGACTCCACAGCCTCGGCCAGAGTTTATTTAAGATCCTCTCCACATGAGAAACAGAAATCCAATTTCCTGTTCCAAGAATGAAGAGCAGTGGTTCAAATGCATTAAGTTCTTGCCTAGATTGTATCTTGCCAAAACCTTAAGATTAATTATTATTTCTTCCTTGTTAAGTGCAGAATATGTGCTTGGTGCTCTGTAAGACATACGGAAAGACAGCACCTACAGCTAATTGCTTTCAGTTTCAGTACCTGATCCTTCACAGACATCCTTTCCTATCCCATTGAAACTTTATTTGAATGAATAAGAGTTATTTCAAAGACAAATAATTTACATAGAAAGATTCTGGCACATAGAAAGATTTAAATTACAATTGTCTCAACAGGAGATAGAGAGGAGAACTGACATGGATATACCTGCAAAGGCCAGTAAACAAGAACATAGGAAAGTAAAATTCTGTAGTTTTACATTCATTGTGTTCATAGAGTCAGTTCCTGGTTATAATCATTATACTTTGATTGTTATTTCTGGTTTGTGGGAAGAAAGAGAAATAGTAACTAAATTTTTTTAACAATAGAGTTTGGAAAGAAAATAAGACATCTGTGGTCTCATTGAGTTCTGAGTAAAGTCAGTAGTGCATTTTCCATTAACTTAAATTTAATAGGATCTTAATTTAATTTAATTTTATTTAATTCTCAGTTTTCTGTAATGCATTTTATAATGTAGTTTAAAGAGGCTCCAAATTTGAGACGATGAAACATTTCCAAATAAGATGCAGCCAATATGCAAATCATACTTGTCCCTAGAGGTATATTATAGCAGTTGATACAGATGTCAGAGCAACAGATCTCAAAGCTTGTTGGTATTTAGAATGGCTTATTGGTGTGGCTGATATGGCTATACTCGCAAAAGGCTGCTGGAGCTGCACCTAAACAGCCCTTTCATTGGCAAAGCTTAAACTCATTTTCCAGACAGAGGAAGTCATACTAGCAAAAGACTGCCTTGGCATTATAATTCAATAACCATTAAGCATTTCTGTTATTTGTTTCATGTGACTCATTCCATTAAGTCTCTGTCTCACCTCCCATGCTGCATGCAGCATCTGTTACACAGGTATTGCCACTTTGGGCAGTGGAGAGCGGGTCCCTGATCAGCTGTGCCAGGCACAGGGGGCCCCCAAAACAGGGAAGTGTGACCTGGGAGTGGAGTGTTTTTGCTTTCTAGAAAGGTCAGAGACTCACAGAAGTCCCTCTAGAGATATGGTGTCTCTAACTGCAGCCTCTTACCATGTTCCTGATTTCATTTTATTTCTTAATCATTCAGTGCGGAAAAAATTGAGATATCTTTATTTTGGTGGGTGTAACCAGGTTTCACAGAGATTTAACTAGGGAATTAATAGCTACTGAAAGTTCACTTCAGTGAAGCAAAGAGTGCAAGAAAATTTGAAAGAAATAGTCTGAGGACGTCAGAGACAAGAGCCTGAATGCAAGTAGTAACATGGAAAGAGAATCCAATGGAGCTTTGCAGTAGGCTGCAAGATGAGAAGTGTAGCTGCTGTGCTGCAATGTTTTCTGTGACTGAAATAAAGTATTCAGAAGGCTACACTGAATATCCCGGTGTCACTGCTCATACTTGTACAGTTACTTCTTCGTTGTGATGTCATAGAAATAGCAGGGAAGTGAGATCCATATCCCTGTCATTCTACATACTTATACATACATTCTGCAGTATGATAAGAGGGAGAGCGCAAGCCCACTGGAACCTGGCGTATTAGGCTTGTTTCATTTTTTTGGCCATTTTTGTATAGAGGGTATGAATTAGGAAAAAAAAGTGCCTGAAAAACCTGTTCTTATGCTGTAATAAGGTGGTGGTGGTGAAACTACTTTGCCTGCTCCTTGTAAAGGAATGCTTTGTTTTTCAACATCATCAATTGAGGGCATGTCTCTAAAGCACTTTTTTGATCCACTTATTTTTCAGAGGACTGCAACATATGTTTTTCCTCTTCCACTTTTTAATATTTTGGTCTCTGGTGAATCCACATACAAAAGCTTCCTTCCTTTAGTTGGAGTCCACAAATGAAAGGCTTTTCTTTCTCTGATTGCAGATTAGCCTGCCAAGAAACAAACTCTAACTGGAGAACATCACTTTAATTTATTTATGGGATACAGATGACAAGGAAGTCTGTCCTCTTCTCAGGCTTTTTGGAAAGCTTTGGGCTGACCCAGCCCAGCAGAGTTCATATGGCAGAGGCAAACTGTGCCAGGAACCAAAGCCAATAGTCATTGCAAACCCCTGAACCAAAACATTCCTTTAGTGCTTGAATTTCCCTATAATTTGTGTAGATTCCCTTTTTGTCAATGAAGCTTGCAGTGGATAACTAGCTTAGTGCAATCAGACTAAACAACTGTGCTATTCATTCAGCAATTAGATGATAGCAGTAATGCATGCTTTATGGTTTCCGTTCTTCATTCTTTCCTTTCTTTCAAAGTCCTTGGAGACAAACTCCGGGATGTTTGGCAAAGAGGAGGCTCTTGCTGAAAAATATCCTGTCTTTTTTTACTTTAGGGTTTCTAATAAGTTCTATACTCAGAGGCAAAACATCAGATCCACATAGGAAGAAAAGATCAGCTAGAGAAAAGGCAACTCTACAGTCATTTATACGTATATGTGAACACTTGCTTTGATCTATTTAAATGATGGAGGAAGACCTTTTTTTTAAATCGCCAGCAGCATATGGCTTAATTTAGAATAAATTAAGAATATTTTGAATGCAAATAATTTTAGCAGAAATAGAGGGAGATAGGTTTGCTCTGCAAGTGACTTGAGAGGGGCGTAGGGCTAAAAGTAAGAATTTTGCTGTTGTTGCAGAAGATAAATCTTTGTGAAAAGGCAGGCTTCACTGCTTCAGTTTTCAGTTAGAAGTTTCAGCTTTGGCCAAAATCAGCTGTGATTTTTACCCTTTCCTTACTGCTGCACATAACGTCTCTGTGTTTGGAAAAAAAGGATCTATATGTATGGATAACTCAATGACATTGTTAATGATCCTATTAACTAAGGGGCAAACTTTAGCTCTGTATGTATTAAAAAAAAAGAAAAAAGTTTAACCAAGTCAGTAAAAAATGATACAGCTTAGCAAATGTTCTCTTCATATAGTTGGAAAGGAAATTGTTGCTTATCTACTACCTTTGCATTTTCTTATTCTGGCAATTAATTCTGGCAATTCTCCTTTGTTTTACACCAGCCCTGCCACTCAAACACTATGTGACCTCAGACAGATCAATTAAATTCCCTGTACTATAGTTTCTTTATTTAAAGGCTAATCCAAAACCCGTTAAACTCAATGTGGGCTCTGAGAGATAAGTACTGGCAGATTTAGCTGTGGTAGCTTAAAGCATTACAGCACCCAGATGCCTTTGCTATCTCTTTTCAAAGGATTAATTCCCCAATAGCAGGCAAAGAAGGATAGGATATGAGCCATGTGTCAGTCACCATGGTTTGCAGTACAGAATATTAGATTAAATTGCAATGAAGGTAGGTGCTCGTTAATAAAATGGACAATAAAATGTGGCAGTTGAGGCACAGATACATATCCTGTTCTGTCGTTCTGTAATACTGGTGATGACCTAAGACAGATGGCCAAGTTGAAAACATAGGGCAGTAACTCCTCTAACTATAAACATGAAAGATCGTCTGCCAGAGCTCTAAAAATCTTACCTGCATACTGATTTCTGTAAACTGCTTGAAGATACTGATAAAAGGCAATGAATAACAATAAAGTATCATTGTACATCTCAAGGGAAGAATGGTTACATTTAATTTTTAAACACTAATAGGAAGAATAAAAAATGGGAAAAAGGAATTTCCAGCTGATTGCAAGTACATTGCATTTCTATTCAGACCACTTCATTTAGTTTCCAAATATGCTGTTTTGAAATACCTTTCAGCATAAGGATTGTTGTTTTTCTCACAATGGCAATCAGCCACGACAGGATGAATGTCTGTAAGGACTTGCAACAGAAAGAGAGAAAAATAGAGTGATGAGAAGCCAGTGGGGTGGCATGGCATTCCAGCATGATTTATACTAACCACTGACTTGAAATACCTTCTTAATGTTGGGACACTCCTTGGAAGCTGGTTTAGTGCCTCTCTAATTGTCCACTTGAGTGCAGTGAGCTCTTGTTCAAGGCCCAAGGTCACTGCACCTTTCTTAGATATTTAGCTGAAGTGCTCATGATTAGAGTCTTGTTGTCCTAGGTTTCCTCTCTTGTCAGTGGTCAAGGACAGGTCTTCAGAATTCACTGGCTATCTCTCGCTGGTGAGTGCTTGAAGAAGGAGAAAGAAGTATAGAGAACTGGGCTGTGGTCTGCCTTTGCTCTCCTGAGGTCTTAGAGGAGCCTTATTGTTAAGACAGACAAATTTGAGCACTGTCTTACCAAGGCAGAAGAGTTCAAATTTTTTGTTTCCAAGTCCAAAGCTGCAAATCATTATGCAAATGTTTTATATTAATTTTTCTTTAGTTGGACTATTTTA
This sequence comes from Ciconia boyciana, assembly GCF_034638445.1. Classification (NCBI taxonomy): domain Eukaryota; kingdom Metazoa; phylum Chordata; class Aves; order Ciconiiformes; family Ciconiidae; genus Ciconia; species Ciconia boyciana. The sequence goes on along the minus strand of NC_132934.1, from coordinate 171,598,622 downwards.
ACCAAATTAGTATGATATTGGTAAGTGTAGCAAAATGCAGTATCAATGGTACCAAATCATAGAAGGCTAACAGCATAGGATCAAAAGAATATAAGCCCATTGATTTAGACCTCACCAAAAAAAGAAAAATTTAACCCACACCCCACTGAAAATCAATAAGAACTAGTGACATCTGCATGTTAATGATTAAAGCCTGCTTTGCACTAGTGAATAAAAGGTAAAAATTTCAGAAAACTGTTACTAGTGATTCAGTCATATAGTCTAGTTAACCTCAGAGAAATCAGCAGTTCCAGAACAGAAACAAGTATATGAATTCTCCCATACAATGTCTATATAGCCTTTGAAACATAGGAAAATGCAAACTGAACAGCTGTTTCAGTGGGTTAAGGCTAAGGGAAAAAAAAAAAAAGGTTTGCATTCAAGGATAAATATTTACAACATTATCTTGTGGGAGAAACAGAAATTAAATGTAGAATTATATCTGCACATAAAGAACAGTGATGTGAAAAATATACTATTTATTTTACAATAGAAACATTCTTACTGGAAATAATATGGCATTGGTTGAGTTCTGGCTATAGTGAAGCCTACCTGGAAATAAATGTGTGGTTTTACAAGATATGGGCTATCAAGCTGCCTTTTAGCTTGGTGTTTTTCACTTCTGGGAGATGAACAGTTATCAGCAATGCATCATGAGTAAATTTACTTTATTTGTACTGCTTACTATCATTTGTAGTGTGTCATTATTTGAAGTTTGGTTTAAGTCTCAATTGAAACATTAAACTTTTTATGAACTGGAAATCTTGGAAATCCTTCAGAGGAAGGCTTTTATTTATGATATTGTAGTCAGTGTTTCCATTATATCCCCCTGTTTTCAGAGATTTATAACTTAGTTGTAAAAAAATAATTCTGGACTGAAATTTGGCATATGGGATTGAACCAGAAGAATGATGTTTTTACCCAGTTTGAAAATAAGTCTGATCACATGTAAACTACAGGATATAGAAACGATTAAATATATTATTTAGAGATTGTTTTGCTTTATTATTACATTGCATTGTATTATACCATTTTCTACAATTAATTCTGTATTAATAATGTTATATTTCAAATACCTTTTTCATCCCATACTTCTGTCTCTTGGGTGAAGAATAGAGTGATTACTGCTATGTTTATCACTGAAATGTAGTATGGCTGAGTGTTTCTGTAGCCCCAAAGGAACATGATGGTTACTTCTCCTGAGTAGCATAGCTCACTAGTTTGGTACATAGAAGAAACATAAGCAGATAGAATGCAACTAGACATTGGCAAAAGCCAACCAGCCACCCCCCCCCCCCAAAAAAAAAAAAACTTCCAAAAGAAAAAAAAAACCAACCAACAAAGCTCTAGATGATACTAAGTCGCTTAGAGACAGCATAGCTAAGGCGTTCTAGTTTCTGCAGAGAAGTATGGGATAGAGTGATACTGTAGATTTTTCAGGTTTTTCAAGATCTCTAGTTCTGTTCCTAGCTCAGAGAATGACAGCTTTCCTGTTGTAGCTCAGAGACTGTCAGATTCCTGTTGCTTTCCCATTGGAACATCACCACAGTAATGGTCAAGAAAAAGACTGTCATTGCAGATTCACTGATTTCTGGGTTATCTTTGGAGGCTTCATACTGAAGTAATTACCAAGATCATCTACTTTTAGCTTGTCTGTCTAAAGCAGAGCACAATCCAAGTGAAAAAAAATGTTGTGGTTTGCAAGCACTTTTACCAACCAGCATTTTTCAGTGAGAATTTCTTCTAAGATTTCTACTGGTTATACTAAGATTTCAATACAAATTTCATCTCTCAGAGGAAAATAAGAGGATCTTATTGGAACTATCTGATTCCCATTTTTCCTCAGAGGATTTACATGATACCAATAAGATTATCTCACAGACCTCAAACACAGAAAAGCAATCCTGGGAAGCTCTAGACAGTTACAATGCCATTAGGGAGCTAGAAGGACTGCCCTTGTTCATCACCTCTCTTATTTTAGCTGAGAAGAAAGCAGATGTAGTGCAGAATGTACTAGCAGGTTTGAATCTGGTAATTCATGACAGATGTATCTTGCTGCTTGTTTGGAGTTGCCATACATAAGATGATAAAGAATGGCATGAGAACATTAAGGCATTAAAAGCTCTTTAATGATGAAGTTCAGTCTTCATTGTTAATTCAACAAAGCCTAATAATGTGTCTAAAGGGAAAAAAAAGACATACAAAACCCCAAAACCAAAACAATCAGCAATCTTTTTTAGGACTGTGAATTGGCATGCTGTGTAAATACAGAACATCTGGAAAAATGTGATTCCCATTTTTTGAAAGAACCTGAGAGAAGAAAAGAAGGGGAGGGTTCTTGAAGTGGTGTCATAATAATATGCTGAGATCCTGGAGGATGCTACAGGACACCTTACTGTGAGGGTGACCAAGCACTGGCACAGGTTGCAAGAGAGGTTGTGGAGTCTCCATCTTGGAGATATTCAAAAGCCGTCTGGACATGGTTCTGGGCAACTGGCTGCAGGTGGCCCTGCTTGAGCAGGGGGGTTGGACCAGATGACCTCCAGAGGTCCCTTCCAACCTCAACTATTCTCTGATTTTGTGATTCAGTGTCAGACTGGTGTACTCCATTTTATGTTGCGCTGCAGTGTCTGAGTGTGATATTTATACACCAGATGTAATGGAGTGTTTTTAATGTTGTTTTTTTTTTTCTGTTGCATATGTTGATACAGTCAGTACAAATACATGGCGCATCTCCCCCTCAGCCAAACAGCAGAGGGTCATAGGTTATTCTGTGGTTTGGCTGAGCTACTTAGAACTACTAGGTACATTTTCTGAAACAGTTTGCTTTTAGTCTTGTGTACCTGATCGCAATGACCACGGAAGCCAGGAAAGAATCTTTCCATTAACATCAGCAAGCTGTGGACAAGCTCCTCAATGTCTTGCACTGTGCAGTAATGAGGATATTAAATATATTGTTGGACAATATTAAGTTCAGTATTAATAGCTTGGAGTGAAATGTCTGAATCCATAACTAGATACTGAGAAATGATGAGAAAAGGCTGAAATAGAATTGCAGAAAATCAACAGCTAATTTCAGTACATGTCTATGGATAAAGGAATACAAGACGGCAGAAATGTGCACAGCAAGAAACAGGGAAGCAATAACACAAAGAGAACAGTAATGAAGTAGGTGGACAGAGTTAGTGAGAATGTGGTTAAACTATCTAGGGAATAAGGGTTAAGATTAAGAATTTGGGAAGGGACCAGTTAAAAAGGAAATTAAACATGTAGGGTTGAAAAGGCAAAAAATGTATTTCAGAAAGGTTCCTCAAGAAGTGTAACAAAGGTCATGCTTGAGACTGGTCTTACTTAATATTTTAATTGGTACTCTCTGTGATAAAATGTGTGTGATACAAAATGAGGAGGCATTGGCAACACAGTTAAATGATACAGGCAGAGCTGACAGACCGACAAACTTAGAGGAAGAGGATTCTAAGAATTCCTGTTATCATCTGCAATATGTCTTCCCGAGAGGAAAGACAGGATGTGCTAATTAATCACAGCAATGTGATCCAGTACTGAAAAAGGCATATGACACATAGAATATATCAAAGGTACAGGGATTCAGATGAGGCTTTGATGTGGCCTCCTTCACATTATTTACAGTTTTGACCATCCATATGTTTAAAAATGTGTTAAGCTGAAACAAGAAGGAAGCAGGAAAGACAGGATGGCTAGGGAAATGCAGAATCTGTATTCTGAGAAGAAACTGAATAGGCATGATACTTAACTTACTGAAATGAAGACTGAGATGAGGATTTGATTATTGCATCTAAATAAGTTCAGGACTTAATGCCAGAAGGGGAAAAAACTATGATAAGGGACAATGTTGGCATAAAAACTAGGTGCATGTAAAATAGCCAGGAATATGTGCAAATGAGAAGAAAGTTTTTAACTGCTGGAATCCTGAGGCTCCAAAACAGATTAGAGTAGTTAAACAAATAAACAAGACAACTCTTCTTTAGCAGCTTCATAAGTTTATGAGGGACATCCTATGATATGGCTGTCTGCAACAGTAGGAAAACAAATCTGATGAACCACAAGGTCCTTTTTGTCTTCAGTAAATGGCCTGATTTTCAAAACTTCTTATTTCTTGCAGCTCTCATTGTGTTGTCTCTCTTGATGTCCCTTGTTTCCCTGTGACACTCTCAGAAGCCAAGACTTGGTAGCTGGAATTATTTAGTAAGTAAGTTATAGATTTACTCTATGATTGTTATGAAGATTCTGTATTAGGTCTATGGCAAAGTGAACTTGCAAACAGTTATCTTTTCACTGTGAGATACATGGTTAGTTTAGTGTTATGGTTGCTAGCCTGCTTATCTTTCCAGTGCAAGCCATGGAAAGCAAGAGAGCAATCAGTTGACTCATTTGTATGTCATCTAAACAGCACTCATGTATTGCTCTTCTCAACCTCTGTGACTTTCTTTTCACCCTTCCACCTTCCTAGAGCAAGTATGTACCCTCCCCCTGAGGCGGTCAGCAGGCAGCCTTAACTCCCACCAAGTTTCAAACATATGCATATATATTTTAGAGTTTATTCTAGGTTTGGTGTGGCTTTGATGAATCACAGTGTATATAGCTTTGTATTTACATATATGAATGAAGTCTAGTGTTGGTTCGTAAGTGGTAGGTGAAAGATGTTTTTCTGTAGTGTTTGAGATTGAGTGATCTTGGCTAGTAGCTGTCTTAAATTTAGCATTAGATTTTGTGGAAAATTGCTGAAATCTGCAGAAGATTGTGCATTTGGTCTATTATCCTTATGGTATAAGCTGAGACCTCATGATAACTGCTCAGGATGAGGATGAAGATATGTAGCTTAACTGTGGTTTAAAGGAATAGTGGAAACTGAGAGGAGGAGAAGCCCAGTGAAGAGTGACTGAATCCTCTGTTTTATTTATTTATTTTTTTTACATTTTCTGTTGGTGGGATTTGCAATCTGGCAAGCTACCACCAAATTAATGAAGTTCATGGACTGGAATTTCACCCAGAGTGATAGTTATTTGTATTGACTTGTATCATTTCCTCTATGCCTCCTGGCATTTTTTTCCATACCTGTGCTTTCAGGAACACACTATATATTTTTTAGCCAGGTCTGTGAGATCTGATCTACTAAAAAAACCATCAGTATTCATCCTCTAATATTAGCTTTGATCTGCCAAACATACTTCATATCAGTGGGCAAAAAGAGGAGTGTGGGCTGAAAGTTTTCCACACTGATTTAGTATGCCATAAAAGCTTGCACAGGCCACTCCTCAGTTCCTGCATAGGCCTGCCTAGACTGAAATGAAGTTCTGACAGCTTCTACCTGGATTTAATACAAGATCAGCTAAGCAGGTGTTGATATCCTTACCTATATTTTAAGGTTGCAATTTATAAAACCAGAGACAGCAATATGTCACTTGTGGTTTGGTGTCAAGGGCAGCTGAAGGGATACTTCATCACTGTGCAATACCTGTTGATGCGTGCCTTGATTCCCTCTATTTCTAGCAAAAATGACCTGCCTGGGTTCTGTCAGTTAAAATGTATACTTAGGATTGCCTTTGTTTTTACTCCTTTATTTCATAAGCCTTTTACTTATTAATCCAACTTGTTAGACAAAACAGGAGTATGAAATTAACTCTGTAAAACTATAATTATTTTTTTTTAGTACATTTTGACAATCTTGCTAACTTCAATTTCACTCATCTTTCTTTTTCTCTACAGTGTATTAATTTCCAGAAGTGTTTGATTTCTGTCTATATCACATTATCTTTACACAACTAAGTAAACAAGCCTGCTGACTTGTCCCCTAGGCCAAGTGACACCGAAGAGCTTACATTCACACTACCAAATCTGAAGTAGATTTTTCCTAGGTTTAGTGGTCCAAAACCAAGACTGTGAGTGAGCTAACTCTTAATCTGTATGAACAATCAGCAGTTCAGTACTTGAGTCATTCCCTGGCCCTTTTTCATTTAACAGTACAGTTATAGCCTTAGGCAATGTCTATACTAGTAAATAACATGAACCAAGGCCCATTCTCTGGACCTGTGCATGTGGCATGGCACAATTTATGCCCATGTAGCTAAATAGTCTTCTACCTCTGTGAAGGTTGCCTTCATCTATAGCAACAACTGTGAGCAATCTTTGGCTTGTGCTATCCCTAAACTATGCCTGGGAACAGTCTGGAAGATTGGTATTTAGACCAAAACTGTGATGGTGAATGTAATTACTAATGATTAAGTAGCTTGGTTGTGAGATGGTGCTTGAGCCCATGCCCTAGCCCTTTGAATTTTACTGTCACACAGAGTAGCCATTGGTCGGGCTGCAGGTCCTGGAGAAAACACTGCTGAGCACCTACAGCCCTTTCTATCCCGTCCTCCTGAGTTTGGTCCCCTTTGCCATGTCTGTGTGCCACTCTCTTTCCTGCTTTTGGAACCTGGTCCAAGATCCCTTTTGCTCCAGGCCTGTCTCTATATTTCATCTCTGTCACCCATCTCTCTTACTGTTCTCCATGTTCAGGATGAGTTTTCCAGCTCTCTCTCTAACTCTTTCCCTCCAGTGAGCTTCTTTTTCTGCTCTTATTCCATTCTGTTTCCTTTTTCTTAGTTTTTTCTTTTTTCACCTTTGCCCCCAGTTTTGCACATGTTTTCATCTCCTTTAGTTCTGCTTGCCTTGCTTACTCCTTTTGCCTGGCTTCCAGTCCCCATATCCCCATGTTTTCCACACCTCTATATCCCCTCCCAGGCTCCTGGGCAGGTCCGTTTTCCCCACCCCGTGGCCTGGCCAGTGTGCAGCTGGGTGTCCATGGACAGCCCCAGACTGCTCCTGCTCCCTGTGTCCAAGTTACCAAGTTTTTCCAGTGTCACTTCCCATGTCCACATCTAGGATGGATGGAAGAAACAGTCACTAGGGAGGCTCAACTCTTCCACTGTAGTTCTAGTTTGCTTCCCTCAGGAAAGCACATGCACATTTGGGTGAGCAGAAAGTGTAATGAGGAACTTGGTCATACCCAGTGAGGACCCCACTTTCACAGAACCATAATGTCTGAATTTAGGCTCTGCTTGATATAGTCTAAGTAAGTGCTGCATAAGTCTCTTTCCCTAATGTTTCCTATTGGCTGGTTTTAGCCCTGGAGAGTCACCTGAAGAGTAGAAAAAAAACAAGCAAAGGGACTTCAGTAGAGTAGAGCCCAAGACTCTGAGTCTACAAGTCCCCTCTGAATATGTTAAAAAGGGAGACTTTTGAAAGTTTTAAAGTTTGGACACTTCTATGCAGACATACATCACTGACAGAAAGGCAGCTTCCCCCTCTCCACTTTCCTGTCACCCCAAACTTCAAAATTCTACTTTATGCTTAAAAACACTTGAACTTCTCCAGGAAAAGGTCGCTAGTATTTTTTCAACATTGCTAAACAACAGATTTTCTTTAACCTCATTCTCAGAAACAGCTGTACCATTTTGGATGAAACTTCCTGAAATATTTCCGCCTGAGGCTGACACCTGGCATGGAAAATTTCAGCCCAAACATTTAAGATTTGGCAAAGCGATATGCAGCTGAAAACAGACTTTATAATGGGAAGTGTTGGGCAACTTTAATAACAAGCAAAATTACCAGTCTTACCCCAGCACCCATCCTAACTGATGTGCCAAGCTCTACGATAAAATACTTAGTTTAAATGAATGAAGTCCTTACATATCAAAGGACCAAAAATAACTTGGAACATAGTCTTCTTCCAGATATAACAAGCATTTCCGACTTACAGCTTAGTGATGTAAAGAGGACAAAGTAGGTTAATAACAAAGCATAAGATGTAATCTTCAGTTTGTGTCTGTTAGAGAGAAGAGTGAAGTGTGTGAAGTGTACTGGCAAAGTATATAATACCTTTATTGCTCATATCTTACATGTTTGAGTCATCCAAAAGTCAGATGGTTTATTTTCTCCAGACACACCCCAAACTGTTAGCCGGAAAACCGCTTAGACATTTAGATGGCAAATGTAAGTTCTGAACACAATAACATAATTTATTAAACTTTCAGCAAGTCACCCAAAATGTTTAACAACTGCTTTTTCATTCAATTTCCCCTTCCAGTACAAGAAGAACTTCATTTCCTATTCCATTTGTTCTCCTCTCTCTAAAATATAGCCCTGTCATGGTAGTCATGTTGTTCTTTAACAAAGATAAATCAATAAATATGGAGACATATAATAAAATTTGTTCTCCTTCTTCTGTCCATAAATACAGTGGAACAGCTCTATAGTTTTCTCTTCACATCTTTAAAAAATACATTTTAATTGTGTTTTTTAAATCAAAATAAATTTAAATAATATGTATTTATCTGGGGAAAGAGAAGTGAAGCAATTAATATAAAAAAGAAAAAGGAAAGTGAGGTTAAGGTAACACCGATGTTTCATAGCCAGCTTGTGTTTTGAGATTTTGTTTGGGCATGTTCAGTGTCTAAATTCTGTCTAATATATATCTTTGGTGAATTTCAGACACCTAAATATCATAGAATATCTCCTATTGCCTTCACACAAGCCATATGTAAGCATTAGAGACTCTTAAAAATGTAATAGCACCTTTGATCTGGAGAATGAAACACAGTCCCTGAGTATGGTCTTCACCTGGAAGAGAAAAGTGAGTGCCCAAGTGATTAATTTATACTTCATTTATGCTTCACCTAAGTCACAGAAGAGGCATCATCTGTAAGATACACTTAAATCTACCTCATTCCAGACAGCCCTGAGTTCAATTCAGATAATAGGTGATGAAGCTGAGAGAGACGAGAACCAAGAAATAGCTTGATCTGTATCCTGTAAAGAAGAAAGGAGAATTTGGTCCTTGGGTTAGTACTGCCCTGAGTCCTGGTTTATGGCTTATCCTATTGGATCAAATGTAAACAGGGTCCTGATCTCCCTCTTTCTCTGGGAGTACTCTTACCACTAGCCTCAGGGAGAAAAGGAGAAAACGGAGGCTGCCTCTGCCTTTCATTGGAACTGTGTGTTATAGTAACGTAACTTGGTACTAGAGGGAAAGTGGTGATGCAAATTATCTTGAAGCCAAAGCTGTATTTCTAAAATAAGGGTCCCAAAAGCTCATTTTAGTTCAATGCCCACTTCATATCATAGAAGGCTGTAGCAGTTGCCATAAAATGAACTGCCTTTGGGATGCGATGCCTCTGAATCTGTCTGAGTCTGTTTCTATCGTTAGAAAGAACATTATCTAAATCTTGTTGTATGAACAACCCCTTTAGGTAAAGTATATGGACACTGTTTGTATCATCTAGGTCTAGTTAATATTGATGATGTTTATTTTTATTTACGCCAAAGGCTTATTGGGTTTACAGCATGAAACTATAATTAGTAGTAAGAGATGCTGAATCAGACAGCTAACATCCATAAATTGTGGGATTTTCCTCTGCTTATAACAGCTTTAGTGTGTGGTGACCGATAGAACTATTTTAAAGTGCATTTATGCTTTAAGCAAGTCCCTTGTAGGAAAAAAACGTACTTACATTAACGCTTCTTCTCCCTGTCAGCATACAGCAACTATATTAAGACACTACATGAAAAAAAAAAACACAACATACAGGATTAACAATAATATAGAAATCTTGTCTGTGTCAGAACAAGGACCTTATTAAAGAAAAGTATGTGTAATTAAAAGCATGCTAGTGCTTCTGATCTTTTTGATACACCATCTCTGGCAAACAGCTTTTAAAAAGCACCAGAAGCATTACACAGTGATCAAGATGGAATCAGAGGAGCGTGGTGAGCAGAGAGACTCCACTTTCTGAGAGCACTGTCTGATGGGAGGGAGCACCCGGCTGAGGGCCATGCCACTGTAGAGACGGAGGAGAAATCCTTGGAGTTAGCAAATAGATGTGTCCTGACACTGTACTGTGAGAGTGGGGGGCAGGAACTTTCTCCTTTTCTGAGGACTGAGCAAGCCTTTGAAACACATATTGTGGATCACATATAGCCACGTGTATAGTATCATATGGTCGTAGCACAGGAACTTGTTTTAGGAATTGCTGTTAGGATACTTGTTAGGCGGCAGGAGAGGCATCTTCCCTACTGCTAGGATGCATAGGCAGCACTGCTCAATATCCTGAGGAGGCACCAGGTCAGAGACCTAGTGACTAACTAGGATGTTTGTACAGACCTTTTACAACTCTCATGGTACATGTGAAATTCAGACAGCATAGACTGACTGCCCTGCAATCCAACAGACTTGGTAAGAGTGTAAAACAGCTGTCTCTAATGGCATGACTACAACATGCACTTCAGCAAATGTGACTTGGGGCCTCATTACTGTGTCTCCACTTCTGACATTTATAGTTAAATGACGTTGTTGATTCCTGCAAGAGACGCTACAATTTCTCTAATTAAAGGAGGAAAAAAAACCCCAACCCCCAAAAAACAATCTTGTTCCTTCCCAGATTGTTCCCATTTACTGCAAATAAGCATGAGTTCCTGCCTGGAAGCACTATCTGCAAACTGCAGTCAGATGTAAAAGAAGCCTAATCAAGCTTGGGAACCAGGCCTTAATTAGACTGCTTGGAAAACAGAGCAGAAGAGCAAATGAAAATTATTAACCATCACTCATGATTCCTGTTTCTAATTTTAAAGAGGAAATCATGCATTAATCAAACCCTAGCCCTAAGCTCAGAGACACGTTTTAGAAATATCCTGAAACAACAAGAGGAAATCTTTTCAGTGTTTAGAGAAAACAACTCCCGATCAGCTAGTATGTGCAGCACAATATACTTTGACATGAAATAAGCTATGTCTCAGTATGCTTAGCTTTTGCTGGGTCCAAGAAAAACAAAACCCGTACCAACTGAAATGAAGGCACATGACAACAATTAGGGCTAAGCCTGGGTTTTGTTAAAGGAAAACAGAAATGTAGAATATGTTGTTTTCATGGATAAAGGAAAGACGCGGAAGGGTAAGAGTAAGAGGAACAATGCAGTAACATCACTGCTATTGTGTGCTTTGGTCATAGCAAAGAAACTCTTTGGTGCACATAAACAATATTTAATACAAATTATTTCTGACAAAATATTCTGACAAAAACAAAATATTCTGACAAAAAATGACAAACAGGAGCACAGCCTCTAAATATTACCCAGAGATCACTTGAGATCATCTAACAGGATTTATCAGAACTTACTTCATTGTTTCTGTAATATTTGGACTATAAAGATAATTTTCTATTTTTTGGCAAACTAATGTGAACTTTCTGTCTGTGATTCAGAAACTAACATTTTCTGGTGGAATCAGACTGAAATCTTTAATTTTCTTGGAACTCTCCAGGAAGAGGAGAGAAAATGGGCTCTTGACCTATATTAAACTTTGCACCCGTTCTTGTGGAAACATCACATTACAAAGAATGCTTACTTTTTTCAAACACAAATATCCAAGCTTCTCTCTGAATTACAAACAATGCTTTCTAGAACGCACCAGTTTTCCTCTTAGCTCTCCAAGCATTTACCAAGTATTGCCTGTTTAGATTTCTAAAGCTAGTGGTTTCATGATCTGAAATTACATATCTAGAAATGTTAAGATGGCATGCATGCTTGTGTTGCTATTGTGATTCACAGACCACAGTTATTGTTCTGTGAATAGATTAAAAAAGTAATGACAAATGAGAAAAATATAGGCATTTTTAATCTATCATGCTATATATGTCATGCTTTAATAGAACTAAACAATGAAGTTCAGCAATCAGAGTTGGTAATTTGATAGAGCATTACGGTCTGGAGGAACGGGCACAGACAAGGGTTAGTAAGTGATGAATTTTAATGATGGTTTTGGCATGGTTTCATCTAAAGTCTTGATGAGTAACCTCCACGGTTCAGCTCTATGAAGAAAATGGTCTGAACAAAGTGAAGGTTTTGTACTCCAATTTGGTGGCATCTCCCTGCATGATATAATACAGAACAGAGCTTTTTGGTTTTAATTGAAAAATTACACTAACTTTGTTTAGTTACTTTGGCTGAAACTTCCTTTATTTCTTTCTGACTCTTAATGCACAGACCACTTGGGTGATGCCCTGGCTGCTAGAATTCAGTTGCAATGCTTCTACGAGATTAAATATGACAGGATTTCAACTCTTTATTTCAGTGGATGACTAAGAACAAGATAGAGCGTGTCTAGTCTAAAAATTGGTGCAGTTGCCTTGGAGGTGAAAGACGCAGGTTTAAATCCTCTTAGGCTGAACAAGGAGCTGAACCCAGATTTCCCATCTGCGGTATGAGTGCTGTAAACACCATACGGTTGTGCAAAAATGTAGATGATAGGATTATAATGTTTTGTAACAAAGTGGCTGAGACTCTTTTCCTTCATGCTAGATTGAAAGTTGCCTGTACGTGTGTTCTTGCAGCACTTTAGTTTGGTCATGTCTCAATTTAGGCTATGTTCAGCAGCAGAGCTCAGGTGCATTGTAGAGAAGGAGCATTGTAACCCAGAACAGCACCTTTCTTACAGTTTTAGGCTCCTGAAGGTTTTTCATTACACATTGCTGTGCCTAGGGAGCTTTAATCACTTTATGGACACTGGAGAAAGTAGTTTAACACACTTTGCAGCATTATATTATCTTTTTAATACCTGTAGCTCTTTCATTTTACCCATACTAAGTAAAGTCACCTATGTCAGTGTGCACTTACTGTCCTGCCTGCTGAAGAATTTGGTAAATTCTGATTTTGTTGTGGCTATTTGATTTTCACTATTTTTTTCACATGCTTTCACTGACAATCATCTTTGTGCCTCCGGTTTTGAATTTTATCATTGCAGTGTAGCTTTTGTATCAAAGCGGTGACGGTCCTACCAACAGCAGAGTGTGCTGATATCTGCCTTGTTTTCATAGTTATGGGAGTGTGCCCTGCCAAGTTTTCCTTTCAGGTTAATCTACTATTCTGGGGACTACCACGTGATTTCTTGTAATAATTATTTTTCCCTGCTTTCTTACCCTATACCTGCAGTTATCTATCAGAGCCATACAGCTATCAACACTCACAACCCAGAAGTGGAAATGAGCCTGTCACTGTTCGTTCCATATTTATGTACCAATGTTAACAGCCTGGTAGAAATCCAAATTTGATTTGATTTTGAGCGAGTTCCAGCACCATTTAACTGTTTATAGAGTAAATCTAGTTTCAGTTAGCTGACTTTGATTGAATTACATACTTATGAGCCACAACAGTGTCTGAAATCTGCTCCCTCTCTTTTTTTTTTTTCCTCATCTTCTTTGTTTTGGCTATCCTTTTTAGTCTTTACACAAGTGCTGTTGTTATTGTAACTATGTGCTTTTGGGTAGCAATCACAAAGTTCTAGGTGGTTTCCAAACATTAAAACAGAAAAAAAAGCTCAGTTTCTTGGCTATTGTAATCATGTCCTTGCAGGTCTATCTCAATGCACCCTCTATGTGAAATATGCCCACAAACACGTGGCTTGTTTGATTTATAGCTGCTTGTGTTTTTCCAAGTGACTTGACTATTGAAGAACTCCAATGACTGCTTTGTTTGTGTATTTTAGCCAAAGCTGGCTCTAGCACTTAGGACTCTGCACACTAGAACAACTTATTCATAAGGTTTGGTTTTGCTTTACATTCATCTGCGATTTTAGTTCCCTTTGCTCCACTTTTTTGTCCTGCATTTGGTAATTCCAAACACTGTGCCTGTTCTGTTGTTTTACCCATTTGGTAGCCTCCCCCTTGTAGATTCTTAGTGATTGAATAATGGTGTCACTTTGAAACAAAGCAGAAAGATATTTGTATGCTTCACTTATTCTTCTGGATTTTTGTTACTGTTCTCATTTGATGTCATTGTTGTGTTATGATGGAGGCTTGGCTGCAATTATAAGCACTAAAACAATTTTTTTAAAAATTCCACAGCAATGCCAGACCCTAGAAGAGACAGATAACAAGCGCAGTCTGTGTTTCCAGGAGGATCTTAATCTGAAGCTCTGAGAGCACTGCACAAACTGCTTATGAAATAGGTATAATATGTATTCCACAAATAAGACCTAGTTTCTCATACACAGTAAGAGCTTATCACTTGTCCTTGTGGTTGCTTTACCAGACTTCTCAATATTTTGAGCTCTATAAGGCTGCATTTACACTTTTCTGTTGCATGCTCTGGTGCAGACTGAAGTCCTGATCTACCATTTATCCAGATTGTCCGTTGATTAGAATTTGCTCTTGCTCCTACCTAGACTGTGAGCACAGCTTTGCTTTGCAAGGAAACTGGGATGTGGAGATTGTATATATACAGTCTGCAGCCTTGCTGCAGCTGCAGCATGCCATCTAACTTGGGAACTGGAAAATGCTTCTTGCTAATCATGATACAGTCACTTACAACAGACACTTGTACAGCAATGAAGCATGAGGCTTGACTGCTGAAACCATACAGGATGAGCTTTGGAAAGTTACATTTTTCTTAAGGGGAAATAACAAAATGTATTTTGCAGCAGATAAATGTATAAATACTTCCCGTGAGATGAGAAGTATTCAAGGAGGCTGTATTAGCACTGTAGGGGCATATAACACTATCAAGAATTTTGTTGTATTTGGGGACCTCAGGGCAGCGAGGAGACAATCCCCAGAATTTTGTCCTTATTATCTCACTGAGGAGTGGAGCATGGTCTCTAATACACTTTCTTGATATTTAAGGTAAAGCTGTTTACCAAGCTGTAACTGGTCACTGAGGCTTTGTCTAAACGTGAAGTCAAAGAGAGCTGGATATTGGTCCCTAGCCAGTGTGGATGGCTCAGGACTAGTTTCCCCCCGAGAAGATATATCTTATAGGAAGCTACTTTGAATGGTCCAAAACAGATGTAGGAGCAAGGCAATAATGAAGTGATGTGGACAACCATGGGTCCAGTGTTTGAGGTTGCTTGCTGGCCTGACTTTATTTAGCAATATAGACATGGCCTTAGAAACCTGGTGCAAAACCTCAGGAGCTGAGTGTTGGAGCACTAACCTGAAGTGCGCCAGGGTTAGCTTTGCTTCACTGCTCTATTGCAGGATTTCTGCCTGATCTAGGAGAAAGCAGCTTCTGTGAAAAGGTTTTGCCCATCAGTAAAATGACTACTGCAGTACTCTGGTATAAGATGGTGGTATGAGGTGCTGCCATGCTTTGGGAACAGGGATCCTACAAATTCCTTAGGTAGGTGGACATAGCAGTGTTAGAGGCTCCTGCAGCAGGGAGATTTCCAGAGCTGATTCAGAGCAGTCTAGAAGGCAGGGTTACTTCAGAGTTCAGAGCCAAGCTGATTCTTAGAAGCAAGATTTAGGCAATAAGGAGATGACCTCACTGAAAGAAATGGAAGAAGAGGTACTTCATGTATGAACCTTCTTTCTCTTTGTTTCAGAATAAAGGAAACTTTTGTGGTGTTTAACTACACTCCTTTTCCTACTTACCTGCCAGGGATATATTGCCATCTTACTTTGTTTTTAACTTCCACTTATAAATCATTGTAAAACAAGACAGAACCAGCAGATAGCACAAAGTGTAATAAAGTCTTTCAGAACTTGATTACAAAATGAATGGAAGTATTTATGAGAAAGAATGCTGGAAACTCCATTTCAACATTTACACACAGGGGAAGGAATGATCTTTTTTTTCTCTCTACTCTTCCCATGCATTATACTTTTTCCTATGTCTCTAAAGAGTGCTTGACATTGATGAAGCTTCAGCTCACGAAGGTCTTTGCAAACCAATAAATAGAAGTGCTTAAAGGATTGCCTTGCATATGGCAACCTGCATTCCTGGTGTTGACTGCTCTGCTGCAGGGGCTGCTCCTGCTGTCTCAGTGTTGATACTGACAGGCCTGTTAGGCAGACTGGCTTTGATCTAGCTTTTATATTCCTTTACCATAATACAAGTCGACTTTATTGGACCAATTAAAATTGCAATCTTCCCTTGTTATCTCCACACAGTAGAGCAGAGATGCAGCAAACTTAAGTTAAGTATTTTCATTTACATTTGGTTTATGAATTCTTGTTTTATGTCTCATACATGAGTTTATGAAGTGCAGTTTACTATTGACCTTGCCTGTCATTTGTGTCATAAATATTTTAAGACCAAGGATTAAAAAGTATTAGTCAGAGATATGTCCTGTTACTTGAAGCTCTGTTTGCAACATTGATTACAAACGTATTTTAATTGGTCAAATGTCAATAAAATTCTAATTTTTTTATAATAACTTACAATGTTTTGCCAAAATGGAGTTTTGCTCCATGTAGTCCATGTAGAAAGGACTACATTTACAAATACGACATTTAGAGAAGATCAACGTGAAGATAAGATCAGAGGTGATTTCATAAGCATCTTTAAGACATAAAAGAGGTGATCTTGACATGCCAGATCTTCCTATGCCAGAATTACGATGCTCCTCAGTGTGCAAACAACTGCATCAGATTATCAGGTAGTTAATATTGTTTCTATGTTAATATTATTTTAATGTTAATATTATTTTCAACCACATCAGCTCATGCTGCTGCTGCTGTTCCACCAAGCAGAGACTAATGCTGGTGCAAATGAAGTGCCTGAACTGCTCCCCATTTTTGGGGGCAGCATAATCTCAGATGGGCTTAAGCAGCTCATGCAACAGCACATCTTCAGATGTGTTCTTGAGTATGAGCATCAGTCCTGATGAAATTCTCACTGACATTGGTGAAAGCAGTCCTGGTTTCTAATTACAGACTTAAAGTACACATATAACAATCTGTCTTGGTTTACTGATGTTATGTAAAAATGAGTGTATCCTTTTATTATTGCTCCCATATTATTAAAGCTTCTTCTACAGAGGAGGAAATGGCCCAGTCAAGGACATTTAACAGAAAAGAGCTGTGTTTGTTAAATATGGTGTTATAACTGCCCTGAGATGGTTGCTTTTGATGCTTTACAGGAAACTTTTTATTTCTTAATGTGAATGTCCGTCATCAATCTGTATGTGCAAAACCCTAAATATTACCTCTCTTTTGCCTGTCTCTAAGTATTTCTTAAGGAGTTACTAGTCATTGCATGTTACAATTACAAGGTACTAGTAAATTAAGCAGTAACGGGGAATTTTCCTAGGCACTGGAACTCAACTATTTATTCTTTTACGTTGTTATAGTATTCCCTCTCACAGTTTTGGCCAGGGCACCTCTCAGTTTGCCAGTTAGTTCCCAAGCTTAGGGATGGGTATTCACACAGATTAGGGACCATTTCCAATTGGCAGCCTGGTTGTGGCCATGATGTTTTCAGAGAGTAGGAGAATTTAACAGACCTGGGCAGTTCCACACCAGTGGACCTCAGAGCTAGAGAACATTTTGGCACACATTTAATTATTCTACAGATGTGGGAGTTGACCAAATAGTCATGTTCTACTCTGTCAGGACACTCTGCTCTAGACTTGTATGAAGCTGATGGTTTTAGGTCTTAGGAAGCAGTGTGTTTATTGGAATAACAAACCCACCAGAGGAGAGATTTTAATACAAGATGTTGATGAGAGGTTACCCTATCTGAAAGGATTGCTTTATATAATGGGAGGTCTCAAAAAGCTGGATAAGTTGGTTCTGATGGATTTTATGTTGTATTGTCATTCTGAAATACTTAAAGGAAATACAGATGCAAAGAAGTAAGACTTTTTCATTGCCCTCAGTAAGCCTGTTCACAAAAACAAAGAACAGGGTGGGGTGGGGTGTTGGGTTTTTTTTTTGGGGGTGTGTGTTTGTTTTTGTTTTTTTTCCTCCTGGAGGAACTCTAAAGGAACTACTCAGCAAATTTGGTCCTTAAGTATGTGATACATTTGCAGCACAGTAAAAATCATTAATTGCCTGCTTTATTTGCAACAGCAGAAACCAACATTGACTGTAGACAGTATTTTAAGAACAATTGAAGTTTTTCTTATATCTAGATTCGTAACTTTTTGCAGTTTTTTATTGTTCTATACAATCATAGCCCTGTCACCTTTTAACATAGCCTATTTGCTATCGTTGTATGTGACTATAGCCCTTCCTCCATGTATACTATCCTCTCGTTTGCTATAAAGGGGTGGTTTTGTTTTTGCTAAATTGACTAAGAAATACTGAGGAAGAAAGTTCTGAATGCTTTTTAATTGAATGCTAAAAGCAGCCTAGTGCAGGCCAGAAACTCTTTTCAAAGGGATCTACTTGTATGTTCTACTGTCATCTTTGTCTTTTAATTTACAACACAACAATGTCAGCTGCTGGTATACTAATTCTTACTCCTTTTCTGTAGAAAAATCAGATATTTTCCTTACAGCTATTTTTCAGAGAAGCTGAACTTGTGTGAAATTTGCAGAAAGTCAAAATAGATCTGCCTTAAAAACAAAGTTTACCTAATATTTACTTGTTAGACATATTATAGGCCCATATATTTTCATTTATTTTGCTTATTAAAAATAATTCAAGACACATATCAAATTGGTAGGCAATGAACAGTTACCACAGCTCATTTTGGGGAAAGAAGAGAGGAAGGCCGTGTCAATGCATTTTAAAAAAGACTTGTGCAGTCTGTGTCTCAATAGTATTATTTTTAGTCTCCAAAACCAAGAACTATAATTTCAGAATGCCTACTAATCTAATCTGTGTTCATTATGCCAAAGCTTTGTACAAATTCAAGTTAGACTTCTTCAAGTTAGAAGACATCTCTCAGGAAACTGGCATTCATTAGCTGCATGCACCAAGAACACGGCCCAGTACTGTTCATTTTCTTCTGTGAAAAGACTTCCTTGATTAGAATTTAGTGTGGGAGCAATAGTCTGAAAACCAGAAAAAAGGTTTTTGCAAACAAGGTGGATTCTCCAGATCACGATTTATATGTGATCCATGCTGATCAAACATACTGATGGTCATCTGGTTTTCCTTTATACATT
Source organism: Ciconia boyciana (assembly GCF_034638445.1). NCBI lineage: Eukaryota > Metazoa > Chordata > Aves > Ciconiiformes > Ciconiidae > Ciconia > Ciconia boyciana. Next base: position 171,579,677 of record NC_132934.1, on the reverse strand, counting down.
TATACTCCCTTTCTCTGTCTTAATAAGTCTTCTATGAAAATAAACTGATAAGCAATCTAGACTCCATGCTACAGTTCAAAGAATTCTATTTAAAAAGTTCAAGAAAGACATATTTTTATTGTAAATGCCAGTGCAATGCAGCATCAGTGTATGTCCCTGTTGGGTGACACCACAGGTAGGACTAGCCTCACCTGGCTTTAGCCATCTCAGTGTCTCTGATTCTGGAGGAAACACCTCCTGGAGGAGGTCATGGGATTCCATTGAATGAAGAGCTTGACTGAGTCAAGTATGCTCTAATTCCCTTGTCTGCTTTTAGCAAACCATAAGATTTGGCCAATAAATTGTCCCACCATAAGCATTTCCCAGAACTCTGGCTTCATCCAGTTGTGTTTATATTCCAATAATAAGGAAATAAAAGAATAACAGAGACTCAAGGCACAGCTTTTGATAAGAATGTTACAATGTGCAACTAACACTGTCATTTACCCCACCTACAAAGTTATCTGGTATAGTAATAACGATCTATATACCAAGAAGTCATTTGTAGGCTGTTTGTGTTCATATGCATTCCATACTGTGGAACAGTATTGCCTGGAACTAGGAGGAAAGAATCACTCTAGAGTTTGGTTGAATATCAAGGATAAGATTAATCATCCATAATAACACTGCTGTTTAGATAACAAGAACTTCTTCCAAGGTTGTGAAATACTTGTATAGCTCAGCAGCTGGAAAATATCTTCAGATGCTTCCACACTATTTATATCCCCTGTTTGTAGGAAGAGAACTTAATTAATTTGCTTTGTCACTGGAAGCTTTTAGAGACTGTAAGGTGATCTTGACATCACTGCCTCTTTGAGAGAGATCAAGATGTTAGAGAATTTATCTCATGTCATAAATGTTATTACTTTCTGTGCTCAAATGTTCATGCACATTTATAGCCAACAGTTAAATTAAAAATTAAGAAAAAAAAAAACAAAAGAAATGTGCCCATGAAACACAAGAACATGCAAAATCTGAATTAAAAAATAACAGCTTTTTATATGCCTAGGTTTATTTTTTAATGAGTGTCATACATAGGGAATAAGAAGGCACCAGGATGGTAGCGCTACATCAACGCACACCACAACAATTTTTATTCTGGTAGGTTCACTAAACAATGTTTTTTCTGCCTGTATTGAAAACCTGAAATGAAGCTCCAGTATCTCTCACTAGTTCAAAATGAGTAAATGCCTAATAAGCAAACTGTGCTACCCACTAATTTTATTTTTGTTCTTCCATAAATTTAAAAATCCAACTTAAAAATTATTCCTCTGGATTTGTTAGGTTGAAAGTAAAGGTTGAACTTATTCTGGAACCTGGCAAACAAACTGCCACTGAGGGCCAGCTGCTCCTTAAGGGACAGGAGCTGAGGGGAATAGTACAGTCAGCCAGTGCTCAGACCCATGTTACAGTAAGGCAAGCAGGACAGACTTAGAGACAGTGACCAGGTCCAACAAAGAGTCCAGATCATAAGGCAGCATCATGGTGACGAGACAGGTTTGAGGTCAAGCTGAATGTCAAGCTGGAATTTTTTTCCATATGTTCACCAAATATCATCATTGACATCATTGCAATTACTGCTGCACTTCTTTGAGATGATGCCAGTGTTGCATTAGGTAGGAAGACCGTTTGCTCTTTGCTCTAACCTCTGGTCTCAATTAAAAATACACAGAGAATCTATGGGAAGCAGGGAATAGTACTCTGCCCCTTTTCAGAACTGTGAAGTGGAAGTATGATAATGTGAATTATCTGTTGTTATCCTTGGAGCCGGAGGTTCTGGAGTCGATGTTCAACTGCAGTTACCCTTCCTGGGGTAGAAACCTTCCTTCCTTTTTTTATTTTTTTTTTTAATAGAGTCATTTTGGGGAAAAAGTTCTACTGAATAGCTGATTCCGAATTGTTAGTATTCTTTCACTGGCTGGGAGTAAAGGGAATGAAAAAGTATAGCTAGCATCTTCAGTTTCCAAGGCAAATTAGTGGGACAACAAAGATTAGAAGGCAGAACTTTCCTTCAGTGTGTCTGGTTAATCTTCTAGCTAACACTGTTTTCAAAAAGGAGTTAATCTTATTCTGGAGAGTTCAGAATGTTAGGTAGAGTTTTATCCATGGAATAAATACAGCTTCATGGTTCTACTACTTCTCTGGTCTTCAAGTGCAGTGTTGTCATTTCAGATTTCCTGTGCCATGGGATGTATCATGCTGTGATATGTTGTCATTAGGCCTTTATAAAAACCCAACATTTTCAAACTATGGAATTTTAAGCTCACGTAGCAAAATTCTAAGAATTACACAGTTTGATTTAGATTAAGATTATATACAATATCATACTCTCAGACCAAAAAGAAAATGATTAATGTTTTAACTACCCTATTATGCAGCTCAGGAGCTGAACATTAACAAACATTCTATTAATTTTGTTTAAAGATATCTGCTTCATTGCACTGAAAAAAAAAACCTTTAAGAAATAGAAAACAAAATAAACAGGAGCTCTATTTTCCTCATCTTTTGTATACTTTAGCAGAATTATATTAAAAAAAAATTTAGGAAGCTTGATTGTGGGCTTCTGTGATTTGCAAAACTGCAATCAGTATGTTTACGATTGGTGATGCAGCTGGAAAAATTTAACAGACATCATAAAGAAAATAACTGAGAAAGTTCAGTCTTGAAATAAAAGAATAGGAAGAAATAATATTAAGAACATTCTTTCCAGAATATAGTCATGTCACAAAGTTCTTGATTGATTCAATCAATAATTACAATGTAAATAAGATATTTTAAAATTGTTTTATATTATTAGTTATTTCTGATATGAGTTCTCCATTGCTCATGGTCTGTGAAATGGGGAAGCTTCTAAAATACCAAGTTGCTGAGTGTACAATACCATGCATGGCAAGGCATTGTCCCCCCGTTTAATGGCATTTTCTCAGAAGTGCCATGAAGACAGCAGTACATAATATATTTTTGACAGTTTTCTATTTTATCTCTTCTTTCTCTCCTCCTCATTCAGGGAATGGAAGAAATGTTTGAAAGTGAAAGATAACGGGAACTAAATTAAAAACCTTGAAAGCTAGGACAGCAGGGAAATTTTCTATGAACAGAGTACTAAATAATTGAATAACAAAACAGGAAGTCTTCAAAATAACTGGGAAGCCCAAAACAGATTCTTACAGTCACTCTCCAAAGAGTGAACTTCTCCAATTCTGTAGTTAGCTATTTTTCATTTAATTCATTTCTACAGATCGTATCCTTAAAATAAGAAATGTGGAACATGAGGATGTTACCAGTGTAGGGTACAGATGTAATTTTATCTCCCTAGGTGTTTGTGGTACCGTTCTTGTGTTAATAACATTTCACAACAAACTTGAGTGCTCACAAGATAGTAAGGCACACTGAAGACATACTGGTTAAACTAGCAATTATTCTAATTTTTATTGTAATAGTGGCTAGAAGCTCTTATCAGTGATAGGATTGGCACTGATGTAGGTAAAAAATCTTAGCTCACACCTCACAGTCATTTGGCTTCCTTGCCATTATTGTGATGAGGTGTGAAGAGGCACTAAGTGATTGGTTGGTTTATGGGTGTGCAATGTAAAAGCAATGTATTAAGTGCGATAATTTGTAATACAACGCTTTTTATTTCCTTCTCATCATGCTGTTTTGTGAAGAGGGAAACATAATTGTGGAAGGGTAGTAAAAGAAAAGCAGAGTGAATGGCAATCTTTCCACTGGCTGCAGTGGATTTTCGAACAGGCCCAGTACATAAGGACTACAGCTATATAAGTAAATTGAGCAATGCCAGGTAACTTAGTACTGGCACTGGATCATCTGTGTTGTTACACCATCAGAATGGTCACTGGAATGGCTTTGGCCCTGGTCCACTTTTATTCTCCCATAAAACTTCTGGGTATGGTTCAGATACCAGCATCACCAGCGGTTGTTCACAGTAAGCAGTTTGAAAGTGACCACTCTGTTTTGAAGGGCAAGAGAGTTTAATAACATGGTTGTAGAACATGCTGTTCCAGTTGGCCCCAGTGCTGGAGAACAGTTCTAGGCTTGTTTGATTTACTGGCATAGATGTAGTTAAACTGGAGATGTACTACAAAGGCAAAGGCAGAAAGAAGATAGGACAAATAGCTAAGCAACAAAATAAAAGGTAAACACAACTCAAATGCAGAGTCAGAGTCTCTGCCCCATTGTAGGGTGGGTTGTAAGGAGCTGACAAGGGAAAACTTACTGGGCTTGCCCTGTCTCCACTTTGTATCCTCAACTCTTTGGCATATCAATCAATTTGCTAGGTTATTTGGCATCTCTTCCATTCACCGCTCAAAAATATGGGGAGAGATGTCATTCCTAGGGTGAGAGGGAAGGTGTACAGTGTAGGAAGCACAATTAAAACTTTAGCTTTTGAAAATCCTTTTTGTAGTTTGTACCAAAATCATATGCTGAAAATAATTTCATAAAATAAAAAAAATTCTCCCAATATTGTAACAAGATGAGTTAGTGCTGTATGAGAGAAGGACAAAAGACATCTCAGTTTCTATACCGAAAACTGCGGTCCCTGGCTGTATATGCTATTCCTTTCCTCTTCAAAAAAGAAAAAGAAGTACTATTTTATGTTGTAGGCCTTATCTATTCTCTTTTCCCACACATCATGCTCCTTGCTCTTCCAGTACCTCAGAAGAAAATCTAACTTATCTTATACTCACTTGCCTGTTTATTTTTTTTTCCCCAAAACCAATCTCTCAAATGTTTAGTGATGGAACTATTTGGAGACATTGCAAAAACACTTCTCAGATTAGACAAATAATAGAAAACCTTCAAGAGATGCTGTCCACTTTCCATAGAGATGGAAAGGGGAGAAGAGAGTAAAGACAGCTGGTTGATCAACCCATAAAACAAAATAATCTTAACATTAGGCGCTAGAAACAGTTAGTCCCTTAAGGGAGGAACTAGTAGCCATAGTTCTTGAATGTACTATGATGTGATTGTTTGCCAAAACCATATAAATCCTTTTATAAAGTCTTTTGGCTTATTTCTACCTATGTATCATTTACACACCTACTTAAACCTATCTCAAAAAGTATGCAGTTTGCATCCATCTTTGATACTACTTACATTTAGGATTTGGTAAGAACTGGATTAGATATAAAAGGGGACATTTTTAAAGGAGAAAAACCAATTCATTTAGGACCTTTGAGCATAAATAAATAAATATTCTATTATATTCCTCATGTTTTGAAGTTGTGAAATGCATTTGTTGTGCAATGAACTCTGAAAAAAATGCTAATATATCACTGATATTAAGGCTTGCAAGAATATATTTTAACTGCAGAAAATAATCTTTCTATAACTTACTCCACTGACATTTCTCAAAATTCTTAGCTTAGCTCTTACCAATGGCATAATATTGGTCTATCGGAAGGGAAGGGTTTTTCAAAGAAACCTTCTTCACACACCCCTGCAAAAGCACTAAATGTTTTTTATCCAGTCTCATGTAAGACAGCAGGGTTTTTATACATTTTCCTGGGCTTTTAATTCTAATTCTGGGCCAGCTACAAAGCCTTTTCTAAATGTGTATTCAGAGTATCTTGTCTGAATACATTATTTTGGTGCAAGATAAGTAACAGTCCTCAGAACAGCTTTATGGAATTACAGGCTGTGAGGCAAGCATTTTGCATGTCAAGAGCAAATTTGCAACAGACTTCAAGGAAGTTAGGAGCCATCATGCAACAGAATTTCATAAGACTCAACTGACTTCCACTGAAATCAATGGGACACTTTCCTTTGACTTCAATGGGAGTTGGAACAGATGCAGAAGGGGCACTTTATAAGGAAAGAAAACTAGTTCATTTAGGATTTTTGTACAGAATTAAAGAAATATTCCATTATTCACATATGTGAATGCCAACTTGTTGTATCATGTCTTTCATGATTAACAATGGTTGGATAGTATCCAAATAAAAATTCTGGCTACTTCTGGCTATCTGGCTGAAATGCAATGAAACATAATGTGCCAGATTCTTGCAATACCATATGTGTATGCCAAGGATGATCTTTCTACATCATATGCAGTTATTTTACATGGGTTGAGTTTAGAAGGGAGGGGATTCATTAAAGAAAGTCCACACTGCTATTAGGAAATATTTTTATCATACAATGGTGTCAGTGTAATATGTTCAGCAAAAAAAACCTGACACTGATTATAAGGACCTATGAACATTGCTTCACGCATTGCCTAAACTTGCACAAGAATAGCTTCTTCCATAGCCAGAATACTTGAAGACATACTCTGAGCAGAACCATACTGCCCTCTGTCCCACAAATACTCAGAAACAGATGTGCAACCACATGTAACATTGTGTTAGTCCTATGCAGTTTCACTAAGACTACCATATTTTTTCTCTGTGTTTCAGAAAGAAGTTTTCCCCTCTTCCATGTGTATGGTTCTCTAATGTGCCAGTGTATCACTGTGCCAGTGATAAAACTGTTGTAAATTACATGCAGCCATATTTCAGGTATTTTATTTTAAGGGCCCATCAAAGATACTGTGGCTGGCTTAGCCATACTGTCACTGTCTCTACCTCCTCTATCATGTTAATACAAACTCTTACTCTTCAGTAAGAGTGTCTCACAGCCTTGTTTCCCTGTGCTGGTTTCAGCTGGGATAGAGTTAAATTTCTTCATAGTAGCTTGTATGGTGCTATGTTTTGGATTTGTGCTGGAAACAGTGTTGATAACACAGGGATGTTTTAGTTACTGCTAAGCAGTGCTTACACACAGTCAAGGCCTTTTCTGCTTCTCACACCACCCCACCAGCGAGTAGGCTGGGGGTGCACAAGAAGTTGGGAGGGGACACGGCTGGGACAGCTGACCCCAACTGACCAAAGGGCTATTCCATACCATAGCATATAAAGCTGAGGTAAGAAGAAGGAAGGGGGGACGTTCAGAGTGATGACGTTTGTCTTCTCAAGTATCTGTTACGCGTGATGGAGCCCTGCTTTCCTGGAGATGGCTGAACACCTGCCTGCTGATGGGAAGTAGTGAATTAATTCCTTCTTTTGCTCTACCTATTAAACTGTCTTTATTTCAACCCACGAGTTTTCTAACTTTTACTCTTCCAATTCTCTCCCCCATCCCACTGCGGAGGGGGGTGAGTGAGTGGCTGTGTGGTGCTTAGTTGTCGTCTGGGGTTAAACCACGACACTCCCTAATCTTACTTCTCTTAGTATCTGGAAATAGATTTTTTCTCCTATTGGCTGCAATGCTACAGTTGTTGCTATATTAGTTACATTTGCAAGCAAGCATTTCTATATTTTTTCCCTTGCTGCCTGTCATCATTGGAAAGCGCTCTCCTCAATTACCTGCAAAGCTGTATCACCTTGCTTCAAATCCCTATTAAAACTTTCTTATTCTGATTTAAAAAAAAAAATGAGAGAAAAGAAAGAAATAGGCTTCTGGAAGATTGCAGCTGCCTGAGTGTAAAGGGAGGGCTTTGTTATGGAAATACAAAAAAAATACTACTTTTTTCTTAGGTAACCTAAAGCCTAGTGGGTTAATTTGCATACTGAAGATTGAGGTCTATACTTTTTGCTTCCTTCCTGGACATAGTAGACCAACTGTCATGACAAGTGACAGTCAACAAACATTAATGTCAAAAAGAAGGAGAGGTCATAAAGAGAAAGCAAGGTACAGATTTGGTTCTGATGGATTGCTGGGATCTCTTCAGAAATTGCATTTCCTTTCCAGCCAATCATATTGCTCATATTGCTAATCTCAGTGATCACATTTGCCACTGTACTGCAAGGGAAATAATTATTTTTAATAGCTGATCAAATAAGAACTATATTTACTTGTCTTTTCATACCGACGGGATTAAGCCATTAAGCCAATGCTCAAAAACCTCCAGAAAAGAACAAAACCCTTAAGAATTTTGTTCTCAAGCTTAATTCAGGATGATATCAGGATTTAATACCCTAATTGCAATCTAACAAGGGACGTTTTTGCAGTTACCTCAATGTTTGCAAGGCTGTGACTCATGAACAAATTACTTTCATGGTTGGGTTACATTTACACAAGCCAGCGTGTGAATTTTACATGCAGATCAACAAGATGGGACAGATTTAGGTGTAGGCATATTTATATAAGGGATTTGAATATGGGCATGGAAGAGTAGAAAGCAAAATATCTTAATTGGTACATTTGCTACTTCAAGCAGAAATTGCTCACAATCATATTGATGAAACTTTAAAGAGACTAATTTCATACAGGGCATTAAGTAGGATTTTGGCAGGTAGTTTGCGGTAGAAGAGTCTGAAAGCCAGTGACATCTCAAATCCTTAGCTAAATATGGATTGATGCCACATGTCAATCCTTCACTTACAGCAAATGATGTGGACCTCATCCCAAAGATGGCAACCAGCCATGTTAGCCTCTCCAGTAGAATATACAACGCCACTGAACTTCAGAGGCTAAAGGGAAACTACATGCATGCAGTTCAAATAAAAGTAAAACACAGAACATTGTACACTGTCTCCTACTAATACAACACGTGTGCACAATCTGGCATACTGATGTTAACTCACAGGAGGGAGGTGGCACTTAGTTTCATACAGACAATTCTTTGCTTAAAAGGTGAGGGGTGGACAAAGAACTTCGGTAACTGGGAAAGAAAGTATTGCTTAAAGGATATGCAGACAATGAAGCATCTTAACTAAGAACATTTAGAAGAAAAGAAGATCAGGCAAAGATTCAGTCAAGTTATCATGTCTACCTCAGACTTTCTTGCATCTCCCCAGACTTTTTCTTCACTGTTCAGTCAGTTTATTCAGAAAGTTAACTTTTAAGAGGAGAAAGAGATCAACAATTATCTATGTCTCAAATAAGAGCAAAAGGATTATTTAAGATCAGAAATCACTCATGTCAGTATAAGTTTGGATGTTAAGAATGTCATTTGTATGATGGAGTATTTTTAAAGGAAACTACTCTTTTTTTTCCTCCTAGTAACTCCTTCACATTTCATGTCAGAAATAGCTTGTAAACTAAAGAAAAATGGAATCATCCTAGAGTTCACCTTGCGTTTCATCTTCCGTATTATGACAAAAAGGTTGACACTGTGAGATCTGTTGTTACTGAATATCTTAAGAAACATGGCTTGTGATCACAGTTGCTAATAGAAACACATGTATTCTTTATGATTTGCAAGGAATGGCTATGTAGGTGAGGAGAGAAACTGTGGAATTATTTAAAAATCAGTTGTTCTGCAACAGAGAAACCAAAAGAACAATCCTGCCCTCCATACCACATTGTTCAATATATAGCTTGTTTTTTGCGTCATTTTCCAATTTGAAAATTTGTCTTTGAATGTAATTTTGTGCTTTTGGTTTTGACAGAATTGCAAAAAACCTACCACATATTCCATGGAATTTTAGTAGGTGTCTAAACTAAACAGTTTGTCACCAACCTAAACATTGTTCCTCGCCTATGGTTCTCAGCTAGATATTCCAAATTAGTAGTGTTTTGTTCAAGATTTGAACTTCAACATTCACTTTCCTAAGTTCATTGTTATACATTTTTTTATGGCTTCTGGAGAAGAACAATAATGTTTCCTTGGGTTTTTTTGGAGGGCCTTCCCTGTTTGTGTTGACTTCAACTGCATTTGCAAATAGCTAAAATATTAAGGTAAAATCTTGGAAAATGCATTAAGTCTGAATGGAATGTGACAGAACACATTTTCATGTCAGCTTTTTTTTTCTTCTTTTTCTACAATGCTGGCTCCATAGGATGACAGGCAGTGTCTAGATCAATCTAGAAAAGCAAGACAGTGGCAGAGGAATATGCAACTCTAGCAATGTTGCAGTTAAGTTAGTTGTCATGTCATCTTGTACATAATCCAGATATCAAAATGAGTAAAATTTCTCTGATCAGTCTCCTAAAAATTACAGCAACATATGAGCAAGAGAAACTTTCTGGGTCAGACAGTCCAGTCCCTTGCTATTATAAGCACTACATAATATAGTCTCTTTCATAAAGTTAATACATCCCTTAAAGTGCAGATGTTCCTGCTGGGAAGGATATAGTAAAGTATATGGAGGCTTTGTAAACTTTCTTTGTTTAAAATGAATATTTCTCAATCAAGACACTAACACATGGGCATGGAGAAGACTTCTTTAGGAGAATAATGATATGTTGGTAAAATTTAATCAGAGGAAGTCATCAATGTCTGAAATAAAGCTCAGTGCCTATTTTATCTGCATATTTTCTCTAAAAATCCTTGCTAATTCAGAGGGGAGTTGTTTGCAGGGGGAAATTGCTTTCACTCAAACTTATGAAAACAAAAGGGGATCATAGTAATTTAAAAAAAGTGAAGACCTCGAAAGAATTGGGTATGATTGAGCCAAAAATTCTCTACAGACATTTTTAACAGCCTTATGTCAGTTTGTGCTATATTGTGAAATCATCTAATACATCTTCAGCTTGTTTAGGAGACTTTCCATTACCCAAGGCTTGGTCAAGAATGTCTTCTCTAATCTTGTAGGGAAAAACAACACGTGCTGTTCAGTAACAACCATTTTGACTATCAAAGGAACATGAGTGACATCTTCAAGAGCAGTAGTAAGGAAGTCTTGTATGTAACTCAGTAGGAGCACGTGCAAGTGTGTTTCTCAGTCCATGTGTATGCCAATGCATATTACAGAAAGAAAGAGAAGGGCAGGAAAGGAGAAGGGGGAGAGGATGACAGCTTCTAAAAGGGCATGAGCCAACATCTTCTGAAGGCTGAGAGAGGAAATAATGAATTCTGAAAATATATTTTTTTAAGCTATGCTAACTGGAAGAGTGCTGGTGTAGTTTTGTCTGGGACTGTATGCTAATATCAGAATCTGCAATGGTATTTTAGTCTGGTCTTAATGGATAGCTGAGTTTTACAGTACCCATTAATAGTTTATGATATACAGAAATAGCCTGAAAGAAGAAAGTCCTGTTAATGTACTAGCTTGGTTTGAAAAGAGTTACAAACAACACAAATCCCACTGAACTGATTTATCTCCTTTCAGCTGAATTTAGACAACATAGTCTAGCCCTGTTGAGGATTGTGTTTCTGGCTGGTAAGTGGGTTTTACTCCAGCTCTTCAAGTACCAGGATATTCCTCCTTCCTGTTTGTCTCCATTACAGCAATCATATCAGACATGGATTTGCCATTATTTGTAAATCACGAAGGAGTTTTAGCTTAGGGCAGAAGTCTGGTTTGCTGAAATTTTAGACAGACTTAAAGCAAGTGTGTTAGTGTAATAAAACATTTCTCATGAACTTATGAACCTGTAGCTCTTACAGATTTGTCTCTCATGGTTTACTGTATAATTGGTATGTATACTTTCCTTCCTAAGTATCTGTCAAAATGATGCATAGCTTTTGCATAAAATATATCTCCGGATGCATCCAAATATGAGATATGTCTAAGAAGGCAAGGAACATGCAAAATAGGAGAAAATTTATCTACATGCTTTAAATAGCATTTCTGAATGCTATTTATCCATCTTTTTAATGAAACAAACCAGTGTTGTTTAGTCCAAGGCCTCTATCATCAGTGAAAATCATATAAATTCTCTAGCTTTTGAGCAGCAAGTTTTTGCAGTCGCTCCAAGCAGGTTGCAATAAAGCCTTTGTGACATACTGTCATGGAGTTTTCAGTGTGCTACATATTTGACAGAAAAGCAATTTCAGAAATCTCAAAGAAATTCAAGTAAATGATGACTTCTCTTTAATGCAGCTTCCAAGCTTTAACGTTAGGTTCCCAAATGACATGAGCACAATTGTAGAGGACTCAGAGAAAAGAAATATTTAATGAATACTTTTTAAAGTTTGTTGAAAGAGGCCTCAGTTCAGCAAAATGCTGAAACAGTTATTAAGTATTATTAAAGTAGGCAGGATCTAAACATGAACTTAGGTGGCTTGCTAAGGGGATAGTTTCTGACCTGGGCCATTAATAAAGACATAATTCTTTAAATAATAATATTGTGAATTTAAAGTTCAGTATCCTAAACAAAGAACATAAGCTTTTTGGTAGAACAAGGAACTTTTTCTATTAAAGGGAGATCTTTTTTTCCACAGGGTTAATAGTATGATAATGGATTATAACATTCTAACAGATAGATTAAAAAAAATAATCTTAGAAATTCCTTAAAGAGCTTTTAAGAAAATAATAACCTTCAACTTTCTGTTGGTCTAAATCCTTAAAAGTAGCACTCTTGGTACAAAGATAGATTGGTTTTATAGGAAGGACATGAGAACAGTGACCATATGTTTCTAAAGACATTTTAAAATGCCCTAAAGACATTTTGAAATGCCTTAAACACATTGTATAAACAAAATACTTGGTGGAAAAAGTTTTCTATTGTCATTTTTGTAGAATGCTGTGCCTAACTCATTCTTGAGTGATGTGACCATCTGAAACTCATTCTGCCTTTTACTTCGATATTTTCTCCTTTCAAATCCAATATCCTTTAGGTCCCCATTTCTGACCTTTCTCCTTCCTGTCTCCACCTTCAGAAGACAGATGTCACTGGCCAAAACAGCAGTTCTTGTGACATGTTCTTATCTCAGCATTTGCAGCCTAAGCATAATAAACCTAATGTATCTTTGACATGTTAAAACTCCCTAGGACCCATGTGCGTAGTATGTGTTGGACTTCTTGAGGCTGTGCAGGTCAACCTTGCACAAAAAGTGTGGAGTTCTTCCAGATGTTAAGCATCTTGTTCCATGCCACTACTCCTGTTTATTGACAGCATTCTGGAAACCTGGAAAAATGACTCAATTCTACATTGTTGCTTGGAGAAAGAAACCATGTCCTGGTACGAACAGACATAGGGTATTATCTCCTGGTGTGAGGGAGAATACAGAGTGGGCTAGAGCTTCCTACACCAACTTTGCTTCCTACCTCACTTTTTGATAAACCTCATCCCATGCCAATAAGAAACTGTATCCTTAAAGTGAGAAAAGAATAATGAGGAGGAAGAAACCAAAATATCTTGATTTTACTTATGTTACTGTTTTGTTTGTTTAAGCCAAGAGAATGTATGCCTGGTAGTAGTACATAGGTATCGTATGTTCTTTTACTATCCACAAATCTGAAAAAATATTTCCAAGGGAAAATGTCTTGCTTACTGAACAGGACATGAAGCAGGACCATATCTGTCAAAATTCTCAGTTGAAAAAAGCAAGTTGCATGATTGTCTCCAGAATAACAATGAAATTTCTTCTTTGACTGTACCAAGAGTTTACCCTGTTGTGCCAGGTAGCCAAGATGTGTCAACCCTGAAGGACATGTAAATTTGATAACAGCTGTTGTTACTCAGTTTTAACTGTTTAGTCAAACACTAACCGAAATATAATGTGTTGCTATGCACTTAAAAGCAAAGCATGTGGGACTTGCTAGGTCTTACTTTTTATGGCACAATTTAATGCCCAGATTAAATGATCTAAATATTATATTCTTTCTCTAAAATGTGCTAGATCAGTTAACGTAATATTTCTTTGTATTATGTAGAAGAGTGATAACGAATCACCCACCCTCTAGGTTCACTATTTGTTTGATCATCTCTTATTTTATATAGTTAATATTACAGAAAAAGAGAAAGAGAAAGAGAAAGAGAAAGAGAAAGAGAAAGAGAAAGAAAAAGAGAAAGAAAAAGAAAAAGAAAAAGAAAAAGAAAAAGAAAAAGAAAAAGAAAAAGAAAAAGAAAAAGAAAAAGAAAAAAAAAGTAAAAAGAGGTCCTTCTCTCTAACAGTGTGCAGTAAGTGCTCTAAAGATAAGAATGATCCTCTTGCAAGACCAATTTAAGTAGCAGTTGAGCCAGAGTCACTGTTCTTACTTCCTTGTTTTTGAGTTTCTGTTAGTTTATTCCCCCTTTTACTAGGTGACAGAAGAATTGGATGGCACCTGCCTTAGGTACTTTCACTGTTGTTATCTCTGTAGTCAGAGACTCTTGTATTTACACATGCTTAAGGGCGCACCCTTCAAAGCTGTCTAATCTGCTTCTACAGAACATGGCTGAATTTCTTCCTGACCGTATCTGCAGTTTAAAATTACAGGATGGGTTTAGAGTAGGTGTAACTACCTATACATTATTTTAGGCACCTCTTATCTTTTAAATGACTATTGATAAATCCCAAACTAATTAAGTGCCATGTCAGCTTTTCCTAACTCTACACAAGACAACTGGGGAGGAACCAGTGATACTTTCTAGCTCTTGGTAGAGAAATATCAAGAGATTCAGCACACTGTTCGCTGCCAGGATAACTGTCTCAACTATCACCTTTTGTTTAAGTCTGTTATGTATCAGGTAAATATTAACATTCTTTGCTACAAGAATGGATGGCCCTGACAGAAAGTTGAGTGGCAAGACTCTGTCATGGCACTTCTTCAGGCAGCAGGTGGAGGGACAAGATGCCAGGCATAGTCTTGCAGTATATGCTTCTACTCTCTACTCCTGCAGATACAATAATTTTCTGTTCAACAGACATCCTGCAGCACAAATCTTGCAGCAGTGGCTGCAGAACTACTTTACTGGTATGTCTTGTCTCCTAAGAGCGATAAGAATCCTTGAAGAATTATTTCTTTAGTATTTAAGAACATGGAGCTCACTTTCACGTGGGGAATACTTAGAGAGGGGGAAAGTATCTAGCCAGGGCTCCACTGGCTTTCACATCTGGCAGCAACCATTTAGCTCTGAGGCAACATAGTAGACAGCAAAGAAATATACTAGGGCTGGGATTCAGCTGCAGGTGGTAGTCAGTTAATTGTGTCTGGGTGGTGGTGAATGAGATATCCAAATTCAATTACAGTCAGTGGAGATCTAGAAAATTTATCAGTGGAGTCTCAAGTGCTATACAGCTGATCAGTATATGTGTTTGTGCTTGAACTGAATCCTCTTCAGACTTCTTTGCAGGTACCAACCAGGGGCATAAGTTGGTTGTCTAACACAGGCAAAGCGATGCTTGAGATGTTATAGAATATCAGAGATGTCCTTGTGAGACTGACAGATGAGAAACCTCATGCATGAGCATTTCTGAGCTCCATCAAACTTGATGTTTGATATGGAAAGTAAATGTCGTGGTTAGCGTTACTGACTTATGTTTCTATTAATGCATCTTTTCAACATAGCAGGCTGAGGGAGAATACTGGCTGAGACGTGGGCAGCAGAGCCAGCAGAAGGGCCAGGGATGATGGCTGCAGAGAGCTCTGCATGCCTCAACCGGCTGCAGAACCGAGCCTGTGGATGCTTGGTGCAGTTCCTTCTGGGAAGGGGCTGCTATCATGGGACCTTCTTAGGAGCAGGGTCTTGTTTTTTCCAAAGGTTCTAGCATTAATAGCTTTCTAACACATAAACCAGTGTTTATGCACTACTAGTACATGCAATAATAATCATTATTTATTTGATGGTAAAATCCTGGTAGCGGGAAAGGACCATTCTGTTTCTAAACAGACAAAGTGTCTGTAGTGCCTGTAGTGCCTGTAGTGTCTGTAGTGTGTGGTTGTAGCTGTGATGATCTAAGGATATTGGCAAGGCAGAGTTTGGAGGTAACGGTAATGTCTTTTATTAGACTAGCCTTGCCTTGCTTAAATAGATAAATAACCTTTCCAAGGTTAGAGGTTGCTATGGAAACATAAGAATTTCCATTTATAAAGCCCTAAACTTTTAGGATCACAAGAAAAACAAGGGCTTAGAGCTGACCGGCCCACCTAAGGCCTCTGTTCTAAGCAATACCCAGAGCCATTCCTGTTATTCACAAGTCAACTGAACATACTTTGGACCTCAGCCTTTTCTCCTTTTAGTGAACCAGATTCAGAAGGCTGGTTGTCTGAAACCAAAGTCTTCCATGCTCAGCGTGATATGTGCTGCAGTACACATGGGAAGTTGTGTTTTTTAATTCTTTTTTTTTTTTTTTTGTGTTAATGCTTGTACTGAATGACTCCAAGGATTGTCTCTTGTTCTTTCAAAAGCAAGTCATTCATTAGGATGCTTTACCTTTACTAAAAGACATGTTTTCAACTTCGGCATGGCCACTGGCCAGAAAAGCAATTTCCTTTTTTTTTTCCCCTTCAAAAAAAAAGGTTGGAAACCATCAGCCTGTATCAGGAAGAAGGATTTCAGTTTTAAAGGTGAAATAACATTCTCTCCTTTTACATGATAAATGGAAGAAATAGGATACACTAATGAAAGAGAGAGGACATAGCAATTAAAAATACCAGGAGAGGGTGGTACACAAGTCTATCCTCATGTTATCTTAAAGTAAATTAGCATGAGAGGTTAAAGAAGCCAGACTTCTTTTACTTCATAAATTACTCAGCTTTCAGTACAGGTTTTACAAGAGCACATATTACTTACCTGAACAACTGATAGTGTGGTATTTATCACATACTGCCTCCATTTGGAAGGTCATAAATTCCCTTGCTGTGGTTGCCTGTAACTTGTTTTAGTGCTAAGTGTAGCAGTAAAATGCTGGAAGAAAATCTATATATTCAGCTTATAATGCCTGACTCTGTATTTTATCCTATCTTGAAGGAAGTGAGAGATAAGGCTGAGGTTGCCTAAAATGAGCAGATATAGGAATAATCACTACTTAGTGTCTTAACTGTCATTTATACATTGATTCCTGGCATTTTAATGGATGAGGAAAGAAAGCTTTTGCTTCTTGCATTGAACCAAGGTACTTCAGCTTGGTATCTCCCCTGAAACTGTTGTCCCTTGAAACTTAAACACATAAATCAATAAAAATATATAATTTCAAAATATACCAGGTACATATATTAAGATATATTGTATTTATAGTATATAATTTATATTTATGTAAGTTATAAAAAAATAAGTTACTGTACTGTTTTTGCATGTGTCCTGTTGAAGGCAAAATGCTGTGTTGACATTGTTTTCATGTCTTTTAGGGTGGAAACTTAGCTTTGCTTTCTTATATTTGAAACTAGCCACAGTGTCTGATTCACTGATTGTATCCCAACATATAACTGGCCTTCAAAAACATCGTACACTTCTATATGAGCTATTGAAGAGACATGCCCACATAAGAAAATCTTTACCTGTGTAAGCAACCAATATCCACCTCAGCCAAATGCATAATAATGCAAGAAAAAGGTTTCTTGCCACAGCTTATAGAGCCAATACCTGCCTTTCAGTGTTTGTTAGACTCCTCACTCTTACCCTGAGCAGATGAGACCTCTGCATGTGACCTTCTGTGTGCCTCTTCTACCTTCTACAGTCACCCACCAGTAGTAGGAGGGAATGTGCTTTTGTGTTTCTTTCAAAGATTCTACGTGATTCTACAATTTGCATCTACAATTTGCATCATTTGTCCATCCTACCTGGTGGGATAAATGGATTTAAAACAGACAGCAAAAAAATCAATTTGAGAGGAAACAAGTCAAATACATCCTGGTGGTTAAACAACTTTATCAGAAAGGAGTGATGGTCTATTTGTATTAAGCCATGGACACATTACAAGTTAAAATTAACTTGAAAATCAGTGGCAGAGAAACCCAGAATTGCTGTCACCTTGTTCTCAAGGAGGCAGAGTCATCTCTAGGTGAAAAGGGTGCTTTTCCTGTACTTGCCCAGTTTTGAATGAACAGCCTGCTCACTTTGCTTTTGCTAAAGAGTGCAGACTACTCTGTTATGCATGCATGCTGTAATGCAGTTTGCTCTAGGTTAATAGACGTTACTTGCTTCAGTGTTCTTGACCTGAGATGAGAACATCCAGAAAGCTCATCTGAAGTAAGCATGGTTAAATGATGAATACCTCAGCAGATGCATATCTCACACAGTAACTCATTTTTAGACGTGTGCAAGCCCAAAGGGAGATACCAGGTGGCAATGGAGGATGTAGCAGTATCATATACCATTTTTCTCCTGCTCCTTGATGAAGGTTGACTTAACCTTTTCTGTCCAACATGTTGTATGCAGGTATTTGGAAAGAAGATGCCACAACATATCTGTCCATCTGCAGACCTCTGATACTGGTTTGCCACTGTTATATGGTGTGACTTGGTTGGAAGTAGTGGGGACACCTGCTCCAATCATGTACATCAAAGCTGTATCTGAAGCTGATGTTAAATTTACTTCAAGGAGAAGCTGTCCTATAAAGAAATGTTATAAAACAGATCCATTTTTGTCAAATATGGCAAATTAAATATTCTGCAAAGAGGTATCTAAACATTTTACTTCTATTTTTTTTAAAGAAAGAGAGAGACAGTTATCTGACACCAGGATATTATGAAGATCATGAAATTCAGCCAAAGCATGAATTTTTAAAGCTATTCAGCTTCAAAGATAGTTTTGTAGTATTAATAGGTTTACTGAAATGTTGATTTTTCCTGCATTTGACAATGAGAGGTTTTCTTAAGAGCTATTCCTCAGATTGTTTAGGAAAAGTACTCTTTTTTTAAAATATATGGATAGAAACTTTCTTTACCCAAAGTATTTTAAACAGTTTAATTTCCTCATGAAAAAAAGAAAAAGAAAAAAAATTAGTTGTTTCAATTTTCACCAAAACTCAAAAATTGGTGCCTGAATTTGAACTACTGCCACTACTAAACATCTTCAGGCTAACTCCCATTAAAAAAAACAGTCTAGATATTTCTTGTTCGACATCTGTTCACTGCAAGTGTCTAAAAGGAGTCATTGCCTATCTTCTGTGTCCTACAGTTCAAAAGAGAAGGTTTGTCATGATTATTTCCAGTAGACCTTTGTCTGTTTTGTTCCTAGTTGTGGGCTTTTTTTTTGTTTGTTTGTTTCACAACTTATAGGATATCAGTTCCTATTGCTTTATGGTGACTTGCTTTTTATACTGGTTTCCATTTGCAAGATAATTATGCTATCTTGAAAACAGTGAGGAATATGCTGCTTACTGCAGATCTAGTGCATACTTTAGACTATGAGGACTTCATGTCCAACAAAATTATGTTTTCTTCACAGATGTCTGTAAAAGTTGCTCTTCTGAGGTATCATGAGATGTCTGGAAATATTTTTGCTATAGATACCTTAATAATTTTCTCAGCTTCAGAATCAGATTGTAGCATTATTGGAAATCAAGCTGTACTGTTTTGTGATTTGCATTTCCCTAATAGGTATGACATCTGCTTGAAGTATCTGGAGCATGGTTAATAATTTTGCTCTTTTCTGCATTTTGCAGATGTTACATCCAGTGGTGCTCAGTTTTACGCCTCTCCTGAGGCTCTCATGAAAAATCTGTGGTGTTGTGTGCATGTTGTATATTATGTGCTACAGGACTGAAATGAAGACTTTCTCAGGTCTTAGCACTACGACATCTGTCCTTTGTGACCACAGGCATATCACTTAGGAGTTTTTCAAACCTACATATGTCCTGTTGTATGGAGAAACAGATTATTCTGCTGATAGTCATGTACAGTTGCTAAAATTTATTCGAATTTAATAGAAGGTTTTTGTGCATTATGATGCATGCTTACCAAACAAACAAACCACAAATCCTAATAAAAATTGAGCAGTTTACATGTTAAGTAGGCTGTCACCATAACCATCCTGTTTTACTCTCATGAATATAGAGCAGAACTAATCCTGTATCTCAGATAGCGAAGGTAGGGCAGGAAAATTAAATTATTTCCTCAGGGTTACAGAGAGGTGTGTCAAAATCAAGATTCAAAAGCAGAAGTTCTTTTGAATAAGATTCATGAAACTTTAGCCATCTACATAACCTACATCTTACCTATTTATGGCTCAATTCAGAGACCTAAATGCAGGCATCTAGTGACATTTGAGATGACTTAGTGTATCTAGGGCATGCTTATTTGCCTGGGAGATATGACACAGGACCTGGGGGATACCCAAGCCCTTCTGATGCAGCACCTGAAAGGCAGCATGACATTCTAAGGTACCTCAAAAGACATTTTATACCTACTCTTAGGCAGCTGAATCAAGACTTTACAGTTCCTTTCTGTTCTGTGCTTTTAACGACATTTGGATGGTAGGTTACCCAGTTTATTTGCTGGCCAAAGACAGATAAATATCTTAAAACAACTCCAGTGACATGAGCGATTGCCAAGGTCACAGTAGTCCTGCAATTTTGCATTTATTTGGAGTCTTGAGAAGAAAATCCAAGGACTTGTTACAAGGGCTTCATAACCTGCATCAGTGCACATCTGCTTGGGCACAGATGAACCCTGGATGAGCCCTGGTCCCCTGCAGTATCCCCTGATACTGCACTGCTCTCCCTCATGAAATGTATGCTTCTGTTTCTTTTCATGGTCATGCCAGGACAAGGAAAGGAGGATTTGATGTGCACTTGACTACTGTACCAGTATGAAGCTGGGATTTGGTTTCCGAAAGCATCTCAGGCTAGCATCAGAAAATCTTGCCTAGATGTTGTGACACTGATACAGCTACAATTAATTGAAGAAATCAGCCTTTACATAGTTTGTGGTGATCTTTGAACTAAACCAACGCAATTTACACTTACTGTATTTTCCATGGTCTTCAAAACCAGAAGAAGGCACTAGGGGCTTACTTTAAAAGAGAGAAAAAGAGAGAAAGGGTAAAAATGTCGAAATTCCTAGGAAATGGAAATTATAATCCCCACAGTCAGAGTCTGCTGTGAAGAGGGCAGCTGTTTTCAGCTTAACAACATAAGGCAAAAACATAATAACACAAGACTATCCACACTGGGTCAAACTAAGGATTCATCCCGCTGTTAGTTGTGAGAGACATCAGACACCTCGGCAAGAACATGACAAGCAATCAAGTAAATATACCCTGCAATATATTCCCTATCTAAAGCAATCTAGGGTTTTAAAGATAGATGTCTTTTATAACATGAAATAAATACTTCAAAAGGAAAACCACACAGAAGTGGACAGAGGTGTTGTCTTTGTTTTTAATAGCTCTTGATGGATTCCCCCCCTCCCCTTTTTCTAGTTGCTTTTTGAATCATGTGGGAAGGAGATCGACAACAAAAATACATTTTATTTGAAAAATCACTTCCTTTTTGTTTGTTCTGAACCTGAGTTTTGTAGTCCTCATGTCACTGGGAAGTGCTCTTCAGGGTACTTACAGCACTATTAATGAAAGAGATTTCAGGGTAATCATTAACAAATGGTTAGCCTAAACTCATTTTACGTAGAGAACTGAAAAGTCTCTGTACAGAAATAGCAGTTGATATCTACTGAGCCTGAGATTTTGCTAGGAACAGAGAGGTGAAAGGCTCTTTATTCTGTTCTCACTACCAGTCTGCACCACACAGTCCTCCAGGATGCAGGATTTAAATGTTCAGCAAAATGATTTCCACTAATACGACAAAACTTTTCATGGTGAAAGCCCAGCTGGAGAGTTGCACCTTTTATAGGAGTCTAACACTGTGTTATTACTAGCATCCTGAAAGTAATTTGTGACAATAAGGAAAGAAATAGGGGCTATCAATCAGACTGTCAGTTCCTGTTTCAACCAGAACACATTCAAACAACATATTGTAAACCCAGATCTTTCAGTGTGCCAGTTTAAGAAACCTTTTCTTGCTGATTTGCAGCCTCAGGAGGAAGAACACTTGTTAGATGCTGGTAGTGCTCCTTATTTAATTCAGTGTAAATTCATAAAATAAGTAACCCAGATAATTGGCTGTATCCTCAGTCCATGTGCACCCAGACTGTATTTTTTCCATAGATGCAAAACAGATTTACAGCTTAAAAGTAAGTGCGGCGATAAAGGAATATTACTAGTAATAGGCTTGTGCCAAGTTTTATGACCAGCTACAATAAAAAAGGAGTTCGGCCACTTTGAATAATGGGATCTGTCAGATCCTACTCACTGTTTCATAGATCCTGATGGAAAACTCAAGACCTACGTAGAGAGAATGCATTTGATTCTTTCATTCAAAATGGAATACATGTAGTATTATGATTTCAAAAGAGTAAAGCTAAAAAACCCTAATGCTGAGATAAAACCCAGGTTAAATAGTTCTCAAATTTTATTTTGCATCCTGTGACTTAGCCTTCTCAGCTGAATCTTAGATCTTCTTGTTTTGGAATTTCAACTTACTTAATTGAAATAGCAACTAACTTCTGAAATTGCAACATAGCTGTAAGCTATGTTGTCAATGTAGCTCAGCCTTTTACAATCCAGCACATAGTGCTGTAGAGGAGTGACTATAATAACAATATTCTTAGAATATTAAAGTATTATAAATGGTATTAAGGCATTAAATAAAATTGAATCTGGGATAAAAATTAAACTAGCAGAGAGACAACTATGCAAAAGTTGTAATATCAGTAGCATAAATGAATGTGTTGGTCTAAGCATAGGAGAGGAGGAGAGGTTTGTTTGACAGAGTAATATTTTTTAATATAAAAAGTACAGATCACTGTAAAAAACAAGCAAGTTTCTAAGTATGTTTTGTTAATGATACCAGTTGGACCTAACAGTAGAAAAAATGGCAGTTATAGTGTCTTATGAAACACACCTTCCTTTGTGTGAATGAAGCAAGGCCTAATATCTTTAATTAGACTAACAGATCCAGCTGAAAACTTGTTTCTTTTTCAAACTATATCAGTTGACACAGTAAAAGAAATTGCATCTTTCCACAGATGATGTTGTGCTTGTAGAAAAGAGTATATCAAATTGCACTATGTATTTTTTCTGTTTTTTACTATATAAGAAAAAAAAGTATTTTGCTAAAACCTGTGAAGTAACGTTTGTTCTTTTTGCTTTTTTTTAAATCTGTTCATTTTTACCGTATTTATAAAATGCAGTGAGTGCAGCCAATCAAACAAAGCTATTGCTAGGCAGGGATGGCTTGGCAGCCCCTGAAGGGAACCAGCACTCTGGGGGACGGAATGCCTCCCAGTGCCCCCCCAAACCAACACAACCGTGCCCTGCCACCAGGGAGACCCTCAGGACAGAAAAACACACTGGATTTTCTGGTCTTTGTTCAAACAGGGCCTGTAGGACCTCCAACTCTTTCCACCGTCTGAATTTGCATAATTTCAAAGGCCAACTTCAATAATGCTCCAGCCTTTCGAAGCTTCCCCCCAGGGAGGATTCATTTCCAAGAAGGCGATTTTGTGCCACTAGCGATCAGACATTCATAGGAGTGTAGTACCTGGTGTTTTGGACTTTCTGAATAATCTGCTTTCCTACTCTAATGACAAATAGGTTAAGTCTCTAAAAAATCAACCTGAAACCACGCAGTGATTTCTTCAGAAAATTTGGACTGAGGCATCCAAAATAAAAAAAAAAAAAAAATTGAAAAACTTTAAATTCTATGAAGAACATTAGAAACGTGTGTGACATTTTCAAAGCTCTTTGTAAGGCATGACAGGGGAAACAAGTCTTCAGCATTTCCATCTTCAGCCTTCAGTGTATATCACGAGCATTTTTTTCCTTGCCATATTGAGAACCTTCCTTTCTGCTGTATTGTGTCTCAGGATTAGTCACATCACATTACATTCCTGCTTGCTACATTACATTCCTGTTTTCTGCATTACATTCCTGCTTTCCACATTTATTTTACCAGTTTGGCTGGAGTATGACAGATCTTATCATGTTTGGCAGGATTTGTTTTGATGATGAATGGCTCTGCAAGTCTTTGCTTGCAAAGTATGACAGTCCACTTGCATATTCTTAGCTCTCACTCTATTTATTAGTTTAGTTGAACATGTTTTTATATAATTCTGATGAATTTTTGTGAATTTTAATTAAGGTGCAGATATCTAAAAGCACATTTGGAGGGGGGGTGTCTGAAAAACAATGCTCTGAAATTCCATTGAATTTTGAAGAGAAAGCACATATAGGCTTTTAAAACCTTATTCTTTCCTAAGCAAGATTTTATTTGTGAAAATAGAAACTGTTGTTTCTGTTTTCTTGTACAGTTGTAGAGACAAGGCTTAAATTATGGTCATTTGAAAATTTTACAGTTGTTTTCATTTGGCCACTTTCATGATGTTCTATTAGTAATTTATGAATAGCCATGTGAAAAAATTGTGTACGTTAGAATATCTGGAAAATGTTTATTCTTTTATATGTATACCTAAGCAACGGAAATAGTTTTACTTGAGCAAAATAATTCACTATTTGTTGATTCTATGTTTTAGAAATGTGTCATCTTCTCAGGGAACAGATACCATATTACATGATGTAGGCAACTTAAAGGAACAAAGCAAGCTTTTTGTGAATGCATAACCTAAAATTTATAAATTAATTATGTATAAAACCTGATGTGTGGAGTCCTTGCTCATATGTTGGTGACAGCACCACTGTCCCATTGCCTTTAATGGAATTTCTCACAGATCTAAAAACTTGCCAGCATACACTGTCAATTCCAAGCAGTCCTTGATATTGGGAAGAGGAGGTAAAAAGCACAATTTTCTTATTTGCTACAAATTGAACTAGAACTGTTGCATAGATAATTGATTTTTTTTGGCTGAATCAACATTTTATTTGTGTGGTGGAGAAGGTCTTTTGATCTGGGGTTTTGAGGAAACATAGACTGAAATGGAAAACACTTAAATACCTGAAAAAGTGGTGTATTTTCTTTACATGCTGTTCTGGTCTTGGCTTATTACAAGGATAATTCTGAAATGAAAATAGGCTGATCAGACACCTATAATGATCTTTTGAAGTAACATCCTCACTGTCAGAATTAAAAGTATATAATTTTATTCTAACCATCTAATTTTCAAACCAGATTAGGCAAAATCTGAAACAAGTGAATCAATATCAAGTGAATGTTCTGTGCTTGAAAGTCAAAGTATTTACTGATAATTCATAAAATTAAGTATTAATTTGGAATAGTTATCTATGTCATCATCTTAGATAGCAACATTAGCAGCTCCTCAAACAGCTTCCAATAATATGTCAAGAGAATAATTACATTATCATGTGGGATTCCAGTCCTCTGAGGAGGGAGCCTCGAGATCTCATGAAGTCATCAGTGCATTGCTCCAGGAATACCTGAAAGTTACAGAAACAAAAGAGTACAAAGAGTAGAACTCACTGCAGTTACTTCATGTTAAATCTCATTAGGATGGAAAATGGTGAATTAATCACTGAACTAGAAACTAATATTTTCTTAACATAATTAATAAGAATCTGGTTCATATTTTATGTGTAGTCAGAGAATGACCCAAGACACTGATGAAAATACCTGGCTCTTTTGAAAGTTAATTTCCCAAAGTTGAAAGCAACTGCTGACAATATTGAAGGAAACCCCGCCACTATTAATGGGTTGTTTGAGATCCCATTACTTCAAAGCCCAATTTTATAATCACAAAAGATAACTTATTTTATTGAAAGCTAGATTAAAAATGGACAGTGAAGAGAAAAAGTTAAAAAATGGGCGACACCAACAGATAAAATAAAAGCAAAGCATTACAGACTGCAACTAAGAATACAGTTACTAGATAAGGGAAGCTAAAGCTATAAAATTAAAAAAAAATACATTCCTCGTATGTATAAAGAAATGAGAGGAATTATGTAAATTATTAGAAATAACCCTAGCTATGATATAGGTCCTCTATGAGACAAAAATTATCTTAGCCATTCAGAAAAGGCAAGGATATTTAATAAATAGCTGTTCTCAGTCACATAACAGTCAGATGTATTCAGTAAAAATTTCTGTTCTGTATTTGAAGTAGGAGAATTTGTTCATATCTTGCAATGTTAATGAAATACATTCTATTCCATCAGTAGCTGGAGGAGACATTAAATGACAAAATTAAGAGTGAAACATTTTTAGATCCAGTGGACTCTATAACTTGTAGCCAAGAGTATTAAAGGAATTGGCAGATGAGCTCTTTGAGACATTCATGTTGATTTTAAACAAGGCTTACAAAATAGGGGACTTTCCAGGATGCTGAAAAAAGCTAATGTTGTCCTAATATTTTAAAAGAGAAAATTTATGGCCCACATAAGTATATCTTGATACTGATTGATACTGAGCAAGAGGCTCATGGGTGAAGCAGCCACTAAATAATTAAAGGATATTTGCATAATTAATTCCAGTCAACATACTTGAGGAACATAGATCATTTTTCAATGAACATGTAGGTCTGCTTTTTCAGGCTGACTATTCTGACAGAAATTTATGTTTGTACTGTATTTGACTTTGTTTCATATGACATCTGAAAAATTGTAATAGAGGAAAATCAGGAGAGACAATATTAGCCACGCTGAAATCTGGTCAAGAGATACAAAATGTATCTGTAAGTGGGAATGTAAATATTCCTGAAACAACGTCACAGAGATCTGAGTTCATTGTCACTTAATGCTGGCAAATTAAGATTAGGATTTAAGATTTGTGGTCTTAGACAAAATACAGATTCATTTTGGCAAATGTTGTAGATGGCAAAAAAAGCTGTTGGAAAGGCAAATAACCTCAGTGACAGATTGCTAATAAAGAGCAACCTGGGATGCCTGGTAAAAAAGGGTCTCTTAAACAATGTAGTTTAAGCTGACTGAGAGAGCATGTGCTTATGTACTAAGAGTGCATGGGTGGAAAAGTTGGTTAAAGTCAAGTGGAAAATAACACTTCAGCACACTGGTAGCTTTTTAGTTGGTAGGGATGTCAGCAGAAAATCATGTGTGTGTCTGTGGTATGTGTGTGCACATGCACGTATAACACAATGGATGTTTAAGAGAATAATATACAAAACAGGAACAATATAAGTTAAGTATTATTAGGAGTATACTAACAAGATGAGAGTATTTAATGTTATCTATTAGAAAAGAGAAAAATGTTCATTGCCTTGTAGAGAACCCTGTGACATTTTCCTTTGCATCCCTCTTTGTATCTGTCCATCCCAAGTTGCCACATGCTTGTCACTATGAGCTTAAGGAGAGCCGGCAAGGTGCCCACTGAAAGCCATTCCATGAATGCAGGTAAGCTCTGTAACATTTTTACTGAACTTTTTTTTCAACAACAAAATCTACCTTATTCAGCTTTGTTAAGAAAAGGAGAGATGAAGCAAAGTTAATCAATCAAATGTAACCACTGCTAGAAATGAAATCAAAGGATAGGCAGTGTATTGCGACCTATGTTTCTCCTATGCATCACTTTTGTGTTTAGACCATGTTCCCACAAATCAGTTTCTGTAAGACTGGGGACAGCCAGGGGAATCCTCACAGGGAGCTACCATGGACGTGCAGTGCACTTACTATTCTGTTGTATGTTCATGTTCTGGTTTGTTATGGTGCTGGGTTTGGTGCTAGCACATGTGCCAAATGAGCTTGGCCCAAGAGGGAAAAGAAAAAAAGCACAAAAAACCCCACCCACCCACACAAACCAAACCAAACCAAACCAAACCAAAAACCCGAAAGATTTTATCAAAGATTGTACAGTTCTGGAGGGGATAGACCCAACTGTCCTCCGGGTAAGAGCCGTCCCTGCTTCAGTGTCATGATAGATATCAGCTGAACATTGGTTCTCTGTGTTGTGTTATAGCTAACAAGACAAACACACAGATATTCTGCAGAACATTGATTGGTATTTCTTCTGTGTAGTGCAGTAATTCAACTGGAAGAAATCGCAGTCTCTCTTGTATCCTTACTTCAAGTAGGATGTTGAAAAATTTGGAAGAAATTTGAGAAGAGCTCAATTCTGAGGTTGCATAATGGACTTACAAACCTCTTTTCACAGACGCCGTGCAAACATATTGTCTACTTTCACAAAATCCAACTGTTCTCTTAACAAAAATGAAGAGGCTTTTCTTGTACATGCACTGCACCATGCAGTCTCACTGTAGCTGAGTTATATGTGACTGCAAGCACTTAATGCTGCTTTTCTTTCATGCAAGCAGACTTAGCCAAACCTGTGAGGAAGACGATTTTTAAAAATTGCTTGGCAGGCATGTGCTAGAATTCACAGATGAAGAGGATGGCCTTCAGCTTAGTTCATGAAGAGGACTACTGAAAGAAATAAAATGTATAAATTCATCCATTCCCATGTGTCAGGGTGGACAATAAGAAGTGGGCATGTCTATAGCATCTTGGAAGTTTGGGGACCAAGAGTGGTTTTGGATTGCAGCTTCCCTGTCATCCACCCTGCCCACACACTGGTCTCACACTCTAGCCTGCAGAAAGTCAGTCGGCTCTGCGGTCAGGGAATTTCAGGCTTTGTGGGGTGGGAGACGGGAAAGGGGGAGCAAGGTTCACCCTTGGCCTTTGCCCCAAGCAGGCAGAACGGATGCAGCTGACCCAAGCCACATGGGTGTGCAGACTTGACCTTGAACTCGGGTACAGATATCAAAACAGTTTCTTTGCCCTAATTAGAAGTGGGTAAATATTAAATATTTCACATTCATTCTTAACTATACCACATCCCATATTCTTCTTCTTTTTCTCTGACTGAACTGAGAAGTTGAAATTCCTCCTAAGTAACAGCTGCTCTCTATAGCCCAGCTGGCACTCTTATAAGGATGTTTGGAGAAAACTGGGAAGTCTGTGGGGCTGACAACCTTGCACTGATGTGTACTGGATCTGCAAAGATGAAACCCAGTTTCCATACAGAGCTGAGGGTTTTTCTCAATCCACATCTCTCTCAGGGGTAAATCCCTTGCTTTGGAAAGTAGTAAGTGTAGGAAACTCCATGAAGTAAAGCAGGTGGGACTCCAGCAGACTATATCTCCTCCCTGGGATTCTCATGGGGAGAGACAATTGAACTGACAATAAGAAAGCAAAAGATGCTTTTTCAAATATGTCAAGAAATGATGATTATTACACAATAGAGAAGCCTATGGGAGCCTGGGGAAGAGCTGCCTTTAGTCATGTCAACATAAGGGTCTGGATGGTCGCACAACATATACTCCAAAATTTGGCTGGCCTTTCTTTGCACCTTCAGTTTCAGTCTCCCATCCAATCCCTCTCTCACTCTTCTGTTATCCAGCAGAATCTGGAAAGAAATCATTAAACTGTATAGCTGTTCCAATAGCAGCTGCTTGCGAGGCGGTCCTGGAGTTCATGGCAATTCCTGTGCTGTGCAGGGCTGCTCAGCGCTCTCATGTGCGTCCCTGGCAGCTCCCCACTCTGACTGCTCCAGCACAAAGCTGTGTGCAGTCTCTGCAAAAAAGTGGAAAGAAGTGAGAGTGGAAAGAAGGGGACAGCATGGCTTGTTGTATGAATTACCTATGTGCAGGAGAGCTACTGCTTTTGATATGATGGGGTTCTCTCTCATTTTCCCTCCTTTGTCTTTCTGTTTGACATTTTGTTGTTGCTTGATTTTTCTTTTTCTTTATCTCTTGCCATCTCCTTTCCCCTCTTTTCCACTGTGCTTGTATGTCCCTTCACCACTTTTTATCTTGTCCTTCTCACTCTTTTCCCTTTATCCTCCTACCTTTGTTAAATCATTTAAGTTCCTCTTGCTTTTAAAAATGTCTTCTGTTTCTCTCCATTTCCTCACCTATTTCCTTCCTTTCTCTTTTTCCTGCTGTTATTCCTAAACTGCTTCTTCCTTCTCTGCCTGATTTTCTCTTCTCTGCTCTCTTCTGTGCTGTCCCCTTCCCCCTCTCTCCCAAATCCCCTCTCCATTATTCCCTATCTCTGGCTGCAGGTGCTGCAGCTGCAGGAATGCGAGACACTCCCAGGGTGGGGGGGAAGCTCCACAAGTATCACTCCCACCCTGCAAGCAATGGGAGGAGGGTTCTGCATATGCAGGTCTGGGGACAATGGTTCCTGTCAACAGGATGTGGGAGTTTTATTTAAACGTGGGAATGTCCCATGAAAATTGGGACATCTGGCACCCTTACATTCCACGTCTGACTTCGGCTTCATCTGCTGCTGTTACGAGTGTCATAAACACGGGTAATTTCACAAGCCATAGGAGTCAGAGTACACAATAGATTGCATTGCAGATGGTATGCCTGCCCTTAAAAGGACAGGGTCTTGTAGAGTTACAGAGATTGCAGCTTGGCATTTGCTGGAAAAAGAAACATAGACTCAGGAATGACAGATTCCACCAGTGTCATTATGTACAAACACAGAAAGTTAAAAATATTGCAGTCATGCTTTACATCCCGATTGAAAATCAGAAAGGAAAGAGATCAAACTATGCAAATTAAAAAGAAAATAAGCAGCATTACTATAGAACCTACCATCCAGTACCAGCCTTCAGAGCTCAGAATACACTGAATTGTAGGTGCCTCATTTATGTGCCTAAAGTAGCAATTTCCCAATGATCCTTCTAGAATCAGTGAAGACATCTCGAGGAGACCATTCAGAGCACCTAGGGTGGTCTTCTGCTCTTGCCAGGACCCTCAATGAGTCTGTCTTTCTCTTCTAGTCTGGGGTGGCTTTGCTTCTCACCTCCCCATGATTCAAGCTGGTCTTCCTCTTTCCGGCCATTTCAATGCCTTATAATTCTGTATAGTTTCCTGGACAATTTTCCACAAAAATAGGCAAATAGATATTATTCTGTATGTATTTGCAGTTCTGGTCCTGTCCTTGACATTGCAAGAATCGTGGCAGTTCCACTTCTTGAACATGGTGTGTGTTATAGCTGTGGGTTGGCTTACAGGTAATAGCCAGCTTTTTGGCCCCAGTTATTTTGTGATTTGTAGCCACACTGCCAATCAGGTAGCCAGCAGAGGGAGTGCAAGTTAGGTCTCTCAGTGCCCGTGGGTGTTGGTGCCCGTGCAAGGAAATGGCTCTAATGTAAACAGAAGAACATGCTCATTTAAACAGGACTGATAACATGATAAAGACGAGTTGCCAGATGGATGAGACTAGCTGATGAGAGGAATGTTTTCTCTAAGCATTAAGAGGATCATATGCACAATGTCAGATGAAAAATAAACTGGCAAGAATTTAATTAATGTCATCTGCTAAATCCAGAAATCTTTTTTGGTTGTTGATTTAAATCAGATTCTTTTGCAGAAGTTCTTGGAAAAAAGCCTTTGTTTCTTTCAAGACTGTGTACTTCACAATCTGCCTCCTAAGTTATGGGTTACAGGTGAGGGGGGAGAGGTGACAGAGGCTGCAAAGGAAAATAATTTTCTTTGGGAACTGCATTCCTTTCCACAATGAATTCCCATCTCCTGTATGGGATACAGTTAGCTGCTTCCCAGGAAGCCTTCTCCTTTTGTTTAGGCACATGGAAGATGTGCCAAAGGTAAGATGACTAAAAAACCTGTGGACATCTCATATGACCCTAACTGTATAGATTTTTTTTTGAGTATAGAGGGCTTTAAATCCATTCAGATGGATTTAACAGCCTCAGCAACACTTTTGTGAGATTAGAGCTGGGTCCCTGTCAAATGGCCGGAGTCATGGCAAGCATGCACTACATTAGGTACCAGGTGTTAAGCTTTGCCTTAGGGTTGATAATACCTGATTCTTTAACCACTTTACTGGACTATTTACTAAAACCCAAACTTGTCCCATTTTATCAGTATATCTGGCATCTCGTTTAGAAGAATGCTATGGGTCCAGTAATGGGCATGGACACAGTAGGGGATGGAAAGGTTAAAACCTGGAGGAAATAGAGGTCTAATAAATCTCCTGAAAACAAACATATTTTGAAGGTGAAACCATGTATTTTGGATACCACAGATGAGGAAAGGCAGTCACCAGGGCCATAAGGTGGTTGGCCAAAGCCCTGGAAGCACAGGTCTATTTGAAACACTTTTGCTATGGATTAGAGAGATGTTGGCCTTCCTTTAGAAGTACGGAGATCTTCTGCAGACACTGATGCACATTTCTTATCAGATTTCCATGGAACTCAGTGTGTCCATGACATGTGCAGACAAAATCTTTTATTTGTTTCAAAGGAAGGGGACTGTGACAAATTCTTCCTTTGGTTTATCATGCTCTTGTTAGTCTCTGATGCCTTTCTACAGAGTGCCCTGGGAAGAAATCTTTTTTTTATACATCATTACTATGCAGTATCCTTCTGTTCTGACAAATTCAGTGGTACTATAACTTCTCTTGTTTCTGTGAGATTTATGCAATGAAGTAATACAGTGAAGGAGCTAATCAAACTGCTCACAAAAGGCAACATTCCATCTGTCCCACACAGAGAACCAGTGCAAACATATAACTCATACTGTGAAATATTATTCTAAGTTAGTGCTTTTCCAACTGTAGTATATGGAGAGCTGACTGGTTACACTGTGCTAGCTCTCCTTGCTTTCAGCTGCTAAGTTGCATTAATGATACTTTCCTAATACTTATTTTCCACATAAGCAGTTACTCTAGTGGCTACAGGGGGCTTCTGTGGATTAAGCACAGGATGGTAAATGTCTACATGAGTCTGTGGTCCTCACTATGTTGCTTATCCTTACCCTAGAGATTTTGAAAACTTATGTTTCATAGCACAAATAAATTAAATTATTATTCCCCTTTACATTTCAATAACATTTTAATTTTAAAGATACTGCCGTATCACACTCTCTCCGCATTTCTCTGATCTCTCCATGCAAAATAAGATTTTGTAAAAGGCGAGTATTGTAGAAACAGAGACCTTTTCTTACTAATGTCATAAGTACACAAGGAAACCAAGATTAGTGACAGTATTTTAGATAATTCTAATCTGAATTTATACCCTTGAAAAACATATCGCTATTTGGAACAGAGATCAAGAGACCAAATGTCTACTCCTCCTTTCCAGATATCATAAATGAATTCTGTAGCAAGGGCTCCAGCACACAATATTGAACCACACATCATCTGTGTTTCATATGCTTTAGAACTACTCTTTCCCCAATATTTATAAATTTTATTCTGATTATGCAACATCTCAATTGAAAAAAGAAAGGAAGAAAGGAACTCCTTTTTGCTTGTGCTATGCTGTAACTCAAAAAACACTTTGTGGAAGAAATTGCTGAATATTCATTTTTGCCAATGAAGCAAACATGCTCATTAATTTTCATCCTAAAAACATTAAAATGGAAACAAGTTCTGTGAATGCACAATCAGATGTTTCAACCACATATAATTTATTTTTTTTCCCCAGCAGAGGATTAAAAGTGTTCTATGGTGTGAGTATCATTTTGTGAATTCCCATTTACTTGTTTAGTTGAAATCTCTCTTAAAAAATCAGCTGCTTGTATATGACCTGACTAGGAAGTAAAGATGAAAGCCAACAATCTTAAATTATCAAAGCAAGTAAAATTTACACATGGCTTATTGAATGATAGTACAATTATTTTTTTTTGTTACCTCACATTCTGTCCTTTAAAAAGTCTGAGAGTAACAGTTAAGTTGCTTTTACGTTCACAGTATTTATTCTTTGATCAGGAAATGTTCTTAGTTGTTTTTGAGAAGTGGATCATATCTATTTGGATCTTAAAAAATGTTAAAAATTGCGTGCCATCCTTATTTTGTTGTCTGTCTGTTTACATTTTGTGGTCAGTTGAAAACAACATTTCCAATAAAAGCAAATAATCATTTTCTCTTGAACATGGAATATGAGAGGGGGAGGAGGAGGGAAAGGCCAATGGAAGAGAAAAGAGAGATTAACATGGACATAATGGCCGAAGGATCTGTCCTGTCTTGCTGAGGCTTGAGACCCCAAGTTTTTCTTGCCAGCCTTGAAATATACTATTAGTCAAACTCCACTGAAACTTTTGCAAATATATTTTTCAAACTCTATTGAGCAAAAGCTCCAAACCAGGTCATCTATGTTGTTTCAGATGCTTTATTTTTTTAATGAAATATTAAAATGAGCTCACTAAGAGAGATGTGCAAGTGATATTACTGAGCCTGCCATGAAAACTCCATCCAAAATCTAAAAAGACTGAAGGTGAATCCCTTTCATTTCATGTAGACTTTTAATGTGTTGACTTCAGACGCTAATGTGCTGGACTGATGCTGAAAGCCTGTGCCACTTACTACTTTATAAATACTTAGTTACCTAACTGCATATTTAAAGTTTATGTTGAAGTATATAGAGAAAGAATAATTCTTCATGCATATTCTTCTACCAAGCAGAAGAAATGTGTAAGTGTTCTTTTGTATCTGCTTTTTGAAAAACTGACGGATTAACACATAGGTACTAGGTTACTGATATTAGATGTATCAGTTGAGTAATGCCAATTTCCTGTAGGCAGTCTCTTCTGATACAATAATTTCCACAAGGCGTGGCTCTTAATTTAGGCCAGGAAGGTAATTTTAAAACAGTAGAATTATTTCTCTTGAATGAGTGATATCACTAAAAGCATTTAGAATTTTAGCCAAATGCAACTGAAGAAATAGGATGTGTTTGTCTCCCTGTTTCTCTTACAGTTACGAAAATACAAACTTAGACTGTTGAGTGAGGCAACAGGTGTCTAATGCAGACTTCAACAGAGTTTTCTGTGTTTTGCTTTGCTTTCAGGAATCAGTTGCAGGAGAGTGATCTAATCAATAGGCTACAGAGTCAGACTGCTCTTGCCTAATCCTCCTCTTAGTCAGTGATTTTTTCATTGCTGTCTGCAGAGATATACAGCTTCAGTTGAACAGGTGGATCACATCTCCTCTCCT
This sequence comes from Ciconia boyciana, assembly GCF_034638445.1. Taxonomy (NCBI): domain Eukaryota; kingdom Metazoa; phylum Chordata; class Aves; order Ciconiiformes; family Ciconiidae; genus Ciconia; species Ciconia boyciana. Next base: position 171,545,162 of record NC_132934.1, on the reverse strand, counting down.
GACTACTGCAGGGCTTTGTGGGTAGGGTGCCTACCAAATCAAGTCCCTGCAGGCTGAGAGAGATTTGCATCCAGACCTTCTGCTTCCGGGGCAACTGCTTTCATCACAAAGTTATTATAAAAACAGTAGGAACCACATCTTTTCCTGGCTATGTTTTGAAATCAGTACAATTCTTTGGGCTGTGGTCTTAGCACAAGGAGAGAACTGTGTCCTTTTAGTGGTAAAGACCTGCCTAGTTTGTAAATTCAAAGAGTTGAGTAGGCACTCAACTGTTTGGATCAGCAAAGAATGTAGCTTCTTTAGGTATATGCAATAACAGGATACTTAGGCTTTGGAGTAAGTGCTTCTTGGGCACTTGGCCAAGGATTTTTGGAGAGTGCTCTGGGACTTAGATGCCTGAATCCCATTGTACTGTATGGGCTACTGTGAAGTACTGGATTGTACCTTTAAGCACTTATGATGTGGAAAACTTTATATGTTTGAAAAGACAAAGATTGTATCCTTACTTCAGGAATAACTTGAAGCCTAGAGATCTTCAAGAACCTCTCAGTGGATTTTCATTGCCCTTGCAATGAAAAGCCTGAAGTCAGGCCAGCTGTGCATCCTCTGTGCTCCTATGGAAAGCAGAGGTCCTTCAAAGAAGGCAGCTGTCAGTCATACCTTCTTGATGTTGCATGAGTGATGTTGTCACCAAAGCACATAAAATACATGGAGGGAATTGTACTAGGGACCACTCTATATATTTAAAGTTTGATTTGGGTAGTTTTTGAATGAACTGTGAAGTTCTAATTATACTCCAACTTTCCCCCACACTCGCTGTAGGTATTGGTAAGGTTAAAACACAACTGCATGCTTATTGCTTGAGCAGGTAATCCATGTGCAAAAGCGACCGCTACTTCACTACAGTGTAAACACAGCAATGAGACTATCTGTAGTCATTATTTGTCAGGACATGTTCTTGGGCCTGATACTCTCCATCTAAAGTGGGAGTGAGGTGGAATTTCAATACCTAAGGCCAAAATTATGATCCTGAGGATCCTTACCTTGCTCTTCAATTCCAGTACTGCTGACTGGTGGTGAATGGAATTTACTCCAGTTGGCTGGTCACAAGCGGTGTTCCCCAGGGCTCTGTGCTGGGGCCAGTTCTGTTTAATATCTTTATCAATGATCTGGACGAAGGGATCGAGTGCACCCTCAGTAACTTTGCAGATGACACCAAGTTTGTTGGGAGTGTTGATCTGCTTGAGGGGAGGAAGGCTCTACAGAGGGACCTGGACAGGCTGGATCAAGGGGCTGAGGTCAATTGTATGAGGTTTAACAAGGCCAAGTGCAAGGTCCTGCACTTGGGCCACAGCAACCCCATGCAACGCTACAGGCTTGGAGAAGAGTGGCTGGAAAGCTGCTTGGCAGAAAAGGACCTGGGGGTGCTGGTTGACAGCCGCCTGAATATGAGCCAGCAGTGTGCCCAGGTGGCCAAGAAAGCCAACAGCATCCTGGCTTGTATGAGAAATAGTGTGGCCAGCAGGATGAGGGAAGTGATTGTGACCCTTTACTCAGCACTGGTGAGGCCTCACCTCGAATACTGTGTTCAGTTTTGGGTCCCCCCCTACAAGAGAGACATTGAGGTGCTGGAGTGTGTCCAGAGAAGGGCAACGAAGCTGGTGAAGGGTCTAGAGCAGAAGTCTTATGAGGAATGGCTGAGGGAACTGGGGTTGTTTAGCCTGGAGAAAAGGAGGCTGAGGGGAGACCTTATCGCTCTCTACAACTACCTGAAAGGAGGTTGTAGAGAGGTGGGGGTTGGTCTCTTCTCCCAGGTAACAAGTGATAGGACAAGAGGAAATGGCCTCAAGTTGCACCAGGGGAGGTTTAGACTGGATATTAGGAAATTTTACTTCACTGAAAGGGTTATCAAGCATTGGAACAGGCTGCCCAGGGAAGTGGTTGAGTCGCCATCCCTGGAGGTATTTAAAAGACGTTTGGATGAGGTGCTTAGGGACATGGTGTAGTGGTGGTCTTGGTAGTGTTAGGTTTACGGTTGGACTTGATGATCTTAAAGGTCTTTTCCAACCTATATGATTCTGTGATTCTGTGATTGTGTGACTTCTAGACTTCTTTCTGTTTAGTTTTTCTTTTTGAAGCATCCTAGCAGCCTCACCATCATGATATTTTTTCCCTTCTGTATATAATATACTGAGAGAGGGAAATCTGGAGTAGATAAAAAATCAATTCTGTAAAAGTTTATCGGGGGGTAGTATGATAAAACCCAGAAAAGGGTTTGTTTTCTACATAAGATCTATATGGGATTTTGTTATGCCTACTGTAAAACCACAATGATTTATGAGAAGAAGCATTTTAGCTCCACAACAACAAGCTAAATGTTTCCCTGTGTGGGACAACACAACACTTTCTCAGCTGGCTGAGTCTGCAGGGCCATCTACATTTATCACTCTCATAAAGTCCCCTGAATAAGTACAAGCTCCCCTCACCCACTCTCGCCTGTGGCTTTTAAACAGGAAGGAAGTATCATTTTCTTCTCCCCTAACACAAAGAGAGCTCTGAGCATCTAATTACAGTTTCTGTGAGCAAATGGAACCAGAAAAGCATTTCCCTGTAGCTAAAATGCCCAAGCAGAGCTCTCACTCTCTCAGTTTTCCCAGACTAAGGTTGAAAATCTGCTCTCTAAATTATTCCATTGCTTTACAGAGGAAGTATTAATTACACGACTGCAAATGTAGATCGGGGTGGGATGTAATTACAGGGTTGGCTTTGTGTCTGTTGTCCAACAGAATTAGGCAGGAAGTGTTTGTGATGCCAGCAGTTTCAGGTGTTTTGCAGCCTATTATATTTGCCGGTTCTCACTAGGTCTCACAGATGGATCAGGTGATTTTCTGCTGCCCGATTGTCTGGAAAATCCACAAAGCTGCTATTACTGCAGGTTCATGGTTTGTACAAGGCTGTTGGTTTTCGATTTTTAGAGGAGGAAAAGAAAGAAGTAAAAGTCCATTCTGAGTTTTCACCCCTTGCTAATTTTTGCTCTCTTTCTTCCTTTTTTCAAAGACTTATTTTTTGTTTTGTTTTCAAGTTTCCTAATTCTAATCCTCTAATTGCTGTGCATCTTCGCTGCTCCTGAAGCAACATCTTTCTTGCTAGGGGGAGAAAATGCCTGTGTGTGCACAGGAAAGAGCCATCATGCACTCCAGCAGGGACAAAGTCCTCACTGGAGTGCCACGACGGGAGCACGCTGGAGCATGCACTTGATTTTCAGTTTAGGCACAGTATGGACTTCTTTTCTGCTTCTTGTGCCTTTCAGGAAAACAACTCCATTCTGCCTGTGCTCTGCAGGTGGTGGGAAGGAAATCAAATTTCCATACTTTCCAATTGCTAGTACTGTTACCAGGCTCACTTTTGGCCTGAGCTGAATGAAGATGTCCCAAAAAAGTTTCTGATCATGGCCCAGGAGTTAGCACAGACAAAGGCCATACCCTGCAGGCACCATTGATGCAGATTCCCTGTGTGGGAGGGTGAGAGTTGAGTCGTATGGAGACAGGCTGTTCTCTCCCAGTTGAGCTGGGTGCAAACAGATGGTCCTGGGCATAGTTAACTTATTTGTACAGACATGATCAATGAGTTCAGATATTTGACTTGAGCTCTGCAGAGTGGTGAACATAAACGCAAATAATAGTAACAACTTCTGTTTTGCCAAGCAAGTGACTGTGTTTAAATATGCTTTCATCAAGTCTTTGGGATGACAGTTCATCAAGAAAATACATTTTTAAGAGGCAGTTCTGTCCTATTTGAACAATATTTGCTACTTAATAAAACCTATTTGTACTAACTGCTATGCACAAACACTATGCTCTGTTCTGTAGAAGTCTAAATGGAAACAATCTTATCCACTGAAAGCAGATAGAGCAGTGAAGAAAGTAAGAAATCTTCACGTGTCTTCTTTTGGATCAAACTGTGTGGCTAAAGATACTGTCGTTGTCCTCACCCCTGTGCTTCTGCTATTGCATTCTCTCCAATGACCCACTTCATCCTAATGTGTAATCTCATCTGACCATGAACAGTCAAACTGAGTTTGCCTGCCTATTGGGGAAGGGCAGGACAAGGGGGAAAATGGTAAGAAGGAACAACATGGGCTGGGACTTGTAACGAGGCCAACCAACACAGTTATAGATGAAAAAGGAAATAATAATCACAGCAAAGACACTGCAGCTGTATGCCTTTTCTGGCACTATCATTAGCTCTTTTATTTAGAGGAACAAGTCCTAAAAAAAATATTCTGGTATTGTGGTTTTGTCCAGTTCTATAAAACCCTAAGGTCAAGATGAAGCCTTGTAAAACATTAATTAGCTTGATTCTTAAAGCAAACATAAGATCACTGTGGAATGCTCCAGGCCCACCCATTTCTCTATGGCATTTATCTTTAATAATGTAAACATTCAGAATATACCAACATCGATTTGTCATGGCAGTTACCAAAGTTTCTGCATACAGTTTTCAGTTTAAATACTGTGCTAGGAAACATGGAAGACATATACTAAGTTTCTTTTCATCCTTAAACTTACATAAATATGAAAGGTAATTAGATGCCAAAGAAACATGTGCCTTCAAAATTCCTAAAATAGATAGGATAGCTATTACGTATACACAGACCCCATGAATGCCAGCATTTAAGATGTATATTCATGCATATACTGTAGCTGGTGTAGTGAAATGTGGAAAATATTTATATTCATTCTTGAAGAAATGACCTTAATAATTCATTTTGGACTCTACCTCTCCTGAATTACAGTTGCCTCACTTGTGGAATATTTTCCATATCTTGAAAAGACCCTAATAAATCCTAATATTTTCCTAAGTGTGGAAACAATTAGTAGTTTGTGATGTCACAGATTTGCAAACTTTTTTCATAGTTGCGGTTGCAGGACACACATATTTCCTTTCTGTTCCCTGATGCTTAGCTGTGCTTCAAATTTCTTTCAGTGATAATTAGGGTTTTTTTTAAAAGAGATGTAACATTTGCTTCAAATGTTCTTGTAATTAACTGGAAAACATGTATGAAAAAAGAATATATCAATGTTGTATCAGTGATTAGAGGCAAAAATACTTGGATTTTAAGGGCTGTTATATTGTATTTTAAGGTATTATTCTAAAAATGACTTTTCTAATTTATCTGGCAAGGCTCATGTTTTATATGAACTAGTAATGCCTATTGCTGATCAGAAAGTTATTGTTCTACAGACTTAATGAAAACATGTTTTTATTCCTAAGCAGCTTTGCATATTATTGGAACAAGCTAAAAAATATCTAACAGTTATGAAAATGTGTCAATTCTGTCTAGAGTGAGGCTTGCACCTGAATTTAAGACTAAATAACACTGAACTTCACTTTGAATGAAATTCAGTGGAATAAAGCAGTTCTGGATGCTCTTGGTTCAAGCATGGGTTGGATCTGGACAATCGTGCCTCTCTCTGGCAGTGATTCCAGCGTGAGTACACTTGAGTGCAAGCGAAGACTTACTAAGAAAGCTGAGGGCAGAGTGGGAGAAAGATTAGGAAAAAGTGTCATGGGATAAAGGAATTCACCAGAAGAGTAAAGACTGTATTCTGACTTGGTCTATATATATGGTGCTAACTGAAAAAAAGGGGGGCTCTGTGTTCACATCCAGTCAGATTCACGCATTCACGTCTGGAATTTAGTGAAAGACAACTGCAGATGAGAGGGCTTCAGTGCACAGTGGATCACCTTTTTAGCATGCCAAAAAGTTTAGGAAAAAAACTCACTGGGCACTTTGCACGCTCCTTTTGCACATAAATTAGTTTTCCAAATGCTTAAACACTTGCTAAAATTTAAACAGAAGTAGGCTTACTAAACAGTTTCAAGGATGTCAGCAGTCATATATACAGCTATATTTTTAATCTTCTGTATATTTATTTCCTTTTTGATACAGTCTTCTGTTCTATGGATTTGTAAATTTGTATTTTTCTTTCTCTTTCTTGCATTCGATCTTTCCCTCTCCCTCCCCTCTTTCTCTCCCCATTTGTCTCTTTCTCCCTTTCCTTGTATTTCTTTCTCTCTTTCTTCTTCCTTTTTTTTTTTTTTCCCCAAAGAAGCTGAAATACCAACTTTTTAGATGGGGGCCAGTGACAGAGAGAGCTAACAGCCATTCTAAAAATTTCCACATGGCCCAATAATGGAACAGCATTGCATTAAAAATTAAAATAAATAAATAAATAAATAGGAACATTAGGAAAACGTGAAAGGATACATGTAACATGCAGGCTACTAAACAAAGACCATCTTGTGTAGAGTGTAAAGGAAACATAATGACTACAACCTGCCCTAGGGTTTGAAAACAATTTACTGAGAAGTCTTTTACAGTGGCCAGCTTTGGAGCCATTTCTAATTAGCTAGCAGGTAATTCAAAGTCTGTTTAAGTATGTTCGATAAATTTCCTTCAGAGTTTCTGTGTTATAAATCTGTCATGATGATTTTTTTGGATCTTCAGGAATTAACAGATCCTAATCTCAGAACTAAAACTCAGTTATATTTCATGCCAACATGTTTCAAAGACTAATGTATTTCCATAAGAAAACTCCTCAGCTAAACTATACCTGAGAGATATGCACATAGCAACATATTTTGGGAGTGATTCACTCCTTGCAATTAGAATACTGACTTTGTGTCTTGATAGGAAAATATGAAAATTGCCAGAAAACTTTGATTTTAAATGTGCTTTTCAATTTTGCACGATGAAAATGTAAATTCTCTCAAAGTATCTATCACTTTTCCCCCTTTTCAGCTATAGACTTCAGTCTGTTGCAATGGAAAATACCTACAAAATTATTTGGTCTGTTTCCATCTCAATGCAAATTTAGGAAAACATATACCACATATATTATGCATGCCTTTCTTTATAGATAAGACATGGGTAGATATGGGTAGAAGATCAAAACACCATGCTGTCATACTCATTATCCTGGGTAATGAGGTGGGGGGATGAGAGACCTTGGATGACATAGGTAGTGCACTGTGTGTTTGAGAGTGTGCTACAGACAAGCGAGAATGACTCTGTGGGGAGCCAGCTCAAGTCTGGCAGGGCTTTTTAGCTCAGTGTCCAAAACCAGGCAAACATGTACTGAGCTAACCTTGGAAGCAATGCATCCTTGTTCATGTACTGTTCTGCATGAAGCCAGCCTTGGAGACTCTGCCGCCATAGCATGCTTTTTCTGAAAAATGGATGCACTGCCCACAGGTAATGGACAGTCGATTGTAGCTGGTGGTCTATTGCTGCAAAAGTATTTTGTGCACTGAATGTGTGTGCAATGGAGGCAGTTGAGTGTGGAATTAAAGCTGTTTGATGTATAAAAAGACGGAGAAACTTGTAAGTAGGGCAGGCAGACTGAAAGTAAGATTATGCAAAGATAAAAGGAGGAGAAGGAAACAGAAAATGACTCAACTAAAGAGTACTTCCAACTGAGGAGAGAAGGGAATTTTACAGCCTGGAAAAGTCAAAAAAGAGAATTGAAAACAATACGTAGACAGAGTAGTCCAGAGCTTTAAAAGACAAGGAATTTGAATGTGGTAAGTAATTTGAATGTAGAAGAGAGAGCAAAATGTTGTGTTGTAAGTCCTGTAACACTGACTTGTTGGTAATGCTTGTACTTCTGATATTTTTGCTTTTAAAGACAGTGAAAAATGGAAGGTCACTAATGTGACAGGGCTACCTTCTCTAAGGTCTGCTCCTGTCTGTAAATGCACCAATCCTCCAATAAGTGGAATATGAATTACCAAGTGTCCCTGAGATTTACATTTTTTGTTCCATCCTTCATTGGTGAGTAATGTTTGCCACTTATTCCCACTGAATTAGGAAGAAAAAAATCAACAATAGTACTTATTATTCAAGTGAAGCAACTTAAAAAAATAAAAAGGAGAAATTTGCCCAAAGCTTTTTTTGGAAAACAGAGTGTCTAGAGAACGGTGCTTTGGGAAATAGAATGCATGTACTGACAGATACCAGCGTGTTTTTCTGACACTCTTTTTCTTTTTTTTTTTTTTTCCTCTTATCCCAAGAGCGTAATATGTTCTGTGTGTTTCCACTACTGGTAAACTCTAAATAAATTCCTCCTAAAGCTGCTTCTAGAGCCTCAAGCAACATTCCTTCTGTCTCTAGAAAAGGCAGAAGTGTCTATAGTGATATAAACATAAATGCCATACATCGTAAATTGGACACAAAATCATCCTGAGAATAATCCCAAATATTATGAGATTAAGAAGACAAGAAAAAAGAACAAGTGACTAAACAGATGACAGCTGTTTCATTGGTACCTTCCAGTGCTGTGTTGTCAGATGCATGTGAGTGGGAGCAGCTGTGCTACTGCTATCAACATCAGATCTGATGCTGTCTGTCCTTATGAATTTATGTGGTGATTTTGGTCTCCCTCAAGAAAAAATTCCCCTTTGTGTATGTTGTTATTCTGAGCAATAGTGAAGTCTGCTTCCTTTCTCTGAATCTTCTCCCCCTCTCTGTAAGCTCTCCAAGCCACCAGATTGTCTCAATTCCCACTTCTTCAGTCTAATTTTGTCCCTAGTCTCTTCATCACCTGTCTCAGAGGAAGAGATGGTGCACGTATCAGGTTTCCCATCTCAAGCCTGGGAGCAGCCAACAGGGCGCCTGTCATTTTCTTGGATGAAATGCAAATTGCAAAGAAATTTCCCAAAATTAGAGACTCAGAGCTTGATTCAGTTGCCTTCACACGTATTTTTAGTGCTATTTGAACAATCCTATGATATTCTGCCTGGCTTCCAGCTACTCTCCAGAAGGTCTGGGTCTCCCATCTGTCCTCTACCATGTCTACCAGCTCCATTTCAAAGTCTAAGATACATGAGAATGATTCAAATGGTACTAAGAACCAAAGTGTGCCTAACTGAATCACATCCTCGGTATAATGTCTCATGTATGATTAAGGCATACCTGTGCCAGGCTGTTTCCATTTTTTAGCCTCTTTTTTTTTTTTTCTTTGACCTAATGCCTAGTGTAGGGTAGAAGAAATTTGTGGTTAGTTCACTCATCTGGTGAAGGATAGGCTAGTGCCTCTTCCATAACCTTTTTTATAAATTTTATATTAAGTAAAAATAAGTTTTAGGGGCAGGCACTGGAAACCTAGGATTCCTGGCATGTTTCAGAGGTCTAGGTACTGCATTGCAGAGCCATAGTCATGTTTCTTCTTGTATAATCCTCTTCTGGCCTCATGAATTCTGCGGTCTAGAAAAGACATTGTACATTGGCTGACACCAGCGAGGTGGGTAAAGAGTGCTGCTCTTCACTTCCACAGAATCTCACTCTTTCCCCCTTTGTTTTCTGCTGCGTAAGCATCTCCAGTGAGTTTTCCTGGTTAGAGTAGTCACCTGGAAAGGAGGAATCATGGACTGACATTCTTCAACCAGAGGAAGAAACTAAAGCTCACTTTTGAGCAAGAAGCTTAATCATTTCAGTTTTATGATGACCATTATCCCGCTTAGCATCTTTTATTAAAAGAATGAGGCCCTAGTAGCTCTTTCAAGGAGTGCTTTCAGATGGTTACATTCAGGAATGAATTTTGGGCATTGTACTCTCCAGAGTACAACTTACAGCAGTGATTTATCTAGGTTTTGGAGAGTGGATATGATTTAGAATAACTTTCTGGGTTTCACATTCCTTGTTGGCTGATTTCATACAGCTCCTTGATCGAAGCACAGAGTTTTTCAGTTTGCCTTCCATAATGCTTGAATCTCTCAAAATAAACTTTAATGGGCTTTAATATTTTACTTTGATTCTGAATTATATTCTGAAATTGCCCACCAGAATGGAAAATGCAGAACCTAACCTGAAAAGTACATTTAGAGGATATATTTGTCTATGGACCCTTCATAATTGTCCTTGTCATGCATCACAAGCAGAATCCCAATAACTGAAACTGAGTGAAAATGAGAGAAAAAATACTGACAGAAAAAAAATCTACTGGAACCTACTGATTGAGATCATTGTTTTCAAGCATTTGTTGAAGGACGTACCTATAACAAAATGAATGTTAAAGATACAATTATAAATGAGCTGTCTTTGGAAGCCCATTAAAATATAATTGAAGATGAGAATATTAAACTGTACAAGTTGAAACATTTTATTGATGGTAGCTGAGCCTGAAAATGGTTCAATTAACTTTTACTACAGATTGCATTGTAAGGTTGAACCCATATCTCCTTATCACTGTCTGAATGAAGATAATTGTCATTTGTCAAAGCATAGTTATAATAACATGATAGTGAATGATATCACCTCATGGAATAGGGTCTGTTTGCAAAATTAAGATCTCTCAGTGTCATGTTTCAATCCTGTGCAAACCTTAGATTTTGAAGAGGGATTCCAGGTCCTGTTCTTGGAAATATTTTATTTATTTAATGCTGAACAGCTACAGTAAGTTGAAATAGTGTCTGGATCATGACCAAAATGTCAGCAGAGAGGGAGTCAAGGGATGCTTTGCTAGGTCTTTCACTCTGGGTAATTAGGAGATTAGTTTCACAGGACACAACACAGCATGCTTGTGCCTTCACGTAGACCTCATCACTTGATGATAAGTGAATATCGAGACGATAGCGAGGTAGTTAAGGCACTCACCTAAAATGCAAGAGAAAGATAAAATAGCAGCTTGAGTCAGCATTCTCACAAATTTTAAGAAAATGTTCTGAAGGTCTTCTGTGTCTGGTTATTGTCAGCTCCATTTGCAGCTGGGAAGACTGTCCCAATGAAAATTAAATGGAAATTGACATATTTTCATAAGACCATTGTCAGGAAGGACCGTTCTAGATCATAGAGGCTGATCTCAGTAGGTAACCCATCGTAAACAAAAAGCTAAAGTAATTTATGTTAGAAGGGACCTCTGGACATCATCAATTTCAAGCTCTAACAGCAATGCCATCTTGAAAGTAGATCTATTTAATAATTCATTTTGATTACATTTAATCAAGCTCTCTCAAAATTGCTTCAGGACCAAATTGAGCTAAAGCTGATCCTGGACCTCTCTTCTGGTTAAAGTTCAGAGGTTCTTCTGCTTAGAGATAGTTAGAGATCTAATTCTAATTCCAAATTAATTCTATCTGTGACCATATTTACTTCCTCACTGTGCCAGAGTTCTCTTTTGTTTCGTCTCCATCTCTGTTTTACTCTTTACTTATATATAGAAAACAATCATATCCCCTCTTAGTTTTTGTTTTGCTAGACTAAACAAACCTTGCTCATTTTAGCCTCCTTTCATATGATAAGCTCTACCTTCCCTGATCTTTCTTTCCTGGATCTCCACCCTTGTCTGCATCTGTTCTTGTTTAAATTCCTCTTTATTGTACACAATTTTTCATAACTGTTTTTACTGGATTCTCCAACAGTGGCCTCTATATCTCATTGCATAAAGTGAAAATTCCATCATGAAATCCTAAGAACACATGTAGGTTTTTTGCTGTTGTTTGGGCAAGTCAACATTTTAACCTGAAAGTTGCCAGCCAGATTTAAACTCTGGACCTTTCTGTATTAGTTGAACAAGACTTTGCTGGAAAAAAAACAACCAACCAACCAACCAAAGAAACCCTCACATACTTTCTATTATAATTTGTTAAGGACTGTAAGTGTTAGTGTTGAGAGGAAAAATAAACCTCATTGTACATGGAGAAAATGTGTTTTCCTGAAAATATTTTGAAAATCAAAGTGGATAGGGGGAATAAGAGTGTTATGCGCCCCTTGAAGCAATGGCAAACTTGGAAGACACAAGGGGAAAATCAACCTTTGTCATTCTTAATGAAATTACAAATTCTTTGTGATGAAAATTACCTAGTCTATGTCTGATGATCTCTTTGTGTAATAGGGGATTTCAATCTTATGTTCTGTATTAGGGCCTATCTAGGATCTAAGGACCAAGCAATGAGATATAATTATGAAATGGACTATAATAATTAAGGGCTATGGAGTCATAGATGAGAGTAAAGGTTAACCAATATGCTTTTGAAAAGGTTAATGCTTTCCTTTTAAAATATGGGCAAAGAAGTATTGATTTAAAAGGCTTTGTTCATATCTTTGTCATGTTATCTCACTCATACCTTGTAATACAATATTCCTTCATGTTTAAATGTTGTTGGGTCCCTTCTCAAGTACACTACATCCCCATGAACAGCAGTTTATGGATTGAAGGTTTTACAATTTTAAGGTCAACACTTCTGCACATCCATGTGTTGGAGAGGTCTTGATAAATACATGTGAAAAACCATATGATGCTATTGCCTGTGATATTATGTGACTGAAGTAGAAGAGCCAGGCTTTTCCCTTCAGTTCCATGTTGAAGGGTAAGATGAAATGCTGGCATAGATGAATGAGATTTTACTTGGTTGTGCCCTCTTATGCTAGTTGTTAGTTTTGCTCTCTGTGTTTATTGGCCAGCATGATTCTCTACCTCCCTTACTGCAAACTCTCCTGTTCTCTCCTTTACACTCCCAACCACTTTTTAAAGGCCAAAACCTTACAAATCCTTCATTCATAGCCCAGCAGGAGTCTTGATTTATGATAGAATAAATCAATGTACTCTCATCGGGAGGGTAGAAACTTATGATAAAATGATTCTTCCAGCCTCACTGATGCAGAGCCAAATACTGTATTTTTTAAATTTTAAATTGCATGTAGTACTAGTTAAAATTGACCCTCTCATTTTTCAGTTGTTACCTAACTGTTTTTTCAGTTGTCTGTGGTAATAATGATCCACCAAGACTATTTAATAATCTCAGCTTTAGAAGAATTTCTTCACCAGAATTGTTAGATTATTTTTAATGCTGTAGAATCTACTTTTTACATAAAAATGCATAGAAATTCTGTTTCCTTACTAGAGAAAAAATGAAAACTCCCAGATATGTATTGCAAAAAAAGGAAAAAGTTCAATATTGTAGATTAGCATCCAGTTAGGTTAACACAGACAAATCAACATGAAGACTCCAACATGGATCTTCTCCCTCCTCCAGAAAACAGACTGAACGCATTCACCCTCTGCTCCAAGTCCACTGAAGGTCAGAGTTTGTGCTGGTGTAAAGATCAGAGGCTAGGTGAGATAACTGAACGTGCAATTTAGTACTGAGATTCTTAGCTTAGACTATCACAAAATATTACCGATGTCACAAAGTCTCCCATTCTCAGGACATAGAGGGAGCTGTGACTTTGTAATGCAGCGGTTCTCTGTCATTAGGGGCTGTCCATAATCGATCCCCAAGCATATTACAGTTGCTCCACTGAGCTTGTGCGCGGTGAGAGTGCAATACTCTAGGGGAGTTATCTAGTTATTGCTGAAAATGCCATGTTTTGGGGTTGGAATTTTAAATTATTTTCCTACCCTGTTCGTGTGTGTGTATGTGAATGAGAGAGGATGAGAAATATTATGAGAGCTCTGGAACATGTGGGCTTGAACTAATGGAGCAACTGGATTTAGGTGCCTATAGCAGACTGTTAAGTGTGTTTGTACAGGAAGATATGCCAAAGAGGTCAACTGCCAGTGTTGCAGTGTGTTCTCAGAAAAAATGTAACAACTTCTTGGCTCAGCATGGTGGAACCCAAACACATTGGCCTGGTGAATGTCCAGCTGGAGAAACTCTACCAGGAATGTGCAGCATAGAGCAAGCTAGAAGCAGACAAATTTGCTTCTTTTCTACACAGGTTTTATTCTCTTTTCTTCTGGACTTTTTTGTCTCATTAGACACTGAGGCCATAAGAGCAGCTTTTTACGAGTTTGGACGATACTTTATTTTTTAAGTTACACAAAAGTATTTAATGTTTACATCTTCTTGGGTCAGTGTATCTCCTTAAAGCCTCTTTGATAAGATCCACATAAATTTAGTTGTCTGAAAATTTGATATCTTGCTCAAATCTAACTTCTCTTTATAGTTAATAAGTAGAGACTGGCCCCTTCAGACAGTTGTTTATCCTGAGCATTATAGGTGCCTATCTCAGGGTGGTAAGAGCCTCTCTCTTGGGAGACTCCTCTCTTGGCAGTACCTGTTTCTCAGCAGTGATCAGAGCCCAGACAACTACCTTCAACCAGAAGCTAACTTTTCATGACCAAAGCTGGGGAGAAGGATACTTTCCCTACGTTCCCCTAGATGTAAACAGAGACCAGTCCTTTTTCTAAAGCCCAAACATCATGGATTGATCTGTACCCATACTGCGGAGGGTTGGAAAGCTCTTTTACAGTCTTGGAGTTTGCTATTTGGAATGATCTCAAAGAAAGGTAGTGAGCTAACTAAAAGCACTGTGAACAAATAGGTGTCTAGTGCTCAAATTTGCTTCTTGGTTGTTTTTATTCAGCAGCCTGGAGAGGCCCACTCATCTCTGTGTGAATAAATGGTACTAATACCTTAAGGAAGGGGAAGACATAGTAGGGTTGGGATAGCACTCACTTCAGCTTCTTTACGCATTAGGAGCATGAGATGAAATAAGTCTAGGTGCACAGGAGGGAATCCAACAGGGACTGACTTACATCACTGTACCATTCTCTTTTAAGCTTGTCTTGTTGCATGAGCTGCCATGAAGATAAAGATTAGGCATGGACTATACTAATTGGTTAGCATTTGTTTTGAGAAAGTTATCCTCTTCAGAAAGACACCAGTCACAGCTTTCATGTGTCAAGGATATAAATGATGGTTCCATTTGGAAAATCAAAGCCACTATATAGTTTTAGTTAGAGATCATAAAATGCAATATAAGGAAACCCCAATTTTTTAGCTTTTTTTTCCTGGAGTGTTAAGGATTGAATTTAATGATCCATATCTGAAGGACATGCTTGAGGCTGACAAGGTCAGAACTAATTTTACATGTGGTACACAGATTTGAAATGACTCTCCTGAACCATGGAATGAATGATCTATTCAACTTCCCTCAGTAGTACTAGCAGATTTTCCTGCTGTTTCAGGTATAATTACAGAATCACACAGGTGGTATTCAGTCTTTCTCTAATTTAATAAAACAAAAATTCTTCACATAGCCCCAAAGTTGAATGTTTTCTTTCTTTATAAACCTTGTTGGAAACAAAACAAAACAAAACCAAAGCAAAACAAAACATTTTCCTGGTTTGTGGAGAAAGTATTATATTTTGTGCTGTTTTGCCTAAGGTAAAATTTTTGTGCAGACAAAAGAAGTTTAATATTTTACCAAGACAAACTTGTTGTGTTTGTGGTAGGCTATGAACATGCATATGAACACGTGGTCCTTTCTCAGGATTTGTCCATGTACCTCTTTAAAAGGGCTCTAGATTCTTCTCTTTTGTTCATGAATGCGTGTTCAAAATGTTAGTTGCGTCACATGCTTGTCCTTTGAGACACCAGAGCCACACCAGGGATGTCAAGATTTTTAGAAAAAAAACACATTCCATTTCCTTTTTTATTCTTGTAACACAGAAATTATTTTCCAGAGTTTAGCCTGTCCCAGTACATTTGCAAATAGTAGACTTGATCATAAAACTGCACATCAACCATGCACATTTTCTGCTTTCAAAATGTGGGTAAGAAAGGTATATACCAAAAATTTCCCAGCTTTTAGTTTATTGCACAAAAAGTTTACTTGTTCTGGATAGATTCAGTGCTTAAGGTAAGTTTAAGAAGACTAACTTATTTTTCTAAATCAATCATTTGTTGTGAAATAGAAAAAGAGATAATTTCTCATTTCAATGGGAAATATATTGGTCTTTTTCCCTGAGGCAGAAGTGGTTTTGTACAGACAGGAAATTTTCTCAATGAAAGCATTTTAGAAATGTATACATTCTTTGATAATTATATATTGTTCATTTAATTCCTTTCAATTCTTTAGTATAACTGCTGTATAAATTCTGTCTGCATAATCTGTCTATGAACACACATAGGTCTTCTTATGTTTGAATTTATTCTATCCTCAGTTTTAGTTGCATTTATGCTTTACCTTCAAATCTGAGTAGTTTTCCAGAGGTATAAGTCATAGGTTGTCCCTGGAATTTACTTTGGCCATGTCTGCAGGACACAGTGAAGTTTCTAGGCAATTGATGATGAACTGGATTAAATCCTCAGTTTTGCACAATGTCACGTGGAGATGTAAACTCATATCCTGAAAGGTATATATCAGTGTTAATGCAGTTTTGTAGTGGAACTAATAATCATATCTCTCAACAGCACTAATTAGTGTAGGCTCAATATCATGCTGATGCAGCTATATCGTCTTCCGGTACCTAAATTAGATGAATGGGTGCTAATTTGTAGATTTTCAAACCACATTCCATTGCTCTTAGTCAAATTCTACTAAATTGCAATACATGATTATCTTATAACAGAAAGGCAGAGCTGCTACTAAACAAATAATTTCACATTTTTAAAGTTGACTAGCTCTAAGATTTCGGGCAAGTCAGCCTGCAACCTGGAACCCTGTGATAAAACCTTGAACTAGTTCATGGCCCACTGAAGAACTAGGTAGACAAAGGTGGATACTTTTATAATTAACTGTTTTCTTAAGCTACATTTTATGAAGCTTCTCCAAGAAACAGCTGAAAATAAAGCTAAAAAAAAAATGAAGGGCTGGAATAAAAACTGAAGATATGGTGTGGAGCTTTTTTTCCAAACTGATCTGAAGAGCAAATATAGGGAGTTGCTGTAGAGAGCTGCAGCCAATGAATCTTTTTTAAAAAGATCTGACAACAATTTGCAAAGCACAACTGAGGAAAAGAAACAACCAATTTAATTCCTTGGTGCTTTTTGCTGCCTCATTTATAGAGATAATGAAGGATTCCTCTATAATTCAGAGTAGATCGAAGGCTATTCAAACTTACACTGGCTAGTTAGGGTTTCTCGGAGGCTATTTTGCCTGCTAATAACTTCTTGAGTAGAGTGTGTGGCAGTGACCTCTCTGATGCCCCCTGTGACCAGGGATGTGTATAGCAACGCAGTGTGTTACTACAAGTATGTTAAGTTCTTCATAAGGAAAGACAAAGCTGTTTGCAAAACATAGCTTTTGGCCAAAACGTTTAAAGTTAAGCTGGCCTAAGAAGATCTTCCCTTTCAGAAAGAACACTTAGCTGCCTATTTAAGGCAATTTTGATGCATATTGTGTTGCTAGGGTAGTGCAAACAGGGCCTTAGCCTAGGGTATATAAATGTAGTAACCACACAACTGAAAAATATAGCACTTCCTTCCTCTGTGTAATGAAAAGTTGAAGGTCTGCCAAAAAAAGTTGAATTGCCAGAAATTCTGTCAATGTGAAGGCATCTTTCCGCCTGTAAATCAACTACACATTTAAATTACTTCCTTTCATAATCTATTAAAATGGTTTTGGCACAGTTGTTCTCTGTGCAATGTTTATTGCATAATTTCATTTCATGTCTGGTCAGCAGTTGTTATTATTAAGTCTGAAATGCTATTGCAGGAGAGTATGCATCTTATTCTGTGAATAACAAAAATGATCTAAAGTAAATATAAATATGTTTTTAAAGTTAAATTGAGAGGATTATCCTGTTTACTTAATACAGTTGATTTGCCAGCCATTCGGACATAGCTGGAACAAGACTGTTTTCACGCAAAATTAACTACTTTCTTAATGAACTGTTGATAGCAAGGGTGTGCATGGAATTCACTCATCGTTATTTCAAACTATATGGACCTGTTGTTCATCAGGAAATGCTGGCTTTTAGTCCAAAACCACTGAAACGTCACTTCTGAATTCATAGAAGGTGCTAGAAGCAATCAAAATCATTAAGGCTAAAGACAAGCTATATGAATAGAGTGGAAGTTATAAAACATTGTAGCACTGTTAAATTCTGCATTTGGAAGGAAGAAACATGAAATGTTTTTGACAAAATATCTATTGCACATTACATGAAGCTAATGAGCCAGCCAAAAAAACACTAAACCATTAAGAGTCCGGTTTACTTTTCTGTATATTTTAAAGGGCATTGTAAACAATAATTGCCCCATCCTTCACACCTTTACCATTAAAGAAGTTAAAGACTTCTTAGAAGAAAAATGGCTTTAGAAGAAAAATGGCTTGATACATTTTCAGTAATGCTTACAATACACTACACACAATGATTCCCGAAAAAAAGGCTATTCCCAAAACGGAAGGAAATAAAGGTTGCTGGGTGGTGTCTCAGGCCCTGTACGATTGTTGAGTCATGCTGCATTCAAACTTGAACAGATGAGGAAATGAAAAGTTCAACTTACCCTTCTGCAAATGAAGAAATTAACCTACTGGCTACCATTGCAATTCAGTATTTGCTCTGTTTTGGGGAGTTACCAATGGCCACTGTGCATGGTGCAGGAAATCACAAAATCAAAAAGTCATGGAATTGTTGAGGTTGGAAGGGACCTCTAGAGAACATCTAGCTCAACACATACCCCTTTACTAATTACCCTGCTTGCACTGAAAAGATCATTGATTGGATAAACTTAATGAATCAGTCGCTCTCACCTTCCACATACCATAAAGTCACCATAATATTAGAGGTATGTATATCCTTCAAAAGGTCAAGTATGCCTTGCTTAGCTCTGAAGCCATTGAGCTGTAACAAAAGTGATACCTACTAGTCATCCCATTCCATCCCATTGCTGCTGGTTATCTGTTGATAATAAGATAATAATCAAATGCCATGACTCATAATCCCTGACAGCTTTGGAGCAGTTTGCAGGGAGCAAGCTAGTGTTTGACAGGAGGCTACATCTGTTTGTTTAACTCCTCTTTGGCATTTGGCATATACTGAAGTTTTCTTTTAGCAAAGAGCAGGTGCTAAATTTGATTCATCCACTCCTGCGCTCTGTTTCCATAAGCGTGAATGCTAGCCCATGTTGGGTGACAAGTACCTCAATTTTGTGTATTTTAGTTTACAGAGAAAGAAGTTTGTGTTACTTTATCACTATGTAAACAAGATTCTTGGCTTTTAAATTTCTTGGGTTTGCATGCTGACTTTGCAGTATTCACAGCCCAGTTCTCTGTTCCTCTACCCCTTATTCTGTAGCCATTATGATCTCAACTATACTAAATGGACATAACTTCTACCACTGTTCCTGCACAGCCTCCCTACCTCTTTTCTGCAAGTCATGGTAATCTAATGCCTGGGAATTTTGCAAGTTACATTACGCTTCCTACTACAGAGCTATAGAAACATAGGAGTTGGAGGAAGCCTAAAACTCTTCTAAACTTAGTCAGACCTGTGTCTCTGCTCACTCTGGTTGTTCATCTACGCTGTTTCTAACTCAAGCTCCCACTTCACACTATTGCTTCCATGCTTGCTAAATCAGGCCATCTTCTTATTTCTGAATATACAGCTTTTAAATCTTAAGTGTCCATGTAAAAGAAGGGCAGTAGTGGAACTGGAGATAGGAAAGGAACAGAGAGAAGAGATGCGAATTCCTCACTTCCAAACGTACTTTTTAAAGTGTGTGTGGGGAGAGAACTCTAGCCAGCTTTCTGCAGCATAAGATGTTCAGAAAGATATGAAACAGTTAATTTTCTCAGTCAATATGTTCTCAGCCATTAAAACATGGATATGCTTTACTTAAGAGACTTACAGTTTGTTAAGTTATTTCACAGAGAGAAGTTAATTTTCAGAAGTTACAATGAACATTTGTTACGATTTCCTCAAAATCTTCCTCCAGAGAAGTCCCCACCATGCCTATGGAACATCATTACACTAGAAAGCAGAAAAACAAACATTTTGCCCTGTGAAATTCATTTAATATTTGGAAAATGAAATCATCCTATATTAGGTTAAAAAATTAGTGCTGGTGAGAAGAAAAGGGACAAATCATTCTGGAAAACAGAAATTTAATTTCTTCATGTTGGATGCCAATGGACGGGGATAGCCAAAGTGCTTGGGAAGAGCTTGTGCACAGGAAACCAAATTCATTGTCACTCAGACTTGGACTGAGTTTGAGCAAAGCTTATGATTTCCTGCAGAATGCTATGGCTTTCAAAAATCTTCAATTTCTTGCATGAAATGTTTTATTGGGATATTTCCATTCCAGTCTATGCAGAGATCTGGGGGTTATCTACAGGAAAGAGATTCTAAACCACATTTATGATTAAGAGATTGCAATGTACTGTCTTTTTTACAACCATTTAGAAGAGATCTTTAATCGGAGGTTGTTAAACAGCAAATAAATAGTTAACAATAAAAAAAAAATGCAGGTCTTTTCACATGCCAGTTTATCAAAGCGTCGGTAGTGTTTATAATTCTCCACCTTAAAATGAGTTTTATATGTAATTATCAAAGCAATGCAGCATATAGACAGAACACTGGCTCTGGCACTCAACCTGTGCCAGTATCCCGGTATCTCCTAGTATATACTACCTCAGGGTGGCTTTCATTTACAGAAGATCAAGATCTGATTTCCTTTGTATGTGTATGAATATCAGGGGGGGAAAAATCATGACTTGCAAGAGCACACAGCAGGAGACAAATAGAAAATCTTCTCTATGGGGTCTCCACGACAGAAGACACACAGGAGCATAATGGGGCATGACTACGAGGTCAAGGGGCAGAGCGTGCCTGTTTATACAGGTACTTCCATCTGGTTGCCCTGATCAAGTCTGTGGCAATGGCTTCTGCATGCACCCCTCTGTTCAAGTCAGAGAGAAGGAGCTGAGCAGGGAAGAAGCTGCTCGTTAACACAGCTTTAGCAAATGTAGCCACTCATGAGAAGACAGAATAACAAACAGACATTTTTGATATAGGAAAGACGACTCGTTCCTTTTAAGACAAATATTTTCTGTTTGAGGACAACACAGTACAACCTCATAGAAGATCTTTTCTTCATTTGATTAAAGTAAATTTAAATCACTCTTAAGAGCATAAAATCCCCAATGGCAACAAAACCTACATTTTTATTTTAGTCAGTCCTGACCCACTGATGCCTTTTTTTTTCCAAGTTCTGACATTTGGGGACTAAGCTGATTTTAGCCAAAGAACATGTTGCAGTGCAAAAACTGATGTTAATATACTTACAGTCAAACAGCAAGTATACTTAAGGCTTATTATTTTTCAGATACACAGTTTCCCTTGGCTGCAAGCTCAGATTGTCCCTGCTGTGAGTGACTTCAAAAGCAAAAAAACCTGCGCCTGTGGCTGAACCTACAATCCAAGTTGCCACTTTTGGATCTCACAGGAACATTTAGCTTCCTTGGAGTCTCATTCTAAATTAACTCACATTAATAAAGGAATAAAAACAGATTATAAGGGGAAATATTAATGACTGTTTCCTTTTGTAACTGTGGCTAGATTTCTCCCTGGAGTCTGATTTGACTAACATGTGCTGACTGAAAATGGGTCTGAGCTGCAACAGCTTTAGAAAGTAGTTTTCAAATTCAACCTGCTTGTTTCAGGAGTGATCAAACCCAAAGATTTGGTTTAGCCCACTAGAGAGATACAAGTACCATAATTCTTTCCTACAAAACTGATTTCCAACTGGCTTCTTTGTTTGTTCTGGCCTATGGAACCGTGCCTCGTATCATACCATTGCACTGTGTGTGCCATCAGAAATTTGATGCTGAAAATTAGTAGAAGTGAAATTTTCCATACAGAAATGAGAATTCATATATGCTGTAAAGTGTGGTATGTGGGAGAATATTTATTTATTTACTTACTGTTGTGGTTTAACCCCAGCCAGCAACTAAGCCCCACACAGCTGCTCGCTCACTCCCCCACAGTGGGATGGGGGAGAGAATCAGAAGAGTAAAAGTGAGAAAACTCGTGGGCTGAGATAAAGACAGTTTAATAAGTAAAGCAAAAGCCAGGCACACAAGCAAAGCAAAACAAAGAATTCATTCACTCCTTCCCATGGGCAGGCAGGTGTTCAGCCATCTCCAGGAAAGCAGGGCTCCATCACGCGTAACGGTTACTTGGGAAGACAAATGCCATCACTCCAAATGTCCCCCCTTCCTTCTTCTTCCTCCAGCTTTATATACCGAGCATGACATCATATGGTATGGAATAGCCCTTTGGTCAGTTGGGGTCAGCTGTCCCAGCCGTGTCCCCTCCCAGCTTCTTGTGCACCCCCAGCCTACTCGCTGGTGGGGTGGGGTGAGAAGCAGAAAAGGCCTTGACTCTATGTAAGCACTGCTCAGCAATAACTAAAACATCCCTGTGTTATCAGCACTGTTTTCAGCAGAAATCCAAAACATAGCCTCATAATAGTTTCTGTGAAGAAAATTAACTCTCTCCCAGCCAAAACCAGCACACTTACTTATTTATAGGTGGGCAAATAGATTGTATTAGAAACTTTACTGCAAGAGTTAGCTTTATGCAGACACATAACAGAATCAAGTAATGAAGCATGAGTGCCTAATCCAAGTCAGTTCAAAGCTTGAATGACCATTAGGAACTGCTGCCGTAATTTATGGGCCCAAAATTTGTTTGTAGAAAGCATATTCTGTATTATTTCAAACAACAAAGCCATTGAAGAAAATTATAATTGTGAAAAGTCAAAGAAGAATAAAAATGGTAATATTTGTTAATAAAGTTATTAACTGTGATTGATTTACTGAAATTATGTTTTTCTAGAGATGCCTGAATCAAACATAAAAGACACAGGTTACAATTTCTTTATTGATTTAAGTAATGCAAAGTGATGTTTTTAAACTCAATTCCTTGGAATCAAACACAATACATCAGTCTATTACAATGCTTATTAGTTTATTGAAAACTAATCTACCCTTCTGAGCCTTTCAAAAATATTTGCTCTTGAGGATATTCGATGCCTTAATGCTTTAGAAAAGGTGAGGCATCCGTCCCACGAATTATCTCTAAGTGAAGGCTGAAACTCTCAGTGCATTCAGCAAGACATCAGTAACTTATGTAATGATTTAATACACTTGCATCCTACCTTGGTACAATTATGATAGAAAAAGCTTCCCTGCTGACATTAACAGATGTTACTGTAGATAGTTTTCTTGAAGGCAGACCAGAGGCAATCAGTAAGGAGCAAAGTTCCGTCTGCCACAGGCAATGATTTAGTCTGCCAATCAAAGATTGAAAAAGGGCTTTGCTGTAAACAAATTTCATTTAAAAGCCTCCATTATTCTTAGTTTGCTGAAATTTTTCTTCATCCTGTTCATATCCATCCTATGTCATTAACTAAAAAAAGTCATTTTTATATTCTTCCTGTAGAACACTGGCCCAGAAATTCAGTGATGTAGTCTCCCACATTTCTGTATATATTCAGACACGTATCATAATTTTCATCCTGAAGTCTCTCTAATGAGATAAATCAGAATATCTCTTGTAAGCACCTTGGAAACTGTGGTTAAGACATTTAAAATCTGAAACTATTTATACTATGCATTTTTATTTACCTCTAATATTGCTTTCAGGAATAAAACAAACAAACAAAAAACCCCAACCAAAATAAGCCATCAGCCTGCTTAGCAGTAATAGCAGGGATGGAGTGTACACAAAACTGCACACACTGGAAAATAAGAAATGAGGCTACAATAACTCATTTGACAGATTCTTTGACCGATGACTGCAACTAATGGGTTCAGTGTTGGAGTTACTCAGCAAGGATTCCTTCCTATAAGGTTTCAAGGTATAGCAAAGGAGCATTGACCTTGCCTTGAAATTAATTGTAGACACCAGAGCAGAAATGTGTAAGTAAACATATCTTTTACTCAGGGAACTGGAAGGACACTGGTGTGAGGTCCGAGGACATTGCAAGCAATGTTCTTGTAGTTTGCAAAGAAGGCCTCCAAAATTTCTTTTGTGTATGTGAATGTGGTACTTTTTGAAAGTGTTAGGCTGAAATTCTTGGTTTGCTGTTCACAAAGACAAGATTTAGAATTGTACAAGAACATACTGGCTTCATCCTTATGTCTAAAAGAGGCTGTCTACTGGAAAAACTAGGTGTTTGGGAAAATGTTTTCTATAACAGTTTAAACCAAGATGCCATTTACTCAGACAATATGACTCAAACATGGCTGTCTTGTAACAAGCATGCTAATAAAAAAAAAGGCCTGATATTTTTAACAAACTCATTTTCCCAGGGGCAGAAAAGGTTTTTAGAGAATGAGCTCTGCATTCTTTATTCGTTGGATACTGGACAAGGACTGAATTTATATGAGCAGTTGACAAGGAATAGGATTTTGTCAGCTACTGCTCTAGGGCATTGAGAAAGACTTACCAGAGGGCTTGGGGTTTTTTGTTGTTGTTGTTGTTGTTGTTTGTTTGTTTGTTTCTTTTGTTTTTTTTTTTTTTTTAGATTTTGTAGTGTGGTTGGATTTTTTTAAAATTTATTTATATTCTTTCTGATTTTCAATGTGTCGAATCAACATTTCCTTCTGCTTATCCTTGACCACATCTTAAAGACCCTTTTCCTCTTCCTAGAGGCTGGATAATTGCAGAAGTCAGTAGTAGTTTTTTTAATGACTAGCAAGCCCAGGAGGAATTGGTGAAGCCAGATGTCAACATCTACATCTGATCTGTGGAAGGATGTAGAAGTTTTTAGTCAATGGAGAAAAATATTTTAGGAAGTGATTGATCTCATTCTAAAACACACAGCTATTGGTCAGATGAGTCATGCAACAAAGTGCATATTTTTCTCCACTGTTTGTAAATAAAACATAGAGTGAAGAGCTCAGATATATGTTTTTAGAGTGAAGAGATATAGGGTAGGTAAAAGCCCCAGACTTCATATCTCATACCTTAGTTTATAAACTTACATTATAAGGATGGATAAATAAAAGCTGGAGGATAGATTATAACACAGTTAAAATACATTGTTTTGGTATTGTTGTTTTCATATAAACTATTTATAATTATTTAAAACATTAAAAATCAAGTAAAAAAGAATGAAGACAAATTAAAATTAACTAAGGACAGGATCCAGTTGCCTAAGCATAAATGTCCAGTGCTTTTTAAGATGTCTTGGGATAAAAATTAGCAATGGACTTTTATGTTTCCTGACAACTGAATTCAGGGAAATGAATTTCACAGTTGTCTAAATTTCACAATTTCAGTTGTCTAAATTTATATTTCTAAATTTATATTTAGACAACTGGATCCTGCTTTACAGATAGGATTCAGCTTGCAAATTGAGATGTCTATATTTCATTATGTCTAAGCTTTCATTATAGTCAATGGAGATCTAGACAAGAGAGCATTAAGTAAAATAACCAATGGAGTCTAGACAACAGTACATCTTCATAAAATGGAAACTTAAATTCAGCAAGCTAAATAGCTCCCTAGACTTCATTGAATTTACTCAGTAGGTCTACCGGATATGATTATCCTGATTGAGAAATTTGACATTTCCTGTGTCATATCAGTTTGCCTCATTTGAATGCCTTAGATAACATGGATAGGCTCAACTGTCATTAAACACCCATATCACGATACCTGAATCAAGCTTCTAAATTTAGATTACTTAGTTTATTAGCTGAATCCCATCCTAAGGTGTTATTGATACGCAAATGGTCAAAGATATGCAATTTTTAATTCCAACTGAACAAAAAAAAAATCTGACATTACTGAATCAACATGCTATGCCAAATTATATTTTTTATCTTGTTCATGAAGGAGTGATCCATGAATCTAGAGATTTTTTTAAAATTTTTCGTTGAGGAGCTGGAGTGGGAAATTCTTCTTCATATGCCATTAAGATCTCATCCTGAGTGTATTTTGGTAATCAGTAGACATATTCTTAATGAATGCAATTAAAAAGATATTTTAAAAAGAAGAAATCTGCTTTTTTTCCTGTATTTTTTTGGATGTTCTAGTTTCGGATGTTTTCTAGTCAATGTTAAAAATAAATCCTCAGTAACTTCACTTATTTTTTTTCTTCTCTTTAAATCCATCAAGAAAAAAAATAGTTACTGATATCAGTGACGGTTTGACTTTGTGCCTGAATGTTAAGTGAAGGTCATATATGTTTACGGAAGAACATTAATGATGGCAAAAAAAAAGAACAGGGATTGGTGGCTACAGTATCTGTATCTAAAATGCTATATTGAATTATAAAGGAACATATTAAACACATATATATAAAGTAGAACTTGATTTTTGCAGTGTAACAGTACATGGATATGCAGACAGTAACCTAAGTGGCAAGTAATTTGAGGCATATGAATAATTACTGAGTTTAACAAAGAGACACCTATTTTTTTGCCATATACTTTCCATATTCTTTTATGATTTTGTATATATATTGCAATGAAGGTGTAAACCATATATGTGTTCATGTGCTTTGATGACTACAGTAAAGCTGTCACTGTTCACACAAAATGAAACTAATGCCACTGCTCATATGACTTATTTTCTCTTTAAATGTTAAGCATTTTCTACTGTACGTGTGTTGCATGTTTGAAAGAGGAAGATACAGTACAGAAGTAACAAAGCTGTTATGTTTGAAGGAAAATGACTGTGTTTGGATATTACTTGGTCTTGAGAAAATAATCATGTCCCTTTAGGGTAATGGCCATTGAAAATGGCCAAGTTTTTTATTCATGGTGTTACTTCTTTTTTTTCTAAAATGTTTGTCTTCCTCTCAAGAAGCACAGAAATTGGCTTAATGACAAAAGCTAGCTCCAAAAGTATTGAGCTTTCATTTAGATTCCATTTTTGAATTGCTGAAGAAAAACAAGATGCTGCATAATGAAGACAATCCTTTTACTTTCTTCAGCTTGACTGCATTACCATTCATCCTGAACATCTCGATTTCAATGTAAGGCATGGAAAAAGTGTACAGTATTGGCATGAGAGTCCACATTTGTAAGAAAGTAAAAGCTCAAAATGGAAATGTGGAATATACAGCCTTATTGACAGAGAATTTCAAATGGCTTTGAAAGAACAAGGTTCCTGCACTGACTGAAAAGTAGATGGAGGTCTGTAGTAATTTAATATGTGGCCAGTTTGAAGTAGTAAGACACAATGCTGGGTGTTAGCACAGTTATTTACAAAGCTCTTATAACACAGGCAGTTATACTCTTTAAATCTTAAGGGACTTGAATCTGAAGGTTGTTACTTACTGGTTTTGGATCACTGTAATTGCACTGCCTCCATGGAATTGGTCTTAAATATATACTGATATTCTGATTGTAGCCTTTTGTTTTATATTTTTCAGTACCTTTGTACATCAGCTAATATTACATCAAGCTTTTAAAGCATATAATCAGATCTCTATAATCTAAGTATTCATTAAATGTATAAATATAGAAAGAATTTTCTTTACTAAGAGACAATGACTGGTTTAATAGTTGGTGACCGTTTATCAGGACTGAAGCACTACCAGGTATTTTTATTTCTTAGCATTTGCTACTCCACTTCCCTAGTGTAACAGACTGCATCAGATCTTCTCTAAGTCCTGCTTTTCATTCAGCTTAAATTAGAAAAAATGAATAAACAATGATATGGGGTGGGAAGGGCATAACATGAAGAGATGTGAAACATAAGAAGTGGAAACCTTTCCAAAAAGACCATAAAGTTGCCGACAAGCAGAATATGAAATGTGGATTAAATGGGCCAGCCTCCTTGTTCTCTAATGATCTGTGAAAGAAATAAACGTGCAGCAAAGTCAGGAATTATAAAGATCTTTGCCCTTGTCTGCTGTCCAAATGGACACTGTTATTGATTCTGCTTAGATCTTTTTGTTTAATGTTCCAATTATCTCCCTTTGCAGCTGCATAAGAAAGACATAAGCTATTTATACACTGCTAAATGTATCCACCCTAGGGAATGACCCCTGGCTCCAAAGTGGTGCAGACTGCGCATACCTACCCTGTTTAAGGCTAGATCTCTACAGAGCAGATATGCCATGGCCACGCAACATAGCACTTGGTGCAGCAGCACCTTTGGGCTGCCCCGGGGCTCTATAACAAGATCGTTTTATTGGGCAGGGGGAAGAGAGGAAGGGCTGTTGATTTTAGTTTAAACTATCTACCTGATATAATGTGAGGGCTTTGCTGGAACTTGACAGAGGTATGTTTTAGGATGAAAATAAGAGTAGATGTTGCATGCTCAGGGATATTTCATTTGAATGTCTGGAGGAGTCTGAGGGTGAAACATACAGGAGAGCTTTTCAGGACAGAGAAATGGGAATAAATGAACCTGGTTTAATCTTGCTCATACTGCCTTTTATGTATAAACTCCTTAAGTGAGATGTTATAACAGCATATGAAAAGAGCTTCATTTTGCAGTCACACACCTGGAATTTAATAGACATAGAAATTAATCAATTAAATAATTAATTATAATTTATGATTTCAGGTGGCCCAGGCCCTGTGTTGGGGAAGGAAGGAGGGGCTAGGTGATTGTTTTATGTTATTTCTGTTATTGTTTTCTCAGAAGCTTCTGACTTCCATTTGTTCCAGGTTAGAAAACTGGTCTTCAGCTGCTTCTTCCATTTGTTTTGTCAGCACATTTAGGTTTTGCTAAGAAATTTCTTCCTTTAGTTCAGTGGTTTATTTTGTTCAGATGGATTTAATCTGTTCCAATTTTAGGCCACTAAAAGTTTGATGCATATGTTTAAGCAAGTTAGACTAGGTTCACATTATAGACAGAAATGAATGTGTTCAAAGGGCAGATCATCTGATTTAGTCGGATACTCACATGAAGAATTATGTCTAGAGGTGCATTTTTACTTACATTGATTATAAAAAATGTCTTGCTTGGAATTAGTTATTTTAGATCCCTAAAGATGTCACTGCAAGACACGCGACCCCTGTCTGTCTGTCTATCTATCTATCTATCTATCTATCTATCTATCTATCTATCATCTATCTGTCTATCTATCTATCTATCTATCTATTTATTTGCTGTGTTGTATCTTAAAAACAAGCTGCATATATTCTGCAGAACAGATAAATGAATAATACAGCATTTTAAAAGAAAACATAGAAACTTCTTATTTATGTAAGGATTACATTATATTTCTTTTTTGCTCTTGCTCCTTTTGGATGGTTTCTGCGGCCTCCTTGTCCTTAGAGACATTCCTTTTTCCTCTCCTTTGATGCTTAAACTATTTTATATAGGTTCAGATACAATCAAGTTGGCTTTCTCCATCTTAATGCTTTGGAGGCAATTTCCTCTTCATTTTAAATTTGTCACTGGGGAAACCTTTTTCTTCCTCTCAGCCAAACAGATGGTTTTTATTTTTCATTTTTTATTTTTTCAATGTTTCCACTAAAAAGGTCAAGATCATCTTTGGAAAAGTGAAGTTCTGTATTTGCTTCCATCATCTTAAAATAAAAGCATACAAATTTTAAATGGAAAGTCCTACAGGTTGTTTCAGTTGTTTCTTTTCCTTCTGAAGTGTAAATACACATAGACAATTTTGACCCTTGTCACTGTAATACCTGAAATTCTTCAAGCCACTAATGAGATTGTCCTCTGAACTTGTGTGTGAAACTTCTTGGACAGCCTTGAAAGAAAAGAGTGAATTTTGGGCTGATTAAGATTAAACCTCATCTTGCAGTTCAGAAAAGAAAGCACAAAGTGGATTAAATTACTTTGCCCAAATTTCACTGAAATTTTAGTCATATGAGCCAATAACAATAGTCTAACAATTTATAGCTGTGCATAGAAATATATATGAGCACAGTTGTCCCACTTCAGTTACAATGCAACTTGGTTTACTCCTAAAGTTAAATACCTGATGCTTATGCAAAATTGCACTATTTTGCATTTGAGATAGGCATACGGGAATATGCATGTGTACTGATAGTTACATTTCTACAGATGTTTTGTAATTACTGTAGTTCAACAGTGAGTATCGTCATCCATCTTTTTCTCTGCCAATAAAAGAGCAATATTAGCATCAGAAAATCCCTATTAATGCACCTGATCTCTGCTGAACCATCACTATTCAGCTGGTTCATCACATTGCACTTAATGAAGAAAATGTGTCTTCTCATCACATGTAATCCAGTGATTGTTCCAGACATGACTAGAGATTCACAGGAGTAATAGCCTTGCTTAAGAGCTTCAGACTTGTGCTGACTGGACAACTGTAGGTCCTCTAAACTATTTTGTTTTCTATGATGTATTCCATATCCTACCAAACCATCTCTAACTGAACTAGGATCTTCTTATTGAAGGTTCCTGTATAAGTAGAGTTTGCTTGGGTTTTGACAGTTTCTGATAGTGTTTGTGGTCTGGGTTTTTTTCAGTCCTTCAGGTAAGATGCCATATCATGTACTCTGATTTCCACTGGCTTCCACTTTTCGGTATCTTGTGCTGAATATATTTTTCAGTTCCTGAAGTTCTTGAGCGCATATCTTTACACTTCAGGCACTGAAATGTCTATCTTGAAAATCTGCTAAGTGTACTATTCTTTAGCATATAGGTCTGACTTGGTAAATGCATAAAAGAGCCTTGCTTCTGGATTTGTAATTACATGAGCCAGAATTCAGTGCTGGAGATTATATGCTCACTGACTTTAGTACATTAAACTCTTTCAATGTTGTTTTCTTCTCAGTTATGGCAATTTCCATTTTCATACTCTTATTCCCATTAGCCCCTTGATTTTGCCTCCATGTTCTACATCATTGTAGTTACTGAAATCTGCGTCAAAGGGTTTTTTTGGTGGTATCTAAATTAACTTTAACCTTTGTCCCTATACTTGCTGAATTACCACACTACTTCCTCTTTCTTTGTTCTCTTTTTATTTTTGTGGCTAAAAATCTTTTACTATTTGTTTTAATTTCCTTTGCAAGGTCCAGCTCATCTTGAGAGTTGGCAAGTCTCACTTTTCTCCTAGATATTCTGACCTTCAAGACATAGCTTTCCATTCAGTCAGTCTGTTCTTGCTGCTCCTCATAGACTCCCAGTTTACCATTGAAAATCCTTTTTTGCACTCATGTGATCAAGGTCAGAAATGGGTAAATGGATTTCTAATATAAGCAATATAGCATTTACCCACATCTCAACAGTTGCAGTGAAACATTACACAGAAGAGTTTATTCACTCCTTGATTGAGTACTACATGATCCTCAGCCTGAGGCAATTAGTTATTTAGTTAGGTCTTGGGTCTTTTCCTCTCAATCATTTTTCTTTTACATGTAGTACATGCATTGGTTTTGCATCTGTGATTTAAAGTAGTTCCAAGCTTCTTTTTCAGACAGGCTTTTAAACGTTACAAATCCACCTAACTTTCATTGATTCCTTTCATTTTTCAATAATTTTTAAAATTAAAATAGATATTCTTATAATAGATTTTCTTTCATTTCTCTTTGCACCATAAATTTAACATAATCTGCTCATCATCATTTAATTTAGGATAATTTTTCTTTTTTCATTTGTATTAAGTTCTCACTACATCCTGGTCATGCATTCTAAGATATCATTGTTTTTCATGGTTCAGTCGTGTAAAAAATATTTGCATCACATCATTTTGATTTGAATATGGTCTTCAGTCAATATATGGGATAGCAACAATATATTTATCCTGGTGCTATATATAGCTCTGATTGATAGTATTAGCAAGAACTTTCTCTATATTCAAATTTGATCCTGGCTATTTGGAACAAATATTTAACAAACTTCTTTCTAGAACTGCTTAGTACTTTTCTAAAGTGTTTCTACTCTATTTTGTCAAGACATTCTCCCCCTCCTCCCCACCTTTGTATTATTAATAGAAAAATAAAACCTTGCAGGTCATTCACATCTCTAATAAATCCTTAATAAGATGTTTGGCTGGAGAACCTATCTGAGAACTTCTTTGCACATATTCCTTTGCTTTGTCCCATCAGCATATTTTTTATCCTCTTTGAAAAGACTACGTCCCAAGCCATAGAAAATCAATAATATGTACACAAAATTCACTGGTCCTTCAGGTCCTGCTGCCCTTCCTACTCACCCCTTTCTTACGACAAGGAAACCCATGGAACCATTGTTCTTCCAGTAACCCACATGTGCTGGTTTCTTGTGTGATATGCATAAAATTTAAAAACAATTGAACTAGAATCTAGATAATATCCAATATGTGTTCTCACATTTTAAAGGTTCTTAAACGTTTGCTTTCCAGCAATTTGCTTATGTAAGAATTGAAATATTTTTTTCCCTTCCTTCCTCCCTCCCCCTCAAAAAACCCCAAAGTTAATATTTTTGTTAGTTGCATAGAGAAAATTAAGGTTGTGTGAATGGAAGGTCGGATGGCATGAAAGTAAAATAAAAAATTCACTGTAAACCCCAAAACAACAGTATTTTCTATTCCTCCCTCGTTCTGCCTCCTCCCTTCAAATTCAGAATTATCCTCTCTCTCCTAATTACAATCAAGTGACGGTGCTGCAAAAATTCTTAGTATTCTTAATTCTTAAGAATTTAAGACCTGGAACAGAACATAGCCTTGCAGTAGCATCTCAAAGTCCTATTCTTATTCAAAGTGTTTATTTTGTCATAAAAAGGTGAAAAAAAAGAGGAAATAATAACTGAGACTCTATACCTAGTTTAACAAGTCACATATTAAATAGCCTTCACTCAGCAGAACTGCTGTGAGGCAGACATCATTTGGTGATCTATCTAATGGGTTGAAAATCCCACTGAAAGAGAGTTCATATCAAAGGTGGTGAAAGAAAATGTTCAAAGTGTCAGCTTTAAAGTGACCCCTGTTGTTTGTGTCTTTCCTAATCAGGGGATTAAAGATGTAAGTTAGGATGTTGCAAATGGATAATTTTTTTCAGTGAATGAACTGTCTGCAAATTCACTTATGGAATCCTTTAGCAAATTTCAAAGCATGTGATTTATATTTAAAGGGACATAATTTAAAAATTATTCTTTAATTCCTTTTTTGTTGTTGTTGTTTTTTAGTTCTACAAATGACACCTGAGAAGGCTTTGTATATGCTCATTTTAAAACTGAAATTCTTTGAAAATTTTGTGGCATTTCATATTTACACTACTTCTCTCTGTGGAATTAAGTAAGTTCCAGGTCTTCCTGTGGACACAGAGCATGAGTAGACTGTCTCTACTCTGCCCTGCTGTAAGTAGTTAGTTGTCATTAAGGACAGGTAGGTCAGAACAGTTCAAGTGCACTGTGAGCCACACTGTTCTCTAGTATAACTGCATATAGAAACCGTGTACAGAAAACCTTGCTTTCCTGATGTACTATCAGGACTCGGGAAAGGTTGCTCGGTTTTGGTCATGCTTTTTCCTACCAGTAGTATCACTGGACTACTTCATTGTGTCACATATGAACACAACAGTCTGGCCTTAGATAAGTTCTGGATTTATGCCTAAAAGGATTTTATATGTGTGTTCTTATGCATCTGCATGTCTCACACATGCACATGTGAAGCCTTAAGGTGAAATTATTACTATGCTTAAACTTACAGGAAAACTACTTCTATGCTAGGACCTGGTTTTTTTTAATGTCTCCTGTTTATGTGCATGGGGCATCACTATAGAAATGAAGGAAAGAAAAAGCCTTAAAGACTGGGAGGACACAGCTGATATATATGTATACACAAGCTGGTGGGGAAGCTTGAAATCGAAGACATCAGAAATTATTTTGTAAATGCCTAAAATTTAAATTGATGATATCTTCTTATCTTCGTAGTTTTTACTGTGAATGGGCTATCTATAAGAGTAGTATGTAACATTAAAAAGCAAGCAAAAAACATCAACAAAATAAATTTTAATGCGTTGACTACATCCTTGGAAACAACTATGTAGTACTCCAAAATCTTTGAAATGTCCATCTGTCCACAAAGATTAGAGTGAAAGCACTTTATTAAACCATGGTTAAGTTTATGTTATTCAATAGTTAAAAAGTACTCTTCATATGAAAACTGTTCAATGATCTTTTATGCTCGTATTGCCAAGAACCACTCAAAATGGTCTTTTTGCAAATAACTTACAGTTAACCACATCAGATTCAGCAGGATTAAGCTAAATCGTCTTTTGATATCTAACGTGTTATACTTCCAAAGCAATTCAATGGCAGAGACAAATAGTTAAAGTGCAGGAAATTCACATGCATCCCCAGTGGCAACAGATTTTCAGGGCAGTGAGCATGGGAAATAAAGAATTCTTATTTGTGTTTCTTCCAATTTCTTGCCATGTTTCCTCATCCCAGCCAGAATTGCATTGCTAAAGATTCCACAGTGGCCAGTGAAAGGATGAATGGAATTTAGTTCTCTTTTGTGAGCTGTGTGAGGAAAGAGAAAGGACACAGTAAAGCTTTTATTGACCCAACTCCAAATCCAGTGTGTCTAACTAGGAAATTGTTCATTCAGATGGAAGCCAAAAAAGCGTCTATGCCTCAATGTGGCTGAGACAGCAAAATCAATTCAGAAAACAACAGCTCTGTTTAGTAAGGATTCAAAGGAAGAAAATGTACCTAAATCAATAAATAATATACATAATAAAGCATTTATACTGCATAATATTTTATTAAAGTGTCGAGAAATACCAAATCCATCAGCCTCTACAAATACTGGCTTTTCATAGGCCAGAAGGCCTAAGTGATTTTTAAATTTTAAACAAAGTACTCATAAAGGACAGAAAGATTTATGCAATTTCTCACTGCTTTCCATGTAGAAATGATTTTGCCATGCTTTTTGCCTTGCTTGCATTGTAAAAACACTTATAAAGTCACCAAATCTCAAAATGTTAAGATCTCATACACTCTTTCTAATTGCACCCCTGGGATTTTTGCTGCCTACAGAATTACAGCTCAAGAGCAAAGTCCATCAGTGGTGATGATCAGCTCTATAATATCTGGCTGCACAACTGGCCTTTTAAAGTGAAGGCTGTACCTGAATATGCTTTCAGTCCAACCTTTTTCTCATAAAACATCAGTATTCTTAAACATGGAGACTTAAACTGGTCCATACATATTTTATTTATTCAACAACTACTAATGGAAATAAGTCAATTTATGTTTATTTATATCTGTATATGAAGATGAATTTGTAACTCATGTTTATAAATCCTTATATTTCTCATGCTGCTTTTAGAGAGACTACATTTTATTAATATTTGGAAGGCTAGTCAGTTCTACACTGGTTTCTTAAGCCTTCAGATGAGCTGAATACAGGGCACACAGTGACCTGCTTTCATTTTAGGTTGGCCCAATCACAAAGTGTCTATCTCTTTCCCTGAATTACAAAAGAAACTCAGGGTGAAGAGACACCTTTTTAAAGTTTCTTAGTTAAGGGGATGGGATCCAGGTACTAGAGAGGTATAAAAATCTCCCATTCTTCATGCTTGGTATTATCTGATTGTTGAGAGTTGTAATGTAGCTATCTTCATATTTTTAAACACTAAGTCGTGTAGCAGAGCATGAATTTAGCATCCTTAGCCTTTATTTTAGGATGTAACTGCAAAATACTTTATCAGTACTGTGTAAGACATGATGCATATGTTTAGGGAGAAGCATGAGATAGCCCTCGTCAAAAAAAGGGAAAGGGAAGAATGATGAACCTTGGCATCAGAAAGCCTCAGTTGTCTCCCTTACAGCAGGGTCAAAATCCATATCTTCTCATGTGCCTTCTTATCTGTGCTCCTGCTCTCCTCCCCATCTGTGGCAGAGATGATCTTAGGAATTTCCACATCTTCCCATGCACTTATTTATTCCCACTGCTCCATCTTTTCCTCCACCCTTTCTTTCCAATTTTATAATCATAAATTACATCCAATTTCTCTGATGCTGCCTCGTGGAAGTGGTAGACTTTTTGATTGATATTAGATTGCATGTTAAGTTATATTGAAAGTAAGAGGAAGTGCAGACTATGTTGAAAACAGAAAAACTTCATGGAATAGATTGAAGTAGTTCTAAAAAACTATTCAAAAAGCCTAGTGTGATAGACTTGCAGCAACTTGCCAGGAATTATCCTCCTTTGGATGGGATGGAATAAAATAAATTGAATTTAGTATCAAAATATCAAACATAGATATACTGTACTAAGTGGAGTGTTCACTTTTGCATTTGACTCACTGAAAAAAGGTTCAGTTCAACCTTTTGTAGAGTCTCTAACACTTCATATCAAGCTGTTGCAGAAAACACTCTGATTATTCATCATAAAAAAAGCACTGATCTAGTTGTCTGTAAGTTGAGGGCCACATCTGTAAGCTTCCTGATGGAAGACTGCAGGCAGAGAATAAACATAGTGGACATTTGCACATCACATCAATTCTCTGTGGAAAGCTTACATAATTGAATGGAAATGTGATTTATTTATTAGGAAAAGGATAGCAAACATAGTCAACTCAGTCATTCTCAGTTGGTGTTGCCTGATGGGCATTTTCAGAAAAAAAGCCAGGCTGGAGAAGTAGAAATTAAGAGATCATTCTCTTTCTTTGAAACTCATTTGAAAGTAGGCTTCTGTATGTACTATCCTTTATTTTAGTGATGTAAAAAATATATCTAAATTTGTGGAGTATTTATTAACCTCAGCTTCAGATAAGCTGGATCTTGGTCATTGATTCCACTTGTACTGAACTTGTCCTGTGCAAACTGTTTCATACAACCAAATTTTGTTAGTACTATTGTCCTGTATTTTCAGTTCTCTTTTTTTTTTAACATTTTTATGCATTGAATTCTTTTCCATTCTTGCATAATTTTAAATTTATATTTTGATAACATTTTTATTATAGTACTGTGCAAAGCTATGTTTCCCCTATTTCATGCATGAAGACCACTAGGAGAGAGAGACTTATCGTATAAATTTCACTGGGGATATATAGTTTGAGTATTGTAGGACAGGAAAGGACCACATGCCTCAGGGGTCCTAACTCCCTGTTACTGCACGCTACGGAATTACATAATATTTATTATAAACTGATTAAGCCTGAGAATAAAACTAGTTGTTTTCCCTTTCCACATCATTGCAGTTAGACAACTTTTCTAGAACCTTATTGTTCTGATGGAAACTTTCTTTTAGTTATGAGAATGTATTTAATCCTGGATGATACATACCATTTTTTTTTCTACTGCCACTATTACCCTTTAATTTAAATAACCTTTCTGTCTCATGGATGTTTATTCACCAATGCATTTATACACAGTAATCATATCTCTTCCGAACTTCTGTTCTGCTAGACCAAACAAGCTGTATTATTGTTATCTCCTCTTGGACAATAGGCTTCTCTAATCACGCCATCTGCCCTTCTTTGAACCTGTTCTGGTTTGAAATCATCTTCCTTTAGATAGGTGAATGAAACTTTACACAGTGATGTCCTTCCAGGTCCCTGGCATTAATACTTCCCTGTTTTTACAGGAAATCCTTTATTAATACAGCCCACAATAATTTCTACGTCTTCCGCAGCAAATGCACAACAGTAATACACATACACAAGCTTCAGTTACATGCTGATCAGAGATCTCTGATTTCTGCTGAGTTTGCATATCAGCAA
Organism: Ciconia boyciana; assembly: GCF_034638445.1. Classification (NCBI taxonomy): domain Eukaryota; kingdom Metazoa; phylum Chordata; class Aves; order Ciconiiformes; family Ciconiidae; genus Ciconia; species Ciconia boyciana. The sequence continues at coordinate 171,507,811 of NC_132934.1, read as the reverse complement.
TAATTGTCTCAATGGATCACTCTACTCATTTTTGAAATGCATCTGTCCCTGGGAAGAAGACTGTTTTAAAGAGAACAATAGCCCTATACAGGTCTTTTGAATAAGAAACAACATTATCCAGTGAAACTTTGTGTGTTTAGCAGATAGCCCAGAGCAATAGTAGTGAACAAGGTGTTGGTAGTTTCATTGCAATAACTTAAATCAAAACTTAGCCATGAAACTGAAATTCTATAATGTATTGCCTAAAAAAAAAAAAAAGAAAAAAGTGTCACATAACAATTGCATTGTATTTCTTCAGATATATAAGACAGACCCTGAGTTTTAATGTAAATAAAATTGAAGATGGAGAGTACCTAAGAATCTCTGGGAAATACAACTGGATATAAAATTATGTGAAGGATAGGAATAGCAATGACATGCCTACTCCTCAGCTGAAGTTGTAGAATTTGAGGAGAAACTAGCAGCATTTAAGGACTGTTACACTCACAACTGAGAGTTATCATTGTCTTATTTTAACCATATCACCTGTATTTTAAAATAATTTTAACCATATCACCTGTAATCTCGAGAGGTGAGACAAGACAAGATGAGAAGGCGAGACATAAACCACAAGCTGAAACAAGAGGCATGTACTGGATGGGACAGAAGACCCACCTTTGTTTTGTCCCAGATTGTTTTTCCTATCATTTCTGGGGGGAAAGGGAAAGAATATAAGAAACAACATATCCATAAATTCAATTTCATCTTAGCTTCTGGAAATCAATTTTTTAGGAACTTCCTGATCCTGAATTACATCCAGACTATTGTGTACTAGTCTTTGAGGGATCTACCCTCCAAGAATTATCAAACTCTTTTTTAAACTCCCACTTTTAGACTTCACAATATCTTGTGATAAGGAGTCCCACAGCCTAACTATTCATCAAGCAAAATTGCTCCATGTTTTGTTAAATGCTGATAGATAACCCGTGACCACTCCTTTTTTTTTAAAAACTGTGAGAAATAGTGAATAGCTGTTCTCTCTTTCTCTCCTTTAATTTGTTAATGATGTAAATCACTGCATAGACCAATCATTTATTTCCAGTCATCTCTTCTTCATGCTGAGGAGTCATATTTTACTAAGCATCTAAGCTGTGTGCTCTTCAGTGCCTGTGATCATCTTCTTGCCTTTCTGAGCACCTGTTCCAAGGTGAAACAACCAGAACCTCAGGTGGTATTTGGGAGCTGAATGCACCATATGGGGGAATAATGATGACTTCTGCTTGCTCTCAGTTTCTGTCCTGGTACTTCTCTGTTGTACTTCCCAGTTCTAGACGATGAGCTGATGTATGTGGAAAACTCTCTGCAATTACTCCAACATTTTCTCAGGCAGCAATGGCTACTTTAGAGCAAATGAATTTCTTTTTATAGTTACTTTCTCCAGGTGAATTCAATGTTGAATTTAATCTGCCATTCTACTGCTCTCTAATACGAGATCATTTGTAGCTCTTTCAGACAGCTCTGGACTTAATTGTTCTAGCTATCAGAAGTAATTATCTGCAAAACTTGTTGCTTCTTCATGCTCTCTGCTAGAACATCTATGAATATGCTGGAATGTAAGTACCCAGTAAAAATACTTGGAGGATACATTGGTAACCTGTTTCCTTTGTGAAAACTGATAACTTCTACCTATCTTTTCCTGTTTTTTAATAGTTTGCTTGAGAATCACATAAAACTGTTTATAAGAGTTTATTTCTTTGAGAAGTTCAATTAAGAAAGGAACTTTGGGACAAGCTTTTTGAACACTCAAGTATATTAGCTGTACTAAAGCATCTCTGAGGCAAGACAGATACCTAAGTGGAAAAGCTATGGGTCTCAGCATAGTCTCTTTCAGTCCACTTCTATGAGGCAAATTTACAGACCTAGCTGAACTATGTATTTTGTATTTATAGATTAATTTAAAGTATGAATTTAAACTACAGATCTCACAAAAGTTACTAAGCAAAGATTAAAATCTAAGCAAGCTTTAAAAACCTGTCAAAATACTAAATGTGTAGCACTGGAACATTTTAAACTCACATACACTTTCTAAAGTAGCTCCTAAAATGAAAACCCCCTTAAAGCTACCTGAGCTCTGTACTTTCAGTTTATTTTCACTGAATTTAAAATTAAATTCCAATATCCATGCTTTAAAGTCTTATTAATTTAAGGTCGGAAAGTTCTAACAGCTAATTGATTAGAATAGCAAAACAGAGCTTTAGATAAGTCTCTAGATGCCTGTACCTAAGTATCTAAATCTCTGATCTCAGCTACAACTGTTGATAAAGATGTGGTTTTATTTATATATATGAATATATATATTTATATATATAAATATCTATCTTAATTTATATGTATGTGTATATATATATACACACATGCTCTATGAATAATAAACCAGTATATAATAGGGTAAAATAAGCGAGTACATAGGCACACCTACTTTTTTCCAAGAGCCTTGAAGTTTCCTTTACCTTTGGGAACACTTGGTTTGGACGCATTCTAGTTCTGCCACCATGAAAATGAAAGACTACCATGAGATGATGGGAATATCAGACACTTGGTTTATTTAGTCGTTCATCCCACATTCCATAGTGACCAAAACAGGTATTTTGAAGATATTTCAATACCGAAAAGAAGTCAAAGGCCTTGTATTAAGAGTCTTCATACAAGGATTAATAACTAACAGATGAAAGGACACCTAAATCTGAGGAGGCAGAAAGCAATTACTAATAGTAATGTAGCACAACAACTAGTTTACTTCAGAAGTTAAGATCTCTTACGCATAACACATATAAATGAATTGGAGGAGAATACAGTATTATTATAATTGGAGGAGTACAGTATTATCTTTATTTTTGTATGTATAACTAAAATTAGAGACAGACCAAAACCAAACAAGACAACTCTAGTTTGAAAGGATTTAGATTTTATAGTGACTGCAGTAGCAAGTGGAAAATAGAAATATTCTGCATTGAAAAAATGTATTTCTAAAGGATTTCAAGTGCTATCTAGAATGCAAAAACAGTTGAAAACGAGAAACACACAGAGGAGAAAATTAAAATGGTGCTATGAGGTATAATCTGTTCATCTTTCTATTCCATTTTCATTGTTGTGTTTTGTAGTGGTTTAGCCCCAGATGGCAACTAAGCACCACGCAGCCGCTCACTCACTCCCCCCCACCCCCGTGGTGGGATGGGGAAGAGAATCGGAAGAGTAAAAGTGAGAACACTCGTGGGTTGAGATAAGGACAGTTTAATAGGGAAAGCAAAAGCCGCGCGCAGAAGCAAAGCAAAGCAAGGAATTCATTCACTACTTCCCATGGGCAGGCAGGTGTTCAGCCATCTCCAGGAAAGCAGGGCTCCCTCACACGTAATGGTTGCTTGGGAAGACAAACGCCATCACTCCGAATGTCCCCCCCTTCCTTCTGCTTCCCCAGCTTTATATACTGAGCATGACGTCATATGGTATGGAATAGCCCTTTGGTCAGTTTGGATCAACAATCCTGGCTGTGTCCCCTCCCAGCTTCTTGGGCACCTGGCAGAGCATGGGGAGCTGAAAAAAGTCCTTGACCAGTGTAAATACCGCTCAGCAACAGCCAAAACATCAGCGTGTTATCAATATTATTCTCATACCAAAACCCAAAACACAGCACTACCCCAGCCACCAGGAAGGAAATCAACTCTATCCCAGCTGAAACCAGGACATGTTTCCATTGTTGTTTCCTTACTGTAAGTTGTCAAATCATGCAGTGGCATAGTGGGGCTGTCAAAGATGGAAAGGATGAAAATCATCCTTCAATTTTGAAACTTATCCCCCACTATATTTGTAGTCTGTTTAGTTTTATTTGACTGTATTTTTTAATATAAAAAAGTGTGAGATTTAAGTCTTTTGCTGGAATCAGCAACTTGTGCAATCAGAAAGAATTTGATAGATTTCATTATAAACATTTATTAAATATATGGGATTCTGGAAAGAATTAGAGGTCAAAGAATATGGAGTAGTTGAATAAAACTGTCCTGGAAAGGAAATTACATAGATGATAGCAGACCTTAGACCAGTTGCAACTCCATCTTCTACATATGTACATACTGTTTGTATGTTAAAAAAAAAAAAAAAAGAAGAAAAAAAGCCTCTGAAAAAGGATGTGTGCTTACAACATACTTCACGGTACTTCATTTCACAGTTCTCTCTGAAATGACTGATTTCCTCATAGCTGTTGAATTGCTCCTGACATGATTCAACCTTTCATGCCATTCAGTAACTTCTCTTTCAGTACTGATAAGTTTCAGCAACTTTGTGTCATCACTATTCTGCCATTCCTTTATTTTTATACATGTATGCCTAAGCCTCCAGCTTTTTCTTAGTACAAAGAATTTTCAAATGTCTCATGATCTGCCTGATAGGGGGAAGTCTGTCTCTCTTATGTCTTGCCTGTGCTTTTTGCTCTATGCTCCTCCAAATGTTGCCTATTATGATCTGACAGAGATGAAAGCAAAAACTTCTCTGGCAGAAGAATACATTTCTGTCAAAAAACTTGGCATATTTTGCATAAAACAGTAGAGAAGTGTTCGAAATTCAGATTAGGGTTAGAGGTGTAAGACTTTGAACACCAGAGAATGGTGTTCACATCTGGTATCACAGCTGGTGTCACAGTGTATATCACTTCTGAGTTCCCTAGGCATTCCTAAATTTACCAAACTGCCTATAATTATAATGCATGATCTTATTTTAGGTTTTACTGTCCTCAACTTCTGTCAAAATCTCCATTTGTTCATAGACACATCTAGTACCAAAATGTGGTGGATAAAACGAAATGCTGTAATGAGTGAAATGAACTTTCTTCTCTAGCTGGACATCAGTTCCTCCCCCATCTTCACAGTGTGGTGGCTGATAGCTGTGGGTTAGTATACAAGCTGCCCTGTTTATATTTTTGTAAGCTATGCTACTGTGATCTCTACTGTCTGGTGCCCTCTATCTCTGATTTTCCTGCTACACAATGATATTTTGGCTGCCCAATAACTGTATCGTATATAAAGATGGAAGAGAGTGTTAGAGACTAAAGAACAGATCTCAAAGCCACAATACTGTATACTGTACATCATATAGACCACTCCCTTGATTGTCATCACTTACTCTATTACAAGGCACATTTGGCTTCTGTCGCATTTTTCTGTATGTATTTTCAGATGTCTTTCTCCCCTTTCCTGCCAATTCTTTGCAATTGGTCATCTAATGAGCCATTTTACACTGATATTTCTCTCAGCCGTTATTTGTTTTTTCTCCTGAGCCATGTGACTGACTGAAGGTAAAGTGTTTTGTGACTGTGTGTACCAAAGACAGACTGTAAAAAAGGCTGAAATGTGATCTTATTACATAAACCTGTTCAAGCACCACTTTTTTCCCCTAATAACAATGGGCTTCGTGTTATGTAAGCAAGGACAATCATAGAACTTCATCTGTAAGATGTATTAACTGTACTAGATTATAATGACATGCTCATGATATTAAATAAAGAACTAAGATTGTGAGACACTAACTGGTTTTTTCACCTATGTGAAATGTCATTGATTTCAGTTTTGGGGTTGGTTTTTGGTTGTTTTATTTTTTTAAAAAAGGGGCTTTTAAAAAACTCTGGTAAGGGAAATAAACAAAATCTTTGTCAATTCATGGCATAATAATATGAGCTTCAGCTTTACTGAATAACTATTTTGGAATGCCTGAATTCAGTTGAATGTTATCTTTACACAGAGTTTGGTGTAATTATTTAATTAATGGAAATGAAGTATTGCAGCACTGAAGGGTTTGAATAAGTGTTGAAGGACACTGTGGATAAGACCCATGGTTTGGCTGCAGCTCAGGGTAATTCACATATTTGAATAATGAAATGGTGAATTTTCATTGCTTGTCTCTCTCTTCCTTCTTTCAGCTTTGCATCATGATGGAACCAAAGAAATCTGTCTTCTGCCAGACAGTAAGAACCTAGGTTGCTGGGGCAACATGTTGACTGCAAAAAAACCTTAAAATAAAGGTGGCTCATTTCCAAGTCACCGCTTTTTGGGGGTTTGGGGCTTTTTTCCACGTTTTCATAGAAAAGACACACACTGGCAAAAGTGCCTTGTGGGAGGTTTTATAATCAATAAACCTGTTGTTTGTAGAGGGATTATGAATCAGAAATTAATGCTAAGCAGGTGAGAAATGCACTCCAGTATTTCTCAATTTTAAAAATATGAAACCCCATAGAAGAAGTACATAAAAGTTTTAAAGAACCTATTTAGAAAGCATCTGCTTAACTAAGAATTGGTTGCTAGGATTTACAGATTGTCACAAAGTTGTTCCCAAATCTGCTTCACTGAAATGCTAACTGGGTGAAAAACATGTTCTTAATGTTAAAAGAGTTGCATAGCATTAAGCTGCACACTTTCCATTGAATCAAATGGAATCTGTGTAGTTAAATTTAAGTTCAGTCCTTTGGAAACACTCATTGTGCATCATGAGTGCAGCAATGTTTCAAGTGCAGAAGAGGAAAAACCCCTGTTTTTTAGTAACAAAGATATGACTCAGCAAAAAAAAAAAAAAAAGAAAAGAAAAAAACAAAGCCTCTAACAGCTCAAAATATGTTGCCATCTTCTTGCACAACAATGTCCCTTAACGGTAATGATGCTATGGTAAAAGGTGCTTGCAGAAAATAAAGCCCACTATATTGAGGTGTTGAATAGTTTTCAGTTCTTCATACTAAAATTAATCTACAAGAGACACTGTGAAGCTATTAGAGAGGGAGATCTTTCTTGAATTACAATACAACGCAATGTGAGTGACTTTTCTGGGTCTGATAATGATCCGAAGGCTGTATTGCAGGATGCATGCTATCTAATTTAGGTGCCTACCTCTTCGTTCAATGCTGGAAAACAAAAGGAAATGTCAGGAGAATATGTCCACTTGAGGGCAGTTTGCTGAGTGAACTTCGTCCAAGGCCCTGTGCTATGTGGAAAAGGGCACTTGGTGCCTGCCTTTTTGTGTACCATGCAGGGGTTAGGGCACTAGCCAGAAGAGATGGAGCCTGGGCTGTATTGGGATTAAAGAGAATTAAACAGTGTTGAGCAAGGCAGGAATCCTCACTGTGGTCACATACACACCACAATCAACAGAGTAGCCAAGACCAACCAGAGAGGAAAAAAAAATTACTCTGGCACAAACTCAGTTTTCTTCCCTTTTAGAGCCAGGGACCATCTAATCTACATGGAGAGAAGGCCCTGCCACTGTGTATCTGTAAAGAGGAACAGCCTAGGCTAAACAGAGGTGATCATTTGTATAATAAACTGGAGTATGGCGATTGTGACATTCTATCTATCAGATTATGTGATTCTGTTGCCCACACACATCACAGGTTGCAGCTTCATTAGGTGCTATGCAGCATGGAGAACCTGATGCCCTGGGAATGGACCAAGAGAATACGCCAGCTGCCCTAAAATGTCAGCATACTGGGATTCCTAACTCTGATGCAATGCGTGCGAGGTTTTAAGACTGCAAAGGTAGATGTCAAGGAAGTGGGAACAACTGGACATGTAAACAGAGGACTTCAGCTGCAGTGCATGTCGGACTTTTGCCTGTGTGTTATGGGGTCCCATCCACAGTGAACCTTATAGAAAAGATCTTATGGAAAAGATCTTTGCTTATGACAGGTCAGCAAATTACAACAGGCAAGTACTCCATATAGCTGCTAACATTTCTAGTCCCAGCTCCAGGTGGAAGAAACTCATTCTTCACATGGCCTGGGGACTTAAATTTGATAGCCTGTTTCTTGAGCAGACTGCTCCAGTGGTTTTCTTGTATTGGACATGAAAGTGCTCACTGATTCATTTCTAAAATTGAGCAATTCACAGAAATATCTGCTTTGTTAATCCTGCTGGGACTTGATTCTGAACAGTTCAGCAGTTCAGACTGGTATAGATCTGGCAGTCAGGAAAAAAATGGAAATTCCAGTGCTCAGTGGTCTAACCAGGGATATCATGAATAACAGGACAACTGAATGTTGGACTTAAAAAAACAGAAAGGTATTTACATGTCTAAGGTCATATCCACCACAGAATGTAGCACAGTTTTGAGACCCCCAAATTAATGCAGACTCAGGCAGTTAACAGTACATAAATGCAGTCACGGTGCTTTCAAGCCTAAATTGTCTCATGCAGAGCCAGAAGAGTTGTCACTGCAGTGTGTCTTTCCCTAATTTCCACTGTTAGCCTGTGTGGAGCCAGGGCTGGTATCTCTGCAACAAAACCCATGGGACACAAAGAAATACTGTGAATAATTTAGGAATTAAACTAGAACTCCCAGTTTGCCTGCTTTGTGCTTTCAACACAAACCCATTTTTCATGCTAAGTGGATTAAAACATTAAACATGTTTTGCATGATGACCTTTGTATCTTTTCCATAAAACTGCCTTAGCATCTTTTCCATAGAGCTGTGCTGGCTTGAAGTTAGAACACTGTTGACTAAAGTTAACTACTTTAAAGTAGTAAACAACAGTTACTACCAATGAATAAGACTAACTTTTCTAATAGATGGAAATTTGCTTGCATCACTACTTTTTTTTTGGGGGGGGGAGTGAAGAGAGAAACATAATTTTATCTAATCATATATCTAATTAATTTACTGCTATTAATCTCCCTAGAAACATCAGTTGGTGTGAGGTGTGTAAGTAAAAGTTACAGGACAGTGAGGAACTCCTGAGAACTAAAATGTGGGAGCATAATTTGTAAGAGAGTGGGATTCTCAGTGATGCTACAAGTCCAGGATGCTGTATGGCTTTTTATAGAGCTTTGGAAAAGGAAATAATGAAACTATGAGAAGATAAATGCTTCTCTGACTCTGAAGCAGCTGCCTTTTAATGTAGGGCCTCCTTTGTATGAGAAGAGAAAAACAATTCTTAAACTATCCAACTGGATTCTTAGTCGAGCTGCCATGAGATTGATGGATGAGGTAAATGTTGCTGGGCATAGAGGTCTGTGGCAAAAGGGCCAATGATCCTTCAGCACTTGTGTTTTATGAGTTAGCGACAGTATGAAACTGGACCTCTGATCCTGTTCAGAAAATGCATCAAGCTACAGAGGAAACAGTTGGTTCAGGACAACTGACTGAACTGAGAAGTGTATTAAACAGGCAGAATGGACTTTCAAGTGAATCCTCTCTCAAAATATCGTACAAGAGTGAAATCCTCTCAGGAGAGCACCATTCAACAAAGCCTGTAGGTAGAAGTAGTCATCCTAGGCATTGGACTAAAATCATACTGCTGAACATCTCAGCATCATTTATTTCTCAGCTGAAAACTCCTGCTTGAAACTGCTTCAGATTCAGGAAAAAATTACTAGCACTACAATCCTCTTAAGTAAGTTTAATTACTAGATCAGGTAGGATTTCCTGCTTAACAGGACTGGTTGTGCACACTAGCCAGGCCCCAATTCCATTTTGAGTTGAGATTTGGGCACTTTTATCTCCCCGTGTGATGGAAAAGAAGTGCAAGAGGATTTGATGGAAGCTGTGTTTTAGTGTGCCCTGAAAAGAGGGCCAGAACCAGAAATGAAACAAAATAGACAGGAGTGGGTAAGTGTAGACATATTTAAGGACACCAGTTTGCTAAGTGGGCCTAATCATTTGCATGTAGTCTTGTCCATATTGCCTTTTGGAAGTGAACAGCCCAAGGCAGGGATAGGAGAGCGGGCTGACGGTGTGGCAGTGTGAAGAGTTAGGCATCTTCTTCCTTGGGCTGTGGTATTTTAGCAGCATAGACATTGTTTGGAGGGTTTGGAAGCAGAGAAAAGGGAATGTTTGGCCTGTGTACTTCAATGCAGGATGAAGGATGAAACTGGTACTGCAATGGCACTGTGGCACGAGTGTTTGTGTAGTATTCCCCATTATAGTGTAGGCCTAGTGGTACTGCTGTGATATTGGTATATTGCTTATCTGTGGTGCAGCTATTATAAGAGCTATGGGAAACAGATGGGTTTATCAGAGCAATATGGGAAATTCAGGAACAAATCTTAGCGGACTTAGTGTGTAACCAAAAATATTGTTGTTGGATAAGTGAGAAAGTGTCAGCAGTCTCACAATTCTATGCAGTTCTTTAGTATTCTGCCTTTTTGAGCTTTATAGGACTATTTCTTAATCTAAGAGTTGCCACAAAAAATATTCCTTCTTGTTCATGTGTCAGATAAGGTTGCCTCACTTTATTTTCCTATTATGTCCTTGAACCAGGACTCAATTTAACTGAAGTATGGCTTTCTAACATTTTTTTTCCAAGAGATTTGTTTTGGTTAATATCTCAGGAATTGCTTTTTCAATGATTTCAAGATGTTCTTCCCTTTTAAAGCCACAGACAAAATTGCTACTTTAAAACATTTGGGCACACCTTATTGTTCTCTTCTTTCAGCAGACCTGAATCTGTGCTAAATAAATGAGGACAAAAAAGGAACAAAATCACATTTGTCACAGATGGAGATGAATATACTGAAAGTTAGATAGCTCTTCAGCTTCCACAGTCATTCTAAGAACTGGTTGCACTATGTACCTTAAGAATTGTTTCTATGTTGTGTAGTGAGTCCTGTCTTCTAGGTAAAATTCTCTGTCAGTTGATCTCAGCATCGCAAGAGGAGTGTTGATGTACATTTTAGCTTTTTCATCAGTGAAAAGGTGCTTATTTGTTTCTGCCCTTTAGAACATGTTATCACAGTGCTATCACAGCACTGGCACTGGATATAGGTATCAGTAGGATTTGGGAGCAATTAAAATTCCAAGTTATACTGTTACATAGTGACAGAAACAAAACCCAGTAACATAATGCACCCACAATGTGACATTGCAACTGAAAACCAGAAAGCATGAAAACCTCTATTCCACTTCTTGCTGCTCTAAGGTATAGTTCTTACAACATTATCTGCACTGTAGTATCACTCTGGCTGTTACACTGAGGAATAGTTTCCCCTGGGCTGGGCTAGAAAATATGCATATGAAGACATGGAAACTGCTAAGATGTCATGTCGGTGAACTATGAACTAAAAAGGAAGAAACTTTACACATAGTTTCAAAGAAAGAAAACCTTTATAAGTGAGCTGGAAAAGTTGATAGGAACACACACACATCACAGCAGATCAGTATCAACAATGCTTAGTATGCTCAGAGCAAAACAATGTCAAGGCTATGAGAGTTTAAGATCTAGGTGGTAAATTTGATGAGAAATATAATTTTCTCTCATTGTTCTAGACTAATGGATATCCAATGAATAAATAATCTGAATGTATTCTTTTCATACAGTTATTTGTTTAATCACACTTTTAAAATATCCTTTGAGCAATCTGCAATCAGTTCTTATACATAATTATCGCTATATCTGCAGTTACTAAAAAATCTCTTGTGTTCAGTACACAAAATAGGAAACAAATGCAAATTAAAGCTTATTGTTGTAGGTTTCTCTGACAAGCAACTCAGAGAAAGACTAGTCTGTGCTGAAGGCAGTTTAAAAATTAGATAGGTTAAATTACACTTTGGAGTGTAATTTACTTCATTTACTTATGAACTTCATTTACTGTATATGAACTTAATTATAATCAGATTCTGATAGAATGTATCTGATAAAATGCAGATGTCTTAGCACTTCAGAGACCAATTCCTTTCATTCTAATGCAGATATCTAAAATAGATCAACATAATAATCCTCTAAAAGTGCTTATTTCTTCCACATATAGACATCTAAATTTCAATTGTCTAAAGTTAGGCAAGATGAATCTAGCACTCCTCCCCTCCTTACTTAGATGCTTTAATTGAACTTTAAAATTTGGATGTCTCTAAAGATCCATTCTAGACTGTGTTCTCTCTTTTTCATTCTTAGTCTCATTTGGGCAAGAATTCCCTTATATTTATCTTGGAGGAGAGACAGAATAAATAGGTCTAACAGATAATTAACACAGGTAAAGAGAAGACTTCAAGATTTTTATCAAAAGGAGGAGAAGAAGAAGAAAGAGAGAAACAAAAGAAAATTTGGAATAGTTTAGGAATAATAAAAATAATTTATGCATAATTTCTCATATTTTCTCATATCCTTAAATAATTCAATTCATTGTTTATATTCCTTATTTGAACAAAACCAAATGTATTGTATATAAAAGACAAAATATTTTCTTGAATGTTGTTGTTTTCAGTTACATAATAATCTGATATTTTGCTACTTTGAGAAGAATGGATACCAGAACTTGAAAACATATCCACAAACATCAGTGTATTGCAAAGCTGACATACAGTCAATCCTTTTAAGGGCAAAAGTTTTAATCCAATGTACATAATGGAATTGTAGTTATATAGTCACCATTATTAAAATTCTTCTTTTACAATATGTTGGTTTACTTGTTATCAGCTTAGATTTCTGCTTTTTGTTTCCTTTATCCAATGGGTGAACTTAATACATCTCAGCATAGGCATAATATGCACTGAAATAATTTGTTTTTTACTTTATGGATTGGGCCCATACTCACAACCACTACCCAATGAAGGGATTATACATTAAAAAGGACAGTATGCAATCAAGAAGAAATTTTAATTAATCATAAATAGAACTGGTTTTGTGGAAATAATTTGACCTGACAGTTCAAGGTCTGATCAGCACATCACAGAGATTAAGAATACTTTTGACTTAAACAGACAGAGTCCCAGAGAGTCACTGCAGCCTGAAATACGTTAGGAAAGCTAGTGTGTACAGATCACACAATGTCATTGTTTCTCTTAGTGTTTCCATTCCATTAGGAACCAATGCGGAACTTTTTTAACTTCCTAGAAACCTTCCAATATCATGCTGTCCTGGTCAACACTGAAGCAACAGAGATTACAAGACATCAAACTACAATCTTTTATCCCATGTTCTGTGTGTATAAAACAAGGAGTCAGCTTCCCTTTGAAGTACTAATTGACTGTCTGTATCAATCAGCACTTAATCCCTTTCCTGCATGCATTTAGGTCTCCACAGTAACTGAGCTGGCCTTCTCTAGGGTCTAGGCTGTGAAGCACTTACAGTAAATGTGTAGTATGCAAAGGGAGTAATTGATCTCAGTCTTAGAAAACGTGTCTAAAAGCAACTAGACCTCCTAATTCATGCTTAGTCTAACAGCAAGAAGATGAATATGAATTAAGAAAAAAGAAGTCTAGAAGACAGTACATTAAAAAATTAGCAGTGAAAAAGAGAAGCATCTGACCTTTTTTTTATTCTCTTTTTTTTAACACAGATTGTCCAGGAACAGGGGCACCAGAGATTTACTGATTGTTCTGGGTCCTTACATTTAAGGTTGGAGATGTAATCACAAAGAATTTGCTTGATGTTGTTAGGCACAGCTCCAATCACTACATTGCTCATTACAAGAATTGTTAGTACAAGACCTTAAAGATGCATTTTATGCATTGCTGGGAGCACAAGCCACACACAAGTGATCTTTTAGAGCTGATAGCCTCATAGTCTAGCCAGGCAGCAGAAGTGATTTGCACTTATTTGATTGCAATCTCTGCTTCTCCCATGAAATAGAGATCAGGAAGGAGCCCACTTGGAATGTCAGTTTGTAATATGTAAAAGGAGAATGAAAAGGAAGCGGTAAGGGGTCTTTGAGGGACATTCTCCAGCAAGTACTGGCTCTGTGAATTAGAAGAGAAAAAATGCTGTAGATCACAGTAAATAACCAAAAATGCAGGTCTTTAGGTGCACAGTAAAAACAGCATTTAATGTAGGAAGCACTCTGATTAGTAAAAGTTTAGACTTAATGAACATTGACTATTCAGTGAATGTTTTCTTTTCTTTGAGTAAGTTACTAGAAGCATTTATGTTTTAGGAGTGTGATAAGTTTTTTCTACATCACAAATGTTTTTTTGAAAGAATGAATATGTCCTCAAAAGGAAATAATAAACTGGTTAGTATTAACTCCCAGCATGTAGCATTTATGCTCGGTACTTACCCCTTAACATAAAATAGCAACACAATATTCTACATGTTCTTTTCTTTATGTTTTGTATTGTTAAATTATTAACCTTTCAGATCCAAGGATTAAAGATAAGGAGTTTTTATATTCTTTCAAATAGGACACGTAATATAGCCACATTTGATTAAGAGGAACCATGCCTGCACTAGTATCACTGGTGAACTCATAGCATGGGTCTAAGATAGATAGAATATTTTAAATATAGAATGGAAACATCAGAAGAATTCTTACCTTTGTTAGACTTCAGTGTCAAGCAGTTGACATACTTTGCTGGAAAGATTTCCTATCGAGTATAGTCATCATTTGTGTTGATTGAAAACTTCTAAAATAACCCACAATTTTGAGTCCCTCTGTTTTGAGGGTATCTGTCTTGCTACACCACAGGGAAAAATTTAGTTATTAGGAAACAACATTTTCTGGAAAAATCATTCTAGTAGTCCCTTTTCAAAAATTTTTTCCAGCTTTTTGTTATACAGTCACACAGTTCAATTAAATGTTAACTGAAATCTTGAATTTGCTTGTTATTAGGCAATGACTTTAAAGTGGCATGTCATGGTTTCCAAGGACATCTTATTTTTGTCTTTATATAAAGCACAGCTCTTAAAGGTGAATTAAATTTGCTGGTCTCTTAGGTGGTCACTTAAAACAGGTCTCTGCATATGACCAGAACTGCCATAAAAACAGAACATGTAGCTATGTAGCAAGGGGGTCAAGACAGAGGGGAGTGTAGAAAAATAAAAAAATCAAGCAAAGAAAACAAACCCACCTGTGCTACAGCTGCTTACACCTTAGTAGCTTTTTTTTCTGCTGCTGCTCCCTGGGCAGCTACTACCCAGTACAAATCCCTGTGGCAGTTTCTTCCCCTTTCAGGAACTGTCTAAAGTGTCTGTTTAGAAAAGACGAAGCCTGAAGCCTGTCCCCCACTATCATTCCCACCTTGCCGTGTCCCTGACCCTGTGCTATGGCTCTACTCACAGTTGTTAGTTTAGGAGGAGAATTGGAGCTAGTCCTCTTTTGGCAGAAGAGGGTCCATCTACAGAAGGAAAGCCCAGCCAGTAGTAGAGCGAGCTCCCTATGAGAAGTACGGCTAGAGAGAATCAGTGCTTTTAGCTCTTTCACCCTAATTGCTAGTTTTTTGATGTTTCTGACTGACTTTTTTGGCAGCTCTGGCTTTGCAAAGGAGATGATGCCTCTGTTCATGGAAAAGTAGGAGAGGGGAAGGAATGACTAAAGCTGTGCTCAGGCAATGGACATTTCTGATTCCTCTCCTGTCCCATGCCCATGTAAGAATGGCATTTAGTGACTCCTCACCTTTCACAATACCTGCTTGCATCCTTCAGGAGCCCTAACTGATCGCTTTTTCCTGGGGGCTGAGGAAAGAAAGAGTTTCATTTTCAGCTCAGATTTTGACATCTGAATTAGGTTTAGATTGTAATTTCTGGGATGAACTGAATACATGACCACCTGCATATTTTCTATGGCAACTCAAACATTTTTAATGAAATCGTAATCCTTGACGTAAATATTTTTATCAAATGCATTTAACTAGAAGTCTTGTAAAAGAAGAGTGAGAAATTCCGATAACAGCAATAGCAGGTACATTGTTCTGCTCTGATTCACAAGACAGACTACTAAAATTATATTATGGATAAAAGAGTAGAAGGTATATATAAAAAGGAACAGTTCACAGTTTGGATTAGAACAGGCCCAAGGTTAGTCTGAAGAATGCTGGGCTTTAGGCAATGAATTTCTTCTTGTAATGTGAAGGAGATGGACAAATCTAAATGACCTTGAGATAAAATAGCTAAAGGGTAAATAGAAAAAATCAGACCTTAGTTTATTGCTTGAGGAATTTATTTTATAATCTTTATGTTAAATGAAAAATCACAATGTTTTGCAGCCAGAAGCACCCATTATGAATTATTTCCCTGAGTAGTGCCCTTACTGGTTTCACTAGGATTAAGGTACTGCTTAACCAACAGTAAGTAACAAAAGTGAGTTTCTAATAGTCACACATAGCTCATATATTTTGTAGTTTGATATTTTACTTCTTCATAGTAAACAAGTAATCAGCAGCATTTCACAAAGTTATTTTCATTTCTACTTCTTTGACTATTGTGTGATTTTCCCCTCCAGTCGTACTGTAGCTCAAAAAAATTAGTTTATCACTACTCAAAGTGTACATCAGTTTGGTTCCGCTAAGAAGCAAAATAGCTTAATTCCTCATCCTTTGGCTTGAAAAAGTGCTTGTCTTCACTTTGCTGCTGTTGCTGTGCCAGAGGAAAAAGACCTGTATTTATTATTTATTATTTTCTGTGTGTTACTAATCTTGGTTTGAATTGGAAAAGCTGATTTCCTGTGAATGTATTAAGAGCGGTATGAAGAGCTCACTAATCAGTGCTTTACAAAATTTCATTAATAATTTACATACTTTAAGAACGGACCCATAGTGTTTCCAGGAAATATGCCAAATATTATCTATGAGTAACCTCCTGTTAAATATTTTATCAGCAAGAAATAATTTAGATCATCAAATGAATTCCAGCTTTTGGTGTTATGATGGGTCACATGTGTGAGTCTGGCATACTTCACAACAGACTGTGTTGGTCCTCAGATAAGGAGGTAAGGTGTGAGAGGGTCATGGAGACCACTTAGCCAGGAAGAGACTATGCATGTCTGGGGTGCTCAGAAGAGATTAGAGCATTTAATGATGGGTGGCAAAGGGAGACATTACCTTTCTGAGGTAGGTTTAAGAGAAAGATCAAGGAATTGGAGGAGGTAGAGTTGGAGCCTCAGGTGGGCCCATGCAGGAGAGACAGCAAGCGTATTCAGAGGATTTGTGGCTTGGTCTTAGTCTCCTTTTCCAAATTTGCTGAGCAACAGTGAAGTGACAGACTGCTTTTTGCATATTAGCATCCTTCGGGGTGATGACAGTACGAAGTGATTCAACTATCTGGCAAGGCAGCCTCTTTAGAAAGCAACCATGTGAAAATCATACAGTATGATTGATCAACCTAGTGTATGGCTGTCAGCCAGACTGTGCTCTGGACATGTTTCTAGGCTGCTGTCAGGGAAATCAGTGCAAAGGAGTTAGGAAGTGCACTACTTATCTTGCATGTTGCTGTACTCTTATCCATCACATAAAAGTTTTTTTTTAAAGAAAGCTTTTTCTAAAGGAAACATCCGTCATTACATTGTATATAGAGATCAACAGGTTTTGCATTCCTTGTGGTGTTATCATGCCCTTTCATCAACTAACCAGCTAATTTACACCACCACAGCCTTCCTGTTACAGATAGAAGGAAGGATTTGATGTAACCTGAAACCCTAACTCACCCATTACCCAACAGAGGGTCACTCTGCTATAGTAGTGAATGCAATGAATATAAAAGCGTTTTAATGGAAACCTTCCCTGCAGCTGGAGAACATCATTCTGTTTGAGGAATTTCTGGTAAACAGGCATTTTCCAAAACATAAACATTTGGTTTTAAAATGAATATTTATTCTGTTTCACTCTACATTTATTTGTAAAGAGGAAATGTTTGTATAAATAGATGATTAAGATCTAGAGTGCATATTACCAAAGACGGATTGTAGCTTATTCCTGATCACTGTAGGAAGAAAATATTCTGAACCTGTGATGGTCAAAGGAAACACAATATTGAAAGCTGCTTTTAGTACATTTAGAGTGGAAGAGTGCAGTGTTGCACGTTCAGAGCTTTGAGTGCTTCTTCTGACCTTTTATGGTGCATAGGACACATGTATAATCACAGAGCAATAGCCAGAATAATTTGTAAAGCTGAAGAGCTCATGTTTGCTCATACTTGGCCCTGGGGACTAGCGTGTAAAGTAGGAGAAAGGAGATAAATCTTCCTTGCATATCACTCAATGTCCTCAGTTATTGCTCTTGCTCTCCCTGAATATAAAAACAAGAGAGCGTTAATGTCCTCATTCAGCAAGGCATTTAGCATCACTAGCTACATGAGTTGTCTCACATATGCTTTTCCATTTGTTTGCAGTGTTCCTCACTTTAAATATTTGATGGTAAGGTGATGCTGTAACTAAGGCAAAGGCAGAGTTTTGGCTCACTTCTGGCTGCTGTGCAGTGGAGGGAGTTGCTAGCAGTGAAGAGACCTGAGCTGACCATTAAACTGAAGATCTCACTGTCAGAGTGTGCTGACTGGGAAACTCTGATCTGCCGCTTTAAGTCCCTACTTTTGCTTTGCTCAAGTCAGCCTAACTATGTCAAAATAAAGCTTTATTCCTTAAATCTTCTTTCAGCTAGTTTTGAAACAGCAGTGCAGTCTTTTGTGGTCATAAATCTTTATATACTCTATTAGGTCAAAAATCTGTGCTTGGATAATCACACAGATGTCCAGATGATGTCAGTGAGTGAAGGTCAGTATTGATATATTTCAGCTAGGCATGATTACATCAGGTATGCGATGATTTTGAATAATTCTGCTTACTTTTTTGAGGGTAAAACTTGTTCCTTACTTACGTGTAAGGTCATCACACAGTCTAAGAGGACAAGCTGTGAGAACAAATTCAGATATCCCCCCCACCCCTGCTCTATCCATTAACAGCACCAGGTACACAGGTAGACATGAACCAAATACAAATTTTCTCCCAAACTTGCACTTACATGGAACTTTCCAAGAGGAAATGTAACATATCAAAATCATGAGGTGGTTATTGCTTTCAGAGGGGGTAGGTATCCTGCATTTGGGTTAATTTCTTCCTGTTGTTATTTTAGACTTGATTCCCAGCCTGCTGATTATTTGCAATCATCTGTATTGCAGGTTGGCCTAATAGCAAGAAGACCCTGTATAGCTCTTTATGACTCCTGTCTAATTCCTCTTGTTGAAAAGTTTCCATTACCCCCTTGAAGGAGTTCAGGAATGCTATGCAATACCACATGTAGAGTTTTTCAGAAGTTATTTTCAAATTCAAATGAAACAAACTGTTCCAATAAGATTAAAATACCTTGGAAGAGTGAAGTTTTCCAGAAAAAGTGGTGTTTTATAGAGGTCTGTAGCCTGCTGAAGAAATAATTTAGAACATGCTATTCTTGTTTTATTGCACTGTATTTTGCAAAATAAGTGGGATTAAGGATGGACTCAGAACAGCATTTTTGCCTTGATCCATTTTTTGTATAATACATATTTAACATGTTTCACTTGAATGGCCTTTTTATGTTAATGGTTCAGAGGCTTTACTGGAATGTTTGGAGAAAGGTATCACTGTTGGGTTCTGTGGTTATTTTCTTTATATCCATTAAATAGCTGTACTTCTTAAATTGTAATTGACAGAATAATACCTGAACAATTTCTTTACTCAGTGCTCCAGTCTTACTTCTTGCTCATTCTTAACTGCTTTCTGGGAAGACATTTAAAAAGAAACTAAACCCATAATGGCCTCTAGAAGGGTAAATGACACTCAAAGACAAAATGTTCTAAATGCAAAGATGGGTTTCTATGAATGAACACTTAACTGTTTAAGCCTTTAACCATGTGGTTAACCTCTGTTCATCTGTGTGTTTCACCAGAATATTTTGAATTATTTTCATATTCATTGAGACTATGTAAAAATTATTTCTTTCCCTATGAAGAGATCATCCTGTTGAACACTGTTTTAAAAATTAATAATATATATACTTATGTGCTAATAGATATACGCTTGCAGCAAACAGGTTGAAATGATATCACTAAATTTCTTGCCTATATTTTTAAACTATTTTAAAACTCATTTTAAATGATCTTGGGAAGGAAAAAGTATGGAAAATGTTGTGGTAAATCTAGGAGGTAGTAAGAGCTATTTCACTGGCTATTTCCAAACTACCATTCTGCAAAGGTCAAAGCAGAAACAGTACAGAATTTCTTGAAAAGGGAAGTGAACAGTCCCCATAAATCCACCTTTCATGTTACTATAATTATTAATTCTAACATATTAGAGGGTGCATCTGTATTTTCAAGAAAAAGAGAGCCAGGAAATAATCTTACGCACCTATCTGGTTCCTGACCTTACTTAAAGTATTCACTCCCTGCTCTATTTTGAACTAGTAAAACTCCCCCCCTGCTCTGATCTAGTAAAAAGCAGCTTTAAGCTGTGTGTATGTAACCCAGTTGGTGTCATTTGGCCTGAGGACCAGGAGTCAGCTCCTGTTCCCTCTTTTACTTAGCAGGAGAGACATAGGTATAGTGGATGGAAATAAAAAGTACTGACCAGGACTCTGGAGGTCTTGAACAAACACAACAATAGATGGTCCTCATTAATACAAATATAAGTTAACTTGTTGATACAGACTGAGGAATAAGACATATTATTTAGACAGACATTGGTGTTTATAAACCAGCCATGTAGCACTGAAAATTTCAATGTGCTTCAGAGAAAAAAAGCAGTGTTTTAAAGAGGTATTAAGAAGATTTATCTATTGTTAGACAGTATTCTTGCTATGTCTGAACAAGAAATATGGAGAGGGATGAGTACAATAATAATTTTTCCTACAGTTATGGAGAAGGTGAAAAGCCTTGGAATTATATACAGAATAAAACTTCCTGTTACTGAATCATGTAGTGTAAGTTTTAAGACAGAGAGGGTTTGAGGAGCAAAGACAAGAAAAGATCATCACTCTTGATAACACAGAGAGTGAAGAATGAGTCAAGGGACATACAGAGCGGTGATGTTGTTCAAGCTATAATTTAAGGGAGGTAGGGACATTGATTTTACCAGAAGCATTCCAGTTGGGTATTACGTTACACTGAAAGTCATGTTATGGGTAAAAGGGAACTCACCATGCATACGGTCCAATTAAAATTTTGCAACAAAAAATACAGTAGACATTCTTAGTAGTACAGTTACATTAATAGTACATACAGTAGTACAGTTACAAATAGTATTCATTTGATATTGAAGATTCAACTTATAATTAGATAGATGTTCAGCTTTAAGCATGTATATAATTCTGCTGTCCTCATTAGGTAGACTAGTAGGAACTAGTAATTAGAACATCTTTGAATTTTTTAGCAAAACATTTGTCCTCAGAAAGTGTTGATTCATCAAAAACTTTCTTGTGGTAACGTTTCAATGAAATTTTCCTCTGGGGTGGGTTCAATGCTCCAAACTGAAGGTGGAACTGAGACAACCACTATCATGCCAGATTGGTGTCCTAGACCAGGGCCTGGAGCACACAAATACTCCTCAGTTGGTCCCTCCAATGGCTGATTTAGAGGCGAGACATTACATCTGAGTCTTTTGCAGGTTGAAAGAGTTACCTCAGAACTAGAGCACCAGCTACCCCTGGTTGGGTCTCCATGCTTTTCTTTGTGAAATACATAAATTGGCTTGGAGCCTGTCCCATTGAAGAAATAGTACAACTTGCTCTACCTGTTCATTCTTTTTCGATTGGTATGTCATATGCACATTTGAACACCTTGCTACACATTCCCCATCAGGTCAGTGATTTATTTTATAAGCAAGGGTAGATTTAATGCTAGCAGTCTTTTAACACTTCATCTGTCAGCTTCTTGATACTTCATCTAGGACCATTTATCATATGGCTTCACTTTCTGAGCAATTTTTTCAACCAGCTGAGGATTTGTCCATTAATATCACATTATCTAAACCACTTACACTAGTCAGTACTGTATCAAAAGCCTTCTTCAAGTTCAAATGCTGATTACACCTGCTACATTGCCTTTAGCAGTTTTTATTTTTACTTCCTAATAAAAGCTAGATTTGTTAAGTGTGACTCCTTTAAAATCTATGCTATTACCTATCTTTAGTTATTCAAATTCCATTCTGCCTGATTCTTGTACTTGACTTGATTCTTCTGCTTAATTCTTTTACTTGATCATTGAATTTCAAATAATTTTCACAGAAGAATTTTAATGTTTTACTTTGTTACTCTTTGTCTTGAAGTTTATAAGATTGATACTGTGTTTAGTCAACAATTTACTTCTTTTTGGCTCAGGGAAAATGAGAGAGCTGGATTTAGCTGTTTTTTTTCATATTAAGTTGTACCTTTATCACGGTGCAGCCTTGCTGACTTAAACTCATTTTATTAATGATAATTTCTAAAACTGCAGTTAATGCTGTTGACCAGCAATTACTTTTCACGAGATGAGACAGGCATCTGAATACAGAGTTTGAGAAATAGTGTCTTGGATGTAGGAGTTCACAGAAAATTTCACTACAGCTGGTTTTTTTCGATTAGATTTCCCATTGAACATTTTTTCGCATTGAACACACCCCAAGTCCTCAACCTCTATATACCTAAATAATCCAACAGCAAGTCCCTTAGAACAGGTAGAAATGTTTTTGCCAAAAACAATCCTTGAAGTCAAAATGGTCCTGTATTAAGAACAGGAGGTACTTTCTTAATGATTTTTTGTGAGGTCTGTTTTCATTCACTGTGCTGATTAGATTTTTGTCTACTCTGTATTTTTCTATTATACTTTAATAAAATTACTACAGGTTTTCCTCCATGTCACTTAAAAAAAAAAGAAGTAAAAAAAAAAAAAGAAAAAAAAGTGTCAAACACAAATCATTTTACAGAAGCACGTTTAGCCCCTGACTTTGTTTTTGTAGGAGAAACAATCTGTTTGAAATATAATAAATCACTTCCTTCACCTGCATGTCTCTGTGCATTGCTACGTGTGCTCATTCTCTTCACACTCTTTCACTTAAGAAACAGATGTTACTTGCTCCAACAGGAAAGGAAAGGTGCTAGCAGGCTCCCTGAGACCAGCTGGGTATGTAGAGTTTATTATATTCCTGCAACAGTTTATTCTCCTCAAGACTGACTTATTGCTTTCCACTTCTTTATATACAAAACTTCCTGTAGTCAGAGGAAATATAACCCTGTCATAAAATGTCCGCTTAAAGGATCAGATCACCCAGCTTTAGCTCTTTCCTAGTCTCTAAGTGTTTCTTTCCTAAGGCATGATCCATTTTAAAATTTGAGGTAGTTCAAAAGACTTTGCAATGACAACTTCAGCATTTACAGGAATTAGGGGCGATAAATGACTATGTATTCTTCTGTAGATCATTTGGATTCTTATCATATTTGCAGTCTGAAAGTCTTTCTCTTGGATACCCATTCAAGATCATGCCTGAAATTACTTAACTTAGATGTACGTCAGCACACCACTATAAAGCAACCTTCTCTCAGGCCATTTCCCCAGATGGCCAGCGTCCAAGTGTTAAATCTAAACGTCACTCCTGACATTCGAGGTGGTCAGGGATGAGGAACAAGCCTAGATTTTCATACCCTGCTGCATGCAAATAGGAAAATTGGGAAAGCAGCTTTGTACTTTGTGAAGACTGAATAAATTGAGTTAACAAAGATTTCAATTTTGTCTGGGTGCAAGAAGAAATATCTTCCCAAGTGTCTGACTCAGGAGCTAAAAAAAAATTAAAGGACTTTGGTAAAGGTTTCTTGTTTAAATCTGACAATACCACCCATTGCCTTAAATTATCTTTGTTATGCTGAGCCAGTCTTCTCCTGAATGAAACATTGACAATCTTCCTGATTAGTGCCAAGTCGTGCATTGCTTTTGCTGTATTTCCAGTAACAGAGACAAAACTAAAACTAGCCCAAAATTGCTGACATGGGCCCCCCAGACCGGTATTTGTACAGTATCTGGAGCTGTAAGCCTAATGTGCTAACCTCCAGCTGTGACCTGATCAAAGCACTGCTCATTGTAAAGGTAGATAGTGCCTCTAAGAACAGTCAGGAATTTTATGAGTAATTGGAGAATCTAAAAATAAGACATTCAAAAGATATATGCACAGATTTGCTTTTGTGTTTTATGGTATATGAGTCTAGGACCTCTCAAATCTTACATCTTTAAAAGAATAAAGCAACCAAAAGAAAAAATGAAACATCTGTGAGTAGAAGTTGCGTCCTAAGTACTAAAACAGTGGTAAGAGTTCAGCTTAAAACCAGGAACTTAAAATATTAATGATATTGCATTGCAGTAGCATCACAAGATGAGAAAAACTGCTCTGGTAATTTTTGTATTAATCACGTGTGAAGCTTTCTTTCTGTGGTTTCCCCGTAGGCTGAATAGGTAGTGAAAAAGTGGAAACAAGCAGGCAGTCTGAAGGCAGTTAGACATTAATGAAGGGGTAGAATCAAAAGTTTAGACTCATACCAAAACTGAGATGTTTTCAGATTCATCCTTTTGCTCTTGGCGTATTTCTGTTTTACAAATGCAATAAATAAACGGCTTTATTTCTCAGTGCACACTATTTTATGTAGTTTGGCATGACAAAATTAATGTTTATACAATACTGTTTATTTTAGCCATCTCAAAGTTAGGGGTGGGATTCAGTTTCCATTTCAGACACATCGAGATATCTAAATTTAGGCATACGCAGTGTAGATGTTTACATTTTGGGTAGGGATCTATACTTATGTAGGATCTATGCTGATCTTCAGAAAGCCCTATCAAGTCTCAGGTGTGTAACTTTTAGACAGGAAGGTAATGGTTCATTTACTCATTCATTGCTGTCAAATGCCCCTTGTGCCTGACCCCCAGCTGTCACTCCAAGAAGTGGTAGTTTCCCATCAGTACTGTGTCCGATCTCATAGCCCCATGTAGATTTCTTAGGTACCTAAGGCATCTCTACTGGCACTAAATGCTGATGTGGGGGCAAATGAATCAAGCTGCTTAAGTGCGTTGAATCCTACCCAAAGTGTGCTTGCTTTGCACAGTGAGCAGTTTACCAGCCAAGAAACCTGATCTAAGGCAGCTCAGCTTTGAGTGAGGAAGATGAGGTTGGATCAGATGACCTCCAGAGGTCATTTCTAACCTCAGTTATTCAGTGATTCTGGACTGTATGAAATCTAGTGGCCAGCAGGGATATCCGTAAGTCTATTTGCAAACTGCAGAAAGTAGAATTTTGCTGTGTCTTACATCTACCTACCTTCCTCCCATAAAGTAAAAATATCCTGTTTGATTTCTCAGTTTTATGTCAGTTGAGGAATTTCAATTAATGTGACCCATTTTTTCCCACAGATGTGAGAAAAAAAAAAAAAGAATAAGAAAAAGTATTCGTAAAACAGGGGTATAAGGTTTGATTTAACCAGGTGAAAAATTAAAAACTTTTTAAGATACTAGCCACTCTTCATTTTCTGTGAAACCTGACTTTGACAAATACTGAAGGAGTTGATGCAGTTAACTCTATGCGCACATTGTGTTTCCAAATTTGGGATTTCAATAAAGAATTTTTATTTGCTCAACCTGTCTGCCTTTCTGTTAGTTGGGTACTATTGGTCTACAACTTTATTAAACACATAGTAATGCAAATTCAAATACCTTTGAAAAACAGGATTAAGTCCTGATGTATTGAAATTAAACAGACCTTTTTTAAAAAATTCAATTTGGTACAGTACAAGGTTCACCTACCATGCAGTGAATGGATCTAGACCTGCATGCAATTGCTGCATGGGGGGGTGGTGTCCCAGAATGCTTTGTATTGTTGACAGAATATGATAGTAGACCTGAGGAATAATGAAGAGAGGAAGTCAAATATTCCTGGAAGAATGGCAGGTGGAAAGAAAAAGAAAAGAATTTGGAAGGTAAACTATAATTTTCTCTAATAATTTCCACTCAGTGTAAGAACAGATGTGAAGCACATGGCTTAAAGGACCAGGATTTTACCAGGGGAAAAAAAAAAAAAAAGAAAAAAAAGAAGGGAAAGAAGAATAAAAACATAACTAACTAAAAATATGAATAAATGATTGTGAGTGTGTTGGGGATTGTGTTGGACTGGAGACTTGGTCTGCAATTCTTGCCAATGTCTAGGCTAGACTTAGCTAGGGGAGGCCATAGTTTGAAAAAAATA